>NC_133464.1:20185000-21435000 GCF_048565385.1 Saimiri boliviensis
AGGGCTGCATTTGAAATGGCACAAGAATTTAAGCAAGCAAAGGTTTTCTTAAATTCTGTACACATTTGGAGGCAAGAACTGATCACTCTATTCTCTCCCCTCTTGGCCTCATTCCCATTCTTAAACCTCAATTCACAAAAGGAACCTGCTAAATTTACAAATAACAAAACAAAACCAAAGAAATTTTAATTATTTATTTTCAGTAATGCAGTGCAAAGAAACAGAACCTCAGTGCAATGTTAAAATATATACACCTGAAAGGCCATTAAGAATTTCACTAAACAGCTTTGTATTCACCATATTTTCCTGGATGTGTTCCTCCTACAGAGCCATGCATTACTGAGATTTGGCTGGATGTTGTCACTTGTGTTATGTAAATGGTGACCTTGGCATGTATTTGGAGATAGAATCTCCGTCTGCCCTGCAGGCTCACTACCTTACATCATTGGGAGTAAAGGTTTTCCCAGGTGCCGCTAGGCTGCAGCTTGTTGTAGCTGTTGATGTTAATTAATTTATGCAAATCAGCTAGATACTATCCTTGATTAATGTATCCCCTGCTTTATTAATTCTGAATACTTTAAGAGGCTTTTGGACATGTCTGATGCAATATCTGCTTAGAGAATAACTACTCATATGATTAATTTAGACCCCAAAGAACAGTACTTGATCTCCTGTAGTTGATACTACTAATTACATATAATTTATAACTTTAAAAAGAATAATTGCACCAGAAATAAAACGAAGTTTTACAAATTTTCTACAAGTGGCATTGGCATATAACACTCTTAAAATAGCTGTGTGAGTCTGCAATCTAAAAGTAATAGCAGAGAAAATGTAATGAGTGCCTATACCATGCCAGGTTCTGTGCTAAGGGCTCCATATGCTTTAACTCTTAATAGAATAAGCCAACCAAGCAGGGGAATGGGGCAGTTCTGGAATTCTAACCTCGTCCACTGCAGACGGGCCCAATTCTTAACCATTATTTTAGGTAAATCAAAATAACTCAGACATTCAGCAACATTTATACGGAATTCATGTAAGTCATTTTAGCGATTACTGTTCCTTCCACATTTTCATGTTCTCTGACTTCATTTGAATTAATTCCTCCGCTAAGTACTTAGCTTCCACGAGAGCTGAATTAATATATCACGTTACTCTGCACTGGCCACAAACATTCAAAACAGTAGCTGGTATTAAAAGGGATTGTATTGATTTAATCTTTATGGTTAAAACATTTTCTGTCAATTTATTAAAAGTCAAAATCATTTAATTCACCTCCTTAGATATTTTTGTAAGTGGCAGATAGTCACTTAAAGGTATTTATGAGATAAAAGGGAAGTGCTCATTACTAGAGAACCTATGAATTTCATGGAGAGTAGTGGAAACAAGATGTTGAAAGAAACAAATGACCTCATGAGATCATGTATTCAATAAATATTTACTGAGTTCAAGGAACTGTAGTCCAGATGGTTGCATAAAATGCCCACCACCAGAAGTGCACAATCTAATACATACAGTAACAGCAGTGCAGAAATAACTATTATATGAAATACCATATGACTTTTTTTTTTTTTTTTTTTTTTTTTTTGAGACGGAGTTTCGCTCTTGTTACCCAGGCTGGAGTGCAATGGCGCGATCTCGGCTCACCGCAACCTCCGCCTCCTGGGTTCAGGCAATTCTCCTGCCTCAGCCTCCTGAGTAGCTGGGATTACAGGCACGCGCCACCACGTCCAGCTAATTTTTTGTATTTTTAGTAGAGACGGGGTTTCACCATGTTGACCAGGATGGTCTCGGTCTCTTGACCTCGTGATCCACCCGCCTTGGCCTCCCAAAGTGCTGGGATTACAGGCTTGAGCCACCGCGCCCGGCTGACTAATTCTTATAAAAAAAAAAACCCTAAGAAAAAAGTGCTACTGTGGTACCAACGAAAGGAACTGCACCTGCTTGGAACACTCAGACAAAGCTTGAGAGATACCTAACCTAGACTCTCAGAGAGAGAAAAACATTCCATGTCAGGAAGTGCGAAGAGCATTGTTTAAAAACCAGAGAGAACCCCATGAGGCGAGGTGACTCACACCTGCAATCCCAGCCCTTTGGGAAGCCCAGGCAGGCCAATTGCTTAAGCCTGGGAGTTCGAGACCAGCCTCTGCAAGATAGGAAGACCCCCGTCCCTAAAAAAAAAAAAAAAAAAAAAGAAAGAAAGAAAGAAAGAAAGAAAAAGAAATTAGGTGGGCATAGTGGCACATGCCAGTAGCCCCAGTTACTTGGGAGGCTGAGGCGGGAGGATTGCTTAAGCCAAGGAAGTCAAAGCTACAGTGAGCCATGATGGCACCACTGCACTCCAGCCTGGGTGACAGACTGAGATCCTGTCTCAAAAACCCAAAAACAAACAGAAACTCAAAGCACTGGACCTGCTAGAAGGCTAGGCATTTCTTTAGTCCATAAGAAGACAGAAGAGGAAGAAAGCCTGGGAAGGTAAGCAGAAGCAAAATCCTGAAATACATGACTACTAAACCGAGGGACTGGGCTCTGAGTAGACTTTATAATAAAATATTGATAATAAATCTGGATGCATGCAAGATTTGGGGAATGGGGCGTGGTTGTCACTGCTGATGTTTGGATCTCAACAATTCTTTTACCTGAAAACGAGATCATTCTCTGCACAGGCTTGTTCTTTCAGTGAGTATGCAAGTCCATATTATGGGAAATGACTGATTTTTGGTCTGACACTCTGTATGTCAGGATGTGTGACTTCTGGAAAATTACTTTACTTCTTTCTCTTTCCTCCAAACACTTCATGTATAGGAAGGAAAGATTAGTCTAGTCAAACCTAACATACAGTACTCCATATTTTATCAAGGCTGGTCTTAAACTCCTGGCCTGGAAGAAACATTTTACTTAGGTTCTTTTAGCTGTGAAGAACAGTCTCACTGAATTAATTTTAAGGTAGGAAGGTAAAGAGTAAGGGATTAATATAAGGATACACATTAAAAGGAACCCAAGAAAAGCCAAATCACTCAGCCTCAAGGAATGCATCTGGCAGCTGAAGCGAAGGACAGGGGCTCCAAATCAACTATTTCCGGAGACGAAGGGAGGTTTGTTTTGCGGTTTTTGCTGGGGCAAGGGATGGGAGTGGACAGCGGGGGAAGAAGTTATTAGGAAATTTACAATCATTATAAAGTAATGACCAAATATTAAGCAACAGATTCATTATTAACGAAACCATGTATCAGATTAATTGTTTCAGCCAAATAACTAAATGACCAGATTTTATCTTTGGGAAAAAATTTATTATTATTTTCTTGATGAAGCCCTGGGTAAAGGATAGAAATGTATACATTTGTCAAAACTAAACTGTGTATATGATATTTGTGAATTTTACTGTAAATAAGATACTCTCAAATAAAAAATATCATTGGAGAATGGGTATCCAATTAGAAGAAAATAATTCACTATTTATTTTTAAAATTTCCCAACAAATACCCATTTATTGAGCACACACTTAGATCCTTTATTGTGTGGTGAGAATATATTAAAACATCACTGTGACAAAGTTCTTATTCTCAAGGAACTCATGGTTTAGGGTTAAGCTAGACATGAAAAGGGATCATTACAATGGATGATAATTGAAGTAAGAACAGAGCGCCAAGGGTCAAACAGCCGTATAAAAAGGTTGCAATCTTTTTTGTCTCCTCTGTGTTCCTAGTTCAGATGCTTAGAAGGAAATGAAGCTGAAAATCTCACTTCCTAAACTCATGAATGATTACCAGAACCGTGTACTAATTACATGTGTAGCTCATTACAAGAGACTCGAGCAAAAATAGAAAAATAAAATAAAACGAGCAAAAATAAAAGGAAACAAATTTTCAGGGTAACAATAGTGTGCTATTTAGTGTGCCTTCTTCAAATGCAATCAATGACACCTCATTCATTATATAAATCACCATGTCCAGGGGACAGTGGGAGGGGATGCTAAGGCAGAGGTTAGCTACTTTAAAAATGAATATTAGAAACTTTTCATTACTCAAATAATCTTACAACACTTTCACAAATAACAAGCTTAATTTCTATTCACACTCAACAACTCACCCTAAGTACCAAATAATCTTTAAAAATGTAACAATACTTTAACACAGTTGTAACTCACAAAAATAGATACCAGATTCATTTCTGGAAAAAGAAATCTCCTATAAAAGGTAGATTTTTGTTTTCTGAATTTTTATTGAATGGAACTGCCAAGGGTTTCCCAAACACTATATGAAGTTTTTTTTTAAGTTAGGTAAAGAGACATGATTGTTAATTTTTTTTTTTCCCCTAATACTGTGACACTACAGCTACTCATAAAAGGCACGTCTGACCAAACTGGGAAACATGATGAAATCTGTCTCTACAGATAGAAAGCAATTAGCCTAGCACGGTGGTGTATGCCTGTCATTCCAGCTACTTGGGAGGTGGAGGTGGAAAGATGGCTTAAGCCCAGGAGGTCGAGGCAGCAGTGAGCCATGATTACACCACTGCACTCCAGCCTGAATGACAGAATGAGACTCCGTCTCAAAAAATAAAATTAAAAATTAAAAAAAGGAACTTCTACATGGAATACAACTGGCCAAAGATAAGGTTTAAATATGAGTGTCTTTACCCAGCCATGCTAGTCAACAAGGCAAATAAACCTTTATCGACCTATTGCAAATTGTTTTCTAGAAAATCTGATGTGTAGTTAATTGTAGAAATTGACTCTTACTAAAGATTTAAATACTGTGTATTTGAATACTAAATAAATGTGAGTATAAAAATTATCTTAAGTCTTTTACTATGGGGAAAAGAATGATGGTAATTGTACATCTAAAGTAACTGTCTATTTTAATCACTAAGGGTAAAGTAACTACAGAAAAGCAGATTTACTTGTATTAAAACCATATCAATACACTCTATGTAAATTTCACGACTTATTTATTTCATAATATGTTTATTCTGCTTGATAAAGGTATATACAGGCATGTAATATCTGTCATGTCATGGAAATGCTTTCTTTAAATATTTATGAGCATATATATAAGAGTACTATATACTTGTTACTATTTTTTCATTTGGATTGTTATATATATTTTGAGATACTTTTATTATTTTACCTTTTTATTTCTCAAAAATTTAGAAATACTCTCACCTCTGTCTTTTTTTTTTTTAAGACAGAGTTTCGGTCGTTACCCAGGCTGGAGTGCAAAGGCATGATCTCGGCTCACCGCAACCTCCACCTCCTGGGTTCAAGCAAATCTCCTGCCTCAGCCTCCTGAGTAGCTGGGATTACAGGCACGTGCCACCATGCCCAGCTATTTTTTTGTATTTTTAGTAGTGATGGGGGTTTCACCATGTTGACCAGGATGGTCTCAATCTCTCAACCTTGTGATCCACCCGCCTCGGCCTCCCAAAGTGCTGGGATTACAGGCTTGAGCCACCACACCCGGCCTTACTCTCAACTCTCAATAGAAAGCATCTCTCTCTCACTTAAAGATCTTTCCACTGAAGATGAGTTGCCACTTGCATAGGACATCGAATCATGAATCTTCCTAAAAGTATTCACATGAGGCAGAAGTTACACATTTACTTAAAAGCTTTGTATTATCTTCTGTATTTGAAGGGTATGTGACATCTCAATTTCCACCCTCTTCATAAAATAAACATACACACTTTGAACTATAATAAATCTATTAGTTAACTACTGGCGAGTTTGCTGCAAAATACCTTATCAATGACGAAATTGCTCTTTATCTATCGTGAAATCTTGTCAACCATCATTTACAAATTACAATTTCTTAAATTGAACTAACAAAACTATTGAATGCTATACTGTTGCCTTAAATATTTACAGTATTTTAACTTTTATATTTTCCTAACATTGAAAATTTGTATAATGGCTTTTGTTCTAATTTGCATATTGAATACACAAATGCTAAACAGGAAACAAAAGAAGTGATGTCTTTTACAAGATAAAATATCTCTGGATGGGAAATATCACTCCACAGACTCTCAATCTTGTTCCTCCCAAGGTATATGCTGCATGTGTTTGCTCAGACTTGTTTTAACTTGACCAGAAAATGATGGAAAATTAGTTTATTTTTAATATGATTGCTATAGGAATTATATTCCAAAAATGAAATGACCGGTAAACAGACCTGGTAAAATGTAAACGTGATTACAATGCTCAGGCAATGGATAGTATAATTTGCTGTTATATAATGACAAAGACTACTGGCTGAAGAAATGAGCTACTTAAACAATAATAAAATAAGTCAATTATTCTAAGGCTCCAAGTAGAAGAAACAAAACAAAGAGGTTAAATTTGCACACTGTAAGTTGAGGAACCAAACCCACTGAGTAACAGTGTCTATGATACAATGGGTAAAGCAGCACTGTGTCATCACACTTAAACATAGAAACCTAGTTGAAATCAAACTACAAAGGCATTCTTTCAGAAGAGATGATGGTTGTGTCACTTGGCTCGTATTGCCAGAACTAACGCAAAAATAATGAACTCACGGGTCCAATTTCTAAGGAGAGGTCTTACCAGCAAGACGTGGGTGAGACAGAAATTATCAAACTATTAACTATAAAAGAGCTTATAATCCCTTGGTCTAAATGTCAGTCTGCCTGCTTCAACCTACATCAGTGCCATACTATGTCAGCATTCATAGCAGCCATCAGGTGTCTAATTTTAAGTAGACATGCCTAATTTTCTCAATAGACGGCACTTTGAAGTTTCTTTGCCCAAATGGTCAGTCATAATTAGTACTTCTGGTTACAAAAAAATATGCAGAAGACATTTTAAAATCACCATTAGGAGACATTAACCAGGGGCTCTAACCATAATATTGAATACAATTTTTCAAATAAAGACTATTTTTATGCACCTCTTTCTATATTTTCTTAAATACATTTTATTCTCCCAAGCAAATTGATTCTTCACAGCCAAGTTACAAATGTAGGATCATATCATGTATAGATATAAAGTTATCATGAGCTCAGTACGATTCTCAGAAGTTTCATTTTTTTTCGAAGGTTGGAAAAAATGACTCACCAAAGTTATACTAATTTTCACAGCAGTGGGCAGTATATCTTTATGCACAGAAATCTGGTGTGAAATGCATTTAGTCAGGCTGGGTGATGATAATTCCAGTGGTGTGGAGGGGAAGGGGATTCCACCAATCTATGTTGCTTTGAAAATCAGATACATCAAAGATCATTTTCCTATACAATTTCCTGAGTAACTGCAGAGTATCATTGAGATTTCAACCAAATTGTTTGATTACAATATAATGAACCAATTTACAAGTTTTATTATCTCAATTTTTTTCCCTCATTGCTAAAAAGGAATCTAAGAATGTAAGGGTTGATAGTTGCATAGTGCATATTATCACTGAATTTCTGAACAGGTTGTGGAAATAGTTCTTAACTGATATGCCCCAGTGTACAATATCATCCCTCTATTCTCTTGTTCATTTATGTTATTTGTATTTGATTTCAGCCCAGCAGCCACTGCCTGCATTTGTCCTTTTCATGGTTTAAAAAAAGTCACAAGCAAACACTCTTTATTGGGCCAAGCATCTAGATGACTTGACAAATTTGCACCTGAACCTTATCAAGTCGGCAAATGGGTCTGCATGATTCCCAAGAGTCTCATTACATTAATCTCCTTGCTTCATTTAGAGCCCAGACCAAACACTATGAAACAAAAATGAGTAATCATTTGGACTGACAAAAGAAATTCTACCATATTCAGTTTCTTGCTAAGTGTATGCTCAAGTGATGATACCGCTAACAGAAAACGTCTCTTTACCCTATGAGTCCATGTGCCACAAAATAGTATGTTTCAAAAGAGGAGCTATTTTTCCAGGAAATATCAGCCTTACATGACCGATACAACAACTCAGAAAATGTAAAAGAAGATTCAATACTTATTTTCAGACTGTGCTGCTCACTTTTTGATCCTGAAAGCAATGAGAGTTGTACACATAAACAAATCCTTTTATATAGACTGGGATTCGCATACGTCTGAAATGGCTCAAAATAAAATAAAATCTGCCTGACCCTCTAGGTAGGATTTGATCCTCTAAGTTGAAAGGTTGAATTTTGCGTACAAAATTTTATCAACATAGGTTAAATTTTTCCATATACGTGTATCCTTGTCTGAAAGTGGATACAAAGATACAGAGTTACGTTAGTAATTTGGGTGTATAAATACGTATGTACTACATCTAGATTGTTCTACACTATTTTTCTTAAAAAGGGATCCATACTTTTCCTGATACTATTTTTAAATACCTTTTTTTCACTTTTTGATTGTCTTGCAGTGTACCAAAAATAATCAATTTGATGACATCATTCTTATATTCCGGAAACATCCATCTCTATTGTCACATATTGAAAGTCTTTGAGTCTTAGGGCACATTACTATTTGCGTTTTACAAATGGGAATACTGCAGTTAAGGCAAATTAAATGAGTTGGGAAAGAATGAGTCAGGCATTCCGGCTCCCAGGTTAGGGTTCTCCTCTGGTCTCCCACTGGTGTGCATTCAAGATGTTGCAGTGTGAGCATTAATAAAGCCATCAATATTATTTACAATAGGGCTTCAATGTGGTATTGATAAAATTCAGTTAGGCGTCCGTATAACATAACTATCTGTGGAGATTGTCAAACTTAATCCTGGTCTCTTCTTTCTTTTCCATCTTAGACCACAATGAGGACTTTCTCACATGGTCAAAAGGCCATAGTCAGATTCTCATTTCACTGCTCTCATCATCGTAACTCTGTAGTTGCTTGTTTAATTACTGTAACTGGCCTGTGGTTATAGACTACCTTATACTGGTCTGTTTACATTTACTCATGAAGTGGTTTAACCACGTTGCAAAAAACACCTGTAACCCCATCAATTACCTTGGTGAGCTAAGTATTCACTGCTGAGCTTCATGACTGAAGGTTGCCCTACAGAGCACTGAAGCTCATGCATTGGTTATCCAGACATCATCAATATTTTGAATACATATTAATTAAAATTTAGCAAAGTATGCTAATTCCCTATAAACAACCTTTATTTCCAGATTTTTTTTTTTTTTTTTTTTAGACAGAGTCTCACTCTGTCACCCAGGCTGGAGTGTAGTGGAGGGATCTCGGGTCACTGCAACCTCTGCCTCCTGGGTTCAAGTGATTCTCCTGCCTCACCCTCTTGGGTATAGCTAGAACTACAGGCATGTGCCACCACACCCAGCTAAGTTTTGTATTTTTAGTAGAGACAAGGTTTCGCCATGTTAGCCAGGCTGATCTCTAACTCCTGATCTCAGGTGATCCACCCACCTTGGCCTCCCAAAGTGCTAGGATTACAGGCATGAGCCACCATGCCCAAACTCCAGATATATTCATAAAGTAATATGAAGCAATAATACTGATAGCCCTTTTACATTTTATGAAGCAACTTTTTTAAAAAATTGGAGAAGAGTTTCATGTTACACATATCTAAATAAATGCTTTTAATAAAAGCTCTCTTAGAATTATTTTTCATTGTCATCACAGGATCTTTAGATTAGAACCCCTGAATACCAAAACAGAAAAAAAAAAAAAAGAGTTTTAAATACTTCAAGGGGATGCTAATGTTAATTAAATCTTTTTTATCTGTATTGATTAGTGTAATTCATTATTCATTACTCCTCTGGACAGATGTGTTAAATTAGAGTTGATACAGAATACTTCTGAGAGCTTATTTGATCACATTTCTTCAGGATTTAAAATATCCACACTTGAAATTAAGAGATAATACAGAGATTTCTAAGGTGTTTTCCTTGATCAACATTTTTTAGTATGCTCAAGGCCAGATGGTTTTCATTGCTTTATTTTGGATAGTTTCTGCTAATTATCTTTTTTTAATTATTTCAATTTTAGAAGTATTACTTTGTAGTTTCAAAGGATTGGAATATGAGAACTTTTGAAACTAAACAGCTCACTCTAGATAGTTTACACATACATTTATTAAAAGGGACATTAGAAAATTTTGCTTAAAATCAAAACCGATGAAGCTTAAAGACAGTTTAACAAAATGCAATAAAATCAAAGATTACTTAAGAGCAAACCACGTTGATGATATATTAAAGAGTTTTCCCCACAGGGATATTTGACCAAAATTCCTATTACAAAAAAAAAAAAAAAACCTATAAAGAATAATTTCCTTAAAAGTTGATTCTTCTTTATTGACAATAAACTTTTAAAGCATTTGAAGATAATTCTTTAAATATATTATTTAAGGAACTCTGCAAGATTCAAACATATGGATCTCATTTCCCCCTGTAATACATATGGGTGTAAAAGTTAAAGGAAATATCATTAGTAAAATGTGTTGCAGACTTGATTACACCTCCTAATATCTGAAAAATAATTGGATATGTTTTATAAATGCAATATGTGCCACATTCCTACTTACTACTCAATTGCACATCTCCTCTCTCCTATCTTTTGAATGGGTTGAAGTGATGATAAGTTCTTCAAGATGAAACAAAGGCATGCCCAGTAACATATGAACCACACTGTCATTTCCAAGAGTAAAGAAAGATCTAGGAGAGGTGCTGGCCAATTCCTGGGTGAGGACAGATACCAGGCAGGGAGGCCACCTGGGAGAATCAGCCTCACCCCAGAACCAGCTTTTCACACTCCTCAGTGGCCAATGTCCCTGCTTCTATGTCATTGACTCACTTTTGGCCAAAACAGTATTACAGAATCCTCCGTTCTCAATGATAACTTTTTAAATGATCTAGACATTATTACTAAGTTACCATTAAATGTCTCAGTAGGCTCTTTTATACAGGCTCTTTTGTCCCTTAACTGAAATCCTTGGACCGGAAGTAGAACCCAAGATTTCAGACATTTTTAAATTTTGTAATATTTGCATATACATAATGAGATTCCTTGGTGCGGTCAGACCCAAGTCTAAACATGAAATTCACTTATGTTTCAAATATGCCTTATATACATAGTCTGAAGATAACTTTATATACTATTTAATAATTTATGCATGAAACAAAGTTTGTGAATATTGAACCATCAGAAATCAAAGGTGTTAGGTATAGCGTTTTCCACTAGTGGTGTCACGTGGGGGGAGCTCAAAAAGTTTGGGATTTTAGAGCATTTCGAGTCTCAGATTTGGGGATTCTGATGTTCAACTTGTATTACTAAACACTAGTAGCATCAGAAAAGAAGGAAGAGAGAAAGGGAGAGAGAAAAAATTCAGAATGACTTCACTTTCACCTTTACTCCCTAAGTGCTCAGAAGGCAGGTTAGTAAAGCTGTCTCCTTGAGCTGTTCCCTCAGAATATAAGACTTCCTGATCTCTGCCACCCCTTCCCTACAGGGAGTCAACAGACCACTCTAACAAGATGCACAGAATGCCAAACTTTTTGTTTTTAATAATGTAAAAATTATCAAAACACAAACTATAGATGGGTGTTTAAAATCACAGACTGATTTAAACAGACTTGATTACACCTCCTTCTTCAGTTTAGTAGGAAAAAAATTTTACAAGATGTGTTAGAGTCATTAATGGCATATTAATGACCCTCCAGCTCCCCATATCCTCTGAGCTTTGTTCTGCCTCAAATTATGTTGGGACTGCTTTTCTGAGTTTCCTAATTGAACTTGATCCTTTGTGCCTCAGTAGTTAGGGTAAGGACTGATACGGCTTGGTTGTGTCTCCACCCAAATCTCATCTTGAATTATAGTTCCTATAATCCCCACGTGTCACGGGAGGGAACAGGTGGAGATCATTGAATTATGAGGGCAGCTTTTCCCATACTGTTCTTGTGATGCTGAGTTCTCATGAGATCTGATGGCTTTACAAGGGGCTTCTGTCTTCACTGGGCACTCATTTGCTCTCCTGCTGCCTGTGAAGAGATGCCTTCTGCCATGTTTGTAAGTTTCCTGAGGCCTCCCCAGCCATGTGGAACTGCGAATCAATTAAACTTCTTTCCTTCATAAATTACCCAGTCTCGGGTATATCTTTATTAGCAGCGTGAGAACAGACTAATATAGGGATGAATTGTAGATCTGTCACAACTCTGAAAATCCCTCCTGTCGGTGTTCCCTGTTTCTTCTCTCAACAGGCTGACAAAATCTAGTATCTTTAACTATGTCTATTATCTTCTAAATTTTTTAATCTGTATATCTCATGTAAGTTTGATTTTATGTTGTATACATTAATACTGATAACTGCTATATAAGAATATCTATACTTCGACAATCTTTAAATGTCCTCAAAAGCAGCAATTTTGTTCCTATTATTCTCATACTTTTCAACATGACTTAGAAAAATCTATCCTGAGTTTTGCTAACTTATAAACCAGTGTTTTAAAAAGAAATCATTATTATTACTTTTGTTTGAGTACCACCAAACACACACACACACACACACACACAGAACAGTATATACATTACACATACATCCCCTGAAAACTATTTCTTTTTTTTTTTTTTTTTTTTTTGAGACGGAGTTTCGCTCTTGTTACCCAGGCTGGAGGGCAATGGCGCGATCTCGGCTCACCGCAACCTCCGCCTCCTGGGTTCAGGCAATTCTCCTGCCTCAGCCTCCTGAGTAGCTGGGATTACAGGCACGCGCCACCACGCCCAGCTAATTTTTTTTTTTGTAATTTTAGTAGAGACGGGGTTTCACCATGTTGACCAGAATGGTCTCGATCTCCCGACCTCGTGATCCACCCGCCTCGGCCTCCCAAAGTGCTGGGATTACAGGCTTGAGCCACCGCACCCGGCCACTGAAAACTATTTCTTAATTTTGGATGGGGAAAAAGTATACAAATTGGGTTTCTGAAAACAAGGTAAAATATGTTAAATACTGTATATAAACAAGACCATAATTTATAGTCTAATTGACAAATTAGGGCTGCAGTGGGCAAAGACATCACTCTTTGGTTTATGAAACTTATTTTCTATTCCAGACATTAGTAAGATAGCATGGTAGTAAAGACTGTCATTTTTCCCAGTTCAAGAAAAGAGTATCTGTCTGCATATTTAGTCTTTATCTTTATATAACTGAAAGACTATTCATTAATTAAAAATACAGTATCTTAAAGAAGCTATGGGTAATAGGATTACCACTAATTTTCATTTTCCTCTCTGCATATTTTAAAGTTTCAAAATGCTTTACAATTGCATGCATTATTGCAGGGATAAAGACTAACACGCACAACAGAACTCACTGGATTTAAACCTCTCCCTGTGCCACTGTGTAATCCAGTCTCAATCCATTCATTTCCTTAAAGGGGCCTTTACCACATTCTGCCTAAGAATCTCTGTAGAACTTATTCCCTCTGCCTTAAAGCTTCTCCCTCTACTTAGTTAACTCCTTTTTGAATCTTCAGCTCAGAACAGATATCACTTTGCCAAGAAGGCATTTACTCTTTTCCCAAATCATATAACATCCTCTGATAAAAACTCTATGATGGAGCAGCATGACTGAAATTTCTACTAGTACATTATGTTCATTATTACTTTACTTATCTAAGCCATAAGCTCCACTAAGCTGTTTTGATCACATTGTGTCTTCAGCAGTTGGCATAAAGTAGGCACTCAGTAAATATTTGCTGCCATAATGGAATGAATGTCTTTGTGATACATTAAGTCAGTTTTGAGATGTATGTATTTACTACAAGATTCTTGGACATTTCAGAGGTTAGAAAAGTGCTACACAAATGCTCTATATAAATGGTTTCACAAAATCTAACAAATATATGAAATACAAGGGCTCAATATCAAAGACTGTCTCCTGTTACTGACATTACTGCAAGTGAATAAAGAGAATACCAAATGACTACAGTGTACATACTAAAGAATTTCATTTGTTGAGACACTTCTGCTCATTAATCCTGATAAAACTATTAAATATTCTCTGTAGCTCAGACAAAGCAACTAACTACTGGTATAAATCTTCATAAGCCTCTAAAAGGACTTAAAGGACATAATAAACCCTATTTGTAAGACATACACATGATTTGAGGCTAGCTTCGTTTGGGTGTCCAATTAAAATTATTGCTAACTGCACTGCTGCTGTGCCCTCAGGGATTTTCTTCTGGTACTCCAGCTCAGTGCCCCTGTTATTTTCTTGCACCATAAAACTACACCCTTTAAACATAAAATCAGATGCACTTGCTTAAAAAAGCAGTAAACTATGTGTTTTAATCTGCCATTTGCAAGAAGCTCAAGTTCTTTATTACAAACGTATAAACAAAGCTAGCAAAGTAAACTAACAATGTTCAATACAAGTGTTGCCCTGAGAGAACGTGAGCCTTTATGTACGGTTGTCAATTCTTGATTGTCCGTATCTTAGATTATCCAGTGGGTGAGTTTTCCAAAAGGAATTTGAAATTGTAAGTGGGCTTTCAGTAACCTATTTGCTGAGTTATATACCCCTCCACCCAACAAGTTGTTTCTGGGATTTAGGAATGCCAATTAAATATTAATCAAGTGAAAAGAAATACCAGGATGTGAATCAATATAATAACAGCATCCATAGCTATCCAAATTTAAGAAAGTATATATAAACTCCCAAGTTAAATATGTTTTGAAGTTTTGTATTACTTGCAATTTGGGATTATCCACGAAACTGATCTGTAGTCCACTATCACGTGTAACTGAACAGAGACCACACATGTAATTTATCACATTCACTAAACTATGTACCCGTCCCTTTTGGCTTTGAGTGTTTTGTGCTTTGCAGATAATGAAAACTGACCTGCCACCATTCCCAGAAAATCCACTGTCTTTGGGTGAGACCATTTGTCATATGAGTTTAGATCTGTTGGTTATTTCTCATTGGTCTGCAGCAATGCTGATGTTCATCTGTTAACTCCCTAATGAATACTGATCACAGCCCCTAGTAGCTCAATCCCAGATTAGCGCATCTCTTATTTTCTTGAGAAAATTGAGGCCATGCTGTGTGAACTTACCTTAACATTTTGTTTTTCTCAACCTCAAAAATCTCAACTTCCTCTCTGCTTTTAGCTCTTTTCTATGAGAACAAAAGAATCATTCCTTGTTCAGGGCTAACAAGAGATAATAAAAAAAAAAAAAAGGTAGGAAAAAACAGGGCGGATGGGAAGGCTGCTCAAGTGGGGATGAGCGGTTCTAAATCCTCTTCCACCATAGCAGGGGATCAATAGGTAATGCCAAAAATTTTAGAAACCAAATGTAGCAAAACGAGCATATTGTTTAGAGGTTTGAATTAATTACCATAAGAACCATGTAAAAAGAGCTTAAAGTGATTACCTCTTTGGAAGGGGGAATAGGGATGATGGCAAGAGATTTTTCTGTATAAAATATTTGATTCTTTAAACTGCATTTATGTATAACTTTGAAACTAAACTATTCCTTCCTTTTAGCAAAAATTAATCTCCCTATTTGCTCTGTTCTTATATTTAAGGAGAGTTCGTGGAGAGAAATTTGGCAATAAGCTTTTTTTTTTCACTGTAACTCATTAGATCAGCTAAGTTGCGAAGGAAAATTAGGAAATTTTTCATACAATACACATTCAACTCATACTGAGCGGGTAAGGGACTCAGAATCTGGGAAGAGAGGGCGATGGAGGTTAGTGTGAAAATTTTCCCCAACTGATTCTGACGATTGCCCTTAGATAAGAATCCTTCTCCATGCTAAGGACAATTTTAGCAAAACGTTCTTGGGTTTGTCTCTTCAGCTTAAGGGAAAGGAATTTTTGTTTATTTCGCCTTCTACTTCAAAATGCTTTCAATTCTGAGTGTCCTGTGAAAAACAATGTAAAAATATTCACTTCAAAACATTTGGTCCCAATAAATAACATAACTTGGACCTTTGTGTTCACAGGCTGTAAAAACTTCCTAGTAAACGTTCAATCCAAAAAACAACTTTGTAGTAAATATTACTTAATTTCATTTCACTCGAGGTGGCTTGATTAGTACACATATACAAATACAAAAATAAGAGGAAAAATTTCTCCTTCACACCCGATTTTTTTCTTTCCATCAATGTCATGAAATAAACTCAAAACAAATGCAAGAAAATGTTCATCTTTTTTGTCTATATATTCAAAATTTTCTAATTCAGTGGTTTTAGAATAGGTACCTATTAGAGTTGTGTGGTTTTTTTTTTTCCTTTTTGTTTTTTCAATGGAGTCTCACTCTGTTGCCCAGGCTGGAATGCAGGAGCACAATCTTGCCTCACTGCAACCTCCACCTCCCAGGTTCCAGCGATTCTCCTGACTCAGCCTCCCAAGTAGCTGGCATTACAGGTGTCTGCCACCGTGCCTGGCTAACAGGGTTTCACCATGTTGGTCAGGCTGCTCTCAAATTCCTGACTTCAGGTAATTCACTGCCTCAGCCTCCCAAAGTGCGGGGATTATAGGTGTGAGCGACCGCGGTCAGCTGTTCTTTTCATTTAAGGTGTTCTCGTGACAAAGTAGTATTGATATTTATTTAACACTGAGCTAGTACAGTTAATTATTTGGATTTATTTCTTCCATATTTTAATCATTCTGGTTTTTTTGTTTGTTTGTTTGTTTTTTGAGGCGGAGTTTCACTCTTGTTACCCAGGCTGGAGTGCAATGGCGCGATCTCACCGCAACCTCCACCTCCCAGGTTCAGGCAATTCTCCTGCCTCAGCCTCCTGAGTAGCCGAGATTGCAGGCGTGCGCCACCATGCCCAGCTAATTTTTTTTTTTTTTTTGTATTTTTAGTAGAGACGGGGTTTTGGACAGGAGCATTGATTTTTCTTTCAATGCTTTAATCTGTCTCTAGCAAGATGATGGCAGTCTATGCATCAGGAAGCTGGCCTCATCTGCCAGCATCTTCATCCTGGACTTCCCAGCCTCCAGAACTGTGAGAAATAGATGTCTGTGTTTACAAAACAACAACAAAGCAACTTTAATCTTTTCTCCAGGTTAGCACCATTCTAGCTAGTCCTCCTGCCAAGTAGTAAGAGCTATGGAGACCAAATCCTGATTCAAATCTTGTTCTCAGCATTTACCAGCAGAATGACCTTGAACACATTACTAAGCCTTTCTTGACATTTTAAGAATGAAGTTCCTAACACTGCTTTAAACCAGGGGTCCCCAGTCCTTGAGCCTCAGACCAGTACGAGTCCATTGCCTGTTAGGAACTGGGCCAAACAGCAGAGGTCAGCAAGGGGCGAGCATTACAGCCTGAGCTCTGCCACCTGGCATGAGTTTCTCATAGGAGCATAAGCCCTATTGGAAACCGTGCATGCAAGGGATCTAGGCTATGTACTCCTTATGAGAATCTAATGCCTAATGATCTGAGGTGAACCACTTTAATCCTGAAACTATCTGCATCTCTGGTCCTGTCCATGTAAAAATGGCCTTCCATGGGTGCCAACATGGTTGGGGCTGCTGCCTTAAAGAATTAGCCCAGCAGATGCATATATATATATATATGCACATAGGATAAAGCACCCTATGTAAGGCATTCCCTTATCTGACTTGCTTGGTTTGTGGTCATGAATGGTCTATACCTTGTTAGGCATGAACAATGTGAAAACACCATGCTTCAACTGGTATTTCTTTTGTATCTACTGTTTTCACAGATACATACGTTGTATTTGAAAGTACCATATCCACATGTAATGTGAAAATTTATCTTAAAGTGGGGAAAGTATGAATAACATGTAATGCTATGCATCAACATTCTTTACTTTGTTTAGTTTGCATCATCATTTTTTTTTTTTTTTTTTTGAGATGAAGTCTCTCTCTAGTCGTCCAGGCTGGAGTGCAATGGCATGATCTCAGCTCGCTGCAACCTCCGCCTCCCGGCTCTGCCTCCAGAGCAGCTCGGATTACAGGTACCTGCCACCACTCCCAGCTAATTTTTGTATTTTTAATAGAGATGGGATTTCACCATGTTGGCCAGACTGGTCTTGAACTCCTGACCTCAGGCGATCTGCCCGCCTCAGCCTCCCAAAGTGTAGTTTGCATCTTTGTAGAAACTGTGGAGCCCTGCTGGCCAGGTACATTATTTGGCCTTGGATAAAAAAAGTGGGTAAAAATCTACAGAAAGATTCCCATATGTATACAAAGAATGGGATGTTTGCAAAGCTGAGTTTATTTGGGGAGTTAATGTAGGTCTATCACTGTTCTTGACATCAGGAACAGGAAGTGAGAGACTATCTTCACAGTTCCTACAAAGTAAGCTTTGATCTGACCCTTCTACATGTGAATGTGGGGACTCTTGGAGGAGATAATCATATGCAGAATTCTCATGTCACACAGAGGGTGAAAAAAATGCCTTCGGGTGAAGTACAGAATACCTGCAGAAGTTCTTCATCACTGACTTGGCATTACCCTCTAACACAGGCCAAGCAGGTATCCTTCTATCTCTCAATTCTTTCATCAGGCTAGGCATTTCCCATTATATTCATAGATTTAGCAGATTTGGGTATGTTTATTATTGTGAAATTTACACAGATCACTGTCAAAACCCAAACAATCAATTTAAGATACTATGACAGAACTTTCCAATTACAAACCTCAAAAGCAATACTGTAATTAAAAGCTTTCAACAATGTTTTTATATTTTCAATCTCTAAAGAAATTACAGTACTTTAGTTAACACATCCTTTGTATTTCTGTCCACATTAGTAAGAAGAGTTATACCATATTGATTTGAAAGCTAAAGAAGAGAGATGAGCTATGCACTGCCTTGCCTCACCATGAAATTTATAACCCTCTATTTTCTACAGTAGCACTAATATCTTGATACTTTCCTACTTCTTTAACCTAAATAATATTTTTCAAAACATACACACTACAATAGGAGTATCCCTCAAAAGGCAATGATCCTTTCCAAATTCTTTAACCTAAAGAATGTTTTTCAAAATAATGCACACTAGAATACGAGTATCCCTCAAAAGGCAATCAATTTTATGTAAAAAGATAGTTCTGCAATCAAGTATATTTAGTAGATATTGGAAGTAAGTTTCAAGAAGCTATTTTATGGCAGAATCTGAACAAATCTTTCATATGCAAATAGCACTGAATCCCTAAGAGGTGATTATTGTGTGATTATTCCAAACCCAATGGACATATCTCGATAAACCATTTCTTGCTGCCTTCTAGAATATCATTTATTCCAGAACAATCGTTCTCAAAATGCGGCCCCAGGGCCCAGAGCGTCCACATCACCTGGGAATTGGACCCACATGGCCCTTCAGGCTCCTCCCAAAACCACCTGAAAAAGCAGTTCTGGCAGTGAGACCTGGCAATCTGTGTCAGGAGCCTCCAAGTGATTCCGATTCACACTCAAGTTTGAGAACCACAGATATTCTAGCAAGACCACTTTCTTCCCAAGAGTAAAGTTATGGTTTCCATAATTATCTTAGAAAGAAAAGGTTTTCAAATTAAAGTGAGTCCTTAATAATAGGCAGCTTAAAAATATATATATTTATTTAACATAAATCTATCACAATTTTTAAAAATAAATGTGTATATTTTAGGTATACAACATGATGTTATGGGATACCTGTAGACAGAAAAAGGTTACTACGGTGAAGCAAATTAACATATTCATCATTTCATCTAGTTACCCTTTTTTTTTTTTTTTGTGGGAAGAACAGCTAAAACCTACTCACTTAGCTTGAATCCCATATATAATACAATTTTATTACTTATGGTCCTCATGTTGTACCTTATGTCTCTAGATGTGTTCATTCTATATATCTGCTACTTTGTATCCTAAAAATACCTACTTCTTTAAAAATTATGTTAAATGTTTTCCTTTGCTTTACTATGTTACTGTTTATCCTTACCCAAGCAAAATTCATGATGCTAATTTAAAAAGAATTTTAACTGGTTTTTTTTTTTTTGCATGTGAATAAGAATGAAAACATCACTTAGCCATTATGACATTGATAGACATAAATAAAAACCAATGTATCAATCTATGTCTTTTAAAAATATTCATTTATGATATATTTAAAGTAGACCAAATTATAAAAACAGAAAGGAGAAAGTTGGTTGCCAAGGGCTGGATGGAAGAAAAAGAGAGAATTCGTATTTAATGGGCATAGAGTTTCAGTTGTACCAGATGAAAAAGATGTGGAGGCCTGCCGTACAATAGTGTAGATACACCTAGTGTTATTGAATTGTACACTCAAAAATGGTTAAGATGGCAAACTTAATATTACGTATTTGTTATCACAATGAAAAATAAAACAAACTGAAAAAAGTCTCTATTCAGCTCATACAGTGAAACTGAATCATCGTGGCTCTTTCTATCTGCAATTAGGTATTTATGTTCTGTTTCCCTCTGAAGCACTTGTTGTCTAAAACAAAATCCTGAAGCAAATGTTTTGCAAGATAAACCGTAAAGCCAATAACACAAATATAAGGTTTACCAGCAAATCATTACTGTTGAAAACAAATATTATTACAGTATCTATATACTCTATGCAGGAACTACTGCAATGGGGGAAAATATAATTAATTCACTGGGATATAATATATACTTATTTTCAAAATAAGGAGTATGATTAAAAAGTGAAGGGCACAGCATCAAGGGACTAAAGTCTAATTTTATGGTAGGAAAGCAAACATAAAAACCCTTAATTTCAATAAAAGAAAATTTCTCCCATTATTTATTCAAAAAGCTATTGAGTTTGAGACACTCAGCTCCTAATCACTGGGAAAACAAGGACAAAAGAAATATGATTCCTGCCCTTAGGAAACTTATAATACATTGAAACGATATTTACAACAATAAAGTTATGTTCAATTGAATGACTACTCTATTTTTAAAAAGTTAATCACCAAATTGAATGTGGAAAAACAGTTTAGCCATAGTCTTTGTCCACAGTGTAGCTAATACTCATTTTTTAGACTACAAATCTCTGAGCATTTCAAATTCAAGCTCAGATTGGGATTTGAGGAATGGGGTTATAATAAAGACACCTTGGTTTAGTCTGATGAGACAAGTTTTTTTGTGAAGTGAAAGCATTTATTATAAGCTTTTAATGCCTCCAATATAATCTCACATTTCTGTACCAGCATTCATCATTTCTATTTGTATAGTGTCTGGGAATTTATAAAGCACTTTGCTTGACATTATTTCACTTGATCCTTACAACTCTTAATTAGGTTGGCAGATATTGTCTTCATCATTTTACAGATGTGCTGCTGAGATAGGGGGAGATTCAATTGACTGGGTAATGGTCATCAGTCTATTACTTGTAAAACCAGCCCTAAAACCAGGGCGTTCTTTTCACTTTAGTAGTGTATTTGTGAATTCCTTCACCCACAGCAAAATTACTTGCAAAGCATCATAAGTAATCTAGTAACCAAAAAAATAATGTTTTTAGGAGTTGGCAGAGGGATTATAGGAGATGTAATGGAGAGACAATTTTGAGGAAAAAACTCCCTCCCTGGGGTTCTCTTCCTCCCAAAGAAACCATGCAAAGACTCCATTTCTGGTTTCTGACTATTTTAGAAGCATTGATTATAATCTCTACTGCCTTAGAAACTGTCAAAATGCAGAGTATTACTGGTATAAGGCAGATTAAATGGACAGAAAATAGAAATTCTTTGCAAGTCATCTAAGAGGCTAGCATGAAAAGAAGTAAGCTGGAAAGAAACAAGAATCACACGTCTAAGAAGCTCCAGCATGGACTGCAGCTGTTACTTTATGACAGACTCCCCACCGAGGGAGTGAGGTTTTTACCAGCCTCAGGCCCCACACATCACAGGTGCTCCCAAGGAAAGGGATAAAGCCAGCAGCAGGCCACTGCTTACTCCCGCCTAGATTCGCTCCTCTTCAAGGATGCCTTGACACCCTGGCATATCTGGCACACAGCGCGCTCGCTCGCTCGCTCTCTCTCTCTCTCTCTCTCTCTCTCTCTCTCTCCCCCCCCTCTCTCTCTCTCTCTCTCTCTCTCTCTCTCTCTCTCTCTCTCTCTCCCTCTCCCTCTCTCTCTCTCTCTCCCTCTCTCTTTCTCTCTCCCTGGAAAGCCGGAGCTTCTGCCATTCTTCAGTTGTGTGCTCCTGACTAAACTCAGAGTACTTTACATCAAAGTAAAAAGGGATCCTTGTTAGTTCCTTCGACTTTTTCAAAACCCCAAAATGAGAAAGTTTAAGCCCAGAGCTCAGTCTGGGGCCCAGGAGAACCCTCAAAACTTACTTTCTCATCTTCCCTCCACTTGGGGCTCCATGCCTTTCCTTGACCCTTGCTTGACTAAGGGTACACGGTTTTACCCTGGTTACTGCACATAAATTAAAATACTTAAAAATTCTCCTATTATGGGCTAAACTCTGTCCCCTCAAAATTCATATATTGAAGCCCTACCCTCCCATTATCTGATAATGTGACTGTATTTAGAGACAGGACCTTTAAAGAAGATATTAAGATGAGGACATGAGGGTGTGTTCTGATTGAATATGACTGACTGACTGAATCTGACTGACATCCTCATGGGAAGAAGTAGTCTGGATACACAGAGAGACACTAAGGATGTGCAGGAGAAAACACACGTGAGGAGAATGAGAAGGCAGCTACCTGCAGGCCAAGGAGAGAGGCCTCAGTCGACACCAAAGCTGCCTATACCTTGATCTCTGAAAATGCCAGAAAATTAATGTCTGTCCCCTAAGCCATCCAGCCTGTGGAATTTTGCTATGGCAGCTCCAGCAAACTAGCATCCTAATTGAATCCTGTGCTCCCACTGACATTATGTTCGAGTCTGTCGAGATCTCTCTTTACTGTCTAGTCAAACACAGTATTCTGAAGAATGAGGCTCTCTTCTCATTTCCATGCCTCATAAAATTCCATAACGTCTAAAACAAAAGGATTCTTTTGTCCATGTTGCACATGTGCACATACTAGGATCAATGACAGAAAAAAACATTTCATGTACCCAATTAAGATATTAAATGAAGCATTTTTAGAAAAATAACCATTAAGAACTTTAAAACAGTCTTCCCTCAATAAGATGAAAAGAGTTTCAATGAATTACAGCATCTGTTTGCAACATGTCAGGGCTGGCAGACAGGTTAGTCTATAATCAGAAGAGGTTTTTCTCAGTTTGGAAGCAGGTCCTGTAATGTTTCTCAATATTTTGCCCAAGTACTTAAATTCAGGAGGCTTGAATATGCACTCACAATTTTTCAATACATAATCTTGTGATTCAGTCTTTCCAGTGTCTAACCCCAAATCGTTTGTAATTTTTTTTTGAGACAGAGTCTCCCTCTGTCACCAGGCTGGAGTGCAGTGGTGTGATCTCAGCTCACTGCAATTTCCACCTTCCAATTTCAAGCAATTCTCCTGCCTCAGCCTCCTGAGTAGCTGGAACTACAATTGTGCACCCTCATACCCAGATAATTTTAGTATTTTTAGTAGAGACTGTGTTTCACCATGTTGGCCAGTATGGTCTCAATCTCTTGAACTCGTGATCTGCCCACCCTGGCCTCCCAAAGTGCTGGGAATATAGGTATAAAGGCATAAAGCACCGAGCCCAGCCTCTAATTCTTTATATATAACATTTTCTTAGTCTTTTGTACAATCTTAGATAAGACCCTAATTTGTGAAGTAACATTACCACGTTAAAGCACTTTGAAAGCACAGGAAATTATATCAAAATTAGAACTTGCTGCATTATTAATATACATGTCCATTAACATTTATTCAGGGCTGGGCGCGGTGGCTCAAGCCTGTAATCCCAGCACTTTGGGAGGCCGAGGCGGGTGGATCACAAGGTCAAGAGATAGAGACCATCCTGGTCAACATGGTGAAACCCCGTCTCTACTAAAAAAAACATTTATTCAGAAACTTTCAAAAATAGTGAATATATTTTTTATACTATATTTGTGAAAATGACATTTCATACATTAAACCATTCTGGTAGTATAAAATCATAGGACACTTCTAAGGCAAAAAATTCATAATAAATTAACTTGAATTATCTGAAGGCAGGTTCCATTTGTAATAGTTTTTCAGATAAAAAGTTTCTTTTTGGAGTGCTGTATATGACATTCAATTTCAGACATGTAACACCTAGCATATAAAAACCATATTAATATATATATGTGTATATATATATAGTTGTATATATATATATACACATATATATAGTTGAATAAATGAATGAATGTAGCAATACTGTAAATATTCTAGAATGAAATCTCTCTGTGACAAAGGTTCATGTCCTCTTTTGAAATCTATTCATTATAGCATAAAATTCAATATATCTATAATAGAAGAATTATTTTTGTATTGATACTAAAAGGACACTTAAGGGAGAAATACATTGTTCATATCACTTCCAGAATGAACCTACCTACTCAGCATTCATTCCCCCAATGACACATTACTTAATTGTTTCTGTGGCATTGCTCACCAAAATGAATATCTTAGGGACTCCATAATACAGTGGCCTAAATGCAGTTCATGTTTAGTAGACAATGATTGAATGAATTCATGAATAGATGTGTAGGTGACTACTTTTTACAACTGCCTTTTAAAGTTTTAAATTTCTTCAAGCTGTAGGAAGACAACTTAACTCATTTCCCTTAAAAAAAAAAAATGAGGCCATCAGTTGATCTTAAAGGGAGTATCATGTACAGAAATCCACATCAAAGTACCTAAAATTTCTATCATAAACAATAAAGTTTTGATATGTACAGTACTTTTTTTAACTTTTAGGCAAATGAGTTCTATCAGCAAAGGATTCGATGTCTATTGTTATATCTGAAAGAATACTAATGGATTATGTGTTCAATGTTTATAACATCTCTCTTAAAGTGCAATTCTGTTTACCTGGATATGATTCAGACTATCTTCTTACAAAACTTACTTGGAAAACATATTCCTAGAGACAGAGAGAGCTAAAAGTTTTCTCCCAGCCCTCGGGAGACAATTTGCCTTTCTAGCATACAGTGTATTCACATTTAGCTTTATGGGTTGCATTTCAGGTCATTTCGGCTTTTGTTGCATTTCGGCTTTTGTTGCATTTCAGCTTTTGCTGAGAAGGGTAAAAAACTTTTTTTCATTAAATACTGCCTATTTTACTTTCATCCTACATTTTTAATGACAATAAAGCCTACCACTTTACTGCATTTGATGGATAATCAAATAACAGCTTTTTCGAATCCTAATACAAAGAACCATAATTCTGTGTCTGCAACTGGTCAATACAAGTGTTTCTGAGCTTCTGGTATCTAACATGGAAATAAAGTTGGAAAACTCAATGGGTAGGCACAGGCAGAGAGAATCTGGATTCTGTGGTCCACTGTCTGTTCAGAGATCCTCAGCTATTGCCAGTGATAAAAAATAAATGAATATTTATAACCTCATTTAGGGAGTCATTCACAGACATTATATCCAAATAAGACTAGAACAAATTGTTGGAGCTCCACTCTGATAACTTACATGAATTATTTAATAATCTTCAAAACCTGGATTTTTGTATTTCAACAATCCATGTTTTGCAAAATTTATAAACACTAGGACTCCATTCTAATCATACCAATCAAACATTTTCTGTTATATATATACACAGACAATGAATCACCTCATTCTTCAATTTCCTCTCAAATTTCAGTGTTCAAAATCTTTCACATTCATTGGTCTACATTATTTCTCAAATGAAGTGACTATCATTGGACTTTTTAAAAGGCAAGTCAGAATGTAAAATAAATTCATATCTCACAGATCCCTATCCAGTTTTAATTTTGTTTATCTTATTCATTTGGTAAATCTTCCATCTAAAGACAACTTACATATTCCCAAACCTAAGTCATTAAAATTACCACTAAACTATAATTATCTTATCATTCAAACTAGTCACATTTCAGAATTTAAAAATAATATGCCCCAAAGTGGCCCAGTTTATACAATCCAATTTACCCCATTATCAAATGAATTCATACCAAGTAAAAACTACAGCCTATTTTTTCCCTAATACAAGCAAAAAAAAATTTAACTATCTCTTGATATTCAATAAACGACTAGAATCCCATCAGCACAGCACAAAACAAACTTGACTCCAGAATCTGTAACTTAAGATATAATGTCATATGATTTATTAGTTATGATTACTACAAGTAACTAAAGGAGTTCATTAATGGTCTGCCATGGTAGTCAGCAAGTCTTGGTTCCTTACTCTTAAAAGCACTATAATTAAATTTTAATAGTCTATTAAAAGATAACCAGTTCTTTGTCTACCAAGTATTACTATTTCCCATTTTAAAACATCACTTGGACTCCTCAAAAGATTGGGATATTTCATTCATATTTCTTTCCAAATTCTATGATATTCCAGGCAAAATTAACTTCTGTTTCTAATAAACAGTATTACTGATCTGCTCAAGCTCAAGAAAAAGCTGAGTAAATATTTAAACCACTCACTTGATCGTCCTCAAGAATTCTAAGCATGGTTGTGTTATTTACTTATACGGGTCCATTTGCAGTCGTCTATTTTACTTTTAGATCTCTGTGTAACAGTACATTTATACTCTAAAGCTGTATTTGATATATGCCAAGCCTCCATTTTATCAACTGCCTTAGGGATTATCTAGGTTGCAATTTTGAGAGTCAATGATATCTGAATACTTTTGCCTTAAGCCTTATTTGTTTCAGAATGAAAAGTTATTCTTCTGTGTTTTCCAGACAATACGTATTCTTCACTGCCTGGGAGGAGGGCAAGGCAGTACAGGGAAATAAATAGAAGATTTGATCATTAAACTCATGTTCCATAACTTGATTGAGTTAAAATTATGTAAAGCAGAAGATAAAGGTCAAGAGATCCAAGGTCTACAGTGGAGTAGAACTTTCTTTCCCTACCCCTAAAGTTTCCTGTAGGGACCCATCTGTTAGAATACACCAGGCTTCTCCTGCTCTGTTAGTCACTTCTACCTAGGGAAGGAGGAATGATTATCAGAAGTAGAAACCAGGCTTGCAACACAAACACTCCCTGCCCCTGGAATGAATTTGCTTTCTCTTCTGCTTTTTGCCCAGAGGAAACACAGCAGAGGCTTCTAATTGTCCAGATGTGCCATTAACTACGGGTACAAGTCTATTAAATTCTGCTGCAAATTGGCAGCAAGCCCTTTCAACCTAAGATCTAAATGCAGACCTACAATCAGCTTTAATCTCCCTTTGTCACTTTAATCTCCATTTATCTGTCTTTTCTATACTGTTTCTCATTTAGTGCTAAACTATGGAAGTGGAAAAGAGGGAGTGCTGTTGTTGAGTCTGTAAAGCTCAAAAGTTTACATATCACACTGGGGGGATGGTCCACTCAGAGCCTTTTTTTTTTTTTTAGGAAAATAAACACATATATTTTAAAAGAAGAAAACTATGAAAATGCTAGGAGATATAAAATATATGGGAGGCTGGTATAAAAGGCAGAAAAGGGTTCTAAATAAGGGATTCTGGAAACGCTTCAGAAGAACTATAAGTAGAATTCAAAAGCATTTTGGATTTGGAAAGCAATTTACAGAGAAGAGGAGAAAACATGTTCCAGGTACACAGAAATAAAACAATGTTTAATTCGTAAGTGGAGTAAAAAGCACATTGCTTTATAATGCACACTCTCTGAACCCTTACTATCATATAAATATTATCTACATATCTATAAAGATATACGTATATAATTAGATTCGTGTATGTATAGGCATAAACTTATATATGTAAACCTCCGAAAAAGTGGGAAACCCATGTTTAATTGAAGAGAAGCAACATAAAATCTTAGGTGACGTGGGGCTTTAAAAAAAAAAAAAAGAAAGAAAGAAAAGATCTCACTTTATCATCCAGGCTGGAGAACAGGTGCATAATCATAGCTCACTGCAACTCTGAACTACTGGCCTCAAGCGATCCTCCCACTTCAGTCTCCCAGGCAGCTGGGACTACATGCACAGGCCACCATGCCTGGATAATTTTTTTTTTTTTTTTAGAGACATGGTCTTACTATATTGCACAGGCTAGTCGGGAACTCCTGGGCTCCAGAAATCCTCAACCTCTCGAAAGACTGGGACTAGAGGCAAGAACCACCATGCCCAGCCAGTGTGGGAACTTTTAACTTTTACTCAGAACTCTGGTGTCATATACCACACATCTTTCTATACAGTTGGCTTCTGTTGACCTTCCAGCAAGTTATTTAATTGAAATAGAAAAAGAAAAGGAAAGAAAAGAAGGTGGGAGAAAGGCAGACAATTACAATGAGAAACAGAGGACAACAGAATTGCAACAGCTTTGATCTACTTCTTAATAAGTTACTCTAGGGCTGTGAAACATCAATGAGATATCATTATGGCAATCACTATTCATTATATTGATAAGTACAAAATTAGAAATCAATATCCAAATGTTCAGCTGATGGAATGAGACATAAATGTCAGGTGGATACTCATTTTAAAAATTACAGGCTTTATGTGTCAGTCTTAATACATAAAAAATAAATTTTATTGTGTTTCCACTAATAGAACCCTGAAAAGTCAATACTATATTCAATTATTTCCAAATTGTGACATGCCTCCAAATTTTTCATCGAATAATCACTCTGAAAATAATACTGCTAGTCAAACACATCTTCTCTCTAGAGTACATTATATCTTTCTAAACCTACCTTTAACCTACTTCTTCTCTGTCTCAATGATAAACATTAACTTTTTTATATGTTTTGTAAGTTTAATAATTGTTCCTTTATTTGTTTCAACTAAGTGTGAGTATGACAACGGTAATTAATGCTTCCCAGAAGAAGACTTTAAAAGTGGAAGAAAAGAGGTTCTGACCTTGACAGCTCAAGACGGGCTTTCTAGAAAACAGAAGCTTTAGCTAAATTCAAAGAACACACAGCCGGGAGTTTGTTGAAGGAGAGGGAGGCAGAAAAAGAGAGCATGGAATTGGGTCCTGGGACACAGGGGCTTGTGGTTCAGCAGGTTTGGAGTGGAAAGTTAAGCAACGATGTCTTTCTAAAGGCAGTGAGATATTGCCAGTCTGAACCAGGGGAATGGTAATCTGAAAAGACCTCTCTGGCTTCTCTCAGGCAATCTTAGCAAGGAACCTCATATCCTTGTGCTTCCAAAGAAGTCTCAATTAGATGCAGCAAACAGCACTAACATAAACATACTCAGATGCTTAGGTGAGGCATTCCACTATTCTCTTTCCTAAATTCATACGTAGGAGGCTGAGGCAGGAGAATTGCCTGAGCCCAGGAGGCGGAGGTTGCGGTGAGCCGAGATCGCGCTATTGCACTCCAGCCTGGGTAACAAGAGTGAAACTCCGTCTCAAAAAAAAAAAAAAAAAAAAAAAAAGAGAATTAGTCTTTATATAGCTAGAAAGGCTGCATCGACTCTCATCCACACCTCACTTCCCTGCAGACAGGAACTCTACCTGCAGATTCATTGCTGTATTCTCAGGTCCTGAAAGCCATAGCTTGCATTCTGTAGCTTTTCTCACTGGGGATGCAAGTATTTATATTTTAATATTCTAAATGGAGATTATTCAAGATTTATCTCTATAATATTTACTTTGTAAATCATCTATATCAACTGGGCAGAGTTTTCCATACAGATCAACACACCAACAAACATACAGACATGACCAGTCTTGACCAAATGGAATTGAAAGTCTCCCTTCGAAGGACTACATACCAACCACGTAAGAGTGTCCCAATGTATGTTCAACAACAGATAAATCTATTTTGCAAATAATCCCCTCATAATTTTTTTCCCTATAGAAATACATATAACCCACTTTAAAATATTTTTTATGATACATAAAATGCTAAAAATGAGCCCTGAGAAAACTATGCAAATATGATCATTTATTTTTAGATCAAAATGGATACAATCTATATTAAGGGGCTAGTTACTAAGGTTACAATGAATGAGTGAATCAAGTAAAACAGTATTCAGTCTTAACAAGTATGAAAAATATGCTCAGCAACATATATCTGTACAGAAAGAGCTATAGTGACACATTATTTTCCCCAAGAACTACGTCTGCCCATCTAAATACATTTTCTTTTTCACCTGTCTCTAAACAAATACATCTCTTGTTCCTACAAGTAGATGAAAATTTAGATGCATGATCTCATAGCCTGTTACTCTGGCCAGGTCACATTGGCTTTGGACGGAAAGCAGTGGATAACACTTTAACAATATTTGTCTTTTTTTCCCCCAAACCAAAGACCATATAAAATACCTCAGTCCTAAAATTCTGAAGTTAGCCATTGAGAAAATGTAGAGTAAAAGAAAAAAGAAAAAAAAAAAAGAGAAAATTTATAGTGACTGAAAATAACATCAGACATTTGTGTAGCTCTTTATAATCATAAAGGGCCTTTATTTATATAAGGTCACTTAGAAATAAAACACCAAAGGTAAGGGCATAGAAGCTGAAGCTTCAAGCACACAAATTGAAATTTTAGTTGTGACTTCACATGGATTTTCCAATATATAGATTTTCAAAAACTCATCAGGGTAAAATGATATAGAGGTAAACTGGCATGAATTTCTTTATGAAGAATTAAAGTCTATTACAAATTTAAAAACCTTATCCTGTTGAAAACAATGAATGAGTAATCCAAAAAGATGAAGGTAGACGCTGCGCTGCTTTTAAGATATGAGACAATATAATGCTTTTATGTTGCCTCACATCTTTTTGAGAGAGTCCATATTGGTGCAATCTTAAATTTTTATTTAAGAGAAAATCACATTCCTAAAAATTCTTATTCTTAAATGAAATCGGTTGTAACAAACTTGAATTCATCAAGATCCTAAATAGAAAATCTTCTTTATATTTACAAAGATCTAACAAGTAAATCTCTGCATTTTAATAGTACCCTATCACTATTAAAGGAAGCTAGCACAGCTGGCTTCCACTATTAGCGAACTATCATTACTCCAGCTTAATTTGGTTTCACAAGTTATTTTCTTTATAGATAAGTAAGCAATAAACTACAATAGGTATCATAGTCTGTTTATAATCTCTTTCATATCCAGAAAGCACGAATCTCTCAGTTCATTTTTATGCAGGAATTCTAAGTCATCGTTTCTTCGTGCTCTTGAGTAATAGATGACAGAGTACAGAATACTAAATCACAGTTTACTACTTATATAATGGCAAAAGCCACAAGGCTATACATAATTCTCTATTACTTCTGCTTTCTATAAGTGATAGTTACCAACAGTCCCTTTTCTGACCTTTAGTCTTCTTAAATTCTGATCAAATTATTAACATTAGCTATATTTAACTGGATAACATTCTTCCTTATTTCAACATTGAGAGAAAAACTTAACAATACAACCTATATATATGTATTATACAATATGCATTCCCTAAAGCCTTCAGATTCTATATTCAAACTCTTAAAGCATGTATTCAAAGCACTTAAAACATAGGCTATGTGATATTGAGGCAATTAAATACTGACCCATATAAATCATAACAGCACTCATTCCCATTCCTCCTTTGTATTAATGAACGTACTGGGTCTTACAAACTGAACATCCTTCTACTTTTCAAGTGTGTGTTTCTTAAATTTACAGCATCACTTCTGCCGGTTTTCTGGATTCCTGTGATCAGATATTTGGTGACCTTTTTCCTGTTAGGGTCATGAGTTACCACCATGAATATTAGTAAATCATGCTGTCAGCGTGTCTATAATGTACAATTTGTAAAAGATTGTTTTAGCATAAAAATAGTAACAACCAGAAATTACATACAAATTAATTAGAAAGTATGATACACTTGTGATATAGGTAAAATTAATCTGTAATGCATTAATAAGGCTTTGATGAAAAAGTAAAACATAAGTAATTACTACTACTACTATTTCCTGCTTAATAGAAATCAGACGGTGCAAACAAAAATTAATTTTAATATTTCTGAAGGTTTCTTCATTTTTAGATATGTATTGACAATACACACACATTCACGGTGATAGGCTGGTAATAACAATCAGCTTTCCAGGAATTAAGTCCCTGGATTTTAGTGTTTGCCGATTTCTATGATATAAGCATTCTTTCCTTGGTTGATTTCAACCTACAAATATGGGGACAACCCCTTGAAAAATGCCTAAAAATTTAACAGTTGGTCCTTGCGGGCCAATAAAAGCTGATTCTGGCATCTTACTGCATGTATATTTGAAATACACATATATACATACACATACCAGTGTAAGCTGAGTATCCCTTATCTTACACGCTCAGGGCCAAAAGTCTTTCCAATTTCAGACTTTTTCAGGTTTTCAAATATTTGCATATACTTAATAAAATATCTTGGGGGTCGGATCCAAGTCTAAACATGAAATTCATGTATGTTTCACATACACCTAATGCACACAAACTGAAGGTGATTTTAAACACCACTTTTAATAATTTTGTTCAGGAAACGAAGTTTGTATTTACCGAGCCATCAGAAAGCCAATGCACCACATGTAGAATTTTCTACTTGTGGTGTCACATGAGTACTCAAACTGTTTCCAGTTTTGTAGCATTCCGGATCTCCAATTTTCAGTTAGGGATGCTCAACTTGAATATATACAAATATGTTGATATATATAAAATACATCAAAGGAAACTTAAATATAGTTCTTAACAAACACATTGATTTCTTTAAAGTTTATAGCAGTTCTTTCTAAAGGTCAGAATTTCACTTTACAGCTTCTATCTTTCTAACCACATAACTTACTATAATTTCCTCTGAGGTCCCTCACAGAGTAACATCAATGGTTTTGAAATGGATCAGCATTTAAGCATATAATTAGCTATGGCCATATGTTTGGTGTCTAAAATAAAGCAGGCCAGATTTAAGAACTCAGACAGCAGATCTCTAAGAAATTTCAAAATCTGATTTTCTTATCATCCTTTATGAAGTTCTTATAAGAAAACGTGTTGGTGAATGAAGACTGGGCTTACTAGATAGGGATTTGCATATTCTATTCTAAATGCGGTAAGCTCTCTATATCCTGGGTTTCACATCCTGGATTCAACCAGTTGAGGAGGGAAAAACTTTGGAAAAAAATAAAATTAAAATATAACAACAATAGAAATACAAATTTAAAATACAATATAATAACTATTTATATACCATGTATACTGTATTAAGTATTATAAGTAATCTAGAGATGGTTTAAAGTATGCAGGATAGCCAGGTGTGGTGGCTCATACCTGTAATCTCAGCACTCTGCAGGGTTAGAGTAGGAGGATTACCGCAGTTCAAGACCAGCCTGGGCAATATAATGAGGGCTGGGCGCGGTGGCTCAAGCCTGTAATCCCAGCACTTTGGGAGGCCGAGGCGGGTGGAACACGAGGTCAAGAGATCGAGACCATCCGGGTCAACATGGTGAAACCCCGTCTCTACTAAAAATACAAGAAATTAGCTGGGCATGGTGGTGCATGCCTGTAATCCCAGCTACTCAGGAGGCTGAGGCAGGAGACTTGCCTGAACCCAGGAGGCGGAGGTTGCGGTGAGCCGAGATCGCGCCACTGCACTCCAGCCTGGGTAACAAGAGCGAAACTCTGTCTCAAAAAAAAAAAAAAAAAAGACCAGTCTGGGCAAAAAAAAAAAAAGACCAGTCTGGGCAATATAATGAGACCTTGTCTCTACAGAAAAATTAAAAAGTTAGCCAGCTGTGGTAATGTGTGCCTGTTGTCCTAGTGAAATGGGAGGCAGAGTTGGGAGGATCACCTGAGCTAGGAATTAAAGGCTGCGGAGAGCTATGATTGTGCCAGTACACTTGGGCATGGGCAAAAGGGCAACGCCCTGTCTGAAATAGTAATAATAATTAAGAAATAAAGTATATGGGAGAATGTACATAGATTATATGCAAATACTGTGTCATTTTACATAAGGGACTGGAGCATCTGTGCATTTTGGTAGCCACAGCGGGTCCTGGAACCAATTCCCCAAGGATACTGAGGGATGTCTACGCTTTGTTTTCAACGTACCATTTTACTCACATGGTTCGTTTTTCTATCTTTCTTTACCGCAACTATTTTCTGCAGTGGTGCATAATCCCTAAGGAGAAAGGACGCCTGAGGGAATCTGACAATTTCATTTATCCATGTGCTTCATCTGAAGTTAGAAAGCCCAGACCCTTGAAAAACTACCAAAGGCCCCAGGAGCAGAAGAGCCATGAGCTAGCATCATGCAGGGATCAGCCAGGAGCTACAGACACAGCACGACTGCATCGCAGATAGCGGCAGGTGAACTGCCCCCTGGAGGTGTGCAACAGGTGACACTGAGTGCTCTCAGCTGCTGTTGTAAGAGTAAACTGATACAGCTAACACAGAGAAAAATGCGGTAACGTCAACCAAAATGCTCAACGCCTAAAACTTTTCCCCCAGCAATTCTACTACTAGGAATTTCTTTTAGAGATAAACTCCCACTTTCATGAAAATATGCACATGTAAAGAACATTATCTATAGTGTGGTTTGTAACAAAGACAAAAAAACCTAGATATCCAGGAACAGGCCACTAGCTATGGGATAGGAATAATACAGGGTGGTCGCAGGAGAACAGAAAACTCCAGGCAGTGGCTGGGCGTGGAGGCTCATGCCGGTAACCCCAGCACTTTGGGAGGCCAAGGCGGGTCAATCACCTGAGGTCGGTTTGAGACCAGAGTGGTCAACAGGGTGAAATCCTGTCACTACTAAAAATACAAAAATTAGCCGGGTGTGGGGGCATGCACCTGTAATTCTAGCTACTCAGGAGACTGAGGCAGGAGAATCGCTTGAACCCAGGAGGAGGAGGTTGCAGTGAGCTGAGATCATGCCTCTGCAATACAGCCTGGGCAACAAGAGCAAAACTCCACCTCAAAAACAAACAAACAAACAAACAAACAAACAAACAAAAACTCCAGGCAGCGATTTCACATGAGTAGCAAAAGGAAACAGATAAAATAGCTGCAGAGGCTGTGAGCTGGTAAGACCCTGAAAAACCAGGGTGTGGACCAAGCTGGCTAAGAACAACTGGTCCCAACGAGGTGCTGGATTTGACCTAGGTTTCACCTAGGACTGCCTTATGTGCTCATTAACATACTCATCACATGCCCACCAGTGCCATGACAGTTTCCAGAACACCCATATTTGTCGTAAAAATTAGCGGTGTCACAGTTCTGGGAAATCTCCACTTTTTCTGGAATTTTAATAAATATTCCACCCCTATGTTAAAAAAAATAAAGCTAGCAAACTCAAACTCCATTTGTATGACTCTCTCTTGAGTATGCCTGCACTCCCTTTACTAAGTGAACTTTTCCCTTGTCAACGAATCTCTATTCTCACTCTATTCTCACTATAAATAGTATTCTCACTATTTTCTGACTGATTCGCCCTTGAATTCCTTCCTGCAATGGTGTCAAAAGCATGGACATCAGCTGGGGTCCGGGTCCACAGGTCCCAGCAGTGTTTGGGAACCTCCCCCAATCCACTGGTATCAGCTAAATCAAGTATGGTATATTTGGACAGTGGAATAAATGCAGCTTGGGGATGTGGGGGGAAACTGAGGCAAGTCCTTATACATTGCAATGGAAAAAATTTCAAGAAAAATTAAGCAGAAAAACACTTGCATTAAAATGTATAGAGTATGATATCATTTAGGTTAACATACGAAATATAAATATTCCTATAAACTATCATAAGAATAGACTCAGAAGAGGCCTATCCATTTTTATCACTTGAATATTTTTCTGTATTACCAATTCATACATAAATTTTTGAAAATGAGACATGGGGAAGGATTGTCACAATGTGTCAACTGTTCAAGTTTTAATGGATTGTAGGCCTTCATCGCATTTATTTTCACAAGAAAACTTAAGTGTAGCTTGGCGTGAAGGGATCCACATTTTCACCCATCTTTAAAATTGCTCTCTCCAGCTCATTTTTTGTTTTGTTTTGTTTTGTTTTGTTTTCTGGAACTCTTCCCTCTTTCCTCTGCTGAGGGGGACATTGGAAGCCATTATCTCTAAAATAATTGTCACTACAACCCCCTGATGTCTGGACCTGGGAAAGGTAAAAGTTCTTTTTGGCTTGAGGAAAGGTTTAGAAGCCAAGAAAATGTTTCAAGGAGTGTGGGAAGGACCAGGAATTTGTCCAAAAGTGTGAAAAGCTAAGGGTTGAGGGGCTATTTCCTGTATACTAGTCAGTATGTTACAGTCTTGTGGTCAGAATTTATGTATCTTGACTCCAACATCAGCACGCTCATAAATGACTTCACATTAAAAAAACATATAGTATATGCATGTGTGTGTGTGTGTGTGTGTGTGTGTGTGTGTGTGTGTGTGTATGTGTAGAGGGAGAGATAGGAGATAAATGTGCATAATGCCAGAAAGTCTAAGTTACTTCATCTTTATTTATCTTATTCCCAGCAACATTTGCCTATCCTCAGTATGTTTCACTAAACCCCAGGTTGACACCTCACAAGTGAAGAGACAGTCAGTTAAATCCACCAGTTAAGAAGCTTATATGTTTGTCCAACCCTGAGCAAAGTGTATGCGAAACAAATGAAATTGCATAAACCCATCCCTAGGGGAGCTTAAAATCTTTAAACAGCAACCACATTTCTCAGGGAATTCTGGAGTGGTAGGATTACCCTCAATTTTCCTAGGAATAGAGACGCTCTTTTCTCTTTTATTCTACGCAAAGAAATTACAAAATATATTTATGGAGAAGTGGCACTTATATACTGGATTCTTCTCATGCCTTAGAATGTTAAAAAAACAATATTCACACTGCATCTAAACCCAGCTGTTTCAAGTAAATACAGTACTACAGGAAAATGTACTATTCCTGAGAGCTGAACTTTTTGTCAAACCACAGTGAATGCTCCTAGTTCTAGAGATAGGTCATTACGAAGAATCATTCCTGGAAAGACGGAAATCCTGAGAAAACCTTAAAAACAGGTACTTACTGAATTTAGAATAACTGATTTAAAAATCCCGATGTTTCCTACCATAAAAGACCAGTCTGCAATTGCTGATTTCTCCCTCCCTCTTAAAACCTATGCTGGCCGGGCGCAGTGGCTCACACCTGTAATTCTAGCACTTTGGGAGGCCGAGGTGGGTGGATCACAAGGTCAGGAGTTTGAGACCAGCCTGGCCAAATACAGTGAAACCCTGTCTCTACTAAAAACTACAGAAACTAGCCAGGCACGGTGGCACGCACCTGTAGTCCCAGCTACTCAGGAGGCTGAGGCAGGAGAATCGCAGGGAGGCGGAGGTTTCAGTGAGCTAAGACGGTGCCACTATACTCCAGCCTGGGTAATAGAGCGAGACTCGTCTCAAAAACCAACCAACCAACCAAACAAACAACAAAAAAACCTATGCCCCACAAGCTCCTTTCTCCCTAAGTGCCCGTATCTGATAAAACTGCCTTTGCAGGTGGAAAAAAGCATGGTCAATAATCAATACAGGCTTCAGAAAGGAAAGCAAAGACATGACAATACCTTTAGGTCCTTGGGTGGAGAGGAATAAGAGATTGCTTTCCTTTTAAAAAAAAAAATATCTGCTGTTAGTGATGAAATTTGCATATCAAAGAGTTTTAGGAAAGGTGTCTGCCTCTAAGCATGAAAAACATAATTGTGTATTCCCACCCACCATAACATTTTATAATTCATTGTTAAACCAATACTAAACCACAAAAAAAGGAAGAAAATACAAAGTCTAATTTTCGTCATGATGACTACTACATTGCTAGAGATATTTTCCCAAATGCTTTTTGATGCCCCTGTTTGCTAGTGCCCTAAGCACATTCCTGGTCTGACTGTTGAGCAATGTGATGCTGGTTTGCATAATTTCTCTCACTAGCACTATAAAAAACAGTCCTAAGGACTCAAAAGTCAAAGTTTGGCTAAGTCTATGATAAGATAAATTTTAAATCTTGCCTTTGATTTTCCATCTAGGATAATGCTTCGGCAACGTGTCCTGTAATGTGATTTAAATATAACAATGTTCTAGATACTGATCAATAATATTATAAATTGAAGACATGAGTAGTTTTTTAATCTGAACAATTAAGCCAGACATTCACCTAAGAGGCAGTGATAACAAGTCCCAGGAGTGGCTAGTTTTGGAATTCACTCATTTCATCACCTCTTGCCTCCTGAAAGGACAGGTGTCTGCTGCTTCGTGCCTCTGACTCAGGCACGTCAGGCGGAGGCTGCCCGCTGTAGCACAGAGCTGGCGAGGCACAGCCTCCTGTAAGAGCAGCGGATTGGAAACATCCTGGCTTCCCACCAACTCCATAAATAAGGCTCTCTTGTGCCATGGTTTTAAATACCTTCATTTTAAAATTAGATTTTGATTTTTTTTTTTTTCTCAGAAACAGCTAAATCTCTGTTAAGCTACCAAAACATATTTTACAACTCAGTGTGGTCTGCCTTCCTGCTTTTTTTTACAGCTGCTACTTTTAAGACAGAACATTTTGCTTTCCAAATGAGAATAGAGGCTTTTATTTAAAGGAGGAATTTTTCTGCTTGTTGTCATCTGGGCATCCTCACTCTCTAGTTTTTATATATAATTCCAGAACTTACTTAAAACATCTTCATGTGCAAACTGAAACAGCCTAAGAGTTTAAATGTTCACACTTTCAAATGTGATAGAAAACATAAAAACTAAAAAATAAACCAAGTCAGATCACGAAGGGCACAAAATAATACCAACTTGTTTTCACCTTTTCTCCATGTAGAATCACTTCTTATACCACCTACGTATGAAAAGTTATTAAAGGGATTCACAACACAATTGTTCTATTTAGTCACCTACGGCAAAAAAATAGCCACACCATTAGTATCGACTTTGGTTATAAAAATATTTATATTTTTTACACAAGCATACACACTTTAATAAGGTAGCTGTACTATCTAGGGATTTCTTATTTTCATTTTGATTTTCATAAGAGACAGGGTCTCACTCTGTCACCCACACTGGAGTGCCGTGGCGTGATCATAGATCACTGGAACTCCAAACTCCTGGGCTCAAGTGGTCCTCCTCTCTGCCTCTTTAGTAGCTGGGACTACAGGCATGTGCCATCACAGCTGATTAATTATTATTTTGGTTTTTTTTTTTTTTTTTTCTCGTAGAGACAGGATCTCATCATGTTACCCAGGCTAGTTCCAAACTCCTGGCCTCAAGTGATCCTCCCACCTTGGCCTCTGAAAGTGCTTGAATTATAAGCATGAGCCACCATGCCTAACTTTTCAAATGCACAGCACAATCATATACTAATTTTTTCTAAAGGAATTCTGGTATTTGGAATGGCAGAATGATCACCATTTAAACCCATATCTGTAGCAGGGATAATCATAGGTGATAAATGTGATTATTTTCTTAACATTTCTCTATAAATTTTCTTCAAAACACAGGGAGTATATTAATTTTACATTAAATATCTCCCTTCGTAGTTACATACCATTTCCTAAGGACAGATGCACATTCCATTTACTTGAACAAAGATCTATGACTGCAGCTTTGCAAAACCAGAGCTGCCATTTTTCAGGGAGTTCATAGGGCATGATCTTCTATTAAACAGAGGAATTTAGCCTCCATATTTACCATATAATTAGGGTTCATCTACTTATATGAAATAACAATGAATACTGTATCAGAGCACTGGTGTTTCTTCTCCTCCCCACAGCTTCCGGCCATGGGTTACCTTCACCTGCCCTCCTCTAGGCTCCCAGCGCCCTTAACCCTCCACTCCCTACACCATACTGAAATTAATCACCTGTATGTCAATCTTCACAACTCTATGTGTACCTCAAGGGCAGGGAAAAGGTGGGTGCTGTTGTTTAGTCAAGTGATTAAAAATAAATTGTTTCTGACCTGCATGGTAAGAGAGCCTAACTAGGCAACAGCTTAAAATGGATTTCACAAAATTCCAAGTGGTTTCTCTGTACATTCCAGCAGCACGATTTATTATTCAAAGCCTCCATCATAAATAGATCATTCAAAAGGCAGTACAATTTGATCGCTTTATCCCTAGGCCTGCCTTTTTAAACTAACTTTCCTCTATCTCAACTTCTTTATCTACTAGGAAATGTCACTGCCATTTAAAGTACTCTTTACATTTAACTTCTCTAATCTTTTCAGGTATTTGAAAATTGCTGTCAGTGATAGCTAAAATATGCCATGTTTTGAAAAAACATTTTAAAAAACATATACCTATATAAAGCCGAGCTTCATCGAAAAATGTTATGCTTTAAAATAATATGAAAGCAACAAAATTCATGTTCGACATAATAAACTCTGGCGGTCTATACTTTTGCAAACTGATTTCCACTGGCTTAAGCTAATATAGCTTATCAGCTACAATCTCTGAAGGAAACTATAAGGGTGTTTCGACATTACACCACCTAATTTGATCTCACTGAAAGTGGTCTGCAAGACCTGCCTGGCAAGAAAACATAACAAAAGCAAAGTTTTAAAAAGTTCCTTTATATTTCCAACCAAGCAGTATTCATTTATTGAGTACCTACTATGTTCAAACACTGTGCTCCAGGGAATAAAAATATGCGTTAGCGTGTCCTCTGACATCTTAGAAGCAATTTGAGAAACAAAAACTAAGTCCCTCATTTTAAATGATACAAGAAAATACAAGAGTAGAAGTGGATTCGTTACCTAATAAAGAGACAAACAGTGAACCAGCTTAGGTGAAAATGGGAACCAAGAGGCTTGGGACAAATGAATTTAAATGGGAGTTTGAAAAGAACTTTCAGCAGGGTTGGATTTTACTTGGTGGATAAAGGTAGAGAAAACATCAACATTGTCATGAGCATGCACAAATGAAATCAGGAAGAAAAGTAAGTACATTGGAAAAACTTTTTATCCGATAGAAATTTCTAGAAGACAAGTGCCTAGAAGTTAGAAAAGTAGTTTAAGTGACTGAATGTCAAACCATGTTTGAAATGTATTCTCAATCCCCTTGGGGGGAAAAAAAAGGAACTGCTGACAGTTGAAGGCTTAAATTTTAAGACAGTGATTCTCAAAGCACGCTCCAGGGAACACCAGCACCTGCATTTCCCAGGAACTTGTTAGAAACACAATTTGGGCTCCATCTGAGATTTACTGAATCAAAAACTCAGGGCACGGCCCATATCCTTATGTCTGAATAAGGCTTTTTGGATGATTCTGGTGCACATTCAAGTTTGAGAACCACTGGTTTAAATAAAATGAAATAATCAAAGCAATATCAGACAGATTGTTCCCTGGATGGTTAAAAAAAAAAAAAAAAAAAAAAAAAAAAGCAGAAACCTCTGAAAATGAGTGAGAGAGAAGTTTCATGCCATTTCCAACTAGAAGACCAAAAAAAAGAGAGAGAAAGTAAATGTTTTTTAGAGATTTGCTGTTTGACATTTAACAGCATTTCAAGATCACCTTTTAAAGTTTTATTAGAGCTTCTCTCTTCGAAGCTCATCATAAAAAGAAATTAAAAATGACTAAGTCTAGAGTGGGGATTACAGCCTACTACATTTTCTTCCCTCTCCTGAATAAGAAATAGGAAGATTTCTTATCACCACATGTGTCATGAAGGAAGGGGGAAAAGGAGAAGTAACATTTATTCTGAGACTTCTCTCTGTATAGATAGGAAACTAGAGTTCAAAAAGGTAAGAAAACTTTAACCAATTTGCAAGCACAAGACAAGAAATGAAGTCCTTTAGCTTCTATATAGTAGTATCAGCCTGGAATCCCAAAGATTCCTACATAATAAAGAGTTCATATTATTCCCAATTTACTTGATGCTCAAGAGATTCTTAGGAAGTTTTCATATTTTTAATGTGATGGGTATAATGTTTTACAAATACTTTAAAAACAGATTCCATTCTGTTTGCTCCTTAAATCACTTATTTCCTTACAGGTTTCTACATCTAAGGACATGAGGGTCTGTTACATGATCTCTTTAGTAGACAGTCACTAAATGTGGCAGAAAGGCTTAAATTCCAGCCGGAAAGAGACAGAGATAGCAACCCCATCCCTGCCCCAAGGGTCTATGCAAAGGAGGGAGGTGGAAGAAGAGTGATGGTTTACCAAGTCACTCAGTGATACAGGTCAGTTGTGTTCCCCATCCAAGTCTCACCTTAGATTGTAGCTCCCATAATTCTCCCATGTTGTGAGAGGGACCCAGTAGGAGATAACTGGATCATAGGGGCAGTTTCCTCCATACCGTTCTTGTGGTAGTGAGTAAGTCTCAGGAGATCGGTTGGTTTTATAAGGGGAAATCCCTTTTGCTTGGCTCTCATTCTCTTCTCTTGTCTGCCGCCATGTGAGACATGTCTTCACTCTCCGCCATGATTGTGAGGCTTCCCCAGCCATGTGGAACTGTGAATCTGTTAAACCTCCTTCTTTTGTAAATTGCCCAGTATTGAGTATGCCTTTATCAGTAGCATGAAAATGAACTAACACATACTGAGTTGCTCTCTGAGCTTTGCCTCAATGCCGGGAAGCCTAAGGGAAGCAGGATTTGGGTCCCAAATTCTGGTTAGGATTCTGTGAAGAGATTACCTGGTGGGCTACCTGGACCACCCTTAGGGTAGGGTCAAATTTGGGGCACAGAGTACCAGGAGGGAGAGCTACACCCCGCACCTGGGTAGCACTGGTCTGGCTCAGCAATCCCTAGAGCCCTCCTGGGAAGAATTCAGAAAGCAGCTGAGCTGCAAACCAGAGACTTGGCATCCATCCCTCCATGCCAAGTGATCAAGGCTGGAGGTGGGTCAGAGGCTGTTGCGTGACAAGCCAGTGACTCAGGAGGCCTTCATGCCCAGAAAGACCAATGTGAGGGTGAATATTGAAGAAAAGCAGACTAGTTACCTGGTCCTTTCCAAGTTGAAAAAGAGCAGATCACAAAGTATACCACCGTTGGATATGCAGGCCAGCAGGGCCCTGGACGTGGGCAGAGCCCTAGGACCCTTGTTCTTCTTTCATGAGAAAGTCACTCCTTCGTCACTCCCCAATCTAAGAGATTTATTTTCTCACCTACTCTATGTTAACTGACAAACATGTTTGTAGCCTTTCTTATTATCAAACACTATTCTAAGAGCTTTAGAAATGTCAATCCATCTAGTACAATCCCAGTGACGAGAGATAGGGACTGCTATTAACCCTGTTTACAGTGAAAAAATTGGGGCCTAGGGAGGTTCAGAGAAGGCTAAGTAGAGGAGCCAGGAGTCCAAGCCACCGCATCGCAGCAAGTGTCTCACTTGATTGATTGTTACCGAGAAAGGCTAAACTGATCAGACTACATCTTCTACTAGATCAGACTAAAACGTTTTTTCCCATTACCTATCAAGTGGGAGCTCTTGAGGAAAACTAGACAGGTTTATATGAGCAAAAAGAGAAGGAGAAACCAGGAAGTAGAGGAAGAGGGAACTATATGTCTTTTACATCAGAGTTGCAATGTGTGTGTATTTCCAACTCTCAGGACAAAAATGGTGGCGGTTCACAACTTCCTAAAGGTCCTTTCAAAAGCTTGTAAAATGAGCCATTTCCTGGAGTGAGGAATGATGACTCATCCACATGGCTGTTTTTCTCTTACCTCTGCTAGTTACCACTGGAAAGTGGAAATATGAGGCGTCGCTTGGACCAAAGCGAAATCAAAAGACATACTATTTCTCCAGTTTTTAAAATGGAAAAACCTCCAATTCGACAAGGGCTCTTCAGTTATGCTTAACATTTTTTCCCCCAAAGTCCACAAGACTGAAATGCCAGCCTCTTTCAACAGACCAAACCTTAAAGGCCTTCATGTTCCCTATGCAGGAAGCCCAAAGCTGCCTTAAGGGAAACGTTTTACAGCCCTTACCAACAGAGCACGAAACTAACACTCAGAACAACAGAAAAGGAAGCCAAAGGCAGACAGGGCATAATTCTAAATGTGAAATGTGTTGTTTTCAGAAATACGCAGCAATTTTTAGGATTAAAGTCAATCCATTTAAAGTACAAGGAGTTTCAGAGGCTTCACAGGGTTCCATTAATTATTTTCCCTGATGGGATATTACCATATGGGGGCCCCGATTAATGATGAAAATACATCCTCAGTGATCTCAGTTCCTGATGGGTGGTAATAGAGGTCAGACAGCTCCGTAAGTGGTAGGTTGATGGCACCGATAATACTTTCTCTTTATCTGAGATTTGTTTCAGTTTTTCAAATCTAACACACCAGCGAATAGGTCCTAGGATATGGTGGTGGTACAATGTCTGTAAACAATGATTCTTTCAGGGAGGGGAAAAAAAGCACAGTGCTTTCAATGTTCAGTATCCTTTACATCTGCTGCTCAGCTGGAAACACTGTTAAAAGGCCATTAGAACCTTAAGGTAACAGACCTCGAATGCTATGAAAGCCGTGGAGCAATTTGCTGTTTGTGAGAGGAGTATCAGCTCCAGCCACTTCCTTTTCATGGGCTGAAAACAGCTTCTGTCATGAGCCGTGAAAATCAATTCCACAGTAACAAGGCTGAAATGCGGTTGAAGGTGGTGCACCTACCGGCTGGCGCTATGCAGCAGAGCCTCCTTCTGGGCATCCATGGCACCTTCCAGAAGTTTCAGGCAGTGGCTCCCAGCAGTGCCTGGGAGGCAATGAGCAGCTCAGTACTTCCAGGAAACTTCAGGCTTATGGCTTAGGACACTGGTCCTCTCTTATACTTAAGTTAAAATTGAAATTGTCACCCTGAATGAACATAGCTGTAGGAAGTGTCAAACTGGGAAAAAGCCTGTTCTTGCTTATTTGTATTCCATTTTTCCTGATTGTAGTAATTGTGAGAGAGGCTCATTTAAAAAAAAAAAATACTGTTTCTGGGCCTTTTAAAGTACAGAAAATTTTTACACTTTTTTTTTTTTTCAAACCTAAGATCATACTTTTGAAAACATGCACTTTAGGGGACTAAGCAGTTTTGTTAAGAGTTGTACTTTTTAAAATCATGGATAGAAGGGTTAATATTCATTTTTAAACATGCTATCTAGGATTTTCTATTCTAGGAAATTGTTATTCCAGTTGTAAAATTCAACCTTGGTTATCACATAGAATTAAGCTCATTCTAACCTGTATTTCTATAAATAGTAAACCCTTTGTTATAAGGAAACCCTTTGTATACACCGCTAAGCATGTTCTGAGTAAGAATAAATTGCCACTCCTAAGTCATAGCAACTAGCTTGTTTATACATATAACTTCTTATAATATTATCTCATCATCAATAGCTCAGGCTGAGTAACTGATTCAAATTTAATTTGTTAAAATTTTTGTTAACAAAATGGAAAAAATATAATTTCATGATTTTTGCTCTGAATATCTGATGCACCTGTTTTAGCTGAAATTTAAGTGTAATTACTCCATACATATTTTGCTGACTAAAACAGAAAAATGTACACTTTTTATGTCTTTTGTACAAAACATATAATGAAGACCTCTTAGTGATTCTAAGACATTTCCAAGTTATTTTTTAAGGAGGGGAAGGTGGTACTTGAAAACAGATTATTCATAATAGGTTTGTTGTTGATGACATATGATTTGCCATTTGTAAGGTATTTTATATTCAATTGAAACTGACCTTTTATGAGGGCCATGTGGCAATATAAGTGAAATGAATATATTCTTTATTGCAGTCACATAAAAAGGTTGGCCTAAGCTTTTAACATAATGTTTGACCTGGTATCTAATATCCTCAAGTCTGTGAAAGAATATTGAATGATACCGTATAATGAAATGAGTAGTAAAAGCATAATAAAACCCTTTCACACATTAGCACTTGATAATGTAAAAGTAACAGTAAACTAAGATTACCGAGTTCAAGGCAAATAGAGTTGGAGGAGAAGCTAATATAGGAGCATCCGGCAATCCTGTGTCTCCAGATTGTTAGTACTTTAGAATTAGAAGCTCCCATTTTTGAAATAGCACACCTATACTCTTCAAAAACATTTGTTAGGCAAACAGAAAACAGAGGCCAAAGATAAATCTTGATTTGTTCATTGGTGATTTTTAATATAGCTTGTAGGATTCTCTAAAAGCGATCTCAAAAATTCTGGCTTCTGAAATAAGTTTGCTGATACGAACATCTCTTTAAAGTATTAGAAATCTCATAAGGGAACGGTAGAGATACTAAAATGGCTTTTGTCTCATGTTAGTGTCCAGTAGTTGTTTCTTTTATAATAAATTGCTACATTGTACTTAAAATTTTTGTTAAACATTTTGCTGTTAAAAAAAAAAAAAGAAAAGAAAAGAAAACAAAGAAGCAGCAATTTTAAATGTTACAGTTTTTTAAGTTTGAAAAACTCTCAACCATTGAGATTTGGGGGAAAAAATTAGAATAGGCAAACAGCTAAAACGACAATTTTTTTTCCAGGAAAAAAGCTAAACCCTGTCATGTAAAAATACCTACACTGTGTGCATAGTGGCTTTTTTGAAGTTCATCTCACAAGTGATAGTGACTTTGAGTTATTCTCATCTATTAAGAGAATAGTAAGTGAAAGTTATTTATCTTTTTTTTTTTTTTAGAAGACTTCAAGTTGTTTTCTTTGCAAAGAAAATGATTGCCTCGACATCACTGTAATCTTAAGGAAAAAAAAAATACTTCTAGTTCCTTGAAATTCTGTGGAGGAGCACTGGCCCCTGCTAATCTCAGCTGTCCTGAAGGCACAAAGAGAGGAAGCCAATTGCGTGATAAACCGAAAACTATGATATGAGGAGCAAACATGCAACAAGTACGTACAGAGCACAGATGTGGCTGCCTAGAATGTATTTTGCTGTATCTTTAACTAAATGTGTACAAAATGCAGTGACCAGCTCTAAATGTAGTCTCCTTGCATAACAGTCTAAAAGTCAGGGGAAATAGGGCTAAATCTGCACCTGAGAGGCCAATAAGGGAAAAACAGCTCAAAGAGAAGGTGGTGTGGGGGATGTAATTTCTCTTCACCAGAAATCTCAACAGGACCAAAAATGTATTAAGAGTCATAGGTACCAACAGAAAGCATGCCATATTAGCAAAGAAAAATAGGATCCTATGGTGAAGGTAACCAGAAATACCATTGTCCACTTCCAATTTAAAGCAATGTGGAGAGTTCCTTCGACTTGGGCAGAAGAATCACTGGCAGCTGGGTTGCCCGTTGTTGTTGCAGGCAAACATGGAACACACTTCTCTGGTCCCCTTCTGCTCTTCTCCTTATTCCCCCTAGGGGCCCAGGGAAACTTGTTAAAGATCCCCAGGGAGATCAACAGTACAACTTGTAGCAGTAATACACTTTCTGGGTGGAGATTCTCACCCACAACCAATGTGAAAAACAACACAAAAACCATTATCCAAAAGATGACCGTCTGCCCTGAAAGAAACTGTATTTAAAACACACTGAATGGCACTCAGAGTATGGGCCCCAGAGACTCGTAGTATAACAACATCAGCATCACCTGAGAACTCGTTAGAAAAGCAAATTACAGACTCCAGGTCAGAACTGCTACTGAATCAGAAACTCTGGGAGGCAGATCCCAGCCGTCTGTGTTTTGCAAGCCCTTCCAGTGATTCCGATGCATGGAAAAGTTCAGGAAGCTCACCGCTCTAGATCACTGATTCTCAACCCTGGAAGCACATCTGAATTACTTTAGGAAATTATAAAAGGATAGAAAGAATGAAGGAAAGAAGGAGGAAGAGCTAGAAGAAGGAAGGACTGTGCCCTTTCCCAAATCAATTAAATCAGAATATCCAAAACTGAATAATGGAGCTCAAGTACAAATAATTTTCAGTGAACCATATCACAGCCTAGAAGACTGTTAAATTTTCAGGAACTCTGTGAACTGGTTATTAAACTGTTGGTAGCTTGAAATTGTTCACGGTGGGAATATTTAGACCTTAACACTTACCAAATGCTTTGAATCAGTGTCCCCTCCACACCCAGGCAGTTTTTAATACCTAATCTGTTCATCACTGGCCAGGGTGGAGAAACACTGGACTAAAGTGAGAATGCCAAATACCTCGTTAATTCAGACAGCCTCGGCAGTTTCTCTCAGTTTCTCAATTACTACTCAATTTCTTGGGATTCTTGTTAAGATTAAGAAGATTTTTTTTTTTCCAAGATGGCAGATTACAGGCTTTGTTAGTGTGCCTCACCATTTTGAAAAGAGCAAAATAGTATGTAGGGATTGAAGCTGTGTGCACTTTTATCCAAGAAGGAACACAGGTACTCAAGAGAACAAGTGAAAGAAACTTGGGATGCTGTGAAAGGAGCAGTAGTCAGCAGCCTGCACCGTGAGTCAGGCGGAAAGCTGCAGTCTTCTGAGGGTGAAAGGGGGAGACACTGTCTCCTTCATGCACATTCCCATTGGGGAGCCAGGTAATCCCGGCCAGCGGGGAGCACCTTAACCCTACCAGATGCTAGAGCTGATCTGAAGAGGCTGGGGCAGAAGGAGAAGCATGGGGAAGTGCTTTGTATGCCCTCCCAGGCCCCAGGAGGGGCAGAAGGAAGACGTTCCTAATGGAACTCACAGGCGCCCTCATGGAAATCTGTCGGCTAACTCGGGCGATGACCACAGGCTGGAAGAAGCACCCAATGGAGATCTGCAATCTGATCTTAAGCATAAAGCATGCTCTTGCCATGGGCACAGGAACCTGGTGCTCCTGCTTCATGGACCTCTAGAAGGGGTGTGGCCCGAGAGCTGCAATTTCTATCTTGGGTGGGAAGTCTTGCAGTGGGTGGCAGTTTCGCATTGTGGGATGCAGCTGGCTCTTGCAGCTTTCTGCCAGCAGAAGTCTGTGGGTGTGAGATCAGTACTGTCAAAGGCGTGGGAGCTGGGTGGGTCTCATTGCCACCTGCTCCCCGTGTCCCAGTGCGCAGTCATATGCAGTGGAAGTGGTTCCTTTCCTCTCTGAAATATTACCCTAGTGGACAGGGAATTTCCCGCTGACACCCATCAGGGCCACCACTTGTACTCACACTTGGAGAGCAAGAGCACAGGCCTACCTGACCCAGCCCCACCCAGCTTTTCCCCTCCACCTACCTTGGCAACAGAACACAAACAGAACCTTTTGGGAGTCCCAGGGCCCTGCCCATCCCCAGGGATATCCGAGTACTTCCCCTGGATAACATAGGCCAAGCATGAATCCCATGGCCACCACCGCAGCTGGCTCTCCTGTAAGTGTACGGTCCGACATCTACCAACACAGCCCATTACATCCGCACCAAAGGAGAAAACTCTTCTTTGAACTCAGCTAACACCACCGTCCATCCCAGGAGGCCTTGAGCCTGTTCACATGCCCAGTACATTGATACTACAGCTGGCAAATGAGAAAGCCACCACACCACACCAAATAGCCTTATTTAGAAATCCTGAATAGACCTAGACAACTTTACAGAGTCCACACCACTCCCCTGCCACCCCCATCAGAGCTGGTGCTCACACCTGCCACTGGGAGACCAGAGGACAGGTCAGCCTGCTCCAGCTCCACCCATATCACTTGCCTCTGGTGCTAAGAGCAAAGCCTAAGCGACTGCCCAAGTCCTGTAGACCAGTCAATCGAAGCATCAGAGGGCTTCTCCAGATGGCTGACTAGAGACCTGGGTGACCAATTCCCTTCAGAAAAAAGAACCAGAATTACTGGTGCATAACCATAGCCTTAGTGGAGTGTTAAGGGGAGACTGCTGGAGCCCACTGGAGAGTTCATTGGAAGAATCTACAACATGCACCAAAACTAAGGAACCAAGAAGCTGGCAGAGATCAAATCCAGAGAGACTTAGTATTCTGTGGAAATGGGAAGTGAGAGTGCTCTTGGCCTCTCTAGCCCTTGCAGTAGACTGCTGGTATCCAAACTCAAGGACAGCTTTTTTGCCATGATGAGCCCAAGTACTGGAGTAGGCTGCGATCTGGGGATTTCTCGAGGGCATTATACTGGGCCACCAGCTCACACGGGGTCCCTTCCTGTTCCTCCTGGACCCAAGCTGCAGTAGCGGGTGCCATACTGGGTGTGCACACATTGCAAGACTTCGTTCAGCTCAAAGACTTTCAACCCTTGTGTCTTCATGTCACAGGATCCCTTGCAGACATGCTCCAGCAACAACCTGGATTGTGGCAACCCCACAAGGTGGCCAGACCCAGAGGAGCAGCAGGATTCACAGTGGTCTGGCCCCCAGGGATTGTCACACCTAGGGGAAGGGGAGTGCACCACACCAAGGGAGCACTCTGTGGGACAAAAGAAACAAGAGTGCAGGCTTTTCTGTGTCCATGAACTTCCTGCTTGTGGGCTAGGAGCAGCTGCACCTCCTTCAGCAGAGGCTTGGGCATAGTGCTCCATTCAGCGGGAAGACTGCATTTCTTCCCCAGCAGTCGAGCACCCCCAGTACTCATGAAGGGACATAGAGGAGACTTCCCCCCATCACTCGCTGCTGTAGACATAGCCAGGATGTCTCTCGCAGGAGCTAGGCTTGGGTGCATCTGTAAATGGTCTTTCTTTTTTTGTTTTTTTGTTTTTTGTTTTTTTTTTTAGAGACAGGGTTTCTCCATGTTGGTCAGGCTGGTCTCGAACTCCTGAGCTCAGGTGATCCACCCACCTAGGCCTCCCAAAGTGCTGGGATTACAGGCATGAGCCACTGCACCAGGCCTATAAATGGTCTTTCTAGAGCATTTTGGGGGTGACTGTGTCTCCACAGGGTGTGCGTCCTCTGGGGTCAGGCTTGGAGGAGGAGAAGAGTCCTGCTTCCTCTCTACACCAAATGTCAGCATTCCTGCAGATAGAGACATGCTTGTCTAATCTGAATATCCAGAACATTGGGAAAGAAGCATGATAGGGAGGTGGGTCACTTTGTTTTTATTTTTTTGCCAGGTTTGTGGTAGAGCTGAGGTAGCACCCTCTCTTTCACCTATGAGGATCTCAGTGCATTTTATGAGAACTCCCCAGGCTACATCCATCAGGGCTGGGATGTGTGCCCACCATTGCGGTATTGCATATACCCACCTACCTAAGCTACAGCAAATTCATACCCATGGGTACCTCTAACTGAACTGAAGACTAAACTGTTCAACCCAGTGACAAAGAAAGGCTGGAGAATAAAGAGTGCACATCAAGGGGAGTAAGATAAGTTTCATGAGACCTCTGCCATTCCAGCACCACAAGAGACAGTGAACCAGTGAACCTCTTCACACACCCATTACATTGGTACTATAAGCAGGACCTAAGAAAGTCATAACACAAAATTCTCTATAACCAAGGAACTCACACAGTCTTTGCAACTGAAATTACTCAAGAGCCAAAACTAGGGAATCATAAACCATACACATTATAGTTACACCCAGTCCAGTCAAAAATCAATTCAAAAATAAGTAGCAGCAGCAGCTTATCTAGATGAGAAGGAAGCAGAAAAATAATTCTGGCAATGTGAAAAGCAGAGTTTTACGATGCCCCCAAAAGATCACTCTAACTCTTTTGCAATGAATCTAAACCAAAATGAAATCTTGGAAATACCAGATAGAGAATTCAAAATATTGATCATAAAGTTGCTCAATGAGATCCAAGAGAAAGTTGAAACCAACATAAAGAAATCAAGAAAAAAATTCAAGATATGAATTAAAATTTTCTCAAGAAGATAAATTAAAAAAAAAAAAAAAAAACAGAACTTCTGGAAACGAAAGACTCATTTAGTGAGTTACAAAATGCAGTGACAAGTTTTACCAAGAGACTAGACCAAGCAAAATAAATAATTTCAGAGCTTGACTATAAGGCTTTTGGGTTTACCCAATCAGACAAAAACAAAGTAAAAAGAATAAATAGAAGTGAATACAGTCTCCAAAAAATATGAGATTATGTAAAACATCCAAAACCCATAATCAAAAGTATTCCTGAAGAAGAAGAAAAAGTAAAAAGTTTTGAAAACCTATCTGAGGGAATATTTGAGGCAAACTTCACTGGTCTTGACAGAGATTTAAACAGCCAGACACAAGAGGCTCAAAGAACTCCTGGGAGATTCACTGCAAAAGAACATCACTAAGGCATATAATAATCAGGTTATCTAAAGTCAACATGAAAGAAATAATTCTAAGAGCAGTGAGACAAAGGCATCAAATAACTTAAAAGGAAAATCTTTCTTTCCTTATAAAGGAAAATCTGTCAGACTAATGGTAAACTTCACACCAAAAGAAATCACAAGCCAGAGGGGACTGGAAAGCGATCTTTAGTCTTCCTAAACAGAGTAAGGGTCACCAGGAATTTTGTATGGTACAAAACTTAGTTTCGTAAAGGAAGGAGAAATAAGTCTTTCCCAGAAAAGCAAACTGGGGAAGAGTCTGTCACCACTAGACTGGACCTACAAGAAATGCTCAAAGGAATTATAAACATCCGGATGAAGGTTCTGTATGCACCAGTATAAAAAACATTCAAAGGTATAAAACTCACTGTTTATAAAATCGTAACATGATAGAGAATACAAAACAACTAGGTTGCAATCAACATGATGACTGAAAGAGTATCTAACATATTACTAGTAACTGTGAATATAAATGAGCTGAATGCCCCACTTAAAAGATTAGTGGAATGATTTTTTAAAAGTACAGTCTAAATATCTGTCGCCTTCAAGAGACACACTTAACTTGTAAAGATTCTTATAGACTCAAGGTAAAAAGGTGGAAAAAAAATATTCCACACAAATGGAAACCAAAAGTGGGCAGCCTAGCCATTCTTATACCAGGTAAAACAGACTTTAAATCAACAAAAGTAAATAAATAAATAAATAAATAAATAATAAAAAGACAAAGAAGGTCATTAAATGATAATAGTTGGTCAACTCAACAAGAAGAGATAACCATCTTAAATAAACATACACCTAACACCAGAACTTCTAGATTTGTAAGACAAATACTACCAGATATAAGGACTGGGTGCTGTGGCTCAAGGCTGTAATCCCAGCACTTTGGGAGGCTGAGGCAGGTGGATCACGAGGTCAGGTGATCGAGACCATCCTGGCTAACACGGTGAAACCCCATCTCTACTAAAAATACAAAAAACTAGCCAGACGTGATGGCACGATCCTGTAATCCCAGCTGCTCAGGAGGCTGAAGCAAGAGAATCACTTGAACCCACGAGGCTGAGGTTGTAGTGAGCAAGATCACTCCACTGCACTCTGGCCTGGGAGACACAGCAACACTCCATCTCCAAAAAAAAAGCTACTAGATCTAAGGAAAATTTAACACAACACTAGCTAGATCACTGAGGCAGAAGAAAGTCAACAAACACCTGCCATAAACTGGATTCTACGACAAATGGACCTAACAGGCACTTACAGAATATTGTACACCAAACTGGAGACTATATATTCTTGTTGTAGCACATGGTATATTTTCCAAGATAGACCACACAATAGGCCACAAAACAAGTTCCAATAAATTTTTAAAAATCAAAATCACATCAGGCATCTTCTCAGACTATAGCAGAATAAACCTAACAATCGATTCCAAGGGGACTCCCAAAACTATACAAATACATGGAAATTAAATGATCTGCTCTTGAATGATTTTTAGGTCAAAGATAAAATCAAGATGAAAAATTGAGAAATTTTTTTTCAAAATGAATGACGACATTGACAAAAGTTATCAAAATCTCTGGGACACTGTAAAAACAGTACTAAGAGGAAAGCTTACAGCACTAAATGTCTACAACAAAAAGGACAAAAAGATCACAAATTGACAACCAACGTCACACCTCGAGGAGCTAGAAAAATAACAAACCAAACCTAAAGGTACCAGAAAAGAAATAATGAAGATCGGAACAGAACTAAACAAAAATGAAACTAAAAAAAAAAAAAAAAGAAATCAATGAAATGAAAAGTTGGTTCTTTGAAAAGATAAAATTGATAAATCACTAGCTAGATTAACCAAGAAAGCAATAGAGATGATTCAAATAAGCTTAATGTGAAATAAAAATGGAGACATTACCACAGATATCACAGAAATATAAAAAAATGATCTCAGATGATCTTTTGTATTTCTGTGATATCAGTTGTAATGTCTCCATTTTCATAAATCTGATGTTCTATGTCCATCTCTAAGCACACAAACTAGAAACTCTGGAGGAAATGAATAAATTTCTGGAAGCATAAAACCCACAAGCTTTAATCAGAAACAAACAGAAATCCTGAACAGTCAAATAACAAGTAATGAGACAAAATCAGTAATTAAAACAATATTCCAACAAAATGAAGCCCAGGACCAGCTAGACTCATGCTGACTGTTACCAGGCACTAAAAGAAGAAGTGACACCAATTCTACTAAAGCTATTTCAAAAGATTGAGAAGAAGGAAATCCTCCCTAACTCATCCTATGAAGCCAGTATGACCATGATACCAAAGTCAGGAAAGACACAGCAAAAAAGAAAAACTGTAGACCAGATCTCTGATGAACATAGATGCAAAAATCTTCAACAAAACACTAGCAAACCAAATCCAGCACAACAAAAGAAGAATTCACCAGGATCAAGTGACTTTTATTTCAGAGATGGAAGGATAGATCAGCACATCCAAGCCAACAAATGTAATTAATCACATAAATAGAATTAATAACAAAAGCTATATGATAATTTCAGTAGATGAAATATTTAATAAAATTTAGCATCACTTCATGATAAAAACCCTCAAGACACTAGGCATAGAAGGAACATACTTCAAAATAATAAAAGCCATATATGACAGACCCACAGTGAATATCATACTGAAGGGGGGAAAGTTGAAAGCATTCCCCCTTGAGAACATTTCCCTTAAGAAGTGGAACCAGACAAGGATGCCCATTTTCACTACTTTTATACTGGAAGTCATAGACAGAGCAATTATGCAAAAGAAAGGAATAAAAGGCGTTCCAGTTGGGAAAGAGGAAATCAACCTATGTCTGTTTGCCAACGATGTGTTAATGTACCTAAAATACCCTAAAGTCTCCTCCAAAAGACTACTGGATTTGATAAATGAATTCAGTAATATCTCAGGTGACAAAGCCAACCCATATAAATCAGTAGCACTGATATACACCAATAATGACCAAGCTTAGAATCAAATCAAGAATTCCATCACATTTACAATAGCTTCAAAACAATAAAATTTTTATTTTAAAGTATAAGGAATACATTTAACCAAGGTGGTGAAAGATCTGTACAAGGAGAACTACAAAACAAATTGTGGATCACACAAACAAATGGGAAAATATCCCATGCTTCTGGATTAGAAGAATCAATATTGTGAAAATGACCGTAGTGCCAAAAGCATTCAACAGATTCAATGCAATTTCTATCAATATACCAATATCATTTTTTCACAGAGTTAGAAAAAGCAATCCCAAATTTCAAATAGAACCACAAAGAGCCTGAGTAGCCAAAGCAATCCTAAGCAAAAAGAACAGAGCTAAAGGCATCACATTACCCAACTTCAAATTACGCTACAATGCTATGGTAGCTCAAATAGCATGGTAATAGTGTAAAAAAGACACACTGACCAATAGGACCAAATAGAGAACCAAGAAATAAAGTCTAATACCTACAACCAACTAATCTTTGACAAAGCAGACAAAAACATATACTGGGGAAAGGACACTCTACTCAATAAATGTTCCAGAGAAAACTGTCTGTTAGCCACAGGCACAAGAATAAAACTAGGCCCCTATCTCTCACCATATGAAAAAAATAACAAGATGAATTAAAGAAACTGTAAGACCAAAAACCATAAAAAGTCTAGAATGAAACCTATGAAAAACTGTTCTGGACATTGGCATAGGCAAATAATTTATGACTAAGACTCCAAAAGCAAATGCAATAAAAACAAAAATATAAGTTGGACTTAATCTAGCAAGCTTCTGCATAGCAAAGGAAATAATCAAAAGAGTAAACAGACAACCCAAAGAATTGGATAAAATATGTGCACACTATGCATCTGACAAAGGACTAATATTGAGAATCTACCAGGATCTCAAACAAATCAGCAAGAATAAAATGAATAATCCCATTAAAAAGTGGGTAAATGATACGAAGAGACATTTTTCAAAAGAAGACATGCAAATGGGCAAAAACATGAAAAAAATGCTTAACATTACTAATTACCATGGAAATGAAAATTAAAACTACAATGAGATACCACCTTACCCTAGTCAGAATGGCCGTTATTTTAAAAGTGAAAAAACAATAGATGTTGATGTGGATGTGGTGAGGAGGGAATGCTTATACACTGCAGTGGGAATATAAATTAGTACAATTTCTGTGGAAAACAGCATGAAAATTTCTCAAAGAACTAAAAGTAGATCTAACATTCAACCCAGCAATCCCACTATCGGGTTTATCTACTCAAAGGAAAATAAGACATTTTATCAAAAAGACACCTGCACTCATACGTTTATACCAGCACAATTCACAATTGCAAACAGGAAACTCTATCTAAGTTCCCAAGAAACAAGTGGATAGAGCGAATTTGGAATATATATACCATGGAATACTACTCATCCATAAAAAAGAATGAAATCATGTCTTTTGCAGCCACTTGGATGGAACTGGAGGCCATTATCCTAAATGAAGTGACTCAGGAACAGAAAACCAAAAACCACATGCTTTCAGTAATAAGTGGGTACACAGGGGCACACAGAGTGGTCCCCAATTGCAGCAATCCCCCAATCTTTTTGGCACCAGGGACTGGTTTCATAAAAGACAATTTTTCCACACATTGATGGAGATGATTTTGGGATGAAATTGTTCCGCCTCAAACCTTAGATTCTCATAAGGAGCATACAAACTCCTGCCCTCACATGTACAGTTCACGACAGAGTTCATGCTCCTATGAGAAGCTAATGTTGCTTCTGATCTGACAGGAGGCAGAGCTCAGGCAGCAATGCTCACTTACCTGCCAGTTAGCTCCTGCTGTGTGGTCCAGTCTGGAACAGGCCAAGCACCTACCAGTCCATGGCCTGGAGGTTGGGGATCCCTGGTATAAGAGACACAGGAGACTAAGAAGTAAGGAGGGTGGGAAGAGGGTGAGGGATGAAAAATTTGCTCTTGGGTACAATGAACACTATTTGGGTGCTAGGCACACTAAAAGTTCAGACTGCACTGCTATATAATTCATCCACGTCACCAACAACCACTTGTACTCCTAAAGCTATTGAAATAAATAGAGTAACCAAAAAAAAAAAAAGAGATAATGAAGATTAGCCAAGCCATGCTATGACCATCTGCTCCCATCTGAGGGTCCAGCTGCAGCACGGTATCCTTTCGCCTTCCCTTCCGGGTATTAGGCATAGGAAGCAATTCTGGAATGAGAAGAGTGGGGGGAGTGTTGAGAGTGGTCTTCAACATCAAGGAAGAGACATGTGGGAAGAAATCATTTCTTGCTGTGCGCCTGGGCTTTAGCTCCTGGTACTTGTGTTTATTTGGAGGTGATGCGGTGGAACAAGGATCTAAGAGCCAAAAGACGGAGAGAACCCGGCACCCTGTTGATACTGCAGGCTTCCAGCTTTCTCACTCCTGCAAGAGCTCTGCACTGAGACTTCTTGTTATGTGAAATAACGGCTTTCCCTGGCTGTGTAAGCCAGTTGAGTCAGGAATTTCTGTGACCTGCTGCCAAAAGTATCTTAACTGACAGACTACTTGAGTCGAGAGTTTCAACAGCTCATCCTCTAAACTCTTTAATTGGAATTTCTAAGTAGCAGAGTGAAGTTTTTAATTTCTTAAAATTTTCCCTTTGAATCTTCTTTCTTCCTTCTCTCATGACCTCATTCACCCCTTTTTCACTTCTCTCATCCTCCTCTGAGATCTTGGCAATCTCTTGCCTAAGCCTCTAAAATATAAGTGTCTCCTAGCTGTCCTTCTTCCCTCCCCCTGGGGCCTTTAATGACCTCCTCTCTAATCCATCCTGTGATACGGCTTGCCTAATCCAAAACAATATTTTCACCATGTTACCTCTCCGCCAAGAAATTGAGATGATGACCTACTTTCAGCCATAGAAAGCCTAGCATTTTCAAGGCACTCCAAAAATCCAATCCCACCCTGTCTATTCAATATCAGATTCCTTTCTGTGTTCTTCTCCACACACCCTGTTTTTTGCTCACACAGTTGACTCCACCCTACCTGCCCCCTTCTTTTCTAGCCCGTTGTCAAATGCTACCCATCGTCCTTCAAGGCTCTGGTTACATGTTGCCTCCTCCTTTCTGCTTGAGCCTCTCATTGGTATTACCATCAGTAATAATACTTGGTACTGGGATCAAAACAATGCTATGGCAGTGACTTAAGTACCAAATATCAGTACTGATGGAAATGATGCTACAATTTGATTAATCCTCCACTTGAGTAAAAAAAAAAAATTAGGGTTTTTTTTTTTTCACTGACACAGCACAAAGTACTGTGATTTAAATTTCATAGTGGATGTAGCTGATTACATGAATTTTGGTATTTCTGCACTTTTGAGAGTGAGCAATTCATCTGATCTTATTTGAGAAATCTCTCTCAGTGACACTGATATTTTAATAGTCTTTTGCTAGTTTAATGATACTGAGTTTTGTCTCCATTAAAAAGCACACATAAACTATGCTAAAGTATTTATATTGCCATGGTAATTCAATTAACATTTCTGGGACACTTCTCTCTTAATTCTCTCTTTCTCTCTCTCTCTCTCTCTCTCTCTGTGTGTGTGTGTGTGTGTATGTGTGTGTCTGTCTGTCTCTTTCTCTCACACACACACATACACGAACACACAACTCAGTCCTTATTGCCAGTCATATAGTAGATGCTAAATAAGTAATTTTGACTGATCCATTTCACCTACTAAATATTTCTTAAATCCTTCCTATTTCCATGGTCACCATTCTAGTCCTAGCTGGCCTCTCCTCCTTTCCCTGTATCTGTTTTTGCTCCCCTCAATCCTTTATAGAGCAATCAATGTAAATTTCAAAACTATATCCAGTCCTGATTAAAACACTTCAACAGCTTCTGAGTCCCTCAAGGGACTCAGGCTGAAGGCCAAAGTCACCGTAGTTAGTTCGAGGGATGTCAGGGCTGATGGGGGTAGGGGAGAAAGAACTGACCCCCAGGTGGCACACAATGAGCTTTATCTGGAAGACACTTAGGTTGCACGTGAAGGGAAGTCCCTCACAGCAGGAGACTTTGCAGGGCTAACAAAGGGGCCACCACCCAAAAGGACTAGAGGTCAAGGAACTCCAGGGGAGAAGGGCATTATGACCTAGGCAATGTCATCAGCAACATGGTAGACGGACTCGGGGTCAGAGAGCTGCTAAGGGTCTCTTAGCAGCTTGGAGTCTTTGATCATCCCAGGGTTGTTTTACATATGGCTAGCAGACAGGTACAGCTTTACAGTGTGCAGAAGGCAAACATGCTCCAAATGGTTAAAGCTCTGCTTCTTTGTGTTATAATTGAAACAACTGGATATGTAAAAAGTTGACTTCAGCACTAATGAGCTTTTGAACTAAAGACGGGAGAAGACAGCCTAAAGGGCCAGGTCTGCTGCTGCAAAAAAAGGAACAACTTAGAGCCAAGAAGGCAGGGTTATCTTTGGATTCTTTACATCTAGGTAAGTCATTAACTCGGCCTTTAGGCTGTCTTCTCCGGTCTCTCCCACACCCTTCTCCCCACTCACTGACCATTGGCCTCGGGGACCGGAACTCTCCTGATGTTTGCAGGGTATTCTCACCACACAGGAAATGTGTGCACCTTCCACACTCCCGCTTCATTACTGAAGGGCACCCATTGCTTCAAATCCCATTATTCTGCCTCAGGAAGCATTTCTGAGACGCTCTGATTTCATCAAATGCTCCTAGAAAATGCTTTCACAGTGCCAGGTGCCCTTAGTGCTATGCATTTATCTCCTTCGCAACTAATTAATTCTGAATGGTGTACTTAATTTCTGCTTCACTGCTGGATTTAAACTCCCTGGGGCTCTACACCCAGAACCTGGTACAATGACTGACCTATAGTAGGTACACAATAAATACTCATTGCATGAAGAAAAACATGCCTAGAAGAAAGAGAGAATGGGTTATTAAAATATCCAATAACCTGGATAATGTGAAAATGTGAAATCAAATTTCTATTTTTTTGTTACTACTGGCACATTCATTTAAAAAATATTATTCGAGGTTATGAAAAATTCTTAGATATTTTCATCCAAGATTATTGGAATTTTAAAATATTTACCCAAATCTCACCACTATGAAACCCTTTGTTACAAATATATGATCCTAGGGAGTCAATAGTACTTTCAAACTGTATCACATAAATCATTGAAAACTGAATAATACTGGAGAAATCTATGAAAATATTTAAAGTCAAATTATGTAGCAGCTCAAGAATTTAACATAGAAGAATTTAGTCTGTAAAGGAATACAAACACCACGTTTAAAAGAATGTTAAGTAGCTGTTTATATTGGCAAGATAACTCTAAATCACCTTATTGGCCTTGCTAGAAGTAATTTGAAAGATGTGAATTAAGTGTGGGGGGGGGGAGAATGGCTGTTCTTATAAAGTTATTTTTTGTGTTTCAATATGTTAAAATCAAGAAATTTAAATTATTTTAAAATCAATTATTTTATTATAACATTTACCCTAAACTCATATTTCTAGTGATTGAAGTTATGTCATTTTAAGTTAAAACTACTCAATAATTTTGTGTTTTATAAGTGTTCATAAATTTCATGCATAATTTTAACAGAACACTAGTACTTTCTTACATAATTTATGGCACAATCTTTATGCCATAATACTTAAAGAACATAATGCTGTACATTTTAAATCAATTTTGACAGTGGCCTACATTTCTACTTACAAGCTATTATTAAGATACAACGTAGCTGAAAGATAATTTATGTAAAAAAGTATATCAGTCAACTCAAATGAACTCTTGTTCCCAGTGATGACATATTATCCTCTAATTAAATCTGCTGAGATAACTCACAATCTCGCTAAAATTAATTTCCAAATCAAGAGTTTAACAAGTGGCACTTCTAATAGCCCAACTTTTAGATTGCTTTGAAACCTAGAATTAATGTGATTCTTTTAGAAATCTAGTGACTTGCAGAATCATGTTTTCAAAAAAACTGAAGTTCACCTTACTCATGTGTGCATTATGCTGTTCTTCTAAAAACTTTTAAAGAAATCAGCTAACTAATAAGGGGGCAAAGAAATCAGAAATCTTTGAAGCAGGCAGATAAACAGAAATTAAACAATTTATCTCAAACTAGGATATTTACTGTGGCTTTAAAGAGTAAGAGTTTCCAAATACTGTTTTCCATTTATGTTAATGTGATATCTCCATGGAAACGGAAAAAAGAAAGGGTTGTGTAAATTGTAAATATATTAAATTAGTTGGTTTGCTGGGAGAGCAGACAGAAAGACAGGTTTCCAAAGAAAGGAAATAGTCATTGGGCAAAGGTCGGTGAAAATGAAACATTATATATTTTGAAGCAAGCCAATAATCTTTTTAAACCATAGATTTTTAAATAAATACTTGATAAATTAACATCAAAGAGATAAAGAGTTTAGTGCTTTCTTAATATCCAGCTATAATTCAACTCTCAAAATACCTGGGACAGAAAAAGTTACAAAATAAATACTAAAAATAGTTACAATTTTTTTTTTTCTAATCTGTGTAGATAAATGCTCTTCTTCCCTCTAGCCCCATGAATAACTTTCCATCATGAGCTTTATGGCACTAACCCAATATTTCAGTAGGCCTAGTACACTGAAAACAATCAACACATGTACTTTAGTTTCTGTGTTTTACATTACTATATGCAAGAAAATGATCTGGAATATGTGTAAATACATGAACCATTTATTGGTGGTAGCATGGCCAATTCCTGAGGATACAAAATTCAAAGTCAAAGTGATTTTGAGAAATTAGAGACGTTGGAAGAAAACAGAAAAGTATTTAGCATGCACAACTGGAAGGGATATATGTGTGTGTATATATATGTATATATATATGCATATAGTGATTAATAATACCAGGCTATATATATATGAACTGAGGAAATAATAGATTTTACATGCATTCAATCGAAATGAATGGTGAATGTTTAATATTGTAAGGTAGTGGGCCAAGTTAGGTCTATAGACCTTGGAGTCAGGGAGCCCAGGTTTGAATTTCAGCCTCATCATTTACTAGTTGAGTCACCCTTAGGTAAGCCAAATAAAGCTCCTGTTGCACAGACTTTTCATCTATAAAATGAGGCTAATGTGTAGTATCTACTAAGTTATTGGAAGAATTCAGTAAGGTGATATTATAAAGGTAATAATTTTTAAGGAGGTGATGGGCACATAATAAATGCTATGAGACTTTTAAATAAAGTCACATTACATAAACAATGAAAACATGATCATGTAGGCCAATAAGTCACTGTTAACTACAAAGTGTTATAATTAATGATCCCAGCAAGGCTCAAGGCTCAAGGCTTAAAACAGTGGCAGGGTAAGCCTGAAACAACATTCTCTGAATTTCCCAGAGTTTTAAGCAGGTGCTATTTTTGGTGGTAGAGTTCTTTTAGAAGTTTAGAGCCACCAAGATAAGGAGGATTGGAAAATTAGGTAATAATTCTGATGTATGAGGAAAGACTAGAATGTTTCACACTGACCTTTGATCAGAATAACTGTCCTAACAAAGACCCTGATGATTCACTGCTCAATATCTTCCCAGAAGACAGAACAAGAAAAAATAAGCAAGCTCATTGTGAAGGCTTTTGGCTAGAGATCTGGAAACATTTCTATACCACAAGAATTGCTAAATATTAGAATGGATTGCTGAAAGGGGATCAAGAGTCTACTCCTTTGGAAGTTTTTCAAACAAGGATAAATAGAGTCTATCTGATCTCCCTGCGATGCTTCAAAATCAGCACTGAGTGAAGACTGATGGTGCAAACTGCCCCTCGAAGACCTCCTCCTTCCCAAGCATTCTCTGAAAGTATAACTTTAGATATTATCTATCATACTCCCTCATCTGTTGCATTTCTTTTCTATCCTAGAATAGAAAAGGGCAACACTATTTCACAGTTTTGAGTTCTAGTGAAACTTTGATAATGCCATGATGAAACATAATGTCCTCATTACTTCTCAAGTTATTTCACTAAGCAAGCTACCTGCAAATATCTTTCAATTAGAAACAGTTGTCATGAAGCTGAAGCCTGAAGAGCAATTCTTTTAAATTTATGTGCCCTGGCAGACTGAAGACACATGAAATTCCTCAAGCAAATCATTAGATGTCCAATCAAGGCAAAGGATAAAAAAGAATTAGATAAGATAACCTTTTACACTAGATAATTAAACATAAGCGGTATCACGAACTGGGGAGGAGAGACACAGTGTGTTCATCTAAGAACAGGGTATATTTCCTAAGTGATCAGTAAAACAGCAATAGGCAGCATTAAGTAAAGTTGACTTTGAAAAAACAAGTATGTTCTTAAAAAACACAATTATTTTTCAATTCATTATTTTCCTATTAAATGTGCGCCTGACCCTGTAGTGACCTGCAGCTTGATTATGTCTACCAGAATCAAAGGATGCTGAGTTTACAGCAAAGTTAACAGTGGGCCCTTAGTCATGGAAAGCAGGTAAGTTAAAAAAAAAAAAAAAAATGCACACATTTAACAGATTCATAGCTAATAAGCAAACACTAGAATTGCAAAAAGGTGGTGAGGGTACAAAAAAACAAAAACCAAAAACCAAAACCTCTCTAAATATCACCGAAGAAATTACACGAACCCCTGGGAATGTTTGTTCTCCACAAACATTCATGGTGGCTACAGAAATTATTTTACAGTGAAAATCTTCACTTTGATATTAAAGAGATGTACCTGATGGTGAGGATTGAACTCTCCTCTGAGTATTATCGCTAAATACCGAAGCAATTTAAAAATACCTATTTTCTTCTTTAAGATATCTTATCTGAAATCATGTTGGGAAATATCTGTGTGCTTAAAAGATGCCGTTTGTAAAAGACCAGATTAAAGGAGAAAAGTTCCTGGAAAAAGTGATCCATACTACAAACCTTTTAAAAAGTTGAATTCCCTGAGATTTGGGGAGGGGGGAAAAAAGCGAAGCTGATCCTTATCAATTAATTAAAAAGAATGAAATAACAGTAGACAGGAGAAGGAGAGTTAAGAAACTTAAGGAAGCTGTGGGGACAGCCGGTCTCTATTCATTGATTAACAAATTAAGGAGATCTGGAAAAGAAGGAATAAGTAACAAGGATAGAAAAGTAGTGTTATAATTCACCATAGATTCTTCCTTAGACTCACCAGAGGGAATGTCTGGCTCTGAATTGAAAAAGCTCCTTCTATAGAATGCGCTTGGTAATTTGTGCCTCTTTCCCCCACCGCCTTTGGCAATGCTCAAATTTATTTAAATGTGTTCGTTTCAGTGTAAGTAAAAACCCTCACTTCTACAGCTTGAAAATCACAAGAAAATAGCAATTCCACAACGTATCGAAACTGATGTTCTAAGATATCTGCAAAATGCTTTTTCATCCATCCACCAGTTACTTGGCAAAAAGCAGAGAGAGGCTGATGGAAATTCAGCGTTTTGACTTGACGGTCTGAGGTCACGAAGGACTTGAGCTGCCGGGTTTGAGCAGCCCGCGCCCTCGCAGCATCTCCTGGCCTTCCCCGGCCTCTCTCAGTTCTGTTCTTTAGCAGCCAAAGGATTATCTCTCCCCGACACGTTTCATTCACAGAGCCCCAGAGAAGCTGGGATTCGGTTGGAGCTAAGAGCCGGAAAACAAGCACCCAGACTGCCGCGCCAAGTTATCGGAGACCAAGTGCTACACACGCGGGCGCGGGGAGACAGGGTGGGCGCTCGCAAGCTCTAGGTGGAGCAGTGCCAGGGGCCGGGCAGGAGGGGGACACGGGGCCCCCGGACCCGAATCCCCAGAGGAGCCAGCCGCTGAAGTTGGCTGCCCGCTGGCAGACGAGGCCGGCTCCGGACCGGGTGGCGGGGTGTCCCCGAGCCCTGAGTGGCCAACAGCAACTGGGGAACCTCAACGGGAAAGCCCGCCCCGCGTCTGAAACAGGCAGCCCGTGAAGTCCCCAAACCAGCCTAGAAACGCCGGCGTCCGGAGGCCAGTCCCCGGCGAGGGTCCCTCCCAGCCTTGCCCGGCCCGGGCGCCGGGCGCTCTGCCTCCCGGGAGGACAGGGAGAGGGGCGAGAGGGGCTGGGGGAACTCTCCGCGTCTCTCCACCGCCCCTGCCGGCGCGAGGGCGGGAGTGGAGAAGGCGCCACTCAGACTGTGGCGCTGGGCAAACTGCGGTCGCAGTTCTTCCAAGTTTGCCCGAACCAGAGCGCGGGGTGAGCGCCCGGCCCGGCTCGGCTCTCTGTCCGCGCCTCGCGGCCGCCCTGGACTAACCCGGTCTCCCTGGCCGGCCGGGCCTCAGCCATCCACGAAGGGGCAGAAGGGCGCTAGGGCAGAGGGAGGCGGGAGCGAGGGTGCTCCCGCGTGTGCACACAATGAGGCGGCGGAGACGCTCACCTTCCCCCCGCCGGAGAAGCCGCAGGAGCATCATCCGCCCTGCGCGGAGACGCGGGAGTCCCGTAGAGCCGTGGCAGAAAGTGAGCACCAACTCAGCAACAGGGGGAAGGACGGGGGCGCCCAGCGGCCAGGGGGACGCGCGGCAGCCTGCCCCGGCCGCGCGCCCGCGCTTACCTGCGATCTCCTGGAAGGGGATGTCCGCCAGGCTGAATCCCTTGGCACCGTAGGCTTGGCGGACCTCGCCGCAGCTCCGAGCCTTCACATCCGCCCCGGCCGGGAAGGACAGCAGCAGCCCGGAGAGGGGAAGAATCACAGCCCCGATCCAAGAAGGCATGGTGCAACATGCAAATCCAGCTCGGTCAACCCCTCGGCCCGTGCGCTCTTCACCTTGCCCCTCAAGCCGAGAGCCCGCCAGAGGCAGCGGCGCGCTCCTCGCCGCTGCCCAGCGTCACCCCCTTCCGCCAGCCGAGGGGACGAGCAGCGCAGCCCTCTGGACTGCGCTCAGCAAACTTTTATAAGCCAGATGGAGGATGGCAAGCCAACAAGGGCTGGCTGGGAAGGCAGCTGCCTTGCTCCTCTAGCCCCCAGAGCGAAACGGTGCAATCACAACGAGGAAGAGAAGGAAAAGAAGTGTTTAAAAAAACGCCATGGGGGCTCAGAGCCGCAGAATCCTGGAGCGCTGCGGGCTCGGCTCGCCGGAGTGTGCGGCGGAGGTGGGAACGCGCGCCGGCTCTCCCCGGAGGGAGATGGACCGGCGAGAGCGAGTGTGTGTGCGCGCGTGTGTCCGCTGGTGTGAGCGCGAGGTTCTTGGGGATGTGTGTGCGTGGAGGTATGTGTTGGGGATATACGAGATCTAGGGGGAAACCTCTGCTTCACACAGGCTGTGGGAGCCTGTGAGAGTCCTCCTGAAATAGGAAGAGAGAAATCCTGGAGACAGACACTGGAGGCTAGAGGGAAGGAGAAAGGAGGGGGGAGAAAGAAACGTGCTACACATTGCACAGCCGAAATTCACAGGCCGAGTCACAGGCAAAACCTGGACTGGATCTCTTCCTAGTCGGTAGAAAGGGGGAAAGGAAAAAGAAACGTTCCTATTTTCTTACTCACTTCACATCCTTTATAGTGATCTGAAATGAAATAATAAGCAATCTAGAAAGACCAGGTAATTTAAAGTCATTAACATGCTATTAAGCTGTATTTTTATGGAGGTAAAGGAGGACGCACTTTGAATTGTTGCTCTTGATATATGTTCCTGATCTGCTGAAACACAAAGCCAGAGTCGAAATAGTCATATACGGGAGTTCCTGGGTGGCAGAGAACGATCACGGCTTTAACCAGTCGTCTAATTTCTGTTTGGCTTTGTTTTTGTTGGTTTGTTTGTTTTGTTTTACTTATTTATTTATTTATTTTTCTAAAGGCACACGTTGGAGACCATGAGTTCTTTATTTTTAAATGTTTGGTTCTAGACTCAAAAATTTCACTTTTTAAAATTTAAAATATTCCATAGCCTTAGATCAGAAATCATTATGCTTAGGTTTCCAATGTGTAGAGGAGCAGGAAAGCTAACAACCAGAACACAGAGCAACAAGAAGAGGAGAGAACAGGGGCCAGAGGTGCATAAAAGGGGAGAATGGGGAAGGTAGATGATACCTTCCCTCTCGCCAGATGCCCTCACATAGTAGACTTAACATTTTCTTCCGAGTTAACATGAGTCACAAGTGAAGAATCAATCCAATTTCTTCTGTCTCTATTTACATTGCTGTTCTGTGAACAGGATAAAAGTGAAAATTCAGGTTTGCCTAATTGACTTTGTTATGCTAACGGACTCACAGAAGTCAGCTGGCAGAAGTGTATGTTGAAACCCAGAACTCCTGGAACTAATAAGATAGTTTAATGAAAACTAAGACCAGATGATAATAATAATAATAGTGTTTACTCACATGGCTATATGTTTTGTACGTCAGCACGTTATTCAGAAACTTAATGCAAGGTAATGCCCAGTTTTGTGGTGCTCAACTATGAAGCTACACATGAAGATGTTTTCCTGATGATGGTATGAATGACCAGAATGACTCAGAAGTTTTAAATCATTCAATTTGTCATTATCATCATCACAAACATTGCATACATTCTCTTCCTCTCCTTAATAAATTCCTCCTCTCCTAACCCACCAAAAAGATTCTCAAGATTCAACCTCATTTAACCTTTGCAAACACTTTAAAAATGAAGTCGACTTATTTACAGAATGACTGTCTTCTTCAAACTCATAGGTAAAAACAAAACAAAACAAAAAAAAGAAAAAAACTCCATAGCTTAATATGTCTGACAACGCAACACACTTAACTTTTTTTCTCTTAAAATTTTAGCATAATTTTTTTGTTTTCATAATATTTATGTTAACTGGCAGACCTTAAATTACTGAGCTTATTTTTCCTCAAGTTGGAAATATATTTCAAGATAAAATATATTCTGGTATGTTTGTGGACAAATGGTGAGGTTGGTGGGATCAGGAATTGCAGTCAAGTCATTACTTCTGTGATATTTGACGACATGACTTCCTCCAAACTTCTTTTTCTATCATAGGCATTATGCACTCCAGAGGAAGGAGGCAAAAACACATACCCCTTATCCTACCACCTTATCCTGGGACTCATTGTAATTTATCCATTTATCCTGTCTTACTATAACAGATAATTCCTTTTTTTTTTTTTTTTTTTTTGAGACAGAGTCTCACTCTGTCACCAGGCGCCAGGCTGGAGTACAGTGGCACAATCTTGGCTCACTGCAACCTCCGCCTTCTGGATTCAAGCAATTCTCCTGCCTCAGCCTCCCAAGTAGCTAGGACTACAGGCGCATGCCACTACACCCAGCTAATTTTTGTATTTTTAGTAGAGACAGGGTTTCACTATGTTGACCAGGATGGTCTCCATCTCTTGACCTCGTGATCTACCCGCCTCGGCCTCCAGAGTGCTGGGATTACAGGCTTGAGCCACCGTGGCCAGCCAATTCAATTTTTTTTTAAATGAAGATATAGGAAGAATGGGTAAAAGCATAGTATAGGGGGTTTTAAATTATTTGAAGATCAACTAATTATTAGGTATTGAATGAGCACTCAGTACAACTATATAGCACTAGACTATTGTATGCAGTCCCTAGACTTACAAAATGATATTAGGATTTGTGACAAAGATACTACATGAAAAAAATGACTAACTTAAGCATAAATAGATTAGTTTAATTCCATCAGGAGGGCCAAATAGTTTAGGGTACGTTTGTGAACTCAAGTCAAACCAAAGAATTAGATAACTTGCTTTACTGGTGACCTCAGCCCTGTCTGGTCCATTTGTTGGGTAATGTCACACTGTTTGCAGTGGTGTAAGAGACAAACTCAAACATTCCAGTGAATGCAAAGTAAGCCACAGCAGGAGCTAGACAAGGTGCTGGAATGAGCATGGAATGTTATGGAAGTTCGTAGAAGAGGCCTGGCCAGACAGGAGAGAGGTCATTTCAAAGAGTAGGCATCTGTTTTAGACAAAATGGTCAGCTAATGACCAGAACCCTAGCTATAGTATTTATATTGTGTATAGTAAGAAAAATGAACATGGATAGCATTATACAAGAGAAAGCAAACAAAAAGAAGCAAGAGAAAGGAAAGCAGGAGGCACATACAGAACTCGGCCACCATGGTAAAAGCATAAGGTAATCAATACCTAGAATAGGAGGATGGAAAATGGAAAGATGTACATAGATACTGAGGAAAGGATTAGCATCACTTGGTGCTTGGTTCAATACACAAGAAGAATTACTCAATATTTATTTTAAGATTGTGCTGGGCATGGTGGCTCACACCTGTAATCCTTGCACTTTGAGAGGCTGAGGAGGGTGAATTGCCCGAGCTCAGGAGTTAGAGATGAGACTGGCCAACACAGCGAAATCCCTTCTCTATTAAAAATACAAAGAAAATTTGCTGGAATGATGAATGTGCCTGTAGTTTCAGCTACTTGGGAGGTTGAGGCAGGAGAATCGTTTGAACCCTGGAGGCTGAGGTTGCAATAAGCCAAGATTGAGCCACTGTACTCCAGCCTGGGAGACAGAGGAAGTCCCTGTCTCGGAAAAAAAAAAAAAAAGGATCTCATTAGGAAAATATGGTATGCTTATTAAGTCAATACAACTCCTGTTTATACAGTACTTTCACTTTCCAGCTGATTTTCATGATAACTTTTTTTGGGCATAACATGAATGAAACCTCAGAGAATTTGAGTTGTAGAGAAAAAAAGACTTAGTGCTGAGGAGCAGCCACAGGTGACAGACAATTGTGCAGCCCCTGTCAATCACAGATTCCACAGCCCTTTCTTTTTGCTACTCTAAGACTGATTATGTCAGGGGGCATTGTGCTCACCACCAAGGGATGAATCACAATTAGTCGTTTTCCCTATTCCATTAAATAGTGTAGGAGTAGGTGTAAGACCCATTTCTAGCCAATGTGATTTATGGAGATTTTCCAACAAAAAAAAAGTTTTCCCTATTAAAAGAGAAAAGGGTCATGTTGCCTCAGCCTCTTGCCTTCTTAGAACTACATAGCCGTCTTTTGATTGAGACACAAGACATTGCTAAAAGACAGACAGTGACGGAACAGAGGGAAGGAAAGAACCTAGATCCTTGAGTTCCTATTTGAGTCACCAAACCAGCGTTAGGCCTTCCAACCTCTGGACTTCTTGTTAGATAATCAATAAATATCCTGTTGTTTACGCCATTGTTAGTTGGTTGTTCTACTGTTTTCAAGTGAAAGCAACTTAGCCTATACACAAAACTCAAGGAAAAATAAAATAAATTGAAGGCAAGAGACAGGGAATAGTTTCAAAGGCAAGAAGAGAACTAAAACATTAGGTAGCATTGTGGCACCCAGGTGAGGAGACTTTCAAACAAAGCAAATTGCAGTGGATAAGAAAGAGCTGGAGATAATGGTACTTACAATGACAAGGAAGCTTACTGGAAATTTTGAGAAACATTTTAGTAAACTGGGTGGATGCCAAACCACATGGAATTGTGGGAAGTGGGTGGAAAGAATATGGAAATATCAGGTAAAACTGATTACAGTGTGGTAACTGTATGTGAAAGGGGCAGAGAGGTAGTCTGGAATGCTTTCCAGAAGCTTCTAAGACTTCAGGGAAGAATGAGTAGACATGAAAAGAAAATGAAATCCAATATGATCTAACTGGGTTGGTTGATTTGAAACGCTTCTTCTCTTATCTGCATTTTTCATTTTTTTTTTTTTTACTATCAAGATGAGTCCTTGGTTATGAGAGAAAAAAACATTGTTTTGATATGTATATGTCACACTTTAAAAATAAATACAAATTATAGCATTTGCTTTTATGTTTTACAAAGTGAAAAGGTCTTAACTCATGTAAGTAAAACAATTGGCTGTTGATATTTTTCTGATAAAATAACAACTCTGAATTATAAAATGTCTTGTGTTAATTTTTTTTAAACCCTTGAGTTTAAAAATAGCAGAGATGTAACAGAATTTATCATCCTTTTGCTCAGTTATAGTAAGTCATGAATGAAAAACTGGGTGAATTTTAGTTTTTTCTTAGTATTTTTTAGATCAAAGTAGGACAAATAACTTCAAATAAAATCTTATGAAAACAGGAGAATGGACTTCAAGTGTCTATTCCACATCTCAGCTTGGCACAAATCAAAATCGCTTAGTTAACCTGCCTCTTGAAAAACAGGGCCTGTAATGAAAAAGCTGTCAGAAATTTAACAACAGTAGCTCTGCCAGGTGCCTGGATAATGGGAAGGTTGCTGAGTTACAGAGAAAGAAAAGGTAAACTTGGGTGAGTAATGATCAGAAATGGTGAAAATCTTTCATTTCCATTTTATGGTTTATATCCAATGAAATCCTAATAGTTCATTTAACATTTATTGAACCTTAAACGTATACCTAGTGCTAATAAAAATTATATCTTTAGGGCAGCTGAGAAAAAAATGGGGTTGCTAATGATCTCTTGGGTGAAAACCAAACACCATGGGGCAGGAGATGATTCTTGTCTTGCAATATTCTTCTAAGACTCTGAAGCCAGAACTGTTTGGCTTCTAAGAAGGGAATCATGTGATCTACTTAATCAGATTTTCTCCTAAAAGTTATGACAGGGTTTATCCAAGAGAATCGAAAGGACTCTAATTATTTAATTATGTTTAGTCTTCATATAGGTCAGAAATTTAGACAATAAAAATATTCCATATAATCTTTTTCAGGCTGGGTGCAGGGGCTCACACCTATAATCCCAGCATTTGAGGCCAGGAGTTTGAGACCAGCCTGGGCAACAAAGCAAAGTCCTATCAGAGATACACAAAATACACAAAAAATAGTCAGATGTGGTGGGGTGTACCTGTAATCCCAGCTACTTGGGAAGCTGAAGTGGGAGGATCACTGGAGCCTGGGAGGTGAAGGCTGCAGTGAGTGATGATTGTGCCAATGCATTCCAGCCTGGGTGACAGAGTCAGACACTGTCTCAAAAAATAGAACTAAAAAACTGTTTTTAATTTTTCATCTATGTTAATAGCCCGGAAGTCTGCTTTTCATTGATTCTTAGTGATTTTCATGCCTAGAACTGCATCTTAGGTATTAAATGTATTTAAATATTGAGTAGCCAAATATTTACTTTCAAAAATTGCCATTCAGACCATGCCTTGGAACAATCTTGACAAATGTACTACTGGCTAAGCATCATTTCATAATATCATTAGGAAAGTTTATTGTTTAGCAGGAAGAGTTTCATTTTGACTTGAAGCCTCAAAATATTCATAGATGCGTTCAACAACGCCATTATTTGAAGCTCACACATGTTTGAAGTGTTTCCAAATCAGATATGTAAATGTAAGAGTGAGAAAGGTGAAAAGCCTATCACAAGTGAATAGACTTGCATTTTTATAGTTAAGAAACAATCATTTAACTTGTTCTAAATTCAGATATTAATGCTATTAGAGATGATTCTGTAGCTAAGCAGTAAATTTGACATACCTGGATTATTAAAACCATGCTTCTTGGCAGTTATTATTCTGGTTCTTTGGCTTTTGAAGGATGAATGAAGCTTTGCATAGTTCTCAGGTCATCTGGCGTCATAAACAATGGCATTCCTTAAGGCAAGCGGGTAGCAACACAGGCTTATTCCATAGAGAATAGTTCTTCACGTGATGCTAACTTTCATCAATGGAACATTTACTCTTTATTAAAATGACTTCACAGATTTAAAGGCCCTGAGTTAATTATATCTGTCATTAACTATTTCGACATTAACTAAGCAGTATGACAGACTTAGTTTTTGGAAAGCACTGATAATGAACCCATAAAATATTGCTGTTATTTCCTAATACCTGCAGACCTCTGCTCTTGTAACTGTTTTCCATGCAACATCAGCTTAAAAGCTGCTTGGTAGGAGCAGTAAGGTATAATTTTTTTATTAAGTTTTTAAAATTTTTAATATAAACTAATGTAAGAGGATGAAAACAAAAAATTACTTAGATAAATAAATTACAAAAATGTTTGACTTGTTTGATTAGAATTAAACTGAAGAAATTTTAAAATACTAATATGAATAAACCTTGCTATCTATGATCATATATTGATAGATTACTTTTAATAATTGAAACCAATCTGAATATTCTAACATTAAATAGCATACTCAAAGGTTTTAAATTGGGAAGTTTTCTAATAACTTCAAAATACAATAATTAAATTCATTAAGTACTATTGTAAATTACCATAGATACTAGCAAAAAAAATAGAGGGAAAATTTTTCATGGATTATCTGCCTAATCTAGTGGTATATGGAAGTCAATACAATTGATTTGTTTTCTTCTTACACCACAAGGCAGTACCATTTCAGTTAGCTTTTCTCTATTCATTGGCTGTAGTCATGTACATCCTAGTGAGAAACCATAAAAATGCCTATTGTTTGGTCATAAGAAAGACAGGGTAGGAGAGGGCTGGACACAGTGGCTTATGCCTATAATCCCAGCACTTTGGGAAGCCGAGGTGGATGGATCACAAGGTCAGGAGTTCATGACCAGACCAGCCTGGCCAACATGGTGAAACCCAGTCCCTACTAAAAATACAAAAATTAGCTGGGCATGGTGATGTGTGCCTATAGTCCCAGCTACTCAGGAGGCTGAGGCAGGAGAATTGCTTGAACCCAGGAGGCAGAGGTTGCAGTGAGGTGAGACTGCGCCATTACACTCCAGCCTGGGCAACAGAGTGAGACTCAGTCTCAAAAAAAAAAGAAAGAAAAAAATAAAAACATGAAAGAAAGACAGGGCAAGAGAAAACAGCCAGGTTGGTATTAATATGCCATTCTACAAAGAAAAATTCAAAAATCTTAATGGGGCCAGGTCAACAACATTGGTCCAGTAACATACCAGCAACCAGGCTGATGTCTAAAAATCTCTGATTCTTTCATAATGAATATCATCAATTAGGCCAATTACAAGAAAATTTTCAATTCTTGTTTACGTAGCTTTTCACACTCCAACCATTCACCTTCATAATTGGAGTGAATATACATGCACATCAGAAGGACAAAGAATATTTGTTTATTCAACTTAGTCATCAGTATGCATAAGTACAAGAACTATTCAATAAAATGTGCTTTCTACTAAGTCAGGAAAACAACTTTGCCACATGGCCAGACAAACCTGTAGCATATTTTTTGTCAGTGCCAACATTTTCAATTAAGGTTTTTATGCATAAGTGATTTTGTTTTAGTTTCGATTCCTTGAAAATGATCACAAATATGCTTCCAACTTTTACACTGAGCAAAGTTTCCTAACCATTGTGTGACTACATTAAGCCCAACTGTGTCATGTTCTGGGTTTACTGCCTGCATAACAAATACCTACTATTAATAATTTTTAAATTTATGGATAGGAAAATAGCACTGATCTTGATCTCTATTGTTTACCGGTATGTCAGAATCTAAAGCTTATTTTGCTGAACTTACACAAAACATGTAAGGCCAACATCCTATGTTCTTTATCAGCTGCAGAAAATTCTATTGTATTTAGCTTCATATAACACATCATTGGTTTTTACTTGAAGAATATGGTCTAGTTGTCTTCACAGCCTGAATTCACTTCCAGGCAATCATTTCTAAAACTTGCTTCTATATTAACTTCGCACATTTTATTACATTTCAGGGGAAATAATTAAATGTTTGCGAGCGAGCAAATCTGGTGTATATTTTTTAAGTTACTTGAAGCAAAAAAAAAAAAAAAAAAAAAAAAAAGGACTGAGCTAGCCAGTTGGAAGTTCTATCTACTAATGATCTGTTCCCAGGAGGTGTCTGAAGCAAGCAAGCATAGAAACAGGCGGCGATGTGCCTTTGGATTTCTCCTGATGTTCATTTGCCATCATAGCCAATCAATGTTGAGGACATTGCTAAGCAATCCAGTGCTGTTTACTTTTAATTGGTACACTATCTTCCAAAAAAAACATCTTTGGGCTTCACAACACCCTAGTCATAGAGCCATTAGAGAATGAATGTCTTTACTGTACAGGAGGGCCTCTATGAATAATGAATAGGGCTCTATTTTTCCTGGGAAACAAACATGTACCGGCATGTTTGTGGTAATGAACAGTATTGTGAGTGTGCATAGCATAGAAGGACACTAAATCTGCTCTGGCTTCTACCTTAATTTAAGTAGATAACTGATTTTAAAACCCCATGGAGTGTTAAACCACCTTATTTTAAACTTGTAACATGCTGCCTGGCTTCTATGTTGCTTTTTAAAATAATGATTTAATACCAAAATTGAAGAGATGAAGGATCATGTTACAGTCTCTAAGGGGCAAGACAGGCTGACACAAATTTGAGAGGAAAAGAATAGAACATTTGAACACAGTATTTAAGAAACCAGAATTTCATTTTTACTTCACACTTGAAAACATAGGGACCATGATTCTCTTGGGCACACGTAAAAAATAATTTGTACCGTACAAATTACAACCAAATGTAGATATTTGCCCAAGAAATATTTCAAAAAAAATAACTGAGAAGTAAGATCTAAGATTTTAAAATAATAGCCCTGCAAAGTGCTTAAAACTATTTGGCGTTTCCTTTAGAAAGATCATGAAAGGACTTAAAGTATTTTGTAAATTATGTTCAGAATGATTTTACTTACAAAGGATATAATTTGCTAGTCTATCTTCAGAATGAATGAGAGCTTAATGAATCACACTTACTTCACCATTCAACAAAAATATAGAGCACAACATTGAATTGAAATATTCATTAGAAGTCTGGACTTTGGAAAGGATATTTCTAGATTTTTTTTTTCTATTTTTGTGGGCAAAATATGTTCTTCAAGTTGACTTAAAGGATTATTTAACCATCATGCAAAACTATTATGTATTGCAATTGGTAGCAGCTCAGATGGAAAATTTTATATTTGTGTAATGGTCATGCATTTTCACATGGCACAAACTCAGGTATAAGAAATAGAACTTCCTTTATTTTCCTGCAATGGAATTTGATTTCTATTTCAAATATCTCTTCTATTTGGTAGGAGAAAATTTTATCTTGCCAATTCCAGGTAAATTTCATCACATAAGAAATTTTTCAGACATATCTCCCTTCCCAGAGAGGATTCTTTTTTTCCCATGAGGATATGGTGAGACAGCCAGACATTGCTGAAAACAGAGCAATCATCTAATTCTTGGTCATTGCTGTTCTAGACCGGAATTCTCTGAGAAGCAGATTTTTGTCCAGTCTCTGGCTACCTGGTCTACACTGTATCCTAAGTTGCACTACCCCTCTCTGACCTAGACCCCTGCACACATACACCAGTGTGTGTGAACTTCCAGTAGTGCTTAGTTTTGTGTGTGTGTGTGTGTGTGTGTGTGTGTGTTTCTTTTCTCTCTCGCAGCTTATCTCTGCCTTTTGTTGATTGCATGGGGAGGCTGGGTTGCCTCCTGCACCTTTCTCCATGTCCCTCAGTTCACCCCTGCATTCCTTCAGCTGCAAAGCTCTCATATCATTGTAATACAAAGAATATCAGACAGGCTGCAAACTAGGAGTGTCTCCAGACAGGAAAGTCAGAATACACATCTTTACCCACTGGAAGCCCTAATCCCATTATGGTTCAGCCCATAGACAGGACACAGGGGAACTCTTATCATGTACTTGCTTCCTTCAGCATTCTCTCTTCCCCTTCTCCCAGCATTTTTAGCTAGGATGGGACAAGGAAATGGCTCTTGCTGCATATATTTTGCATTCTCTCTAATCTATTGCTTATGGCCTGTACAACAGTGCTTGCTTCCTTCAGATCTCAGACCTTTTGGAGCTCAAAGGAAACTTTCCTCTTTCTGAATGCTTTTCTAGCTTTTACAAATCAAAAGCCATGGCTGCTAAGACTGCCATCTCTGCATTAAGTTTAAGAGAATTCTTAGAAATATAAAGATGAGAATTGATTTCTTTGTTATCTCAGCTGACAACCCATACACTAACTAAGTGGATAGTAGTTGTCAGGACAACCAAAAACATGCTAGGGGATGGTGGTGGGTGCCTGTAATCCCAGGCTATTTGGGAGGCTGAGGCGGGAGAATCGTTTGAACCTTGGAGGTGGAGGATGTGGGGAGGCAGAGGTTGCAGTGAGCTGAGATTGCACCACTGTATTCCAGCCTGGTGACAGAGTGAGACTTTGTCTCAAAAAAAAAAAAAAATCATATATATATATTACAAAGCACTATGTAGACAATGATTTTTGAAGGAAACAACAGCTTACATTTATGAAAGTATAGGCCGGGCACAGTGGCTCACGCCTGTAATGCCAGCACTTGAGGAGGCCGAGGTGGGTGGGTCACTTGAGGTCAGGAGTTTGAGATCAGCTTGACCAACATGGAGAAAACCCATCTCTACTAAAAATACAAAACTAGCCAGACATAGTGGCACATGCCTGTATTCCTATTTACTGGGGAGGCTGAGGCAGGAGAATAGCTTGAACCCAGGAGGCAGAGGTTGTGGTGAGCCGAGATGGTGCCATTGCACTCAAGCCTGGGCAAAAAAGGGTGAAATTCCGTCTCAAAAAAAAAAAAAATGTATAAGCACACTTAAAAGCACACTTAAAATATTTTCTTATAAAATAAGTCCTACAAGCAATTATTGAGTGCACTGTGCCCCAATAACTAACAAAGCCCATTCCTGGGCTTTGAGCCACTCAGAGTTGAGCCTATCAGGGATCATCAAGACACTCTGGTGAGCTAAGTAGGAAAAAAATATGGTCAGCTTCCCTCCTAGAGATTAAAATTGGTTTGTCTTGTATTTTTCTGCTCCAGGGAGACATGTGCTCCACAGTTGCCTTGATCATTCAAAAAATATTAATCAATCTGAGTCACTATAGGTAGTTTTTTTTAATGCCAACTTCTAGCTTCTACAGATTCTTAGTGCCCAGGGCCCTATAAAGGTATTTAGGAAACATGCCTTGAGAAGCTATAGGGAAATTCATGTAGCCCTTTTAATATTCAAAGTTCTATAACATGAAATAGCAGTCCCAGGGACTGATCTGACAGACATGTGTGCTTTGTTGACCTTGAAACCATTTAAATCAGTGTCATCATTTAAATTTGGAAGATACCACAAAAGAAAATTAAATTTTGTACTTTTTCTGGAAATCGCAACGATCTGGCAGAATGGAGACCACATTTGGTTGGAGGTGGTGTGAGTTAGGCAGCCCCTTTCCATCAGGGTCTGAAGTCATGTTTGGCGGCCACACCCTTCCCCTCCCTGCTTACACCTGCCCAGCTCACACTTTCTGTTCACCTCTTCATCTTCTGAGCTTGTGACCCCCTGATGATCTGAGAAAGTTGAAGGAAGGAGGGTGGCTGGAATATGTTAAGGTCTATAGTGGATTGAGATTGCAAGTCACGGGGGCAGGGGCCCGGATCACCTGCCACTTCTGCTTTCAGCGCATCTCCTCAGCTGGGAATGAGAGTTGCCCTAAACTCCGTGATCTCTGACTGGGTCAAGGAGGGGTTTATCAGCTCTTGCAACTCAGCTCCAGACCACCCTGGCACCCCGGACAGGCCACCATGGCTCTGTATGGCCTCTGCTATGTCAGCTGTTCCCAGGTCCCTGGGGTGCACAGACTCAGACAGAGACTAAAGCTGTTGGTGCTCCCAGCAAGAGACAAAAGGGAGTGACTCTCCAGTAAACCATAAATGGCACAGTCAGGACCCCAGAACGACCACACAAGAGTGAGTCTTTGAGCAACTTGAAGCCTCTGGCCAACCCACATTAAAAAGAGATACAGAGAGAGATAAAGAGAGAAAAAGAGTATGTACACATAAATATATGCATACCTGGATAAACAAGAAAGAGTGATTATAGCTTAGAGAGCATCCCAAATGGGAGAAATGGGTGCAAGGCCCATGCAAGTCCAGGTCTAGGTTTGGGACACCATACCCAAGGGGATATGCCAGTCCTGGCCATCTGAGAGACTGGAGGAAGACAGAAAATTTTGAAAAAGACATTTGGAACCCCTGCAGTCTGGCATAGTGAACAGGACAGTCTACAGACGATACCGTCTGTGGACTCCTATTTGTACACTTGACTCAGATTCTGCAAACTTCAAGACATTCGGCAGGGCTGACAGTCTTCCTCAGTCTATGATTTCAGCTCCACAATTTGTTACCATTCTGACTTCTCTAAATAGACTGTTCATTCAGCCATTCATTTCCAGAATCATTGTGCTAGAACTTGCTATAAAATTGTGAAAATACCGGCTGTGTCTCTGCTCTCATGAGCCTCTAGTCTAGAGCTTTATTGAATTCAGAGTCCTTTGGTATTTAAAGTTATTTAAAAATTAAGTTGGAGAATAAATAAAAAGTAGTACAGTAAAAGGCCTCAAGAAGGGCAAACAGATACCAAGATCCTGGCTCTAACATTTTGAATCTCAAGTATACTTAAAAATGTAGGTTTGACCGTTATTTCTTGAAAGAATACCACTTCAATCCAATTAATCTATATAATATATATTTAATGAAAATATGAGCCACATTATAATTTATGTCTTGTTAATTAATAATTGGCTTCTTTATGTAGCTTTCCTAAAAGCAGTCAAAGCAAGATCTGGCTGTGCTTACAATTGTGATTTTGCTGCATTTTAATTGAAAGATCATTGACTCAGAAAACCAAGAAAACAAGACAGGGGAATTTGTTTATGTTGTGAGAATTGATTACTCTGGGCCCTAGAAAAAGGTCTTACCTGTAATTGCCATTCAATTAGGATTTCAGAAACTAATAAACTTGAGAATATATTAAAAATATCAGTTTAATAAACAGTTTGCCCGCCTTAACACTCAACATCTGCTCCACATACCCATAAACCTCACCAAGACTAATTTTGAACCTATTGAAAATTGTTCTATATGTTATGGAGAAAATCTTAATTTTTCCGTAATCTAACTTAGTATTTTAGCTGATCACAAGTAACAGAATAGTCATCTCTTGACATTACTTTGCAAAAGAATCTGAAATGATCAGTTTTCTATTCTTTAAAATATGTTAGTTAAAAAAATGTTAGTAATTTTGATTAATAAAAAGTAGTGGTATAATCAAGAAAATGGAGTTTAAATTAGAACAAAAAATTTAGATTTTCAGAAGAGTGTTATGGGTCAACAGGAGAGCTTCAATTTTGCAAATGAATTAATCTGTGCTATTAGAATTCATTTCTAATAAATATGATGTTTGTTGGGAAATGGTAAGGATCATATGTACGTGATACTGTTAGTAATACTTTCATGCTTATTGAAATTATTTTTTAAAATTTATTTTTTAATTGACAGATATAATAAAATTGTATGTATTTATTGTGTACAACATGCTGTTTTGAAGGATATATGGGTTGTGGAATAGCTAAGTCTAGCTAATTAGTGTATTTATTACTTCACATAATTACCTTTTTTGTGATGAAAACACTTAACACCCACTTTTAGCATTTTTTCATAATATAACATCATTAATATAGTCAATATGAGGTACAATCCATCCCTTGAAACTTATTTCTCCTATTTAACTGTAATTTTATATTCTTTGACCAATAGTACCCAACACTCTCCCAACAGTCTCTGCTTCTAATAATCACCAATTTACTCTCATTTCTATGAGATAATCTTTTTTAGATTTTATATGTGAGTGAGATCATGTGGTATTTATCTTTCTCTGCCTGACTTATTTTACTTAACATAATGTTCAGATTCATCCATGTTGTCTCAAATGACAGAATTTCCTTTTTATGGGTGGATAGTATTCCATCGAGTATATTTATAACATTTTCTTAATCCTTTCATCTATTGATTCTCAGTCCATTCATCTTAGTTTGATTTTATATCTTGGCTATTGCAAACAGTACTTCAGCAAACATGGCAGCATAGACATGTCTTTCACATGCTCATTTCCTTTGCTTTAGATATTTACCCAACAGTGGGACTGCTTGAACATATAGTAGTCCTATTTTTAATTATTGCACAAATTTCCATTCTGTTTTCCATATTTGTTATACTAGTTAACATTCTTCCAACAGTGTGCAAGGGTTCCTTTTTTTCTGAATCCTTGCTAACATTTTTTATCTTTTGTCTCTTTGATAATAACCATTCTAACTGGAATGAGGTGGGATTCCATTGTGGTTTTGATTTGCATTTCTCTGATTATTAGTGATGTTGAGTATTTTTTTCTTTTACCAGTTGGCCATTCATATGTCTTTTTAGGATAAATATTCAGGTCTTTTGCACATTTTAAATTGGGTTATTTATTTTCTTGATACTGAGTTGTTTATATTTCGTATATATTTTGGATATTAGCCATTATGAGATGTATAGCTTGCAGGTGCTTCCTCTCATTCTGTCGGTTGTCTCTTCACTTTGTTGATGGTTAAGGAACAAAGCGATGCAGAAGCCTTTTAATTTGCTATAATACCATTTGTTTACTTTTGCTTTTGTTGCGTATAATCTGTGGTTATATCCAAAGAAATCGTTACTCAGCCCAATGTCATGGAGCTTTCCGCATGCTTTCTTCTAGTTGTTTATAGTTTTAGGTCTTAGACATTTACATCTCGAGCCCATTTTCAGTTGATTTTTGTATATGGTGAGAGAGAAGTGCCTAAATTATCCTGTTCTGCATGTAGATATCCAGTGTTACCAAAACCACTTATTGAAGGGATTATCCTTTCCCCACTGTGTGTTCTTGGCACTTCTGTCAAAAATCAGTTGACTGCAAATGTGTGGATTTATTTCTGGGCTCTCTACTGTCTTCTATTGGTCTATGTGCTTGTATTTATGCCAGCACTATGCTGTTTATATTACTATAGCTCTAGAACTTATTTTGGTAGTCTGATGCCTCCAGCTGTTTTTCTTTATTCTCAAGATTGCTTTGGCCATTTGGAGTCTTCTGTGGTTCCATAAAAATTTTAGGATTTTTTTTTCTATTTCTGTGAAGAATGTCATTAGTATTTTGATAGGGATTACATTAAATCTGTATATCACTTTAGATAATACAGACGTTTAAACAATATTATATCTTCCAATTTATGAAAATGGGATATCTTTTCATTTATTTGTATCTTCTTCAATTTCTTTCTTTGATGTTTAATAGTATTCAAAGTAGAGATCTTTCATCTTCTTAGTCAATTTTATTTCCATGCAGGGTTTTATTTGTAGCTATTATAAATGGAATTATTTTCTTGATTTCTTTTTTAAGACAGTTGGCTATTAGTATATAGAAATGCTATGTTTTTTCATGTTGATTTTGTATCCTGCAATTTTACTGAATGTGTTTATTCTGATTGTGTGTGTGTGTGTGTGTGTGTGTGTATACACTTTAGGCTTTTCTATAAGATCATTCCTCTGCAAACAGGGATGATTTAACTTGTTCCTTTCTAGTTTAGATGGCTTTTTCTTCTTTTTCTTGTCTAATTGCTCTGGCTAAGACTTCCAGTACTATGTTAAATACAAGTGGCAAGAGTGAGAATCCTTGTTTTGTTCCACATTTTAGAAGAAAAGCTTTCAACTTTTCCCTGCTGAGTATGATACTAGCTGTATGTTTGTCACATATAACCTTTATGGTGCTCAGATACATTTTTTTCTATAATGTAGGAACTAGTAATGTTTAAAACTTCTTACATTAGTTAAAAAAAGAGTGGCAGTTATAAATAGCATCTGTGTTGGTTTCAAATCTTGTTGGCTGGACTACTAGCTCTGTGACCTGTGTAAATTAATTTCTTTAAACTTCAGAGTCTTTCTCTGGATAATAAGCTTAAACTTATACCACAGGTTCATTCCAGGATTTGATGAGATAAAGAATGTTGACTGCCTGATATAGTTTTTGGTACATAATGAGTACTTCATACTAGCATAAACAATTAGTAGTATATTGTATCATAATAAAATTTATATAAATGTTGCCATAATTGTATGATCAGAGACTATGCTACAACTTTTAAACAGTTGTTTTAAAGTATAATACATATAAAATGTGCACATATCAAAAACATAGAGCTCAGTTAATTTTCACAAGTAAAGCATATCCATATTCGTCTGACAGAAGCTGAACTTGATATTGTAGTGGGTAAAGTTACTTTGAAACATGCTTTCATTGTGTAGTTTTGTGTTTTTGACTTCATTCTTATTCTTAAATACAGATTTTTTCATTCATTTTAACAGTGATGGTATTCCATCAAATATCATATTTTTTAATCCACTTCCAAAATTATTGACTAAACATCAGTTCTAAGTATATTTTCTCATAAGTGGAAAACAAACATTATGTTCCTTGATTTTAACAGTGTAAGCATCTGTCTAAACATTATCAATGACCTTTTCGTTACTGGCATCTATCTTAGTTAAACTCTTTATTTGGAATGAAAATATTTATGCTTTACTATTTTAAGACACTATTTAAGAAAATGTGATCTCTATATTTTTCATCTTCAAATAAAAACAGGGCTTTTATTTACTTAAAATTAGGGAAAGTATTTATAAAAACTCACCTTAATATTTGACCATTATGGTAGGCAGAATAATGATCCCCCAAAGATGTCCAAATCCTAATCCCTAGAACCTATGAATATGTTGCCTTGCATGGCAAAAGAAGCTTTGCACATGTGATTAATTTAAGGCTCTTTGGGACGGGGAGATTATTCTGGGTTATGTAGTTGGGCTTAATATAATCACAAGGTCCTTATAAGAAGGAGGTAGGAGGGACAGAGTCAGAAAAGGAGAGGTCAAAGTGTCGTAGCCACTAGAAGAAAACCACAGATTAAGGAATGCAGGTGCTTTTGAGGAGCTGGACCACACAAAGACTGGATTCTCCCCCAGAATTGCAGAAGGAATGCAGTCCTACAACACCTTAATTTTAGTCCCATATGACACATTGGGGTCTTCTGACCTTTAGAACTGTAAGCAAACTTTTAATAAAACTCAATTTTTTTTTTGTTTTAAGCCACAAAATTTGTGGTAGTTTGTTACAGCAGCAATGGAAAACTAATACAACCATTGACCAAAATCCAGAAAATGGCAACATTAAAAGTTACTTTGAAATGCGAGATTGAAAGCCCTCAAAACTCTCTCTCTTGGTGTTGAGTGAATATTCTAATTATGCCTTTTACAGTATGTTGCGTACCTGAAAAGCCTTAGTATATAGACTGAATTTTAAAAAATCCATAGGGAACCAAAAATGAGAAATAAAGTTCATAGATACTAACATTACTTTCCAAGAATTAGTTCTATAATTATCTAGCAGTAAAAAGTTTTGCTCTCTTGCTCTTTTCTGTGAAGCCTATGGTTCTGATAAATGATCTTTCATCAAATGGTCAAAAATATAATAGAACCAGTGAGGATAAAAACTATTTTGTTAATCTTCATATTAACTTGTCCTCTGCAAATTCAATTCATGAATATATGACATTTTTTAAAGTTCGATGTTCTCAGTTTTCTTATAACAAAAAGTTTTAAAAGTAAGAGCCTGCATCATTAGATAATGAGAGGAAGTTCTTAAAATCTCTTTCTCTTACACTGAGAGGAAATTGAATAAATTATAAGTACTTTCCAAATCAGAAGTTGGCAAGCATTACTAAAACATACTAGTTTATGGTGACACTAAATATTGGGTGGCCATTTATCTGGAAATTTCCTTTCAGTTATGAAGATGGATCTCTTATGTAGACGCCTGACAGGTGTAGGATAGTTTGAGTCTGCAACAGTAAACAGGATCCACCCTGGAGATCTTGTAATAACCTTGTCACCTCCATTAAAGATCCTCTCAGAGATTCTCTAGGCTGTACCTCATTATAGCATGGTCGTTTATGTTAAAAAAAAACAACAACAACATAATTTTGGGCCAGGCGCAGTGGCTCACACCTATAATCCCAGCACTTTGGTAGGCTGAGGTGGGTAGATCAAAAGGTCAGGAGATCGAGACCATCCTAGACAACATGGTGAAACCCCGTCTCTACTAAAATACAAAAAATTAGTCAGGAGTGGTGGCGCATGTCGGTAGTACCAGCTACTTGGGAGGCTGAGGCGGAAGAATAGCTTGAATCTGGGAGGTGGAGGTTGCAGTGAGCCAAGATTGTGCCGCTGCACTCCAGCTTGGTGACAGAGCGAGACTCCGTCTCAAAAAAAAAAAAAAAAAAAAAAAAAAAAAAAAAAAAAAAAAACACCAAACCCCAAAATATATAATTTTGATGGAACAAAACTGGTCTTGCTCTCTCTTTCTGATTTATCACTATCCAGCCCAGTCTTTATTATCTTTCTCTCTTAGCCCACATAGTTCATAAACAGGCACATGGTCTTGGAGCTCCAGGAGCGTTGTATAGAGAAAGAGAGCATTGTATAGAGAAAGAGACGGTGATCCTCTCTTCAAATAAATTCTCCACTGCATCCTTACTCTACCATCAGTGTCAGGCAAACACAGAGACATTACAACCAATCAGATATTCCTATCCTTTCACCAGGTAAACAAATCAACCATTCATTACTGCTCAAAGACATGTGTCAAGCACATCTTAAGTATGAGGATGTAAACATGAATTAAAGACAGGCTTCTTACTGTCAAATACCTTGTGGTCTGTGTCTCCAGAGGGTGGAATTACAGATATCATATGTTGAGTAACTTGAATTTTCCTCCTATTTTATATACTCTTACTGAAATACAAACTCTATTAAGTATACATTGTAAATCAAAATTAGAATTGCTCTTATCACTGCGAGAATCACAACTCAGATTTCAATGCCCAGAATGGACATTGGACTCTCCAAAACCTTTAACGTTTTGTCTATTTCATTTTATGACTATTTTGACGATTTTCATGTTTAGAACCAGTGCAAAAGTCTGAGGATCCTGGAAAGCTGGTCTCTGCCATGCTAAATTTATGTGTTCATGCACATATATTACCAATACGAATATATTTATACAGGTATAATGTATAAAGTGTTTTGATTTCTTGCCTTTATTCAATTTTCATGGAAAATATATCCTGTAGGCCTGGAAGCTGTGTATTTTGAACTCATTACACAATAACTAGAAATTGTACAACTGTATTAATTTATCAATATCTCCATTAGAAATATTTAGAAAAGAAATTATCCATGTTTCAGTAAATTGTTAGAAGAATCAATGGCAAGAAACACGAATAATTGAATCTGTTATGATAATCATCGCATATTAACTTTTATTTTTTATTATAGTTGTTTTGATCACCATTTATTTTTCTGCATGGTATAGCAGCGTCAGTGAAACAGTGAATTCTATATAATGGCAATGACTATTATTTCAATGTTATTTGAAATAAAATTATCATTGTTAAATTATTTTATTCCTGCTAGACCATAAAATCAGGTGTGGCAAATAGTTTTCCTTTTTTGTGCTAACTCCAACTGATTCGAAGATTATTCTGAGGTCATTTCCAGTCTTACAGAAAAAAAGTACATTGCAAGGTTAGTAATGTTTGCCATGGAAAAAAGTTAGGTGACTGGTGGAATTTGTGCCGCATAACTGCTCGTCCAGTTCTAGATTGCTAGTAAAATAATGGTGCAGATTTTCTCTTCTAATATAAAATCAGTTTATCTATTAAGACAGGACAAACTGATTAGCACATCTCTTTACCAGTTGCAAAAATAAAAATTCATTTTCTTTCCATAAAGCACACTAGGAAGAAGCTTTGGGATGGAAGATTTCAGTGATAAAAATTATTGTAATGAAATGTGCTCTATAATTCAAAGTTGAATCCTAAATTCATGACTGAAGATCTAAGAGGTAAAAGAACAGCTATAACTCTACATTTTCAGCATGGTCTCATTGTCTTCTTTTTTTTTTTTTTAAATCAGACTTTGCTAAAAGTGGGGAGGAGAAAGCCATTCATATTTTAAGAATCGGCAGTATCATAAACCATTTCTCCTGACTTAACATCTTTATAATAAAAATTCTACTATAATAAATTCATTGCTAGGTTGTGTTTTTATTACTACAATCTCCCCCGTGAGTTCTCAGTTAAAATATTCTGAGGGAGGCAGAAAAATGTCGTAAGTGTCAGAACATAATTCTCTGCCTGCTGAAAAAAAAGCATGTAGTTTGTGATAGTTGCCTATTATTTTTTAAAGACTGATATATGAATGTCTTAATAGCAAATTTAAAAATAGATGGGAGTATAATATCAAGTTATTGTTATAAAACTAACCATCAAGAATTGTGAAGTATCTAATATTCACCTCAAGTATCTATAACAACAACAAAAAGGTTTCAAATTTCTAAGACAAAGAAGAATTACTTAAAAATGGCATTTGTTGGTATCTATTCATTAGTCTTTTTATTATGAAATTGAAATATATTAAATAAATTCTAGAATTTATTCATTTGTATTGTGCTACTTCTAAAATTTGAATACATATATTCTGAGTTAAAACAATAACAACATTTGCTTTGTGGCTATGCTAATTGTGTGTAAACTACCCCAGGCTGTAATGAAGTTTTTCTGGAAGTTACCTAATGGTAGCTTCGCATATATACATTTAAATCAGATACAAGTCATCAGGTGTATATACTGATTCACAGATTTGGCCCACTAAATTGAAAATCTGCCTGTGTATTTGCAATGGGCTAAGGCAACAATTTAAGATGAAAAAAGATATCTCAACTTTGGGCTTAAAGAGGCAAATCCCCAAGGTTAAAAATGACTTACTCTCCTCATTCTAAAGATTCTGAGATCTAATTCCCTTTCTGGAGTTACTTTTGTGTTGACATGTCTTCGCCATCTCCACCAATGCTGCTCTTTTCCACCCTAATATAATATATAATCTTTATCATTTTCCACACATTTATAGAATACCTTTCATTCCAATAGCCCTTCACTACCTCCCTCTTCAGGGCACTAATAGAGTCATACTTGAGGAAGTGTTGTACCAACTATAAGGTTATTCACCACTTAGAAACCGATGCTCCTTCAAAATCCAACTTCAGTAGACCTCTCTAGTGTCATTTTAGTTGACTGACATATCACTTTCCAACTATACTGGACTTTCAATATTCACGGAATACCTTACCCTGTTTTGTGACATGACGTCATGTTCAAGTCTACCTTTCTGTCTCATTTCCCCCTTGGTTTTAATGTATTCTCATCACCTTTGCTATTAATACTTTGTTTTTTTCTGGGTAAGCTTGCTTCATCTTCAGTTTGTTAGGAAAAAACTATGACTTTAATGGAAAAAATAAAAGTACTGAATATCCTTCAATGGAATGCTGGCATTCTCTAGCTGGCCCTTTAGCGAGATCTCATTATATAGCAACTGTTGAGTGTCTTTGACTAGATGATTTTACAACTCTTTAAATTATGGAAGACTTATCATAATGCAAATGATTATTGTACATAGAAATACAAAAAACTCTGTTCTGTAGAAATATAATTGATTTCTGCCTTGTAGAAAAGATGATTTTAAACATTATATTTTATTGCCCTGTAAAGTATTAAACTTTTTTGAGTCTATTAGCAAATTCAGATCTCTAAAAGCAGTTCTCATCAGTGGACACAAAAGTTTTAATTGATTTGAACACACAAATAGGCAAAAGAAAATACACACAGAAAGGATTTACTAGGTTCTCTCATTGCACATTCATTAGCAAATTCATTTATTAGCAAATTTGTTTCAGCATTGTTGATCTATCTATCTATCTATCTATCTATATATTTATATATATACACAAACACACACACACACATACATATCCTATACATATATACATATATACATGTATTATAGACATATGTATACATACACATATACAGATATAAATTTGATTTTACTTTTAACCAGTTTCAAAATCTTACTGGTTCTTCACTTTTACACTGCTGGTGGGAATGTAAACTAGTACAATCACTAGGGAAAACAGTGTGGAGATTCCTTAAAGAGCTAAAATAGAACTACCATTTGTTCCAGCAATCCCACTACTGGGTATCTACCTAGAGGAAAGGAAATCATTATATGAAAAAGATACTTACACACATGTTTATAGCAGCACAATTTGCAATTGCAAAAATACAGAACCTGCCCAAATGCCCATCAGTCAACAAATGGATACAGAAAATGTGGATTATTTATACCATGGAATACTACTCAGCCATAGAAAGGAACAAATTCATGGCATTGGCAGCAATCTGGATGGAGTTGGAGAACATCATTCTAAGTGAAGTAACTAAAGAAGGAAAACCATATATTGCATGTTCTCATAAGTGGGAGTTAAGCTATGAGGACACAAAGGCACAAGAGTGACAATGTACTCTGGGGACTCAGGGGTGAGGAATAAAGATTACACACTGGGTACAGTGTACACTGCTTGCATGATGGGTACCCAAAATCTCAGAAATCACCGCTAAAGAACTTATCCATGCAACCAAAAACCATCTGTTCCCCCAAAACTATTGAAATAAAATAAAATTAAAAAAAAATCTTACTGGTTCCCTCATTAATAAATATGCCAAATAAAATATTTTATACCTGTGTAACAGTCACGGATTTACTGTTTTGAAAATCACATTTTATCTGTTTTGGAGGCCCACAGAGATACACAATGGATTCACCTGAATGAACTAAGTTGTTAAAGTGGATCTCTTGAACTGTTTAAGCCAAGTTATGTATTCTCTTGACTTCTGCGACAAATACCAAGCAACAATAACATCTAAACTTTGCTGACTCCATTTCTGTATTTCTTTCCCTCTCTACTAATTGTATGTATGGTTTGTGCAATAGAATAATTTATTCCACCTTGGTGACAAACAATGATTAGAAAATTGATTTTATGGTGTGACTTTCTGATGCTCTCCATCAGATAGGTAATGGAAACGTATTATCCGATGAATGAGAAATAAGGGAATTTTATGTGTAAGTCTTTCCTTTTTGTATTTATCCTTTGTCTCTCTGTCTGCTCAAATCAATTAAGAATGTTTTACCCACAGATTCTGAGAACAGTTGTAAGAGACCTGAGTGAGTTTTTGTGTTTCTGTGCTTACTTTCAACCTTTGCCCAAGATTGTGAAAGTGAAGCACATAACTCTCTCCGTATCAGTGTATCTGTGTGTCCATGTGCTTGTAATGGGGAAAAGCCTTGACCTGTCAGGATGTGACTATTGACTGTTTCCCTAATTCTGGCAGGTTTTAATAAATTAATTTTTAATCACTCTTAAATCAAAACACCTCTGTTTTGATTGGTTGCCTAGATGACTCTCTAAGCCTTTTGCCTAAGTAGTTTCTGTTTCTTTAGTTACCCTTGTCTAGGCTAGTTTACAACTCTCCAAACAGTAGAAAATTCATAGTAATACAAATGTTTTTGTCTACTAAAAGGGAAACAATTTTTTCCAGTAGAGATAAAATTGATATCTACCCAACAGAAAAATGTATTTCAAAGATGATATTTTATATAGCTTTGTATCTGTAAGCAAAATTATTCCAATATTCTTGAATGTGTCTGTGTATCTGTATCTACATCTATATCTACCTGTTTTTATACTCATTAATTAACTAAATATAATCTTTGACCTGTGTTCATTTATATTGGAATAAGAGTCATGGTTTTACTTTTTTAGAATACATTACCAGCTCCCTCTGCACATTGTTCATAATTCTGCATTATATAGCATTTCTCTTCTCCTACTCTCCACACTATGAGCATCTTAAGGAATACGTTTTATATTAATAGAAATAAAACAAAATACCTGTTTTATTGTTAATAGTAGGACTAAAAAACTTATTTTTATTATCAGGAGAAAATTACAGGACCTGTGCTATAAATATATATATTTTATTATCAGAGAAATATTACAGGGCCTGCTAAGGAATTAGGTGAAGAAAAACATGTAAAAAACTGAGAGTATGACTACATTATTTTTAATTACCTACCACATTTTAAATGGGTGACTATAAATAGACTTTCTTATTCATTGACTTTGTTAATCAAGATTTATGCAAAATAAGAAATGGAAATGCTAAACACCCAAAAACATTTCGACCATTGTCAAAGTTTTTAAATTTTATAATGGAGGGTTTGAAATGATGGTATCTTTTTTATCTATGTAACATAATTTGCTAAATGCAATACCAAATTTCTCACTCTTAAAGTCTGAATTTAATTTAATTAATTTTAATTACCCATATATTTAAAAATTTTGAGAACTAATTATGATAATGGAAATTTGCAGATTTGCTCTCTACCTTTGTTTCCTTAATTCATTCGAATTTTTATGTTGATTTTTAAGGCTCATTTATTAAATATTGCTAAAAATCCATTATAAAATAGCATTAAGTTCAACTCAGAAGGATAAAGTTTTATCCAAGGACAACCAAGCAAAGTAATTTTTATTTGATGTTTTTATTTGTATAAATTTAAGTCATACAAGTGCAGTTTTTTTCAGTGGATGGTAGTGGTGAAACTTTGGCTTTTAACGTAACTATCACCCAAATAATGTACATTGTACCTAGCAAGTAATTTCTATACCTCAACCCTCTGGCACCACCCACCCTTCCAAATTTTTAACATATATTATTCTGCACACTCTATCCATGTGTACACATTTAGCTCTCACTTATAAGTAGGAACATACAGTATTTGTGCCTGTCTTGTTTCACAAAACAATGACCTCCAGTTCCATTTGTGTTGCTGCAGAAAACATCATTTTCTTCTTTTTTTTGGCTGAATAATATCCCATCACACACACACACACACACACACACACACACACACACACACAATGTTTTATTTATCCAATCATCTGTGGATGGACACATAGGTTGATTCCATATCTTTGATAAACACATGAGGGCAGGTATCTCTTTGATATAATGATGTCTTTTGCTTTGGGGAGATACCCAGTAGTGTGATTGTTGAATGGAATGGTAGTACTATTTTTAGTTCTTTGAGAAAACTCCATATTATTTTACATAGAGGTTGCATCAAGTGACTTTTCCACCAACAGTATATTCCCATTCCCTTTTTGTTTTCATTCTTGTCAACATCTTTCACTTTTTGACTACTTCCTAATAGCTTATCTGACTGGTGTAAGATGATATCTCATTATGATTTTAATTTGTATTTTTCTGATGATTGTGTTGAGCACTGTTCACATGCTTGTTGGCTATTTGTATGTCTACTTTTGAAAAATGCCTGTTCATTTCCTTTGCTCACATTTTAATGTGATTATTTGTTATTTGTTCTTGTTGAATTATTTGAGTTCCTCGTAAATTCTGGTTATCAGACCTCTGTTGGATGAATAGTCTGCAGATATTTTCTCTCAGTCTGTTGGTTGTCTGTTCACTCTGTTGTTTCTTTTGCTGTTCAGAAGCTTTTTAGTTTAATAAGTCCCATTGAGGTCAGCTAATGTGATGTCTCAATCTTTGTTCTTGCTGCTTAGGATTGCCTATGTTTTTCAGGCTTTTCGGTTCCATACGAATTTTAAGATTTTTTTTTCTAATTCTGTGAAAAAATTATATTGGTATTTTGATAGGAATTACACTGGGCCTGTAGATTGCTTAAGGCAGTGTAGTCATTTTAATGATATTGATTCTTCCAATTCATGAATATGGAATATCTTACAATTTGTTTGTGTCATACGCAATTTCTTTCCTCAGTGTTTGACAGCTTTCCTTGTAGAGATTTTTCACTTCCTTGGTTAAATTTATTCCTAGGTATTTTATTTTTATTTTGGTAGATATTGTAAACAGGATTGCCTTCTTGATTCGATTTTTATGTTAATCTATTATAAACGTATAGAAATGCTACTGATTTTTGTATGTTGATTTTGTATCCTGAAACTTTATTAAATTGATCAAATATAAGAGTTTTTGGAAGGAGTTTTAAGGGTTTTTCTATGTAGAAGATCATATCATCAGTGAATGGAGATAATTTGACTTCTTCTTTTCCCATTTAGATGCCTTTTATTTGTTTCTCTTGCCAGATTGCTCTGGATGAGACTTCTAGTACTATGCTTGAATAAAAGTGATGAAATGGAGATGATTTTATGTTTTGTCCATCATGTTCATGTGATAAAGCCTATTTGTTGATTTGCATATATGGAACCAACCTTGCCTGGGTAAAATAAACCCACTTTGGCATGGTGTATCATCTGTTTGATGTATTGTTGGATTTGGTTTGCTAGTATTATGTTGAGGATTTTTGCATTCATCTTCATAAGGGATACCGGTCTGTAGATTTTTCATGTGTGTATGTCTTTTTCTGATTTGTAGAAATCAGAATTAGAGAGGAATCAGTGTCACACTGATTTGTAGAATGAGTTAGAGAGGATTTCCTCCTTCTGGGTCATTTGGAATAGTTTTAGTGAATTGGTATGAGTTCTTTCAACATCTGATAGAATTCAGCTGTAAATCCATCTGATCATGGACTTTTTAATTTTGGAGGAGTTTTTTAATTAATGATTTGATTTCACTCACAGCACTAGAAAGATTATGAAGATACAAAATTCAGAAAGCAACACTGGACTTCAGACCAACTGGATCTGTCAGACATTTACAAAAAAATTCTACCTAACAACTGCAGAATATACATTATTTTCATCATCACAGGGAATATTTCATAAGATAGGAAATATTTTGGACCACAAAAAAGTCTTAATATATTTTTAAAAATCCAAATCATGTCAAGTATCTTCTCAGACCACAGCAGAATAAAAGTAAAAATAAATTCCAAGAGGAATTCTCAAAACCATACAAACACAAGGAAACTAAACCATATGCTCCTGAATATTTGTGTCAATTTCAAAATTAAGACGCATATTTAAAAACTTTTTGAAACAAATGAAAATGGATATATAACATATCCAAACCTCTGGGATACAGCAAAAACAGTTGCTAAGAGGTGGGTATATAGCATCAAATGCCTACATTAAAAAAATAGGAGGATCACACATTAACAACTTAATGTTGTACCTCATGGAACTAGAAAAACAACAAACCAAAACCAAAGCCAGCAGAATAAAAGAAGTAACAAAGATCAGTGCATACCTACATGAAATTGAGGTAGAAATCAGCAAATCAATATATATATTTGAGATAGGGCCTCAATCTTTTGCCCAGGTGAGAGTGTGGTGGTGCAATCATGGCTTACCACACCCTTGACCTTCCTGGGCTCAAGTGATCCTCAGCATCCCCAGAAGCATACACCACAGCTGTGTGCTACCACATCTGGCTAATTTTTGTAGTTTTTGTAGAGAGGAGGTTTTACCATGTTACCTAGACTAGTCTTCTTGTCTGCCTTTCCTGCACTCAAGCAATCTGCCTCCCTGGGCTTCCCAAAGTGCTGGAATTACAGGTGTGAGCCACTGCACCCAGCTGCAAATCAAAATTTTTAATAACTTAGTATAATCCAGTTCTGACAATTTTAAGCATGATAGTTTAACTTTCTGAATACTCATAGATACTAAGAAGAAAGCCATTGCAGTTGCAGATTTTTTGGGGGGAAAAGGTTTATATATCTTAAAAGTATAATAATCAGGCAAGTTATTAATTATATCAAATATTTTTAATTTTTTGGGTACTGCTATGGTTTAAATATGTCCCCCAAATTTCATGTGTTGGAAACATAATCCTCACATTTATATAGTAAAGGTATTTGGAGGCAAGGCCTTGGGAGGTAATTAGCTTGAGGTAAGGTCATCATGTGGAGGCCTCATAAAGAGACTAGTGGCCTTATAAGAAGAGGAAGAGAGAACTAAGCTGGCATCCTTCTGCTCTCTTGTCATGTGATGCCCTATGCCATGTTAGGATTCAATGGGAAGCCCTCACCAGATGTGGCCCCTTGGCCTTCTTGGACTTCTTAGCCTCCAGGGGTATGAGAAACAAATTTATTTCCTTTATAGATTATATAGACTACGGTGTTCTGTTATAGCAACAGAAAACAGACTAAGGTACTTTTGATGATTTTTTTTTCTTATTGTATAGGATTCCAATTTTAAAATAAGTTGTCAATTCACTGTAGCAATAAAGTGAACAGGGAGAAAACTGTACTCCTGTTACGAGACTGTACAAAATGGCCAGAATTCCAAATATCAGAATGGTACCTTAGGTTCTCATTTTCAATACATGTATATTTTCCGAAAAAATAAACTAGACACTGCATATGAATACAATTTACTGTTGAATTAAATAATAAAATGTCTGTTACATGCATTCGCAAGTGCATACAGTAAGATTTACATTATCAACTGTGGGGTAAACACACCTGATAGCAATGATTTAACTGTATACTGAGAATGACCCTGTGTGAGAAATGCATCTGAATGTGTGTTCCAAGCTAGGGAATCCAGGACGGGATAACCCAGAGATTTGTTCCTTATCTATGATAAACATCTGAGCCCCTGGCTCATTCCAAGTAACACAAGCCATACAGGGGATTCAGGCTCTGTGTTTTGCGTTGGATGAAAGTTGCCAGGTGGAGGTCATTAAGGAGAGGCTGTTAAGTGAAAATGCTATATAAATTGCACGTGGTTTGCAAATGTTGCAGTTTTCCTGCCCCGCCCACTCCCGCGGGGCCATGCTGTTATTGTCATCCAGCTCACCACCCCTAGGCAATTCTGCTGTTAAACCCGCTGCCTCCAGACTGTCTGCCCTGCAGGTAAGTCCCTGATAAAACCCTACGTCTCATTTGCTGGCTCTAGGTCTCTTCTTTGGCTTCTTGAACCTGGTGCCTTCCCTATTGGGGTTAATAGGGATTCAGCACAACATCAACATTTTAAATAATAAGAAAAAATATTATATATTTACTCACGGAGTTACCACTTCTGGGGTTTTCTTTATGTGGATCCATATTTCCACCTGGTATCATTTCCTCCCTCTGAGTAGCTCTTACCTCTCTGGTATCTTCTCTGCAAACTCTAGTAACTTTTGTCTCTTTAAGTTCCTCCCTTTTTATCAGGGAATCCAGAGACTCTGTGTAGGTTGCCCCTTCTTGCCTTACAGCAAAGTCCACAGAACCAAGTAACTTTGGTTCAATCCTATAGGGGAATCAGGGAGAAAACATAGATTATTGTACTAGTCAGAATTCTTTGGAGAAACAGAATCACTAGAACATTGCTTGTTTGATTATAAGGACTTGGCTTACATTACTATGGTGGTAGAAGAGTAGTTGCATATGGAAGCTGCACTCGAGAAGCCAGAAATCCAGGAGAGTTGACAGTGTAAGTTCCAGACCAAGTCAGAGTCTGAAGGCAAGAAAAGATCAATGTCTCAGGTTGAAGACAGGCAGAGAGAGGAATCTTCCTTACTCAGCCTTATTGCTCTGTTCAGGCCTTCAATGGACTGTATGAGGTCCACCTGCTTTGGGAACAGCAATCTGCTTTATTCAGTATACCAGTTCAAATTCTAGTCACACCCAGAAATACTTGCAAAGACACACCAGAATAAGGTTTAACTAAATATCTGGGCACCTCAGGGCCCAAATTGACACATAAAATAAACCATCATATTCATACTTCAAAGCTGAGGGATAGAATGATTCAGTTTATGCTCCTCACCTGTCAGCTACTGGCTAAACATGGCTCAGGTGGGAGGTGTATTAGTCCGTTTTCTTGGTGCTGATAAAGACATACCCGAGACGGGGCAATTTACAAAAGAGAAGTTTAAAGGACTTACAGTTACACATTGGGGGAAGGCTTCACAATCACAGCAGAAGGCAAGGAGGAACAAGTCACATCTTATGTGGATGGCAGCAGGCAAAGAGAGAGAGTTTGTGCAGGGAAACTCCCATTTTTAAAATTCCTCAGATCTTGTGAGACTCATTCACTATCAGAGAACAGCATAGGAAAGATGCCTCCCCTCACCCCACTAGGATTCAATTACCTCCCACCAGGTTCTTCCCATGACATAGAATTGTGGGAGTTACAATTCAGGTTGAGATGTGGGTTGAGACATAGCCAAACCGTATCAGGAGGTATATATTCTTCATCTCTTTTGATGCTTCTCATTTGTAGGCAAACTGTGTTCTGGCAGCCTAAGGGTAGAGATTGGTGCTGACTGTCAGGATTCAAAGCAAACTGGTAGCTGATATGGACAAAAATAATGAAAGTATCTGAGGGGATGTGAGTAGAACAGTATTGGTATCAATTACCTCGTGTTTCCTAAACTTTAACATGCATTCAAATCACCTAGGGGCTTTATTAAAATGGGTAAAATTCTAATTAAATACGTCTGGGCAGGACCTCCAGGCAACTGTTCTGTTGCTGGTTCACCAACACATGCCTCAGCTCCTGGTAGGTCTAAAAATGAGTAAGAGATACTTTTTATTTGATCACCTCTCCTTGCTCTCATTTCACCCTCTCAAAACAATTTGAGACTACTCAGAGCGTCCTTCAAGTGGGGCTGCTTGACAAACTGTACTGTAATATTAATAGTTAAAACAAAATGTTAGATCACTGGCTATTTATGTTTTCTGACCAAGCCCTACAGTAAAAAGTATTCACGGTGACTCTTATACATACATCAACTGAAACAAAGATGTCATGAACTATAATTGTAAATGCATTTTGCTGCTTTCTGTTCTATTCACTCTCATGAGCAAACATTTTATTTCAAAGCACACTACTAGGTGTCAACCCACAATTTTTTTAAAAAATGACCCAGATTATAGTGGAAACAATTGAGATTTCTGTAGATAATTTTTGTTCCAATTATGAAAAATTGGGTTTGCTTATTCATGGTCTGTCTGAGTAAATACAGTCGTCCCTCTGTATTCATGGGGGATTGGTTTCAGAACCCCCACAGATACCAAATTCCTCAGATACTCAAGTTCCTTATATAAAGTGACATAGTATTAGTATATAGTCTATGAATATCCTTTTTCGTACTTTAAAACATCTCTAGATTATGTATAATACCCAATACAATGTAAATGCTATATAGATATCTATTATACTCTCTCTATATATATTTTTAGATGGAGTCTCGTTCTGTTGCCCAGGCCAGAGTACAATGGTGTAATCTCGGCTCACTGCAACCTCTGCCTCCTAGGTTCAAGCAATTCTCCTGCCTCAGTCTCCCAGATAGCTGGGACCACAGGTGTGCACCACCACGCCCAGCTAACTTTTTTTTTTGTTTTTAGTAGAGACAGGGTTTCACCATGTTTTCCAGGATGGTCTTGATCTTTTGACATTGTGTTCTGCCTGCCTTGGCCTCCCAAAGTGCTGAGATTACATGCGTGAGCCACTGTGCCTAGCCTATACTATATTTTTATTTGTGTTATGTTTATTGCTGAATTGTTCTTTTTGTTCTTTTGGAATATTTTTGATTTGTGATTGATTGAATACATGGATGCAGAACCCACCGACACAGAGGGCCAACTGTACTTGGAGGCAGATTACAATTATGGAAGTCTTTCAAGCATATATATATATATATATATATATATACACACACACACACAAACACACACGCACACACACACACACACACACACACATATTATTATTTATTTTTGAGATGGAATTTTGCTCTTGCTGCCTAGGCTGGAGTGCAGTGGTGTGATCTCAGCTCACTGCAACTTTCACCTCCTGGTTCAAGCAATTCTTCTGCCTCAGCCTCCTGAGTGGCCGGAATTACAGGGGCCTGCCACCATTGCTGGCTAATTTTTTTGTAGTTTTAGTAGAGATAGGGTTTTGCTGTGTTGGCCAGGCTGGTCTCGAACTTTTGACCTCATGTGATCCACCCGCCTCAGCCTCACAAAGTACTGGGATTACAGGCATGAGTCACCACACCTGACCTCCAAGCTTATATTCTTAAAATACTTGCTCTGTCTTCGTTTTAGAGTGGAAGCTGAGCTGCCTGAAAGACTGGTAGAGAGGGAAAAGGAATGAATCTATATTGTAGTGGGGCTACCACAGACAGCAAAACAATGGCTTTGCAGCCAATTGGATTAAATTTCTTAAATGGTGCTCTAGAACCTCCTATTGTTGGCCAAGCACATGCTGGAGAGGTCCCATTTCCTCAGCCTTGGCCCAGATGCCTAGTGTCTTGCCCAAATATTTCTTCCAAATATTTAGTTCCTCTGAGAGAAGTTCTGGTAGATATATAATTTTCCATCTGGCCAAAGTCCAGATGACATTTCTTTGTCCTCTTACAACCTGAGAGTTGATCATCTGTGCCTCTGGCACACACTTTAGTAACTCAGTTTTAAACACCTTTATTTAACCTTCTTATGTTAAGCACACGTCATTCTGCATCAGGCACTGTGGATGTCCAATGGTTAGTGAGAGAGAGACGTTCCTGCTGTGAAGCAGCTTGCCATTCATTGAAGATGACACAAAAACATGAGAATACTAATAGCAGAGTAAAACCACGGCCACAGGAACCCACAACAGAAGTATCTAAACAGGGGTTAGCGTAATTTTTCTATAAAGTGCCAGAAAGTAAATATTTAGAGCTCTGTAGGCCATATATCCCCTGTCACAATTATACAACTCTGTGAAAGCAGCTGTAGACAATAAATAAACCCACGAGCATGTCTGTGTTCAAAGAAAACTTTATTACAAAAAGAGGAAGCAAGCCAGATTTAGCCTGTGGACCATAGTTTGTGAACCCCTATCTATCTAAAAAGTCTAGGGAGGATCAGAGGAGTCTGATCCTCTAGAAATGAATGTTAAAACATTCCTAAAGATAGATGTAAGTTATTCTACTAAAGAGAAGAGAGATCCAGACCAAATGGGCTCAGAAGTGAGTGAGACAACATATTGAAAGAACTGAAAGATGTTCAATGGGGCTATAGCTTCTATTTTCTTAGTGGTGTGTAGGACATTTCTTAGTCTCTGTTCCTCTAACATCTGAAGCTTATTTTTATGTTTAGGGCATTCCCCTACTTTGTGAGTTGTGGTAAGCGGTAAATATGGGCTGAAAATAGTAGGTACTTGTTGTTCTAGTCTTTCTTCTAGGAAAGTCATAGGCATGTGGCCTGAACACCAATTGGATATGTCCCAGCCAGACTTCAACTCATAAACCAACAATAAAAGAGAGAAAGAGATAAATCAGAAGACCAGTCTTTCATTCTCCCTCTCTGTCTGTTTCTTTCTGTCTCTCTCACATCCAGCTTAAACTTAGCAGTGGCTGAAGAAGTGAAATTTACTAAACCTGAAGTGGCAATAGAACAAGTAAAGGTATGGTGCTTGTTGGTAGGTGTTTCTGTATCAGGCCACTTGTTCAGTGATATTTTGAGCACTGTTCCTGGAAGCTGAGTTTCATGACTTGTTCTCCAACCAATGGAATATTTTAGGAGCTACTCTGTGCCCCTTTAATACATTCCTCTTCTGTAACTTCAGCTAGAGTCAGCTTTTGTTATTTGCAACTAAGAAATATGACCGATGAAAGGATATTAAAACAAAGGTATGAGAAACGAAATTATGGAAGAACTTTCAAATTATATTGACATGTTTTGAACTGATTATTAATGTTGTGAGAAGCCATTGAAAGATATCAAGGAAGAGAATGGTATAAATAGATTTGCAATGTAGAAAGTTTGTTCTATAAGCTCCCAGAAAAGAGGGTTTTTATTTGTTTGTTTGTTTTATTGAGATGGAGTTTTACTGTTGTTGCCCAAGCTGGAATGCAATGGCATGATCTCAGCTCACTGCAACCTCCTTCTCCTGGGTTCAAGTGATTCTTCTGCCTCAACCTCCTGGTTAGCTGGGATTATAGGTGCCTGCCACCACATCCAGCTAATTTTTGTATTTTTAGTAGAGATGGGGTTTCACCATGTTGTCCAGGTTGGTCTCAAACTCCTGACCTCAGGTGAGCTACCTGCCTTGGCCTCCCAAGAGAGTTTTTATTGTTAACATTGTTTACTGCTCTCTGCTGAGTGCTTTAAACAGTACCTAATATAGAGTAGATAATAAAAAAGTTTGGTGAATGATGAGTTCTTATCAAACTTTATTTCAATGTGATAAGAACACTTAACATGAGATCTACCCTCTGAACAAATTTTAAGTGTACAATACAGTATTGTTAAGTATAGGCACAATGTTGCCCAGCAGATCTCCAGAACTTAATATCTTGCTTAACTAAAATTTTATGCCTGTTAATTAGTAAATTTCAAGCTTCCCCTTGCCCTGGTTCCTGGGAACCACCATTCCACTCTTTGATTCTGCGAATTTGACTTCTTTAGATATTCCATATAAGTGGAATCATGCAGTATTTGGCTTTCCATGACTGGCTTATTTCACATAGTGTAATATCCTCAAGGCTCATGAAATTTTTTTTTTTTTTTTTTTTTTGGCTGGAGATGTATTAGTCAATACATCTTATTTTTTTTTTTTTATTGCATTTTAGGTTTTGGGGTACATGTGATGAACATGCAAGATTGTTGCATAGGTACACACTTGGCAGTGTGGTTTGCTGCCTTCTGTCCCCTCACCTGTATCTGTCATTTCTCCCCATGCTATCTCTTCCCACCTCCCCACCCCCCGCCCCTCCCCCATTTCCCCCCAACGGACCCCAGTGTGTAGTGCTCCCCTCCCTGTGTCCATGTGTTCTCATTGTTCAACACCCACCTATGAGTGAGAATATACGGTGTTTGATTTTCTGCCCTTGTGTCAGTTTGCTGAGAATGATGGTTTCCAGGTTCATCCATGTCCCTACAAAGGACGTGAACTAATCGTTTTTGAAGGCTGTGTAATATTCCATGGTGTATATGTACCACATTTTCCCTATCCAGTCTATCATTGTTGGGCATTTGGGTTGGCTCCAGGTCTTTGCTATTGTAAACAGTGCTGCTATGAACATTTGTGTGCACGTGTCCTTGTAGTAGAATGATTTATAATCCTTTGGATATATACCCAGTAATGGGATTGCTGGGTCAAATGGGATTTCTATTTTTAGGTCCTTGAGGAATCGCCACACTGTCTTCCACAATGGTTGAATTAATTTACATTCCCACCAACAGTGTAAAAGTGTTCCTATTTTTCCACATCCTCTCCAGCATCTGTTGTTTCCCGATTTTTTAATGATCGCCATTCTAATTGGTGTGAGATGGTATCTCAATGTGGTTTTGATTTGCATTTCTCTGATGACCAGTGATGATGAGCATTTTTTCATATGTTTGTTGGCCTCCTGTATGTCTTCTTTTGTAAAGTATCTGTTCATATCCTTCGCCCATTTTTGAATGGGCTTGTTTGTTTTTTTCTTGTAGATCTGCTTTAGTTCTTTGTAAATTCTGGATATCAGCCCCTTGTCAGATGGGTAGGCTGCAAAAATTTTTTCCCATTCTGTTGGTTGCCGATTCACTCTACTGTTTCCTTTGCCGTGCAGAAGCTGTGGAGTTTGATTAGGTCCCGTTTGTCTATTTTGGCTTTTGTTGCCGTTGCTTTTGGTATTTTGGTCATGAAGTCCTTGCCTACACCTATGTCCTGAATGGTTTTGCCTAGATTTTCTTCTAAGGTTTTTATGGTAATAGGTCTGATGTTTAAGTCTTTAATCCATCTGGAGTTAATTTTGGTGTAAGGTGTCAGGAAGGGGTCCTGTTTCTGCTTTCTGCACATGGCTAGCCAGTTTTCCCAACACCATTTATTAAACAGGGAGTCCTTTCCCCATTTGCTTGTTTTTGTCAGGTTTGTCGAAGATCAGATGGTTGTGGGTATGTTGTATTTCCTCTGAGGCCTCTGTTCTGTTCCATTGGTCTATATCTCTGTTTTGGTACCAGTACCATGCTGTTTTGATTACTGTAGCCTTGTAGTATAGTTTGAAGTCCGGTAGTGTGATGCCTCCTGCTTTGTTCTTTTTGCTTAGAATTGACTTGGCTATGCGGGCTCTCTTTTGGTTCCATATGAAGTTTAAGGTGTTTTTTTTTTCCAGTTCTGTGAAGTAGGTCATTGGTAGCTTGATGGGAATAGCGTTGAATCTGTAAATTACTTTGGGCAGTATGGCCATTTTCACGATGTTGATTCTTCCTAACCATGAACATGGAATGTTTCTCCATCTGTTTGTATCCTCTCTTATTTCGTTGAGCAATGGCTTGTAGTTCTCCTGGAAGAGGTCCTTTACGTTCCTTGTTAGTTGTATTCCTAGGTATTTTATTCTCTTTGTAGCAATTGTGAATGGCAGTTCGTTCTTGATTTGGCTCTCTTGAAGTCTATTACTGGTGTATAGGAAGGCTTGTGATTTTTGCACGTTGATTTTGTATCCTGAGACTTTGCTGAAGTTGTTTATCAGTTTCAGGAGATTTTGGGCTAAGATGATGGGGTCTTCCAGATATACAATCATGTCATCTGCAAATAGAGACACTTTGATTTCCTCCTTTCCAATTTGGATACCCTTTATTTCTTTTTCTTGCCTGATTGCTCTGGCTAGAACTTCCAGTACTATATTGAATAGGAGTGGTGAGAGAGGGCACCCTTGTCTAGTGCCAGATTTCAAAGGGAATGCTTCCAGTTTTTGCCCATTCAGTATGATATTGGCTGTTGGTTTGTCATAAATAGCTTTTATTGTTTTGAGATACGTTCCGTCAATACCTAGTTTATTGAGGGTTTTTAGCATAAAGGGTTGTTGAATTTTGTCAAAAGCCTTCTCTGCATCAATCGAGATAATCATGTGGTTTTTGTCTTTGGTTCTGTTTATGTGGTGAATTACGTTTATGGACTTGCGTATGTTGAACCAGCCTTGCATCCCCGGGATGAATCCTACTTGATCATGGTGGATGAGCTTTTTGATATGCTGTTGCAATCGGTTTGCCAGTATTTTATTGAAGATTTTTGCATCTATGATCATCATGGATATTGGCCTGAAATTTTCTTTTCTTGTTGAGTCTCTGCCGGGTTTTGGTATCAGGATGATGTTTGTCTCGTAAAATGATTTGGGAAGAATTCCCTCTTTTTGGATTGTCTGGAAGAGTTTCAGAAGGAATGGTATCAGCTCCTCTTTGTATGTCTGGTAGAATTCAGCTGTGAACCCATCTGGACCTGGGCTTTTTTTGGGTGGTAGGCTCTTTATTGCTGCCTCGACTTCAGACCATGTTATTGGTCTATTCAGGGTTTCGGCTTCTTCCAGGTTTAGGCTTGGGAGGATGCAGGTGTCCAGGAATTTATCCATTTCTTCCAGGTTTACTAGTTTATGTGCATAGAGTTGTTTGTAATAATCTCTGATGATGGTTTGGATTTCTGTGGAATCTGTGGTGATATCCCCTTTATCGTTTTTTATTGCATCAATTTGGTTATTCTCTCTTTTCTTTTTTATTAATCTGGCTAGTGGTCTGTCTATTTTGTTGATCTTTTCAAAGAACCAGCTCCTGGATTTATTGATTTTTTGAAGAGTTTTTTTGTGTCTCTATTTCCTTCAGTTCTGCTCTGATCTTAGTTATTTCCTGTCTTCTGCTAGGTTTTGAGTTTTTTTGATCTTGCTCCTCTAGCTCTTTCAATTTTGATGATAGGGTGTCAATTTTAGATCTCTCCTTTCTTCTCATGTGGGCACTCATTGCTATATATTTTCCTCTAGAGACTGCTTTAAATGTGTCCCAGAGATTCTGGTATGTTGTGTCTTCGTTCTCATTGGTTTCGAAGAACATCTTTATTTCTGCCTTCATTTCATTGTTTATCCAGTCAACATTCAAGAACAAGTTGTTCAGTTTCCATGAAGCTGTGCGGTTCTGAGTTAGTTTCTGCATTCTGAGTTCTAACTCGATTGCACCGTGGTCTGAGAGACTGTTTGTTATGATTTCTGTTCTTTTGCATTTGCTGAGGAGTGATTTATTGCCAATTATGTGGTCAATTTTAGAGTAGGTGTGATGTGGTGCTGAGAAGAATGTATATTCTGTGGATTTGGGGTGGAGAGTTCTGTAAATGTCTATTAGGTTTGCTTGTTCCAGGTCTGTATTCAGGTCCTGGATATCCTTGTTGATTTTCTGTCTGGATAATCTGTCTACTATTGACAATGGGGTGTTAAAGTCTCCCACTATTATTGTGTGGGAGTCTAAGTCTCTTTGTAAGTCATTAAGAACTTGCCTTATGTATCTGGGTGCTCCTGTATTGGGTGCGTATATATTTAGGATCTTTAGCTCTTCTTGTTGCAGTCATCCTTTTACCATTATGTAATGTCCTTCTTTGTCTCTTTTGATCTTTGTTGCTTTAAAGTCTGTTTTATCAGAGATGAGAATTGCAACTCCTGCCTTTTTTTGCTCTCCATTTGCTTGGTAGATCTTCCTCCATCCCTTTATTTTGAGCCTTTGTGTATCCTTGCATGTAAGATGGGTTTCCTGGATACAGCACACTGATGGGTTTTGGCTTTTTATCCAATTTGCCAGTCTGTGTCTTTTGATTGGGGCATTTAGTCCATTGACATTTAGGGATAGTATTGTTATGTGTGAATTTGATACTGTAATTTTGATGCTACCTGGCTGTTTTGTTGGTTAGTTGATGCAGATTCTTGATTGTGTTGATGCTCTTTTACCATTTGGTGTGTTTTTGGAGTGGCTGGTACTGGTTGTTCCTTTATATGTGTAGAGCCTCTTTCAGGAGTTCTTGTAGAGCAGGTTTGGTGGTGATGAAATCTCTGAGTGCTTGCTTGTTCACAAAGGATTTTATTTTTCCTTCACTTATGAAGCTTAGTTTGGCTGGATAGGAGATTCTGGGTTGAAAGTTCTTTTCTTTAAGGATGTTGAATATTGGCCCCCAATCTCTTCTGGCTTGTAGGGTTTCTGCTGAGAGATCTGCTGTGAGTCTAATGGGCTTCCCTTTGTGGGTAACCCGACCTTTCTCTCTGGCTGCCCTTAGCATTTTCTCTTTCATTTCAACCCTGGTGAATCTGACGATTATTTGCCTTGGGGTTGCTCTTCTTGAGGAATATCTTTGGTGTTCTCTGTATTTCCTGGATTTGAATATTGGTCTGCCTTGCTAGGTTAGGGAAGTTTTCCTGGATAATATCCTGAAGAGTATTTTCCAGCTTGGATTCATTCTCTTCATCACATTCAGGTACACCTATCAGACGTAGATTAGGTCTTTTCACATAGTCCCACATTTCTTGAAGATTTTGTTCATTCCTTTTTGCGCTTTTTTCTCTGTTCTTGCCTTCTCTTTTTATTTCATTGAGTTGATCTTCGACCTCTGATATCCTTTCTTCTGCTTGGTCAATTCGGCTGTTGAAGCTTGTGCATACTTCACGAAGTTCTCGTGTTGCGTTTTTCAGCTCCATCAATTCACTTATACTCCTCTCTATGCTGTCCATTCTCGTCAGCAGTTCGTCCAATCTTTTTTCAAGGTTCCTATTTTCTTTGCGTTGGGTTAGAACATGTTCTTTTAGCTCATTGTAGTTTCTTACTACCCACCTTCTGAAGTCTGATTCTGTCATTTCATCACCCTCCTTCTCCATCCGGTCTGGTTCCCTTGCTGGTGAGGAGTTGTGATCCCTTTTAGGAGAGAGGTGTTCTGGTTTCGGGAGTTTTCATCCTTTTTGCGCTGGTTTCTTCCCATTTTTGTGGGTTTATCCACCTGTTGTCTGTCTCTGTCCCAGGGAGTTGGAGCTTTATGAGTTTCCTTGCACTACTGCCTTTTTTGATTTTTCTTTCAGGTCTGACCCGCCCAGCTAGCAGCACGCCTAGCCACTGCCTGCCCGCAGGGGCTTTGCTGAGCTGCTGTGGGCTCCGCCCAGCTGCCCTGAGCTCTTCCCTGTAGTCCTTTTTATATGGGCGTAGTTAGAACTGTCTGGGCAATGGTGGCCCCGCCTCTGTTATGGCGGACTCTCTCTGTTGTGGCAGGTTGCCTCGGCAACGGCGGGTTGCCTCGGCAACGGCAGCCTGCCTCTGTAGGGGTGGAGAGTCTCAGTAATGGCGGAAGCCCCTCGCCCAGGGAGTCGGATCGTCCTGGTTCAGCTGTGCTTGGTTTGGAGGGCTCAACCCAGAGGGTTTCCAATTACTGTTTTTGTTTTGGTTGTTGTTGGGGGTGGAGGGGTGGGACCAACCGAGCCTGATCACCTGGCTCCCTGACTCAGAGTCTTTTCTTTTAAGTTGAACGACCCCGCGTTCCGGTCGCTTGTTGAAAAGGCGCCGGGATCTCCCGTGCTGCGACTCACGGAGTCGGCTCGAACTGCGGCGCCGGCTCCTGGCGGATTTTTGCCTAGGAATCTCCTGGCCTGACTCGCTATTTCAGATGAATGGGCTATTCTGCCATCTCAGGGCTCTGCTCGCCAGCTAAGAGGGCTCCCAGACCAGTGGCTTTTGTACGGAGAACCGCAGCAACAGGGCGTGGTCACAGCAGCCGCGCCGGCGGAATCTGCCCCACAGGGGCCAAAACAGCCGCACCGGCTGGGACTGCGACGCTGGCGACCCCTCTGCCTGGGTATCTCCTGGTCTGTGGGCAATAAGAGTTCATCTGGAAATGCGGCGTCCACTCACCCTCTGCACCTTCACTGGGAGCTGAAGTCCTGAGCTGTTCTTAGGCGGCCATCTTCCCAATACATCTTCATGAAATTTTTAATGAATGAATTGGAGGAAGAAGCCCACGGGAAGGTTGTTGTGGTAAATTAAGTGTGATGATAGTGACCTCAGCCAGACTAGAGGATTTAGAGAAATACGTGGAATTGAAAGATAGATGTGTAGGAGACAGAATCTAAATACTGTGCATAGAAATTGCACATTAATTTTTAAAATGCAAATAAGCTTTGAAATTAAATTAAACTTACAATAGTGTAAGTTTCTATAATTAAATGTAATATTAATAGAGAGGGAAGGCAGGGAAGTATGTGTTTCAAAGCTTTTTTCTTTTATCTGCCACAAATAGCCCAAGTTCTATAGAACTAGCTATATCAAAAGAAGATTGCATAAACTCAATATGAGTAAGAATTCCAAGAAAGTGAACAAACCTAGTTTAAATAATCATTTAGAGCTAAAGAGATAAATATAATGTTAACTACAAACACATACACTCAAAATAAAGGGATGGAAGAAGATTTACCAAGAAAATGAAAAGCAAAAAAAAAAAAAAAGCAGAGATGGCAATCCTAGTCTCTGATAAAACAGACTTTAAATGAACAAAGATCAAACGAGACAAAGAAGGGCATTACCTAAAGGTAAAGGGATCAATGCAACAAGAAGAGCTAACTATCCTAAATATATACACACCCAATACAGGAGCACCCAGATACATAAAGCAAGTTCTTAATGATCTACGGAGATACTTAGACTCCTGCACGATAATAGTGGGAAATTTAAACACTCCACTGTCAATATTAGACAGATCAGTGAGACAGAAAATTAACAAGGATATCCAGGACTTGAACTCAGATCTGGACTGAGCCAACCTAATAGACATCCACCGCCCCAAATCCATAGAATATACATTCTTCTCAGCACCACGTCGCACTTACTCTAAAATTGACCACAAATTGGAAGTAAATCACTCCTCAGCAAATGCAAAAGAACAGAAACCATAACAAACAGTCTCTCAGACCATAGTGCAATCAAATTAGAACTCAGGATTAAGAAACTCACTCAAAACCGCACAACTACATGGTAACTGAACAACCCGCTCCTGAATGACTACTCGATAAATAATGAAATGAACACAGGGGCAGAAATAAAGATGTTCTTTAAAACCAATGAGAATGAAGACGCAATGTGCCAGAATCTCTGGGACACATTTAAAGTTGTTTAGCCATTTTAAAATTATACTATTTTTTCTGCATTGTGTGGATTACCCAGGCTGTCACTTTTTAAATAAGCCTAACAGTAGATTCAGTTAAGTAGACTAGGAGGATTTAAAAGATAAAACCAGATTGGCATTCAACACTTCTTTTTCCTAAGCCCACCAGAGATGACTTAATAAAAAGGAAACAGAATATTAATTTTTCTGAAATCTCGTTTGCTTGAATGACCTTGATAAAAGCAAGTAGGTGAATTTATAAATTAGTTTAATTGACTGTTATTACCATTCTGCTATTTCACTGGAATAATTCACTGGCCATTCAAGTTGATTCACTAATGGAGCAGATAGATAAGGTAGGCAGAGCAAGAATCACCGCTACAGTTCAATAATTTTCTCAAATGCCTCCTCCCAAGTTATATATCTTAACATGGAATTTTATTTAACATTCTCAAAACAACACTCTCTAATATAGAAAAATGAGGTTATCAGCGAACAATATTTGCATAATACTCTTTCTACAGTAGTGAGCAGTGCTGGTATCTGCATGTCGTTAGAGACCGACAAAACTACTTTGATAAAATTAAGTCAAAAATATTCTGGGAAACAACGGGACATGAATGTTGTCTGGGTTACTATGTCTAGTGAAATTTTAGGTTATGGTGAATGAAGCATGGATTCCTAGTCCCTTTCTTCCTAGCCAATAAATTTGGTCAGGTTTTTAACATATTCATACTGAGATTTCAGTTTTAGGGGGAAAAAATCAACAAACTGCTTTAAATATTATTAACAGGTAGCAACCTCTGACCTTATGGATGCATTGAGCAGGCCAGCCTTTTGGTCTCATTTGGTGGCTCCGGAAAACTGACTTCAGAGAAGTGAGTTCCACCCTCCCCTCAGCAATACAGGCGAGTGCATTGATAGCATTTCTATTACCTGTAAGAGCAATTCTCAGCTTTATGATAATGCTAAATTAACATTTTTATCAGACTATTTAAATGAAGATTAGCCGTGAAGGAAAGGGAATGAGAATTGCAAAAATTCTGCTTCGGGAATTTTCCCTTTGGGAGGGAAACAGAGGCACAGAAGGATTGAGAAGGGATGTTTTTCACCGCCTGATTTCGTTAGCCTTATTTCCAGACTCTGTCAGGCTCACTGTGATTTATTTAATGAACGTCAGTGAGAAAACACATTAAATGCTTTAACTTGAGAAAAAAAGCAGGAAACCTGTGCGTACCACTATAATAAAACTAGAGGCTGAAAGGAAAAATTTCACACCACCCATAATTTTGTCTACATGCCACCAACTGATAAGATGTTTTGTTTTTATTGGAATTACGGATTGTGCCTCAGCCACAATAAATACAAATCCCTCACATCATTAACACACTTTTATCCCTGCAGCTAACACAGCGCTTTACAATGGAAGCTGCTGAAAAAAATATTTCTTGAATAAATGAAGAATTTTATCTGCAGTCTTTCCTTTTGCATGATCCACACATTCATAGTCCCTAACCTAAGCCCTGCCTTTAGTACTTTCTAGATACCTTTTTTCTTTTGACTTTTCCTGTCTTGTTCTTTTCTCAACGACTGTATCAAATGTGTCTAATTCTCTTCAACAATGGATCCAGTCCATATGCGTCTGATTTATATAATCTTTTTCAAGTTAATTTCCATTACTTACAAATTTACCCATCCCGGCAACAACCCTGACTTTCTCTCCTCCAGGCCAAGAAGACAGGTCCTCCTTCTCTGTTCAAACTAATCTATCCACAGGTGTCCTTTTCTCTCTTATACAGGGCTATATAGTCTTCCTTACTCTTTTATGTGTCTTAAAAAGAAAGCAAATTTTAATTATTCATGATGTAATTGTCAATATCAGCTTATAAAAGTATATATTTGCAAGCATATCATTGAAGAATCTCTCAAACTGTCCAGTCAAAACTACATTTAAAAAATCAAACTCTTTGTAGAAAATCAATGATATTATTGCAGAACCACATAGTATTTTTGTTGGATAATCTGTTTACCAGCAGTCACTGGGTTTTCTTCATTCACAAAATAGACCAAATGGTCCACCATCTGATAGCTGCTACCTTTCCAGAACTCTTTCAGTTTTTTTCAACATTTTCTTTTTCTCAGCATGTGAAGAAATCATCTTCCATGAAAAACTAAAAATTATTATTTATCCCATGTGGTCTTATCAGCTCATTTTTTCCTTCTTACTTTACTCCAGGATAATTTCATCCACATTCAAGATTTCCTTTACCTGTTTAAGGTTGAATAATTCTAATTTTAACATCTCAGTTCAGATTGCTTCCTTGAAATTCATATGTACAAACATCTGCTTCTCACATCATCCATGATTTTATTTATTCATTCAATGTATTCGTTGCATATCTATTTTTTTTGCCAAGAATAGCTTAGTAATAGTGATGCAAAGTTCAAAAACAGATAAGGTCCATAACCTCATGAAGCTTTACATTTTAAAAATCATGTAAGGAAATAATCACAAGATTAAATTGTAATATGAAGAATGCAATGAAACAGAGGAGGGTATATCTTAAAGGGAACATTCCAAACCCTCTGAGGTTGCTTTTTGTTTGTATTATTTCTCTTGTTTTGTATTAGCAGAAGTTGGTGCTTCTGATAGCCTTCCAAGTTTCTTATAAGACACAAGGGAGTTGGCTTTGGTTTCCCCCTTAATCTTGATAGAATCCATCCTTAAGTTCTATTCACCTTTCCTACTTTAATATTTGTCTGCTTTAATCTATCCATGCACAGTTGTCATGGGAACTTACATAAAACTGACAATGTCATTCATCTACTGTTTCGATAAGGATAATTGTGTTGGATGCTGTAACAAACAGAACCAGTAACTCTTTGGCAGCACACCTCTCTGTTTCAGTGATTCTGTTGTTTCCAATTTGTCAGGCTGCCATTTCAAGCCATGTCTTTGGGAATACTAAAGAAGTGGATGAGAATGAGCTGAGAAAGTCAAAGATCATTTTAAGAGCAGGGCCAGGCCACATATCCATTCATATTGCATTATCTGGAAGGTTATAGGGCCCCACCTAATTGCAAAAGACGCTAGGGAATGTAGGTGATATGGTTTGCCTATTTCCCCAGCCACTCTCATCTTGAATTCCCACGTGTTGTGGGAAGGACCTGGTGGGAAGTAACTGAATCATGGGGGCAGGTCTTTTCCATGCTGTTCTCATGATAGCGAATAGTCTCATGAAATCTGATGGTTTTACAAGGGGCAGTTTCCCTGCACAAGAATTCTCTTTTCTGCTGCCATGTAAAACGTATTTTTACCTTCCACCACGATTGTGAAGCCTCTCCACCCACGTGGAATAGTGAGTCCATTAAACCTATTTTTCTTGCCAGTGTTGGTTATGTCTTGGTCAGCAATGTGAAAGTGGACTAAATAATAGTCTTCCTGGGGGCACAGGAAAAACAAAAATCATGAAATTGTGACAGACAAGCTGATCTTGGCCTGATTGGCTTTAATAGTCTTTGTTAACTTCTCACGGTTTAAATATCTTGAATTCTAGTCCTTGAATTTGGATTTTAAGGCCAGTATCTCCACTGCCTCTTTCTGTCTTTCTTTGTCTTTCATATCCCTTTCCACTCTTGACCCCTCCCTCTCTTTTCTTTTTCCCTCTTAAAAAAATTTCTGTATCTGTATTTTCTTAGCCGGGTATGTTTTTCTACTGGATATTGTACGCTAAAATGAATTGCTTCTCACAATTTTATGTTTTAGGTATTAAAATCAACTACATTTTAAAACTACTTTTACAGAAATCCTTTGCTAAGGAAGGCTTTGTGGGTTTTTCGTGTGAATTACTAACTCAGTCAAGTATTTCTAGGTGAAAACTTGAAACCTTGATATCTCAACTGTACCTAACATTTCAGAAATGATGCTGAGAGAGAAGATTTACAGATGTCAAAACATGTCCTCTGTTTAAAAGGGCACTCCTTTCAAGGATATCAAGAAGAGAAATATTTTCCAAATGCCTTTCTGTCTCTTAATCTTTTCACCAAAGTAAATACATACCCATCCCTGGAGCTGAGATCCGAGTCTGGACAGAACTGGTCACCAGGGCATAACATTTGAGGGGCCTGTATTGAACTGACTGTGGCCTGAGCTCTGTGCCTGCAGAGTAGGATTAAAAGCAGTTTGCAGAGGCCTTAGGTTCAAAATTATTTTTCCCATGAGCCATCCCAAAATCACCATCACTCTACCACACTGCCTGATATCAGATGGATTTAGAACTATATGCATCTAATTGTATAAAAAAGACTAATAATATCTATCTCACAGGGCTATTGTCAGGAAGAAATCTGACACCACAGTAAGTTTTCAAGTCTTTACTTTTATAGAATTATTAACATTACTAACACTGAAAAAGTTCATGGAAACGTGTAAATATCTAACATGTAATAGATCATCGAACCTTTCTCTTTCTATTTATTTATGGCTTTGGAGGTAGTTATAGTTCAGTTCGTATCTATAAGAGAGTTCAGTAATTGTCTATGAGGTACATTATTTATGATCTATTTTCTAGAAGAAAAATAAAACTCATTATAGTGTTATTAACATGTTTATCAACAGAAGAAAATTATAATCACTTGTGATACATCTATTGCAATAATGCCTGTAATATATATTAAAAAGTTTTGGTGTTAGACCATGTGATATATGAGTCTATCTTAGTCTAAATTTATATTCATTGTTGATAATTAACCAGTGAACTACAATGACCTGAGGTCCATACAATAGAAGTATTAAAATAAGACTTTGGGTATCCAAATCTATGACTGAAGAGTCATTAATAGGATAAGGGATTTTAGAAACAATTTTAATCTGTAAAATTCATGACCTATTAGAAAATATAGATGGACTAGTAAGACGAACCTCAGTATCTAGGTTAGGAGACAGTAGGCATGCAAACTGGTGTGAGAAAAATAAAATTAGAGAGGATGGGAAAGATTCCGTATCATGAACTGTGGTAGGATGAGCAATATGCTTCCCCTCCCTCATAGAGGCACATATTATGCATCCAGAACCTTTGAATGTGTTACTTTATGTGGCAAAAGGGACTTTGGAGATGTGATTAAGTATCTTGAGATGGGGAGATTATCTTGGTTTATCCAGTTAAGCTTGATATGATTACAACAGTTCTTATAAGGGGGAGGCAAGAGGCAGCAGAGGCAGCCAGAGGAGAAGGCAAGGTAATGATGGAAGCAGAGCTTGGAGTGATGTGCTTTGCAGGTGGCGGAAGGGACAAAGACCACTGGAAGCTGAAGCAGGCAACACTCAAACCCTGCCCTTAGTGTCTACCAATAGAAGAAATTAGACTGATGGACACTTTTAACTCTGTAAGATTGATGTCAAACTTCTGGCCTTGAGAACGGCAAGAGAATGAATTGGTGTTTTGAGTCACTGAATTTGTGGAATTTGTGGTAATCCATTAGAGCAGCAACAAAGAAACTAATACATTGACTCATGCCTGCTCTTTGAATAATGCTAAACTCCATACCTTGAATTGACTTTATCTATACCCATGCCAAATTTGGATCTCAGTTGAATGAAATCATCTGAAATTAATTATGCACACTGTGAGAAGGATGAGACCAGCAGAGAAAATAGGTAAGAAAAAAAAAAAGGACAGGCATTATTAGTAGCAGAATCACCCATTTTTTTTCCCGAAAATTTTTTGATTTTAGAATTAAATACCTAGCTAGGAAGAAAATATTTTCTAAATACCTTTTCTGCTATTTAATGCCATCATTTCCAGATGAGTCCTGAAAGCCACTGTTTTGTCATTCACAATTTTACCTTGATCACCTCCACAAAACCAACAGCCTATGAAGAAACTTCCTTGAATGTGTCATGGTACATGGGGCTAAGGAGAGGGAGCTCTAGTTCAGTTACATCTAATTTTAATTCCTAGTGCAATTATGGAGAGTAATTTTTAGTAGCTGGAAGACGACTAGGAAATGAAACAACACCAAGAAAGATTTTCATATTTCAAAAGAACAACTTGTCCTGTGTCAAATCATCCTGACTTGGGCAGTAACTGTAAACCCCACCAAGATAAGGTGGAGATACTGAAAAATCTTCATTTCCTGACAACTAACTTCTGCAAGCTTCACGATAGGGACCCTGTATTCATCTCAAACCTAGAGTTTAGCATTTGGCTTAAATAGGCATATTAGGGCAGACACCCTTTTAAGATATTAGCAAAGTATGTAACGCTAATAAGGATTTTGGGTGGATGATAAGAAAAGTTACATGTTAAGTTATTGTGCCAATAGCCCTCACGAAGGAAAGGGAGAAATAGGCTTCAAGGAAGACTGCCATTGATCTGTGATTCCAAGTGTTTTGTAAAGAAAACACCAAATTCCACCTCTGATTGAGTGGTGACTTGGGGATATTGACTGACTTTCCCACTGAAAACCACTAAAAATGATCAGTAAAATATAAATAAATATAGTTTTAAACTAATTAGTGAACTGTCAACTTGGTAAGGAATATTCAGAGGCTATAAACAGAGTGAAAGTTGGCTTTTATCAGAAGGGCATTTGCTGAATGGGGAGACCTTGAACTCTGTTCTTCATCCCTTCACTGGGCATGGTGGGTCAGATACATAGTTCAGAGCCAGCCCAAGGTGGGCATCTAGTGAAGGAATCCCCAAATAATTTAGGTAGCACAAAAAAATATACATATAGTGTAAGGGTAATGTAGAACTACCACCCTTAAGCTCAGGTAACATCAAAAAGTAAAATTATTAGGCAGATAATATAAAATAAGTATTTTAATATGTTTAAAGTAGAGGAGATACGGACATTAATTATACTATTATGCTTGAAATTTTATTCTTTCTGATATTTGAGATTTCCCAAACCAAAAGTTAGTAGGAAAAACCCAGGACTACAAGCAATCTTCCTTAACATGAAAAAGGATAAATTCAAAAATGTACAGCAAATATCTTACTTAATAGTGAAATGTTAAAAGCATTTGCCTAAGGCACTGGCAAATGCCAGTTCAATGTCATCACTTTTATTTAAAATTGAATGGAGATCCTAGCACTAAGACAAAGAAAACAAACAAAGGGTATAGGCCAGAAAGAAAGATACAACATAGATGATATGATTGTCTCTAAAGAAAGCTCAAATATAATAATACCTTATTAAAATGAATAAAATGATTTAACAAATCTGGGAGATTTGAAATCAATGTACAAAATAAGCTAAATTCTGAGACTTCTGGTGTCTGGTCTGACATGCAAGGAGCTTGAAATTTGTCATCATACCTAACAACAATTAAAAAGCCCAACAAACTGAAAAATTAGTAACTTAGATCTGTCAGAGAAGTGAGATCACATGGCATACTGCTGCTCCCCAAATTGGAAAGACAGGCAGCTACAGAGAATCACAACTTACCTGAGCACAAACCTTTGTGGGAACCAATACCAGGGTAGAGAAACCTACACTGTAATTGATGAATTGCTGAAGTCTCAAAGTAGACAAGCCTGAGAGATAAAAATCCCAAGGGGCCCAGTAACAAATAGTGGGCCTAACACCTGTGTGAATTCTACCTCCAGGAGCTCTACTACGGTCTTGCATAACTGTAGGAGGAAAATCTTATTGGGCTAATAGGGGAAGAAGAAAAGTAACCATTTTGAAATATGCCAGAGCATTCTCTTCTTAATAAGGCATATCTTCAAGAGAAACTATTTTACCAAAAGGCTAACTTGGTGGGATTTTACCAGAGCCCAGTTGGCCTAGGGGAAGAGAAATACCCATTTCCAGCCAGTTCTAGCCATCTTGTATCATCCAACAGGGTGAAACATACAAACAGAGAAGTACTTGTGAAGCTCACAGTCACAGTCCAGGGACACAGACTCATTAAAAGCTTGATATCTAATTCTGGGACGACAGAATTGTTCCCTATCTCTTATCTTTTACGTAGTACATCATGTTTGCCTTTTAGTGAAAATTACAAGGCGTACTGAGAATAAAAAACACAATTTAAGAGACAGAGATAGCATCAAAACCAAACCTACGTATGCCGAAATGTTGGAATTATCAGACTACAGATTTAAAACAACTGTGCTAAAGGATCTAATGGACAAAGTAGACAATATACAAGAACAGACGAGTAGTCTAAGCAGCGTGATGAAAATTCCAGAAAAGAATTTGAAAAATGCTTGAGGTGAAAAATACTGTGACAGAACTAAATGCCTTTAATCAGCTAATTAGTAGACTGGATACAGCTTAGGAAAGAATCTTTGAACTTGAGGGTAAGTCCACAGAAACTTCCAAAACTGGAAATCTAAGAAAAAAAATACTGAAAATCATAACAAAAACCTAGAACAGAATATCCAAGAACTGTGGAAAAGCCACAGAATGTATAACATATGGGTGATGGAATAAGAGAAAGAGAAGAAAGAAAAAGACATGAAAGGTATACTTGAAGCAATGATAACAGAATTTCCTCAACTTAATGTTGTATACCAAACCACAGATCCAGGAAGGTCAGAGAATACTGTAATAGTGATATGCCGTTGTATGTGTCAACAGCCATAGATTGTAAAATATCACATATGAACCCTAATGTAAACCACTGACTTAGGGTAATAACGATGTGTTAATGTAGGTTCACTGAACATAACAAATATTCCACTCTGGTGGGAGATGCTGAAGTGGGAAAGGTTGCATATGTTGGGGGTGGCAGAACTGTGTAAATGGAACCATATACCTGCCAAAGGAGGTAAATGAAAACATTAATTTCCACTCAATTTTGCTATGAATCTAAAACTGCCCTAAAAAATCAAATTAATCAAAAATTTTTAAATTTGAATAGCCATATCATGATAGTTTAGAAAATATATTTTTAAAACTAAGGTACTATGTATTTATAATGGTATCGATAATATGAAATGACTATCAATATATCTAAAACAATTTGACCAAGGGAAAGAAACCCAAAAAGCAAAGAGGCATGAGTAAACTTATACCACCTTGATTGTGCTGATGAAACAATGGCACAGAAATATGGTAAATGGTAAAAGGATGGTAAATGGGTAAAACTACTTTGTAAAGGGGACATGGATGGATATGGAAACCATAATTTTCAGCAACCTGACACAAGAACAGAAAATCAAACACCGCTTGTTCTCACTTACAGGCGGGTGCTGAACAATGAGAACACATGGACACAGGGAGGGGAGCATCACACACTGAGGTCTGTTGAGGGGGGTAAGTGAGGGGCAGCGGGGGGCTTGAGGCGGTTGGGGAGGGAAAACATGGGGAGAAATGCCAAATGTAGGTGATAGGGGGATGGAGGCAGCAAACCACATTGCCATGTGTGTACCTATGCAACAATCTCGCATGATCTACATATGTACTCCAGAACCTAAAGTACAATAAATAAGAAAGAAAAATAAAAATAGTTTGGCATTTCCTAACCAATTTGAGATGTATATATTTAGTGACTAATCAATTTTATTCCTATCTCAGAGAAGGTTTTGCCCATATGTACCAGGTCACATATTCCCCAGTGCTGTTTTCAATAGCAAAAAAAAGCAAAAAGCAAAAAAGTAAACCAGTAAAATAATCATTTACATTATAATGAATAAATAAATTGTGGTATATTCATCTGATTCAATACTGGATCACTGAAGATAAATGGATTACAATTTGAAGCAACAGATTGATTCTCAGGAGCATAATGCTGCTGAAAGAATTCTACAGAAGACACACAGTATATACACATTAATATAAAGTCAAAACTACGTAATTAAATAATGTATACTTTAGGGATACAAACTCTGTAGGAAAGTAAATGTATGATAACATTAAGTTCTGAATAGTGGTTGCTTTTGAAGGTTAATGCAATTAAGTGAGATGCCCTGGAATACACAGGGATTCAAAAGCGATGCTAATTTTCTGTTAATTAAAATTGGTCATGGGTAACTAGGTACTTGTTTTTTTTAAACTTACATATATTTAATAAAATTATTTTGTATATCTTCAATAGTTAATTTAACAATTTTTAAAAAACTGCTGAGAGGTGCTCACATCGAGGAATTTCAATACATCTACTGACTTTCTGAGATTACTTTTAAAAATGTCCACAGTATTTAAAAATATGCACTACATTTTAAAACGCAAAATTTTTGTAGTATTTTTCTGAAAAGCTTTTCCCAATATCTGTTTCATTCTGTGGTTTTCCTTTATATACCCATCTAGATTTAATTTCTGTCAAGTTTTAGAGTACAACTTCACTTATTGGTTCAATTACAGTTGAATTCCATGCCTTTTGAAAGCAGTCTGGCCTGAAGACCCTCATATATGCTATACCCCTTGCCAGGGGCAACCTTTTTAAAAAAACTTTTATTTTAAGTTCAGAAGTACATGTACAGGTTTGTTATTAGGTTGATGCAAAAGTAATTGTGGTTTTTGCCATAAGTTTTAATGGAAAATACCACAATTACTTTTGTGTCAACCTAATACATAGGTAAATTGCATGCCACAGGGGTGTGGTGTACAGATTGTTTCATCACCAGGTAATAAGCATAGTACCCAATAGGTAGTTTTTCGATCATCTCCCTCTTATTCTCCACCTTCAAATAGGCCATGGTGTCTGTTGTTCTGTGCTTTGTTTCCACATGTAGTCAGTGTTTAGCTCTTATAAGTGAGAACATGCAGTATTTGGTGTTCTGTTTCTGAATTAGTTTGCTTAGGATAAAGGCCTCCAGCTCCATCCATGTTACTGCAAGACATGATCTCATTCCTTTCTATGGCTGCAAGTATTCCATGGTTTATCCATATCAGTTTCTTTACCAGTATACCATTGATGGGCATTTAGGTTGATTCCATGTCTTCTGTGATAAACATGTGTTCATGCATGTGTCTTTATGGTAGAACAATTTATATTCCTTTTGGCATTTATCCAATAACGCAATTCCTGGGTTGAATGGTAAATCTGTTTTGAGTTCACTGAGAAATCACCACACTGTTTTCTCCAATGGCTGAAGTAATTTAAATTCCCACTAGCAGTGGGAAGCATTCCCTTTTTTTCACAACCTCACTAGCATCTGTTATTTTTTGACTTTTTAATAATAGCCATTCTGACTGCCATGAGATGGTATCTCATTTTGGTTTTGATTTCCATTTTTCTAGTGGTTGGTGATGTTGACCATGTTTTCATATACTTGTTGGCCATGTTTATGCCTCCTTTTGAAAAGTGTCTGTTCATGTCCTTTGCTAACATTTTAATGAGGTTGTTTATTTTGTGCTTGTAAATTTGCTTAAATTCCTTATAGATTTTTGATACTAGATCTTGGTTAGATGCGTAATTTGCAAAAATTTTCTCTCATTCTCTAAGTTGTCTATTTACTGTGTTGATAGTTTCTTTTGCTGTCCAGAAGCTCTTTAGTTTAATTAGGTCCCATCTGTCAATTTCTGGTTTGGTTGTAATGGCTTTTTGTCATGAAATCTTCATCAGGATATATGCAGAATGGTATTTCCTAGGTTATCTTCCAGATTTCTAGAGGTTTATAGGTTTTATGTTTAAGCCTTTTTTTCCATCTTGAGTTGATTTTTATATGTAGTGTATGCAAGGGGTTTGGTTTCAATATATTGCATATGTGTAGATGGTTATATTAGCCCTATTAAATAGGGAGTCCTTTTCCTATTGTTTGTTTCAGTCGAGTTTGCCAAAGAACAGATGATTCTAGGTATGTGGCATTACTTCTGAGTTCTCTATTGTGCTCCGTGTCTGTTTTTATACTAGTACCATGATGTTTTGGTTATTGTAGTCTTGTAGTATAGTTTGAATTTGGGTAATGTGATGCCTTCAGCTTTTTTATTTTTGCTTAAGATTGCCTTAGCTATTTGGGCTCTTCTTTGGTTCCATGTGAATTTTAAAATAGTTTTTCTTTTCTAGGACTGTGAAGAATTTCATTGGTAGATTGATAGGAATAGCATTGAATCTGTAGATTGCTTTGAGATGTATGGTCATGTTAACAGTATTGATTCTTCCTATTAGTGAGCATAAAATATTTTTCCATTTGTTTGTGTCATCTGTGATTTCTTTGAGCAGTATTTTTAAATTATTGTTGTAGAGATTTTTTTTTTTTACCTTTCTGGTTAACTGTATTCCTAGGTATTTTATTATCTTTGTGGCTATTGTGAATGGGATTGTGTTCTTGATTTGGATCTCAGCTTGGGTGTTGTTGGTGTGTATTTATGCTACTGATTTTTGTAAATTGATTTTGTATCCTGAAACATTACTAAAGTTGTTTATCAGATCTAGGAGCACCTGGGCAGAGATTATGGGGTTTTCTAGGTATAAAATCATACTATCTACAAACAGATATAGTTTAACTTTCTATCTTCCTATTATGATGCCTTTTATTTCTTTCCCTTGCCTTTTGCTCTAGCTGGGACTTACAGTACCATTTTGAATAGGAATGATGAAACTGGGCTTTCTTGTCTTGTTCCGGTTCTCAAGGGGAATGCTTCCAGCTTTTTCCCATTCTTTATGATGTTGGCTGTGGGTTTGTCATAGATGGCTATTACTCTTTTGAGGAATGTTTTTTCAAGACCTACTTTGTAGAGGTTTTTTAACATGAAGGGATGCAGAATTCTATAAAAAATTTTTTCTGCGTATATTGAGGTGATCATATGGTTTTTGTTTTTAGTTCTGTTTATATGATGAATCACATTTATTGATTTACATATGTTGAACCAACTTTGCATCCCAGAAATAAAGCCCATTTGATTATAGTGAATTAAGCTTTTTACATGCTGGTAGATTTGGTTTGCTAGTATTTTGTTGAGGATTTTTACATCTGTATTCATCAAGAGTATTGCCCTGAAGTTTTCTTTTGTGTGTTTGTGTGTCTCTTCCAGATTTTGGTATCAGGATGATGCTGCCCTCATAAAATGAGTTAAAGAGGAGTTCCTCATTATTATCTATTTTTTGGAATAGTTTCAGTAGAAATGGTATTAGCTTTTCTTTATTTATCTGTAGAAATTGGCTGCAAATCCATTTAGCCCTGGGCCTTTTCTGGTTGGTAAGCTTTTTATTACTGATTCAATTTTGGAAATTATTATTGGTCTGCCCAAGGATTCATTCAATTTCTTCATCATTCAATTTTGGGAGGCTGTATGTTTCCAGTAACTTATCCATCTCTTACAGGTTTTCTGGCTTGTGTGCATAGAGGTGTTCATAGTAGTCTCTGAGGGCTTTTTGTATTTTTATGGAGTTGGTGATCATGTCCCCTTTGTTATTTCTGATTGTGTTTATTTGAATCTTCTCTCTTTTTTTCTGTACTAGTCTAGCTAGTGGTCTAGCTGTCTGATTTAGTCTTTCAAGAAACCAACTCCTGGATTCATTGATCTTTTTAAAAGTTTTTTTGTTTGTTTTTTTTTTTCTGTCTCACTTTCCTTCAATTCATCTCTGATTTTGGTTATTTCTTGTCTTCTGCTAGCTGGTTTGCTCTTGTTTGTCTAGTTCTAGTAGATGTGATGTTGGATTATTAACTTGACGTTGTCCAAACTTTTTGATGTGGATATCAAGTGCTATAAACTTCCCTCTTAACATTGCTTTTCTGTATCCCAGAAATACTGGTATATTTTATTTTTTTCCTCACTAGTTTCAAAGAATTTCTTAAATACTGCCTTAATTTCATCGTTTACCAAAATCCATTCAGGAGCAAGTTGTTTAATTTCCATGCTACTGTATGGTTTTGAGAGTATTTCTTAGTACTCATTTCAATTTTTATTGCAGTGTGGTCTAACAGAGTGTTTGGTCTGATTTCAGTTTTTTGTAGTTATTGTTTTTTGTTTTGGGTGGAGAGTTCTGTGGATATCTATTAGGCTCATTTGGTCAAATGTTGAGTTCAGTTTCTAAGTGGCTTTGGTAGTTTTCTACCTCTATGATCTAATAATGTCAGTGAGGTGTTGAGGTCTCCAACTATTATTGTGTGGTTGTCTAAGTCTTTTCATAGCTTTCCAAGAACTTGCTTTATAAATCTGGGTGTATACATATTTAGGATATTTATTTCTTGTTGAATTAAGCCCTTTCCCACTATGTCCCATTATGTAATGTACTTTTTTGGGTTTTTTTTTTTTTTTGATCATTGTTGGTTCAAAGTCTATTTGTCTGAAATTAGAATAGCAATCCCTGCTTTTTTCTGTTTTCTATTTGCTTGGTAGATTTTTCTCCATCCCTTTGCTTTGAGCCCGTGGGTGTCATTGCATTTAAGATGAGTTTCTTGAAGACAGCTTAGAGTTGGGTCTTGCTTCTTTGTCCAATGTACATTCAAGGTTAATACTGATATGTATACATTTCATTCCATCATTGTGTTGTTAGTTCTTAGATTTGATTGTTTGGTTGCTTTATACATCAATGATCTATGTACTTAAGTGTGTTTTTGTTGTGGCCAGTAACAGTCTTCCCACATTTAGCACTCCTTTATGAACCTCTTGTAAGTCATGTTTGATGGCAATGAATTCCCTTAGCATTTGCTTATCTGAAAAGGATCTCATTACTCTTTCACATATGAAGCTTAGTTTGGCTGGGTAATAAATTCTTGGTTGGAATTTTTCTTTAAGAATGCTGAATATTGGTCTCCAAATTTTCTTTTGGCTTGTAGGATTTCTGCTGAAAGTTACACTATTACCCTAACAAGGTTTCCTTTGTAAGTAACCTTCCCCTTGTTTCTAGCTGCCTTTCATATATATATATATATATTTTTTTTAATTTCAGTTTTGGAGAATCTGATGACTATGTGTTTTGGTATTACCACTTTGTATAGTATCTTGTGGGGGTTCTCTACATTTCCTGGATTTGAATGGTGGCCTCCCTAGTGAGGCTCTGGAAATTTCATGAATGATATCCTCAAATATGTTTTCCAAGTTTCTTGCTTTCACTCCTTCTCTTTCAGAAATGCCAATGAGTCATAGATTTGGTATCTTTACATAATCCCAGACATCTCTGAGGTTTTTTCCAGTCCTCTTTATTGTATTTTCTTTATTTTTGTGTGACTGCATTATTTCAGAGAACCAGTCTGAGCCCTGAGATTCTTTCCTCAGGTCCTTTATTTCTGTAGTCAATACTTGTGACTGTATTAGGAAATTCTTGAAGTGAGATTTTCAGCTGTGTCAGATCAGTTCAGTTCTTCCTTAATATAGCCATTTTGTGTTTTATCTTTTATTGTATTCCTGAGAGTCCTAGGTTTGGGTTTTCACTTTTTCCTGAATGTCAATGATCTTTGTTCCTATCCACATTCTGAAATGATTTCTATTCTTTCAGCCATTTAAGCATGGTTAAGAACCATTGCTGAGGGGTTAGTGTAGTCATTTGGAAGTAAGAAGACACTGTGGCTTTTTTAGTTGCCAAAGTTCTTGCACTGATTCTTTCTCATATGTGTAGGTTGATGTTCCTTCAAGCTTTGAAGTTGCCATCCTTCGGATGGATTTTTTTTGCATTTTTCTTCTTTTGTGTACTTTGGGGCTTGATTGTTGCATATCAGGGGTTCAGTCAACTAGGTTTATATCTAAAAGATTTCAGGAGGCCAAGGTTTAGTTTAGCATTTCTAGTCTGTGTGTTATAATTTTAGAGGGCTGATACTAAGCCCCCAACTTTGTTATGCGGCCCCTCAAGGTTAGGAACCTGCTGTACTATAGGGACCAAGGTGTTTTCAGCCCACTGGAAACCACACTCCAATGGTTGGTGTTGGCCAAAGCACTTCATCAGGGCAGTGGTGCTGGGATCTGTGCTCACTCATGCATGCCAGCAGCCATGGCACTCTCTTTTTATTACCTTCTGTATATCTTTTTCTTCTTTCTTTGGATAACTAAATGCTACCCATCCTGAAGATCCCAGTTATTCTTATTGACTTCACTTCCTCTGGAAGTTTACTATTCTGCCTTCACTCTCATGCAGAATAAACATGAAAAATATGGTGGATAAATGAATGCACAATAAAGAAAGAAATGAATGAATAATACTACTGAATTTTCTCAAGGAACTCAAAGTCTAATAGATCATGGTGAATACAAGTACATTACTTTCCCCTGCAACATAAGTGATGAAACAGGATAGGTTTTTGAAAAGTATGGGATATGGTGATTGTTTGCTATTAATCAAAATAATATTAACTAAAATCAAAGATTTAGCCTCTTTATTTTTAAAAGGACATATTTCTTACCATAATCTACTGAAAATGCAGATAAACATTACTGATTCCCCATTAGGAATCAGCATACCTTGCACCCAGATCTTGGCTTGAAATTAGTATTTCTTGCTAAAAAACACTTGGATTTTTGGGGTAAATGGTTGATTTCTCATGTGTGGCAAGAAATTACATATTGAGCCTGGAGCACATTGTGTCTAAAAGTAAGAAAAGGCTTGAAAACTGATGGAAATATATCAAAAGCACACCAGAACCAACAGGAAGAGGCCCCCTGTTGACCAACTTTGGGACAGTGGGCACCCAAAAAATAATGGTGGTAGCGAGTATAACACTTTATTAAAAATAATTCATAAGTCCGTAGTTATGATAAAACAAACAAACTAACACAATGCAAAATAGAATGGAGAGAGGGAATGTTCTTTATTAGAGTATGAGAGTTGATACATCTAATAGAAATATAGAATTAGAGAGATAATCACCATCATGCAGCCACAGATGTTATAATTGATTCATGCAAAGATCATCAGTGGGTGCTGAAACCTTTGGAAAAAAACTGGCTAGAGAACAGAATATTTACATATTCTCAAATTGTAATTTTTAGACATTCTCAAAATGTCATTTACTATACTTATTAAGTACTGAGGCAAAAAGTTACCTTTTTTAGTAAAGAATCTAGCATACTTTACATTAAGCAAGTAATCAAATCTAATATCAGCACTAACATGAGAAACAAACAATACTTTCCTCCTGATATGATGTACTGAGAAGCGCCAACATCACCTGTATAATACTGTCAAAAATATTTAATCTGAATGTATTCATGAAGAAAGAATCAAGCAAATTTAATTGAGAGTCATTCTCCAAAATAACTGACTAGAACTGTTAAAATTTGTCAGTTAAGAGGAAGAAACTACTATAGAGTAACAAACAACAAGAAATATAACAACCAATGCAATATGTAGTCTTTAATTGGATTTTCAAATGGGAAAAACATAATAGATATTATAGGGACAAACTGAGCAACTTTGAATATGTAATGCATATCAGTTAATCATATTATATCAATAATATCACTTTCCTCAGTGCCTTAATGGCATTGTGGTTGGCTAGGAGAATGGCCTTGTTCTTAGGAAATTCATGCTGAAGTTGTGCATCATAACATCATCCAAATTATTCAGCCAAATTGATGTAGATGTAAATACGTAATGCAATGGATATAGATATAAAATATTTGCAGTAGTTTGACAATTGTTGAATCAAATATAGGGAATATGCATATTCATAGGATATTCTTTTCATGTTTCAATATATTTAAATTTTTCAAAGTTAAAAATTGGAATAAAAAGAAACTTAAGACTTCCTGAAAAAAGAAAAGAGATAGGGAAAACCAAGGTCATGAGTAAGCCAAAGAATTTTCTAAAAACAAACAAAAAACCCATGTTTAAGATTATATTTTGTTTATTTTTTCTCGGTATTAATTTCTGAGCTCTTCCTGATTGAATTAAGTGACTGACATGGATTCCGGCAAAATTCAGAATTCAGGGCAAAATTCTGGCAAACCCCATAAAGTGACTTATTTGTCATGTACACTTATGGCATATTGCAAATGCACACAGATCACCTATGTCTGTGTGGAGTGAATTGGGCATGGTAGGGTGTAGATAGAAAACAATTCTATTCTTTCACTCTGCAGCAAACACTCATGTCTTGGATGAAATTTCAGGCATGCTTGAAGTTTGTCTGGTTACCATCAGGTAACAAACTATCTCTTTTCAAGTTTTGATACATCCAATCTAATATCTGGAATGTCTAAACTTCACATTTCATTGACTTGGAATCTTCTTTCTTACTCCCATCATCTCTCCAGGCTGAGAAACGTGAAATGGGAAGGAAAAAAAGGGTATGATGAATATTTCCCTTCTTTCTGTATTCATTTGCTCTTTTGGCTTCTTCAGACTTAGGAAAGAAGGGAAATCTGGCAAAATGTGTTTTCCAAAGATGATCACAACTTTATGTTCCATTATACAAGATTTATCTCAATGTGATTTCAGCTTCCCACAAAGAAGTAAATTCTAACTTCAACCAATCAAGTCTGGCAGAAGTGGTGCTGTGTGACTCTGAGACTGGGTCATAAAAGGCCATGCAACTTCTGCCTGTTCACCAGAACACTCATTCTTGGAATTCTGAGCTGCGGTGGATAACATATACCTCCCATGAGGTCCCTAGGTTGTGAGAAAATCAAATGAGAAGGAAGAGGCCAGGTGCAGGTCTGCGAGCCCTGTTAGTCATCCCAGTCTTTGAGTCACTTTAACCAAAGCTCCAGACACGTGGGTGAATGACCCTTTAGTTGACTCCAGTCCCCAGCTGATGAATCAACTTCAACTTTCTGGTCTTTCCTGATGAGTTTCCAGATATCAGGAGACAGAGAGAAGTCATCAGGACTGTTTCTTTTCTGAATTTCTCACATTCAGAATCCGCAAACATGATGAAATATTTGTTTTAAACCTCTGTGTTTGAGAGAATACATTACAAATCAATTATAATTGGAACAGAGGGATAAGAAGTAGTGTCTCTTGACTGTTGGGCTGGAATCTGTCATTAGTTCTTCCTTTATATGATAGATCCTAAATTTTGGTTCTCTTTTATGGGCTCTTTGGTGGCTATTTTAGAGAAAGTTCCATTCCCACTTTTCCTTTTTTTTTTTTTTTTTTTTTTTTGAGACAGAGTTTCGCTCTTGTTGCCCAGGTTGGAGTGCAATGGCGCGATCTCGGCTCACCACAACCTCCACCTCCTGGGTTCAGGCAATTCTCCTGCCTCAGCCTCCCGAGTAGCTGGGATTACAGGCACGCACCACCATGCCCGGCTAATTTTTTTGTATTTTTAGAAGAGATGGTGTTTCACCATGTTGACCAGGATGGTCTCGATCTCTTGACCTCGTGATCCACCCGCCTCGGCCTCCCAAAGTGCTGGGATTACAGGCTTGAGCCACCGCACCCGGCCTCTTGTTTTCTTAATACGAAGAATTCTCTTTGTTGGATCAGAGGTGAGTAATTGTGCACTCATAAATATATCTTCTAAAGTCCCCTCAGTTACTAACCTGTCCACTTCCCTAAGTCTTTTCTTAGCCTGGAGGTGGGTGTGTTAGGTTGTTCTTGTATTGCGGTAAAGAAATACCTGAGACTGGATAATCTGTAAAGAAAAAAGGTTTATTTGGCTCATGGTTCTGCAGGCTATACAGGAAGCATGGCACTGGCATCTGCTTGGCTTCTAGGGAGGCCTCAGGGAGCTTTGACTCATGATAGAAGGCAAAGCAGGAGCTTGCACATTATAAGGTGGGAGCTGGAGCAAGGGAGAGTGGGTAGAAAGGAGGTGTCACACACTTTCAAATGACCAGATCTCAGGAGAACTTCCTATCCCAAAGACAGCACTAAGCCATGAGGGATCTGCCCCCATCACCCAATCACCTCCTGCCAGGCCCCACCTCCAGCAATGGGGATTATAATTCAACATGCAATTTGGGCAGGGACAAATATCCAAACTTATCGGTGGGGAATGGAATTAAGTTGGCAAAACTCTTTTTGTTCGAATCCTTGCAAGTCCCAGGTAGATGGCTTTGCTTCTTAGTTTTAGAACATGGAAATACTTATAACTGATTTTTTCTCAGAATTAGCTCTGAATCTCCAGATCACCAGAAATATAATACTACAATGAGTACTGTATTTAGGTTTGGCTCCCACAGGGTACCTTTGAAAATCCATATTGCTTTTCTCTCTGTTTTGACCAGTCTAGACAAAATCCTAATGTACTATGTGTAGACAAAATTCTAATGTGCCATGATTTTAAGATATTGTAATTCTGGTGCTTAGCATATGTCATTAATGGTTTATGAACCAACTTTCAAATATTATTTTCATTATGAATTCTATTTTAGTGTATATTCATATTTGTCAAAATTCCTCATGTATTTTTACTTTCAGCATTTAAATCAGATTTTAATTGTTAAATAGTTTCAGATTTACAGAAAAGTTGGGAGTACAGAGTTCTGTATACTGCATACACATTGAAGACTACTATTAAGATGTTACATTATTGCAGTACATCTTTCTTTCTTTTCCTTCCTTCCTCCCTCCCTCCCTTCTCTCCTTCCTTCCTCTCTCTCTCTGTTTTTCTTTCCTTCTTTTTTTTCTCTCTCTTTCTCTCTCTCTCTGTTTCTTTCTCTAAGTCTCGCTCTATTGCCCAGGCTGAAGTGCAGTGACATGATCTCAGCTCACTATAATCTCTGCCTTCTGGGTTCAAGGGATTCTCCTGCCTTAGCCTCCCAAGTACCTGGGATTCCAGGAGGGCGCCACCAGGCTCAGCTAATTTTTGTGTTTTTAGTAGAGTCAGGGTTTCACCATGTTGCCAGACTGGTCTTGAACTCCTGACCTCAAGTGGTCTGCCCACCTCAACCTCCCAAAGTGTTGACATTACAGGCATGAGCCACCGTGCCTGGCCTATTATGGCACATTTTTCATAACAGGCCAACCCCATTGGTGAATTTTTATTATCTAACTTCCATACATCGTTTGATTTTCATTATTATTCGTTTTTCTCTAATGCTGTTTTTTTGTGGTTACAGGTTCCCATTTAAAAACATACATTACATTCAGTCATCATGTCTCCCTAGGCACCTCTGGGTTGTGACTGTTTTTCAGACTTTCAGTGGTTTTTTATGACCTTGGCAGTTTTGAGAGATATTTTCCAGGTATTTTGTAGAATAATGTGTCATTGGATTTGTCTATTTTTTTTCATAGTTTGGAGTTATGAATTTTTGAAAGGAAGACCATAGCATATCATATCAAGGGGACATGCTATCAACATGACTCTTCAGGGCTGATGTTAACTTTAAACATGTGAACAAATCATTATGTGATGGCCAAATACAATATTATAAACTTATTAGTGAAAGAAAGAAATGGGCTGGGTGCGGTGGCTCATTCCTGGAACCCCAGCACTTTGGGAAGCCAAGGTGAGTGGATCAACTGAGGTCAGGAGTTCGAAACCAGCCTGATCAACATGGCGAAACCCCATCTGTACTAAAAATACAAAGTTAGCCAGCTGTGGTGGCACGCACCTGTAATCCTAGGTACTCAGAAGGTGGAGGCAGCAGAATCGCTTGAACCCGGCAGGCAGAGATTGCAGTGAGCCGAGATAGTGCCACGGCACTCCAGCCTGGGCAACAGAGTGAGGCTCCATCTTAAAATAAAATAAAACAAAATAAAATAGAATAGAATAAAACAAGAAAAAATAATCAAATGAAGAACTTCTTATATTTTATTTTATTTTATTATTTTTGAGACAGGGTCTCAGTCTGTCATCCAGGCTGAAGTATGTGGTGTGATCATGGCTCACTGAAGCCTTAACCTCCCAGGCTCAGGTTATCTTCTTACCTCAGACTCCTGAGTATCTAGAACTACAGACACACACCACCGTGCCTGGCTAATTGTTTTGTATTTTATTTTAGAGATGGAGTTTTGTCACATTGCCCAGGCTGGTACAAATAAAGAACTTCTGAACAATTTCAAGAATGCTGGGAGGTAAGGGAAGAGAAGAAAGGATTTTAAAGCTGAGTCTTAAAGGTCCAATAGAATTTTTTTTTTCATTTGAAAAAGAGGGAAGTACACTAAGGGAAAATAATCATGGGCAAAGATACAGAGTTTTCAAAAGGGATGGATCCAGGGACCCTTTCTGGAAAAAAAATACAAATTTATAAATTCAAAATTAATATATAAATGAATATGTTTTAATAATAAGAATATATATTATAAAAAATGTGGAGTCTTTGAAATTTTAAATTCCATTTTTTGAAATCCCTTTAGGCAATTTAACAGAAATGCTTCATCAGAAATAATTTTTAATTGCAATCTGACTTCCTGTTTCTTCCCGGAACCTTCCAAAACACCCAGAAGCTTTTAGTATTTATAGTGAGGAACCAGATGCATCTGTTTCACTAACTTCAGGAGCAACTGGCCTTGAGGTGTGAAATATTTCCTGGGTTCCAGGAATTCTAAGTAACTTGATTTTGTTGAACCCAGGCTATTATGGATTATAGTTGGAGCTGAGCATAGACTTATAGGCAAAAGGAAATTGCGAAGGATTTATATGCTAGCCTAGGGAGCTGGGCTATCCTCTAGAACAGAGACTTTGAAGACTTCTATACAATAAAGTTACGTGATTAAATTTACGTTTTAGGAAGACATCTCCGGAACATTTAGAGCCAGTAGAAGGCCAGAAGAATGACTTTAATAAGTACTTATTAGAAACCATTTAAAATAGCCTGAAAATAAACAAGATGCCTGAACATTGAGAGAAAAGAGGATCAATTAAGGAAATAACCACTTAGTAGAGAACAGGAACCTAGATCAAGAAGAAAGTATTCAATAACTGACTGAACAAACAAAAACAGCCTTACAAATATAAATGCATAATCAAAATTAACTTGTATACTTATATTTTAAATATTTGTTTTGTATTAATACAAATTAATATTTATTTTATATTTTACCAATATAAGAGATTTGATTTGTATTTACATTGGTACAGGTGAGAAGAGAAGGAGAAATATCATTAAAGAAAGGTACGACAGATAGGGGAACACTGATGGAGAAAGGTGAGATTGTAATCTTTCTGGCAGGAAGAAAGCAGCCCTCTAATTTGATAATGTGTACTTTAATAAGGGGAAAATAATTTTTGATAACAAGGAGTGAAAGATACTACGTAAATTTATTCAATTTGATACATAGTATAATATTTACATTATATCTTAATAAGTATGACAACATTTATTACAGCTTACCAAGAGAAAATAAAAACTGGATTTAGCAATTAACCTTATCCACATGTAAATGAGATTAATTAGCAGTTTTCCTTTCTAATCTTTTGGGGAAAGCAGATAATTATAATTATACTGTTTATGCAAATTGTATCCAAATATGCTAAAGGACACAATAGTTTGCAAATTAAAGTTCAAATGAGAAAATTTTCTAAAATTTACTTTTAGAATGCTAAGATAACCAATTAGAAAATGTAAATGACATGTTACAAATAAGTACGAGCATTTTTCAAGAGAATTAGCTGTTTATCTAACTTTACTAATGCATTTGCTCCCCAATTTGAGTTACTCAGTGAGGTTTAACATGTATTTCAGATCTTTAATTGTAATAAAATATGTTTGAAATTTTTCAAAATGCAAAATTTTTTAAAGTAATATATTTTCTCCACAAAAACAGGTATAATCTGAAAGACCCTCAATGTGGAGATTGAAGGACAAGTTTGATTTCCACTTTCTGGAGAAGAGAGTGGAAACGAATTTGATATTCTTATAAAACTTAAATAAGAATTTTGATATTCTGATTTCTGATTCATTACTCTTTCCAACACATTCTCAGAAGGGGGAAAAGTCACCTCTCTCCTGTCACTCTCCATCTAGGGTTTTCAGGTTCCATGCTGAGTTTCTCTTACTGATCTTATTCCTGTCCTGTTTCATTTTTTTATGGGAGAAACAAAATGCACACTTCATTGGCAAAAAAAACAAAAAGAGATGGCAGTTCCTCTTGACAGTTTTTGAAACCATTAGAATAAAATCCTGCCTATTCTTTAAGCAAAGTGATTAAGATAGGCATGTATCAACTTATTTAATGAGCAGACTTTTATTTAGTATGTGCTAGGTCACAAGATCTGATAATAACATAGACCTTCCAGGAAAGAGCTAGCACACAACGTAGTTCTGGCCCCCAAGGAGAAGGCATGCAAAGAATTTACATGATATGAAAAGTTTTTTTTTTTTTTTTAAGCAAAGATATACACAACAGAGGCACAAAGGCAGGAACATGTAACCTTTGGGGACACACGTGCCAAAGAATGCTTGATGGAAGGAAAAAGTATTAGAAAACATACTGGGTAGGTTGTGTGATGTATCAATGCAGAATTTCTGTATGTGACAGAAATTTAGTTCTGCTGTCGCATAGTTCCCTAGGAGAAATCAGAGCTTCTGCTGTGAAGACCTGAGGTTCTCTCCTGTGCTTGCCCATGGGTTAAGGGGGAAGGAAACTGTATGCAACATCTCTGCAGGGTGCCAAGTGCGTAGGGTAAGACAATGGTGGAGGACCCAGGCTTACTGAGACTTAATTGGAGAGAAAGGAACTATGACAATGGTCAATGTTGTGTTCATCTGTGATCATAGCCTGTGTAGCGCAAGAAACAACAATAATGCTTAAGAATGATTGTAGGTATTATCTAAGGATTTAGAAATATCATTTGCTGTAAAGGAATGGATGGGGATACTGAAAGACCTGCCAGCCAGAGATGGGGCTAATTAGAGGCAAGTTCTATTTGATTAAGCATGTTAAAGATGTGTGCCTAGTGAAAATATATTTTGAGTCTTCACCCGAGATAACCAGGAAATCAAGAATTCTTGTGCAGCCCATAGTTCCATGGTTAAATGATTATAACCCTGTTGAGGCACCAGTGTGCAGGAGTAGGAGCAGTATCTTCAACATCTGTCCTTATTTGAAGATTACCATTGACTATGATACAGTTGCATTGCAAGGGATTCTACAAAATCTGTAAAACCCTAATGCAGAAAGAATACTTGGCAGAAGTTCAGGATTGAGGAGAGTTCAGTGAAGCCTTATTAGCTGAAGTGCTCATTTCTTTGGCATACCCATGAGGATACTGAGAAGGGAGTACTTCTAAAGATGATGTTTAAGGCCCCTATGTCAGACACCAAATTCCCAAACTACTGACTTTGTGTTTGGAGAGGGCAGTACACAGTGTGTGCAAATGTAATATGAGAGAACTTATGTTGCTCCAAACCTAAAGACAAACTTCCTGAGACACAGGCTGATGTTCTGGAAATGTATGGAAGGCTATTCTTCTTATAATGGAAAAGAGAAATTACCAGAAACTGAGTATGCTGAGGTGAAAGTATTGGACCTTTGGCTACAACATTTTACTAAATTGTGCTTTAATTTCATGTGTTACAAGCTAAGGAATGAATATTTCTGTGCCATACAATTTTGTGGGCTATACTCTTTAATAACTGGAAAATATATATATGGGATAAATAAAGAACCCATGCATACCATTAGTTATTAGAAAATGTATAATTAACTGACTCATATATAAGCAAAAAATGCATGATTTTGGTCTCTGTCTCATCCTGGCTGCTGCTGCTGTGAATTATACTGATAGTAATAGTTTCAGCAGTTCATAAATGTGTGGCTTTGCATAAGTTACTTAATGTTTCCGATGATATCTTACTTTGTAAAGTGGAAATAACTATTGTAAATTGTAGACTATTGTATATACAATAGGTATTGTAACTATTGTATAAAACATATAAATTATGTTTTTAAGATGGTACTTAAGGGTTGGTGGCTGTCATTTCTTTAGTCTATAGCAATAGATTCCCTCTTCTCTGCTTTTTTGGATTCACGGAATTTCCAACAAAAATTTTTCAGACACCGTTTTTGAATCTGGCAACTCTAAACCTGAACTCTGCATTTCAGAATTGCCTACCTTCATTGTTATATTCCATAAGATGATTACATCATTTGAAATGATATTACAGAAGATACCGCATTATTTATGCATATTATGAGTTATTCTTGGATAATTGCTACACATGTATTTAGTGGAAGTATTTTCAAAATTGTATTTTTACATCAAAACAAGACATAAGCTTTAATATTCATTAAGTAAAAACGATGATAGGTATATTACTGAGAGTATACTTATGGCAAGATTTATGGTGCTTTATCTATAAAGAACCTGAATTTCTCATCAATTTGCCCTAAATCATGCATATAATGTAAATACCTGTACATGTATAAGACATATTTATATATTTTTCATAAGTTACTTGTAATATTTATAATTTAACCATTGGCATGAAAACTATTTTTATTGTAAGCTCCTAAAGGTCAAATGGCCTTGTTTAATTTCACATGTACTACTCTAGTTTAATATCGCTGTATTCGTTATCTGGCTATATTAATTCACTAGGGCTACATACCAAAATACAACACACCAGGTGGCTTAAACAGCAGAAATGTATTTTCTCACAGTTTTGGATGCTAGAAGTCCACCCTGAAAGTTTTCACAGATTTGGCCTCTCCTGATGTCTCTCTTCTTGGCTTGCAGATGTCACCCTTTTTCTGTGTCCTCACGTGGCTTCTCCTCTGTGTGTGAGAACTCCTGATGTCTCTCTCTCTCTCTTTTTAAAAAGTCATCACTCAGGTTGGCTTAGGACTCAGTCTTCTGGCCTCATTATAACTTAATCACCTCTTTAAAGGTCCTGTCTTCAAATACAGTCACATTCTGAGATAGCAGGGGTTACCTATAAATTAGTGAGGAGATACTATTCAGCCCAGAGCAATGGCTAAAAACATCGATCGTTATGATCTCTCAAGGTGGGTGTGGGTTGGGAAATTGACAAGCCACAGTGGGCACTAATATCATGTACTCCATATTGTCTAGGAACTTAATTAGAAGTCTGGAAGGCTGGAAGATGGAAGTACTTGAAGGCTCATTTATTTCTGGTCCAGCTGTTGATGCTGGCTTTCTATGGAGACCTTAGCTGGAGCTGTTGCCTGGATACCTCCATGTGGCCTATGCTTCCTTATAACAGGATCTCTGGATCCTAGCATCACAAGAGAGAAAGAGAGACAAAGCCAGGCAGAAGCTATATTGCATTTAATTATCTAGCCTCAGAAGGCACATGACAATACTTCTGCTATATGTTATCAGTCAAGACAGTTACAAATATCTGCTCAGATTTAAGAGGAGGGAACACAGCCCTTGCTCGTCATGGGAAAAATGCAAATCTTATTACAAGAATGGCATGTGAAATGGAAAAAAAAATATATGTGTGTATGTATATATATATATATATATATATATACACACACACACACACATACACATAAATTCTAATTATATACATGTATTATAATTTATATAGAATATATTAATATATTACACACATGTATCTGTATGTGTGTAATATATTCTATAATTTATATATAATACATATCACTATTACATATTTATAATTAAGTGTATTTGTGTGGCTACCTGTAGAAAATACAATCTATCATAGTCACATGGAATGGTTCATTGTAAAATACATAGTATTTACACATCTCTTGTAGCAGATGTTGTCTTCTCTGTATCATTTTCTGCCTGTTACTTTGTCCACATCATGGAGGAAGGCTCTATCAAGACTTCTTCCGTGGAAGTAAAATGAGATTCTGCTGGGTCCCCTTTGATTGAGTGGAGGGCTAGTACTTCACATAAAATCAGTTGATAGTTCTTTTCTCTTGGACTTACAATTAATCTTCTGGAATTAGGAATCCTGAAGGCATCAATTTATAGAGTGGCTGAAGGTATAAGATATTGTTATAGGTTGAATTTTGTCCCCCCAAATTCTTATGTTGAAATCCTAATGCTCCGTATGTCAGAATTTGACTTTCCTTCAAATAGAGGCATTGCAGACCTAATTATTTTCATGTTGAGATGAGATCATATTGGAGTAGGGTGAGATAGTTAATTCCATGTTGTTTGTTTTTATGAAAAGGGGAAATTTGGTGAAATTGATCTTTTCTTACACTAAATGAAAAGTCAATTTATAATGGATTAAAGATTTAAATGTAAGACCTGAAACCATAAAACTCCTAGAAGAAAACAGAGGAGAAATTTGATGACATTGTTCTTGGCAATTATATTTTGAATATGAAGCCAAAGTACAGGTAATACAGGAATAAATAAATAAGTTAACTAAATCAAACTGAAAAGATTTTGCACAGCAAAGGAAACAATCAATAAATTATTTAAAGGCAACCTATGAAATGGAAAAATATTTATAAACTGTGTATCTAATATGGAATTGATTTCCAAAATATATAAGAAACTCATAAATAAATAAGTAAACGACATGAAACCAAAAAGATCTGGCACAACAAAGGAAACAATCAACAAATTAAAAAATAACCTGTGAAATGGGAAAGAATATTTAAAAACCACCTATCTAAGCAGGGGTTAATATCAAAAATATATTAGGAACTCATACAACTCAAAAACATAAACAAAATAACCCACTTAAAAATGGGCAAAAATATGACCAGGCATTTCTCAAATGAATGCATACAAGTGGCCAATAGATACATGAAAAGGTGCTCCTTATCACTAACCATGATGAAAATTAGAATCAAACCCGCAATATGATACTATCTCACACCTGTCTGAATGGCTATTATCAAAAATGCAAAAGATAACAAGTGATGGCGGCGATTTGGAGGAAAGGGAACCCTTATATATTTTTGGTGGGAACATACATTGGTACAGCTATTATGAAAAATACTGATGTTTCCTCAAAAATTAAAATTATAATTACCATATAATCCAGCAATCCCACTAATGAATATATACCCCAAAGAGATAAAAATCGGTATCTTGAAGAGATACCTGCACTTCTATGTTCATTTCAGCATTATTTACAATAGTCAAAATATAGAAATAATTAAGTATACAGTGAATGATGAATACACACAGAATTTTTGCATATACAGTCATGCACTGCACACTAGTGTTTCTGTCAGTGATAGACTGCATATACAAAGATAATCCAGAAAGATTATAATCTATGGGGCTAAACAATTTCTATCACCTAATGATGTCTTGATGATACTCATCCCGTGTTGGCCTAGACTCATGTATGTGTTTGTATCTTAGTTTTTAACAAGAAAGTTTAAAAAGTAAAAAAAAAAAAAAAAAAGACTTCAAAATTTTGAAATAGAAATAGTATATAAAGAAAGAAAATAATTTTGCATAGCTGTTCAAAGTGTTGGTATTTTAAGCTTTTATTACAACATGCCAAAAAGTTAAATAATATCTAAAAAGTTTATAATAAAAAGTTCATTATAAGAATAAACTTGGCAGGGTGTGGTGACTCACGCCTGTAATCCCAGCACTTTGGGAGGTTGAGATGGGCAGATCCCCTGAGGTTGGGAGTTCAAGACCAGCCTGACCAACCTGGAGATACCCTGTCTCTACTAAAAATATAAAATTAACCGGGCGTGGTGGCGCATGCCTGTAATCCCAGCTACTCTGGAGGCTGAGGCAGGAGTATTGTTTGAACCCAGGAAGTGGGGGTTGAGGTGAGCCAAGATCACACCACTGCACTCTAGCCTGGGCAACAAGAGCAAAACTCCATCTCAAAAACAAACAAACAAACAAACAAGAAACAGAGCTGAGGTTAATTATTGTTGAAAAGTAATAGCTAAGTTTAATTTATTATTGAAACAAGACATTTTTTAAAAATTTAAAAATGTAATCTCCTAGGCGTTTACATTCACTCACCACTTGCTCACTGACCTACCCAGAGCAACTTCCGGTCTTGCAGGCTACATTCATGGCACATGCCCTACACAAGTGTACCATTTTTAACTGCATTTGTACCATGACTTTTCTATGTTTAAATATGTTTAGATATGCAAATACCATTGCTTTACAATTGCCTACAGTATTCAGTATGTAATGTGCTGTATAGGTTTGTAGCCTAAGAGCAATAGGCTATACCACATAGCCTAGGTGTGTAGTACGCTATACCGTCTGTGTTTGTGGAGGTCTACTTTATGATGTTCACACAATGATGCAATTACCTACACACGCCTTTTTTGTTAAGTTCCCCATCATTAAATAATACACCACTGTATATATGCAGTGGAGCATTATTCAGCCTTAAAGAAAGAAGGAAATCCTGCCATTTGTCATGACACAGATGAACCTAGAGGATGTTATGTTAACTAAGTAAAATAAGCCAAATGCAAAAAGGCAAATATTGTATGACCCCATTATATGCGAAATCCAAAATAGTCAGACTCAGGTAAACAGGGAGGAAAAAGGTTGATCACAGGGGTGAGGGGTGAGAAAAATGAAAAAGTGTTAGTCAAAGGGTACAAACCTGCAGTTATAAGATACATAAGTTCTGGACACCTCATGTACAGCATATTGACTATGGTTGTTAATAATTTACTGTATATTTGAAATTTGGTAAGAGAATAGACCTTAAGTATTCTTATCACACACACACACAGACATACACAATGGTAACTATATGAGGTGGTAGCTATGCCAATTAACTTGATTATGGTAATCATTCCACAGTGCATATATATATTCAAGACAATACATTGTATATCTTAAATATATATATATATATATAATTTTTATTTGTCAATTATATTACAATAAAACTAAGGGAAAAGAAAACAACAGAGTTCAACAAATCCTGAGGTTTCAGTGAAAAACATTTTTTTAATATAAAGGGGAAATTTGGACACAGAGAATGCCTTATCATGTGAGGAATGGAGTTATTTATGCTGCCACAAGCCATAGAACTATCAGAAGCTCAGAGAGAGAGGCCAGAAATAGATCCTTCCTCAGTAAGGGAGCGTGGCCCTGCCAACACCTTGATCTCAGACTTCTAGCCTCCAGAATGGCAAGACAGTAAAATTCTTTCTTAAAAAGCTGTCTAGTTTGTGGTACATTGTTATGGTCACCCTAGGAAACTATTACAGATGTGACACTTGGGACACACTGGCAACCCTGGTTTTCCTGGGTGGAAAAAAAACAGGTTTGCAAAAAGAAAGAAGCCAACTTATATAGACAACTATCTGCAAAAGCTAGAGAAAAAAAGTCCTGGTGGCATTCAAGAATCCCATTCTGGTTGTTCTTGAAGAAAAGTGTATTTCCTTGCCCTTCAGGTTTTTACAAAAAAAAAATCATTTTTCTTAAATATGAAAGGTAGGTCAAGTTAGATTTCTGTCTTTTGCAAGTAAAACAATCCTAATGAAGATATTTTGCATTTTTCAATTATTTTGATTCAATTTGATCTGTGTTATTTGAAACATTTATATCATCCTAAAAATAGTTTTTGACTCAGTATGGTGGCTCATGATTTTAATCTCAGCACTTTGGGAGGCCAAGGCAAGAGGATCCCTCAAGGCCAGTTCCAGCCTGGGTAACATAGCAAGACCACATTTCTCCAAAAAAAAAAAAAAAATTAAAAAATTTAAAAAATTAAAAAAAATAAATTGCCCAGTGTGGCAGTGTATCCCCTGCAGTCCCAGCTACCTGGAAGCCTGAGGTGGGAGGATCACTTGAGCTCAGAAGTTGGAAGCTACAGTGAGCTTTGTTCCTGCTACTGCACTTCCAGTCTGGGCTACAGAATGATACCAAGAAAAATAGTTCTGCATCTTCCAATAGGAAAAACGACTTAGTTCTCATGCATAGATAAACTATTCTACATATGTCACCAGGACCTCACAGCAGCCCTGCTTATGCACAGTCTCACAAAAGAAATATTTCTATCATCTTTGACTTTAATAATGGTTCAAAGTCATTTGAAGGCATAAAACTGGTCATAGCCGGTGTACCATCAATTCATTCCCTTTCTCCACTTGCCCTCCCGTTCTCCTTCCTCTCTTTTAAAATAAAATTTCTCATATATCTTGATAAATAGGTTTGTGTGTGAGTGAGCATGCGCACATGTGTGCACGTGTGCATGCATATCTGTGTGTCTGGGGAAACAGTGCCTTAATGCTAGCTTCTCAGCTAAGCACCAAATATACAGTTACATATTATATAATATAATCTTAACACTGAAAACCCTTAACTAGTTAGGAAACAAAAAATTTACACAAACTATTAGATATTTAAAACATATACATATAATCATAAGTAAATATGGTACATGGTGTAATCTTTAGGGTAGAAGTTATCAGTATAATTATTTTAAATTCTTAAATCCCCACTTTAGTAAAAAAATGAAATAATTGTCTGAAATTATAAAAAATTTGATTTTTTAGAACTGCCTCAAATACATGATTAAAATAGTGATATTTTACTACTTTGAGATACATATATGTGTATATATATACATACACACATATATAGCTATTAATTTTTATGTATGTTTTATAAACTGGATATATACAACATACACAAGAAATAATAACATATAGAAGAAATAAGAATTCTCTTATTCTGAATTCCCTTATTTCTTATGTATGTTATGGAAACTGAATTCTGAATTATCTTATTATTTCTTGTATATAAATTCTCTTAATCTCTTATTCTGAATCTCTTATTATTTCTTGTGTATGTTATGAAGACTTGAATTTTCCAATTAGATTAACAGTCTAATCATAACATGCATTTGTTCATTCATTTAACAAAGTTTTATTTAGCATTTATGCAGCATCAGGCATAGTCGTAAGTCTGAGTACAAAATGCTTAGCATCACAGACAAATATCCCTTTCCTTATGGAGTTTAGATCTAGTGGGAAGAAATACAATATAAAGAAACAAAATAGAAATGAGAGAAATAGACATAAGAGAAAAGGTAGAGAAATTTCCTACAAATAACATGTTTCTGTTTCTTCATATCTGCTCTTATTTTTTCCCCTCATCAAATTTCATTGGTTAATTGTGTCCCAAATCATATCAGATAGTACTTTTAATTGGGAATTGTTGATTTTTTATTAATGTTAATGAAGTAGGAGATTAGCTGTTTGTTTGAGATACATGTTTTTATCATTTTAAAATAAAATATTTCAATATTTTTGCCTCTTTTAATGAATATTTATTTTTGTAGTAATGTGTGACTGTTCAGGTACCACTATACTTTGTCTGAGTGCAGAGAAAGGCATGAGTTTATGGCCTACTCTCCAGAAGTGTGAAAAACCGATATTCTTTGTGCTATAACTGTCAGTTAGCAACTTACTGAGACAGCCTTAGGAGTTCCAGCAATCACAAATTGCTGAATACTTATGAGTTTTATTTTTCTGCTTATTTCCATAAAACACTAAAAAATTTAAAAGGTATGTGTACAGAAAAAACATAAACAATATTATACATGTACACTGCGTTGAGGCAGGATGAAGTTGAGCCAAACTCAAAGAATATTAATTACTTTGACAGATGTCTATTGGATGTTGACTACATGCCAACTGGTCTGTATTCTAGGCATCTGCTGTACATTAGGCAAAAAAAACAAAAACAAAAACAAAAACAAAAAAACCCCAAAAATTCTTGTCTTAATACTGCTCCATTCAGGTAAGGGAGACAAATAGTAACACTTAAATTTCATAAAAGTGGGAATGCTCAATTCTAATATGGCACAATAATCTTCTATCTTGAAAGTATAACAATGTATTCATTTCCTTATTTTAAGAACCCAAGGAATGGTTTACTATATGCTGCATTGACCTGACCTCCCAGATTAAATCTGGGCAGAGTTTCTGATCTTATTCTAATTACTCTATAGAAAATAAGAGTGCTACTGAAATAAATAAATAAATAAAACCTCTAGTTTGGAAGTTAGAAATGTAATTTGATTTGAGAGGACTGAATTTTCTAGTAATCATTTGAATTCTAAAATTCTCTTGACTGTTGAGGAAACACTAAGAAAGCTCCTAACATTGCTGACATTCTCTACATCACATTCTCTATAAGACTGAAGCTCATGTTCATTTCTGGGATAAGATGCTTAATTTTTTCTCCAATTAATTTTTTATTGGAAACTTTCCTTAGCTTTATTTAAAGAATATTTATTTATCAGTCACATAACTGAAATTTTACTTTTCTACAACTTTTTAAAAAGTGTTTTCCATATTTTTTGGGGAAAAAATCCAACCCTAATTCTAGTTGTTCTGGAGGAAATGTTTTGTAGATAAGTAACACCACATTATTTCAAGGATGTACCTTCAACCTTGAATTTTGACTGTCATGTTGACACTAGAAAATGTGTATTTTTCTTATGAAACTTTGTGCATGCTATTAGGTTTTATGCTATTTTCATCTCCCTCTACTGTGTCCCTGTAAGTATTATGGTGTCAAATAGTTTCTTTATTAAATTTTATATTCGTAGACCTGAGGGTTGAAATTTTCTAATAATAAATACTGTGTTTGGCATAAGATGCTTTGGTTTTTTTTTTTTTTGTTATTAGGGATTAGAAATTCAGTTTCTTTTTCTGTGGAATGGAAAATTATAACTGCTATTACATATTTTGAATACTATCTTTTTATTCCAGGAAAGTGAAATCCTGATTCTTGTTTACAGTGTTGTATACATTACTTCTGCATACATTATAGTACCTCTGATAGACCATTTACATATTATTAACTTTTGGATAGGTTTTCTTTGAAAGTAGTGATTCACTATTGCATTAGAATTTTGCATTTTGAAGAGTCAGGGAATACTGTGTCCTTGTAATGTCTCTCAGGCATATATGGCTCTTCTTAGGAAAGGGACTTGAAGATGGAGAGGGAAGCTGAGTGGGTTGGAAGAATGTGAAAAGGCATTAAAGATAAAGGCTTAAAGAATATAATACAGAGGATATTATTTTTTATTTAGATTGCCCTATCTCTTCCTCATTTTCACTGAGTCTATATTTCTCCAATATGTAATACTATATGCTTTCAGAGTTTGACTGAATCTGAGCTTATGTGTACTGTAGTTTAGAGAAGTAATTGTTTTTTTTCCCTAGTTTTAATCTAATGTTCTTACCAGAGTTGCTTTACAACCTTTTCTCTTTTCAAACTTTGAAGAATATGTAGAAACCTATTCCATATGACTCAGCTTTTGTGTTGCCATTAAGGAAATAGCTCTTCTTCTATTCCCATTGATTCAAAGAAACTGCCCAGTTGGGGACCAGGTGGCTATAGCTCTGGGATTAAAGATTTCAGCCCAGCGTGACTACTCTTTTAAACAGAGAACATATTGTATTAGTCCATTTTCACATTGCTGACAAAGACATAACCGAGACTGGGCAATTTATAAAGAAAATGAGGTTTAATGGACTCGGTTCCATGTGGCTGGGGAGGCCTCATAATCATGGTGGAAGGCAAAAGGCACATCTTACATGGTGGCAGACAAGAGACAATGAGAGCCGAGTGAAAGGGGAACCCCTTCATAAAACCATCAGATCTTGTGAGACTTATTTGCTACCAAGAGAACAGTATGGGGGAAACTGCCCCCATCATTTAATTATCTGCCACCAGGGCCATCCCACAACATGTGAGGATTATGGGACCTACAAGTCAATATGCAATTTATGTGGAGGCACAGCCAAGCCACATCACATATACATTTGGGGGCAGTTTGTAGTGGCAACTTTCCATCCGGACTTTTGGGAAGTGAAACACACCATTCTGCTGTGGAGAGGTTGATGGAGAACATGCACAGAGACTGAGCAAAGGGGACACATCCAGGTGTTTGAGTCTAGAATCAGTTTGTTTTGAGTCCCAGCTGCATCCTTTTTTTTTCTGTTTTCATGAGCTCATTATTGTCTTTTCAGTATAGTTTATGTTTTTGCCTAAGCTGTTTTTCTCAGTGTTTCTAGAAGCCAGCCCCAAGCATCCCATTTTTCTTCATATTTTGTTGAGAAACCTCTAGCTATTTTTGGTTTTCAGCTATAACACCTTTAAGTATCATTCCTAATGGTATGTTCTTTGTTATCTTTATAACACAGTTCCTGAAATAGGAATATTGTTCTTTACATGGGTTATATATATGATTTAATGATTTTTAAATTCATAATTGTTTAGCTGATTTAAAATATGATCACATTTACCCATTCTTCCAAGTACTTCTTTTGGCATTGAAAATAAATTTGGAAACTGCAAAGGGAACAGGAACAAGATATTACAGTATGAAAACCCAGTTCAGAGCAAGCATGATAAGATTATTTTGATATTGAAAACCTTGAGTCATCTACGTTGAATAGAAATAAGAAAAGGATGTGGAAGTGCTTACACTTTAATGCTATAAACGTTTTTCCAATACCATCAAGGTAATAGTTTTATAAGAAATCTGATTAATGTAAGAAATTATTTTAATTCCATCCCACTTATTTCAAATAGTTGAACTATTCTTGATCTGTTCTCATCACAGTTAGTCTTTCTTAGCAAATTTCTGTATACAATGAAAAACTATGAAATTGTGTAGTTCTTGTTTCACTGATGTTCTGAAGTTACAGACAACACAGTGATGAGTAACTGGAGATACTTAACTAGATAATACACCCATTTCTGCTTCCCAAGCTGATGAGCTATATGCAGTTTCAGGTTCAGAGTCTAATTGCTTTACCGTTCTTATAATGGGTTGCATTGCAACATGAATTCAGCAAATTCTTACAGTTCCCTTGAGAGGTTTTTGAGAAAGCCACAGTATATAGAAATTGACTCATTTTCCACTGTGAGGGCTGATTGTAATATGTTATGAAAGCTGATGTGTAGTCAGCAAGTCAGGCAGGTCTGAATCATGATTTTTCTTATTTTTTAAGACGATTTTGCAATATCCTCACTTACTTTCCCTAGACCTTTCTGTTAACTAAAAATGCGGTGTAAATAACCCTTTATTGGCATCAGACAACCTGTGCTTTAGTCTTGGTCTGCCTCCCTGCCTGTATAACCTTGGATGAGTCACTAAGCTTATTTTCTCATCTATAAATTGAAGCTAAGAATCTTCATCACACAGCGTTGTTGTACGGATTAAGGGAAATGTAGCTGGTATGATATTCTCTGCAGAATGGGGGATAATTTCTGACAGCCCTGTTATTTTCCCAAAAGAGGATAATAAATAAATCACTTGCTAATGGTTGAAGTCATGGAATCTGGACAAACTGTCTGGGTTTGAATACTGTCTGTGTCACCTCCCAGGAGCCTAACTTTTGGTATGGCCTTCTGCCTGTCTGTGCCTCACTTTACTCATCTAAGAATTGGATGTCACAATAGCACCGCCTCATACAATGATGAAAATTAAACAAGTTCATATTTATAAAGCACTTGCAAGTATCTGCATGTAGTAATGCTATATTGTATTTGTGAAATAAACAAACAAGCTATCAGCTAAATAAGCAAAAGGGCTATTTGCCCTCCCTCAATGGATTCAGGGAAATCCAAGGTTCTGAAGTTGACATTGAAGCATGGAGCACTCTGTCTGCTGTGATGGTTGCTTCTCATGACTTCAAGCAGTCTCCCAGGAGGAGGTGCCATCCAGAGCCCTGCCAGATAGCTTGAGTCTTTTGGGGAAGTGTAATCCTACTCCCCTTGTGTTGTCTTCAGCCAAGAATGTTCTTAGGCTTAGCTCTTCAGTTCCACAAGCATTAATCTTCCAGAATCCCAGCTTCCCAACTGACTGCTTGGCCCAAACTAGGAACAAAGTCCTTCATGTACTGACCAGGAAGCCCTGACCCTTTGCCTCCTCTGGAGTTTGGATTTCCAGACCAGAGGAGCTTTTCCTTTTGAACCATCTCAGCACAAAAGGACTGATTGCTCCTCTCCCCATTCACCCTCTTCTGGATGAAGGGCTGCTCTTTCTCACCCTACAGTGCTTGGTCACCCTTCCTTGAGCACAAAGAGGTTCATGATACTCTTTTTCCCTGGACACTTCCCTGGAAAGACACTGCCTGTATGTCCCCTTACAGAACTTCCACGGACTGGGACATCTGAATTCAGGTGGCAGTGGTTTGGGGAGCATACTTGGCTTTCTCTGGTTGGTCCTAAGTTTGAAGTGGAGATAATAAATAGAGAGACTGGCAGTTGGTGACTGAGTCCTGACGATTCTGGGCTTATTGCTGGAGAGTTTGCAGTTTGGCTTGCTGGACTGTTTTCTGCAGAGGTTGTGGGTCAGAGTTGCTTTGTTATGCATGGTCTGGCCCTGGTCTGTTTGTATAGTTTTCATGTTATACCTTATTTTGGCCATAGAGACGCATAACACAAGTCCGTCAAACTCAACATGTTCAAAATTAAGCTACTCATTTTCATTCAATTAATTTCCTGTACATCTGCTAAAACTATGAATTGGAGGGTCAATCTTGTGTCTCCTATTTTACTACACATATCTAATCAATCACCTGTTCCTATCAATTTCACTTCTTTGATCTTTCTTCAGTCTGCACCCTTGTCTCTGATTGCCTATGATCCAAATATTCATAATTTCTGCTCAATTTGATTACACATGATGGTACTCTTAGCAACTTTCGTTCTCTTCTAATACATACTTTATATGTCTGGTAGAGTCATCTTCTTGACCTGCAAGCCCCTACATGACTGTCAGTGAAAGTCCACAATCCTTACCATGGCTTCTTAATACGTTATTCATAACCTGATCCCTGGCCAGTTGTCCAGCTTCATCTCGCCCTGTTCTCCAATCCTACAAATATACTCCATCATAATAAGAACATTCAGTTCTCCATTTATGTCATTGTTTTTCTGTTTTCTATGCCTTTACATGGTGCACACACTGCTTTCAACTCTTCCCCTCACTTTTTCTTACCTTCCTCTTGCACAGATTTTGTCTGAATAAGTTACATGCCTTCCTGAAGGCTCAGCAGAGGTATCACCTCCTCTGTTGAGGCTTCCACAATCTTCCCCAGCCTATGAGATTACCTTTTTATGTGCTACCATAGCAACATGTACAGACATCTATCACAGTATTTACTGTATCATACTTTCTGTTTATTTGACCATGTTCCACTTTAGAATATTAATATCTGTACGGCAAAGATGATTTTTTAATAAAATTTTCTATTTAACCACAGGGTCTGGCATATGGGAAGTGCTGAATACGTTTTGTTAAAATTATAAAATTACAAAGTTAACAATTAATTGCTGATAAACCTTTGTGCAAATAAGTGCAGCCTTGATTTCCACCCCCTTTGCATGTGTACCTTTCTTCAGAGGACAGCTTTTTCTAAATGGGGTGAATATGCAGGAGGTTCAGTTTTTCACTCTGGCACTTCTCCCTAGTGCTTAGAACTTATGGTTCCTCCTCACTCTTTCCAGTATTGCTGTGTGCTGACCACTTGCTAGTCAACAACTCTCGCGACACGCGGTAGATCTCCTGAAATCCATCTTTCTTTTCTGCAGGAGAGTGGAAAAGGGAAGAAAGTGGAGCCTACTTCATTTCTCCTCCTACCAGCTTGCCTCTTTATAGATAAACAGTTTGAGAATGAAGAGTTAAAGTTCTTGACAACTTGAAGCTCCCAATGGGAAATCATCCAAGGAAAAGCGGGCTTTATGGAGATGTCTAACACACTCCCCCTCAGCTTCTCAGTCTTTCTCCAAGCCCCACCCTCCAAAGATCTCTCTTGGTGAATATCTGTGCATGGGAAATTCATCCCAGCCTCTGGACAGAATCTTGGTCCCCAGACCTAACACTTCACACCAGCATTTCATTATTTGTAAATATGGTGTGGGGGAGGGAGAAAGCCCTTGGTAATTCTATGTAGGCTGTTTCGCACAACTGTGTTTGGAGGCTTCTGGTGTGATGCCTCTCAGGAATACTGCAGCGCTGCAAATCAGAGAGTGGTGTTCTCTCATGGCATGCATTCTGGAGACTGTACATCTTTTTCAATATTCTAACAGGTATGATATGTACAACTCCCTGCTTAGCTATTGAGTCTGTTATGTTAGTTACGGTAGTCCAAGTGCAGCACTTTTCCTAAGGCCAGTCATCACTTTTCTTTTAAAGAAAGAAGGGAGGTAATATTTAACCCTATGTTAAGGCCAAAGCATTCCCATAAATAGCAAAGTACTGCCATTGTGTACAACAACCTTTAATTCCTTTTTCACTCTGCAAAGGAGCTATATTGCCCTGTAATGAAAGTTTCTGTTGTCCTAAAAAGGCTTTTTACATTTGGATAAGAAATACATTTCTTATTAGAGTAGGATGAAATTATTTACTTCTCCTGTGTAGGGATGTGGCTGGGTGAGGAGTGAGTGTCAGGCTGGTGGTGCTAATTCATCTTGTTCCATCCGTGTGATGCTCATGGTCAGACTCCAGATAACACAATATTGCTATGTTTTGATAACCTCTAGTTGTACTCTGGGGAAAACATGCTATAGCTGAATAATATTTTTAACTGTTGAATTATGTTTAAGAATACTTAGTATATTTTTTCTTGCTCTCTTTTTATACCACCCTCTAAGCAACTTCACTGGTATTTCATTGTTCCAAAGAGGAATGCAGAGGGTGAAACGATTAGGTGGCCAGAAGTCCTGGATTTTTACCCCATAAAGTATTGTTATGAAAAGAACTGAATTTATGGGATAAAAGAAGGGCTTCTTCCGAGGGTGGAAACAAACCCTGGATAGAAGAGACAGACATGATGCTGAATCTAGAAGGAGTAGGCCTCTGTTCATTCTTCCCGGTGGACTTTTCAGAAGAGTTTATGATACCTTGTGCAGAAAATATGTGATAACAGAAGGCACCCACCATGGCTATCTCTCTGAAGGAAATCAAGAAGGACTTGGGTGCAGTTTCCTTTAGCTCAGTGTGATGGGTGCTCAGAAACAAAATTAACTGTATTAGAAGAAACTGTGGTAGAGCTGTGATATTCCTAGCACCTCAAAGTTAGTGGACTAATTGTAAATTAGTTTACAACTAATTCAGTGACCATTGGGAAGGTACTTAATTTCTCCAAATCTCATGTTCTCATCTATAAAATAGAAGTCATAAACTTACCTTAAATGATTGTTTTAAGTTGGTATTTGTCAAGGACCAGCAGGGTATCATTAAATGACATCCATCCATTATTACATTATGACTTTCATTTATAATAAAGCGATAATTATGTTTATATAATTATTAAATAAAAGGCTTGTTTGAACCTATGTGAATCTCTTAGTACTCTGCTGTCACACTGCCTGAATACACATTTACATTCTCTTCAAATTTTTAAAGATATAAATACATTTTTATTGTGTGAGGAGCTCATTATTGGATATAATGTCTCGAATCTGTAAAATTGGCTCAATGTTTAATTCAAGAACACAAGTAAGACTTGCGACTTCTTTAAATTTCAAAGCTTGACTCATACTAAATTCCAATTGATTACATGTACATTTCAAATAAATTGAGGAAGAAATTCATTAAAAACATGAAAATGTCAACATAGAATTTTAATTATTGTGCTTACCACATACTTGAAATGTCAGAAAATCTCAGGATTATATGAACCACATAAATTGAATGCATCTTTAGGGAATAAACATTTCTAGTATAAAGTCATATGTCCTTATTCCTTTAATGTTGCATTGCTTGATAAATGCTAACGAATGATGATAGAATAATATTTTGTAAATTAAATTTTCTCAATTTTTCTCCTCTGGAGGGTGCATGAACCATATGCTTTAAATAATTCTGTCTTTGTTTCTATTTATTCAATTTCCTGTTAAAATGACTTTTGGTTTGGGAGTGATTTTCTTACTGCTTAGTCCTGAGTACCTTAAACCACAGCTTTCTAACCAGTGCTACATGCTGCACCAAAAATTGGTGTATTGGTCTGTTCTCACACTGCTAGTAAAGACATAACCAAGCCTGGGTAATTGATAAACAGAAGAGGTTTAATGGAATCACAGTTCCATGTGGTGGGAGAGGCCTCACAATCATAGCAGAAGATAAAGGAAGAGCAAAGGGATGTCTTACATGGTGGCAGGCAAGAGAGGATGTGCAGTGCAGGGGAGTACCCCTTTATAAAACCATTAGATCTCATGAAACTTATTCACCATCATGAAAACAGCACAAGAAAAACTTGCTCCCACGATTCCGTCACCTCCCACCTAGTCTCTCCCATGACACGTGGGGATTGTTACAATTCAAGGTGAGATTTGGGTGGGAGCACAGAGGCAAACCATATCAATAGGTTACAAGTGTGCCTAAGGAGGATTCCTTAGCCCAAGTTGAAGGGTGGGGTCTTGGGATGGCAAGAGTTCTATGAGCACTCCAGCTAAAGCAGCTTTTTCCATCTACCATAGTCTGTGCATATATTATTATTGTCCACCTGTACCATGAAATGAAAAGTGTAGATACCTTGTCAAATAAATAAAAATTATAACTAACTTCTACCTGATTTTTAAAAATCTCATTTAGCCCTTTTGGGAGTCTTTGCACATCTTAAAAAAAAATTATAGGCATTTTACCTCCATGATTATTCTTCTTAAATTCAGACACTTGCAATTATAGTTTTCTAGAAAAAATGAAAAGACAATAATATAACATGGAAAGGTATCCTCTCTGAGAGTAAACAGATTAATAAGAACAAAATAAGACCAGTGAATTTCAAAAGATTATACTACATTTTAAAATTAGTATAATCTAAAATTGGTACAATAGTAAAATTTAAAAGCCCTTATATTAAACATCGATATATAATAATTCATTTTCAACCTTATTTTTAATAGAATGCTTTCCTTAAAATATTTTCTTAGAAGTAATTATTTTGGAAATGTCACAGGGAACACCATAAAACATTCTCATAATGGCATTTTCTATGTAAATTTGCGTCATATCTACTTTTCTGTTTCTATAGAAATTTTTATTTCAGGATGAGTAAATTATAAAAGAGTTTAGTAAAATGGTCATCAGTATAACTCTGTGAGAAAGACCAAAATAACAGTGGTTTACATAGGAGGGGGATTTTTTTTTTCTCTTACAGAAAAATCCAAGCAAAGCACTGTGACTCTGAAGAGCCCAGGGATCCAGGCTCCTTTACCAGGTACTGACTTCAGTATCCCACTTATCAAGATTATTCCCACTTCAAAATCCAAAATGTCTGCTCCAACTCTGGCAAAATGTCCACATTCTAGTTGTGGGAAAGAGTAAAGTAGAAGGCACAGCATTTTGTTTTTATTGGTATACCTTGAAGTTACACACCTCTTTTCTTCTTAACTCTGGCAAAATGTTCATGTTCTAGCTGTGGGAAAGAATAAAGTAGAAGGCACAGCATTTTGTTTTTATTGGTTAACCTTGAAGTTACACACCTCTTTTTTTCTTAAATTCCTTTGCCCAGAATGTAGGTACATGGCCAAGCCTAAATTCAAGGAAGAATAGGAAATGTAATCCAGTTAAAAAATGTTTATTACTATGCAAGGGTTTAAGAGGCCTTATAAAACAATTAGCAGTCTGTGCACACAGCAATAAAAGATCTCTTATGATATAAAGAAGAACACAAAGATCATTGTTGTGAGCACTAGCATCTTTGGTTTTACTGAAGGGCCAAAGAGAATGCATAAATGTCACTTACATAGTGTTTTCCTTCAATCTGGGGCCTGCTTCCAGAAAATAATTGTTTTCCATCCCAGTATGTACCTTTGCATAATAAAATATAAATGACTAAAGCAGTCCTCTCTTCAAGGAATTGGCCCTCTTATTAAGAAAAAGATAAAAGTAGAAGTTGACTGATGTGTTGAATGTAATGACAAAAATAGGTACAAAGTTTAGAGGTAAGATAATAGTGATTAAAACAATTTAAGTGGTTCTAAGATTTCATCAAGAATGTGACACTGGAGCTGGTCTAAATGGATCAACACTCATGAATTTTCACCTATTTCTTGGTGAAAAGAGGAATTACATACAACTTTAGTTTACTAAGGAATAATTTATTCTCTGATAACCGGAAGATAAGCCAGTGAGAGAAGAAGACCCCAATTTTGTGCAGGATTGCTGAGAGCTCACTGTGAGCTTTCACTGAAGCTGACAGTCCTGGTGGTAACCCTCTGTCTCCACTCCTTCAGACTTAGGGGTGGTAACTTCCTTTTACAAGTTTCTGGGGGTCTGTATTATCCCCTGTGGTTTTCCTATTCTGCCAACTTTTTAAAAATAGTTTTTTTAAAAAATTAAATTCTTCTCAAATTCCTTGACTTGATTGAGCTATTTCCTGCTTAAAACTTGATGCATACAATGTGTAATTAGAGTCTGACTTCCATGTCCTCATGTTTTGTGTTCAGGGATTCAACCAACTGTGGATTGAAAATATTTTTTGAATAAATAACTAACAATACAGCCGTATGAATAATACAAGTAAAAATGCAGTACAATTTATTTCACATATACAATGTATTAGGTATTACAAGTAATCTAGAGGTGATTTAAAGTGCATGGGAGGATGTGTGGTTACATGAAAATATTATGCCATTTTATATAAGGAACTGAAACATAGTAGGACTTTGATATAGGAGTAATTGGGAAGGGGTTCCTGGAACCAATCTCCCGGCACATGGTGAGCAACAACAATATATATTAAAAAATAGGCAAAATATACAATGTAAATAAGAAAATAAAAATCTTTTAATTCTAAATTACATACATAATAACACAAATAAAAGGAACAATTACATAGTACTGCAAGTGGAACACAGTATGGCACATTTGCAGTGGGATGACTTAATAAAACATTCTGGAAAGGGGACGTATAATATTGACAAAAATAAAGATGTGAAGAATTGAATGTATAATTATATATTTCCAATGAATTGAGCATATAAGTTTAAACAGTCATAAAACTCTTCAAGCTGATTATTATTAAACATTTTTGAGAACTATTTTCAGTTGCAGGAATTTCTAATTTCAGTTTAACAAATCAAGAAAAAAAAATGATAAAAACCAAAAAAACCCAGTGATCTTGCACTTTAAAAATATGCCTCACTTTTCATTGTTTAATAGAAGAGTTTGAACTGAAATCACAGATAAGAGCATATAGTCAATAACAACTGATTAAAATATTATAATTCAAAACATATGTGGCAGTGTAAAACAATACTCAAAAGTAAATTTATAGTGAAAATGTTTTCAACATATAAATAGAAAAATAAAAATAGACAGCATAAAGAGAAGAATCAGAAGAATTTTTAAAAGCAAATGTGAGAAATATAAAGAAAAAAATAGTAAATACAAATGCATATTAAATGATGAATAATGATAAGAGCTGATTCTTTTTAAATGGATGGAATGTTAAACAAAATAACATATTCTAATGAATCTAATTAAGTTAGAGAGAAAATGCAGAAAGTATATTTGAAAAGAGAATAGTCATAACAATAAATCAGAAAAGAATTAAAACAAAATTTTTAGTCCAGTCTTAATATTACATTTAAAAGCATGTATTATTTTATAAGTAGTAAAAATATATCTTAAAATATAAATTCTAAATGTGTGGAAGACTCTAATTTCATTCTGGAAAAATATAAATTACCAAAATTAATTTGAGAAAAAAACTCTATTAAAAATAGGAAAAGATTTAAAAATTATAATCCCTAAACAATTTCCAGCTTCTCTCTAAAAAGCGTTTATTAAAAACACCAATGGCCTTAAGAAAGAACAAAAATCAACAGGATTATATAAAATACAACAATCAAAATATTATAACTATTAGAAGATTAAATTGTTTATTCCTGTACTAGAAAATTTGAAACACTGGATGAAATAGACAATACTTTTTTTTTGTTTACAAAACAAAAAGAAAGAGGGCTGATTTCCAAAATTAATATTCATAATTTTTTAGACAAAGATCTAACATACAAAATAACCTCAATCACATTATGAAGTATTTTGACTTCTGCTTCTTTTTTTATTGTTTTCTTTGGCTTTGGCTTTTTAAAAATTTATTTATACAATATGTCCATGTAGTGACTTCTGCTTCTGGCCATAACAGAGTTAACAGACCATAGCAGAGACCTTCCTGCTAGGAAGGAGATACAAGCTAATCACACCCATCTTGCTGAGGCTAGAAGACAGAGATTGGATTTTAGGGAGGTGGGGGTGACCAAAATCTTAAAGGCATAGTTCCATAGAGAAGGCAGTTTTAGATATTTAAGGGAAAAATAATAACAAATGTATGCAAATTCTTCTAGAGACTTGAAAAGGATGAAGCACCCCCTAACTCATTTTATGAGGTGAACATGACTTTGATAACATATCCTGAGAAGAAAATTACTGATTCATGTACATTACAGTCATTTAGCTCATGAACAATAATAGAATTTTAACCAAAATAGCAACAAGCTGAATTTAGCAACATATGATAAAGATTCCATACATCTGAAAGGATGGTTATATCTTTCATGAATGCAAAGTTTATTCAAATTAAATGTTCTCTACACTAGTCCCTTAAAAACTTCCCTATTGTAAAAATATGGAGAAAAATGTCAGAGCTATTGAAAAACTCCAGAAAAGTTTTCAATAAAATTAATGAATTGCTTATGAAAAAAACTTTTATAAAATTAAGAATAGAAGGGACTTTTATTAATATAAAAATAGTATCCAGACAAATACATAAACAACCAAACCAAAATCCCTAATGCCAATATCATACTTAATGGAAACATGATGATAGTTTTTCCTTTGGAAGTGAAATAAGGATGTTCGCTATTACCATTTAGCTTCAATATTGTACTGGAGAGTTAGAAAAATACCGTTAAAGAGAAGAGAAAAAGCTCTAACCACAAAGAAAAAATTTGATAATTTTGGCTACATAAAAAGTAAAACCTATTCCTTAAATTAGTCCTTTTATAAAGTGAGTATCAAGCCAAATGATAGAGGATATTTACAACCCATATAACTAAAAATGGCTCATAATTAATAAATAATTCATCTTATAATTAATAATGAAAAAAAGTCCTCTAGAAGAAAAATAGGCAACAAATTTGAGCAGGAATTTTGAAAAAGAGAATATCCACGTATGCAGTAAATAAATAGCAAATTATGTAGTAGTTGGGAAGTGTAAAATAAAATGACAATGAGATTCCAGTAGAACTCACGAGAAGGGCTGAGATATTAAGAATTCTGACAATGTCAATTAGTAGCTAGGATATAGAACAATAGAAATTTTCATACATATTTAGTAGAAGTATAAGAATTCTCACCATGCACACGCAAAACACCAATTATATGAGGCGATGGATATATTGATAAGCTTGACTGTCGTAATCATTTTAACAATGTAAAATTTGTATCAAACATAACATTGCACATCTTAAATGTATAGAATTTTTTATTGTCAGTTTTACCTCACTAAAGCTGGGGAAAAATGTTAATGTCAGAAAAAAAAGCATATAAGTTAGAAAAACCACAAAAGTTTCTCAATGAGAATCAAGAATTAATATCATTAATAAATGCCACCAGAAGTGGTATTTATTAATACCTGGGAAGTAATCTTAAACAGAGCTTTTGTGGCCCAGTGAATATAATAACAAATTCATTATTATATTCACTGGGCCACAAAATATGGCTGAAGGTACGAGGTAGGAAAGGTTGATCTACTCTGTCTTCAACTTTAACCAGTGAAAATCAAGGAATCGTCTTTTATAATTTCTGCTATTGTCTTATTTGACTTGGCTGTCAGAACTTTAGAATCTTTTATGGCTTCCTATCATTTTATGTTCTCAGAGAAATATTTCTCTTGAATGATGTCATATTAACATGTATAACATTTTCACATTTTATGAAATTTATGCCCTTTTTTACAGAAAGCCACTTTAATGATTTTTGCTCATCTATTAAATAAACAGTATTATTTTGAAGATTTAGTTCTTAGAAATATTCCAAATTAGTTTATTTTTTTCTACATTTTAGACTTCATAAAATGCCATATTCCATCACTCTATAAGAATACAAGGGTCTGGGCACCGTGGCTCATGTCTGTAATCTCAGCACTTTGGGAGGCTAAGGAGGGCAAATTTCTTGACCCCAGAAATTTGAGAACAGCCTAGGCAACACAGAGAGACCTCACTGTTACAAAAAATACAAAAATTCACTGGGTGTGGTGGTGCAGTGCCTGTAGTCTCAGCTACTGGGGAGGCTGAGGCAGGAGGATTGCTTGAGCTTGGGAGGCAGAGATTCTAGTGAGCCAAGACCACCCATTGTACTCCACCCTGAATGACAGAGACCCTGTGTCAAAAAAAAAAAAATAAAAAATAAAAGAAAAGAAAAAGTCTATGCAGTGACTCATGCCTGTTATCCCAGCATTTTTGGATAAAGAAAATGTGGCGCATATATATATATATATATATATATATATATATATATATATATATATACACCATGGAATACTATGCAGCCATAGCCATAAAAAAGAATGAGTTCATGTCCTTTGCAGGGACACGGATAAAGCTGAAAAACCATCATTCTCAGCAAACAGAAAACTAAACCCTACATGTTATAACTCATTAGTGGTAATTGAACAATAAGAACACAGGGACATAGGGAGGAGAACATCACACTCCAAGGTCTGTGGTGGGGTGGGGGGCAAGGGGAGGGAGAGTACTAGGTCAGATACCTTAATGCATGCAGGGTTTAAAACCCAGATGACAGGTTGATGGGTGCAGCAAACCTCCATGGGACGTGTATACCTATGTAACAAACCTTCACATTCTACACATGTATCCCAGAACTTAAAGTATAATAAAAAAAAATGAGGCACAACTATTTAAAATAAAATTCTCATTACTATTTTAATAAAAGTTATATTTATTATTTTAAAAATAATATATTTATAACATTTTATTTTCTACTCATTTCCGTTTTGACTTCTGTAATTTATGTTTTGTTCTGCACTAATGATTAAAAAATAAGAGAAGTCCAACAAACTATTTTCACTCAACTGACATGGAATTATTGGCCAGCAGCCGGTACGCAATCGTGTTCATGGGGTTCATCAATATGATGAAGTCAATGAGTGAGTTCTGGCTGATCAATAACCATAGAATGCCCCATCCTGGAATACCTAGAAATGTTGGATAAAATGTAATAAATCTACTTTTAAGTACACTTTGAGGCTAACAAATAAGTAAGATAAATAATCAGATAACAAAAATGAAGAGAAGGCTAAGAAGCAAAATGCTCAACATAAGAACTGATGTAGTGACTATTCCATGGAGTTTTGCTATCTTTTCTTAAAAGAGACTTAACATCATATGGAGCAGATTAGATGTTTGAAAAGCTATGTCCTCAGATATAAAATGCAACACATCTAATAGCATGGACAAATGGAAGGGAATTTGGCTATGTTGGCCTAGACTCAGGGCAGAAAAGCCAAATAAAAAGGAAATCGATGTAGCTATAGCAATTAAAGAAAAAAGTAAACTTTAAGACAAAAGCATTAATATGACAAATGATTTTCTAGTATAAGGATAAAATAAGTTTTAAACAATTTGTGGACTATAATAATTTAAAACCTGTTAAGTACTTATTAAAATACTATCAAAATAGGTAAAGTAAAAGTTGAAAGAATTAAGCAGAAATTGACAAGTCATTAAGCATAGCAGATTTTTTGTTTTTACATATTTCAGTTACTAATAAAAGTAAAGCAGAAAAAAGTAAACAGATATAAAAGCTTCCAACAAAATAAATTTGTTGTAATAAATATGCAGAACCTTGAGCCCCACAATTAGAAAATATTCTTTTTTCTCAAGCCTACATAAAATATTTACCAATATTAACTGTGTACTAGGCCACAGACTAAGTATCAGAATGTATTACATAACTGATGTCATAAATCACTTTCTCTGATCACAATACTGTTCAATTTGAAATGAATAGCAAAAATATAATTAAGGTATTTCATAAATTTGGGTACTTAAAATTCTATTCTAAATTCATTGATCAAAATATAGACTGGAAATTAGGAAATATTTAGAATGATATAAACTTAAAATTATATTCTAAATTCCTTAATCAAAATATAGACTGGAAATTAGAAAATATTTAGAATGATATAATCATAAAATATTAATTATTATATTTAATAATACCTGTGATAAGAAAGCAATTTATCACAGAAATCATCATTTACCAAAAAATGAATGACAGAATGCTATTGATATAAGAAATCTATTTTATCTAATTCTTTATATTTAAAAATAAATATGGAACCAGGGAATAAATGGAAAATGTCATTTTTTTTGGCCAATAGATCTAGAGATTCAATGCATTCCATTAAAATGCCAATAAGTAGTTTTTTGCAAAGCATGTAAAATTGATTCTAAATTTAATTGGAAGTAAAAAAGTGAAAAACAGGACAGTCTCATAACAAAGCAGCAATACATGTTATAAAGACATGGCCAAGTTTGGTAATGTGAAATTTTAGGGGTAAACAATTAAATCATAAAAAAGAATAGAAGCCCAGGAAAAAAACTGTAAATATATAAGCCCTTGATATAATGGCAGAGATGCAATTGCAGATCAATGAGGACAGGACTAAATTTACAATAAATAAACTGAAAGAAGGAAGTAAAAAAAGGAGCAAAGAAACCTGGCGTATAGCAAAATCAATTTTGATGTCTAAAGACCTAAATATAAAACACGGAATCATACAATCTGTGGATGAAAAGGTAGAATGTTATTTTAGGACTGGAAGAGATTATGCCATGAGACACATAAAAACATAGACCACAATGGAAAGCATTCATACGTTTGGCCAACATGCAAATTAAGACATCCCATAGAGAGTAAAAAGACGAAACAACTGGGAACTGTGTTTTGCCATGTATTTTGCTGAAAAATAACTGATATCAATATGTGAGGAAATCTTACAAATCTCTTAAGAAAAACACAATTTCCAAATAGTTAAAAGATTTTAATAAACACTAGAGAAAAAATGCAAATGTATTATATTTCATTAATTTTAATGGAAATGAAAATAAAATCAGCGTTGAGATATCACTACCTAACTACCAGACTGGTAAAAAATATATTTAGAACAACTGTAGAAAATAAAGTATAGTTGAAAATGCAGAGCAGTAAAAACTCTTATATTTTATGTCAAAAATAACTGCATATCCTATGAACTAGAAAATCCATTCATAGGTGCATAACCTAGATGAACTCTTGCATTTTTGTTCTAGAAGACGTATTTTTAAATGCTCATACAGAAAATGACCTGGTAAAAACCTAACTACCCATCAACAGAATTAGTAATTTCTAATCATTCATATAATACAGTACATGTAACAACAAATATTCCTAAGCCACAGCTACAAGGAAGAAGCGTGCACAAATTTCATAAGCAAAACTTTGAGAAAAAAAACCCCAAAATATATTATGTGTCATCTCACATCTAAAGGTTTCAAAAATGGTAAAACCAAGTGATACTGCTTAGGAATATGCATATATAAGTAGTAAAACTGGAAAGAATCAGATGGAAATGTTTACCATAAAAGTAAGGATAATGATTATCTTATGTATTTGGTGAAGGGCATAAAGAGAAGCTTGTAAAGTATTAAGCTTCAACTTGGGTGGTGATTGTATGACCATTTCGACTGCACACATCCTTCATACTCTGATACTCCTTTTAGCTTGTGGTTCCTTGAAAATAGTCTGATGCAAGGATAAAGTACTGAGGCTTTATTTGTGATGTATAATTCTAAGAAATAAGAATCAGGGCAAACAGAAGTGAGGCAGGGAAGGATAGGTACAGTGCCAGATGATGTGGTATCGTGGGAGCCCTGTTTCCTGATGTAGTGCAAATGACACAGTTGGCCATTTGGTAGGTCCACGTGCTATGCCTTAGAGTATATCTCCAGGCAGAGTCTATGGAGAAACCGTGCCTGAGAATAGAACATTAAAGGGAAAAAGAGAGAACTTACGTAATTGACTCGTTTATGTCTTCTGTCCCCATTTTTCAAAGTTCACCGCCTGACGTGTCAATTGCCCTGGAATTCTGGGTTGGATTATTTGGCCCCTCTAGCAGCTGCTGGAAAAGCTAGATTTTATTCTTTCTCCTGTGTTTCACTTGGGTTCCAGAAGTTTTTGGAGAGCTAGATACTCCTAAACTGTGGTTAATCGACTTTATTTTATTATATATATAATTGTATTTTAGGTTCTGGGGTACATGTAAAGAACATGCAGGATTGCTGCATAGGTACATACATGGCAATGTGGTTTGCTGCTTCTATCCCCATCGCCTATATCTGGCATTTCTGCCCATGTTATCCCTCCCCAACTCCCTACACCCCCACTGTCCTCCTCTAGTCCCCTCCCCGACCCACAGACTTCAGTGTGTGACGCTCCCCTCCCTGTGCCCATGTGTTATCATTGTTCAACACCCGCCTATGAGTGAGAACATGCGGTGCTTGATTTTCAATTGACTTTAGATGGAAGAATTGTGAGTGTGATTGGAGTTGGAGTACCATGACAGCAAATGCTGTGAAGTAGAGAGGAACGTCCAGGAGGCAAGAGAAGTCAAGAAGACCGTTAAGGAGCTGTGTACACTATATCTGAGAAGAATATATTTTAAGATTAAGTAAATTCACATATATTTTATATATACCTTATATTATTCATAAACACTTACTTGAAAAAAATCTATTCTTCCTAGCAGCCATTACTTTAAGATGCATTCTGGCATTCTGATAAAGGAATGTTAACTTATTGATTTCTTTGTAAAGAAAATTAAATTTTATTTCTGAGATATAAAACAAATCAATTTGTAGCTTCATGTGGCTCAGACAGAAATTAGCCCATAAAAGTTCTTTTTAAAATAGTGTCTTAAAATTTCTATTTTATTTCAAAAGGATTGTGTTACTTATTACCATGCCTATATAAACTACTTCTGACATATTAAATGGAAATTTCCATTCATACTGCAAGTTACTTATTTTCAATCACTATGCTTCATGATCATGATTCAAAGTAGTTTTGAGAATAATTTTCTTATCTCCCATAATGTGAGTTTTAGTTTCTGCTAATAAAGAAAATGTATAATGTCAAAAATTCTTCTTTGGATTTAATGATAATTGTAAATGAATTTGTAATTTAAAAATATCATGACACAAACTACAGACTTTTGAAAAGGATCAGGGTTTAACAAACTCTGACTTTATTGATCTCTGTCATACTTGCTGTATGAAACCAAAGCATTGATTAAACACGACTGTGTATTTTGTGCCTAGACTGTGACTAGAGAATGAAAAGAAAAAAAAAAGAAGAAAAAAAGTAACAAAAGCTTATCTTTGTATGTCTGGTAGCATTTGGCTGTGAACCCATCTGGACCTGGGCTTTTTTGTGTTGGTAAGCTATTAATTACTGCCTCAACTTCAGCTCTTGTTATTGGTCTGTTTGGGGTTTTAACTTCTTCTTGGTTTAGGCTTGGGAGGGTACAGTGTCCAGGAATTTATCCAATTATTTCAGGTTTACTGGTTTGTGTGCATAGAGTTGTTTGTAGTAATCTCTGATGGTAGTTTGTATTTCTGTGGAATTGGTGGTGATATCCCTTTTATCATTTTTTATTGCATATATTTGATTCTTCTCTCTTTTCTTTTTTATTAATCTGGTCAGAAGTCTGTCAATTTTGTTGATCTTTTCAAAAAAACCAGCTCCTGGATTTATTGATTTTTTTAAAGGATTTTTTGTGTCTCTATCTCCTTCAATTCTGCTCTGATATTAGTTATTTCTTGTCTTCTGCTAGCTTTTGAGTTTTTTTGATCTTGCTCCTCTAGCTCTTTCTTTCCTTCCTTTTTTTTTTTTTTTTTTTTGAGACAGAGTTTCGCTCTTGTTACCCAGGCTGGAGTGCAATGGCGCAATCTCGGCTCACCGCAACCTCCGCCTCCTGGGTTCAGGCAATTCTCCTGCCTCAGCCTCCTGAGTAGCTGGGATTACAGGCACGTGCCACCATGCCCAGCTACTTTTTTGTATTTTTAGTAGAGACGGGGTTTCACCATGTTGACCAGGATGGTCTCGATCTCTTGACCTTGTGATCCACCCGCCTCGGCCTCCCAAAGTGCTGGGATTACAGGCTTGAGCCACCGCAACCGGCCAGCTCTTTCAATTTTGATGATAGGGTGTCAATTTTAGATCTTTCCTTGTTTCTCATGTGGGCATTTATTGCTCTAAATTTTCCTCTAGAGACGGCTTTAAATGTGTCCCACAGATTCTGGTACATTGTGTCTTCGTTCTTGCTGATTTCAAAGGACATCTTTATTTCTGCCTTCATTTCACTGTTTATCCACTCAATGTTCAAGAGCCAGTTGTTCAGTTTCCATGAAGTTGTGTGGTTCTGAGTTAGTTTCTTAATCCTGAGTTCTAATTTGATTGCACTATGGTCTGAGAGACTGTTTATTATGATTTCTGTTCTTTTGCGTTTGCTGAGGAGTGATTTACTTCCAATTATGTGGTCAACTTTAGTGTAGGTGTGATGTGGTGCTGAGAAGAATGTATATTCTGAAATGTACACTATATTGTTATTAACTATGATCAGTATGTTATGCAATGGATCTTGAAAACTTATTCCTCACATCTAACTGAAACTTTGTACCCTTCAATCAACATGTTCCTAGTCCCCATCCCACACACTTCCACCAGCCTCTGGTAACCACCATTCTGCTCTCTGCTTCAGTGTTGATTTCTAAGAAATAATTCACATATAAGTGAGATCAAGCAGTTTTTGCTTTTCTGTGCCTAGCTTATTCCACTTAATGTGTTGCACGTTAACCCATGATGTTGCACATGACAGAATTTCTTTCTCTTTCTAAAAAAAGAAATTATGGGATATATTTGAAGTTTATAGCATGAAGTTATGGGATACATATAGATACACAGATATATGCAGATAGTGTACTGTTTACTATAGTGAAACAATTTAACATTTTCTTCTTCTTTAGGGCTGAATAATACTCCTTTGTGTATATACACTACATTTTCTTCATCCATATGTTGATGGACACTTGGGTTGATTTCATATTTTGGCTATTGCAAATAATGCTGCAATGCACATGGGTACAGATATCTCTTTGACATACTAATTTTATTTCTTTTGGATATATACTCAGAAGCGGCATTGCTGGATCATATGGTAGCTCTATTTTTAGTTTTTGAGAAACATACGTACTGTTTTCCACAATGACTGCGCTAATTTACATTCCCACCAACAGGGTACGAGGCTTTCCTTTTCTCCACATCTTTGCTAGCACTTACCTTTTATCTTCTTAAAATTAGCCACTCTAACAGTTGTGAAGTGGTATCTCACTGTGGTTTAATTTGCATTTCTTCTATGATTAGTGATGTTCAAAGTTTTTTTCATAATTTCTATTTGGATCCTTTACCCATTAAAAAAATCAGGTTATTTGTTTCCTTGCTATTGTGTTGTTTGCATTTTAGATTCTGTGGTAGTCTTATTGTTACAGTCTCAGTTTCCTCATTGGCTACGTAAGCAAAATGTTACCTACCACATATGATTTATATGAGGTTTAAATGACTCAGTAATTATTTAGCCTATTGTACAAACTCTGATGTTTTGTAAGTATTCAAAAAGTGATAACCATAATAACTCTGTTTAATTTTACATTCTGAATTAAAAGCATTAAAAAAGCAGCAATTTTCAATTGCTAGTTAAACATCAATTCTGGTGAGGATGATCAGTTCATGTAAAGGCTATTAGTTTTGATAGAAAACTGGATATTTGAAAGATGCTAAAAGAAAACAACAGAGATCACTTTCCTGTCCCAAGGGGTATAGGTAGCCATATGTTAGAGAATCAGACTGTCATGAGGTAAGTTCATTGGCATCATTAATGGTGAGTTATCTAGATGTCTTCTTATGTGATGGTGTGTACTGCATCTATGACACGTTTTTAAAATTTTTAAAATTATACTTTAAATTCTCAGGTACATGTGCAGAATGTGCAGATTTGTCACATAGGTATACACATGCCATAGTGGTTTGCTGCATCCATCTTGGAATAAACTTAAATGCCCATCAATGATAGACTAGTTACAGAAAATGTGGCACATATATACCATGGAATACTATGCAGCCATGAAAAAGGGATGAGTTCATATCCTTTGTAGGGACATGGATAAAGCTGAAAACTATCATCCTCAGCAAATTGACACAAATAATAGAAAACCAACACTGCATGTTCTCTCTCATAAGTGGGTGTTGAACAATGAGAACACATGGTCCCAGGGAGGGGAATAGCACACACCAGGACCTGTCGAGGTTTGAGAGGCTATGGGAGGGATAGTGAGGGGTGGAATATAGGACGGATAGTATTAGGAGAAATACCTAATGTGTATGAGTATATGATATATTCTTAATCCAATAATCTTTTAGAATTAATTTTTGGAAAAAACGAGCTAAATTATTTTAGGGCGTATCTTTAGAAGGTAGAATATACTTCAGTATAGTTGCCAAGGTCTCTTTAACAAGTCAGTGCCATAAAAGGAAATATAAAAAGAAGGTAGAGGTGTTAATAGATTTAAAAAGAAGAGGAGACCAAGAGTGGTGGCTCATGCCTGTAATCCCAGCATTTTGGGAGGCCGAGGGGGCTGGATCATCAAGGCCAGATTTTGAGACCAGCCTGGCCAACATGGCAAAACTCTGTCTCTAGTGAAAATACAAAAAATAGCCAGGCATGGTGACAGATGCCTGTAATCCCACCTACCTGGGAGGCTGAGGCAGGAGAATTGCTTGAACCCAGGAGGCAGAGGTTGCAGTGAACCGAGACTGTGCCAGTGCACTCCAGCTTGGGTGACTGAACGAGGCTATGTCTTAAAAATAAATGAACAGATATATATATATATATATATATATATATATATATATATATATATAATAAAAAGAAGAGATTCAAGGACTATAAAAAATAGATGCAATATATGTTCTGGCTTGGGTAAGCCAAGCCTCATGGTAATTTCTGGGACAATTGGAAAACTCAGAATATAAACTATATGTTAGGGCTGGGCATGGTGGCTCTCGCCTGTAATCCCAGCACTTCGGGAGGTCAAAGGAGGCAGATCACTTGAGGTCAGGAGTTCGAGACCAGCTGGGCCAACATGGCAAAAGCCCGTCTCTACTTAAAAATAAAAAAAGTTAGTTGGTCATGTTGGCACACACCTGTAATCTCAGCTACTCAAGAAGCTGGACAGGAGAATCACTTGAACACAGGGAGGAGAGTTTGCAGTGATGGAGATTGTGTCACTGCACTTCAGCCTGGGCAACAGAGTGAGACTCTGTCTCAGAAAACCAAAACTAAACCCTGTATGTTAGTGAAGACGAAAGTCATTGATAAGGAAATGTGAATATTTGGCAACTGACATATATATCTTTCTATGTGTGTGAGTGTGTGTGTGTACATATGTAAACAGAGCAAAATATCCAGAAGGTTTTACCCTAAAGTGTAGTCTATAGTACATGTGTGATAATCTATGAATGGTAAAATATTGCATTTTTATTTTATTGATTTTGTTTATCTGAATTTTCTTTCTAGAATGTACACTGAATGCATTGAGTTTTATTTTAAGGTGCTGCCTTTGTAATTAAACAAACTTTGAAATATGTTTGAGATAAATACAATAACAGATGTGCTAACTGACTATATAGGTAGTGTGTCTATATTCCACAGGCAAAGAATTATTTAAATCAAATACATAGGCTTAGGTGAATGTGAAGGGCTCTGTATTTCCTCATTCTTAACTGAATGTATGTTGAAGCGTCTCTGGCATTGTCAGATATTGTGAGATCCCTTCACTGCTGCCACTGGGAATTACTGAGGTCCTCAGTTAAGTGTAGAGTAGAGGCAATAATAATCATCACTGATACCTTTAATTACTAATAAAAATACAATTTTATAAAGATTTCTCTAAAGAATATATTTAGCCTGGCATTTAAATAATTAAATAAATTCAAATGACACTTATTTTTATGTAAATCATCTAACAATGAATGGTATTTTTTTCATAAAGTGATTACCAGGAAATTATCATATTTCTAAATTGTCGTGATTCTTCAGAATAAATGGGCTAAAAGTTCGCTCTTAGCAAATCACAAAGCAACCTCAATTTATAATGTGAATTACACTTACCATTTACTCTTCTTCCTGAAACTATTTGTTTTCAATGTTGTTAAAATGCAGCATCCCTAAGTTTTACAAGCATTTTTAAAACTTTCACATTCCTTTCTATAAACAGTAAAGATTCCTATTATGTGTCATAAATTTATCATTGAAAAGCAGGTACAGTTCAACTTTCAATATGGGATACTGTTGTTTAAGCCTTCTCTGTAGTAGAATAACTCTATCAGTCAAATTTGCATATTTCCACAAAGTAGATACACAATTACTTCCTTACTAATATTTATGTTCTCCGATTCATTTATGCTTAAGCTCATCTGAGAAAAATCATGAAATAATCTCCTGGAGAAGTTTTTATTTGCTGATCATCTGAGAGTCTGATATCTGAACCGATTATTTTAGTAAGCGACCATAGCTTCAGTTTTTTCTTATGGTAGATTATATGAAAATAATATATAGAATTATAAAACTTTTGAGCTGGCAGAGACTTGAGTATTGACCTATTCCACATTATCATTTTTCAAGTATAGAAATTGAGGTGGGAGTTAAAGTAGCTAAAATAGGATTTGAGAAATATTTAAGGCAACTTATAAATATTTTCTCTAAAAAAGTAAAATAAAATATAAATTAATTATAATTCAAATTCTAAATAATATAGAATAGTTACATGTATTATATTAATTATATGATAATAGTTTACATTATACATAAAATAATTTATAAGTCAGGTTTATAATATAAATTATAATTTAATGATATTTAAGATAATTTAATATAATTAAGTATAAATATTGTTCTGCTCTAAGACCCTTCATCACCTTCTCAATTTAAGTGCCATGTCCTCCAGGCATCCTATTTCTTCCCCTTTATGAAATTTATGTAGAAATGTGGCCAAGCATGGTGGCTCACACTTGCAAACCCCAACACTTTGAGAGGCTGAGGCAGGAGGATCACTTGTGCCTAGGATTTTGAGAGCAACCTGGGCAACATAGCAAGACCCCATCTCTACAAAAACCGAAAACATTAGCCAGGCATGGTGGTGCACATCTGCAGTCCCAGCTACCTGGGAGGATTGTGTCAGCTTGGAGGTTGAGGCTACAGTGAGCTTTGATAGTACCACTGCACTCCAGCATGAGTGACAGAGCAAGACCTTGTCTCAAAGAACAAAGAAGAAAATAAATTTATGTAAAAATGTAATTATCATACTTATTTTAAAAAATAGAATCGGTTTTCTGCATGTGAACTTGAGGTCTGTGAGTCCGGAGGCCCAGCCTGCCTGCTCACCTCATCTCCAACATAAAGAGTAGCCTGGGCCTTTATCAGGCACTTTTGTCACATGAATGACAAAACAAGCTTCAAATTTGGCTTCTATTAAAAAGAACACATCGTTGCTCTAGGTGGCTTATGTTAAGTTACAGAAACCTCGAAATTTTTCTTGTTATTTTGAGTAGCCAAAATTATCCTTAGCACCACAAAAGTTGTGCCATAGCCTCTATTTTAAAAAACCCATGTATATTAATGAAGGAATCTAAGCGCCAGAGAAGTAACTTCCTTCAAGTCAGATGGCTGGTGTTTGTTGGCATTAGATTTCAAACTTTGTTTTGACTCCGGTGTCCATCGTCATGTGCCATGAAATACAGTTTGTACCGAACTCCTCTTCCTCCACCCAAAGTGGGTCTCACCACCTTGTCCCAACCCATTGCTCTCCTCAGTCAAATACTCCACGACTCACGGGTTCTGAAACCCACTTTTCATCTGTGACATTTCTTCAATAGCATTTAGTTTCCTTAGGTCTTTTCTCTTGCTGACCTCATACGTTCGTTGTACCCTGTGGAACAGCATTTGAAACTTAGGCAAAACTCCCCTTTGCTTAAAAATAACTCCACGCCATTCCATGATATTATCTGAAAAACACCACTCTCCTCAGGAAATGCTGTTTTCGAGATAATCCTTAACTCTCAAGTTTCATCCTCCATTACAATCCTAACTCCATGGAATAAAGTCCCCCCTATATTAAATTAAATTGTATAATATATATTTGAAAGAGCCTCATAAAATGCAAAAGGGTTAAATCAATATGTATTGCTTGGTTATTATTATTATCCACGCTGATTACATCAGAACTTTGATCAAACCTTGTTTTTCTTATTTCTTAACAGGTGAGGCTCTCCCCTCATCTTCCATTCTCCTTGCTCTGTTCTCTAAGAAATTGTTCTTAAACGTAAGTGTGCACCCAATCACCGGAAGGACTTGTTAGACATGGGAAGGTGATGGGTAGCTTAATTAGTTTGAAAGTGCGAATCATTGTGATATGTATGCATCTATCAAAGCATCATGCTGTATACCTTAAATAAATAAGTCAAAATTATGTTGTTAAAAACATTTTTAAAACAAATAAATGTTTTTTTAAAAATATGGATTGATAAGCCTTCTCCGCAGAGTTTCTGATGCAGAAATGAGCTCCCCTGCAAATTGCATATCTATCACATTTATATATGCTGCTGATCTACAACTCACACTTTTGGAACCTCTGCTCTAAGAAAAAAAAAATCATGCCCCCAAATCCCAGTCTCCAGCTCTTGGCCTGTCTGTCCACTGTTTTCTCATCGTCTCATCCAAAATGACATTTTTAAACATTCAAGTTCTGAACTTATCAGAACCCTTGACCTCTTGCTTAGTATTGCCAAGCCACCTCAGCCACACATGGAACTAAGTCCCTAGCATAAAATATTGCTCCCAGTCACACTGAAATTCAGCCCTTTTGCACAATTTCTTCCCTCTGCCTGCCCCTTCACTCTGAAAACATGTTTTCTGTGTTGACTGAGGAATGCAACATTACTCATCCCAGCCCTCTTTGCTAAGTAAGATCAGTCTTCTCTCATGGACCAGACTGGAGTTATTTTCACCTTGTAGTGAGTGGTCAGCTGTGTCTGTGCTCCTCTTGCCAGTATTTTGGACTCTTTTGAGGGCCCTCCCTTCTCTAGCCTTGGATTGCTGCATGGTGAGCCTTCTGCTCACAGACTGCAGAGCTCTGCTGGAGAAAGCTGTGAGGCTTAGTGCAGCTGGCGCCCTGTGAGAGCCTGCGGTACAACTTCAGCTTGGCCAGCGTCTCCTGCTCATCACTCCTATTTACCCTCATGGACTTCCTGGGTCATTTTCCGTGGAAACTTTGCAAGCTCTGTTTCATTTCCTTAAGCCCCCAATCCCATTCGTTCTCTCACCTTTAATTCAATTTATCTGTTCCTGTATCTATATTTATTCTTCTCTCACATCTCGGAGCAAGACATACCCTCTCTCAAAAGTTAAAGCCTGATGTTGCAAAAGAATGTCTGATGTTCCTTTCCTCTCATCTCTCCACACGTATAAAGGAACTAACCTGACTCCTGTCTTCACTGATATCCCTTTTAAGTTAATCTTCCTAGGCTCCCAATTGAGACGTCTCTCTTTCTGCTTTGAGAAAATACCTCAGTTTTCTCCATTAAAGTGAAGTTTTTACTTCGTCCTGCTTTCCTTTCCCAATATTATTTTCCATTTCTCTTATTAATTGGGGTCTTGGGGTCTTTGAATGAACAGTTGATACGGTTTGCATGTGTGTCTCCACCCATATCTCATGTTGACATGAAATCCCTAGTGTTGAGGTGGGACCCGTTGAAAGGTGATTGGATCATAGGGGTGGGTAACTCTTGATTGGTTTAGCGCCACAGTCTTGGTGCACTCCTCAGAACCCTGAGTGATTTCTCACGAGATCTGCCTGTTTAAAAGTGGGTGGCATGTCCCCCTTGCCACCTACTTCTCCTGCTTTCGCCATGTGACCCTTTGCTCCCGACGCGACGCGCCTGCCCCCGTGAGTGAAAGCTCCCTGAGTCTTCCTCAGAAGCCAAGTGATGTTGGTGCCATCTTACATTGTCTGTGAGACCATTAAACCTCTTTTAAAAATAAATTACCTAGTCTCAGGTATTTATTGTAATGCAAGAACAGCCTACGACAAAGGTCTTATTCAATTCAATTCATAAATTTCCTCAATAACAACTTTCCCCCTCAATTTTTGGAAAACTGGATGGGACCCAATCATTCACTTCATGAAAACACTTCCTCTGAAGTTAATAATGGCAGACTCCAACTTCTGCACCTCTTCCAGTTCAAACTGAATTGAAGGTCTGTGTTGATTCTCACGGATTCCCCACTGCAGTTGTATCTACTTGCCTTTCTAGTAAAAAATATTATTTTCTTGACATCCGAGACACTATATCCTCCTCTTTCCTGTGCCTTTTACTGTTTAACTGTCTTCCTCAATTCTTAACCTTTCCTCTCCCCACCTCATTTTTGGCCTGAGCTTAATCTTTGGCTTCCACAGTCTATGATTCCTTTAGGGTCATTACTTTCTTGTCTAGGCTTTTGACTATCATTCTCACCTTTGGCCCCAATTTGTAACACTTCTAGTTTCCTGCAGGACTTTTCCTTTACATAGGCCCAAGGTTGTTTCTACCAAAAAAAAAAAAAATAATAAATAAATAAAACAATCCCTTCCCATCTTCTCTCCCCTTTTCTTTCAAAAGCAGCAACAGTCACAGAATCAATATCTTGGATGGCTTGTTGACTTATTGCTGACCTGTACCTTCCACAGGCTACAAATCACCAAAGTCATTCAGTGCTTTGGAGACTGAATCTTCCTTTCTTTCCGAAGTCAAAGCTTTCATGACACTGTGCTTAGCTTTCTCTAATGGCCACCTTATGAGGAACACAATGCATCTTTGTTTTGACTCATAAACTTTTTTTTTTTTCCATGCTGCTTGTATCATGTCATTGTTCTTTAAAAATCCACAGGACTTCTTGTTCCCCTTGGCGATCAGACTTCCGTCCAGGCCCAAATCACTGGCACCCTCACTGGTTTGTCAGGCATCCTGCTCCTCCCCAAAAAACTGCACCTGTGGTTGGAGTATTTCCCTGGCCATCCCCACAAGCTGTGTCTCGCCTCCAGATTTTACCCACGTCCCCTTCCCTAAATTCAGCTTCTTCCTTTCTCCCTTTCCTTATACTTTCCGTGACAATGAAAGCCCTATGCTTAAAGAATGATCTTTTCTCCTGAAGCCTTTACTAATTACTTCGACCCACTGCCATTTTTCCTCCACTCTATTTCTATACCACATTTAGAGCCTAGTGTTTTAATCATATACTCAACTGAAGGTCTTGTGTGTGTGTGTGTGTGTGTGTGTGTATGTGCATATATGTGTGTGTGTGTATGTAAATTTCCTGGTGAAATCTGAGTATCATGTTGCTAAATTCTATTCATGTCAGGTATGCACTGAGTATCCTGTGGCTGTCCTGTAGGTTTGTAGCTTTGCACTGTATACAAAAAATAGATCAAATATGGGCTACCTTGCTATTAGTTAGACTCATTTCCCAACTCCCCATAGGTTTTTTTGTATGTGTGAATTTGCATGACTGACTTTTTAAACTACAAATGACTAGGTAATCATTATTTGTAGTTAGTTTGTAGCTTACCACAATAATATAGATCAGCATTGTTATTATCTGAAACTCAGCCAAAAGAACTAAACTTTCCTCAACACACAAAAATTTGCAACATACATTTAGTGAACATTTTTTTTTTAAAACAAAGCAGCAGTCTGTTTCTTTTTCTCCAAATTTAGCCCCTGAAGCGTAGTCAGACTTTAATAATTATGTCTCAGCACAAACTTTCTTCACTACGTTCTGATGAGATATGTGATATTTAAAATTATCACCTCAAAGGAACCTAAGAAGGACAATTTTGATTGTTTGGGAAAACACAAGCCATTACTAGTATATTTGATCATTTTATTTTAATAAAATATTCTAACTTAGAGATGTGTGAAAATAAAATGCCATTCAATGGTATAAAATCCTGTCTGTTTAGATCTTCTTTTTAAAGTGCTTTTGTAGATTCCACATTTTTAAGTGATAGGAGACACTAAATCATTGATGAAAGTGAAGTAAAATGTAACTAAGTGTAATAATCTTTATTTTTTATCTAAAAAGTAGTTCAATTTATGAATCAAAAAAGACCAGGGGATATTTTATTATACCTATGTTAACATAACCAGTGGCTTAAGAATATATCATTTACCTCCGTTCTAAGTAAGAACTACATAGTTAAGACATTTCTGGAAAGATCTGAAATCCTGCCATTGACCTGTCATGGCCACTGGATGTCACTAAGACCAATAATATGGATGTGAGCCAAAATATTCATGAAAGTTTACATACTAGTATTTCATTTTATTTTAGATTTATTCTCCACATCAGAAAATTCAAAATAGTTCAAGATACAACTGATTTATTAGGAACGGAGACAGGATAAATAGACATATATGACAATGACGGTAAAAAAATAAAATGGTGATAGGGAAAGGAAGACATGGATTAACAGATTTCAGCATGACTCTAATGGATAAATTTACTGTAGTAGACACCCATTTGTCTTAATTAGTGCAGCTTAAACTAATTGGCATTCAAGTTGTTCTGCTTATTGAAGAATCCAGACATACAATGTACCTTATATCAATTATTGGTTCTTGTTTTCTTTTTTAAAATTAATTTATTATACTTTTTCTGTAAAATAAATAAAGTTCTGGGATACATGTGCAGAATGTGTAGGTTTGTTACATAGGTACACATGTACCATGGTGGTTTGCTGCATCCCTCACCCTGTTATCTACATTAGGTGTTCCTCCTAATGCTGTCCCTCCCCAATCCCCCCACCCCCGCTACCCCTCCCCTAGCCCCCCACACCTTCACAGGTACTGGTGTATGATGTTCCCCTCCCTGTGTCTGTGTGTTCTCATTGCTCAATACCCACTAATGAGTGAGAACATGCCGTGTCTGGTTTTCTGTTCTTGTGTCAGTTAGCTGCAAATGGTGGTTTCCAGATTCATCCATGTCCCTGCAAAGGACATGAACTCATCCATTTTATGGCTTTATAGTATTCCATAGTGTATATGTGCCTCATTTTCTTTATTCAGTCTATCATTGATGGGCATTTGGGTTGGTTCCAAGTCTTTGCTATTGTAAACAGTTCCAAAATGAACATACATGTGTATGTCTCTTTATAATAGAATGTTTTATAATCCTTTGGGTATGTACGCAGTAATGGGATTGCTGGGTCAAATGGTATTTCTGGTTATAGATCCTTGAAGAATCGCCACACTGTCTTCCACAATGGTTGAACTAATTTACACTCTCAACAACAGTGTAAAAGCATTCCTATTTCTCCACATCCTCTCTAGCATCTGTTGTCTCCTGATCTTTTAATGATCGCCATTCTAACTGGCGTGAGATGGTGTCTCAATGTGGTTTTGATTTGCATTTCTCTAATGACCAGTGATGATGAACGTTTAGTTTTTGTTTTCTTAAACAGGGTCTTTTTTAGTTTGTGTCTGTAATGGGTTGAATTCATATGGTGATGTTCTAACTCCTCCTGCCTGAGAATGTGACTTTATTTCTAGACACGGTCTTTACGGAGGTAAAGTTAAAAATAGGTCATGAGTGTAGACCTTAATCCAGTATGACTGGTGTTTTCATAAAAGGAGATATTTGGACACAGAGATATGCATTGAAGGAAGACCTGATGAAGAGATCTTCTGTCTTACGTTAATCTGATATTGTTGATTTTTGACAAGTTTGTATCTTATTTACTGTAATTGGCTTATACTGGTGGCTACATATAAACCAATGAGCCAGGCCTGGAATCATACCACCCTCACAGTCCTCAGAAGAAACCGTTTCATTTCCCTCAGCACCTTGCTCAGTAGGTATGCTTTCCCCCTTTATTCAGGTAAAGTTTACAGGTAAGTGAATTATAAAAAGGTGACTTTATCTAAATTCAAAACCTATACTCTTTTCATAACCACAATGTATAATATTTTTCTTTACTATTAGACTTCAAATAAAATAAGCATCTACATTTTTATAAATACATAACATTAACTTTATACTACTGTTACAAAAAACTTTTTTCTTGCATTTGTAATTTTAATAGCAATGTAAATTTTAAGCAAGAATTCTAAACACATTTAAGTCATAATCCAAACATTTATATTATTGTTGCAAAGAAAATTTCAAATAATTATATTATATAGAAGATTTCTCTAAGTGTTTGTAACAGTAGTAATATGGACTAATACAATTTCAACAAGCTGGTGGTTCACGCTATAATCTCAGCGTGTTGTGTGTTGGGAGGCTGAGAGGTAAGAATTGCTTGAGGCCAGGAATTCAGATCAGATGGAGTAATGTGACAAGAACCTGTCCATACAAAAACACAAAAAGTAACTGGATGTGGTGACACATGCCTGTAGTCCTAGCTACTCAGGAGGCTGAGGTAGGAGGATGACTTGGGCCCAGCAGTTCGAGGTTACAGCAAACCATGATCACGCCACTGTACTCCTGCCTGGGAGAAAGAGTGAAAGCCTGTGTCTAAAATAAATAAATAAATACATAACATTGGAAAGATGATGCAATGTTTTTAAAAATAAAGTGCATAGAATGAGAACATAGATCACAGAAGTCACTAGTATAACAGTATTTTATTCTTTGAGGATGTCAGATTCACATCTTAGAGTAGGAAAAAATAAAATGATGCCTAGGAAGTAAACTGTATACCACTATAGGATATACAAACATGCGTATTACTATTTCTGATATATAGATTAAAAACCTTCTACATAAATTATTAACAATAAGACAAATATTCTTGTCCCTCTGGGCTTCCATTAAAAAAACAAAACAAAATAGTGATCCTAATTACCAGAATTATACTTACTAGAAGATTGAGATGATATTGCAGGAAATGCAAACAGTTCTGCCTTTGCAATTTTACTGCTTACTATGCCACCTGTTACTAACGCTGATGCCAGCCCACTAAGCTTATGCCAATGCTCAATACACATCTCAGACTTTTCTTGCAACCATAACAAATTTAAAAGCATCTGTGTGCTCTTTTTTATTTTATTTTTTAACATTTTGGTCTAAAAGGACGATTCAGCAAAGACTTGAATATATAAGTCAACATAGTCATAGATGTTATGTCTTTGCATTTGTATGTGTTTTTTGGTAACAGTTAAATTTTCTAAGCGGAACATGAAAAATTTTGCTCAGAAATTCTTAAAATTGTTTTCCCTGTTAAGAAAATCTGAGGTTTTCTGATGTGCAAGGTTATCTTCTGTCTTACATTAATCTGATATTGTTGATTTTTGCCAAGGTTGTCTCTTATTTACTATAATTGGTAGATGATACTGACAGCTGTTTACTTTTGCTATTTTTTTTTTTTTTTAGACGGAGTTTCGCTCTTGTTACCCAGGCTGGAGTGCAATGGCGCGATCTCAGCTCACCACAACCTCCGCCTCCTGGGTTCAAGCAATTCTCCTGCCTCAGCCTCCTGAGTAGCTGGGATTACAGGCACGCGCCACCATGCCCAGCTAATTTTTTGTATTTTTAGTAGAGATGGGGTTTCACCATGTTGACCAGGATGGTCTCGATCTCTCGACCTCGTGATCCACCCGCCTCGGCCTCCCAAAGTGCTGGGATTACAGGCTTGAGCCACCGCGCCCGGCTACTTTTGCTATTTTTAATAAAGGTAAATACAAATTAAGTCTGTAAAACTTTTCTCAGATCCACAATATATTTCAAAATGTTTTGTTTTCTCCAACTTGCCAAAATCTGAAGAGCTATTTGATTTATTTAGGAGGTAATGAATGATCTTCAAATATCCAAAGGAAAGAAAAAGTCTCATAAGGGCTTTAAGTTACATTATAGATGTTTTGCTTTAATTTATGAAAATCAAGAAAGAGCCTGTTATTGTGGTATTGTGAATAGAGTACAAAACATCAAACAAACCATTTTGTGTTAATAAATATCAAATGTGTATTTGTATATTTTTTAGCACTCTGGACAGTCACCTACAGATCTAGAAAAAGCAGATTTGGATATGTCAGTCAAGGAGTAGATAGAATACTTCACTACTCTTCAAATGTTGTGATCTTTTTTCAGCACATTAGAAATGTAACACTGCCATGAAGTATTAAATTCACAAAGAGAAGAAAAAGAAAAACACGAATGGACAAACTACATGTATCAGTAGGATAGTCATAAGGTCCTTTGATCCTACATGCTTTACAGAAAAAGTGACTTTAGGATTATGGAGAAACCTCTTTCCTCTGTAAGGGGCTATACTGATCCACCAGGAAAGAATCAGTGCGTGGCAGTGTGCTCTGCTGCACAGGGACAGAGCTTTAGCATGTCCACATTAAAAAAGAGATTTCCATTCCCTTAAGCCTGCAGTCCCTTAGCTGCCACCTTCAACAATAATTACTTTTCACTCTGGATTAAAAAAAGAAAAAAAAATTCAGTCCATCCTAAAGGAGGAAGAGAAATAAAGACAAGGGTGTGGATCTACAGAATGATATATTTATTGGGAAAAAACCTGGCCCCTGTAAGTGTTTCTGTGTTTTGTTTTTCCAAGTTTAATTGACTAATGAAGTGTTGCTATCATCCATGAACTTCAGCTTCCCTACCTGAAAAATAAGGGGGCTGGACAAGGTAATCTTTAAGATTTTCAACGTCAGATGTCTATGAATGGTTGAAGGGCATGACTATGGAAATGAAGTCCCAGGATCTAAAGGAGTGGAGATGATATCAAATAAACTGATTTGTAAATCAAAAACTGCCTACTCACAATATTCAGAAGTTTATTTATCTTTCTGTATCTGGTCAAGAAGAAAGCTGTGAGTTTGAATATCGGTAAAAAGCAAACAAAAATTTTTCTGCACAACTTATTTAATAGAAGCATTTCCATTGATTATTTCCTGATAAGATCCATGCATTCTTTGAAGCGTATGTATTTTTTTGAAGACATGGTTAATGTATTCAAAATGCTTTTTTGTCCGGTGAAAAGTGTTTACATTTCCTTTGAAAATGTTTGTAATAATGGGAAACTGTTTTGATATCTGAAGCAAATGTCATACTCATTTTGAAACTGAAACTCTATAAAATTTATTGCAGCTAAGTACAATTTCATTTACAATGATAAATTAATCAAGGGTCACTAGCGAATATACCTAAATTCTAGTTTCTACTATTTTTATCAATTTTATTGGAATCTTACATATTATCTAGCAACATGTCACATCTGAATAAATATGACATATATTTTATTCTAAAATACTGTATTATGCTTTTCTTGATGATGCCATCGCTGAAATCTATAGACCACTAACAGAAATTACAATCAATCTTTGAATGTTGAATTAAGTACTACAATTTTGAATAAAAATATGACCTTTCAAGTGATAATTTATTTAAATTTTTCTTTATACCATAGATGTGGCTAATAAAAGAACTTGTCCAAATGCTTTTCCAGGATCTGAAACCAGGACAAATAGAAAGTGTGTTTCACATGATGCAAAATGTATTTTATATATTTTTACAATGTAATTTATTCATTTGTCTAAGAAAGTACTTTCCAATAGAAATAGGATAGCCATATATGTAATTATACATTTTATAGTGCCCAAATTTAAAAAGCAAAACAAAATAGCAGAAATTAATTTTAGCAACATATTTTATATATCCAACATTTTATCATTTCAGCTTAAGATATATTGCTTTTCTTTCTTTTTTATAAAGTCTTCAAAATCTGTGGCACATTTTATACTTACAGCACATCTCACTTAAGTCACGAAATTTTCATTAGAAATACATGATCTGTATTAAGAATTTACAAAATTTGCAGTTCAAAAAGTAGATTTACGTATTGATAACCTATTTGTCCCAAACATATGGAAATATTTTCCAACTACTGAACCAAGCATTAAGAAAGCATTTTCTGGCCGGGTGCAGTGGCTCACGCCTGTTATCCCAGCACTTTGAAAGGTGGAGATGGATGGATCACCTGAGATCAGGAGATCAAGACCAGCCTGGCCAACACGGTGAAATCCTGTTGGTACTAAAAATACAAAAATTAGCTAGGCATGGCTGCAGGCTCCTGTAATCCCACCTACTTGGGAGGCTGAGGCAGGAGAATTGCTTAAACCCGGGAGGTGGAAGTTGCAGTGAGCCAAGATTGCATCATTGCACTCCAGCCTGGGCAACAGAGTGAGACTCTGTCTCAAAAAAAAAAAAAGAAGGAAAAAAATATTCCAATGGAACCAATCTGAACCGATCTGTAACAGGCCAGTCTTACATTCTGGCATTGCTATAAATTACCTGAGAGTTGGTAATTTATAAAGAAAAGAGGTTTAATTGGCTCATGCTTCTGCAGACTGTACAGGAAGCATGGCACCGACATCTTCTCGGCTTCTGGTGAGGCTTCAGGAAGTTTACCATCATGGTGGAAGGGAAGGGGCGCTGACATGCCACATGATTATAGTAGGAGCAAGAAGGCAGGGAGGTACCACGCTCTTTTAAATGCCCAGATCTCACTCATCTCCAAAGAGATGACACTAGCCATTCATGAGAAATCTGGCCCTATGATCCAATCACCTATTCTCAGGGCTCACCTCCGACAATGGGGGTTACAATTCAACATGAGATTTCGAGGGGACACATATCTAAACTCTATCACAATCTGTTGCCTCCAGTTAGATTGTTGATGTGTTCATGGAGAACACTAGTAATGAAATATGTGCCCCACTTAACACACAATAACATTAAATAACATTTAAAAGTATTATACTGATTTTTGATTGGGCTAAAATATTACATATTGTTTCATAAATATACAAACAAAATTAAATTTAGAGTCATACATTTTACTTTAAGATGTTGGGGTAAGACTAATTTTGAAAGCCTATATGTATTTTTTATTAAATAAATTTTAAAACTATACATTTTGAAATTGTACATATTCTCTACATATTATATTTCAGAAAAATGTAATAATATTTAATTAATTAGAAACGATGGCTTTTAAAAATATCCCAAGAAGTAAATTGAAAGCATTGTACAGCATTTTCTTTGAGAAAGCATTTTATCGTTATTTTTTCTTACTAGGGAGGGATAAGAACTTGTGACCATAGGGTAAAATAATAAGTAGCACATATCAGTTAGATGATCTATCAAAAGATTTGTGGGTGTTACTAAGGGTGTCTTGTTATTTTTAAAGAACTCTATAAACGTAACATCGTGTCTACATTTGTTAGATGATTCATTCAAATTATTATCTATGGCTGGGTGACAACTGAACAGTTGTCTTAATGGCAGAACTCTGCTCAATCAAGGCTACCAAGTGTTACTATTGTTACTAGGAACACAACACTTTAAACACTTTTTTTCTGTTTAGTAAAAAAGTTTAAAAAACAGTTTAAAGTTTTGCATCTCTATTTTCACAAAAGTTAAACCTCATCTTCAGATCACACATGGCAATTTTGGCTAAAGTACTATTTTTGACAAGAGAATTGGTATTTGCTAATCATAGATTTATTCAAAATATAAATACTAAAACTAGAAGCCTAATTTTATTGATGATATACTACCTTAGGGATATATAATCATCTCTGGAGGTCAACATTTTACTAGAACCATCTGAAATTTGAAAAAAAAAAAAAAAAAAAAAGAAAAGAAAACAAAACAAAACCTCAAGCTATAATGAAATGACAGCTAGTGCTCATCCAGATTTTAGCAAGTATCTGGATGTTTGGCATCACATATGAAAGTACCAGATGGTTGGCTAGATTTCTCACTTTTCATTTGGATGTTTTTCCCAAGAGTTTCATTCAGTTTTAATGTTCATTCAGGAAGACAATTTGTGGCATTTCAGGAAGACAATTTGTGGCAGACATATAACTTTCAGGGATATTCTTATCTTCTATTAACAGAACATGAGTCATATTTGGGCATGCCATCTTTCAGCAGATTAAAGTAACATTAGTACACAATCAAATTATGTGCATATTTGTGTTTTCTGATTAGAGGAAAACACCAAACTGTTCCTTTCTCCCTCTGTCTCTCTACTCTGACATTCAACAGAGAACACTCCTGTGACCAGAGGTGTGTGGGTGATTCCCTGCACACCAAACAATTCTCTGGTGGACACCATCTAGTTGTTCTACAATTTAACTCAATGCTGACACTATCTACCTGGAGTTAGAGTCAGATCCCACAAGTTAAAGGATCAGTCCCACAAGACTGTCCCCTTGTCAGATGCCAATAGCAAGCCCAAGGTTGTGTGATCTGTGCTTCTGACCAAATGGCTATAAACTGGGGATTCCTATGACCCCATTCTTAGTTAGATTAATTTCCTAGAATGACTTACACAATTCAGAAAAACACTTTACTAATGTGTACCCATGTGTTATAAAGGATATTAGAAAGAATATGAAAGAGGTGTATAGCACAAAGTGAGAAGGAGTGAAAAATTTCCATGCCCTCTCTAGACACATCATCTACCAGGCATCACCACAGATTCAGCAATCTGGAAGCTCTCTGAACTCTGCCTGCCCTTTTGGGTTTTTATGGAGGCTTTGTTACCTAGGCATGAATGATTATGTAAAGATATAGGACAAAGGTCCATTAGTAGTCATCTCAACCTTAGCTTTTTTCTCCTCCCCAGACATTGAGGGGTGGGGCTGATAGTCCCAACTGTCTAATTATGATCTTTTTGGTGGCCTGCTCCCATCCTGATGTTATCTGAGGCCCCCAGTCACCAGTCTACTCATTAACATTCAAAAGACACTTTTATCACTCTGGAGATTTCAAGGGTTTTAAGGAGTTGTGATCCAGAAACCAGGGACAGAGAGTAAATATCCATTTCTTATGATTACATCACAATATTATACTTGGTAACCACTTTAAACTTAACCTGTGCCTTACAAAATCTCAAAATACAAGTTAACTACATTTTAGGTAATACTTAGAATCCGAACAATAGTGGATTGATCAACTCATTAAGTGTTTGATGGATGCATAGTTATGTGCCTTAAAGACAGGAACATCTTCTGAAAATTCATCATTAGGTGATTTTGTTGACGTGCAAACATCATTCATGGAGTGTACATAAGCAGTCCTAGATGGTATAGCTTATTACTCTTAAAGCATAAACCAGTATAGCATGTTAATTTACTAAATAGTGTAAGAAAATACTAAGACAATGGCAAGTATGTGTATGATAGGAACTTGTCAGCTCCTTTATAACCAATGGGACCACTGGTGTATATGTGATCTATCATTGACTGAAACATTGTTATGCAGCTCATGATTATATAAACAACAATAATTGAAGATAGTTCCAAAAAAACTATAAACCTAGAGCTCATAAAGGGGAAAACTTATAAAAATATGGACAATGATCTTTGAAGGAAATCCGAATATTTGAAACACCTCATAATTGAAGATGTTATTTAGTCTGATTTGCATGATTTGTTTCTCTGTTCATACTAAGTAATCGTCAACTTTCTTTGCCTGCTTTGCACTGTGAGGCAGTAGACATGACATGAAATACAACAATAGGGGGGTATTCCATTTTACCTTCTGGAGTCTTGGCTGACAGCAACTGGATTGGGATATTTTTAAACACATAAAATGAAATGTTAACAGTTTGTACATATTGTTTTTCATGGGAATAGAAGTGATGGAAAGTCAGCTCCCTGTTATGTCAAAAGCCATTAAACTGTGGATGTGTTAACAAAAAAGCTAGCAAAATTTAGGGTGTGTTTGTATAGAAATGCTCATTTAGGTTACTGAATAAGCACTAGAATTGGGAAACCTGGTTCTGGGCATGACATTAAGTATTTCTAAGTGTCAGTTTCCTTGTCATCTTTAACATATACTTGGGACATGCATGCATCATTTATAAAATATACAACCTCTGCCAAATGCTTGTGAAAGTTCTTTAAACAAACCCACCATTCGAGGATAAGATATCTGTCATTAATATGGAAGATTGCATAACTTTCCGCACAGGAGATTTGACCTAATTTCCCTTTAGACTAATTCTGAAACAGCCCATACATGCTGTTAGGGAAGTATCTACTTTCATGAAGAAGAGCTGCGGATGGGTGCAGGGAGGCAGCTGACTGGTAGTTCTCTCCAGCCAAAGGCAACCTTGCAGTGGTAGTCACAGTAATTGGCTTTTACTATATGCTTAGCTACCCATCTTACAATGTTACATTTTGTTAATGAATCGTTGATACCTCTGGTTAGCTCCCAAGGTTTGGTGTCACCCTATTGGCAGCCAGGAATCCCACGTTTTAATTATTTTGGCTGTTAACTCATCAGCTATGGTTTTGGCATTATTAACTGAGGAAAGGAAAAAGTACAGATTGGGTTTTGATGAAATCAACACTGTAGAAAAGAATTGCGTAAGGCCTTTTATTGTGACCATCAGAATCACAAATTTTCTCATTTATGAGAAATGCAAGCTGCTATTTAATGACGTTTAATATGCTCTAAAAATTCATAGTTTTTATTAGAAGTGGAAGCGGGGTCTAGTTTATTTGTAAACAAAAAGTGTAAAATACAGTAATCAAATCCTTGGAGATTCAAGAATGAATACAAACAAATCATATGCCACTGGTGAATACAAAAAATAATATGCCTCTGGTGTTCTTAAGAGCGAGAAACAAAATATGTAAAATAATATCAGTGATAAATATAAAAACCATTAAAATGATTATATTTGGTTGTGAAAGTCAAGAAAATTAAATGTTCAAATTTGCCTGTTTTTAATTTTTTATTATACTTTAAGTTCTGGAGTACATGTGCAGAAGGCACAGGTTTGTTACATAGGTATACATTTACCCTAGTGGTTTGCTGCACCCATCAACCCCTCATCTACATTAGGTGTTTCTCCTAATGCTATCCCTCCTCTAGCCTCCCGCCCCCCAACAGGCCCTGATGTGTGATGTTCCTTTCCCTGTGTGCATGTGTTCTCACTGACCAACTGCCACTTATGAGTGAGAACATATGGTGTTTGTTTTTCTGTTCTGGTGTTAGTTTGCTGAGAATGATGGTTTTCAGCTTCATCCATGTCCCTGCAAAGGACATGAACTCATCCTTTTTTATGGCTGCATAGTATTTCATGGTGTATATGTGCCACATTTTCTTTATCCAGTCTATGATTGATGGTCATTTAGGTTGGTTCCAAGTCTTTGTTATCATGAAATGTGCCGCAATAGACATATGTGTGCATGTGCCTTTATAGTAGAAAGATTTATAATCCCTTCAGTATGTAACCAGTAAGAGGATTGCTGGGTCAAATGGTATTTCTAGTTTTATATCCTTGAGGAATCGCCACACTGTCTTCCACAATGGTTAAACTAATTTGCACTCCCACCAACAGTGTAAAAGCATCTCTGTGTCTCCATATCCTCACCAGCATGTTGTTTCCTGACTTTTTAATGATCGCCATTCTAACCGGCATGAGATGGTATCTCAATGTGGTTTTGATTTTCATTTCTCTAATGACCAGAGATAATGAGCTTTTTTCATATGTCTGTTGGCTGCATAAATGTCTTCTTTTGAGAAGTGTCTGTTCATATTTTTCACTCACTTTTTGATGGGTTGTTTGTTTTCATCTTGTAAATTTGTTTAAGTTCCTTGTAGATTCTAGGTATTAGCTCTTGTCAGATGGATAGAAAATTTTGCAAAAGTTTTCTCCCATTCTTTTTTTTTTTTGAGGCGGAGTTTCGCTCTTGTTACCCAGGCTGGAGTGCAATGGCGCAATCTCGGCTCACTGCAACCCCTGCCTCCTGGGTTCAGGCAATTCTCCTGCCTCAGCCTCCTGAGTAGCTGGGATTACAGGCACGCGCCACCATGCCCAGATAATTTTTGTATTTTTAGTAGAGATGGGGTTTAACCATGTTGACCAGGATGGTCTCTATCTCTTGACCTCGTGATCCACCCGCCTTGGCCTCCCAAAGTGCTGGGATTACAGGCGTGAGCCACCGCGCCCCGCTTCTCCCATTCTTTAGATTGCCTGTTCACTCTGTTGATTGTTTCTTTTGCTGAGCAGAAGCCCTTTAGTTTAATTAGATACCATTTGTCTATTTTGGCTTTTGTTGCCATCTTTCCATGTTTTAGTCATAAAGTCTTTGCCTATACCTATGTCCTGATGGTTGTAGATGTGTAGTGTTATTTCTGAAGTCTCGGTTCTGCTCCATTGGTCTATACATCTGTTTTGGTACCAGTACCATGCTGTTTTGATTACTGTAGCCTTATAGTATAGTTTGAAGTCAAGTAGTGTGATGCCTCCAGCTTTGTCCTTTTGTCTTAGGATTATCTTGGCTATGTGGGCTCTTTTTTGGTTCCATATAAAATTTAAAGTATTTTTTTCCAATTCTGTGAAGAAAGTCAATGGTAGCTTGATGGGGTTGCATTGAATCTATAAATTGCTTTGGGCAGTATGGCGATTTTCACAATATTGGCTCTTACTATCCATGAGCATGGAATGTTTTTCCATTTTGTTTGTGTCCTCTCTTATTTCCTTGAGTAGTGGTTTGTAGTTCTCCTTGAAGAGATCCTTCACATTCTTTGTAAGTTGTATTTCTATATATTTTATTCTCTTTGTAGCAATTTTGAATGGGAGTTGTTTCATGATTTGGCTCTCTTTAAGTCTGCTAGTGGTGTATAGGAATGCTTGTGATTTTTGCACATTGATTTTGTAATCCTGAGACTTTGCTGAAGTTGCTTTTCAGCTTAAGGAGCTTTTGGACTGAGACAATGGGGTTTTCTAAATATACAATCACATCATCTGCAAACAGAGACAATTTGACTTCATCTTTTCCTAATTGAATACTCTTTATTTCTTTCTCTTTCCTTATTGCCCTGGCCAGAACTTTCAATACTATGTTGAATAGGAGTGATGAGAGAGGGCATCCTTGTCTTGTGCCAGTTTTCAAAGAGAATGATTCCAGTTTTTGTATATTCAGTATAATAATGGCTGTGGACTTGTCATAAATAGCTCTTATTATTTTGAGATACATTCCACCAATACCTAGATTACTGAGAGTTTTGAGCATGTGAAGGGCTGCTGAATTTTGTCGAAGGCCTTTTCTGCATCGATTGAGATAATCATGTAGTTTTTGTCATTGGTTCTGTTTTTGTGATGGTTACATTTACTGATTTGTGCATGTTGAACCAGACTTGCATCCCAGGAATGACGCTGACTTGGTGGTGGATAAGCATTTGGATGTGCTGCTGGATTTAGCTTGCCATATTTTATTAAGAATTTTTTCATCAATGTTTATCATGGATATTGGCCTGAAATCATCATCTTCTTCTTTTTCTTCTTCTCCTTCTTCTTCTTCTCCTTCTCCTTCTCCTCCTTCTCCTTCTTCCTCCTCCTTCCTCCTCCTCCTCCTCCTCCTCCTCCTCCTCCTCCTCCTCCTCCTCCTCCTCCTCCTCCTCCTCCTCCTCCTCCTTCTTCTTTTTCTTCTTCTTCTTCTTCTTCTTCTTCTTCTTCTTCTTCTTTCTCTTCCTCTTCTTCCTCTTCCTCTTCTTCTTCTTCCTTCTTCTTCTTCTTCTTCTTCTTCTTCTTCTTCTTCTTCTTCTTCTTCTTCTTCTTCTTCTTCTTCTTCTTCTTCTTCTTCCTCCTCCTCCTCCTCCACCTCCTCCACCTCCTCCACCTCCTCTTCTTCTTCTTCTTCTTCTTCTTCTTCCTTCCTTCTTCTTTTTCTTTCTTTCTTTCTTTCTTTCTTCCTTCCTTCCTTCCTTCCTTCCTTCCTTCCTTCCTTCCTTCCTTCCTTTCTTTCTTTCTTTCTTTCTTTCTTTCTTTCTTTCTTTCTTTCTTTCTTTCTTTCTTTCTTTCTTTCTTCTCCTTCTCCTTCCTCCTCCTCCTCCTCCTCCTCCTCCTCCTCCTCCTCCTCCTCCTTCTTCTTCTTCTTCTTTCTCCTCCTCCTCCTCCTCCTTCTTCTTTTTTTGTTTTTGTTTTTGTTTTTGTTTTGTTGTGTCTCTGCCAGGTTTTGGTATCAGGATGATGCTGATCTCATAAAATAAGTTAGGGAAAATTCTCTCTTTTTCTATTTTTTAGTACAGTTTCAGAAGACAGGATACCAGCTCCTCTTTGTACCTCCAGTAGAATTTGGCTGTGAATTTATCTGGTCCTGTCCTTTTTTTGGTTGGTAGGTTGTTAATTGCTATGCCAATTTCAGAACTTGTAACAGGTCTGTTCAGGGATTCGACTTCTTCCTTGTTCAGTCTTGGGAAGGTGTATGTGTCCAGAAATTAATTCATTTCTTCTATATTTTTTACTTTATTTGCATAGAGATGTTCATAGTATTCTCTGATGGTAGTTTGTATTTCTGTGGGATTGGTGGTGATATCCTCTTTATCATTTTTTATTGCATCTATTTGATTTTTTTTCCTCTTCATCAGTCTGGCTAGTGGCCTATTTTGTTGATCTTTTCAAAAACCCAGCTCCTGAATTCATTGATTTTCTTAAAGGGTTTTTCACATCACTATTTCCTTCAGTTCTGCTCTTCTGCCAGCTTTTGAATTTGTATTCTCTTGCTTCTCTAGTTCTTTTAATTGTGATGTTAGGGTGTTGATTTTTGATCTTTCCTGCTTTCTCTTGTGGGCATTTAGTGCTAAAAATGTCCCTCATACACAGCTTTAAATGTGTCCCAGAAATTCTGGTACATTGTGTCTTGTGTCTTTGTTCTCGTTGGTTTCAAAGAACATCTTTATTTCTGTCTTAATTTCGTTATTTACCCAGTAGTCATTCAGGTGCAGATTGTTCAGTTTCCATGTAGTTGTACAGTTTTGAGTGAGTTTCTTAATCCTGAGTTCTAATTTGATTGCACTCTGGTCTGAGAGACTGTTTGTTATGGTTTCCTTTCTTTTGCATATGCTGAGGAGTGATTTACTTCCAATTATGTGGTCAATTTTAGAATAAGTGTGATGTAGTGCTGAAAAGAATGTATATTCTGTTGATTTGGGGTGGAGAGTTCTGTAGATGTCTGTTAGGTCTGCTTAATCAAGAGCTGAGTTCAAGGCCTGGGTATCCCTGTTAATTTTCTGTCTTATTGTTCTGTCTAATGCTGACAGTGGGGTGTTAAAGTCTCCCGCTATTATTGTGTGGGAGACCTATCTAAGTCTCTTTGTAGATCTCTAAGAACTTGCTTTATGTATCTGGGTGCTCCTGTATTGGGTGCATATATATTTAGGATAATTAGCTCTTTGTGTTGCATTGATCCTTTTACCATTATGTAATGCCCTTCTTTGTCTCTTTTGATCTTTGTTGGTTTAAAGTCTGTTTTTTCAGAGACTACAATTACCACCTCTGCTTTTTTTTTTTTGCTTTTCATTTTCTTGGTAAATCTTCCTCCAACCCTTTATTTTGAGCCTGTGTGTATCTTTGTACCTGAGATAGATCTCCGGAATATGGCACATTGATGGGTCTTGACACTTTATCCAATTTGCCAGTCTGTGTCTTTTAATTGGGGCATTTAGCCGATTTACATTTAAGAATAATATTGTTTTGTGTGAATTTGATCCTGTATTATGCTGCTAGCTGGTTATTTTACCCATTAGTTGATGCAGTTTCTTCATAGCATTGGTGACCTTTACAATTTGGTTTGTTTTTGCAATGGCTGGTACCAGTTGTTGCTTTTCATGTTTATTGCTCCTTCAGGAGCTCTTGTAAGGCAGGCCTGGTGGTGACAAATTCTCTCAGCATTTGCTTGTCTGTAAAGGATTTTATTTCTCCTTTGCTTATGATGCTTAGTTTGGCTGGATATGAAATTCTGGGTTAAAAATTATTTTCTTTAAGAATATTGAATATTGACCCCCATTACCTACTGGCTTATAGGGTTTCTGCTGAGAGATCTGCTGTTAATCTGATGCAAATCAGCCTATTTATATTAATAGTGGTTAACTAAAAAAGAAAACAATTACTCTGGTAAATTATAAAACCCTTCATTTCTGAATATTGACCCCCATTACCTACTGGCTTATAGGGTTTCTGCTGAGAGATCTGCTGTTAATCTGATGCAAATCAGCTCATTTATATTAACAGTGGTTAACTAAAAAAGAAAACAATTACTCTGGTAAATTATAAAACCCTTCATTTCTGAAAAAATGATTGAATTGTCAGTAAAATCCACCAAATCAGCTTACCCAGTTTAAACAAGAATCAATGTACTCTCTTCTTGATTCTTGATCCCAAACCACATACAATCTGACACTAGGTTTGTTCAAGTTTGTTTTTTTAGTAGCTCACTGTCTTAATCTATTTGGGCTGCTACAACAAAGTATGATAAACCGGGAGCTTATAAACAACAGAAATTTATTTTTCACAGTTCTGGAGTTTAGGAAGTCAAAGATCAAGTCTCTGGCACATTCGGTGTCTGGCAAAGGCCTGCTTTCTGGTTTAGAGATGGTACTTCCTTGCTGTGTTCCTCACACTGGCTGAAGAGGCAAGACAGCTATCTGGGATCTCTCTTATAAGGATATCAGTTCCATTTAGAAGGGGTCTACCCTCATGATCTAATCATTTTGCACTGGCCTCACCTCCTAGTATTGTTACATTGGGGTTAATGTTTCAATGTAGGAATTTTGGAGGAGACACATCATTAAGATCATCACACTTACATATTTGCTTCTCCTCTTAACCATTACTGCTTTTGCTTAATGCATGCTTATGTACTTGCAGAGCCCCAGCAATAATCTGCCACTGCTATTTCTGGTCTCCTGGTTTGCACTTCATATGTCAGTCCTTCTCCTAAAACCATATTCATTCAGTTTTCTCGTTGCCTTAGTAATGGGGAACTTGCATACAAATCCGTTAGTCATTTTTTTCCCCTGACCATTTTTTTTTAGAGCTTATTTGCTGCCCCTTCTCTACTGCCTTTTAGTCAGCCTCATTCTTCCTTAGTCCTCTCTGTGACTTTCAGCATATCAGCCAAGTGGAAACACTTGTAACTTCCTTCTGCATGCCGTGCTCCGATTTGATCTGTGCTCTGGTTGCTCTTCTGGAGTGAAATTATTCTTCCATCTGATTACTTGGTGAATATTTACTCCAAGACCAGACCACGTAGACAACTTTTCTGCAAAGGAAAGACCAGCCATATGTATGTCTCTTATTTTTTCCATTGTGCTTTGTAATTATGTTTGGCACTAATTTATTTCAGTTTCTGTCCCATACTTTCATTAAACACATATCTATCGAGCATTTTCTATGTGCAATATACTACCTTATTCGTTTTTGTGTTTCTGGCATTGAGCATAGTTCCTGGCATATGGTAGATACTGGAGAAAAAAAATGCTTGAACTGAGAAGGGAATGGTGACATCAGTTCACAGGTCACAAAGGAGAGTAGGATGTGACATGAGGAAGGCAAGAGATATTGTTGGAGATTTAGGCAAGAGTTAGGTCTTGGATGGCTTTGTTTATGTTGCTCATCGTACAGATTGGTTTCTGTAGGCCATGGGGATAATTTTCCAAAAATGTGAGTGATATTGCATGGAGCCTTTGGAAACATCAGTATGGTAGATGTATTTGAAGTGGACATGTTGGAGAGAGAGTGTGAAACAAATTGATGCAGAGATATAAGGTAAGACAAGAAGCAGATGCATCAGTGAGGAGCCCACTGCGGTATTCTAGGTAGGAGGTGATTATGTCCAAAGTAGAGTAATGGCAGTTGAAATGCAAAAAAAAGAAGCATATAAAAACCATAGTTAGGTAGTCATAAATTCAGGTGCAAATGTGTGCTTTGTTAGCATAACTGGGACCTACAATGATTCCCCAGTTTCTACACCACTGGGAAGGAATGTCTTTATATAAGTTTGCAAACAAAGGAGGAATGGCAGGTGAGAAGGAGAGGAATAGAGTTTGGAAAATGTTGATTTGCCAGCTGACTTACAGATGCTTGTGGAAACACCAACTGGACATTTCTAGTAGACAGTAAAGCGCTGTTGTTTAGAGATCATGAGGAAGAACTAGGGTAAAGAAAGAGAATCAATGTGCATAGAAGAAATTGCCTGGGTATAATTTAAAATGTGAGAAGAGGAGGTAGAGAAAATAGCCTTAAAGAATACATTTAGAGGGGAGAAAAAAAGAATAGAGACTAAGAAGTCCCCTGTTCTGCCAAAGTTTAAGCATCCAGAAAATATTGTTTTCAGTAAAAAAAAAAAAAGAAGAAATATTTTAAAATAAATGTGTGGTTTGTAACCAATAAATAAATAAATAAATAGACCCTGTAAAAAATAGAAATGAAAAAAATTCACTTAGATTTTGACCGATAGGCTCTCTGAGATTTTAGAGAATAGTTTTAAGGGAATGGTTGGACTATTGTTCTTATTTGATGGGTTGAAGTTCAAACGAATGTCAAGTGCTAGAAACAGCAAAATTGTATTTTCCAAAAGTATTGTTGTTAATAGAAGGAGAAATAGGGTGATTGTTAGGGGTTTAGGTGTGTTAAGGGAGTCAAGGGAGAATTTCTTCTCTGTTCAAAGTATTGTGTTCACCTTCACATGCTTTTTTAACTGCTCTTTCTCTCTAATTTGCTGGTCTCATTTCCTCAAGGCATGACAGATTATTTTCATGTGCAGTCTTATTTATTTCTCTAGTAGCTCTTCTATCAGAGGTGTTCACCATCCCCCACCATGGCTTAATTCAATATAAACTTCTACCTGAAAAATAAAAACTCATCTCAAAATATTATTTCATGGTGTGAAAATTTACACATGGATAACTTTTTTGTTTTTGAGACAGAGTTTCACTCTGTTGTCTAGGCTGGAGTGCAGTGGCATGATCTCAGCTCTCTGCAACCTCTCCCTTCCAACTTCAAGTGATTCTCATGCCTCAGGCTTCTGAGTGGTTGGGATTACAGGCACGAGCCTGGCTAACTTTTTGTATTTTTAGTAGAGAAGGGGTTTCATCATGTTGGCCAGGCTAGTCTCAAACTCCTGGCCTCAAGTGATCCACCCACCCCTGCCTCCCAAAGTGCTGGAATTACAGGCACGAGCTGCCATGCCCAGCCTACACTTAGATAACATTGGCAGTACTAATCTAGTAGTCATAAAATGGAACTTACCATTACTCTCAAGATACCTGATCTATCACCTTTGTCACTTTTCTGATTTGGGATAGTAACTATCCACTTCTGCCAAGTCACCAGTCCCTTACTCGTTCTTTGTAATGCCTTTTCTGTCTGTCTTCTTCTTATTTTTTCTTGTTGTCACTGCCTTATTTAGTTTATAATATTCCTTGCTAGCATACTATAATTACCCCCCAATGACAATCTAAAAAATAAAAAATCAGAAAGATTTGTTGGCCTCTAATGCATTATTTTGATTATACCTCTTTTTTTTCTTTTTTCTTTTTTCTTTTTGAGACAGAGTCTCACTCTTGTCGCCCAGGCTGGAGTGCAGTGGTGGGATCTCAGGTCACTGCAACCTCTGCCTCCCAGTTCAAGCGATTCTCCTGCCTCAGCCTCCCAAGTAGCTGGAATTATAGGTGCCTGCCCCCACGGTCAGCTATTTTTTGTATTTGTAGTAGAGATGGGGTTTCACCATGTTAGCCAGGTTGGTCTTGAACTCTTGACCTCAGGTGATCCACCTGTCTCCCAAAATAGCATCCCAAAGTGTTGGGATTACAGGCCTGGCCACTGTGCCTGGCTAATACCTCTTTCTTATTCAAAAACCTTGAATGGTTGACTATGTATAGTACTATGTATGTTAAGATTAACCTCAAAAAAGTTAGTTATATCCAATGATGAAAAAAGGTTGATAAGTAACTTAATCAGCAAAGAATCATAACCTGTAGTTACAGAATTAGGCCCTGGAAGAACAGCAAATGAGTTTAAATAAGCATCTATTTAAAAGAAAAAAAAAATAGGTCTGAGATAAGTGTCATTTACCTGTAATCACATTATTAAGTACAAAGAATTACAAAAATTTCCCTTCTGCTGGTGACTAGATATGTTTCATTTGATTAATTAATAAAAACCTGCCAGACAATCCTTACTGTCAAAAAAAAAAAAGGTTAAGATGTGTGTCTGTGACTAACTCGCTCTTCACTCTTTACTATTTTAAGTTAGTATTCATGATCTCTAAGACACAGTCATCTGAGTTTAGTCTTCAAAAATATCTGGCCAAACAAGCCCATGTCTAGTTACGGTCACTTCCTCTCCATTCCTACTATTTCCTTTAGACTTAAACTGCAACATCAGCTCCTTCCTGGCTGGGTTTCTAGCTTGACAGCTTTCAGACTTGACCTATAATATTGGTTCTTTTCTGTATCTGTAGCTTGATGACCTTCAGACTTGAATGGAAGCATTATCTCTTCTCTGGATTTCTACCCTGCCAGCCCACTCTACAGATTTTGTATATACCAGCATCCTTTTAATCACATGAGAAGTTTCTTAAAATAAATTTCTTTCTATATACATACATATGTTCTATTGGTTCTGTTTTTCTAGAGAATCCCAGCTAAGACAGATTTTTGTACCAGGCGTGGTTGTAGAGGAACCACTATCTTAGAGACATGTTTTCTGAATTGATTCTAGGTTTCTGGATTTGAATCTCGAATCCTATTAGATTTAAAGACATTCATTAATGTGTTTATTCCAGTCATAAACGGAGCACTGATAGTCAATAATGTGATGTGTCAACATAAATGTGAAAAATATCACCACTGAATACTCCTAATCAAACATTTGTAAGAGGCAAAGGTATGAGTAACAATGTATATGATACCTTTAAACATTTTTGTCATATTAATGAGTAAGGAGATTGACTGCTTGTTCCTGATGTTGCTGGAGAAAGTGGAGAAAAATAATAATTTCAGGGATTCGAATTTCTAACTCAAGTGCTGTACAAATGACCTGAAAGCATATACCCTGAAGGAGATCCTGACCTCCTGTGGCTGCAGGGCTAGGATTCCTGAAAACTAAACCTAAAATCTCATTTTTCCAATAGCAAAAGTACAAAATAGATTACATTCCCATCTGTCTGAGTACATTTTCCTGCTGTTGTAACAGAATGGCACAGACTAGGTAAATCATAAACAATGTAAATCTATTCAGATCCTAGTTCTGGGAGCTGAGAAGTCCAAGAACATGGCACTGGCATCCAGTGAGGGTCACCTCATGGCAGAGGGCAAGAGGCAGAAGCAAGTGCTTGAGACACAGAGAAGCACCAGGAGTTAGACTTTTTTTTTTTTTTTTTTTTTTTTTGGTAACAATCTTCTCTGGTGATAACGAGCTCAATCCTGTAGTAATGACATCAACACATTCATGAGTGCTTCACCCTCATGATCAAGTCGCTTATTAGGCCCCAATATTGGTGCATTGGGAATTAAGGCTTCCACATGTGAATTTTTGTGGAACACATTCAAAACATAGCACCAACATTACAGGGTGCATGTTGTTAAAGACAGGGCATTGACTAGGAAAGAATGAGATTCTAAAAGTTGGAATGAGGACATATAAGACCCCGATGAAATTGTAAATACTGAGCCTCTAAATTCTGATGAAACTTCTTAACCAGTAGAAGCAGCCTTTCCATCCATATTTGAGGAGATCAATGCCACATTGCCTGTGGAAATGGTAATGACTTCTCCTGAAGCAGTTGCCTTGCAAAAGAATGCTGATTCTTCTTATGGCCACCCACATAATCCATCCTTGCTTCTAGACCTATAATAGACTCAAGTCCCATCAGGTTCCTAAAGTGAGTTGGGATGTTTCACCCATGAAGAAGTGTGTTACATTTCAAAAGATCTAATTTATTTTTCTAATTTATACAGATAGAAATTCGAAAAATATGTATGGGAATGAATATTAAATGTGTGGGATTATGTTGGAAGGAACATGAAGAAAGAGCAGGTTGAATTTATTCATATGGGCCCACTAAGCAGAGCTTATGTATTTAACACTACAGCTCAGAGTTAGAGTTAATGTGTGTCCAGTTGTGTGCAAGATAGGTGTGTCATTTTAGAAGGAAATATGCCCTCTCTTTAACAGTATTCACCCTGGAAGGTTGGTGCTTTGGTTGAGATGTTTCCCCAGAAATTCACGTGTTGAAACCTTAATCCCCAAAGGAAAGTCTTACTGTCTTTATGTGGAGAGTAAGTATGGTTTAAGAAGATGCATACGAGTAAAGTTTATAAGAAATGGTCTTCTGATGGTTAATTTTATGTGTCAACTTGGCTGGGGCTTAGTGCCATGATAGGTTGTAAAATATTCTGGAAACTTCTATGGGGCAATTTTTGATGAGATTAACATTTAAACTGGTAGATGTATTAGGGTTCTCTAGAGGGACAGAACTAACAGGACATATGTGTATATGAAAGGCAGTGTATTAAGGAGAAGTGACTCACACGATTATGAGGTAAAGGCCCATGGTAGACTATCTGCAAGTTGAGCAAGGAAGCCAGTAGTGGACCAGTTCTAGTCTCAAAACCTCAAAAGTAAGGAAACTGGTAGTGCAGACTTCAGTCTGTGCCTGAAGGCCTGAGAGGCCTTGGCAAACCACTGGTATAAGTTCAAGAGTTCAAAGTTGAAGAACTTGGAGTCTGATGTTCGAGGACAGGAAGCATCCAGCATAGGAAAAAGATGAAGGCCGAATATTCAGCAAGTATGCTCATTCCGCCTTCTTCTGCCCCCTTTTTCTAGCTGCACTGGTAGCCAGGGGATAGTGCCCACCTAGATTAATAGGGAGTCTACCTCTCCCAGTCTACTAACCCAAATGTTAATCTCTTTTAGCAACACCCTCACAGACACACCCAGAGACCATGCTTTGCATTCTTCAATCCAATCAAGTTGACGCTTAATACTAACTATCACGGTGGACCTCAAGCAGAGCAGATTGCTCTCCATAATGTGGGGAAGGGGAGCATCATTCAATCAGTTGAAAGCCCAAATAGAACAAAAATCTGACCTCTCCTGAGCGAGAGGGACTTCTGCAGCAGATGGTCTTTGGACTTGTACTACAGCACCAGCTCTTCTCTGGGTTTCTAGCTTGCCAACCCACCCTGAATATTTTGGATTTGCCAGCCTTCTTAATCTCATGAGCCAATTTAAATAAATAATAACAAGTGTGTGAGTGTGTGTGTGTGTGTGTGTGTGTGTGTGTGTAATCTTCATCCCATTGGTTCTGTTTCTCTGGAGAACCCTGTCCAATATACTAAGCAAGAGATTTTGCCAACAGGTAATGCTATATACAAATGAAGGTTCACCGTACTTAAAATCTAATTTGTTCTGGGACAATAATCACAAGATCATGTTTGTAAGTCAAGAATTTTCTGTATTGGTATTTGCTGTATTATTCTCTGGTCTTGACTTTTCCAATCCATCTTGCACAATGCAGCCAGAGGAGCTTTTTAAAGTCACAAATATGAAGATTTTTATTACCTCCTTTTGTAAAATCGTTTAATAACTCCACACAACCTTTTGAAAAATCCAGACTCATCAGTGTGTTTCATGACTGTGTGTGCCTCTCCTGTCTCTCCTATCCTCATACCCCATGATCCCGCCGAGGGGAGCTATCTGTCATGTTCCATGTTCACCAGTGATGTATTTCCACTTGGGGCCCTTTTTATCTCCCAGCTGTTGCTTTTGCCTGGGACATTCTCCCCTGATTTTTCTACTTATCTTTCAAGTCACAGCTTAAGCCATCCAAAGGTCATCCTTTCCTTCTTGTTTTGGCTAACATTGAATGTTTTTATTCTGTGTCCTCACAGCACGGTTATAGGCAAGTAGGGCTCATGGAATCTTGATTTCCCTCTCCTATTCTATCTTTCCAAATCCAAACCTAAACCCTGTACTAGAAGTGGTGACCAGTACTTATGTTTACCACTGCCTAGGGACACGACATGGACTCCAGTCTCAACCAAGACTGTTTCCAAAAATGTCTTATTCTTGCTTGATCAATCAGAGACAACCCATATACCACTGAAACAAACAATAAACTTAACAAAGGCATTCGGTAGGTGGCAAAGACTTATGAAAAATCATGGCAATATAGCAAATAAAAAAATGTTTTCAACTTGAACAAGGAGAATTAGATCACTTTAAGAGAGAACTGCTGATACGACAAAAGAGTTCACAGTAAACTGTAAGTATCATCAAAGTAGAATGTAGAACTGAGATCTCTGATCCTCATTCAGGAAACTTGCAAGTTGGGAGTTACCTGTACATTATTCATTCAGATGCTTTGTAAGATTTCCTCCTGCTTTTTTTGTTAATAAATCTGTTTTTCTCTAAGAGAATGACGACTCTCTTAAAGGAAAAGAACAGTGCCTCAAAAGACGGATCACTGAAGAAATATTTGTTGAATAAATGAAAGAATGGGAGCAGACAATAAAGGCTTACCTAATAAGCCTGTGGTTGATTGCCATAGCAATTGAGAATCAGCAAAATGAGCCTCAGTAATCTCCAGGGTGGAGAGAATTAAAGGAATGAACATTTCCCTGTCTCCTATTGATCGTCTTTTCTTGTCCTGCCTCAGTGAGAGGCACTTAAAGTTATTTCATTTGACCTTGATGACAAATATAAGAGGTAAATATTATTATTTTCATTTTATAGATAATGGATATCAGTCTCAGAGGAGCCAAATAATTGTCCAGAATCTCGCATCTAGTCATAGCAAAGCTCCAAAGCTCATTCTTGTTCCAGTCTGTGTTTAAAGACAGGCCCACACCTGTGCAGTCTTTAACTCAACTTGAATTGATCCACTTAGAGCTCCTTGATGCTTCTGCCCTCCAGCCTTTTGTATCTACTATTCTCTGCCTCTCTCTGTCATGTCTTATCTCCTCCATTCTCCAGCACTTTAGTAAAATCCTTTTCATCAAGCAGCTTAGCTTTATCCTTGTGTTTCCCAGTCTCAGCCTGACTGACATAGTGGGATAGATTATTCCTTGCTGTCCGGGAGCTGTTCTGTGCTTGCAGGATGTTTAGCCACATCCCTGGACTCCACCCACTAGATACCAGTTATGACAAACAAAAATATTTTCAGATCTTGCTAAGCATCCCCAGGAGTGCAAAACTGCCCACAGTTGAGACCTGCTCTGGTGTATCTTTCCCTACATATTAAAAAAAAAAAAAAAAAAAAAAAAAACAAATCTTTCAGAGACTTCCTTGAAATCCGTAGCTTTCCTTGATTATCTCTTACCTGCAATTAACTATATATACTTCCTCAAGTCCTCTTTTTCATACTTTTCTTCATATTTTTAGTCTGTCGTTGATATTTAACTTTTCATATAAGTAACAATTTCTTCAGCTTTCCTAAAAGCTTCTTTGAAATAATAAATAGTCCTTAATAAATCATTAATAAGCCTTGTGTTTTCCACAGACATTCAACTATTTGATAATTTGATTACATTGGGGCATGGGAATTTGGATTAATGTATGATGTGAAATTCCTTAAAACAACTCATGAATCAAAGGTGTTTTAAGGAATTTCACATCATACATTAATGATGTGAAATTAGCAGCAGCTCAAGTCACACTGGAGGCTAATGACAGACATCACCCACTGTTCAATTTCCATCCATGTACCAAATAATCTCTTAAACAACACAAATTTGGGTTGCTACCTGGTTTCTCTATTGGAAAAAGCAAGAGATAAAAAGTTGAGGTGAGCTAATAAATCCTGATTTATTTATCACTGCAAGTGAAAAGTCATTGTTTGCTGGAAAAAGGTATAAGAAAGACATTTTGTAAATCTGTACATTATTTTTACCTTATTAGATAATGCATTAATCTTTCAACATTTTCTAATATCTTTCAAGTGCTTGGGTTTTGCTTTATTTTAGAAGTCTTGAGTTTAAGTCGAAATTGTGATATTGTAGTCTCATAAATCACCTTGAGTATTGTTAATTTGGTGAAACTTCTTTCAGGGCAGGAATAGAAGACCTCTATTAAGTTTATTGATTTAATTTAAAAATGTTAAATTGTGGTAAAATGTACATAACATTTACCATCTTATTTTTTTATTTATTTTTGCAGTTTTTAATTTCTATGGGTACAAAATAGATATATATATTTCTGGGGTCTATGAAATATTTTGATACAGGCATACACTGTAATAATCACATCAGGGTAAATGGGTTATGTATCACCTCAAGAATTTATCATTTCTATGTGTTACAAGCATTAAAATTATACTTTTATAATACCATCTTAATAATTTCTAACTCTGCATCTCAGTAGTGCCAAGTATATTCACATTGTTGTGCAACCAATATCTAGAACTCTTCATCTTGTGAAAGTACCCATTAAACTCTGTGCCCATTAAACAACTTTTAACGGGTATATTCATAGATCTTCTTTGAAGAAATGTCTGTTCAAGTCTCTTGCCCATTTTTTGAAATTGAGTCATCTGTTTTTTATTGTTGTTGAGTTGCAGGAGTTCTTTATATGTTCTAGATGTTGATTTATATGTTCTTGCTCTGTTGATGGTTTCCTTTGATCCTCAGAAGTTTTAAATTTTGATATAGTCCAATTTATCAAGTTTTACTTTTGCTGCCTGTGCTTTTGCTGTCAGATTCAAGAAATCATTGCCAAATCCAATGTCTCAAAGGACATCTATTTAATTTATCTTGCTTACGGAATCTAGAACTCATAAAATGCTTTCCTGTTAAGTGACTGAATTATTTCAAAATTAATCACCAACCAAATCTTCAGTTTCCCTAGTACAATTCCATAATCTCTATGCATTGTTTCTTAATGTAAAAACTGGGGGAGTTCTTTTTTCCTCCTTTTCAAATGACCTTTCCCTCTCTGCTCTAGCTATTGTGTTCTTTCACACACTGCATATTCTTTATTTTCGCTTAATCTTATAAAACTAGTGCAACTATTTTGATTAAAGTTGTCTCTTTATGCTAGAAAAATGCACCTTATAGTATACCGTAGATGTTACAAACTCAGTTGAATTTTAATCCAAAATCTGTCACTATGATAGGACAGGAACTTATGTCTGTCTTTTTCACTGTCTGGCACAAATTAAGAGCTTAATAAATATCTATTGATATTTATTTTAATGTTGAATTAATAAAGGTATAAAATGGATAAGACGCTTAACACATCTAAATCTTAAACTGTGAAGAGATTAAAACTATCAATCTTATGAGTAAAAACAAGTTAATTATACTCATCACCAAAAATTTTGTGAGGATGAAATGGAGAACAAAATGTATGTGTAGGTTTAGCAATGTTTGGCAATAGTGATTACTTATGAATAATATTGATCAATTATTTCTTAATACAAAATTAGACTTGCAGGATCCAGAAAGTCCTTAAAACTTGCAAGACTGATACTAAATATCTGCTTGACACTTTTAAAAAGAAATCATGTAAGGATCTTACACTCTTGTTGGGAAGACAAGGTTAGATAAAAATATGAACGTGAAAAGAAACATGATCATCAATGAGTAAAGCAAATATTCATGCCTATCAGAATTCCAAAAACAGATTACTGTGGGACTGAATAGCCAGATAAAGTTTCATAGAGGTGATGAGCTTGAGCTGTTCCTTGATGGACAGCTGAATTTAGATGACCGCACAGGAAAATAAGGACATGCCAGGACAGGGAACATTTGACGTATAGTTTGTCCATCAATTTGTCTTCAGAGTGTGAAAGCCCTTCAATGTCATGCTGTGATTCTGCATGTCATCTTCTAGACCAGAGGCTGGCAAACTTGTTAACTTGTTCTGTAAAAGGCCAGACAGTAAATATTTTAGGCTCTGCATATTCCTCTTTGCTTTTTTCTTACAGCTATTTAAAAATGCAAAAACCATCTTTAGCTCCCAGGTTGTACAAAATCAAGCTACAGACTGGATTTGGCATAGTTCACTGACTGCAAGTCTCCATCAGAGATTTTGTTAGCACTCACTTGATCTGACTAGAGGTACAATCTAGAAAAATGGCTCGGGGGAGTGAGCATCACCTTACTTATCTTTCTTTACCTGGACTTGTTATTGTCAGAGAAAACATGTTTTACTATTTAAATTCAGGGACAAAGCTTCATATGTTCTGGCCATATATATACAGAAGAGAATTCTACCATCACCGAGAAAATGATAGTATACAGGTTATTTAGGACAGTATTTTCATTACATTGCACTCTCTTTTTCCTGGTTAGAGTTGCTATCATAATTGCTATTAATAACACTACAAATGGGTACATTGTAGGCATTTAATGGCTACTTTAAGAATTGAATTTAGGAGGTTAAAAATGCTTTATGAACTCTATAATAAAGAATTTTTATGGTAGCTAGTTAAGAAACAAATGTTATGAGAACTGAAAATTCTTCTAGTATGTATCATAAAGCATGACAGCCTTTATGCTAGTAACTTAATTCTACAAACCTTATGTGTTTGTGTCTAAAGGTATTTCCATCAAAATCAAGATATGGAACCAAAGATATATATTGTCCATTTACTAATCACTTTATCAATGTTATCAAAGAAAATTGTTTATTCGTTTGTTTTTTGAAATGGAATCTTGATCTGTCACCCAGGCTGGAGTGCAGGGGCGCAATCTGGACTCACTGCAACCTCCGCCTCCTGGGTTCAAGCAATTCTCCTGCCTCAGCCTCCCTAATAGCAGGGATTACAGGTGCACACCGCCACACCCAGCTAATTTTTGTATTTTTAGTAAAGACAGGGTTTTGCCATGCTGGCCAGACTGGTCTCTAACTCCTGACCTCAGGTGATCCGCCCACCTTGTCTTCCCAAAGTGTTGGGATGACAGGTGTGAGCCACCCCACCAGACCTAACAAAGAGAACTGTACCAGCCTTAGGGTAAGGTTAATTAATTATGTTGTTATATGAACAAATTTAAGTTTCTTTATCTTTTGAAGAGGCATAGAAGAACCCAAATTCTGGGAGTGTATGATGGTTAATGTTATGTGTCAATATGGTTAGACCATGGTACGCATGTACTTAGTCAAACATTTCTCTCTTTCTGTGAAGACGTTTTTTAAGAAAGGATTAATATTTACATGAACAGAATTTGAATAAATCAGTTTATTCTCCATAATGGGGATGGGTTTCATTCAATCACCTGCTGAAGGCCTTAATGGAAAAATAATAACCTCCCAAGCAACATGGAATTCTAGCAGCAGACTGCCTTTGCCTCTAACTGCAACTCTTCTCTGGGTCTGTTGCCTGCTGGTTTATCCTGAAGATTTTGGACTTGCCTCCAAATCACATAGCCAGTTCCTTAAAATCTCTCTCTCTCTCTCTCTCTCTCTCTCTCTCTCTCTCTCTCTGTGTGTGTGTGTGTGTGTGTGTGTGTGTGTGTGTGTGTCTGTGTGTGTATGCACAAATATACATGCCTTGTTCACTGTCTGGCACATATTAACAGCTTAATAAATATCTGTTGAATTGACAAAGGTCTAAAATGGGTAAGATGCTTAACCTATCAAAACCTTAACTATTAAAGGGACTAATACCATTAATCTTATGAGTGAAAACAAATTAATTATACTCATCACACACACACACGTACACGGATGCAGAAACAGAAAGACTTTATGTATATATCTATACATATGTACACATGCACAAACACACATAAACACACACACACACACACACACACATCCTGTTCTATTTTTCTAGAGAATCCTAACACTAAATGTGTGTGTGTGTGTGCGTGTGTGTGCGTGTGTGATTGTGGGTGTGAGGTGTCAGCGTATAACTTGGAATATAAGTTGTATGGTATAAAGTCAACTTACAGTAATAGGTGAATGAGCTGGTAGGTAAGAAGGAATCTGTCAGTGTGATTGAAATAAAAACCTGCTGACTTGCATTCTCTATGTATCAAGCAAATGGACAAAAAAAAATAATAACCATTTCAAATATAAGTCCTTAGAACGAAAGCCATGTGAACAGATGCGGGAGCTTCACAAGCTTTGATAGGACATCAGATATTCCTCATGGGGGGTAACTAAACGATTTGTTCTTGAGGGAGTAGTGCAAGGATTTATTCCTTGATATGTTGATGGTTAATGACACTCCAAAGCCATCCAGTAAACTTAAATTTTTACTTTTTACATTAACTAGTCATAATCAGGGCCAAGGGCTCTCCTTGGACTCAGTTATACACAACTCTGGTCTAAATTTGAGGTAATTTAGTTAAGTTCAACTAACAGGTACTGAGTAACTACCAAGTGCTATTATTAGGTGCTGTTCAAAAACACAGAAGAGGCTGTTTCTTTAAGAAATAGTGTCACTGGGGTTAATAACAGCTCCCGAGGCCTTAAAAGAACGTCCAAAGAAAGAAAGAAGGAAAAAGAAAAGAAAAAAGAATATATGAATAAAGAAATAATGTAAATAGCCTAAACACATTATCTTTCTTGGAACAAGGGAGATTTTTATTTTAATCCCAGAGTAACATAGACGTTTTTTTCTTTTTCTTTTTTCTATTATACTTTAAGTTCTGGGGTACATGTGCAGAATGTACAGGTTTGTTACATAGGTATACATGTGCCATGGTATACATGGTTTGCTGCATCCATCACCCCATCTTCTACATTAGATATTTCTCCTAATGTTATCCCTCCCCTATGCCCCACCCGTTACTATCCTCCCCCTAGCCCACAACCCCCCAACAGGCCCAAGTGTGTGATGTTCCCCTCCCTGTGTAAATGTGTTCTCACTGTTCAACATCCACTTATGAGTGAGAACATGTGGTGCTTGGTTTTCTGTTCTTGTGTTAGTTTGCTGAGAATGATGGTTTCCAGCTTCATCCATGTCCCTGCAAAGGACCTAAACTCATCTTTTTATATGGCTGCGTAGTATTCTATAGTGTATATGTACCACATTTTCTTTATCCAGTCTATCATCGATGGGCATTTAGACTGGTTCCAACTCTGTTATTGTGAAGAGTGCCACAATAAACAAATATGTGCATGTGCCTTTATATTGGAAGATTTATAATCCCTTGGATATATACCCAGTAACGAGATTGCTGGGTCAAATGATATTTCTGGTTCTAGATCCTTGAGGAATCATCACACTGTCTTCCACAATGGGTGAACTAATTACACTTCCAACAACAATGTAAAAGTGGCCAGGCACGGTGGCTCAAGCCTGTAATCCTAGCACTTTGGGAGGCCGAGGCAGGTGGATCACGAGGTCGAGAGATCGAGACCATCCTGGTCAACATGGTGAAACCCCGTCTCTACTAAAAATACGAAAAACTAGCTGGGCATGATGGCACATGCCTGTAATCCCAGCTACTTAGGAGGCTGAGGCAGGAGAATTGCCTGAGCCCAGGAGGCGGAGGTTGCGGTGAGCCGAGATCGCGCCATTGCACTCCAGTCTGGGTAACAAGGGTGAAACTCCGTCTCAAAAAAAAAAAAAAAAAAAAAATGTGTCTCTTTCTCCACATCCTCTCCAGCATCTGTTGTCTCCTGATTTTTTAATAATTGCCATTCAAACTGGCATGCCATGGTATCTCAATGTGGTTTTCATTTGCATTTCTCTAATGACCCGTGATGATGAGCTTTTTTTCTTATGTTTGTTGGCTGTCTAAGTGTCTTCTTTTGAGAAGTGCCTGTTCATATCCTTTGCCCACTTTTTGATGGAGTTGTTTGTTGTTTTCTTGTAAATTTTATAAGTTATTTGTAGATTCTGTATATTAGCCCTTTGTCAAATGGGTAGATTGCAAAAATTTTTTCACATTCTGTTGGTTGCCGGTTCATGCTAAAGATAGCATTTTTTGTTATTATTATTATTGCTGTGCTGAAGCTCTTAAGTTTAATTAGATCCCATTTGTCTATTTTGGCTTTTGTTGCCATTGCTTTTGGTGTTTTAGTCATGAAGTCCTTGCCCATGCCTATGTCCTGAATGGTACTGCCTAGGTTTTCTTCTACGATTTTTATAGTGTTAGGTCTTATGTTTAAATCTTTAATCCATCTGGAGTTAATTTTTGTATAAAGTGTAAGGAAGAGATCCAGTTTTAGCTTTCTACATATGGCTAGCCAGTTTTCCCAAAGCCATTTATTACATAGGAAATCCTTTCCCCATTGCCTGCTTTTGTCAGGTTTGTCAAAGAGCAGATGGCTATAAATATGTGGTGTTACTTCTGAGGCCTCTGTTCCCTTCCATTGGTCTATATCTCTGTTTTGGAACCAGTACCATGCTGTTTTGATTATTGTAATATAGTTTGAAGTCAGGTAGCATGATGCTTCCAGGTTTTATGTTTGTTTGTTTGTCTTCTTTTTTTTCTTAGGATTGTCTTGGCTATGTGGGCTTTTTTTTTCATACCATATGAAATTTAAGGTTTTTTCCCCCCAATTCTATGAAGAAAGTAATTGGTACCTTGTTTGGAATAGAACTGAATCTACAAGTTACTATGGGCAGTATGGCCATTTTCACAATATTGATTCTTCCTAACTATGGGCATGGAATGTTTTTCCATCTGTTTGTGTCCCGTTTTATTTCACTGAGCAGTGGTTTGTAATTCTCCTTGAAAAGGTCCTTTACATCCTTTGTTAGTTGTATTCCTAGGTATTTTATTCTCTTTTTAGCAATTGTGAATGGGAGTTCACTCATGATTTGGCTATTTGTCTGTTATTGGTATATAGGAGTGCTTGTGATTTTTGCACATTGGTTTTGTATCCTGAAACTTTGCTGAAATTGCTTATCAGCTTAAGGGGATTTGGGGCTGAGACAATGGGGTCTTCTAAATATGCAATCATGTCATCTGCAAATAGAATTTGACTTCTTCTTTTCCTAATTGAATATCCTTTATTTCTTTTTCTTTTCTGATTGCTCTGGTCAGAACTTCCAATACTGTGTTGAATAGGAGTGGTGAGAGAGGGCATCTTTGTCTAGTAACAGCTTTCAAAAGGAAGGCTTTCAGTTTTTGCCCTTTCAGTATGAATTATAAATAGAGTGCATGAAAGAAAGTTACTCAAGGTGGGATATCACTATCTGGCATGCTCTATGTCAACACAATTTAGGGCAGGTGTACTTTAATGAAAAAGAGAGACAAGTAACGATTTAACAGAATGGCAGGTCCAGAATAACAGAGTGACAAGATCCATTGGGAGGACCCCAGGCAGATAGGGATGGAATCAAATCCCCAGACTTGAGAAGCGATGAAGGAGCAGAAGCAGGTGAAGAAAATTGCTTCTAGAGATACTTTGCCTTCTTTGTTGTCTTACCTAGAGTCCTTCAAAAAGTTTTAATAAGCAGCTACTTGATGAATGCCCAAAATGTCTCAAGTATAACCTAACTTATAACTAATTTTAAAAATAGGAGGGATTTATTTTTTTGCTACTTCTTTCCTTCCAAACGGTCTCTGTAGTTATGATTTTCCAAGTGCTATCTATACTTGCTTCTTAGGTTTTATGGTTTTTATTTTTTGGTTAGGGAATTTTGCCCATAGCACTATCTTTTACGTAGCCTGTAAAGAAGTGACAGCATTCTGGCATTTTACCTTGCGAAAGGAGGAGCAATTTTGTTTATTAGAACATCTAAGCTATTGGCTTTCACCACAATCTAAAATAAACTGTCTTGCTATTTAAACCATGGCTACAATGACCTATTTTCTACTTCTGTTGAGAGAAAATTCAAATAATTGTGAAGGAGAAATATTGAACGTCAAAGTGCATTTGCCTTTGCAGAAATAGTCTGAGGTGTTATTAATGAGGATCTGCAGATAACCACAATTTTGCACTGTTCAACATTCATAAATAACTAGTGGCTAAATCAAGGGAACAATTTCTACTCCTATTGTGTCTTGCATGTGAAGTGTACATGTTATCTCAACATCAAAGTGTGTATAGTACTACCAAAGGAAGGAATATGATGATAGCAACATTTTGAGCCACAAGTGATCAGTAGATCACTTAGTGGTATGGCAGTATTCCAACCAGGCATAGTTTCTTTTATGATGCAAACAAAGGCTGTTCTTTTGCCCATGTTCGAAATCCAAGCTGATATACACGATTTGTTCCACTAGGCTACTGGCTGATTTTAGTAAGTACACATTTCTTTTAATTAATATTGTGAATCTATAAATTAAAAATATACATTTGTATATATTACTATATATTACATATATTACAGTGAAAAAATATATATAATGGTCTAAAAAGTTTGTGTTGCCACAAATTCATGTGTTGATATTCTAACCCCCAAGGGGACAGTATTAGGAGATAAGGTTTTTGGGTGGTGCTGTGCTCTGAATGTTTGTGTTTCTCCAGAATTCATATGCTGAAATCTAATCCCCAGTGAGTTGGTATTAAGAGGTGAAGGCCTAGCCGGGCGCGGTGGCTCAAGCCTGTAATCCCAGCACTTTGGGAGGCTGAGGCGGGTGGATCACGAGGTCAAGAGATCGAGACCATCCTGGTCAACATGGTGAAACCCCGTCTCTACTAAAGATACAAAAAAATTAGCTGGGCATGGTGGCACGTGCCTGTAATCCCAGCTACTCAGGAGGCTGAGGCAGGAGAATTGCTTGAACCCAGGAGGTGGAGGTTGCGGTGAGCCGAGATCGTGCCATTGCACTCCAGCCTGGGTAACAAGGGCGAAACTCCGTCTCAAAAAAAAAAAAAAAAAAAAAAGAGGTGAAGGCTTTGGGAGGTGATAAGGTCATGAGGGTGGAGCCCTCATTAATTGGATTAGCGCTCTTCAAAAGAAGCCCAAGAGAGCTTATTTGCGGCTTTTACCACCTGAGGACGAAGCAGGTAGCATCATCTTAGAAGCAGACCATGGGTCCTCACCAGACACTGAATCTGCTGACACCTTGATCTTGGACTTCCCAACCTCAAGAACACTGAGAAATACATTAATAAATTCCTGTTGTTTATAAATTACCCAGTCCAAGGTATTTTGTTCTAGCAGTATGAATGGACTATAATAATACACACATACACACACTCACATATATACATACATACATACATATGTACTTGTTTGTTTAAATCAGAGACTGGGAGGTAATAGTACTTTTCTGACTGTATTCAGAAAACTAGTTCGTGAGTGGTGGGGATAGATTTCTTTGTATTAATCAAATATTAATGATTACTTATTAAATTATCCTTTTTAATATCTATATTTTAATGTTTCAAGCTTGAAATTAGCGAACACTATCTGCCATTAGTTAAAATGTTCCTGCCAATGGCCTAGGTTACAGCATTTTAAATCTCCAGCAAATATCCTCAACCCAAATGGTTTAAGCATATAATTTTTGGGATGGATTCCTGATAGGACCAACATTTGAACTGGAAGGAGATTTCAGATGCTGAAACTGTAATTTTTCTCATCTGAAGCACCTTTACAAACAATGCTTTTTACTTCTGATTTATTTTTCTCTGTTTTAGTTTTCACACATTGTTTTCCAGCTTTCACTGCCGCTTCTAATATGGTAAGACATTGCTTGAGGCACAGGCTGCAGATCACTGAATAATGTAATTATCGTCTGTTGTCTGGGCTCTTAGCTCCCACTGAACACCAAGGCTGCCAAAAGTGATGGCTCACAGGTATAGCACTGTAACGTGGACTGAGAGAGGGTCACAATTTGATCTTAGTATTTGTGAAATACTAAATATTTTACTTCTTAGTACTGTTAGTATCTGAGCTAAGACCTCCTAGTCTCCAGTAAAAACTTTTAGTATTTGAACTTAGATTTGTAATGAAACTCAAATTTAATAAGTTCTGTAAATAAGGATTGTAGAAGTGAAAAGCTGCAGAGCTATGCACTGTCTCACATTTTGGTATCGTACAATTGTCTACATGATTATAAAGCACCAAAGAATATTTCGATAATGAAAGATATGGTATTTTGGATAAAAATTTATTCTCCAGACGTTCTTGGTAAATTTTATGAAAGTCATACAATGTTCTTCTGAAGTAGCTTGGATATATTGGCAAGAGTGATTCTGGATTCTACTCCTTTTCTGTAAATATTAAATGGGTATTTACTGTGCGCAAAATTTTACATATTATATAATTGCTTTTCTGTTTCTTAGGGATAACTTTGGGGTAAGCTAAGCTTTATATTATTTTCCAATAGCTTTTCCCAATCATCATCTATATATGATCCTATATGGAATGAACTGTAAACTATAAACCAAGAAAGGTATCTATATAAGAAGTTGAAATGGGTAACCTTTAGGGAGAGTGGGGTAAATTACAATATTTATAAGTATATAAATACACATCAGTTACAATGTAGGTGGCCTACTTTCAAGTAAGTCCCATATAAGCATGCCCAAATGTCCCGTAATGATAACTTGGCTACAGGGACTAGTCAATATGAATGACTGTAATAAAGTTAAATCTAATTACTAGAGAATTAAGAGTTTAACTTTGGTTTAAATGACGTTTTCCCTGTTGTTTGGTGCCATATATACTTTAATCTCTAATCCAACACACTACCTACTAGCACAACAGAAGTAGAAATCAGAAAGCCCATGCTAGGCGTACCACTTCATCAATGTTCCTTAGGTGTCTGGCTATTTGGTGGAAACCTTTTTTTTTACTGATCTTCTATAATACATTTCTGTGGAGATACATTTGTCTATGCATATCCACTTGTATACAATAGTCCTTTTCATCAGTTACCTTTCTAGTCCTTTTTATCAGTGTTTTATTGCTGCCTGTGCTGGAAGCATGTGCCATGCTTTAGTGTGCACTGATATGAAACTAGTCTGCTACTTCTCTATTAATAATAATACTTTAAGGATAATGAATTGACTGAAAAGACACGAAAAACAGCATGAAGAGAATCTCAAAAGAGTCTTAACTTAAAAAAAAATATTGATAGAGTTTGGATGACTTATGCAGACCAATGGATTTAAATATGATAACTTCTAAGAAATCCTTTGATTCAGACTACCCAATGAGTTGCTAACTGTGTGCTTTAATAAAAGCATAGCATAATCTAGGAATTATTAGGCTGAGTGAATATAGCTAGAATAGCTTCAGAGTTGATTTTCACACCTAAATTACACTTCTGGGGTTGTCACAGAAAAAGGTGAATTGAAAACATTTAAAGAGCATGACTCAAATGAGATCATCTAAGAATGGTTCACAGAAAATCAGAGAGCATTGAGTGGTGATTGCAGAGAGAAAGAATGAAATAAAGTTTAGCCTATAAAAAAGACCTTGAAGTGAATAACTACTGTACCCCTTAGTAAATTTGAGGTTGAAATCTAAAGGACTTTAATATTTCGGGGTCTGCTTCAGTAACATCAGTTTAACATAATTTAAAGGAAAGGGAATAGCTAAAATTTGTAAATCCCTTTTTTTTCGAAAAATAATCAGGAAGCTAGACTAGAATAAGCAATGTGTGAGCCCTCTTTACTTTAGGTGCAGGATATGCCAATCAGGAGGTAAGAGTGTGATATTCAGGAAAGATTTAGGTCTTCTCGGGAAGCTTGTGTCTCCTATTTTCTTAAAATCAGACAAGTTAATGTCCTTGTGGAAACTTTTTCTTTCTTAAAGATCATTATTCATCAATATACCATCTACCTGCATGGCTCAGTACATAAAATTAGGGGCTTCATTTTTTATTTAAGTTCTTTTATCTCTGAGAATCTTCCTTCTTTCAGGGATTCAGGAATTTTCAGGGTTCAGAGATTTTACTTCTGAGATTCTGATACTCTGTGAAATATATTATCATCCGTGCCAGTTTCATGTGTTACTGTGCTTTGACAGTGAAAAAGTCATCATCAGCTTCTCAGAGGTATCCATATGCCCCTTACAGAACTCTGCTGTATAGAATGCAGATATCTCTGAGTTTGTCCAAGTCGACACAACTAATTATTTTCATTAATTTACCTCCTGCTTTTATCTGTTTCTTTCTCTTTTTCTTTTTTTCTTTTTTCTTTCTTTTCTTTTCTTTTTTTTTTTTTTTGAGACAGAGTCTTGCTCTTGTTACCCATCCTGGAGTGCAGTAGTACCATCTTGGCTCACTGTAACCTCTGCATCCCAAGGTCAAGCAATTCTCCCGCCTCAGCCTCCCGAGTAGCTGGGATCATAGGCATGTGCCACACTGCCCGGCTAATTTTTGTATTTTTAGTAGAGATGAGGTTTCACCATGGTGGTCAATCCCTGTCCTCAGGTGATCCTCCCGCCTTGGCCTCCCAAAATGCTGGGATAACAGGTGTGAGCCACCACGCCAGGCTGTTTTTCTGTTTCTTAAGAAATTCAAGAAAGCTTTCTCATGGCTTCTCAATCTTTTGTGACCAACTGTCTCATAGACTTATTATTCTCAATCTACAGACACATTTGAATCACTCAGAAGACTTAAAAAAATGTTTCCTGGGTCCCGTGCCCAGAAATTCTGAATGAATTAGTGTAGGGAGGTGGTAAGTGGGGGACAATATTAAATATTTTTAAAAAGCTTCCCTAGATGATTCTAAAGTGCAGTTAGGGTGGAGAACACTGGCTGAAAATGTTAGGGAGCTTCACATTTCAATTAGTCTTGGTAAATTGACAGCACTTTTGAAAATTAGCATGAAAATGTCTTTCTACATGCAGTGTTCAGATTTGACTGGGCAGATAAAGAAGAAAAAAAGTAAATAAACCAAGTTACTATGTATATCTGAATGATTAATATCTTTCTAACTCATCTCCGGTCATGGTAAAGCTCAGGTAATATAAGGAACTGTAACTTTTCCTTAGTAAATCCTGTGTAAATAATTAAAGTATTGACTACGGGACAATTAAATACTGACTACAGAAATTTGATTGTTCAGAAGAACCCAATCTAAGCACAAGTACTGAATCATGCATGTTATTCACAAAATATTCATCAATAAAACACAAGCTTCCCAATCTCTTTCTAAGGAATCTGACTTGTTTTTCAATTAGGTCACTGATGCCTCTACTACAGTTATTTTGAGATCTTAAAACAACATATTTCAAACATAAGTAAGTTTCTTGAAATGTAAATATATTCTTTCATTTCTCTAGTTTTCATGTTTTAGTCTAAATTCCCCTCCTTCCCAGACCTTATGCAAAATCTATATTTATTTTAAAAGTTTAATTAACAAGGATTCCTTCATTATGAAGGGTATCTTTTCCTCTACCTCATCCCATTTCCATTTCCCTTTGATTTTTAAATCAAGATTCAAACCAAGTCTTATTCATTGATGAGCTAAATAAACTGTTCTCTAGCAAAGAGGATGCTTTCCAATTAGCTGTAGAATATAATTAGTACATGCTCTGGGCCAGTAAGAATTGGATTTGCCAGATGCCAGCATCTGACAATCCAAGCAATATTAATGGTAACAGGCAGAAGAGTGAATGAAGACTAGGAAAAAGAGAAGAATGTCCTTACTTCAAGGGGATGAAGCTGTCAGGATTTAAATGTGAAATTTTCTGACAAGTTAGTCACTTGTACTATTAAATATGTTAAAGCTTCCATTTATAATATGCAAGCCTGCTAGGCCACAAGGAACGGTGAAGGATTCTGCATCAATAACCATGTATTATGGCAATTAGTCCATGAAGTGCAAAGCTGCTATAGATATAAAGCATCTTAGCTGAAAACCAGAATCTTGGCTCTATGTCAAAGTTTAATTTTTGATAAAAGCCTACAGTTGGCTTCAACATTTGTCTGGCACCAGGGCACCATGATAAAATTGCATTATTTCTTATTAAGAAACCATGAAATACTTTAATTCTATCTCATTTTCATGAAGTTCCAATTTATCTAATCCAATTGCAGACACATGTATGTGGATCCCAATGAAGATCTAAGAGCCTTTTGTGCTATTTTTAAGGTCCAAAAATAGAAAGTAGCATATTAGATTTGATTCTGAAATAAAAATACATTACTTACAAATAGAACAAAAAGTTTCATGTTTGACTAAATCCTTTCAGAAATCTCTTGGGAGCGGAGATGTGATTAAAAAAAAAAGGGGGCATTGCAATTTTGCGTGAAATAATCCCTAAGACCCTTCCCATCCATTTTACTTAATCTTTTTATCACAAACGGGGGAGCAATAGTTATTATGAATCCTTCAAAATATTCAGTTCCCTAGCATTCAAAGTAGAATAGCAATATCAAAATGTGTAGTGAAGCTTTATTAATTTGTGATTTCCAGATAATCATGAGGTTTTGTCCATATATGTATAAATTTTAGTTAGGAGCACAGTAAAGTAGGTATTCATAATTTCAGTATTCTGCATAATGAACTAAGGATTATTCAAATTGAAAGATTTGAAAGTGATTCAACATAAAAAAATGATTGAAAGAACTTCTAATGTTTGTCGTGAGGAAGAACAGACTAGTTAGACCATAATAGCTATTATCAAATATTTGAAGGACTTCTGCCTGGAAGGAGTAGGAAGTACTAAGGCACAGTGGTGAAAGTTTGAAGCAAGGATCTGAGACTCAGAATGGGCTATTTGATTTAATCAAAATGGGGGTGAAACATAGACTGGTTGAATATGTTTCCTGATTTCTTCATTTACTGGTTTTGTGATGTTGGAAAATCTGCTTTACCTCTCTATGCCTCAAGTGTGTAACCATAAAATGGGGCTGAAATTGCTAGCTAGTGGAGACTTTGTGAGGACTCAGAGTTACTACTGCACAGTGGACAGACCTTCTGCCTAGCATATGATCAGTCAACAGCAGGTGTTCCTATCTTTTATTATTCTGTAATTTTATTCAGCTACCTTAAAATGAGAAAACCTCATCCCAGATAATTTAGAGATTGGCCAAAAAACACTTTCCACTTTCTACAATTGTCTGTATCCTATTATCTTGTATATTAATGTTATGCCCTGAATTATGTGTTATGCCCTTGAAAGACATACAAAGTCCTTACTTCCAATACCTGGGAATATGTTCTTACTGGAAATAAGGTCTTTGCAGCTCGGCTAAAATTGAGACGAGACTGGTGATTAGGGTGAGCCCTAACTCAATATGACTGGTGTCTTTATAAGTAGAAGGCAATTTCAAAACAGACTCAGGAAGGGTAAATATCATGTAAAGATAGAGACATAAAGAGAAGAATGGAATTTGATAATGAAGTCAGAGATTCAAGTGCTGCAGCAGTGAGCCAAGGAATGCAGAAGAATGCCTAGCCAACCTCCAAAAGCTAGGAAGAGGAAAGATTTTCCCCTAGGGATTGCAGAGGGAGCATGGCCCTAATGACACCTTGATATTGGACTTTGGCATCCAGGACAATGAGAGAATATTTTTTTGTTGCTTTAAGCCATTCAGATTGGGTACTTGGTAATAGCAACCTTAGAAAACTAACACAGGGATATTCAATAAACTTAAAAATGAGAACCTTGTTACTGGAGAAGGATTTGTTTAGAGACTGATACATCCATCCGTCAGGAATGTCATGAGCAAAAGCCCTACACCAGATGGGAAAATATACTAAATCTAGTCGGTGCACTGCCTTTTTGTTGACTGCTTAAAATTTAGGGATATAATGATGACTTAGATGACTTCTGAGGTTCTCATAACTCTAAAATACTTTAACTATTTTGCGGTGATTAAAGTGTATTAAATGTAGAAAATCAAACAGCTTGTCCAATTGCAAATACATTTAGCAATAAAACCATAGAAAAAAGTGCCTAGCAGAATTAGTTTGCTTATCAAGATTGAATTATTGATTCTAAATGCTGTTATTAAAAATGAATATATAAATATGATATAACTTTTCTATATCAGAAGAAGGCCACTTATAAAATTTGATGCAAGTCATTTATTATAAAGTAACATTTACAACATGGTAAGTACTCGTTACAATTCACAAACAGTTTATACCTATGCAAACATACTGTTTTACTGTTCATTCTTGTTTAAATAAAAGATTTGTATTTTCAAACTCTGTTAACTGAAAAATTGTACATGTAGTAATAAAGTTCAGAATTTAAGTTTTAGAAAATGAATCACTGTAAATCAAACATGCTTTAACGTGTTTCATGTAAATTATTTTACATTTAATTTTTATCATGAAAATTTCAAAATATACACAAAATTAGATAGAATAATGGAATCAACCCCCATGTATCCATCACCCACCCTCAATAATTATCATCATTGTAAAATATTTTAAATGATCACTTTGATTTTCCGAGGACCATGGGCCCAACATCAAAGTGATAAAACTCATTTTAATAAATTTATTAATACTTCAGTGTTACCATACACAGAAAAATGATGGACTCATGGTAGTTTCTAAAATAAAGAGATAAATAAGAAATATAAGCAAATAAAAATCTCACTTGAATAAAATTATTCTATTTATTTTAGAGACAGGGCCTCTCACTCTGTCCCCCAGGCTGGAGTACAGAGTATAATCATATCTCATTGCGACCTCAAGCTCCTGCCTCAAGAGATCTTCCTGATCCTCCTGCTTCAGTCTCCCAAGAAGCTGGGACTACAGGTATGAGACAACACACTCAGCTAATTAGAAACATTTTTTTTCTTCAGATATGGGTCTTGCTATGTTGCCTAGTGTTGTCTTGAACTCAAGTGATCCTCCTGCCTCAGCCTCTCACCTAGCTTAGACTACAGGTGTGCATCGTTGCACCTGGTTTATTTTTTGCTTTTTGACACTGTTTTGTAGAAAGTAGGACAGACTATAGAAAAGCTGCTATTATGATTATATTCAAAGATCACTCGCAAATAGAACGCAGTCTTTCATCTCAGTGAGATGAAATACTGTCTTTTTTAGGCAGGTACTTATTCAAAGTATGTTAAAGTGATGTGGAACTTTTTTTTAAAAAGCTTTATTTTAGTTTCATGGGTATGTGAGCAGGTTTGTTATATAGGTAAGTTGTGTGTCACGAAGGTTTGGTGTACAGATTGTTTCATCACCCAGATAATAAGTAGAGTATCCAGTAGGTAGTTTCTTCACTCCTGTGCCTCCTCCCACCCTCCACTGTAAAGCAAACCCTGGTGTCTGTTCTCTTGTGTTCATATGTATTCACTGTTTAGCTCCGACTTATAAGTGAGGACATGTAACATTTGGTTTTCTGTTCCTGTATTAGCGCACTTAGGATAATGACCTCCAGCTTCGTCCATGTTGCTGCAAAGGGCACAGTTTTGTTTTTGTTATGTGGCTGCATAGTATTCCACGGTATATATGTATCATATTTCTTTATTCAGTCTACTGTTGCGGGGAATTTAGGTTGATTTCATGTCTTTGCTATTACAAGTAGTGCTGTGATAAACATACATGTGCATGTGTCTTTATGGTAGAATGATTTATATTCCTCAGACATATACCAAATAATGAGATTACTGGGTTGAATGGTAATTCTGTTCAAGTGTTTTGAGAGATCTCCAAACCGCTTTCCACAGTGGTTGAGCTAATTTTCATTCCCACCAGCAGTATATGTGTTCCCTTTGTTCCTGCCAGCATCTGTTTTCTTTTCTTTTTTTTTTTACTTTTAGTAATAGCCATTCTGACTGGTGTAAAATGGTACCTCACTGTGGTTTTGATTTACATTTCTCTAATGATTTGTGATAATGAGCATTTTTTCATATGCTTGTTGGCTGTGTGTATCTCTTCTTTTGAAAATTGTCTACATATTTTGCTCACTTTTAAGTAATTTTTTTTGATTGCAAATTTAAGTCCCTTACAGATTCTACATATTAGAGTTTGTCAGATGCATAGTTCAGAGGTATTTTCTCTCATTCTGTAGGCTGTCTGTTTGCTCTGATGATAGTTTCTTTTGCTGTGCAGAAGATCTTTAGTTTAATTAGGCCCCAGTTGCCAATTTTTGTTCTCGTTGCAATTGTTTTTGGTATCTCTGCCATGAACTTTTCACCAGGGTCTATGCCTAAAATGGCACTTCCTAGGTTATCTTTCAGGGTAGTCTTTAGTAATTTGATAGGAATAGCATTGCATCTATAAGTTGCTTTCGGAAGTATGGCCATTTTAATAATATTGATTATTCATATCCAGGAGCATGGAATGTTTTTCTATTTGTTTGTGTTTTCTCTGATTTCTTTGAGCAGTGTTTTGTAATTCTTGGACAAGACAAAGATGCCCACTTTCATCATTTCTATTCAACATGGTACTGGAAGTCCTAGCCAGAGCAATCAGGCAAGAGAAAGAAATAAAAACCCTTCAAATGGAAGAGACAAAGTCAAACTATCACTCTTCACAAACAATACGATTTTATACTATATTCTCTGTCCAAAAGCTCCTGAGTCTGATAAACAACTTCAGCAAAGTTTCAGGATACAAAATTAATATATAAAAACCAGTAGCATTTTATACATTAACAGCATTCAAGCTATCAGCCAAATTAAGAATCCAATCCCATTCAGAATAACCATACAAATAATTAAAATACTTAGGAATACAACTAACCAGGGAGGTGAAGGATCTCTGAGTGCAACTTTCAGAAGGGCTATTATTTAAAAAAACCCCTCTCCCCTTCAAAAAATTACTCATTAACTTTAAAAAAGTATATGGTTTCTATGTTTAAAAAATTATTATATTGAAAAATTTTCTCTATTATCAAAATTTTTTTTCAGGCTGCATCCTTTTTCATTGTATGAACCAGTCCTTATTTGGGCATTTCCCTGTTGTTGGCTATTAGTTATCTTTTCAGATTTTATCTATTATATAGAACACTGTATTAGCCCATTTTCATACTCCTATAAAGAACTGCCTGAGACTGGGTAATTTATAAAGGAAAGAGGTTTAATTGACTCACAGTTCAGCATCGCTGGGGAGGCCTCAGGAAGTTTACAATCATGGCAAAAGGCCAAGGGGAAGCAAGGCACCTTCTTCACAAGGCATCAGGAAGGAGAAGGAATGCAGAAGGAGCTACGAAACACTTATAAAACCATAGGATGTCATGAGAAGTCACTCACTATCATGAGAACAGCATGCAGAAAACCACCCCTATGATCAATTACCTCCACCTGGTCTCTCATTTGGAATGTGGGGATTATGGGAATTAGATGGACTACAATTCAAGATGATATTTTGGGTGGGGACAAAGCCAGACCATATCAAACACTGCCATGAAAATCTTTATATATAGATCTTTCACTGTATTCCTGATTATTTTCTTAAGATATATTCCTGGAGGTATAATTATAGGATCAATGACTAATGATAAGGCTCTTAAAGCATCATGCTAAATTTCTTTTCAAGAGAGTTATAATACTTTCTCCTCTAACTACCACAACTCTTCAGTAATAATAGGTATTATTTTTAAAAAATCCAGTGTAAAGAGAAATGTATACTTTTTAATGTTTTCATTTACAGTTTTAGAATCCTAGTAAGGCAGAGCATTTTTCATGTAAATAGAGCACTTGTATTTATAATATGTATTTATTTTTTAAGTTTCTGGGCCATTTTTCTCTTGATTTTTTTAAAAAAAAGTATTGATTTATAAACAACATTTCGATAATAAAGACGTTCACCCAAAGTGTTATTCTGAAGATATTTTATTGTATTTATTTGTAAATCAAGAAATCGTTGTATTGCCATCAAATTAGTATTCCATGGAATTACCTGTTTGTGTGACTCTTCTGTACTTCCTATAGTGGGTGGAACCTGAAGTTGCCTAATCAATATCTGTTTCACTCCCTCCCCTCCAGCCCCACTACCCCTGCCCCAAGCGTGACCTCTGAGTGACTGAGTGTCACCTTCCACTCCTGGGAGAGCCCGGAAATGTCTGACTTAATTACTGTTGTCTCATACTCCTTGCCAGTGATTGCTTCAGGGATCTAGATCTGAGCCAAGAAGGACACTGATCAGATAACAGCAGTCAGTTGTAAAAAGAAAAGTCTCAGGTGAATTAATGTGAGCAAGTGAGATGTGAGTGGGAGTTTCCTGCAGGTAATTGGAACCGCATCCTGAGTCTTAAGAGTGGCATCCAGGGAGACCTTTTCCTTTCTTCTGCATGCTGGTCTCCACGGATGTGAAGTCTGTGACAGGAGCAGCTCCTTAACTTCTAGTATGAGGATAGATCCAGAAGATAGCACAGAGCCAAGATGGAGCCTCATTCAGAGTTGTCATCTCCATAGTGCATCTGATAGCTGGACCTGTAGTTACTAATGCATTCCTCAGTGTTTAAGCTTGAGTTGGATTTTCTATTATTTACAAAGAAACTCTTCTAAATAACATTAATACTTATTAATATTAGCCATTAAATGTCATTCATATATTTACCTAGGTATTCAAGGCCAGTCTTGTCTCCTACTATTATGCTTCCTGATTTATTCCCTGTATTCTCGCCATGTTAGAATACTTACTAAACCTTCATATTTTGGTTGTCTAAAATGTGGTTCCTCAACTGTAAGTTACAAAAGATGAATTATTCTTGACGTTCCCATTCCAGTCTTACCTCCTCTATAGAGTGGTCCATGATTACTTAACTGGAACTCATCATATACACCTTTAAATTATTATACCATTAATTATGATTTTTCATTCATTCATTCATTTTCTTTTTTATCCAATGCCTGTTGTTTGTCCCCGGAGGACAATAGTATCCTTTTATTTTTACATATCATATAATGTTTAGCTGTAACCTATACATTATTTTCTACTTATCAAGGCTTTCCATACATTTAAAAAAATTTCTGTGATATGAGTGTAGCTGCTTTCTAGCTTCTGCTCTAGTTTTTAACATTACAATTCTTTCAATTAGTTAACTCCATTCATTCTTTCATTCATTCACTCATTCAATAAATAGTTACCAAGAAGCCATGGTGTGCTACCTACTTGACTGTGTGCTAATTATCCAAAATGAACATGGCATCATTTCTTAAGGAGCTCACAGTGTAGTAAGTGAGGCAAATGTGTAAACTGCTAATGTAAGAAACCCTGAACTCTATGCTATTCTGTCTTACTGGTAAGGGCTGCTAATCTATCATAAACCACCACTTTAAACCTATTTGTTTTTCTTTCCTATTCATCCCAATACATTTATGTTGGTAACTATTAAATTTACATCTATAACCCTTGCCTCCCTCCTGAACTCCAGACACAGCCTATTCAACATTTCCAACTGGATGTCCAGCAGACACTTTAACAATTTCCAGTTAGAACTCCTGAATCCTCATTCTCTCAACCCCAAACCTGCCCCTTTCTAGTCTTTTGTATCTCAGCAAATGGTAATTTTACTAATTCGGTTGCTAAGGCCAACTATCAAGCCAACTTTGACTTCTTTCTTGTGTGTGTTATATCTCGGAAGCAAAGCATGTTGACTTTATCTTCAAAGTATAATACAGTCTTTATCGCCACAATGCTCATCCAGTCCTGGACTGAGAATAAAGCATCCCACATGTTTCCTGCTTCAATTCCTGATGGCTATGATCTTTTTTCTACCCAAAGACCAAAGAACGAAAGAAAAAAAGGTCAAATTACTTTTCAGCTTGAAAGGATTTAATGGCTTTCTATTTCCCTCAGAATATAATCCAAGATCCTTAACTTTCTTGAAAGGCCCTAATCTGACCTCTGTAACCATGAGATCTCATTTGCTGTATTCTTTGCTTGCCGTGTTGGCTCCAGCAGCTGCCTCCTTGCTCATCCTTGAACAGGGCAAGCCCAAGCCTTTGATGGAGCCATATTCCTGGAATAATTTACTGACATCTATGCAACTCACTTTCTAGCTTGATTCAAGTCTCAGCACAAATATCAGCTGCTTAAATATGTCCATGACCATCCTGTCTAAAGCAGCATCTCTCCTCCCTCCTGATCAAAATGCTCTACTTTATCATTCTTAGAAGTTATTAATTGAAGAGTATATATAATATTAAAAATGTTCTGTATTCTCTCATAAAAAGTATAAGCTCCATAAGAATACAGACTATGAGGTAAAACCATCCTGATAAACTTTATAAAATTAATCAGGATGAAGGGAAGGGGAGAAAGAAAATAAGCCAAGCTTGCCACACACTCAGTGTTGACCTTTAGGCAGTTGGCTCTCTGACCTGTGTCCTTCTAGCTGTTTGGTCCTCAGAGCTGTTTGATTCTGTTGCCTCAGAATCACGTAGCCCTGTAAAAAAATTAGAGTTCTCCATAACTGTTTTACAGATAACAACTTGAACATTATAAATCATGAAGTTTTCCATTTGGGATATTCTTTCAAGACCGGTGTACCAGTAAAACTACTGACGTCAGCTGGTCTGAAGGACCCTGTAAGAATCTGACTCACTAAAGAATGAAGTTTCCACATCTTGATGATTTCATCCCTGTTTCCCCAATCAATGACCTCAATTTTTCAGCCCTTCATCCTCTATGATCACCCCAGCCTCTCTAGGAGATGGGTTTGAGGGTCTCCTCCTATCTCCTTCATTGACTCCTGTGATCATTAAACTCTATCTCTGCTGCATCCCTGCTGTCTGAGGGTGTTGGTCTGTTCCTGAACAGTGGGCGTACGAACCTGTTGGTCCTATAGCAATGACTACTTCTATGAGTCAACTTGGCTAGGCTGTAGCAAGCAGTTTTTTAATTAAACATGAGTCTATGTATTACTATGAAGTTTTTTTTTTTAGATCTTGTTAACGTCTATATTTAATTCACTTTAAGTAAAGGAGCCTATTCTTGATAATCTGCGCAGGCCTCATCTAATCTGTTGCAAGTTCTTAAGAGCAAAACTGAGGTTTCCCTGATGAGGAAGAAATTCTACATGTGGACTTCAGCATCAGATTCTCCTCTAGAGTTTCCAGCCACTCAGCTTATCATAAACAAATTACATTTATATTAAGTTATACTTATATCAACTAATATACTTAAATTACATATGAATGTCAATTACATATATTTATATAAATCTCTGTATGTGGTACACACGCATGCACACGCTTGTGCATGTGTATGTGTCTCTCCATCCACCTGCTTGATTCTCTTGGACCCCTGACTGATACACACACGATGCTGCTCTTCACCCTGCGCTCTACCCCAGCATTGACCTGCAATGACTGTATCAAAGGGGCCCTGTTGTCTTTTGCCTTCTAGTAGGAGTTAGCTAGTGGGAAATATTAGAAGGAAATTAAGAGACTGGGGGCAGGGGCTACTTATTCACCAGATTCCCTCCTAGTTGGTTACTGCAAGTTGACTGTGGCTCTCTGCTGAAGGCTACATCTCTTGTGAGGCAGCCTTTTTCCCGCAGCTACTCCCTGTGAGTTTCAGTAACTTATCCCACCCGTTGTCCCTTCGAATCTAGAAATATTAACTGCTTTCCACTATGGCTAGCCATAGAGCACTGTGCTATCCTTTGCTGGTTTCCCTAAAACCCACTCACATCTTTGCAAATAAACCTTTTTATTATACTCTTGTCTCTTACTCTGTTTAGGTATGCCATGTGTTTCCTGCTGGGGCCATATATAAAATAAGCTTTTCTTTCTTCCTCCTTCCCTCCCTCCCTCCTTCTCTTTCTTTCTCTCTTTCTTTCTTTCTTTCTTTCTTTCTTTCTTTTTCTTTCTTTCTTTCTTTCTTTCCTTCCTTCCTTCCTTCCTTCTTTCTTTCTTTCCTTTTCTTTTTTTCTTCTCTTTCTTTCTTCTCTTTCTTCCTCTTTCTCTTTCTCTCTTTTGTGTTGTCAGTATCTAGAATACTAGGATCTCTGTAAATATTTGCTTTTGATAACCAAATGAGCATGTGGACTTCATTTTGCTCACTAGCTCGTAGCTATATTGTACCATCTCAGAAACATCCTGTGCTTAGTCCTGCATACCCTGCCTACAACGTCTCTTCTCCTTCCTTCAAATTGTTTCCCAACCACTGAAATCTGGATTAATTTTGAACTTCTTTAAGAAACATTCCCAATTATTCTCAGCCGCAGTTATTCTTCCTCTGATTTCTCACTGAAGGCAAAGTCCCCCACATAAAATAGAAGTTAGCACTTTATCATGCCTAGTCTTGCACTATGAGTTTCTGTTTGCAGGGACTTGTTCTGTCCTATCCTCTGTAAATGACTGTAAGTTCACTGGGGGCAATAACCAGTTTTCATTCACGTATTTTACAAAACTTGAATAATGCTGATTATTTTTTCAAAACAGATTAAAGTAACACCCTGGATGTTATTTCTAAGTACATGAAAATGTTGAAATGTTCCCTGATTATTTTGTCGAAGTAATTCATTCTTTTTCTTTTGTACTGAGAATTAAAAAATATTATATCTCTTGAATATACATTTTTCTGATTTATATTCAAGAACTAAATTTTGTATTAGAATCTAATAGTGCATTAAGCATTTTTATTAAGATCAACTGAAATCTTACCTGTGATTACACATCCTTCTGTAGTAATTAAACAACAAAACAAGGAGGAATGAATAGAGTTAATTGATGGCATTGACTAACAGCAAAGATAAATGGCACTATCTCTCCTTTACTTTGCAAACTATTATTTTATGAACATAGTAGCCTACATGGCCTCAAGCTTGGCGTAAAGATTTCTCATTTGAAATGAGCCACAAAATTTTGATGTGATTTTCAAAAAGTCATTTAATCTTTTCTGTGTTTCCATTAATTCAGCAAAAGAGCATGAATATCTCTCAAAGCAGCAGTTATTCTGTTATACAAAGAAGAGAAAACCCAGACCTACTACAAGTTAACAAATCTTACTTCATTAAACTTTTAATAAAATTAAAACCTTTACTAGCTAACAATTATAGCATTAAAATGGTGGTGTCAAAACTTAACCGATAAACAAAATAGGGATTCTTAAATATAAGCTTACATTCACACTAAGTAAATAAGGCTAGGGAAAAAAAAATGCCCTTCTTGTTCATGGTCTAATTTTTCCTACTGGGAATAATAAAATCCCTTCTCCCTCAAAAGCATCAGAAGGACGAAGTGCTATGGGCTGATTTGCTCTTCATAATATGTTTTGAAGAAGAGCAAATGGGCTTCGGCAATTAGGTAGTTACTGCCTCTTTCCTTTTAGAAAGATCATCTTGGGCTGATTAGAAAACTAGAGAAAAGAAACTTTAATGGCAAGATGAGGACATTAACACCAATGTTGTAGAGAACCAAATGGAAAGCATTAGAATGCATGATTGATTGCTCAGTCTGGAAAAAAGTATGGTAATTACTATGAGACTAGCAGAAGAAACAGACTGAATTGTCTACTGTGTCTCCTCAAGTTCCGTGATCTTATCTAACTCTCTCAGAGTAATAAAAATGTGAATGCTACTTTCAGATAAACTTGGAGTCATCCATATCTATGATGCTTGAATCACCAAGACTTTCAGAAAGCAGCACACAAATTCTCTCCTTGGCCATATAGCTTACAAACTTCACACACCTGGCCTCATACCTTATAATTTAATGCACAACTATGTCGAAACTAGTGAAAATCTAAATTATGCATTTGAATACTGACATAGCTTTTTAAAAGTATGCTCAAATCAGTTATATTTCTACCTGACAGTCTAACTTGATACCAATATTTCCGCACCCATCCTATTTATTTTTCCCTGTTTGTCAGCAATATAAGTATTTTAAAACTTTCAGAAAAATACTGTATATTTCTGAACACTGCATTTCTATTTCAAGGACTTCAGATGACTTTCTGAAGACCTTACATCATTATCCTATTAGATATCATTTTACTAAATAGATGTACCACTAACATGTATTGCAACATTTCCACTTGCAAACTATTTAAGATGTCCAAAGAAGACATCATCAAGTGCTAAACTTCAAATGCAAATTTCTTCTTGTAGTTTCTTCCACAGAAAGCAATCTTTTTCAATAATATGTTAGCGCACTTTTCTATATGAAGATGAAAAGCTAAATTGTCAGAAACTAATTGATACTGGGAAAAAAGAGGAGTGTATCTTACTGGGATAAGAGAAAGCATGATTTAAATTTTAGTAGGAGAAATTACCAAATTCACTTTATTTCTCGATCTATCCAAAATAACAATATCTATAGTGAGGTTGACTTTGGAATCAAAGGTAAGAAAAGAGAAGAGGAAGAAAACAAATAGATACGTCCCATAATCTTGGCAGGTCCACTGAGTGATATGAAAAATTCTCCTGAGTTGTAGGGCTTTTAGCCCGACAGCCCTGATATGTCATCCTTCCTGAGTATACACATCCTAATTGGAAACGTGGCATTTTATGCATACGCACGCATGCAGTCAGCATAAAAGGGCAATCCATGTCTTAGAAAAGATTTATCTTACAGAGATAATATGCGTGGGGATGAAGTTGAGAAAATCACACCACAAATCACCTTTTTGTAGTTCTATGAGTGAGAAAGAAAACCTTCAAATATTGTCTGCTGTGACTGAAGAATTTTTGCGCCCCCCCATTATTCACCTTTAAGACCCATCACTCTATTGAATGAACACATATACTTTTGAGAAAAATATAAAATTAGTTTTATTGTAAAATGTGGTTCTTGACCGCTGACATATTCTGTTTTTCATTAAAGCGTATCCTACTTCTCATTCCTTTTCCATATTGTTTTTGCACAAAGAAAGCTGCAGTGTGCAGTGAAAAAACAAAATTCACACCCTATCCCGGTGACTGTTCACTGTCCAGAATGGCATCTTTGCTTCCATCTAGGAAGGGGGTGGCTTTGGCATCAGACAAGCTGCTGGGAAAAACTGCAGAGTAGGTGACTGTGTTAGGCTGTTTTTGTGTTACTCTAAAGATATTCCTGAGACGGAGTAATTTAAAAAGAAAAGACGTTTAATTGGCTTACGGTTCTGGAGGCTGTAAGCATTGCACCGTCATCTGCTTGGCTTCTGGTGAGGGCTTCCGGAAGCTTACAACCATGACAGAAGGTGAAAGGGAACATGCGAGTCACAGGGCGAGAGCAAGAGCAAGAGAAAGGGGTTGAGGGGAGTCTCAGTCAAAGCATAACTAGATTTCATAAGAACTAACTGAGCAAGAACTGACTTATCACCAAGGGGATGGCGCAAAGCCATTCCTGAGGGATCCGCCCCCACGATCCAATCCCCTCCCACCAGGTTCCACCTCTCATGTTAGGAATCACATTTCAGCATGAGAGCTGGAGGGGACACATATCCAAACTTTGTCAGTAACCAAGGGGCTGGATGGGGAAGTCCTTACATTTTACCAGAATCTTCTTACACAAATGTAGTTATGGCCAAAACCTTCAGTGGGTTTTCTTTTTGTCGAAGCTGCATTGCCCCAGATAGAGGGCCAATTATGGTAGGAGGAATAGGGCTTTTGATTTTAATGTATGCCTGTTCCAAGGGCCTTTCCCTCAACACCAAAGCTGCCACCAGTAATTCACTTTAAATAATTTGAGGATCATTCCATTGTGTAAGACTTAGTTTTATTTGAAATGAAGACCTACCCTTAGTATAGAATACTTTTAAGAAATGTGATTTTGGGCTGGGCGTGGTGGCTCATGCCTGTAATCCCAGCACTTTGGGAGGCCAAGGCGTGCGGATCACAAGGTCAGGAGTTCAAGACCAGCCTGGCCAACATAGTGAAACCCCATCTTCCAAGTATCTGCTACTTGGGAGGTTGAGGCAGGCAAATCGCTTGAACCTGGGAGTCAGAGGTTGCAGTGGGCTGAGACCATGCCATTGCACTTCAGCCTGGGTGACAGAGTGAGACTCCATCTCAAAAAAAAAAAAAAGAGAAACGTGATTTTAGTATTGTGTTCTGGGCTCTGGTCATGAGTGGTGCTTTATGAGAAAAGATAAGGTGGGAATTTAAAAACAAAACAATTACTCTAAAAGCAAAATTATGAACCATCTGGATAAAGTTTAGTAATATAGGAAAACAATGATCCAAATTACACTGAAAAAAAAAAAAGGTTTCAGGCAAATTAATATTTTTGCTTTTGTCTTGAATATCTGGATACTTGTCATACTCTAGCCAGAATTAATCACTAAAAACATAGCTTGTATTTTCATGATTACTTTCACTATAATAATTGCTTGTCAAATGTCAAACTCAATCTGGCTTATATGCTGACTTTCTACATTTGTGTACCACTCCTCTTTTGTTATATTAATTTTTAGACATGCTCATTTAGATCTGCAAATTCATTCCAATGTTAATTCATTCCAGTGTTACACTCCTGAGATTATTTTCTCTGAGCCTTGTAAAAGGTCTTCTTTCTGCTAATTCAATCTCCCAAAAGCATTTTCACAATCAGCAAATATGAATCATGCTATAACATTTTGCTAAATCTAATAATCTACATTTTCTCAGTCTGGGATATCACTCACCTGCAATTACCCCACTGAAATGGCTTTTGTAATTTTTACAGAACAAGATAACCAGATTATGTTAATTAAAGTTGGAAGGCAGGGGCCATGTGTTGTGAGACACAAAACTTGGCTATCTAGAAGATAATGTTAGCTGCTGATTACAATAGCCTTCCTTGAAACCTTTGCAAAACGTGGAAATGCTATTTACCCACCTTGTGAATTTTGTGATAAAGTTGAAAAAGTCCTGACCTCAGAATACTTATGTGTAGACCTCTTTCCTCATTGGTATTTACTTATATCAATTTTTCCCAGTTGTTATTTTAAGGTATCATAACTTATTTTATTGAATAGATTAGGTCTTAAAAGCCAACAAATGTAAATTTTCTATGTCAAATAATTATCCTCACTAATCTTCATTTATTTCAAAAGTCTCTCTTTTCTAGATTATTTTATTCATAAAATATAGAGAAATTAATTCTGTAGACCTAAATATTTAATAGTCACATATTTAATGAGAAAAAACCCTTCAATATATTTTCATCACAAATAAAGGTAATGTTACAATAAATCATAAAATACCAAGAGAAAAAAGCAACTTGGATTTTGGTTCGGAATTATATCTCACATTTTTGAAGGCGGAACCCTGACAACTTAAACAAAACATTATTTCTCACTCGAATTCTGCTTCCTGGGATTTTGTTGAGGCTGCTGGCTTTTTGTGTTGAAAAAGCTTGATCTGGGCTTTGTATTGAAAAGCTTGATCTTTATGCAGAAACATAATTCAAACCTAACAACTCAAAATATTCCAGTAAAGAACAAATTTCACAGTGCTTTTGCTAGAAACAAACAACAAATGAAGGTGGTGTGTATTTTTACAACGATGATTTACACACATTCAGCGTTGGACATTTTCTATACACCATGCGCTAGGTAGGCACTGGGGATAAAAAGATTAACAAAAACCGGCTCCTGACCTTATGGAGTTCAGACTCTGTGTACTTGAAGGGGCGGGTCCTTTGCATTAGTCTCACCTGAAATGCTTGATAAACATGCAGGCAGGTTTCTGGCTCCCTCTTCTGTATTTGAATCTCTGACAGAAAGGCCCTGAAATATGCACCACAGATACGTTGTAACAAGTTCCTTGGGCAATTCTTTAGTGCCCCAGATTAAAAACATATTGAAGAGACCTGGAATATTGCCAAGGCTGGGATTAGAAGTGCAGTCCACTTCTGGGCACAGTGGCTCATGCCTGTGATCCCAGCACTTTGGGAGGCTGGGGCAGCAGATCACGAGGTCAGGAGTTCAAGACTAGCCTGACCATATGATGAAACTCTGTCTCTACTAAAAATACAAAACTTAGTCAGGCGTGGTGGTGTGTGCCCATAGTCCCAGCTACTTGGGAGGCTGAGGCAGGAGAATCACTTGAACCTAGGAGGTGGAGGTTGCAGTGAGCCGAGATCATGCCACTGCACTCTAGCCTGGGCAACAGAGCGAGACTCTGTCTCAAACAAAATAAAAAAGTACAGTCCACAATTCCAACTGGCCTGGAGAGGATAATGTTGGAAGCACCACTCTGCCTTTCTTAGCATCGATTTTCTATTCCATAAAATGAGGGTGAAGGAGCTGAGATAGATAATATCTAAGTTCCATTGACACTAAGGCCTCTCCCAACTAAGGGGTGTTGTTTTGTTATGGCACTCAAGGCTGGACACAATAATACCTGGTTTCCCCCTTTTCTCTCTGTATTTTATCTTTCTGTTACTACCTCTAGGAAGGGATGACATGACAAAAAAAAAAAAAAAAAAAAAAAAGAGGATTAAAAGAATTAAATATCTAATATGTGCGTTTCAAAAGTCAACATCCAGGCAGAAATCACTATGTTTAGAAGAATATTAAATGAATCAGAACCACTATTTTCTTGAACTCCCTAAATCAAATGAACATTTCATGGGCTCATAGGAGACAGATCAAATTACTCAGATTAAACCACAGTACCCGGGTCAAATGAGACACATTTGGTTACAGGAAAAGGATATTATATATCTTGCATTTGTATCCTGGGATTCACCCCCCACTGTACGGGACAAACATATTTGCTTGCGTTGTCCTACTCATCCTTCCAGACCCAGGCTAAGAGTTCACATTCTTGTGAAGTCTTCGATTTCTCCTCTAACAAAACACAGATCGTTTCCTTCTCTATTCCCAATGCAACTTGTATCTATTTCTGTTAGACTAGGTACTTCATTTTCTGACAATTGTAGCTTAGATGTCTGACTTGCTATGAGTCTCCAAGAGCCTCCATCAGGATCTTGAATCTGACTTTTTGCTTCTGTGTTCTCATTCAGTGCCATGGGCGACCGCATCATAACTGCTCAGCAAACATGCCTGGGATTTATTGCTTCAAGTTGGTAAAGTGTTTTGTAATGTTGGAGAGATAAAGTTAATTTTTGTAAAAATGAAAACAAGGGCAAAATGACAAGAGATGGGAAGCAGAGAAGGCTAATGAAGACATGGCCATAAAAACCACTTAGCTTCCTGGCAGCCGGGGTAAAAAAACAGTGGTGCTGGGCTAAAGCATTACCATTTGATATAGAACGCTAAATGACTAGAAATGGCCAGTATGTCCTAGTTCTGAACTCACAAGAATTTCTCATGTGGCAGGACAGAAGAGCATAATGAACGTTCTTGATATATTAACAACAAAGGAAGCAATGTGGAAGGTTACATTATTTCACACACTTCTCCAGATACAAGGCGAATTACATTAAAAAAAGTAATAGAGATGAGGTCTCACCATATTGCCCAGGCTGCCCTTGAACTCTTGGCCTCAAGTGATCCTCTCGCCTTGGCCTCCCAAAGTGCTGGGATTACAAGGTAAAATATTAAATAGCAGTTCTGACAACACACTGGTACATTGGAATAGTTAATGCAATATAGCACATTCGTGCTTTTTTCTTATGATCAGAATAAAAAAAGGTGAAAGGTAGAGAATCTCAGAAAATAAATGGCTAGCCTGTTCCGATCCTTCTGGATAAGCAATTGTCTCCATGGGTTTTTCGATGGGGATCCATTAGGTATAGATGGTTCTGTCTTGTTGATTGAAAGGCAGCTGGCTTGCTTTAGAATTTAGACATTTAGACAGCTGGCTTGCTTTAGAATTTAGACATTTAGACAGCGAGGCTGACATCTGATAAAATAATTAGAACTGAACTAGTGTTTTTTATCCCTGGAGGTCTGCTATAGTTAATACCTCCAGGCAGGGCCAAGACTCTTCTCAAAGAGGCCTTTTAGAAAAAGTACACATGTTTTAACACAATGTAAAGTAAATCCTAGGGTTGTTTATCATTAAGAATGGACAAGATGAATGTAGTTGAGGTGACCAGGGTATCACAGGTTACCAGAAGGCTGCCATCAGCAATACGTGACCTTGGTAGGATGTTTCATTCCTCACCACAATTGCATCATTCGTGAGTCTATGAATCAACCTTCTCAATGATACAGTTAGTATGTAGTAAATTTGTATAGGTTCACATTTTTACATAAAAATTCATGTCATTTGTTCTCAAGTAATTTCTTTTCCATCAATTCTGTATGTGATTTTTACAATAACAAGATTTTATTCCAAATATTTGGCCCATTAAAATGACACAACATTCATAGGCTTATTGGGTCAGAGAATAGTGAGAATGTGCTTATTATTTCTTTTAGTCACTAAGGAAGAAGTTAAGTAGGTACAACCACAACAAAGATTCTGACCACAGAAATTTAGTGAAACAAAAAGATATAGGATGAAGCTGGAAACCATCATTCTCAGAAAACTGACACAAGAACAGAAAACCAAACACTGCATGTTCTCACTCACAAGTAGACATTGAACAATGAGAACACATGGACACAGAGAGGGGACTGTCACACACTGGGGTCTGTTGGGGAGTGGGGAGCTACGGGAAGGATATTGGGGGTTATGGGATTGGGAGGAATAACATTAGGAGAAACACCTAATGTAGATGATGGGGGGATGGATGCAGCAAACCACCATGGCGTGTGTATACCTGTGTAACAATCCTGCACGATCTGCACATGTACCCCAGAACTTAAAGTATAATTACAAACAAATATTTTCAATATCATTCTTAAAAACTTCCCACTTTTTAATATTGAATGGGCAAGCAAAAATAAACATGTATTTACTGGGAATGAGGATTTGAAGAAAGATAGATTTTTCATAAAAATATAGAAAATCTTTTATTAAAATAGTACAGGTTGGCCGGGCACAGTAGCTTGTCCCTGTAATTCCAGCACTTTGGGAGACTGAGGTGGGCAGATCACCTGTGATTAGGAGTTCGAGACCAGCTTGGCCAACATGGTGAAACCCCATCTCAATTGAAAATACAAAAAATTTGCCAGCTGTAGTGGTGAACACCTGTAATTCCAGCTACTTGGAAGGCTGAGGCAGGAGAATTGCTTGAACCCGGGAGGCAGAGGTCGCAGTGAGCTGAGATTGTGCCACTCTACTCCAGCCTAAGTGACAGACCAAGAATCCATCTCAAAAAAAAAAAAAAAAAAAAAGTAAAAATGGCATTTAGTGACTTATACTAGTTCTTATAACTAGTTCTTATTTTATTTCTCAAGCTTATATCTGCCCAAAGAGTTTTTGCCCTTTTAAATATATTTTATTTTTGGAGCAGTGTTAGTTCACAGCAAAATGGAACAGAAGGTACAGAGAGTTCCCCTACACTCCCACAACCCCCTCCACGTGCAAGCACAGCCTCCCTCACTACCGACATCCTGCACCAGATTGGTACACTTGTTGCAAATGGTGAACCTACACTGACACATCATTATTACCCCCAAGTCCATAGTTTACACCAGGGTTCACTCCTAGTGTGCCAGGCCAATGCTGCTGGCAATCACACAGACAGGCCCATATAACGGTCACAGAGACAGGCCTGCAGAGCACTTAAGTGACACAAATTTCCACAGAGCTGTGTTAACGTCGAGCACATAGTTAAACCAGGAAATCAGTGCCCAGACATCCAAGCTTGAATTAAAATATTTAGTAGGAGCCTTGAATAAGCTTCTCCTTAACCTGGAGCAAGCCAAAATAATAGACAGTCTTACATTCCTAGTGCCAGGACCGGTCTTGGGTTGACAAAATCTGAGACGAGTCGAGGTAACAGAGGCAGCTGTTCGAATAGATTCATTGGAGAGTCTAAGGCAGCTCTCTGAACCAAGCTATAAAGAGGATGAATTAGAAATAATCACTCCGATACCACAGTAGACAGGCCTTGAAGATAACGGGGGCCTTCACAGCTTAATCGGACTTAGCAAGCATTTTTTTGGCCTCTGACCTTCTAGTTAAAGCAAAATTAGTTACCTATTAGACAGGCGAATGCTATATTGCAGGTAGGCACATAACCCCAACCTATATGAGCACTAAGAAAATTCCAACACTTTGAGTTGGCCTGCTGGAATTATCTCCGGCTTTCTCCCTGTGTCCGGTTAAGACAATACATTCCCTTCTTTCCTAGTTTGTCTGCTTCTCGTTATCAGGCCTGGAGAAAACGCAGCTGGACTCAGCGTGGTTCTGGGAATGCTAGTGTTGTATATTTTGTTGGCTTTGAACATGTCTGATGACATGTATCCACCATTGTGTATCCCGCAGAATAGTCTCAATGTACTAAAAATCTGTATGCTCCATTTAATCATCCTTTCCTCCTCTATCCCCCAACAACCACTGACCTTTTTACTGTCCTCATAGTTTTTTTTTTTTTTCTCCTAGGATGCCATGTAGTCGGAATCATACAGTATGTAGCCTTTTCCAATCAGCTTCTTTCATTTAGTAATATGGATTTTTGTTTCCTCCATGCCTATTCATGGCCTGATAGCTCGTTTCTTTTTCACACTGAATAATAATCCATTGCCTGGATGTACCACGGTTTACTCATCCACTCACCTACCAAAGGACATCTTGGTTGCTTCCACGTTTTGGTGATGATGAGTAAAGCTGTTAGAAGCATCATTTTGCAGGTTTCTGTGTGGATATAATTTTTCAGCTCACTTAGGTGCATACTGAAGAGCAGGATTCCTGGGTCACGCGGCAAGGGTAGGTCTAGTTTTATAAAAAACTGCCAAACTGTCTTCCAAAGTGTATGTACCATTTTGCATTTCTACCAGCAGCCAATGAGAATTTTTATTACTCCACATCCTCCCCTGCATTGGCGATGTTTTGGATTTTGGCCACGCTGACGGGCATGTGGTGGAATCCTGCCCCATTGTCATTTGTATTTCCGTAATGACACAGGCTGTGGGGACATCTGTTCATACACTTATTTGCCTTCTGTACATCGTCTTTGGTGAGATATATGTTCAGGCCTTTTGCTCATTTTAAAAATCAGGTTGTGTATTTTCTGATTGTTGACTTCTAAGATGTCTTTGTATATTTTGGAGAACAGTGCTTTACCAGGTATGTCTTCTGCAAATGTGTTCTCCTAGTCTGTGGCTTTTCTTCTTAGTCTCTGGACAGTGTCTTTCACAGAGCAGAAGTTTTCCACTCGAACGAAGTCCAGCTTATCAATTTTTTTTTTTTTAACAGATTGTGCCCTTGGTGTTTTATCTAAAACATCACAGCTGTAAATGAGGCCATCCACTTTCTTCCTTATTATCTTCTAGTTTTGTGTTTTGCATTGAAATCTACAACCCATCTTGAGTTCATTTTTGTGATGGGTATGAGGTCTGTTTCTAGATACATTTTTTTTTTTTCATATGGATGTCCGTTGGTCCATCACCTCTTGTTAAAAAGACTTTTCTCCACCATATTGCCTTTGCTCCTTTGTCAAATACCAGTTACCTATATTTACGTGGGTCTATTTCTTAGCTGTTTATTATGTTCCATTGATCTATTTTTCTGTACTTTTTCTAGTACCACCCTGTCTTTATTAACATAGTGGAAATTTTTTTTATTGTACTTTAGGTTCTGGGGTACATGTGTAGATCATGCAGGGTTGTTGCATGGGTACATACATAACCTGGTGGTTTGCTGCCTCCATTCCCCCTTCATCTATATGCAGCATTTCTCCCCACGTTATCCCTCCCCATCCTCCCCGCCCTCCACTGTCCCTCCCCTAGCCCCACCAACTAACCCCAGTGTGTGACGCTTCTCTCCCTGAGTCCACGTGCTCTCATTGTTCAACACCCGCCTATGAGTGAGAATGTGCACCATTTGGTTTTCTGTTCTTGTGTCAGTTTGCTGAAAATGATGGTTTCCAGATTCATCCATGTCCCTACAAAGGACATGAACTCATCTTTTTTTTTTTATAGCTGCATAGTATTCCGTGGTGTATATGTGCCACGTTTTCTTTGTCCAGTCTATCATGGGTGGGCATTTGGGTTGGTTACAGGTCTTTGTTATTGTACACAGTGCTGCAATGAACATACATATGCATGTGTCTTTATAATAAAACAAATTATAATCCTTTGGATATATACCCAGTAATGAGACTGCTGGGTCAAATGGAATTTCTATTTCTAGATCCTTGAGGAATCACCACACTGTTTTTCACAATGATTGAACTAATTTACATTCCCACCAACAGTGTAAGAGTGTTCCTATTTCTCCACATCCTCTCCAGCATCTGTTGTCTCCAGATTTTTTAATGATCGCCATTGTAACCGGCATGAGATGGTACCTCAAGGTGGTTTTGATTTGCATTTCTCTAATGACCAGTGATGATGAGCATTTTTTCATATGTTTGTTGGCCTCATATATGTCTTCTTTTGAGAAGTGTCTGTTCATATCCTTCACCCACTTTTGAATGGGTTTGTTTGTTTTTTTTTTCTTGTATATCTGTTTTAGTTCTTTGTAGATTCTGGATATTAGCTCTTTGTCAGATGGGTAGATTGCAAAAAAATTTTCCCATTCTGTTGGTTGCCGATTCACTCTAATGATAGTTTCCTTTGCTGTACAGAAGCTCTGGAGTTTAATTAGATCCCATTTGTCTGTCTTGGCTTTTGTTGCCAATGCTTTTGGTGTTTTAGTCATGAAGTCCTTGCCTATGTCTATGTTCTGGATGGTTTCCCCTAGGTTTTCTTCTAGGGTTTTTATGGTGTTAGGTCCTACATTTAAATCTTTAATCCATCTGTAGTTAATTTTACTGTAAGGTGACAGGAAGGGGTCCAGTTTCTGCTTTCTGCACATTGCTAGCCAGTTTTCCCAACACCATTTATTAAACAGGGAGCACTTTCCCCATTGCTTGTTTTTGACAGGTTTGTCAAAGATTGGATGGTTGTAGATGTGTGGTGTTACTTCTGAGGCCTCTGTTCTGTTCCATTGGTCTATGTCTCTGTTTTGGTACCAGTACCATGCGGTTTTAATTACCAGAGGCTTGTAGTATAGTTTGAAGTCAGGCAGTGTGATGCCTCCAGCTTTGTTCTTTTTGCTTAGGATTGTCTTGGCTATGCCGGCTCTCTTTTGGTTCCATATGAAGTTTAAAGTGGTTTTTTCCAGTTCTGTGAAGAAGGTCATTGCAAGCTTGATGAGGATAGCATTGAATCTATAAATTACTTTGGGCAGTATGGCCATTTTCACAATATTGAATCTTCCTAACCATGAGCATGGAATGTTTCTCCATCTGTTTGTGTCCTCTCTTATTTTGTTGAGCAGTGGTTTGTAGTTCTCCTTGAAGAGGTCCTTTACGTTCCTTGTTAGTTGTATTCCTAGGTATTTTATTCTCTTTGTAGCAATTGTGAATGGAAGTTCACTCTTGATTTGGCTCTCTGTCTGTTATTGGATATAGGAATGCTTGTGATTTTTGCACATTGATTTTGTATCCTGAGACTTTGATGAAGTTGCTTATCAGTTTAAGGAGATTTTGGGCTGAGATGATGGAGTCTTCTAAATATACAATCATGTTATCTGCAAATAGAGACAATTTGACTTCCTCCTTTCCAATTGAATACCCTTTATTTCTTCGTCTTGCCTGATTGCTCTGGCTAGAACTTCCAATACTATATTGAATAGTAGTGGTGAGAGAGGACATCTTTGTCTACTGCCTGATATCAAAGAGAATGTTTCCAGCTTTTTCCTGTTCAGTATGATATTGGCTGTGGGTTTGTCATAAATAGCTTTTATTATTTTGTGATATGTTCCACCAATACCTAGTTTATTGAGGGTTTTTAGCATGAAGGACTTGAATTTTGTTGAAAGCCTTCTCTGCATCTATTGAGATAATCGTGTGGTTTTTGTCTTTGGTTCTGCTTATGTGATGGATTATGTATTTTTAAATGAAAGGAAATAAGTTATGGGGACACAATAAAACAAAAGTGCCTTTTGAGGTAGAAATGTTACCAAGTGTTCACAAATGTTAATATGCAGTTGAAGTTATAGATGTGTGTGTAAATAACCTGAAGGGTTTTTTGTTTGTTTGTTTGTTTGGAGACAGGTTCTCATTTTGTCACACAAGCTGTAATGCAGTGGCATGATCTCAGCTCACTGCAAACTCCATCTCCTGGGTTCAGGTGATTCTCCTGCCTCAGCCTCCTGAGTAACTGGGATTATGGGTGCACACAACCACACCTGGCTAATTTTTGGATTTTAAGTAGAGACGGGGTTTTTCCATGTTGGCCAGGCTTTTCCCAAACTTCTGGCCTCAAGTGACCTGTCCCCTTTAGCCTCCCAAAGTGCTGGGATTACAGGTGCAAGCCACCATGCCCGGCTTAGATTTTTTGTTTTCAACATAAAGAGCGATAAGTTATACAATTCTCTTCCGTCCCATTCACTATCGTAATTCATACCAAAATTCTATAAAAGATACTTGTCTATACTTGCTGACTTCCAACTCAGCTCTTCCTGTCTTTCTTGCTTTCCCAACAGTTTATTTTGGAAAATGACAGAATAAAAAAGCTGGAAAAATTGTACAATTAATAAATAAATGGTCTTCACTTAGAATCATCAACTTTTAATATTTTGCTACATTTCCTTTCTCTCTCTCCTTCACACTTATTCTCTCTCTCCATTGTGCTACCTAATCCAAGGCTGAGGTAGAAAGTATGATCAGATTTCTCATGAGGATGGGAATCTGGGTGATAAGCCAACCACATATCATTTTCAAAGTAAATCTTCGTTGTGGTTGTAGTAAAATTAAGGTTGTGTAAAACCTTAGAGTTTTAGGCAGCAGGTGTAACTATTGGCAAAAGAATTGCTTAGGGATTTCTACTGAGAAAGTTAAGAAAGAATTTTTCAGAGTTTTGAGAGCCCCCTTTTTGCTCGGCATGATCCTATGTGCCTAAAGGGGGAAAGGAATCAGAATTTGAACTTAGTCTAGCTGAGTGGATATGCAGGTTCCCATGTTTCTGAGAGCTGGGCCAATTTCCTTCCTTCTTTCCTTTCTTCCTTCCTCCTCCTTCTTCTCCTTTTCCTCCTTGTTTTCTCCTCCTTCCTTCCTTCTTTCTTTCCTTTCCTTTCCTCTTTCCTTTCCCTTTCTTTCTTTCCTGTCTTTCTGTCTTTCTTTCTCTCTTTCTTCAAAGTTTCACTTTTGTTACCCAAGCTGGAGTGCAATGGCACGATCACAGCTCACTGCAACCTCTGCCTCCCAGGTTCAAGTGATTCTCCTGCCTCAACCTCCCAAGTAGCTGGGATTGCAGGTGCCCACCACCACACCTGGGTAATTTTTTGTATTTTTAGTAGAGACAGCATTTCACCGTGTTGGCCAGGCTAGTCTTGAACCCCAGACTTCAGGTGATCCACCCGCCTTTGCCTCCCAAAGTGTGGAATTACAGGCCACCATGCGCTGACTAGTTGTGCCAATATTTCTATGAGAATGGCTGATCAAGGAATCCAATTTATCAAGATAAGGAAGGAGGAGATAATCACCTGGGATTACAGCACAAAGATAAACAAAATGGTACTCCTCAAAGAAATCACAAGGAACACCCAGGACTGTCTGAGATTCAAAAGAATGGTCTCCCCACCAAAAATTAATTTTATATACAGGAAAATAAATTTATACGTATTGATCTTGGGAGCTTATGGACTAATATTTTTATCAGCTACTTTTATCTCAATTAAAGTATCAGTTTATTAAGTAGACACAAGTTTTAAAATTTTTGGGATAATCAGACATCTCAATAATAAAGGAACTTTTAAAAGAACTCATGTCTCAACATCTCACTATTCTGTTCTGATTTATGTTTTTCAAATTGTTTCCAGTTCTTGAAGATGTACACATATAATTTGACAAAGATGTAAATATTGTACAGATGCTGCATTGAAATCTGATTTTTATCTTAGCTTTATATTGTAAACATTCTACATGATGCCCAGTCTTTAGATTTATATTTTCATCATTGTATGCCAGTCTGTCACATATCAAAATCTACTTAATCACATTTTCCAATTTTTGGATGTTTGGGATTTTTGTTGTTGTTCTTATAATAAACAATGTTGAAAAGTACATTTAGGGCCCTATTACATTTACATGGCTTATCCTTTAGGAATTATCTTCAGCTTAAATTCCCAGAAAAAAGCTCCTGATGTTGATTGACTAATGTTATAGTTACTGATTTGTAAAATACCTGACTTTATTTTTGTCATTGATATTGTTAGAGTATTATGTTTGAACTGAAAAAATATCAACAGTAAGTATTATTGTTGTAAATTTTTCCATATTAAGTGAAAATCTTTAAACTTTGAGGAAGCTTAAAATCATGCTACACAAAGACACCACTATTGGTCATAATAGAATAAAGAGGAGGGTGTAGATAATAAAGCAGTGGGCGAACAACATTTTAAGATAAGGAAAAAGATTAAGGCAAGACAAAATAAAATGAATTCAGATGTACATATTTGTTTTTCTAGATGGCAGGATAAAAATATCTCCTGCAGGTCACAGTGAAGGTTTATGTTGCCTTTTAAAAACAAATGTTTGGCAAAGACTTCAAGGAATATGGGATTATGTAAAGTGACCAAACCTGTGACTTATTGACATTCCCGAGAGAGAAGTAAAAGTAGACAACTTATATTTAAGGGAATAATTCAGGTAAATCTCCCTAATCTTTTTAGAGAGGCCCCAAATCAATGCTAAATAAAAAAATCTTTAAGACAGCTGGAGAAAAAGGTCAAATCACCTAAAAAAGAAAACCAAGCAGACTTTTCAGCAGAAATCCTACAAGCCAGAAGAGATTGGTGGTCTATATTTTGCCCTTTTAAAGAAAAAACATGCCAAGAATTTTAGAATTTTATATCCTCCCAAAGTAAGCTCATAAATGAAGGAGAAATAAAGTTTTTCTCAGAGAAGGAAATGCTGAGACAATTTGTCACCCCTAGACTGGACCTACAAGAAATGATCAAAGGGGTTCTAAATATGAAAATAAAAGAACAGTTTTTACCATCAGAAAAATGTACATATGATGACAGGAGTGATAGCTCATGCCTGTAATTTTAGCACTTTGGGAGGCTGAGGGCAGGCAGATCACTTGAAGTTAGGAGTTCGAGACCAGCCTGGCCAACATGGTAAAATCCCATCTTTACTAAAATTACAAAAGTCAGAGATGCTATAAAGCAATCAAAGCTACAAAACACAATCAAAACTACAGAACAACTAGCTAACAACACTATGCTAGGAACAGAACTTCACATAACAATATTAACCTTGAATATAAAGGGCCTAAATGCCCTGTTTAAAAGATAAAGTAGCAAATTGGGTTAAAAAGACAAGACCAAACCATCTTCTGTCTATAAGAGACCCATGTGCTGGCTATGGATACATGCAGATGCAAAGAAAAAGGATAGAAAAAGATATATGATGCAAATGGAAAACAAAAGTGAGCAGGAGTAGCCATTTACAGATCAGATAAAACCAACTTCAAACTAACAACAGTATAAAGGAAAAGGAAAGCACTCCATAATGATAAAGGGTTCAATACAACAAGATTTAGCTATGCTAAATACATATGCGCCAAACACCAGAGCACCCAGATACATAAAACAAATCCTACTAGACCTAGGAAAACAGATTGATAGCAATCCAATAATAGTAGGGTGCTATCAATATTTGGGTGATGGGTATGCTAGAAGCCCAATCCCCAGCATGATGTATATAATACCCATGTAAGAAATAAATAAATGTACCCTACTGAACTGAAAATAAAATTGAAAAAATAAAAACACCACCAGGCGTGGTGGCTCATGCCTGTAATCCCAGCACCTTCGGAGGCCAAGGCAGGTGGATCACCCGAGGTCAGGAGTTCAAGACCATCCAGTCTGATCAACATGGTGAATCACATCTCTACTAAAAAAAAAAAAAATACAAAAATTAGCCAGGTGTGGTGGTGTGTGCCTGTAATCCCAGCTACTTGGGAGGCTGAGGTAGGAGAATTGCTTGAACCCAGGAGACAGAGATTGCAGTGAGCCGAGATGGTGCCATTGCACTCCAACCTGAGCAACAAGAGCAAAACTCTGTCTTAAAACATAAAAAGTAAATAAATAAAATAAATAAAAACAAGTGTTTTTATCTTACCTCAAAAGTTATTTGGCTCTTGCATCTGTAGAAACAAGCAAAATCCAGTCAGTTCTTTTTTTGTTCTTTCTAGGAAGAAAGATTCATCTTTTGTAGTATTTCTCAAGAAAAATGACCTAATAAACAGACAAATAAACCTAATAAACAAGACAATAAACAAACATGATAATATCTCTCTCTCCAAAATTCCTCACTTTGAAATTGATAAATGATGCCGAACAGATTAGAAATACACATTGTACATATGTTATGCATACATATTTATACATATTTCACACACACAAACATGCAAGTTTAAAAATTTCCCAACCTTGCATGTCAATTGATTCATACAGACTTCTCAATATTTTTTCCTGAAGGGATGTTAATCCATCACCATATTAGAACGTTTTTAAAAATCTCATTCATATTTTCTCCTTGAAGATCTGAGACCATGAAATGTATTGACCTTATCAGTTTCAATGGTTCTTTAATGAATTAGTGATTCAAAAGATTCCATGAAAAGAAATCAATACCATTGTTGATCATTACTTGATTTTCAGTTATAAACTTGAAAGGGACACTTATAATGATGTGGATGTTTCCAAAAATTTCTGTGTAATAAATTGTTTGCAGTTTCCTCAGCATTTCAAAAGTGAGTGTCTTCAGATTAGAGTTTCTAAATTAATATCTGTTCTAGGGGTAAAAAAATCCAAATGTCTAAATTTTCTAATTTTGGTCCATATCTGCTGGATAATATAAAGGGAAGTGTGCCTGCTGCCATGTGGCCATAAGTTTTTATAGCATATTAGAGAGTCAAGCAGTTCAGTGTGCGAAGCTCACACAACCTTATGGCAATAACTCAGCGAGTGTGATCAGAAAGGCAAGGGTGTGCTTGTTATGAGTGAGGCAAACCATAAATAACCCAATGCCAATGCTTTGAAGAATACTAAACCAGTGCTTTAATTTTGAACAGCAAAATCCAACTGCATAACTGCTAGACACACCATCCAGTCTGGACCCCTGATTCTTCCTCCTCCTCCTCCTCCGAAGGAAACCACATATCTTCTGTGAGTCATTGACCCATGTTGCCAAAGTAAAACATAAGAAAAGCTGTTCCAGCACAGAACCCCTCCCTGTTGGCCACATCATAGCTCATGTGATCGTGTCCATGGAAACAGGAGCAAAATCCAGTGGAATCCTGTTTCCTTTCCTATAAAGAAATAGGAAAAATCCTGTTTCCTTTCCTATTTCAAGGAAAATGTTTTTTCTTGGGGAGTATGTCCCAAGACAAGTAAGTTGAAAACAAACAAACAAATAAACAATCAGTCCTCGCTCCATTCTTTATTCAGAAACCGATGATGCCAATAAATGTAAGAAATAGTTACTGTTGAATATACATAATCAAGTATATCCATAGGTGAATATGGGCTGCCACATAATCCATCACCGGCTTTATTTACTCACCAGGACAACATGTATTAAATTTGCTTAATATTTATTTTTTTCCTGAGAAAATGACAAAGCATTAAGCCATGCTGCTTTTAAAGTGCTTAGTCATGTAAGTGACCCCTATTAAACCATATTTTATTCTGCAGCTCTATATTATGGGAGCTAAAGAAAGTATTTCAGTTTACTTTTGCTGCATAACAAACCACTTCAAATGCAGGTGAACGAAAACAGCAACTTTCCCCCAATAATTCTGTAGGTCAGCTGGGCAGTTTTGATATGAGCCAGCTTGGTAGGACTAGATGACATAGCAGAGCCCCACTCATGTGTCTGTGGCCTTAGCTGGTTCAGCAGACTTGGCATGCCTTGCTTACCTGGTCTGTCATACTGCAGGAGGCCAGCCTAGGCCAATTCACCTGGTGACAAAAGAATTCCCAGTAGCAAAGAAAGAGTGAGCTCCAAGGTGCAAACACTGGTCACAACTGCTTGAATTACATTTGTTTAGACCTTACTAACCGTAGTAAATCACATGGCCAAGCCTAGATTCAAATGGCGGAGAAGTAGGCTCCATCCCTTGATTGGAGTGAATGAAAAATATTGTGAGTGGCTTTTTGTTTGGTTGGTTGCTTTTCAAAAATCTGTGACAGAGAAATGTGGAAGAAAAACAAAACAGCTGAAAGGCTGCACTTCAGCTTCTCCTTAACCATTGACTTAGGCTTTTCTGAGACTAGGACTGACATGGCTTTGTGTTGGGGTAGAGAGGTGGGGGGATTTCCACGTTGCAGCTATAAACTGAGATTTCTGAGAGTCTGAAATCCAATAAAGATCAGGAACTCGTCTCCTGAATTAGAGCTTCAAATTGTTGCAGTTGAGAAGAAATGTCTCTTCCCCACTCAATGTTACCACGTGGAAGTTACATCTTCTAAGATATAAAGTTACCCTCTGTAGGAAACATCAAGCCAGGCTTCCAGTGGATTCCCAGAAGCCTTTGCTGCAAATTGCAGGATCTCACATCCTCTGATTCTGGCCTGTTAACTACATCATCAAAATAGCTCAGTACTGCTAAATCCATGACTAACCTGACCACAGAGATCATGAGGTCATTGGAATGCTCTCACAATGATCAGCTCTTTAAAGGAAGGGGATGAGGAAGAGCTGCAATATAGCCAATGAGGGTTCTGCATTATGAGATCTCTCCACCCCTCAGCTTTCCCTGAGTCAGACTGTAATGGGAATTGTAATGGAGAGAAACAAAGTGTACAGGATTCAAAGTGCTTTGTGCCTCAATATGTCTCCAACGGAGACGTCCTCCCACCTTAGCTTCCCAAAGTACTGGGATTACAAGCATAGGCCACCATGCCAGACCCATGATTTTTATTTATTTATTTTTAATATAGAGGTAGTTGCTGTTACTTCTTGTTTCCACTAAACAGTATTTCTGGATTGGCTGGGATAGGAATTGAGTAGAAAAGAGTATAGAAAGAAACCTGACTTTTGAACTTTGGATGTGAAAGCAGTCTGGAAAATCCATATCATGACTGTAACAATGGGAGTGGTATTAGCACTTACTGTGTCTCTACTCTGGGCCAGGGGCTTTAATTACACAAATCCATTTAATTTTCCCTATAAACCAGAGTGGAAAGAGTGGTCTTCATGGGACTTGTGAGGAAATAGATTTGGGTTTTAGCTGAAGTGAAATATAAAGCAGCCACACTGAGACTTCTGCAAGTCAGCCGCTGTCATTGCCTGCCTGTCCTCTTTGTAGGCTCCTCACCCTAGGACATAGGCAATTTGACCTGTAGTTTGAGGATCAAGGTGGTCTCCATTCCAAAGAAAACATTGCTTGATATTGTGCCCTTCCTAGATTTTTGCCACAGTCATCATAAATTAATCACGAATTACCAATCAATTATTTAGTACAAAGACCAAACTTCTCACTCTAGTATTTCATTTCTAGTACCTAGGGTTCGACTTTGTTCCCCCCACCCTGCCTTTCTGTATTTTAATCTATCTGATCCATTGTTCCCACCATAACTCAGTTCCATTGTCCCTTCAGAGATGAGTCTCTGTGTTGTCTCTGTGATTAGTCTGTGTGTTGAAATTAAGGACTAGTTACTTGCTCTCAGACTCTTTGATTTCTTCTGCTTATTTGTCTTGGATTCTGAAGAAATCTAGCTCTTCTTCATCACTGTTTTCAGAAATTCTGAGACATGTTGCATGTTAGATCTCCCCAACAGACTGTTTTCTTGAACTGTCTCTGTTCATTTTATTTATTTATTAGAGACAGGATCTCGCTCGGTTGCCCAGGCTGGAGTACAGTGGCACAGTTATATCTCACTTGAAGTATAACCTTGAATTCCTCAGTTATATCTCACTTGAACTATAACCTTGAATTCCTGGGCTCAAGTGAGCCTACTACCCTAGCCTCCCAAGTAGCTAGGGTTGTAGGTAGGTCCATAGCATCATGTCCACCTAGTTTTTTAAAAAAAAAAAATTAATTTTTTTTTTTTTGGTAGAGACACAGTTTTGCTATTTTACCCAGGCTGGTCTTGAACTCTTGGCCTTAAGAGACCCTCTCACCTCAGCCTTCCAAAGTGTTGGGTGTCGTGATATTTATTTATCACGCAGATGCCATCAACACGTTTTGTCTGTAGCATAGGATTTTTTCCAACATTTACAACTTGGTTGGTCCTCCTCTTACCTGTCTCATCCTAGTGCCAGGTTTAGGGTAAGGGGATGTCAAAAGAATGGATCTGGGTCCAGTTTGCCCTGTTTGTCTGTACTGGATGCAGTTAATCTCTAAGGCAGGGGCTGCCAAGTTATAGGAATGCCATATTTATATCATTACTAGTTCTACACAGACAAATGTTGATGGAACCAGAGAAGTATATTTTGTGAAGAAGTACTATTCATGTAAATAATCAGTTTTTAAAAAGAGAAACAAAAAATAATTAGTTTTAAATTATCAAAAAGAAAATATGTTTTCTTCAAAAGTATGAAATAACCCTGCTAAGGTTTTTTCTTTTTTTTCTTTCTTTTAAAAGCTTGGATGGAGTATTTACAATGAACCTGACCAATTAAAAAACTTTAGAAGATTCTAGCTGTTAATGAGCTTATATTTTGCTTCATTAATTTTGCATAAATGCATTTTCTGATCATTCATGACCTAGAGAGTGGTCCAAGGTATTTACAAATTGGATGGATCACTTGCACACCATTAAAATGATCAACGTTGCCTTGACTTCTTTACTTGTTCCCATGACTACCATATAAATTTCCTGAAGCAATCATTTAAATGGTCACATAAAATTTTAGATGATTTCCTTTGGAAGGGTAAGAGACCTTGAATTAATAGGACTGCTCTTCTTGATGTTTAGAATAAAAAAGGAATTATTCTCTCTCTTCCTTAAAATTATAAGATATTAACATACATGTGTCTCACATACAGTTTTATTAAGAAATTACAATTGTGGTTTGTCTTTCTTGGATATTTTCTTCTTAACCTTATAAGAATGGACAAAAGTGCTGAATTCTCTAACTATGGAGAAATCTATCACAGATTTCACTGAGAAAAATTTATAATTATGACCTTCTACCTGGTTTTACAGTTATCGTATTTTAGATAAATTAGCCAGCCAAATGGCACTGCAAAATTTGCTTTTCATTTTGTAGTTACTTCTGTAAAAGCTTATGTAAGCAGTTTAATGTGTCCGCAATTTTCTCTTAATTGTGAATATAAAAATGAGTTTATAAATCAGAAATTCTAGTCCTGTAGTATAATGTGTCATTTTTAACCATTTGTAATACTATAAAATTAATTCCTGCTGAACATTTAACATTAAACAATCCACATCTATCTTGTCATGAATGTTCCAAGATTTAAGTAAAAACTTTAATACTCATAGATTTTTAGAATATCAAAAAACATTCTTGTAATGAACACATATGTTAATGTAAACATTTTTTATGTGCATGAAATAGCTTCAGAAAAATTTATATTCAAATATATTTTCCAAATGTTGGGTAAACTAAATTTTAAAAATAGGATGAGAAAGCATGTAACAATAAAAATGATGCCATTTCATATAGGACTATATAATACAAATCATGATTGGCCTTCTAATTCTAATCATTTTAAAATAAACTCATTTCAAACATCAACATTTTTGAAAAAACTTACTAATCTTAACATTCCTCAAGTTGTAAATATTTAGGTAATAAACAATGTCTGATTTACTCAATTTTATTTTACATAACAGTCCAGGAGATATATCACTGTATGTCCTTATATTTCCTGAAGTGGTCAGCTACAACTCCTGAGGCAACGTAGAATATTAATTTAGTTTAGCCTCCTGAATTTCAGGAAATTTTCATGTAAATCACATATTATTTACTTTCTATTTATGGTTTTAGTTAAAGATTAAATGATTTATTTCTTAAATAGCTGTTCATCTTTTTTTCTTTTTAAAACTAACATTTTATGCTCTATTTATATAGTAAATGATGTCAAGTCGATTTATAGAATCATGTTACTTGCTACTGACATTAGTATAGGTTATAACTTACTGCCCTCTATGAGAAAAAAAGTAAGATATTTGTTTAATTTGAATAAGTTGTCTTTATCATTTTGAGAGAAGCAAGAATACTTTGTGATTTGGCATATATTTTTACAAAACTAACCCTAAGAAAACTGCCCATTTAAAAACAAAGACACTAAATTAATTATTCTCTTTTTTTTCTAATAGATTAGTTATAATAATACAATTCAAACATTTTGCTCATTGTTTTCTGTTTGCATTAAGGAAATATGTATTTTCTGCTCCTGGGGCTGAGTCATATACTGTCCTAGGGCTGTTCAGATTTGAGAGGGAAAGTGAAAATAATTCGAAAAGAACTGGAGAGGTAGTTGACAAAATTATCTTGGCTTATATTCAGATTCTACTATCAGAAATGTATTTATTATTAATTGTCTTTCTGTAAGATACCTAAGAGTGAATTATTTGAACAAATTATTTTCATGATGGTCCTTGAGACCAGTTATTTTTATTATTAGTTTTTAACTAATGGGAGTTGTCATCCCCATTTTAGAGAAATGGGAGTAGTTGTCAGAGAAGGGTAAATCACTATGTCTGAACAGCTGTCCCAGAGTGTTTCTATGATAGGAACTGTGACTAAGAGTAGGAAAAAGATGGGAGGCCAGCGAATATAAATACTATGTCCTTGACAATTTTTCAAGAACCAGTGTTCTTTTTTGCTCACCTTTTCCAGATATCCCTATTTCCTGGGTTTCAACACAGCCAAGACTGGCGATCTTTGGCCCTTCGGTCAGTGGCATCCCTTGACAGGGAGAATTTACCTTGAACTGTTGTGTATGTGTGTGTGTGTGTTTTTAATGTGCTGAAAAAGGCTAATATATGGTAAGGGAGGTACAGTGGAAAGAGACCAGGCATTGGAGTTTTAAAGTCTATATTCAGATTTGATCTATGCCACTTATTAGCTGTGTTAGTGGTCAGGTTATTTAGCTTTCGTATTTGTCAGGATGGCTAAGTCATACACTTGTAACAGATAATTTCCAAAATGTCAGATGTGTTTTGTGGTCACGTTACTTGCCACTGGTATTTGCTGCCTCCTTTTGCCTCAATCTGGAACCCACTGTCTGGAATTCGTCAATAATGGAACAAAGGGAAAAGAGTTCTGGAGTGTCATTTGGTATCAATTAAAGCTCATAGCACATTGCCTAGAAGTTATTAGGTAGCCTCACCCCACCAGAGAGAGGCAGTACGTTCAATTATGTACTTAGAAGGCAAGTATATAATTACGTACTTAGAAGTGCTGATCTTAGAGGGTATCCATTACAGTGCAAAGATCATCAGCCCTTGCCTAAATTTTTATTGCAACTGAAACTAATGATTTTTTAACTTCATGGACTTAAAAAAAAAAAAAAAGAAAACTATTGGAAATTAAACTGGAAATGAGTGTAATAAGGCCAAAAAAAAAAAAAAACCAACAAATGAAACCATCACTTCTCATAGTCCTTCCATGTACTACTTCTTACATTGTACATCGTAACTATGGCCAATAGAATTTACTTAAGAGCAAGATAAGAACAGAGAGAACAGAACTCTATTTATGATGTCAGATAATGTGGGAGAGACCTTAGCTACACGCATCATGTCTCCCAATTCCTCTGATTTCAGCCTCAGCTGATGGTCGGATTGTTTAAGATTGAAGAGCTCATTCATGCTTCATGGAGGGAAACAAGAGATTTTTTTCATACAAACTCAGTGAAGGAGATGGTGAAGTCATAGTCTGCATAAAACAGCAACTCTTTGGTGAACGACATGAATGATGAGAACAGCATTTCTGAGCTTCAGTTTCTGCATAAATAATATAAAAATATGGAGTCAAACATGATCATATGTGTACAACACCTGCTAGAAATAATGCCTCATATGTATTTTTTTTTTCAGAGATGGGGTTTCTCCATTTTGGTCAGGCTAGTCTTGAACTCCTGACCTCATGTGCTGATTCACCCACCTTGGCCTCCCAAAGTGTTGAGATTACAGGTGTGAGCCACCACGCCCAGCCATGTAATCATTTTAATAAATTGTAATTGTTAGTTTCTCCAATTATTATCATTAAGATACTGAAGCTCAGGGGAAACTAAGCATATTCTAATGCATTACAGAAAGAATTTAAGTTTCATAGAGATTAGCAATCTATGGCCCAAAGACAGCATGCGGTCCACCACCAGTTTTCATAAATATATTTTAATTAGAACATAGTCACACCCATTCACTGTGCATTTTATGGCTGTTTTCACTCTTTCTTTTTTTTTAATGTATTGTCTGTTTTTTTTTTTTTTTTGGTACTTTGGACTCTGGGGTACATGTGCACATCCTGCATCCTGCAGGATTGTTGCATAGATATATACATGCCATGGTGGTTTGCTGTCTCTGTCCCACCCATCCCCCATCACCTACATCAGGCATTACTCTAGGTGTTATCCCTCCCCATCTTCCCCACCCCTCTATTGTCCCTCCCCTCTCCTCCCCTCCACCCATCCAACCGAGCCCAATGAGTGTTGTTCCCTTCCCAGTGCCCAAGTGTTCTCATTGTTCATTACCTGCCTATGAGTGAAAACATGCAGTGTTTGGTTTTCTGTTCTTGTGTCAGGTTGCTGAGAATGATGGTTTCTAGATTCATCCTAGATTCATCCATGTCTCTACAAGGGACATGAACTCGTCATGTTTTATGGCTGCATAGTATTCCATGGTGTATATATGTGCCACATTTTCTTTGTCCAGTCTATCATCGATGGGCATTTGGGTTGGTTCCAGGTCTTTGCTATCATAAACAGCACTGCAATGAACATACGTGTGCATGTGTTTTCACTCTTAAATGGCAGAAATGAGTAGTGGCAACAAAGACCGTAGGAACCACAAACATTTATAATCTGCCCTTTTAGAGAAAAAGTTTGCTGATACCTGTTCTAAAGGAATAGCAAATTGTTGACAAAGTAACCTTAGTTTGTGTTCCCTTGAGACAAAGACCTAGGTGTGAGTAGTTTACACTGGAGTTGATGCGAAACAGGGGTGAAAGGGTGGCTGAGCTGAGACAAGGATGGAAGGCAAGGTAACATGCAGCTGCATTACTGAGTGTGTGCCTGTGCACAGCATTCACTTGATTCCACTAGGTCCTACTGAGAAGTGACAGAATGTCTACGAGAATTTCCAACATGATCACCCTGAGGACAGGAGGCAGGAGCATTGACTCACTGGCTTCTATTTCCCAATAGGGGCTGCTACTGGAGGTATTAAGCCAGTACTCCTGGCTTTACTTGTATATCGGGCACGTGGACTTCCTAATGTTGGAGAATATTCTTGGCAGAGAGTGGAAAGGTGTGAGGACTAAGCTTGAGGTGAGTAACTGTCAATCAGAACTTGTGTGGCACTGTCCATCAGCTGAGGCTGAAATCAGAGGAACTGGGAGATAAGACGCATGGAGCTAAGGCCTCTCCCGTACTGTCTGACAACATAAATAGAGTTCTGCTCTTTCTGATCCTGTTTTGCTCTTGAGTAAATTACATTGGCCATAGTTATGATGTACAGTGTAAGAAGTAGTATATGGAAGGACTGTGAGAGGAGATTGTTTCAAGACTGGCACTAGAGTCATGCCTGTAATCTCAGTCTAAGGGGGTGATAAAAACAAGTGCCCAGAAGAAGTGATGAAAAAGATTATTTACCACTTACAGTGGCAGGTTTTTTTTTTTCTGTAAAGGATAAGGTAGCATCTATCTGATAATAAATGTTATATGCCTTGATCCTCTTAAGTCTGATAGCAATGCTGTTGATAAAAAATTTCCTGTTAGGGATAGATATAATGTGCTGATCTTAGAGGGTATCCACTACAGTGCAGATACCATCAGCCCTTGCCTAAAATTGTATTGCAACTGAAACTAATGATTTTTAACTGCATGGGCTTTTAAAAAAGAAATAAAACTATTGGAAATTAAGCTGAGTATGAGTGTAATGAGAACAAGAAAACCAGACTGAAGAGCCCATTCATACTTCATGCAGGGAAACGCAGAGATTTTTTTAAAAAAATACAATCTCAGTGAAGGAGATGATGGAGCTGTAAGTCTGAGTCAAATCATTCAAGGCATTTATCTGCTAAATATGGCTCTGCTGGTGATTAAAGAAATTCTTTCTTTCTCTTTTTTAAAATAAAAGGACAAATATCAAGAAAACTACATTTTTCCATACTTCGAAATCTTACAAATGGGTGTCTTATAGTTTATTTTAAATTTAGAATTTGAAATCACAATGCAGTAGATAAGCTACAGTAAGAATATGAGAATGCTTTGAATAATTTTATTTAAAAAGTTACTACCCAATTGTTTTCATGGGGGAAGGAGTGCATTATTCTATTCTTTCATTGCTATAAAGAAATACCTGCCAGTTGCAGTGGCTCATTTCTGGGAGGCTGAGGTGGGTGGATCACCTGAGTCCAGGAGTTCCAGACCAGCCTGGGCAACATGGTGAAACCTCGTCTCTACTAAAAATAAAAAAAATTAGCTGAGTGTGGTGACATGTGCCTGTAACCTCAGCTACTTGGAAGGCTGAGGCAGGAGAATCATTTGAACCCATGAGGCAGAGGTTGCAGTGAGCTATCATACCACTGCAGTCTAGCCTGGGCTACAGAGGGAAACTCCATCTCAAAAAAAAAAAAAAAAAGGAAAAAGAAATACCAAAGACTGGGTAATTTGTAAAGAAAAGATGCCTAATTGGCTCACCGTTCCGCAGTCTGCATAGAAAACATAGTGGCATCTGCTTCTGGAAAGGCCTCAGGAAGCTTCCAATCATGGCAGAAGGCAAATTGAGAGCAGGAGTGTCACATTGTGAAAGCAGGAAGAAGAGAGTGAGGGGGGAGATACTGCACACTTTTAAATGACCAGATCTCACAAGAACTCATTCGCCATCATGAGGACAGTATCAAGATGGATGGTGCTAAAGTATTCATGAGAAATACGCTCCCATGATCCAATCACTCCCCACCAGGCCCCACCTCCAACATTGCAGATTACATTTCAACGTAAGATTTGGGTGGAGACAAAGATTCAAACAGCTCCAAAGAGTAAAGAAGTAAAGAGTATTCGCAGAGTAAAGGAGACACAGATTCAAGGAGTAAATCTGAGTATAAGACAGAATTTAAAGAAGGTAATCATGCTTTCTAATAGCTTGCATCGAAAGCTTAATAGTATCAAATTTTTTTCTGTAAAAGGACTCTTGCTTGCTTAAATGAATGAATGACGGAGTAGACAATCTAAGAGAAACTGCAACCTCAATAAAAGCCTGACTAGTCCTCTCAAAGACCATTCTATTAAGACAAAATAGTTAAGACCAAAGCTATTAAGACTTTCTGTACTACTTAAATACATTCTCATTCCAGGCAGGCCCATCTCCTCTCCAGTGCTGGGTACCAGACTCTTTTGCGGTCCTATATGATCTTCTTCCCCTGCAATACACCTGCCTGTGTTTCAAGGTCTAAGTATCACATCTGTAGGAGGCCCTATGGTCATAGTTCATGCCAACACTACTCCAATTGTTTTGGAAATTAATTAAGTAACTGGTCACAAATTAACATACTGCATAAGAACTTTACATTTACCTGAAGTTTCACCTAATGTGTATCTATGTTTTGTTCCATTAAATTGTTCTAATTCCCTAGAAGAGAGCAACATTTTTTTTTGACACGGTCTTGCTCTTTCATCCAGGCTCAAGTACAGTGGCATAATCACAGCTCACTGCAGACTTGACCTCCCTGCAGCCTGACCTCCTCAGGCTCAAGCAAACCTCTCACCACAGCCTCCCAAGTAGCTAGGACTACAGGTGCACACCACCATACATGGCTAATTTTTTTTTGTTTTGTGTTTTAAGAAACAGAGTTTTGCCGTATTCCCAAGAGGTTGGTCTTGAACTACTGGGCTCAAGAGATCAGCCTGCCTGGGTCTCCCAAAATGCTGGGATTATAGGCCTGAGCCACTATCCTGGCCTAGAATAATGATTTCTGGAACTCCTTTTATCTCTTCTCATTCAACCTGTTGCTATGTTGAATGCTTATACTGGCTTCACATATACCGTGGTTATGCTAGCTAGACAAAACTTATGAATGAATTGGTCATCTCTGAATTGCTACTGATGCCATGTTAACAAAAGCCTACGGTAAAGTTGTCCTGTGTTCATGTGCAGTTAAACAGGAAGTGTAGTTTTTGTTCTTTCACTGATAAAAGGATAATTTTTTCTTCTAAAACAGATAAATATACATAATTGTTTTCTTTCTGTTTATCTTGACTGTCTTTTAAACCCAGGATCTGCTCAAATTTTTCACAAGGCAGATTGTCGTGGAAAGCGGTGTTCCTCAAAGTGGGTGCATGTAAAAGAATTACTACGGAGTCTAGCTTGAAATATAGATGACAGTCTCCACCCCAGACCTACTGAATCAGAGACTTTAGAGAGGAGACCTGGAATCTGGATTTTTATCACGTACTCAGTTTCGTTCTTATATGCCCACAAGTTTGAAATACACTTGCATATAAAAAACTCTTGGAGGATCCCTTTTTAAACACTAAAAATGACATAAAAATGCTCAATGTATAGGATTACACTGGAGATTGAATGACATAAGTATGATGAAATAATACATTTAGGAAAAACCCAAGGATCATAGAAAATACTTGATAAACTGTAGTTGAGATTTCCCTATTCTCTTTTATCCTTTTATAAAATCTTATTTTGAAAATTAAACAAAAAGCAAGTAAATAGATAAGCATCCCTTTTAGAAAGTCCCAACATTATGGTTGTTCTGTTACTATGTCAGCTTATTGACTGATCCCAACTCTACTTTATTTTTTGGCGAGGCTAGTCTTAGTCGATTTGAAGTGGAGATCAGTGGTTTAAGGTAGAGATCAGTTCCAGAAGAGACCTGTGGTTGTGCTCTGTCTTTTCTTCTAGGATTTTTCACATCCAATTTTCTAAAAGTCAAGAAGCTATTAACTACTATTAGTCTGTCAATACTGCAAGTTATGACATTTTGGGCTGAGTGATTAAAAAATACTACAAGTTAAATTTTTCATCTACTTTCATCACTTCTGTATCTTGAAAATTACTTTTAATGTTTTCATCTGAAAATTTTCATAATGATCATTTTCTTACCTATATTATCTATCATCTCTCTCTCTTTCTGTCATCTATCTATATCTATCTATTTGCCTATCTAGTTAGCTAGCTAGAGTGACTTTTTCCTACCACTCAGGGCCATCTGAAACTAATAGATTAACATCCTAATTAAACTGACATTCTTATTTCCCAATCTATTTTATATACAAATATTTACTACAGATAATTCAGTTATTTATTGATTTTCTGTGAAATCTCTAAAAGTTCAGGGCTCCATCTTTTTTTCCGGCAGAAAGCAAGATTTTGTTTTTATTTTTTGTTAGATTTTTTGAGGAGCGTTTTATTTTGAGTTCTCTAAATAAAGACATGGAGTTCGATATTACACCTGGCCTTTGGTAGATAGCTTAATTACCATGATGAATAAATATTTTTGGTTACCTATCAAACTCAAGTTGATCTTATTAATGTAATTCAGAAATACAAAGTAGAACTTTAAAAAGTTATATAAATATCTCACTTGCCAACAGCCCACAAATAAATTTGTTCATCTATGTGCCTATGTATCTATCTATCTTTATCTATCACTTATCTATGCTTAGGATATTCAAGAATGCCAAAGAAAAAAAAGAAGCTATAATGATACAACATTTTCTATTTTTAAAACATTAACTTTTCATTGCATATGTTCTCTAGAAATCATTTGACTCAAATCCCTTGAGTAAAAATTTGAGCTTCTCTTATAATTATATAAGTTCTCAACTAAAAATACAAAATGAATTTCCTAATTATACCAAAGTTTGCTTATGAAATACACGATAGTTTTCCTCTACAATTTATGTGATCAAACTGTCAAAAAGAATTATTCAAGTTCCAAATGGGCATTGTTTTTTCATTTTAAATTGTTGAGAATTTGGCAACTTTTCATAGGGTTCAAGGATTCTGATCCAATGACATGGATAGAACTAACAATTTGTCTGATAGAATCTTGGAAGCTTGTTCTCAAGTGAGTAACTACTGCTAATACCTCTAGGGTACCTGAGGCATCCATGACTTAGATAATTCATGTGGGAACTAATGTGAATGCTGTGATACTGACTAGGCATTTGAACAATTATCTTTGAAGTATTAGTAAATCCTTTGAACTACAGGAAATCCTGGGTGACAAAAGTAGAATCCTCTTCAGCTTTGGAAGGCACCATATGTGATCCCATCTGCAAAGTTAAGAAATTTTCCTACAACTTTGTATGATCTTTCTGTCATCAGCCTTGTACATTATGATATTACTGGACAAAGATAAAAATAAATGTATTTGGGGAAAAAAACAATTTAGTGAGAAAAATAAAATCATCTAGGTTTCAGGAATACTAAAAGTTATGTAGAAAAAATTTGTCTGAGTTAATCTACTTACAGTATATAAAATATTGTAATTGCTTACAGCCTGGGTAAGTTTAAGCTTGGGCAAGTTTCTTTCTGATCCTAGTTTTGTCATAGCTTAAATTTTTGCGTAAATTCCTACCTTTCAGGCTGGACATAAGGTCTAAACAGGATAATGTGTAAATCTAACTTTCAGTACACTGCTTCCCACATAGTAATGAATGGATACTGTTATATAATAGAATGCTTATGCTTTTTAATAACACTTTACCCAACAGAAAAAAAATAGAGCATATTAAAAGAAATGCTTTTTGGAAATATTTTGTTGAATATACACAGTTTTTAGATTTTTTAAGATAATGCTACAGGTTCTAGTCCCCAGATGATTTGTTGCCATGGTCTAGAACTAGCTTTTTAGTCATTTTTGTGCATGTGACTTAATGAAATGTCATGGATGTTCTCTAAGCCTCACACAAAGGTCTTTAGAGGAACTTTATTACACCCAGGCTTTTCAGCTAAGTGAGGACAAAAGAAAAATAGATAAACATGAAGAGAGGTGTGATAGTTATTGTGGCATTAGACACTTGGTTTGATATAGACCATCTTATTATTTTAAATCAATATACTATTACATGTCATGATAAATGTTAGAACATAAGCAAAGAAATAAAATGTATAAAAATTCAGAGGCTGGGTGCGGTGGCTCACATCTATAATCCCAGTGCTTTGGGAAGCCAAGATGGGCAGATTACCTGAGGTCAGGAGTTTGAGACCAGCCAGATCAACATGGAGAAACCCCATCTCTACTAAAAATATAAAATTACCAGGGCATGGTGGCACATACCTGTAATCCCAGCTACTCAGGATCCTGAGGCAAGAGAATTGCTCGGACCTGGGGGGCAGAGGTTGTGGTGAGCTGAGATCACACCACTGCACTCCAGCCTGGGCAACAAGAGCGAAACTCCATCTCAGAAAAAAAAAAAAGAAGAGCATTCCCATATTTGCTGATTATATACTTATATTTTTTGTTAAAAATGTGTACCAGTACAAATAGGTTTTTATTAGGAACAGTTAAGGAAAATAAAATCACCAATTAAATTGGCATCATTTCTGATGACAAACAAGAGTAATAAAAGTTAATATCACAATTCTTGTATTCTGGATTAACTTTCCTTCCAAATAACATATATAACATCAACATACTTTTTTTTTCACATTTCAAGTAGTTTTTAGACTAGTGATGAAATTATTTATTGCATTTTAAATTGTCATAAAAAGCCTAGTCTTTAAAATTTGATAATAAGCACATCACCTTTTAAATCTCTTCTGGGTAGAAAAATGCTATATGTAGCACATAACCGGCAAAGAAAAATGTCTCCACTGACTACATTATGTTTTTCATCTCAAGAAAAAGTAAATCTCACACAGCCAGCCTAAATGCTGAGAAACTATTTGGAATAAGCAGTATTCAGAAGAGGTTATTTTCGTGTTTTTCTTCCACATTTCTCTTCATTTTTCCCTTTTGAATATTGTTTTTCCTTGCAGCCAGACACCACATAAAATAACTCAAGCTGTTTTCAGTGTGTTGCCACAGAAAAGAACAAAGTTAAACCTTAAAGAATTTTCATATCTGTTTTCTGAATTACTTATTCTATAATCATTTTAGTCATTGCATAAATGTTTTGTTCATATTCTCTTACTTTCAATAACATAAAATATCACAGAGGGCACTTAAAATATTTTACAGTTTGATCATGGGAAGAAGGTGGAGAGAGGGATTCTACAATGCCATAGAAACATTGTGGGATGGGAAGTATTTTGAATGCTATAGGGTAGGAAAATATTAAACAAGTGAATAAATTCGCTAGAAAACAGAAATATCTGAAGCTACTAATATGAATTAACATGTTATTGTTGATTCAGGACCACCCCTAAATATAACTCACAGTAATTTCTATACCCCTTCTACAGTAATTTCAAGAAAGATGTCATGTAACTACAAAGAAGAGAAAGAAAAGGAACTTTTTAAAAAACTTACTGCTAGTATGTGGAAGCAGCTAGTAAATAAGCTAAGGAGAGGAACTGGAATTCTTCATTTTTTATTAAATTTATGATTTAGGTGAAGCATGAAATAGCTCACCTGAAGCTGGCACTTTAGGAAGGACATTTGCAATAAAAGATACTGTATTTGGAGTGAACATTTAGAAATGAAAGTAAGATAGCATAAATCATTATAAGCGTCTCCAACTCACTGGTTCAATTAGCAAGTGAGAAAAATAAAGAGGGATTTTCAAGATAAGTGTTTGTTATTAGCCTCTAAGTGAATAGACTATATTTTCTTAGATCAGTTTGTCCCTGCAATGAAAGTACAGAATGTGACTCTAAGTAAATTATAGGGACTGGAATGTGATTATGAGGAAACTTAAAGTGTTTAACACTAATTCTATTCACATAACTCCAGACCAGAACAAAATCACGCAAGAGGAATATCTTTGATATGTGTGAGGGGGTCATTAGTGCTATTCACATTGGTTCCAGTTCTCATTCTGGGCACAAGGAATGATTGCGTTTTATCTCTTCTCTTGAAGTTGGTTGTGGCCATGTAATTTGCTTTGATCAATAAAATGTTTGTAGAGTTATGCAAATCATTTGAAGATGGAAGCATGAAAAACCTATGCAGGATCACCAGGTTCCCTTCCCAAGCCTAACAGTGAAGAGGCACATGCAAAGATGGAGTTTTTGTCATCCTGGGTACATGGGTGATTGATGAATGGATCCTCTCACAGACCAATCGTGTGAGTTTTTGTTTTATTTTATTTTCTTAGAGAAAGGGTCTTACTCTGTCACCCAGGTAGGAGTGCAGTAGTGTGATCATAGTAGCTTACTGCAACTTTAAACTCCTGGGCTCAAGCAGTTCTCCCATCTCAGCCTCCCAAGTAGCTGGGACCACAGGCATGGACTACCAGATAGTTTTTCACTTTTTCCAGAGATGGGGGTCTTGCTATATTTCTCAGTCTGGGAAACTCCTGGGCCCAAGTGATCCTCCTGCCTTGGGCTCCCAAAGGGCTGGGATTATAGGCATGCACCACCACAACTAGCCAGAGGTTTTTGTTTTTTGTTTTTTTTGGAGTCAGGGTCTCGTTCTGTCACCCAGGCTGGAATGCAGTGGCACAGTTATGGCTCAGTGCAGCCTCAGCCTCCTCAGCTCACATCATGCTCCTACCTCAGCCTCCCAAGTTGCCGAGACTAGCGGCATGTGCAACTGTGATAAGCTAATTTTTGTATTTTTTGTAGTCTTACTACAAGACGGGGTCTTACTATGTTGCCCAGGCTGGTCTTGAACTCCTGAGCTCAAGCAATCTTCCAGCCTTGGCCTCCCAAAGTGCTGAGATTACAGATGTGAGCCACTGCACTGTGCCCAGTCTGAGTTTTTAAATTTGCTTTATCTCTTTAAGTATCAGAAGAGCTGTAAAGTTGACATAATCGTAGCACCTATATTATAGGAATAATCATAGTACCTATATTATAGGATTATTGTGAGAATCACAGATGATTCGTCTTTGGCACATGATATGCTGCCCAACAAATGGTAACTTTTAGCATCCTTGTTAAAACTTTAAAAAATTGGTAAAATGCTTAAAGCTTTCTCTAGAAGTTTTGTATTTTTGCTTCTAAATGATACTTTATAATAAAGTTATAAACTTTTAATTTATCATTTTAATTATACAAGTTATTTTTTTCTTTTTCTTACATTGTTACTTGCTTCTGAAAACGTGATAGCTTGCAAAAGTCACTGCATGCCTATGCTATGCGTAACACAGAAACCACACTAATAATCTGATTAGACAGAAAACTATGTAAGGAAAAAGTACCTGCTTCTACAATTCACCCAGGAATGAATGGCAAAAAGGAGAGAAGAGAGTTATAATGGGTTAGTCTTTGGCTGCCCAAGGGGTTTATGGTATTCTCAGAAACCAGAAGTGAATTCTTAAGGATCATGTTTCAATAATATGAAAAAAACATTAATAATCTGATTAGACAGGAAACTACGTAAGGAAAAAGTACCTGTCTCTACAATTCAACCAGGAATGAATGGCAAAAAGGACAGAGAAGAGAGTTACAATGGGTTAGCCTTTGGCTGCCCAAGGGGTTTATGGTATGGTATTCTGGGAAACTAGAAGTGAGTTCTTAAGAATCATGTTTCAATATTATGAAAAAAAAAAAAAAAAAAAAAAAAAAAACAAGGGAATTATTTTCTGAGAACTTGTAGTTGAAATCTACTTGTACCTTGAAGTCACTCAAAAGAATGTTAAAATTGACAAGGTCATCACCCTAGAATAATTTTTGGCTGTGAACTTTACAATTGATAAGAAAAGAGTTAACAACTCCTAGAAAGAAGGAGCTCACCTAATAAGTTAGGTTGTATGTTCGAAAGGGCAAGTTCCTTTTCTCTAATAAATAATTTTGGTCTACAGTGTATGATTGACAAGGCTCTAGGATTTGCTGTAGAATATATAGAGTTATGAAGCTACTTAAATAAAGTCTTTCTATCAGGTTTTGTTGTTGTTGTTGATTAGGGTTTTGCAATGCAAAAAGGGGCCACTTAATTAATTGGCCTATCACTGATTAACAGAGACAATATAATTATTACATAAAAGATTAACATGAAGCAAGGAAGCTATTTTCATATCGCTTTTAAAGTGAGGTTTTCTGTTCAAGTGTGGGCTACTCACAAGTTATTTTCAGAGTCAACTCTGCCTTAATATTAAGAACAGGCTTGTAAATTTGTCTCAGATTTTTCCCATTCACACATTTTATCAACCCATCCTTCTAGTGAGGTTAACCTGTTGAAATGAATGAAGTCAATATTTCATTTTGTTTATTGCACATATAGTTTTTTTTCTCTCCCTGATCTGAGAAGAAAACAGGACCTAATTCACTTTGGCAGCTAACCCAAGATCTGAATGCCTCTGACTTTGCTTATTTTTTTGTTCAGCTCACTGACTAATAAGGCAAATTTACATGGATTGCAGTCCATGGCTTTAGATTGTTAAAGGCAACCACTAAGGCTACCATAAATATTAAAGAGCCAGTCTTCCTCTAACTGAGAAATCAACATTTGGACCTGTGCTATAAAACAGCTTCTTGGCATTCTGGAAACTTCATGGTATACAGTTTTACAGCTTAAAACCAATCTTGTCGTTTGCAGTGATTAAATAGAAGCATGATTCTTTCTAAGCCTTCATTTACCTTACAATTTAAAGGTACACTGGACTAAGAACAAAAACATTTCAAAATAGCTGGCATCTTTCTAGTACTTAGAAGCTTTCTAAAGGAAGTTATTCTAATTAAAGCCTTACAACAATCTGGCGAGTGTAACACTGTTACCTCAATTTACATAAAAGAACAGAGAGGTGAAGTGAATTGTTTATGAGAAGGGGCCCAGGCTTACCTGTGACTCGGTTTCAAATTTGATCTCTATAACAGCACTGTCTAACAGAAATATAATCCAAACCACAAATGTCACTTAAACTTTTCTTGTGATCACAATACAAAAAGTGAAAAAAGAATAAGTGGAATTAATTTTAATCATTTATTTTACTTAGTCTAATACATTTAAAATATTATCATTTCAACAGGTGATCAACTTTAAAATGATTACAGTAATGAGATATTGCACATCTGCATTTTTTATACCAAGCCTTTGAAATCCAGTTTACACTAAAGTACATCTCAATTTGGATTCAAAATTTTCATCAGAAATACTTAATCTGCATTTGTGTTTTTACGAAAGGTCAAAGGTGAAAAGTATATTCACACAGTTACGTTATTCCAAACACACTTAAGTGTTTTCTAATAATGAAGTTCAGTATTAATTTTCAAAGTGAATTTAAATTAAATTAAAATATTTAGTTCTTTCAGAGTACCAACCATGTGTCCAGGGGCCAGGCTGCCAAGATGACGAGTTATTGTATAGTGTCTGATTGTATATTAGACATTAGAGTTTAGAGTCAGTTTCACATTGTTTCTTTTATCTTTCACACAATCAATTATTAAAATAGAAGAAACAAAAGTAAGAATGATGTACTCAGATTGACCAATTTTTCTTTCTTGTTTTCTAGAAAAATTTTGAAAGGGCAAGTTGATCAGAGACTGGGCTTTTCAGGGAGGCATGTTGACCTTAAAGAAAAAGAAAAGCATTCATTTGCAGGTCCATTAGATAAGCAATGTTGAAGACAACATAACTCATTTTCCTTAACTTGTAATCAAAGTCCTGGCTATATGTGGTCATTTCATGGATTTTTGTTGAAGATGAAAGTAGGTTTCCTCTTCCTCTGCACTGCGGCACCGGTTTGTAGCTGTTTCCTTCATGAAATATGTAGTTTATAAAGATCTTTGTGATAGATTGAAATGTGGTAAGATAGTGATAGAGATGAAACTTACCTTCCAAGCAGATATGGTTTGGATATTCATCCCACCCTAATCTGATGCTTAAATGTATTCCCCCGTGTTGGAGGTGGGGCCTGGTGGGAGGTATTTCGGTTATGGGGGAAAATCCCTCACAGCTTGGTATGATCCTTGTGACCATGAGTTCTTGCAAGATCTGATTTTTGACATGTGTGGCGCCCCACCCCACCCTCATGCTTTCTCTTGCCCTTCCTATGAGATATGAGATGCCTACTACCCATCACCTTCTGCCATGATTTCAAGCTTCCTAAGGCCTCCCTAGAAGCTAAGATGTGCTGCAATGCTCTCTGTACAGCCTGCAGAACCATGAGCCAATTAAACCTCTTTTCTTGTGAATTGCCCAGTCTTGGGCATTTCTTTAAGGAAACACAAGAATGGCCCTAATACACAAGTGTTATTAAAGTTTTTCTCACTTCCTTCTTCACTCTCTCACAGCTTCTTCACTCCTCAGGTATCCTAGCTTCCATGCTGCCCTTTTTCATAAATTCAGATGCTTTTAGATAGAGAATTCTTCCTTTTTCTTCTGCTCAGTTTTAAATTTTGACTCTTTATTTATTTTTGAGACAGGACTTTGCTCTGTCACCCGGGCTGGAGTGCAGTGGCAATCACAGCTCACTGTAGCCTCAACCTCCTGGGCTCAAGCAATCCTCCCAGCTCAGTGTCCCCAGTAGCTGGCATCATAGATGCACACTACCATGCCTCAGCTGATTTTTAAAACATGCTTTTGTAGAGATAGGGTCTTGCTGTGTTGAGCAGGCTGGTCCTCCAACTCCTAAGCTCAAGAGATCCTCCTGCCTTGGCCTCCCAGAATTCTGGGATTAAAGGTGTGAGCAACTGTGCCTTACGTCTTCTGCTCATTTGACTTACCCTATGACAAAATTCTTTCAGGAAAGGATGTTATAAACTGTTTCACTCTAAGGGTGATTGTCACCTTTACTAGATATATGAAATATGGGATGATAATTTCAGTAGCAGCAGGCTGTGAAGAACATTTTGGGGTACAAGACAGGTGTGAAGTCATATCACTTTATCAAGAACTCACTCTGCCTGACTTTCACAAAACGTCTTCTCCCAACTTCTTGTGCAGAAACTTTAATACAGAGATCACTTCTCTGTTTCATCTGAGTTTAAATACAACATAAAATAGAAAAATTAAGTTATATCTATTGCTAAAAAACTAGCTAAAAGGAATTCTTTTTAGTTCATACAATTCAATTTAGACATCAGTCCGGATAAGGGAGTGCTTTAATATCCCATACTTGTATGCTCTGGAGGACACTGTTAGAATCTACTTCATGCAGAGAAGACTTTTATGATTAAAAACAAAAATCTGTGATAATTCATGCCTAATTATTGGGTATTCCAAGACCCATCTGAAGGACTGGACAAGCAATTATAGTCTTGTGCAATATAATGTTGAATAAGGTTACAAAAGGCCTGGGTTCCCAGAAGTTTCTCAGTTCCAAATATTATGAAATATTCTGTCCATGCTGCAGAGCCAATGTTTCATTTCTGGGAAATTATCAGCAAACTGTTATGGATACTTAGAGTCAGCACGAGAGGGTATCTAAAGTCTTCTTGAAAACTGTTCTTATTCATTGTTAAGTAGTCACCAAGGGTTATTTATAAAAATAAATGTCAGATATCAAGAATATGAACACATTGAAAGAAGTTTGAGAAAAAGAACATTACCGCTATCTCTCAGTTTCCCAGTGTGTCCATCAGGGATAATCACTACTTGGATTATACTTTTATTATTATCTTATACCTTGTTTTCCAACATAGTTTTATTACCTAAATAATATGCAGCTAAGTTTTCTTTTTAACTTCATATAAATGTAATTATTGTGTTTGTTTGCAATTTTCTTTTTTTGTTGTTCAATAGTATATTCTCCCACCAACACTGAATAAGTGGTTTTAGTTCTTCATTCTTTCTAACACTTGAGGTAGTGGATGTTAACTGCTATTTAACTGAGACTTTAAAATACGTTATTATATTCTCTTATTCATGTGTAGGTGTTTTTTAAATATATTCTGGATACTAATGTGTTGCAAAGAGCTTTTCCCAGTTTATGACTCATCGTTTCATCATATGGTGTCTTCTGATGAAGAGACATTCTTAAGCTGTCAACTTGGTCAGTATCTTCCTTTCTGCTTTCTTTCTCCATGTCTAAGAAATCTTCTTTTTGTATTTAAAAAGTCTTAGTTTTTTTCAGTTGATTAATATACTTTACTTTACTGCCTTTCAGAATTTTGCTTTTTATATTTGCTTTAGTTTATCTGGAAACAATATTTGTGGATGGTGTGAGGTGGGGGGTCCAATGTTATGTTTGTTCCCCGTATGTGTACCCACATGTCTGGATATAATTTCTCAAATTTTTTGTTTTCTCCCATCTCAGACATTTTTAATATTTGCTCTGTCACAAATGTGTAGGCTTATTTCTGGGAAATCTATCCCATGGTCAGTATGTCGATCTTTGCATCAACATAAAAATGCCATCATTTAAAGGTATATTCAGTTTTGTTATCTCGTGAGTCAGATTTTCTCACCTTGCTCTACTTCTTCACATTGTATTGGCTGTTCATAGCTTTTTGTTCTTCAGTATGCACTGGAGACTCAGCTTTTGACAAACTTTTCACTGACCTAAAGTTGTGATTTTGGTTTGATACATCTTGACTGGAAAGATCTTTGACTATATAGATTAATATGGGGAAAAGTATTTGTAATATCAAGTCATCCAATTCTTTAATATAGTACATTTGCCAGGTTTTTTAATTCTCTAATGACTTTCTAGCAATTAAGTTTTTCTGTAAGCACAATACACATCTTTTATCAGCTTTATTTTAGAAACATAATATTTTTGGTGCTATTAAATATGATATATATGTTCAAAGTTCCTGAATCCACACCTTGATGAACTATATATATATAAAATATAATTTTAATTATATTTAATATATATAAATGCCCTCTTTATTTCTGGAAAAGTGTCTTGTTTTAAAGTATAGTTTCTTATGTATATTGATTATAAATGCTTTTCTAAAATCATGTATTATTATTGATCTTATTGAGATTTGCTGACATATTTACCTTTTCTGTACTCTTCATTCCTTCATGCATCTTTATGCCTCCCATGGATCGTTTTCCTTTTGCCTAAAATTGCCCTTTGAGTGATTTATTTAGTTTAGGTATGTTAATTAAATGCTTCCCTCAGTTTTTGTTTGTTTTTAAGTATCATCTTTATTTTTCTTCCTTTTACTATTTTCACTGGGTTGGCATTTATGTTTTAGTAGCGAGTTGAAAGTATCATTACATCAACTTCATATTTGCTTTTTATTCTTGTTGAGAAATCAATTTTCAATCTTATTATAAAACCTAAAGAAAATATTCCTTTTTTATTCTTGACTGCTTTTAATATGTTTCTGTGTTTGTTTTGCTTCCAATAATTGTACTATGATGTATGTATTAGTCCACTCTCATGCAGCTTTTCATTTATAAAGAAAATAGGTTTAACTGACTCACAGTTTGGCATGGCTGGGAAGGTCTCAGGAAACTTACAATCATGGCAGAAAGGGAAGCAAACACATTCTTCTTCATATGGTAGCAGCAAGGTGAAGTGCAGAGCAAAGCAGGGTGGGAAAACCTCTTATAAAACCATCGAATCTTGTGAGAACTCACTCACATCATGAGAACAGCATGGAGGTAACCACTCTATGATTCAATTCCCTCCCATTGTGTTCTTCCCATGACACAGGGATTATAGATTAGATTTGGGTGAGACCACAGCCAAACCATATCAATGTACATAGATGTGGGGTTGTTTTTTGTTCTTTCTTATAGTGGTTTATAGAACTTCTTAAATTTATGGTTTAATGAATTTTAGCATTCTTGGCCATTATCTCTTCAGATTTTGTTTCTGTTTTATTCTTTCTCTCTCTGCCTCTTGGATTCCAATTACATCATGGGATTGTGTCCCTTATGACTTCTATATTTATCTTTATATATTCATTCTTTCATCTCTTCAAGATTCATTCTATATAATGTCTCCTTACATAACTTTCAGTTTATTGGTTCTCTCTGCAGTTGTTTCTAATCTGCTAACTACATCCATTAGGCTTTAAGTTTGTATATTTTTGTTCTAGAATACATATTTGATTCTTTTTATAGCTTCTGGTTATCAAATGACATTTTGCATCATTATATCTAATTTGTTTAATGGATTAAAATATATGTCTGTTGTTTGTTTTTGATAACTCTAATATCTGAATAAACTGCAAATGTTTTCCACTTTGTTTTTCATTTGATATTTAGCCATTTGGCCTTGTGGTTGGTATTTTGGGTAATTCTTAGTGAGGATGAACAATTGTGTATGGAAAACTGTGGAAATAATTTGAGTCTCTGGATGTTGTACTGCCCGGTAGAAAGGAAGTAATTGGGGACTGGGCTTACGTTTTATAATAGTTGGTCTAATTCCATTTAATCCATGGCTAGCAGGTAGCCTTTCAGGAGTTCCAGCAGAATACACTAGGTGCTTACTAGGATTTCTTCCTCCATGCAGGACGCAGAACTCTAATTTTTGCCTACATAGCCTCTTAAGATTACTGAAAATTTTGCTTCAAACTCAAGGACTTTTGCTTCCATTGAGGAATCAGCAAACATCTTGAGGGAAAAAGTAGGAATCAATGAGGCTGAAAAGAGCACTTTTTCCACTTCCACACAGATTTTTTTTTCCATTAAATCTTCACTGCATTAATATGTTTTAAATGTCTTCAAGGAGATAGTTTTTACATTTTGTCAGAGTTTGTCTACGACAAGGCAGGAGCCCATCATTATCAGAATGGGAAATCCTTTATATCAGCTTGAAAAGATTATGTGTTCTACAGTTCTGGGGTGTATTGACGTATATTTGTGTGTTAGATTGTCCATTAAATTTTGTGTTTATGTCTTATTACTACATATTTAATTGTGTCGTCTTAATATATATGTCAAAATTTATCAGCATGACTATTGATATGTCAATTTCTGTTATTTGTTCTATTAATTTTTACTCTGTAAATTCAGAAATCATGCTATTCAGTTTATACTATGTTAGAATTATTACATTTTCCTGGATATTTAAATTATCCATTTCCTGGATAATTAAATCTTTAAAAGCTTTTATCATGATTTAGTATCGCACTTTTATTGTTAATGGTATTTGTGCTTTAAAAATCTCATTTGCATATGTGTACATATTTTCCCTAGAAGATTGGTTTTAAAAATAATCTTGTATGTTATGACAATCCTTAACTAGAGCATTTAATCTATTTACATTTGTTGCAATTGTAAATTTATTTCACAACAAATCTTCCTTTTTCTAGCATTTCTTGACCTCTTTTAGATTTATTAATTACATTTCTCACTGAATTAATCATAATCTTTAACTCATGGCATATTATTAACACCAATAGTTGTATGCCATACTTTCTCTTATGTTATGCAGATATTTACATATTTATTCAATCCCTTCTTCTTGTTTTCCCTTTGTAGTACACCTATGAATCTTTCTGCTATTTTACGGTCCTACTAAATGTGAATTGCTGTTCTGAATGCACATGTTTTTAAATATAGGTTAAATGTCATTGTGCTACATAGCTCCATCACCCTTACATGTTTTTTCACTCAGCACTGTTACTTTAATAATTGCCTTTTTGCTCACTGTACATCTAGTCTGCCTTCTAAATGCTGCTTAGAATTTCATGTTAAGCATCCAACTATATTTTAACTACCTGTTCTTGCAACAGTCTGCCATCTCAGAAAATGGTTCAGTTAAAGCTCATTTAAATATAGGCCCTGGAAATCTCTGTGCTTTCCAAATCCCTTGTCTTACATTCTCCAACACAGTTTTTGTTTCAAGAGGCTGACTTGTTTGGACTTCATCAATGTATGCCTTTGCCATCAGTCACCTGGTAGGGCTGCCTAAAAATGAATATGGGCAGGACAATGACGGCAGAGAGGAGAGGATTTAGGGTATTTGTTACTTTGTGTGGTCATAGCACGTTGACTTTGTTGCCTTATCTCACTTTTACAACTCTCAAGGCAGCCATTTCCACAAGCTTTTCTCCTTAAAGATTCTTGTAATCACTCTCTCACCTTACCCTCTTGGGCCTAGTGTTCATAACAACCTAAAATAATGTACTCTCTTTAAGTTTTCTTATATTACACTTATCTCATTTGATAGTTATTTTAGTAAGCATCTTTGAATTCTTCTAGCAAGCTAGTATCTTGTCTGATTTAAATCTTATAAAACTGTAAGAGAATTGACATTATTTTACTGTTGTCATTACTGATTTATTTAATTCCTCAAAATCTGAAGTTAATAAATGTCATCATCCTTATAAACGATACAAGAACTAAAAAAAACTTTTTTTGTCATGACCCCTATCAATTGGTATGTTATTATTTTTGTCTTATTATATATTTTATATTTCTTTGGAATCATCAAGATATAATTATTAACATTGCATATGGTGAATTTTTGTTTGATTTTATAAACATGTGCCATGTTTTTTCATTTGCTCTTATGACTCCACCATTTAATGTTGAATCATTTCCCTTTTGCCTGAAGTACAGAAGAGTTTTTTTTTTTTTGGAAAGGTATCAAATTTGAGGTTGATGATTACTCTTTTTCCAGTGGATTGACAATAATAGTATTTCACTGTATTTTTCTTGTTGTCGATAAGTTAGTTGATAGTCTAATGATCCTGGAATGGAAACATTCTGTGTTTTCTCTTTAGTTGTTCTAAGATCTTCTCTTTGTTTTTGTGCTTTCCACTTTCATGATTGCATGACTGGATGTTGGGTTTTTTTTTTTTTTTTTTTTTTTAGGAATGCATTGTCCTTCCTGAATTTGTGTATTGGTGATTTTCATTTTGGGGGAATATTTCTCAGTCATTACTCCTAAAAATGTTTCTGCTCTATTCTTTTTATCTGCAACTCCAATGAGATGTAAGTTGTGCTTTGTCACTTGTTTCAATCTTCCAAACTCTCTTTTTAAATAGTCTATATCTCCAGACTTACGTGCTGCCCTCTGGATTCCTTTTTTAGCTAAATATTACCACTTGCTATTGCTGGATTCAACTGCTTTAATATGCTTTTAAATTCATTTGTTGACTTTTTATTGTCTATTTTATTTTATTTCTAGAACCTATATTAATTTATATTTTAAATATTCTTGGCAGAAAAATTCTTGCTCTTCATTCCATTTTCATTCAACTATATCTTTAATCTTATAAAACACAATTGCATCGTAGTTTAAGTCTGATGATTCCAACATTGAAAATATTTTGCAGGTCTGATACCTTTGTCTCTCATGGTGTCTTGTTTCCTTGTGTGTTTTGATTTTCAGTTAAGTGCTACATTTAATGGAAATTCTTTTCTGTTAAATACTGATAACTTTCTTGAAAGTTTTTCTCCAGTAAAAATTTACAGTTTTTCCTGCTAGGGGCCTATGGTACTTTCAATTCATGTCACTTTCAGTATGCTTAAGTTATTTTTTAACTACATTGATTGTAAACTGAGGGAAGGCATACCTATGGCTAAAAATTTCCTCAAGATCATCTCAAACTCAGCTTTAAAGGCTTATTTGGGAAATTTTCCTAAAATCTTAAATGTGGGTATTTGGAGTCTAGGATCATATCTAATTCAACTTTACCCTGAGGGTGTAAAATTTTGAGTTCACAAAAATATCTTTGTAACTTCCTACTTGTGTGTCTACCTTGGATGTCAGTGGGGTTTTCTCCAGGCATCAGTTTCCTTAAAGCCTGTGAAAAGTAGAGCTGAATTTTTCTTGATTAGCAAAGTCCCTCTCAATATATAAATATGCTCTAATGCTCTGAAAGTGACTTTTCAGAAATATAACTTCTACTTCTTTTCAGCCTCTTACTCTCAATGCTTTTGTCAGTTTATTTATGTGTTTTAAAAGATGAGAAAAATATTGTGGTCAGCATTTTTTTTTTGAGTTGGAGTCTTGCTCTGTCACCCAGGCTGGTATGCAGTGGTGTGATCTCAGCTCACTGCAACCTCCGCCTCCTGGGTTCAAGCGATTCTCCTGCATCGGCCTCCTAAATAGCTGGGATTACAGGTGCCCCCCACCATGCCCAGCTAATTCTTGTAGTTTTAGCAGAGATGGTGTTTTATCACATTGGCCAGGCTGGTCTTGAACTCCTGGCCTCAAGCAATCCTCTTACCTTGGCCTCCCAAAGTCCTGGGATTACAGGTGTGAGCCACCACGCCCAGGTTTATTCAGCATTTTTGGTTGTTTGCAGTGGGAGGGATGGTCAAAGTATCTAATTTTCCATTTCTTCTGGAAACATAGTTTTAATTTAGTAGAGTTTTGGAAGCACTATATATATTTAAGTTATTCAAATATTTATGTTATTCTTATGATTAATATTTCATTTGTTTAGAACAATATCAGGAAAGAATGTTCTGTTTTCCCTGTTACTCAGACAATTTTCTTTGTGATATTGCAGTTGTTCCTTCATCATTGCTATGGGCAATGGCTCCTCCTGAAATGTGATTTTACAAGGCAACTTTCTGTATTTGTCTTCTGTGATTCACTAACAGCTTGTTTGATTTTCATAACGGAAAATAATTCTCTCCATATGCCAAAAGACAACTCATTTAAATAAGCCTGGTTCATGGTTTATCAACTTGATTACATCAGTTCTTTGAAAATACAGGAATTTATACTATGGTTTAGAATAAATTGCTTTCCCTAGTGTCATTTATATTTTTCCAGAAAACAAACATATAATTTTTAATGCCATGCCATCATACTAATAGGACAAGGAGGGTTGATCCTTCTATTTCATCAGAAAGTCAAATGCGTAACAAATCAATGTCAATGATGAAAGCATTTCTTAAGCATTGTAAGGATCAAAGCAAGCTAAATGGCTTCATCAAGCCAAGGACATTGTCACTGGCCACAGGAGTGAAGCAAAGTCATGATGTAGAATGAAGAGCATTTTTGGTTTTGCATATGTCACATCTATTTATGTTGGCTATTTCCACCAAGAGAATAACATAAAGGCAATGTGGAAAATAATAACACATAATGTACATTTATACATATAATTATAATTATATATTGTTGCCTTTCCTAATAACCAAATAGAGATTATGAAAACTAAATGAGATATTCTACTTTTTTTCACAAAGAATAAAAACAATCTGAACTAAAAATGAAACACTGGTAACTGGTTAGTCAGATATTGCTACAATTTCGAAATTAAAATGTTCAAAAATCTCTGCTTCACACTCAGATGGTTGTTACCACAGGTGACCAACATAGAAACTTAAATTTTTTTTTTCTTTTTTTTGAGACAGAGTCTTGCTGTGTTGTATAGGCTGGAGTGCAGTGGTGCAATCTCAGGTCACTGAACTCTCCACCTCTCAAGTTCAAGGGATTCTCATTTCTCAGCCTCCTGAGTACCTGGTACTAGACGTGTGTGTTACTATGCCTAATTTTTTTTTTACTTTTGTTTTTAGTAGAAATAGGGTTTCACTATGTTGGCCAGGCTGGTCTTGAACTCCTGACCTCCTGTGATCTCCCTCCCTCAGCCTGCCGGAGTGCTGTGATTACGGGCATGAGCCACTGTGCCTAGCCCTTAAATTCATTTCTACATTGGTTCTATTCTACATTCTTGACATTAAAAACAAACAAGCAAATACCAAAGCAAAGCCAAACCAAAAACTTATAACATAACTTACTGCAAGTTCATTATAGCCTTATAAGTGCTCTGTCTTTACAAAGCTGAAGAATTACCAATTATCTGCTCAAATTCTATAAGATATTTGAATTGTTTGACCTTTACTATATTTTATAAGAGAATTATAAGAGAATAAATACATAGAGTTTGTTTCAATGAGGCTATAATGCCTCAAAACCCACTCCACCCACCATAGTCTGGTCCCATCACTGAAATCAGTGGAATACTTTTTGATATATAAAGGAAAGCATGCCAGGAAAATTTGCTACATGAAGAATAAAATGACATGTTAAGTAGCCTGGGATTTGTTTAAACAAGAAGCCATGATTACATTTTATTTGAGATACCAGAATAGCAATGTGGTTTTTTTTTCTCTTTTTCAAAAGTGGTTTGGGGATTTTGAGTAGAAAGGGAACATGTGAAAATATAATGTCTTGTGGATAATGTATTTCTGAGAAATGAGTACAGAATAGATCAACAGTGTCCCTCAGCTTTTAATTCGGATTTCTTGTGTACCTGATAAACACTATTTCTTACAGTTCTAAATGCATAATATAATAAATACAAGTAAACATAAGGTATATTTCTTGTCCTTAGACAAGTTCTACTACAGCCGGGAAGACAAACTTTATGCACTTCTTATACGTGGTAATACCCTTGCCTAAAGCTTGCATCTTTAGACATTGGTGATTGTGCTGATGGTCATATGTTGGCCACTAATGTTCTTTTGTTTTTCCCTTCATAAGATCTCACTGTTACTGAAAATCTGAAAGCAAACATTCCATACAATGTATTTTGGGACTGGCTTATATATGTTGGAAAAACAAGCAAAGGGCCCATATTCTTTTTTTCTTTATCTATTCCATAAGGTTGATCCTTTGATTAAGAAACAGAATCCTCAATAGGTGACATAAATGTCTACTTAAAAGCTTAAAAGGATAATCCATATATGTTATTTATTTAATTTTTAATTTTTAATTTTTTTTTTTTGAGGCAGAGTCTCAGTCTGTTGCCTAGGCTGGAGTACAGTGGTGTGATCCTAGCTCAATGCAACCTCCACCTCCCAGGTTCAAGCGATTCTCCTGCCTCAGCCTCCCAAGTAGCTGCGATTATAGCCACCCATCATCATGCCTGGCTAATTGTTTGTATTTTTAGTAGAGATGGGGTTTTGCCATGTTGGCCAGGCTGGTCTTAAATGCCTGACTTCAGGTGATCCACCTGCCTAGGCCTCCCAAAGTGCTAGGATTACAGGCATGAGCCACTACACCTGGCTAATATATATTATTATTACTATTATTTAATGTGTGACTATTAAAGATACCAGCTTGTAGAAGTTGGTCAGTACATGCCTATCATTTTAAATCTCTGCCTGGAAAGTCTGCTGGTCCACATGAAACTCTATTCCAGGCCACAAATAATCCAATAGCTGGTAGAGAAAAATGACTCAAGTTGTGTCAATGGGATTCTTTCTCTTCTAAATTTCTTTTTGAAACTCCAAGAATCTAGTCAGGGTTTTCATGGCCTAGATCACAAAAGGAATGTAAAATCAGAGCTAAAAGGTAGTAGTTTGAAAGATACTCAGATAAAATCATAGACAATTAATTTGCCTCTGCAGAGAAATCTGGCCTTCAGAGAGAGAAGAATTAAAGAGCCTTGCAAAGAGATCAGAGATGACCACATGGTCCTGGAAAGATGAGGGAAGATAGAAGGGGCTGCTATTCTTCTGATTTCTGGTTCTTGTCCTTTGTAAGACCAGACCACATGTTTGCCTTTGAATACCATGCAATTCTTTCGAATAATTCAAAGAAATGCTAACTTAATTTAGTTTACTTCTTGAAATAAAACAATTTCTAATTGTAATAGAGATTGCTCATTGTTTATACAGTACCCATCTTTCCTTTTTCTTTCCTTACAGAACCCTATATTATCAAATGTAGCAATATGTTCAGCTAACAGATTTCTCTCCCAGGCTCCTTTGCAGCTAGGAATGGTCATGAGAATAAGTTCTGGTAAAAGATATATTAATAAATATACTATCTGGGACTTCTGATCAGTCTGTAAATGGAGATAGCTTACAGGAACTCGGCCAGTCTTTGGGAATATGCAGTGCCTTGAAGATAAAAGTTTGGTTGTGAGGATGTTGGAATAGAAAGTTGAGAACACTTGTGCCTTTGATGACTTATTGAAGTACAGGAAGGGTGGGCAAACTTTTCCTGTGAAGGATTTTCCTAAGTACTTTTCCTAAGAAGGATTTTTCTGCAGGAGGGTTGGGCAAATTATTCCTAAGAAGGATTGCAACTACTTGGTTCTGCTTTGTATAAAAGCAGACATGACAATATGTAAATCAATGGAAATGACTATATTTCAAAAAAAAAAGGCTTTTACTAGAGTTTTCTGACCTCTGCTCTAGATCATTTTGCACTGCATGTCATCAGATTTCATTTATCTTTTGAGATAAACTTTTTGGAGTTTGAGCCACTGTTGTAGGAATCTGAACTTGACATGAATTAAGACCAGGATTAAAGAAAAAAGTAATGCATAATAATTGAACAGAAATGAATTGAACTTCAAATATAGAGATCATTTCGAAAGACCACCTTGAAAGGTTTAATGGAGATGAGATCGAAAGCGCATCTTGAAGAAAGACTACTTTTTATATGTGACAGAATAACAGAATAACAATCCAGGAAAGAAAATGTCAAAACTAAGAAGGCAATGTGAGAAACAGCAGTGCATGCATAGAGGTCTGGCTCAACTACAGTGAAGGATTCAAGTAAGAAAGAAATGAGGAAAAACATTTGAAATCTATTCTGTGATTTTATTATAAAAGGCAATAGAAGCCAGGCTAGGGAATATATGCTTTCCCTGTCTTTCATTACAAATCATTTTCTTTCTTTCTTCCTCCTTCTCTCTCCTGACTTTCTTTTTCCTGATTAGCAGTCAGTCTGGCATAAACATTAGGTAGGATGTGCTAATGTGGTCATTAGGGAAGGGATTGTATGGACAGTGCATAATTGTACTCCCTTACACAAAGGGGTTTGAAAGGCATTTTTCCATCTGTCTTTCATCATATGCAGAATATTGGAAGATAACATATTTACTCTTAAGAAATTTCTAGATTAAAAAAAATGCAGGCAAGGCAGGAAATAAAATGATTTATATAAAACCAAAAGACCTTACTCCTGTAACCTTTGTGTATCCTTCTGCTTTCTTTGTGTATCCTTCTGCTTTATTAATTCCAAGTAGTTTAAAATCTCATTCAAAAGGGCATAATTCTTCCTAACTTTCTATTTATATTCACATGCCTTTTGTCTTTTTTGTTCCTCTGTTTCTCCATGACTGCCTTTGTTTGTGTCAGATAGACATGGTATAACATACCATTTTAACTCATTTCCTTTAATATATTCTAAAACTTAATTTCTTGACGATTATCATGGTGATCACAATTACCATGCTATTTATAACAATCTAGTTAGAATTAATATAAACTTAATTCATGGTATACACAATCTTTGCTCCTCTGTAGCTTATTTCCTTTCCAGTCTTTTGAGCTGTTGTCATATTACACATTGTGTGCCCACCAACTTAGAGTTGTAATTATTGCTTTATGTGGTTCACATAGGAGAGAAATATTGTTATCAACAAATAATACATTCATATTTTCTTTTTTATTTGCCTATATAAGTATTTTTGACATTGTTCTTTATTTATGGATGTAGTTTCAAATTAATATTTTTGACCTTTCGTTTTAACTTGGAGGACTCTTCTGGTATGTTTTCGTAGGGCACATGTTCTAGTGTTGAATACTCTCAGTTTTTGTTTATGTGGGAACTTAAAAATTTCTCTTCATTTTTCAAGATTACTTTTGCTGAATATAAAATTCTTGATCAACAATTTTTTTTTCTATCATCACTTTGAATATATCCTCTCACTACTTACTGGCTTCCATTCTTTCTAATGAGAAATTAGCTGTTAATCTTATTACACATCTTTTATGCATGATGAATCACTTATTTATTGCTGCTGCTTTCAAGACTCTCTTTTTGTCTTTGGCTCTTGTAGTATGATTATGATGTGTTTGAGTTTATCCTACTTGGAGTTCCCTTGAGATTCTTAAATATATGTGTTATTTAAAAAAACAAATTTTCCATCATGATTTCTTCTAAAATTCTTCCTGAATTTTTCTCTCCTTTTCTCTGGGACTCCTATAATGTATATATTGGTACATTTGATGATGTCCTACAAGTCTTTGAAGTTCTGTTCATCTATTTTTATTCTTTTTTTTCTTGCTCCTCAGCTTGGATAATTTTGATTTATCTTATTCTTCTGTCTTCTCAAATTTGCTGTTAAATCTTTCTTTTAACTTTTTAAGTTATACTTTTAAGTTCCAGAATTTTTCTTGGCTCTCTTTAATAACTTCTATCTCATTGTTGATATTCTTTACAAGATTAGACATCATTCTTTTTTAAGAGTTGGGGTTTTGCTCTATCACTCAGGCAGGAGTGCAGTAGTACAATCATAGCTTAAATTTCCTGGGTGCAAGTGATCTTCCCACTTCAGCCTCTCAAGTAGCTGAAATGACAGGCATGCATCACCATGTCCAGTGATACAGTTTGGAAGTTTGTTTCTTGCAAATCATGTAGAAATGTGATCTACAATACTGGATTGTGAGACCTGATGGGAGCTGCTTGGGTCAGGATATGGAGCCCTCATAAATGGCTTTGTGCCCTCCTCGTGGTAAGGAGTGAGTTCTCACTCTTATTAGTTCACATGACAGCTGGTTATTTAAGCAACCTGGTATCTTTCTTGCTGTCTCTCAGGCTGTCACATGGTTGCTCCATCTTCATTTTCCATCATGTTCCTAAGCTTCTTGAGGCCTCACTGAAAGAATATGCTGGCACTGTATTTCCTGTATATTCTTTAGAACCATGAGCCAAAGTAAACCTCTTTTCTTTATAAGATACCCAGCCCCAGGCATTCCTTTATAGCAATGCAAAACAGACTAACACAGAAAATTGGCACAGAGTAGCACATTGCTATAAAGATATCTGAAAATGTGGAAACAGCTTTGGAACTGGTAGCAAGCTGAGGTTGGAAGAGGTTGGCAGGGTCAGAAAAAGTCAGGAAGATGAGGGAAAGTTGAAACTTCTTAGAGACTGGTTAAATGGTTGTGACAAAAATGCTGTTAGAGAGATGGACAACGAAAGCCAGGCTGATGAGATCTCAGATGGAAATGAGGAAGTTATTGGAAACTGGAGCAAAGTTCACACTTGCTCTGCTTTAGCAAAGAACTTGGCTGCAGTGTGTCCATGACACACTGGGCTTTGTGGAAGGTTGAACTTAAAAGTGATGATGTAGGATATGTGGTGGAAAAAATTTCTACATAGCAAAAAATTTAAGAAGTGGCATGGTTACTTCTAACAGCCTACAATTAGATATGAGAGCAAAGAAGTGGCTTAAAGTTGGAACTACTAATTAAAAAGGAAGCAGAGCACAAAAGCTTGGAAAATTCACAATCTGACCATGTGGAAGAGAAGGAAAGAGGAGAAGAATGCAAGAGGGCTGTGGAGCTACCACTTGCTAGAGAAATTAACGTAAATAAAAGGGAGTGAAGTTCTAACGGACAAGACAATGGGAAAATGTCCTCTATATTAGTCCATTTTCACACTGCTAATAAATATGTACCTGAGACTGGACAATTTACAAAAGAAAGAGCTTTAATTTGACCTAAAGTTCCATGTGGCTGGAGAAGCCGCACAATCATGGTGGAAGGCAAGGAAGAGCAAGTCACATCTTACATGGATAGCAGCAGGCAAAGAGAGAGCTTGTGCAGGAAACTCGCCCATATAATAACCATAAGATCTCATGAGACTTACTATCATGAGAACAGCACAGGAAAGGCCTGTCCCCATGATTCAATTACCTCCCACTGGATCCCTCCCATGACACATGGGAATTCAAAATGAGATTTGTGGGTGGACACAGTGAAACCATATTAGCCTCAAAGCCATTTTGAAATCTTTGAGGAAACCGCTCCCATCACAGGCCCAGAGTTGTACTAGGAACAAATGGTTTTAGAAGTCCTTGTTTTAGACCCTGCTGTACCCCCTCAGGGGGCTGCCCCCACATACTAACTGCTCTTGCTCCAGTTGTGGTTCACATGGCTCCAGGTATAACTTGGGTGGCTGCTTTGAAGAATGCAAGGCATAGCTTGGTGGCTTCCAGGTGTTGTCAAGCCTGCAGGCACACAGAATGCAAGAATGAAGGCAGCATGGCAGCTTCTACACAGATTTTAGAAGATGTATCAGAAGACCTAGGTGCCCAGGCAGAGCCCCTGAAGAGAGCCTTTACTAGGGCAGTGCTTAGGGGGATGTGAGATCAGAGCCCACACCCAGAGTCCCTACCAGAGCACTGCCTAGTGGAGCTGTGGAATGGGGCCACTACCCTCCCGAACCCAGAATGGTAGAGCCACTAGCAATGTGCACCCTGAGCCTGTAAAGCTGCAGATATCAGGGTCAAATCCGTGACAGCAGCCATGTGGGCTGCACCCAGCAAAGACAGAGGGGCAGAGCTTCCCAAGTGTTTGGAGCCTACCCCTCACACCACGCATCCAGGGCATGGGATGTGGAGTCAAAGATTACTTTGGAGCTTTAAAATTTAATATCTGCTCTAATGAGTTTCAGACTTGCATGAGGATTAGTATCCTTTCTATGGGTTGATTTTTCCCTTTTGTAAAGGGAATATTTATCTGATTCTTGTACCACCATAATATCTTGAAAGTTAATAACTTGGTTTTGATTTTACAGCCTTATCAGTGGAAGGAACTTACCTTGAGTCTCAGATGAGACTTTGGACTTTTGAGTTGATGCTGGAATTAGTTAATATTTGGGGAGACTATTGAAAAAGAATAGTCATATTTTGCAATGTGACATTGTATTTTGCAATGAGATATGGGGGGCTAGAGATGCATTCATAACATTTAGAGCTTTTGTCCCAGCTCTCATGTTGAAATGTGATATCCAGTGTGTGAAGTGGGCCCTGGGGGAGATGCTTTGGTCATGGAGGCGGATCCCTCATGAATGGTTTGGTGCTCTCCCCATGTTAACTAATAAGAGGATGCAAGAGTTTGTTGTTTAAAAGAGCCTAGCAACTCTCTAGCTCCCTCTCTTGCTCTGTGACATAATGCTCCTTTTTCATCTTCCACCATGATTGCAGACTTCCTGAGGCCCTCACCAGAAGTAGATGGCAGCACTACGCTTCTTGTAAAGTCAATGGAAACATGAGCTAAAATAAACCCCTCTTTTCTTTATAATTACCCTGCCTCAGGCATTACTTTATAACAACACAAAGTAGAGTAATACACCTAGCTTAATTTCCCAAATTTAATTAAATTTAAATTTAAATTAAATTAATTTAAATTTAAATTTAAATTAAATTAAATTTCTAAAAATTTAGCTAGGTGTGTTACTATGAGTCTTGCTATGTTGCCCAGGCTTGACTGAAAGTCCTGGACTCAGGGGATCCTCCCAGCTTACCCTCCCAAATTGCTGAAATTACAGATGTTAGGTTACCACATCTGGCCTCATTATCCTTATACTTAGTTTTCTAGATACAGTTTCATTTAATATTTTGAACATATTCAAAATATCTGATTTCAAGTCTTCATGAGTAAATCCAAAATGATTGGGCTTCTTCAGGGGCGATTTCTTCTGATTGTCTTCTTTTCTGTGTATAGGCCATATTTTCTTGTTTCTTTGTATGTCTTGTAATGTTATTTTGAAAAGAGGACATTGTAAATAATACAGTGTGGTGGTTCTTTAAATCTGATTCTCTCCCCATATAGTGTTTGATATTTTTGCTGCTAGTTGTAGTTACCATTTGTTTTTAGTGACTTTCTGAACTAATTCTATACAATCTGTACTCTTTGTCATGTTCGGCCATTGCAGTCTTCAGTCAGTTAACTTAGTTGTCAACTAATGATTAGAGAAAGCATTTCTTACACAACCAGAACCAATCACCTCGCAGCCTTTGCCTGGGGACTGCGTGCATGCCGGAAGTGGCGTTCAGCACTTGGCCTGCAGCTGACACTTCCTCTGTGGCCTTCCTGTTCTGCTAGTAAAGAGCCTCCATGTCGGATACAGGTGTGAGAATGCTCAGGTTCTTCTCAGATCCTTCTTGAACATGTGCACTGCCTTATATATGCAACAACTCTCTATATTCCCAACAGTATTTTGACACTTTTCAATGATGCAGTGAACATCTTATTCAGTAAATTTTCCTCTGAAGCTTTCAGTTGGTGTATTGTGTATTCCAGTTATGAGCCGCTTGTTCAGGTAGCCCAAAAGTTAAACAATTTTCTGTATTTAGTTTTTGACAAAATACTCCAGAGAAAAGACTTTTTTGTTTTGTTTGGTTTTGTCTGGATGAGTGCTAGTTCATATCAAATGAAGGAAGATTATAAGCAGGGTCTTCCAGGAAACTGCCTAACAGGTCAAATAATGCCAAATAAAAACTTGATTCTCTGGGAATAAAGTTTTGAAGAAGGTACAACCCATTTTCTCCCTTTAGTGGCATCCAGAGTTTCAACATAATGTGAGCTGTCGGTGTCAAGGTTACTGTGGAGCTAGACAGCTGAGAATGGGACTAAGGTAACTGATGTGGTTTGGCTCTTGCTCCCCACCCAAATAATATCTTGAATTTTAATCCCCAAGTGTCGAGGAAGGGACCTGGTAGGAGGTAATTGGATTATGGGGGTACTTTTCCTCATGCTGTTCTCATGAAAGTGAGTGAGTTCTCACAACATCTTATGGTTTAAAAGTGTGTGGCTTCCTTTGCATGCTCTCTCTCCTGCCATCATGTGAGTAAGATGTACCTTGTTTTGCCTTTGCCTTCTGCCATGATTATAAGTTTCCTGAGGTCCTGTAGCTATGCAGAAGTGTGAGTCAATTAAAAGTCTCTTCTTTATAAGTTACCTACTCGCAGGTAATTCTTTATAGCTGTGTGAAAATGGACTAATACAATAACTTAGTTCATTGTTATTATCAAGATTCAACTTCTTTTCTTGAATAAATATTCTCTGGATTGCCACAAATCCTTAGTTCATTTTAAGAGTTCTTAAAATGTTGATTCTGATCATGTTTGCCAGCTTTCTTATTGCTTTTATGGAGAAAATATTTTTTTCCTATTTCTACCAACATACTAATTTCTTCTAGTCAATAATTTAAAGTAAAATAATTTTATATTTGTTTCAGAGTATCTTTATTGGAATCTCAAGTATTAGTTTTCAAATGCCTAATAAAACCATAGAAACAAATGAAAAAGTTTATTTTAAAAGTTTCTCCCCACCTCTTTCCAAAATTGACATGACAACTGGAAAATTATTAAATATAAGTAACCACAGAGTTACTACTTTTTATTTTTCTTTTTGGGATAGATGCAACCAGGTTTAACTCTTGAAGCAGGGTGCTAATGGCAAGAATATGTTTAAATTTTATCCTGATTTTTAAAACTGTAAACAGAATCCTTCATAGAGTTTTTTTTTTTTTTAACTTTCCTATTTCTAATGACAAAATGTTTCTAACTTATGATACACACAAGACCAGTCATGTCTGTTTAAACAAGTTTAACTTGACCAGGCTTATTTTAGAGAACCATCTTTTCCAGATTCATGTACACCATTTAATTGCTTAAATCAGTAGATATTCATAAAAAAATTCTGAAAAGAAGTCTAGCTCAAGGTAGGCTAGGAGTGATACTATTGAGTTCTCACCTTTCACTTTTCTACTAATCTTACTTTAAATAATTTAAGGCCTCAAAGTTGTTCCATGAGAGCTAAATGCAGGAGGACACCCAACTTTTTTATTCTTCAGAACAAGAGCCCTATGTCTGAACAAAAGAAGGTTGACCTCCAAGTAATATGTGCTACAAAGACTAGCTTGGTCTTATTTGTGATTGAAGAATACAATAGGTTCTCAATAAATGCTTGCTACATGACTAGTGCTTAGTAAATTGCTGTCCTTAAGTAATTTTTCTGAGGAATGAATTTATTGCACAATCACAAGGTTTATTATATTAATATGTCTACCACATGTCCACTGGGCAGATAGATGAATCTCCATCACCCCTATTCCACTGTTTTTCAGATGAACACATCTGAAGTTATGTTCCTAAGTACAAAGAGATGCCTATTAAACCAGATCTGACTTTGCTCTAAATTCCCCAAATGTGCCGACTTCATTTGACACTACTATCTTTTGACAGGAGAGTCTCAGCTTCTTGAATAATGTTAAGTAGGGAATTACAATAAATGTGGACTTAGTAAGTGAATGTTGTCATTGTGTGTGCTCTTTACAATCCTCGTAAGATGAGCCTGACAATTTATAGTAGAATAATCTTTTGTCCAGTCCCTGTGCAGAAATTAACTATATGGCATTTTAGTGGGTATTTCAGGAGACTGTCATACTTAAGGTTTTTGAAAAATGATGATCAGATAAAGGACTCTAAAAGACATTAAATAATGATTTAAATAGGAGTATAAGAGCTAAGGGGGGAAATCTTGAACGATCCACTCTAAAGACTATTAGTTGAAGGAGAAATTAGACTCTAAAGGTTACAGTTATATTTTACATGACATACAAAAACTCCCACTAAATCTTACAAATTCTAGTCAGGGAAGAATGTAATAGCACAATTATTAATAGAAAAAGCAAAGAGAACAAATATAGCAGTTTCATTTAATGCTAATGTCTTGTCTGTACTGAGTTATATAGAATCTGTCTTTTGAAGAAAACCAAAAATGTGGGAAATTGTATTATTCCAGCTTTGCAAAGGACTACTATAATTCCTATTATAATGGAAAGATGAAAGAAAACACCACCACAAACCGTATTTTTACCAATATGAGAATCTGGGATTCTTGCATGAGTGACAGAATATGCTTATACATACAGAACACGGTATATTCAGTATCCTACAAAAATATGTAAATATATGAACAATGCAAGGCCTGTGTGGATTTACAAAATAGCAAGGCAAATAAATCTCTAGCCATGCAATAATTTTGGCCTAATTGTTTGTCTTTGTCTAATACAATAGAATTCTGAAAAAGTAAAGTTTAAATGCTAAATCATTTATTGTTGATGTGCTAAATATTTCATTAAATGTATTTAAATTATTTCGTATATCTTAAGGAAAATGACTTGTTTCATTTAGTAGAATAGAAAGGATTCTCCTATTCTTATCATATCATAATATCATTATATATCATTTTAGTACAGTATATATTAATATGTAGTATAATTAATAATTATATTATCAATTAAATGGCCAATTTATCATTATATAATAAAATTTATAATACAAATATATGTCATCATAAATAATATGTTCAAACAAAGGAATATTCTTTTTATTACCCAGTTATCTTGCCTATTATCTTGCTTGCTTGATTTTTAAAATTATAGCTTCATTTTTATTTACTTATTTTCGGCCTTCTTTGCTAGATTTTGTGTTCCCTGAAGCCAAGACCCCTGGTTTATTTATTTTTACCCCTCACATTATATTAAGAAAAATAGCTGTCATAAGGCATGATTTTTTACCTTTAAATACCTTCTTTTATTATAGCTGAATTTTATGATAGAGAATATGATATTTGTTACTCAATTGGTTTTCTTTCATCATTAAATTTAACATTAGAGTGTTAAATCTTTGCGGCAATAAAACAATCCTCATCCTCTTCATCTACTTTACATTTTCTGGTAGTTTCATTTCCCCTTTTTTCCATTTCCTAACATTTTATTCCTTCTGCTGATAAACCATGAATCCTGGGAGGTGCTAGGGTGAATGGCTGAGAATATAGCCTGTGCTTAGACTCATTCCCGCTCTCACTCTTTAATTGTTTTAACTTTGGGCAAGCTTCTTAATCTCTATGTCTTTTTTGGCAGCTACTACAAATCACATTTATAAATTGCACAGGAAAATAAAGTATACATAGAAACAATTGGATGGCCAACACAGATATTCATGCCTAAAATAAAAAAGAAATCACTGGGTACGCCAGACACAGTGGGTAATGCCAGAATTTTGGGAGGCTGAGATTAAAGACCTACCTGAGCCCAGGGTTTCAAAACCAGCCTGGACAACAAATCGAGATCCTGCCTCTTAAAAAGAAAAAATATCACCAGGTAGGTCAAACCATGATTGTTACATATAAGATAAATAAGAGAGACAATTTTACAGACTATATGTTCTTTCTCTCATGAGTGTCTTTAAAGTTTGTAGTAGTGGGAAATTATATAGTATTTTACCCTTCTTAACAGCAAATCTTTTAAAAGTGAAGTGAACTTTAGTAAATACAGTGTTTTACAGAAGCATAACGTTTGTTTGTTTAAAATTTGTTTGTTAGACATGGGGTCTTGTTTTACCACCCTGGCAGGACTATAGTGGTGCAATCATAGCCCACTGTAGCCTCAAACTCCTGGGCTCAAGGAGTCCTCACATCTCAGCCTCCCTGGGACTGCAAGTGTGTGTTACCATGCCTGGCTAATTTTTTTGTAGCAAGTGGGTCTTGCCATCTCTGTTAGGCCATTTTTCACATTGCTATAAAGAAATACCTCAGCTGGGCATGGTGGCTCATGCCTGTAATCCCAGCATTTTGGGAGGGCCAGGCGGATGGATCGCCTGAAGTCAGGCGTTCAAGACCAGCCTGGCCAACATGTGAAACCCTGTCTCTACTAAAAATACAAAAATTAACTCAGTGTGGTTGTGCACAACTGTAATCTCAGCTACTCAGGAGGCTGAGGCAGGAGAATCCGTTGAACCCATGAGGCAGAGATTGCAGTGAGCCGAGATTGTGCCACTGCACTCCAGCCTGGGTGACAGAGTAAGACTGCATCTCAAAAAACAAAAACAAAAACAAAACAAAACAAACAAACAAAACAAAATAAAAGAAACCCCAACAACCTGAGGCTGGTAATTGACAAAGAAAAAAGGCTGAATTGGCTCATAGCTCATGGTTCTGCCGGGCTTTATAGAAAGTCTGGTGCCAGCATCTGCTCAGCTTCTGGGGAAGCCTTAGGAAGTTTCCCATTATGGTGGAGGCAAAGGGGGTCACCAGTGTCTCACATGGTGAGAAAGGGAATAAGAGAGAGAGAGTGGAGGTGAGGAGCTATACACTTTTAAACAACCAGGTCTTGGGAGAACTCTCTCATTGCCAACCACATGCAAATGACCCATGATGCAAACACCTCCCACTTGGCCAAACCTCCAACACTACAGATTACATTTCAGCATGAGATCTGGCAGGGACACAGAACCAAGCCACATGACCGTCTTGCCCAGGATAGACTGGAACTCCTGGATTCAAGCATCCCTCCAGCCTCAGCCTCCCAAAGTGCTGGGATTACAGGCATAAGCCACCAGGCCTGGACCAGATGCATAATTTTATGTACTATTTGAGGCAAAAAGATTGAAGATTCCACCAGAAAACAATTGTTATTGCACAAGTAATGACACGTAGGTAGGAGAGCAATCATTCCTTCCCCTACCACCCCAAAAAAGACTTTTTCTCAAGAAGAACACATCTGGGTATTTTATATGCATGAGAAAATGTGCATTTCTCGGTACTTAGGCATTTGTTTCTTCCAAAGTATCCTGGAGGATTTTTGACAGTACATACCAGAGGTTTGGAAAGTTTTAACTTTTAAGGTTCTCTTTTATGGTAATCCAGATCCTTTAACAAAATATCAAGTTTAAAAAAATAGGATTTTTAAAGTTTTAAAAATATACCATTTTAACCTCATACTAATTTATGGTATCTTTACAAAATGTGATCCATCTTTACAAAATAACTCTAATTTTTTTATAATTTAATGACACTATGATCTAAGGAGTAGTCTTTTTATTCATTAATTTTATATTACCAGAAGTTGCCTTATACTTGTTTTTGAATCTTTGAATAAAGATTCATTTATTCCAGGGATTAATCTGAATACTATATTACTTAAGCAGGATTTATTTACATATTTTTGAGTGAATGCTATGAAACAAGATATCTTATTCCACTTTATATTTGGCAAAGTTATCCTGTTTTAAATGAGGTTATATATTAACATGCATGCTTGTTTCTCTCTCCTCTTTTTGGCAAGGCTATTTATGTGGAGTTTTGTTCCACCCCCAACAAAATTCATAGGTTGAAGACTTCACCTTCAATATGATGGTAGTAGAAAGTGAGGCCTTTAGATCAGGTCTTGAGGATAGAGCCTGTATAAGGGGATTATTGCTTTTATAAGAAGACAAATAGACATCAAGGCTCCCTCTCTCCACCATGTGAGGACACAGTGAAGAGGCATCAACAACAAAAACAATATTTCCTATCATTAACTGCAGTTATATGCCAGAGACCATACAAAGCAATCAGCACACAAATTCTCATGTCATTTATTCACTCAATGCATAAAGTGTTTATGATGTCCCAGGCACTGTTCCAGGCACTGAGAAGGTAGAGATGGGCAGGAATAGGTTTCTTTTCTCATAGAGCTCATTTTCAGTAGGAAAGTCAGGCAACAAACGAATAACAATGAGGTAAGATCATTTCAGAAAGGGCTGTGCTGTGAAGAAAGCAATACAGGTGTTGTGATAGAGGGCTACAGAGGAGGGGTAATGGGAAGGAAACACAGTTATATTATGTGGTCTAGGAAAGCTTCAATGCAAAGTAACATCAGAGGTGAGAGTTGAATGATGAGAGGTGAGACAATGAAGAGTAGAGGAAGACACAATCTAGGTAGGGGAAGTAGCAGGTGTAGAAAGCCAGCTGAAGTAGGAGTATCTTTAGATAATCAAGGAATTCACAGATGGCCAGTGTGGCTGGAGGGTAATGAGTGAAAAAGGGAAGGATAAGCATTTTCACTGAGGAGGTAGGCAAGGGTTAAGTCTTATAGTGGCTTATGTACCACGTGTCTTAGTCTGTTTGTTGCTGCTTATAACAAAATACTTAACTCTTGGCAATTTATAAAGAAAATAAATTTATTCCTTACATATACCTTATAGGTAGAGGCCTACATCTTATAGGTTGAGGGTCTGCATCTATTTGAGGGCCTTCATGTTGGTGGGGGCCTCTGCCCCATCCTGAGACAGTGCAGATCATCATACGGTGAGGGTGCTGGGCATGCTGACTCAGGCCTCTCTTCCTCTTGTTATGAAGCCACTAGTCCCACTCCCACAATAACCCCACTAACCTATGGATTTATGAATAGATTTATCTCTTCATGAGGACAGAGCTCTCATGATCCAGTCATTTCTTCCAGACTCCATTGCTCAAAACTGCCATATTGGGGCTTAAATTTCAACATAGATTTTGGAGGGGACAAATATTCAAACTACAGCACCTTGGGAAAGAACTTGGATTTTCCTTTAGGTATAAAGGAAAAGTTAACACATAGGAATGGCATACTCTGTTTTATGTATTGTGACGGTTAATATTGAGTGTCAACTTGATTGGATTGAAGGACGCAAAGTATTGTTTCTAGGTGTGTCTGTGAGGGTGTTGCCAAAGGAAATTAACATTTGAGTCAGTGGACTGGGAAAGACAGATCACCCTGAGTCTGGGTGGGCACAATCTAACCAGCTGCCAGCACAGCCAGAATAAAAGCAGGCAAAAGAACGTGGAGCCATTAGACTGGCTTAACTTCTGAGCCTGCATCTTTCTCCCGTGCTGGATGTGTCCTGCTCTTGGACATCAACCTCCAAGTTCTTCAGCCTTGGGACTCACACTGGCTTCCTTGCTCCTCAGCTTGCAGATGGACTATTGTGGGACTTCACTTTGTGATCGTGTGAGTTAATATTCCTTATTAACTCACCTTTATATATACATCTATCCTATTCTGTCCCTCTAGAGAACCCTGCCTAATACATGTGACTGTGGTTTGGTTAAGTAGAATATCGTTTGAAGAGAGTCTGAGGGTAGGAAGCCAGGATGATAGGGAGCCTACTGCAGTACTTCAGGCAAGAGATGGTGTTGACTTGAATTAGAGTTGTTTTCTGGAGGTAGAGCGAAGTGGGTGAATTTGCAATGAGCTTTCAAGAATTGCTGGTAGGATGTGCTGATGGGTTGACTGTGATTTTTAAGTGAAAGAGGAAAACCAATTTGCCAGATTGATGGATGTACTAATTTGAGGTGCAGTTTTAGCTAGAATACTGGTTGAACTGCTGTGAAACATTCAAAAATAACAGAGGTTTAAAAAGATAGATGTTTATTTTTTTGTACCGGTGAATGTCAGTGGTGAAGATCTGGGATGATAGGGAATGATGAGGACCAAGGGTTCTATTATTTTGTACCTCTGTCATCCTTAACATTATGTCTCCTTTCTGTAGTTAGGGTGACTATTTCCAATTTTTCTATCACATCTCAAGCAGTAGGGTAGAAGAAAGAGAAGAGAGGGAATGCATTCCTTTGTCCCTAAGAGTGCAACTTTAAAGTTTTATTTATCACTTTAACTCTTATCCCTTTGCCCAAACTCAAGATGTAAAATTAGCTTCAATGTATTAGTCTGTTTTCATGCTGCTTATAAAGACATACCTGAGACTTGGTAATTTTTAAAGAAAAAGTGATTTAAGGGACTTTCAGTTTCATGTGGATGGGGAGGCCTCACAATCATGGCAGAAGGCAAGAGGTACATCTTACATGGTGGCAGGCAAAGGAGAATCAGAGCCAAGCAAAAGGGAAACACTTTATAAAACCTTCAGAACCGGTGAGACTTATTCACTATGATGAGAATAGTATGGAGGAAACTACCTCCATGATTCAATTATTTTGCATCGGATTCCCCTCACAACACATGGGAATTATGGGAAAATTCAAGATGAGATTTGGGTGGGGACATAGCCAAACCATATCACCTTCTTACCTGTGAATGAAAAAAGAGGGGTAGGAAAATGTGTCTTTGGCTGGGTGTCCACATGCCTAAGAATTATGAACACCTACATTAATGTGACAAAACTATTAGGCATAGAAACTGAGAGTCTCTGTGTCAACATGACTTAGTTACTTGTTCCATCCTGGAATAGATTTTAAAAACTGTAAATCAATAAATAACTTCACTATTTGCTTCAGTAAATTCTTGTAAGTCAGTTTGCTGAGATTCTGCTCATCTGTGCAAACAAGTTGCTTATCAAACAAAAGTTTACTTCTCAAGACGTACTTCAAGACCCTTGCCTTACTACATCCATCAGTCCTAAACAATTATGTCTTGAACTCTATCCAGTCCCAATCAGTTCTCTTCCTTGAAAGGTCTGCTCTAAACTAATTGAAGCCATAGCCCAAACCCTATAACTTCTGACTTATTAACTTCCCCATCTGATACCCTTAAACTTTGCCAAGATGGTGTGCTTTCTAATTTACTGCAATGAGTTTAACCTTAGTTTCTGTGTTATCAATAGATTGACTAGCCATATTTTGAACATTTCAACTATCTGGAGATTCACCAGGATTCAACTGATCAAACTCTCAATGCCCTAGCCTAAGATCCTTACTGGTAAGACAGCACACTCCCTCCATACTCTTGAGCAGGGGTCCCCAAACTGAGGCCCCCTGAGGCCATTTATCTGGCCCCCGCCGCACTTCAGGAAGGGGCACCTCTTTCATTGGTGGTCAGTGAGAGGAGCACAGTATGTGGTGGCGCCGCAAAGTGTGGGTTGCTCACATACCATACGACTTCCAGTGATGCAGGACACGCACGCGTCACGGCTTCGGAAGCGCATCATATGACGCACATCCGGTCTGCGGCTGCGGTGCCCCACATCACCGGAAGCAGTGTGAAATAACAGCAGAAGTAGGAAGAAAGGCAAAGCACTATAACCATTACTACACAGTACAATGGCTCCCATACTCCCCCAAATGTACAACAACATAATGGCCCCTATAACCTCCCTTTGCCCAAAAGTCTCCCCCCACATTACTACACACCGTGTTTCCCCTATTATAAGACCCTGTCTTATATTAATTTTACCCCCCAAAGATGGGGGCTGTCTTATTTTTAGGAGGTGTCTTATAATAGGGGAAACATGCAGCAGTGGGCTTCCCACAGAAGAGGCCCACCGCTGCTGCAGATGTTCAGGACGCTGTATACACAGTGTCACAGGCTGATCACCGCCATCCCTGTATACAGCACTGGAGGTGGTGCTGGGCCTGTGACACTGTATACCGCTGTCTGGGATAGTGGAGGCAGCAGTGCTGGCTGTGAAGGGTGTCACACCTTGCATAGTCTGGCCCTCCAATGGTCTGAGGGACAGTGAACTGGCCACCTGCGTAAAAAGTTTGGGGACCCCTGCTCTTGGGCCTCCCCTGACTAGATTAGGCCTGAACACTGATTATTTTTCATTGAACCAATAATGGTAGGTATAGATTTCTCCTAGGAAATGGATTTTCTTTAGAAATATTTTGATTATGAGTCAGAATTGTGAACTCTCCTTTTGGTTGGACAGTTGACTTATGAGTAATTAAAAACTTCCTTGTCTCTTTGTCCATTCTTGCCTCTTTTAATTTCTGAGTAAGTATAGGGAGAAGAATGGGTGTAGGCTTGATAAGTCCATCTTGAAACAAGACTAGTAGGTCTGGCTGGATACCCCTTGTAAACATTTTTCCTTGTATCACCTTACATGGATATAATACAACTTTTCTCAGTCTCATCTTTACATCATGAGAATTACGTTGTTTAGACCCATTGCCTGGAGTCTGGAGATCCTTCAACAGCAATGATTAATCTCTTGGGTCAATTCTGAAGACATATGGTTGTACCTCACCATTTTTTTTTTCTGATTTTGGCAGAGCTCTTGAAATTGTCTTAATGTAAACCTGGGTCTCTGCCTACTCTGGGATAATCCATGTGATCTTTCTAAATGACACAATTTTACCTGTCATGTAGGATTACAGATGTCACTTGGGAATGACATTTGATATAAACAGAATTCTTGATTAGTGAAATATCATGGCAAAAGAGAATAAAATTCCAAAGGTTTAATGGTCTTTCATTTTAATTGGTATGAAAAAATTTTCAAAATAAATTTAAATTCCAAAATTGCCTCCTTAGAGGATTATTTGGCCAACCAGAATTTAAAATGTGAAAAAGTTCAAAGTAGATGTTCTTTAATTCCCTCCAAATCAAGACCTTAACCAAATAAAATAAATATTATTACCTTGAATTGAAAAATGAGGAAATTATATTAAGGGGACAAATAATTTGTCCAATGATGCATAGTGTGGTAGACATAATACTGACTCCCTCCAAATGCAATAAAAATGTCCTAATCTCTGGGACCAGTGAATACGCTACCTTACATGTCAAAATAAATTTTGCTGAAGTTGTTAAGGTAAGGATCTTGAGATGACATTATTATCTTCAGTTACCTGGGTGGGCTCAATAAAATTAAAGGGATTCTCATAAGTGAAAAAGGGAGGGAGGAGGCTTGGAGTGAGAGAGATTTGAAGATTCTACACTGCTGGCTTTGAGGATGGAAGAAGAGGACATGTACCAAGGAATGCAGGTGGCCTTGAGAAACAGAAAAAGGCAAAGAAAGATTCTTTTCTAGAGCATCCAGAAAAAATGCAGTCCCTTTAAGACTCTTATTTTAGCCTAGTGAAAACCACTTTGCACTTCTGATTCCCAGAGCTCTAGATAGAAATTCATATTGGTTCAAACCACAGAGTTTGTGGTAATTTCTTATAGCAGCAATAAGAAAATAACACAGCTGGCGAATGTTGAAGCAGGTTTTTCTCATGTCTGTTGCTAAAACACACTTTGTTTAAAATCAGCCCAGATAGTTCCCCCAAAATAAAAAGCAGTAAACAAAACCCAGACAAGCCAAGAACAAAATAGAAGTCAAAGTAATCAACTAGGAATTCAAGAGCAAAGTACAAAGAAATATGTGTGCATGTGTGTGTGGGGTGGGTGGGGTAGCGGCAGTAGTCATGATGAAAGGAAGCTGTGTGGTGATGCAGCAGTCTTATTAAAAATGTTTCAAATAAGCATTGATTTTATTACACTCTGTTCAACATGTGTAGTTGAGAAGATCAAGTGACAAGTGTTCAAACAGGAGGCAGGCACTATTCTCAACCTGCACCACTTAGGTTCTGTTTTGAAGAGTCCCTTTATGTTTAATTCATTTATATCTCTATTTATTCCAAGAAAACCCTCACAAAATTTAATGTCATTCAATTTAGTATTACCAGTAGAAGAATATCTTTTTCATGTTTTCTTTTTAGATCCTTCTTATTAGCAGAAAGGTTCTGATATTAGCCACTTCAGGCAGGGGAAGGTTGCATGATAAACTGAAGTTGGAAAGGCATCGTCTTTGGTTTTCACAGTGAGATATCCTTGTATGTACGTGATGCTACAACAACAAATTTGGAGCAGGATTACAAATGATGCTTTGATTGCAAGTAATGCATTAATTATTCCATGGGCCTTGGTGCCATTGTTCTCAAGCTTCTGTGAAAGTAATGCCCATTCCCTCTGCCTCCTTGCTATAATTGCCTGCAATAATCTGCAACCAGTCTCCCCTTTGTTCAATTTCTCTGATTTCAGTATATCCTAAAAAGGCTAGGAAAAAATAAATGCCACCATAGATCTCATTCCATATCTATATATGCTGTTGGCATGTTCCCAGATTCCTGACTTGTGTTTATAAAAACAAATTTAGAGGATCCAAATTTCTCTCAAATATTTCTTCTCACATCTAGGCCACCTCTTCTCCTTTTCTCTGGTTTCTGATTACATTAAACATAAGAGATATCTGAGAAAATAAGTGTGGCATTGCCAAGCATGCTTTTTTTTCCTTGGGTAAGATTTTGGCATAATTTAAATTCCTATGAAAACAGTTGAAATTATTTTCAGTGGAAGTGCTCATATTAGTAATACTTACAAACATTCTTTGTGAAACTAGGATAATAAAGAGCTTCATGTTCTTGGTTAAAGAGTAAATTCTGATCTCCTTTTCTGCCCTATTTCCCCCCCACCAAAAAATTTTGGAAAGGTGAACATTTGCTTCTTTTTTGACAAAACACGCTTAGTATGCAATCAGAGATCCACTTCAGGGCTGAAATAGGCCAGCACCAAGGATGAGAGCACATCTGAGGCGGAAGGTGTTCCCCTGAATACAGTAAACATGTAAGCTGGTAATTATAATCCCCTTCAAGTAATCTATTTTGGTACTGACCACAAGTCAGGAGCTACTTTCCAAAACACTGTAAACATGGAAATTAAAACCTCTTGTTCTTGTATAAAATTATGTATTTAGTTTTTGATTTAGGAATGCATGCGTTATTATAAAGTTTCTCAAAGTACAATAGTCAACCACCTTGTTGCTGTCTAAGAGACTGCTAATATAACCACTTCTGTGCCTTTACAAATCTATATAATTTATGATATTATATATATTTTATAATATATGATATATATAATACGTAATTTTAGGTACTATTATATGTAATATATATTATACTTCATTTTTATGCTTTTCATTGGTGATTGATATATATTGATGATTGATATACAGATATATAATTACATAATTATAATGTATTATATTTCATTGGTGATTGATATATATTGATGATTGATATACAGATATATAATTACATAATTATAATGTATTATATATAGATATATGGGTGATTGATACATATTGGTTGACATATATTGACATATATTATATAATTATATATTTCATTTTTATGCTTTTCAATGGTGATTCATATATATTGATGATCGATATATAGACATATATAATTATATAATTGTAATATATTATATATAGCTATATAGGTGATTGATACCTATTGAAGATTGAGATAATTTGTTATGTAATATAATATATTTTATATATATATTATATATGTTATGTATGTATGTTTTTCTTTATTTCCCTTGGACATAAGAGTAGTATATCACACACATTGTTCTGTAGCTAAACACAGGCAATTTGTATTATTTATTGTAGTTATGTTCTGTAATAAAGTTTCAATTAATGCTGAATTAGCAAATAATGAACTGTTGCTCCTGGGGGAAATACAAGGTTAGGTTCCTATGAGCATTTAAGTCACCCTTTCATCAACGATCAATATATAACCTTGTTTTGTGTATCTTCCTGTTTAAAGATACCTTACTTAACATATATTATTGATTCATTAACTCTGAATTCACTGCCAAGGACACTATAACTCATGCCTGAATGAAGCTAATTAATGCACATATTCTCTCTTTAAGGTCCTCACAAGCCTTCTTGTGCATAGTAATAGTAACCAGCATTTCAGCATTACACTTGGGGGTCATTGTAAAGAGGAAATCAAAATCACCAATAAAAAGCATGAAAATGAAAAAATGCGGCACTCAATTGACCCTGAGAAGGAAACCTGGCTACAATATGAGCACTGAAATAAGAAGTCAGCCACCTTCCTTGACCTCAGCTGGGAGCATATTCGTGGGCAGCCCAAGTTTTTCATTGCTCTATGTATGTGTAGAGAGTCACTTTAAAAGCTCTGTGAATATTACTTTTGGGGTTACAGATAAATTCTAGTGAATAGGTGAATTCACAAATTCAGACTCCATGAATGATGAGTATCAACTGCATTTACTTGACTATACACCTTGGCAGTTTTTCCTAATTGTACTCACAGTGTTGGTCCATTCTTTTAAATAGTTAACTTTTACCCCATTGTATGAATGCAACATAATGCATTTAGCTGGCCACTTGTTAATGTTCTTTGCTGTTGTGCTTGAGTGGGAGCAATATTCTTGTGCATGTTATTTGGTGCATAGGTAAGTGTAATTGTAGTACTTTATAATTCTAGAAATTGAACTGACAGATCAAAGTACATATGGATTTTTTCATTTAGTAAATATTTCCCTTGCTGTTTTTCTACATTTTAAATCATAAATCTGCTCCACTAAAATATTATGCTCCAGATTTTGTAAACAGGTTCTTTTTTAATAATCAAAGTACAGCATTCCTTTAAGAGGGTATATCACATTTTAAGTGAAAAGTCTAAAACTTAAATTGAGCTTCATCCTGTAGGGAACAAAAGTGAGCTTCTTTTAAATTGATTTTTATGTTATGAGACAAAAGTCAGGGGAAGAAAAGATGATGAGTTTCATCCCATTTAATATTGGTTGCTGCAACTTGGTAAAAGTCCAACATTTTTCAAGCTAAACATGGTTATTGATAAGGGATGACAAGGTTCAAAGGTGTTCCCACACCCAAGCTGCAATAGACAGCTACCATCCCACCATGCTTCTAACAGCAGCACAGTTATTGATACTGGCATATGGTACCATGGCTTCCATGACCATCTGGGTAAGGAGATACGCTACATATTCTACCTGTCAAATAGAATACTACTAGTATGCTAGTATTTTTTATAGTTAAAAATACTACTTTTAACTATAAACAAGGAGCAAAGCCCTGATGACCTAGTCACCTTTAAAGGTCCCAACTCTTAATACTAGGTATTAAATTTCAACATGAGTTCTGAAGAAGACATTTAAATCATAGCAATAAGGTTAGATGTTTTCTATGTTATTTATGTTTGCCTTAAATTTCTTTGTTGATTCTATTATTTACTCAATTTTTCTGTGCCATTTGTTCTTCAATCTCTACCCTCCACTCTTACTAAATTGTTAAGTGGGCTGCATGTTTTCAGTCCAACTAATTATTATTTGATGATTTCAAATAATAAGCTGGAATATATATTTTATGCTTTTCCCAATTTATAAACATCTGAAATTAAATAATAGATGTTAAATTCCTCCATTTTCCCAAAAGATAATAACATTCTCCACTTACATTTTCCTTTTTTGGCAACATGACCTTGAATTTCAGTGCTTATCTGTTATTTAATTTTATTATTATTATTTTTTAAATTATTTGTTTGTAGCATTAACTTTCACAATACTGTAGCAATTTGCCTTTTTAAATTCTATGAATATTTAAAATAAATTTATGTTTGTATTTATTCTCTGTTTCCCTCTAGACTGTTTTGTTGTTGTTATTTTCGAGACAGAGTTTCACTCTTGTCACCCAGGCTGGTGTGCAATGTTGCAGTCTCAGCTCACTGTAATCTCAGCCTTCTGGTTTCAAGCAATTCTCCTGCCTCAACTTCCCACAGCTTGGTAGCTGGGATTACAGGCAACCACAACCACACCCAGACAATTTTTGTCTTTTTAGTAGAGATGAGGTTTCACCATCTTGGCCAGGCTTGTCTCCAACTCCTGACCTCAGGTGATCTGCCAACCTTGGCTTCCCAAAGGGCTGGAATTACAGATGTGAACCACTGCGCCTATGCCCTCTAGACTGTTAATAACAGATTTTTAATGTGAATCTATTGTTTTCTTAGATTGGTCTAAGTGTGTGTATATGAGTGTATGTGTGTGTGTGTGTGTGTGTGTGTGTGTGTGTGTGTGTGTGTAAAATAATTTTATATTCCCTGAATATCTAAGATTACCTGTTTAATTCCTTCATAGATGATTAATAACTAGACTGAATGTGTAATTTTGTCAATGACTTTTCCAATCAAAACTTTGTAGAAATTACTATACTGTTATTAGAGGTTATTGAGAATGTTTAGAACAGTCATAATTTTTTTTCTTTTATTGGTAGATCATTTACCTTTTTTCTACCTACTAAGGTTTTCTTCTTGACTCTTGAAATTAAAGAATATCATCCAGAAGAGATATATTAGTATCTGTGGATTTTTTATTTCCTAATATGGAAGGCCTGTTCAATTATAGATTTAGTCTCATTTTCCCATAAGTTTCTTTTACTTATGAACAGATTTTGTTTCATTTGGTCATGTCTCTTCTTTAGATGTATCAAGTCACTGTTTGTCTACCCTCATATGCTTGTCCTCCATATCCATCACCTTCTAATTTACTTCTTTCCTTTCATTTCACTTTTCTTTTTATGATTTTACTTAAAATATCCTCCTCATCAATTTATTGTATATATTATCTAGTAATATTGAATATCTTCCAAGTTAAGTCCTGCAATTGGATTATTTTCCATTGAATTTATTTGCTTAGTAAATAACTGTTGCATCTTATTTCTTACCTAATAACTGGTTCTGAATCTTTTATTTCAGAGTTAATATCTTTTGTTATATTTTTGATACATTTGATCAGTTTTATTAAAATTTATTTTGTTTTTGGAATAGTGAAATCAAACTCCCAAAGTATGACCTTTAGTCTACCTTTCCACATGGTATCATTTTTCCTTCCCATTCCTGCTATACTCCAAAATGATTGTATCTTTTATATTTATTTTCTTTGTTTAATATGTGTTAGAATAGAAGATGTTATCTCTCCAAATGTTATATATCCCACTTTTGTGTTACCTATATCCTTCTCTTAATATCTGAACAGAATTGGATATTGACAATTTATATTATTTGTTTGGACACTCATCTGTGTAGGATGTTGGAACAGTACTTGGAACAGTGAATAATTATTTAGGGATTCCTTTTTTTGCTATTTTATTTTATTTTTATATATTTTTTGTATTATACTTTAAGTTCTGCGGTACATGTGCCGAACCTGCAGTTTTGTTACATAGGTATACATGTGCCATGGTGGTTTGCTTCATCTATCCCCCATCATCTACATTAGGTATTTCCCTTCCCAATAGTCCCAACCCCTGCTATCCGACCCCTAGCCCTCCATGCTCCCACAGGCCTGGTGTGTGCTATTCTCCTCGCTGTGTTCACGTGTTCTCATTGTTCAACACCCACTTATGAGTGAGAACATTCAGTGTTTGGTTTTCTGTTTTTGTGTCAGTTTGCTGAGAATGATGGTTTCCAGATTCATCCATGTCCCTGTAAAGGACATGGACTCATTCTTTTTTATGGCTGCATAGTATTCCCTGGTATATATGTGCCACATTTCCTTTATTCAATCTATCATTGATGGGCATTTGGGTTGGTTCCAAGTCTTTGCTGTTGTGAACAGTGCAGCAATAAACATACATGTGCATGTGTCTTTATAATAGAATGATTTATAATCCTTTGGATATATACCCAGTAATAGGATTGCTGGGTCAAATGATATTTCTAGTTCTATATCCTTGAGGTGTCGACACACTGTCTTCCACAATGCTGAACTAATTTACACTCCCACCAACAAGGTCTCCAGTATCTGTTTTCTCCTGATTCTTTAATGATTGCCATTCTAACTGGTGTGAGAAGGTATCTCAATGTGGTTTTGATTTGTATTTCTGTAATGACCAGTGATGATTAGTTTGTTGGCTACATAAATGTCTTCTTTTAAGAAGTGTCTGTTCATAACCTTTGCCCTTTTTTTGATGGGGTTGTTTTTTTTTCTTGTAAATTTAAGTTCTTTGTAGATTCTGGATATTAGCCCTTTGTCAGATGGGTAGATTGCAAAAATTTTTTCCCATTCTGTTGCTTGCTGGTTCATGCTAATGATAGTTTCTTTTGCTGTGCAGAGCTCTTAGGTTTAATAAAATCCCATTTGTCTATTTTGGCTTTTGCTGCCATTGTTTTTGGTGTTTTAATAATGAAGTCCTTGTCCATGCCTATGTCCTGAATGGTTTTGCCTAGGTTTTCTTCTAGGGTTTTTATGGTAGTAGGTCTTATGTTTAAATCTTTAATTCATCTGGAGTTAATTTTTATATAAGGTGTAAGGAAGAGATCCATTTTCAGCTTTCTGCATATGGCTGGTCAGTTTTACCAACAGCATTTATTAAATGGGGACTCCTTTCCTGATTGCTTGTTTTTGTCAGGTTTGTCAAAGAACAGATGGTTGTAGAGGTGTGGTTTTATTTCTGAGGCCTCTGTTCTGTTCCATTGATCTATATCTCTGTTTTGGTACCAGTACCATGCTGTTTTGATTTCTATAGCCTTGTAGTATAGTTTGACGTCAGGTAGCATGATGTCTCCAGTTTTTTTTTTTTTTTTTTTTTTTTTTTTGGCTTAGGATTTTTTTTTTTCTTGGCTATGCAGACTCTTTTTTGGTTCCATATGAAGTTTAAGTTTTTTTTTTTTTTCCAATTCTGTGAAGAAAGTCAGTGGCAGCTTGATGGGATAGTATTATAGCATTGATCTATAAATTACTTTGGGCAGTATGACCATTTTCATGATATTGATTCTTCCTAACCTTGAGCATGGAATGTTTTTCCATCTATTTGTGTCCTCTCTTATTTCCTTGAGCAGCGGTTTGTGGTTCTCCTTCAAGAGGGCCTTCCTCTTTTTTTCTCTTTCTTTCTCCTTTCTTTCTCTTTCTTTCTCACTTTCTCTTCCTTCCTTTCTGCCTGCCTGCCTGCCTGCCTGCCTTCCTTCCTTCCTTCCTTCCTTCCTTCCTTCCTTCCTTCCTTCCTTCCTTTCTTTTAATGGAGTCTCTCTCTGTCACTCAGGCAGGAGTTCAGGGGAGTGATCTCGGCTCACTGCAACCTCTACCTTCTGGTTTCAAGTGATTCTCCTACTGCAGCCTCTCAAGTAGCTGGGTCTTCATGCGCCCACCACTATGCCTGGCTAATTTTTGTATTTTTAGTGGAGATGAGGCATTTTGTCATGTTGGCTAAGCTGGTCTCAAACTCCTGATGTCAGGTGATCTGCCCACCTTGGCTTCCCAAAGTGCTGGAATCATAGGCACGTGCCACCATGTCTGGTCAAGGACTGCTTGTATGATTGTTATCATACAATTTTCAATCAGAAAAAGGTTCATAGTTTTCTTTAAAACCATTCCAATCCACCATGCTGCCCTTAATTACAAGTATGTTATTTAATTATTAGTCAGATTAGCAATATATTATACTTCAGTGGCTTTTGATTTAGAGTAATTAAAAAATGTCTACTATTTTTCATGCTTGGTGTTACATGACAATAATGGCCACTAGCAAATTATTCCTTGTGTATAGTGCTTTACCTGCCTTTCAGATAGAATATAATGGTAAAGTTTTCTTTGCTTTTGGTCAAAATGGAATAATAGGTATAGCATTTACCTTCTTTTTACAAACAACTAGAAAACAATTACAATATATAAAGTGATAGTTTTCATATATTGGAAACCATACAGTGCAAAACTTTGATCCTTGAGAGAGGGGAAAAAAAATAAGGTTAGCCCTACAATCACCTTGACTTGCTTCTTGTAGGTACCTTCCAGATCTCCTCCTTGGGAAGAGGTTCCCAAGCAGACCATGGTTGAAAGTTGTAAAGACAGATTTTAGAAATGGGGGATCCAAAAAGAAAAAAAAAAAAAAAAGAAACTTCACAAGTCCGCAGAGGCATCCTGTTGAGTTTCTTATGAATATTAAGTTGAACATGTATAGGGTGAAATTCTATGATGTTGGACAAACAAACATGAGTGAGCTGTGAGTTGAGTAATTTCTGGACTTTGTACAACTAGATTGTTGTACAGGATTGTTTAAGTTGTAGCTAACTAGAAGTGAGTGTCCTCACTCATCACCAAGGTATTCAGTAGAGGTCAATAAAGATTTTGACTTAGATATGGGACTAAACATTCCCTAGATATAAGGTACTCTATGAGTTCCCTAACAAAGTTAAATCAAATCTTGAATATGTGTTTTTTAAACATATTGTGTTTTTTTAAAGGCTAATATGCAGTAAAATGTAAATTAAAACTATGATTAAATACCATTACACAACACTATAGTGATTAAATGCATACCAAGTATTTATAAAAATACTTGTACACAAATGTTATATTAATTTTGTGATAACTTTAATTGGAAAAATCTTCAACAGTTAATGAATAAACAATTTGCTGTGTATACACAGAATGGAATATTACTCAGCAATGTAAAGGAATAAAAAGACTCATTTGTGCAACTGTGTAAATGAGTCACAATAAAATCTTGCTGATCTAAAGGGGTCAGATACAAAACCTAATGTAAAAATCCATTTGTGTGAACCTTTAAAAAAACACATTTAATCCAGATTGACAGAAAGTAGGTCAGTGTTTTGAGTTGAGTAGAAGGTGTAGGATATATGTGAAAAGAGCACGTAGGACCTTTTGTAGATGATAAAAATACTCTATTTCTTTTTGGTGTGGCAAAGGTTACACAGGTGAATAAAATTGTCAAAACTCATAGAAAGTTATGCTTAATATAGGTGTGTTTATTTCATGGCAAGAATACTTCAATAAAGTTGCTGCCACTTAGTGTATTTGCTGGGAGAAGGTATCAGTAAAGATTCTGGAGCTGAGGAACGTAAGTGAATTTATTTATAAGCATACACAGCACAAGCTGGGAACACTTACAAATGATTTAATAGATGTGTGGGTGTGAAGTCCAGAGCTGCAGCAATTTATATAGGTGGATTACACAACCAGTAAACCATGATGTGGCAAAAATGCTAATACCATCTCATTCGTTTCTGTAGGCCAGTAATATTTGAAGATATGTGAATTACAACCAAAAGGACAAAATCATTTTTCCTCTTAAGTTTAGAAAAACAGTTAATAGGTATTCTAATATAATTATAATTCTCTCTGGAAAAAGAATATATGCATCAAATATCATGAAGCATCTGTAATATGTTATGAATTTAATCTGAATAGATATCTATAATTATTAAGTGTAAGAAAAATAATTTGGAATTGTAAAGCAATATATTGAAAAGTTTACACAGAATCATAAGGCTAAAGCTGGAAAATATTTAAAACTAATGCAGTTTCTTCGTAGTAAACATAATAATAGACTAGTTGGGTGGTGGCAAATTGTATCATAGTCCTTGACTTTTCATGTTTCTTTCTGTCTAGGACCTTTGACATGTGATTTTTGAGTCCCTGACATAAAAATGCATTATTTTTCCTGACCCCTGGCATTGGTGTTTGGCTGGGTGACTTGCTTTGGTTGATAAAATAAGGAAGAAATAATGGTGTGCCAGCACCAAGCCTCTAGTGGATGTGGAGGGGTTTGCTGGTGTTTCTGTTATCACCATGAAAACAGCATACCTGGGTTAGCCTACTGGTCCAAGGATTAGGATGGCACAGGAAGAGCAGACCTGCCTTCCTTGAGTTGTCTCATCTGAGCCAGGCCTGGAATAGCAGATCCCCAGGACACTGCAAAGAGAATTTCACACCACTGTGTCCTTTCGGGTTTTCCAATGTCCAGGAAAATAACTTGTGTGCAGATGGAGTAACATAGGCCATGGGGCAAGAAGTATTTAGTAAAGTCTAGTGTTTCTACATAAATTGGAGAATGGATTTGTACCAAAGTATAAAGGAGTAAAAGACCCAAAACAAAGATGTAAAGAAAACAAAACTCTTTGATTCATATTCAGTCTATCACCAGCTAAGTATTTTCAGGTGTTACCATGCTCTGCTTTGGCGATAGCACAGTTGGATTGCTGAACTCCATTTTACATTAAACGTGGTCAGATTTTAACTGACCCTTAAGCTGTGGGAAAATAGGAGGCTATTTCAGAAAGAATAAAGATCAGAGAGGTACGGCTTTGTTTCTTGGGTAATGAAAATCTTTGCTGTTATTTTCCCCAGTAGTCATTATTTTAAAATAAGATATAGAATAAAATGTCTTAATTCAGTCAAATGAGAAGGGAGACTAGAGGGGTCATTGAAATATGAGTTTTAAGACAAACAAATAGCATATGTCCTACTCATGGTAGACCAATATTGTCTTGTCAACGTGGCTACTATCCGTCATGGCCAAGGTGATCACGTAATCTGTAACGTGTCCTTGTGGAAAGCCTTGGATAGTGAATGTAAAGCCCAGGAGGAGATCCTGGCTAGATCAACTCAAATAAACTACGTGGTAAACCTGAACGGAGCACAGATGAATTCAGTACATCAAAAGCCAATGATAAAAAGAAAACGACAAGTTGTCTGATTAGACAGCATGAAGTATCTCCTTTTTAAGTAATGCCAAATGTGAAATAGATAAAAGATGAATGAAATTAGTAGCAAAATAGCAGCCATGTAAGTGTATAAAGGTTAATCCTTACGTATTTGAAATCTGAATTTAATAAAGCAAAGGAAAATAAATTTTTGCAGTTAGCAAAGTTAAAAAAAAAAAAAAAAACACCTGATGAGGAATACTGTGAATACTTTGATAGCAATTATTAGATGTGACTCGGGGGCATGACCGTATCAGTAGACTGACGATTGGGAAAATGATGTAAGTGAACTGGTTAAGCTAAGGTTAGGGAATTAATTATGCAAAGGGGCTGACCTCAAAGGGAGTGCCTGGTTATTGTCCTATACTTCCGGCATTAAGAAACAAAACCAACTTGAGCTTGTTTAAGAAAAATATATATACATTTGGAAGGTGCAGAGTTATCTTGCTGAATTGAAGGTTGTTGAGGACAGCTTGATTTCAAACAGGAATAATCGGAAATCCATGTGCCCACAGTCATCTAATTCTTCCTGGAATTCATGAGCTGTTGCCTCTGCTTTTTCTTGTTTGTTTGCATGATTCTCTGCTCTTGACAGTTCGGCTTCACCTTCTTTTCTGTGATCTTAGTAGAAGAGACTAGCTTCGTTTCTTCTGCTGTTGTGCTACCTCAGTTAAGTGGACCACTAGGCTAATGTAGAAACTCAAACTAAATTTACAGGAAAAAATGGCTTATTTGTTCAGCTTCAATGCTGTGCCCATTTCTGACTTATCAATTATGCCCAAAACAGGACATACGTACACTCATATTGTATGAACAGACTGCCAGAGGCATCTTTACCCTCTGTTAGTGGAATGGGTCAGTTCCCATACCAGGAACGTTATCATGGACTGGGAGACATCTTTGAAGGTATCATTTTAATTTTTTCCTTGGCTGTTTAACAGATAGCTTTCCTTCTTCCCAAATATTCATGGATCTTCTTGAGTTTGGCCCCTCTATGAAAGAAGTCAACTGTTTTCTAAGGCTTGGTGACCCTTAGGCCCAGGCAGTTGTTATATTCAGAGACAACTGCAACTTTTGACCTATAGTGGGGAGGTGGTTGGGGGTGGAAGAGAAAATTGCCACCAAAAAAATCCCATTTAGCAAATGGAGCAAAACCAACCTCTATGCTAATCTATGCAATCGTGTGTCCAAAGGATAAAGAGCATACCGAAACAGGCACAGAAATGTAAGTGAAAGGATCAGCTGTTTATCGTGGCCATGTGTGATAACTGGTTTAAGAACCTGCATACTATTTTCCCCTGCCCTGCCCTGAGTAGCTTTTTCTTGTTCAGGATCTTCAGGGAACCACTGGGAACATTTGAGGGTAGGATTATCCTTTGGGGGTGACATGTGGTCTCCACATACCACTTCTTTGTGTCTTTGTAACTAGTCCTAAAGAGTACAGAGAGCCTCTGATGGACAGCCTCGAGAGTCCTCTTGAGGTGGCATTTTATCTGATACTGCAACTCCTATAACAACTTCATTTTCGTCTTGGAGTCTGTAGCTTACAATAAAATATCTTTAGGATCCTTGAAAAGTAATAATCTTGGACTATCCTTGTTTATTTGAATTAAAAACAAAATTTGGGTCCTGGGTAGTGTGAGACTTCAGCATTCCAGCAGATCTGGATGCTACTCTATCGCTATTACTTTCTTCAAAATGACCTTCACCTCAGGGTGTCATTGAGGATAAGGACTTGGAGATAGTAGAGACTTGATTTGCGTTTGATCTTTAGAGAATAAAGTATTCTGTTTTATTTGTACTTGCTGTTTGCTTTGATTTATTTAGGTTATTTTTATTCCACTGGAGCTGGGCTGTGAACAAAGTAACCTGCAGTCCTTGGATGATCCTAAGTAATAGTTAACACAGTTAGATCGTCTTAGCTATTACTATTCTAGTTGCCTGAAACCGACTTTGTCTCAGTCAGATCATTAAGCTTTTTAAAAATAGGGGTAGAGGTGTTTATTAGCTAAGATCATTCTAGGTGTTGACAAATGAACTTCCAAATCTCAGTTCATGTCAGTAACTCAAATAGAGTCTAGATAGCCACCAGTGGAGAAGACAGCCATTTAGGGAATTATGCTGACTTTTGCCATCTTGAAAAAATGTTTCTACATCCAACTAGTTGATGGGGAAGAGAGAGGTAATTGTTCATGAGGACTTTACACGGCCAAAGTCCAGAAATGGAAGGTGCCCTCCCATTGGCCAGAACTCAGTCCCGTGGCTGTGTCTAATTGCAAAGAAGGAAATGTCTGGCCATGTGCCCCAGAGGAGAATAACGTTAATTTGGTGAAGACTGATTCAGTCTCTGCAACTGCAATAGCCTCTCTCCTTTGGTGACCAAATGTCTGTTTCATTCTTTTCCCACACACTTTGAGATAACTCAAAACCCCACCTGGTTACTATTTATGCTCAAAGTCCAGTATTTCTAAGTGTTTCCCAGTCATCTCCATCAGATTATAATGTGGCATCTTGATCCACCTTAGAGGTAAAAAGACAAATTGTCTGCACTATACCTTTCCCCAAATAATTACGGACAAACCACACACAACAGCAATAAATCTCCCATATAGAAACAGGTCAAATGGTAGCAGCATTGCAATAATTGGCCCATAAAAGTTACAAAATCTTACTCAAAGAATGAGGAAAGTTCCTTGATTAGAAACTGAGTTTGCTGTTTTAGAGACACTACCTTGTTTGCTGTTCTCTGCAGACTCAGGCTCCACTTTCTTTTTTATTATTTTCCACCTCGGAAATCAACACTGAGAACCTTGCTCTCCTTAGTGGCTACAGAGTTTTTGGAGCCCGTTCCTGCTGGTGCAGATCTAAGAGCCCAAAATTCATATTAAGACTGCTTAAAGGCCGGGCGCGGTGGCTCAAGCCTGTAATCCCAGCATTTTGGGAGGCCGAGGCGGGTGGATCACGAGGTCGAGAGATCGAGACCATCCTGGTCAACATGGTGAAACCCCGTCTCTACTAAAAATACAAAAAATTAGCTGGGTATGGTGGCACGTGCCTGTAATCCCAGCTACTCAGGAGGCTGAGGCAGGAGAATTGCTTGAAACCAGGAGGCGGAGGTTGCGGTGAGCCGAGATTGCGCCACTGCACTCCAGCCTGGGTAACAAGAGCGAAACTCCGACTCAAAAAAAAAAAAAAAGACTGCTTAAAGTCTTAGTCAAAGGTGTATGAAGTCAGGGATTTTCATTGCTTTTGGTAATATGATTCCTGTATAAAATTTGTGGGCTTGCATGAGGCTTCATGTGCCAGTGACCATCCAGAGTTCTTTCCTAGATGTACTTCTCAAGGTTGGCTTATGCCTTTTCTTTCCCATCCTGTGTCTCCTTCTTGGTTAGTGGCTGTTCACTTAAAGACCATCTGAAATAATAGATGAGATGGCTGTACCCTGAATCTGGTCATTTTTTTTGTGGAGCACAGAATTAAGGGCTTTTGTAGCTCAATGTCTTTTTCAGTCTTAACTCTTCTTGTTTGGAGTCTGAGGTAGGCAGTGTTTTAACTTGCAAAACTTCAAATTTCTGAATTTTCTCCTTTACTGCCTGGATAGAGAGGATTCAACAAAGGAATTAAAGAGCTAGGAGGCTGGGTGGGGTGGCTTATGCCTGTAATCCCAGTACTTTGGGAGTTTAAGGCAGGAGGATCACTTGAAGTCAGGAGTTTGAGATCAGCCTGGGGCAACAAAGTGACACCCTCGTCTCCAAATAAAATAAAATAAAATAAAATAAACATATATATATACATACACACACACACACACACACATACACACTATATATATTATATTTATTATATATTTTATACATATATAAATATAATTACATTTATAATATAAAAATATATATATAAAATAAAATAAATTAGCCAAGCGTGTGTTACTCAAGAGGCTGAAGCTGAGAAATTTCTTGAACCCAGGATATCAAGGCTTCAGTGAGCTATGAAGCTATGATGGCACTCAGAGCAAGTCCAAAAAAAATAATTAATTGATTAATTAAAATAAAGAACGAACTAGGGCATAGTGAGCCACTAATTAACTAAGCTTTTGTCTTTCAGTTACTATTTGTAGGATATCTGTGCAAGGCAGCTGCCTAAACAGAACATTTGCCTTAGTGAGAAATAAGCTTTTCGTGTGCTAAGCTTTTGGAACTTTGATTTTTTATATTTGTTATATGTCTTAGCATATCCTGACTAATAGAGGGGTGGAGCATAAAATTTTCTTATAAATGTTTTAACCTAGGCACCAACTGTCTCTATGGTGCATGCCCTAATTTTCTCCACTTTCAGTGTAAAAAATCCGAAATAGAGTTTGTCTGTTTCCAGTTTTGTACACTCAAGTTATTGTAGCTGCTCAAGCATATTTTCATATTCTTCCAATGGACTTCCAAAGACTGCCCGCTTTGTAGCTAGCCAGAGCGAATCCTCATGGCTTCACACTTTCTCTTACAGAGTTTCTTGTTTGAGATGGCATTTCCTGGTATGAATTTATTGTGAGGATTCAGAAATACATTTCAGAATGCAAGAGTAGAAAGTACAGGTGAACCTTGACGCTGGAGAGCCAGCGGGAACTGGGAAATAATGAAGAACCAAGGCACTCTCTCCCTGGGGCTACCTGGTCTTTGCTCTGCGTCTCGCTGCATGCCGCCTTTGTTCTTGTCATCTGTAGTCACTTTACCTGTAGTTCTTCTTCTGCTAGAATCCCCACAGTTCCAGAGTTCACGTTACTTCAAGAGAATAGCTCAAAGGGGAAGAGAACCTCTCAGCCGCAATTCCAAAATCCTGCACCATAGCATAGAAAGTGGAGGAGTGGGTTGAACATGGTGCTAAGATGTCCATTCCTTTGAATTGTGAGGTGAATTATCAGAAAAAAGAGAATGTTGCAGACAAGGCTGATACTTCATAAGATTTACATGCTAACCAACCACAAAGTCCGGAGGACTGATACATGCATACCCAATCTGGGCTGATGGCTTCTGCCTGTATGAGAATAAAGTTGTTGTCTTTCACGCAAATAAATAACCACAGAATTGGAGACCCTGTGGTGTAGCTAAGAAAAGTTGGATTTAGTCAGAAGACCTGAATTTAGTTGTGACTTTGCTTATCCTAGTAGTATGACAGTAGACAAAGCATTTAACCTCTTCGGGGTCATATTTTAGTGCCCTGAAATTGGGCTAAGGGTCTCACAGCTCCTCTTTGTAGATTTCACAGGACTTTGATCTGGTTGTTTTCACTAAATATTTTGATGAATACAAACTGTTGCTATGCAGATGGTGATAGTTTTAGTTTTGAAGCCTCGGGCTGCCTTTCTGATAAACTAAATAAATGAATGTATTCTAAATACCCAAATCCATTAACCTTATACCAGTCCCCCCACGCTAATTTCAGTGCAACAGGATCTTTCCCAAATGGGCACTAATTTCTAAACAATCCAATATGGAAAATCCATAAATTAAATCTTAATGCATTATTAAAGCCATATTTATTAAGATCACACAACTGCCAAATCTGAGAGTCCTATCTGCCACAAATGAGATTTGCGTATATGTGTTTTTAATCACTTTGCTTTCAATGTACCATAAGTGTCTTATCTAATCTAAATAAATGTTGGTACTAATTCATAGAGCAGCCAAACAGTTTCTTCCTCTGTACTTCACAGTACTCAAGAACTCTTTAACTGTGTCTACACACTGTCCCTAAGGGACTACTGGAGGCTCCTGTGTGATGTTGGGGAAGGGATGGTCTACTTTGGACAGCTTCAATCCTCTACCCCAGCCAGGGGCCCAGGGATGAGTTTCCATATCATTTGCTCAGTAGCTGCAGAGTTGAGCCACCATCTTGGCAATCTGGAAAATGCTACAAGTATCACTTTCCTCTTCATGAAAATTAATCCATTTCCTTTGAGTATAATAGTCTCTTGATTATGTTAATCCAATTCCTTTGAATATAATATTCTTTAGTGAAACAAGTATGGTAAATTAATCTGAAATGAAACAAATAATGCTGCTCCCTTAATAGCTTCTGGTTGGCTACAGATGTTAACCTGAACCTGGTATCTGAGTCACTCATGACCCATATTATGCTTTCCTCTTAAAGGTCATCTTTTGCCACTGAAGTCAGGGTGACTTACTTTCAATTATTGTTTTACTATGTATGCTTACTAGGCTTCTCAATAGACATTTTTACATTATTTTTCTTATAATTTCTTCACCATACTTTCCAGTAGGCAAATATCTGTACGTTTAAATGTCAAACCTTTATGAAGCATTTCCATATCAAATTAATACAGTGATTTACTAGCCCTCCTTTGTGTCTGAATGTATTAGTCTGTTTTTATGCTGTTCATAAAGACATACTTGAGACTGGGGGAAAAAAACAGGTTTAATGGACGTACAGTTCCACATGACTGGGGAGGCCTCATAATCAGGGCAGAAGGTAAGGAGGAGCAAGTCACATCTTACATGGATGGCAGCAGGCCAAGAGAGAGCTTGTGCAGAAAAATTCCCATTTTAAAAACTATCAGATCCTGTGAGATGTATTCGCTATGACAAGAACAGCATGAGAAAGACCTGCCCCCATGATTTAATTACCTTCTACCAGGTTCCTCCCATAACACATGAGAATTGTGGGTTACAATTCAAGATGAGATTTGGGTGGGGACACAGCCAAACCATACCACTTAACAATTCAGTTCTTGTCACTAAAACAACACTCACTGAAATGTATTGTAATTATTTATGTTCATGGTTAACATCCACTAGGCAATGTAGACCATTGAAAGGAAAGAATTATATTTTATTTTTAGAATGTACTTGATGCCTACCTGGCCTGGCACTTAGGGTTTGGTCAAAATACTTGTGTTGAATGAAGAAAACAATAATTGTTAATTTTCTGGATAATTAATGTATCAGCACCAAGTAAACATATTGGTCAAGGAAAAATAAAATCCCTTAAGAAATTATGATATTTAGATATAAAATTTTATCTGAAAGCAATATTTTCCTGTTTTGCATTCATAAATTCATAGCACAGATACTAATTACTGGATTCAATATTGTTGCTGGTGTTATTTGGAAAAGAGTTGAAATATTTAACCATCTGGCTATCTGTTCCTTCGGTAACTGACATTTTTTTTTTTCTTTTTTTTTTTTTTGAGATGGAGTTTCACTCTTGTTACCCAGGCTGGAGTGCAATGGCATGATCTCGGCTCACTGCATCCTCTGCCTCCTGGGTTCAGGCAATTCTCCTGCCTCAGCCTCCCGAGTAGCTGGGATTACAGGCACGTGCCACCATGCCCAGCTAATTTTTTGTATTTTTAGTAGAGACGGGGTTTCACCATGTTGACCAGGATGGTCTTGATCTCTTGACCTCGTGATCCGCCCGCCTTGGCCTCCCAAAGTGCTGGGATTACAGGCTTGAGTCACCACACCCGGCCATGGGTAACTGACATCTTTTAAGGCAAGTGGAGCTTGAAAGTTTTATCTAGGTATTTGAGAATAATGCCAAATACAGCTAGTGCTCGACTTACGACCACGATTGGTTCCGACAGACCTGTCGTAACACGATTTGGTCGTAAGTTGAGTAGGCTATATGTACAGTACTGTGAAATGATGTGGAGATTGCCTAGATGTGGTGGGTGTCCAGGCACATTATCGAGTGGCAATAAAATCTTGAAAGGAATATCTTTCTCCAAACAATATTCTCGAACTTGAGGAATAAAACAGTTCATAAACCAGTCTTCATGCAATCCTTGTGTCATCCATGCTTTACGTTGAGAATGAAAGTAGACGGGCAGTGTGTGCTTGTTAATATTCTTGAATGCACGCAGGTTGTCTGAGTGATAAATTAAGAACGGCTTCAGGTTAAACCCTGTGATGTTCCCGCCAAGCAGCAGAGTTAGCCTGTTTTTAAATCTCGGCATGCTTTGGGCCTCTTTGTGAATATAAGTGAGTGCTGGCATCCATTTCCAAAATAATCCAGTTTCATCAACATTGAAAATCTGTGCTAGATATCCCTCATCTGTAATTAATTCATCCAGACTATCAACAAACTTACGTGTTCCTTCCTCGTCAGCACTTGCTGCTTCTCCAGTCACTGGAACACTATGCATTTGGAATCTTTTCTTGAATCTCTGGAACCAGCCAGTGCTTGCTACAAATTCTTGACTGTAATCTTCTCCAGCATGCTCCTTCAGAGTCTGAAATAGACTTCTTGCCTTTGTCTGCACAGTAAAAAGACTTAACGGTGTCCATTTTTGAATTTGATCTTCCATCCAAATATATCGCAATTTCTCCATTTTGTGGATGGGCTCACTTCATTGCTTTGTTATAACTGTTGATCGCCTGGGTGCAGAACCTTTCACAGCTTCACGATTCTTTCTTTATCTTTCAAAATCATGGACACAGTCGAGTGTGATAACTTCGTATCACGTGCGATCACATTCACTTTCTTTCCTCCTTCGTACTGCTTAATTACCTTCATTTTCGTGTGGAGATCAATGGCCTTTCTTTCCTTCTTGGCAGGCTTAGGCATAGACAAAGACAATTTCCTCTTGGTAGACATCTTGGGAGGGGCTTGATGAAAAATATCCAAGACACGAAACACAAATTGCTATACCGAGTCTGGGATAACAGTTGAAATGGTGCACGCGGAGATGGTAGTGCTGCTGGAAGCTGATCCGCACTGTCCTACACCCAGCTGGGCAACATTTGCGCTGCCAGACGCAGAGCAGTCGTGGCTAGAGATTGTGGTCTTAAGGTCAAATGGTCGTAAGTAGATCAATATCTGTACTATAAATGCTCCTATATTGCCATTGTATACACAACTCATTGTATTTGTTTTGTTAGATGTTTTCTCATAGGAAGAAGAAAAAATTGTCTCTTGTTATTGAGAATGAGTATACATGAGGAAAGGATATTTGTAAAATAATGAAACAATGTTACATTTTTTTCCTTGTTAGTATTAAATATGTGGGATAATAACTGGAAAAGTATGTAATGCGGTTACTTCTAGATTGAAAGAATGCCTGACAATTTAAAAATACTGCATTTTATTTTATTAGGAGACAGCTGTGACTGTTTCTCCTCATCCCAACATTTTTTCTCCTAAGGATAAGAGAAAAAATTTATTTTATTGGCATTGTAACCCTTCAGGTAACACACAATTATGTCCTAATTAAGCGTTTAGAAGACTATTGTTGTAGATCAGCAATGTGCTCAGCTATTTTGGCTTGTAACTGTGGTTGCATGAGTAATTTGGGCTTAATTCTAGCTCTTTTATGGTTACTTTAACTGTATTTGTCACAGAGTTGAGCTATATAATTTTTTTTAATTGCCCAGAAAAAGACTAATCTCAAAACATTGTAATTTAGGTATAAAGGCCAAGGTATCTTCACATGAGATGTTTGCATTTGGAATTTCTTAAATAGGATAAGTGTAAAAGTCTGGTCATTTTTCTTGTTTTCCTGTCTTTATAACACTCTTAAACTGGGCTTTCTTGCCAAAATTGTGTGCTCTTTTATAGAACTGCTGATTTAAAGGTAATGTTTAGATGTATGACCGAGAGAGTATACTACTGTTAAATAATCACTTACTAATTACAGTTGTTTGGTTTCTCAAGGGATGCTTAAGGACTAAAGGCCTTATGCCAAAATCATTTTAGCGATTATTTAAATATTTATTGTTTTATCCAATTTTAGGTACTATTGGAGAAATAGCACTGAACCATTTTACTTCTTAGTTGTTTTAATTTTTTCTAACATTTTCCTGTTTTGTCAGTTGATATTTCCTTTCATTTGTGTTTCTCTGAGTGTGGTCCTTGAACCAGCCACATCAGCATCATATAAAAACTTTTTAGAAATGTAACTCTTCAAACCCAACTTCAGATTTCTGAATCAGAGAATATGGAAGTGGGGCCAAGAAATCTCTTTAATCAAGCCCTCCAATTGTTTCTGATGGTCTACACTAAAGTGTGAGAACTACTATTGAATGATTTTTTATTAACTTTTGTTCTTCCTTTAGTTATTAAGTCAGTTACTGTCATCTAAATGTTCTTCGCTTTTACTCTATAACCTGTCCTTGAAAGTCACATAATGTCACTTCTGATTGTATTCTACTAGTTAAGACAGTTACAAAGTTCTGTCCAGGCTTAAGGGGATTGGGCACAGAGAATCTTTTGATGAAGGAGTGTAAGCTCACATTATAAGAATAATCTGCAAGATGAGAAATATCATGATGCCATCTTCGAAAAATACAATCAGCAATACCCTGTAAACTGTAAACGTATTTTAAAATAGAAGGCTGAGAATAAATGTGATTATCCCTGTTTAAAACAAAGCATCCGTGATTGAATAACTAAAAATGGCATTAATATTTACAGACCAAAAAAAAAAAAAAATGAAGACTTAACGTTCACTGGAGACCTTTAATCTAAAAAAAAATTAGATGTTCCTTTTCCCCTTAAAAACAGAGGTTTCTCTTCCCCTTTTCTCCACTTAATACATTTAAGAGATTCAAGTGAGCTGATAATTTAACAATATTCTAGCCATGGTCTGAATATTTTTGTATTTTACAGAAAAAGAAAAATACGTAATAGAAATTGAATCTATAGGTTTATAATTTCCCTGGAAAGGCATATGTGGGTCCCATAAAATATCAGTGAGAGCCCTTTGGGCAATACAGTTTGCCATTGGGCAGCTTGAGCCAATGTGCATGAAGCGCTTATTTGATTTTCTGGAAAAATGGCCCTAGGAGTATGAAAGAAAGGATTTTTTTTCAGGCTATATATTTCCATATACAAACATATGAAAAAAAAAATATCAGCATCTTAGAGTGAAGAAAGACGTGGGAATCAGGTAAGCAATCAAACAGAATAATCAGCTCAATTAATTGGGAAGGAAATCCATACCCAAGGCAATGAAATACAAATAAATCCTAGAACACGAGGAAAGACTAGGGCCATGAAAGATTCCCTGAGGGCTCCAAGGCTTAGCTATATGCCTATTATGCCCCATGGCCTTAGTCAGGTGTCCCCAAACTACGGCCCGCGGGCCGCATGCGGCCCCCTGAGGCCATTTATCCGCCCCCCACCACCGCACTTCAGGAAGGGACACCTCTTTCATTGGTGGTCAGTGAGAGGAGCACAGTATGTGGTGGCCCTCCAACGGTCTGAGGGACAGTGAACTGGCCCCCTGTGTAAAAAGTTTGGGGACGCCTGGCCTTAGTGATGGTTGACAAGTGATATGAGCTGGCTCTGTGTCTCTACCTAAATCTCACCTCGAATTGTAATAATCCCTACCCGTCACAGAAGGGATCCAGGGAGAGGTAATTGAGTGGGTTTTTCCCATGCCATTCTTGACATAGTGAATAAATCTCATGAGCTATAATGGTTTTATAAAGGGGATTTCCCCTGCCTGCCACTGTGTAAGACATGCCTTGCTCTTGCCTGCCACTGTGTAAGACATGCCTTGCTCTTCCCTCACCTTCCTCAATGATTGTGAGGCCTCCTCAGCCATGCTGAACTGTAAGTCCATTAATCCTCTTTCCTCTATAAATTACCCAGTCTTGGGTATGTCTTTATTTGGAGCATGAGAATGGATGAATACAGTAAATTGGTACTAGTAGAGTGGGATGCTACTGTAAAGATACCTGAAAATGTGGAAGCAACTTTAGAACTAGGTAATAGAGTTTGGAACAGTTTGGAAGGCTCAGAAGAAGATGGAAATGTGTGGAAACTTGGAACTTCCTAGAGACTTGGAGGTCTAAGAAGACAGGAAGATGTGGGAAAGTGTGGAGTCTCCTAGAGACTGGTTGAATGGCTTTGATCAAAATGCTGTTAGTGATATGGACAATAAAGTTCAAGCTAAGGTGGTGTCAGGCGGAGATGAGAAACTTGCTGGGAACTGAAGCAAAGATGACTCTTGTTATACTTTGGCAAAGAGACTGGCAGAATTTTGCCCCTACCCTAAAGATCTGTAGAACTTAGCATTTAAGAGAGATGATTTAGGATATCTGGTGTAAGAAATTTCTAAGCAGCAAAGCATTCAAGAGATAACAGCATACAAGTTTAAAAAGTTTGTAGCCTGACGATGCAGTAGAAAAGGAAAACCCATTGTCTGGAGAAGAAAAAAATCAAGTGGGCTGCAGAAATTTTCATAAGTAACAAGCAGCCAAATGTTAATTGCCAAGACAATGGGAAAAATGCGTCTAGGGCATGTCGGAAATCTCCACAGCAGCCCCTCCCATGACAAGCCTGGAGGTCTAGAAGGAAAAAATGGTTTTGTGGTTAGGTTCAGGACACCCCTGCTGTGTGCAGCCTAGGGATTTGGTGCCCTGTGTCTTAGCCACTACAGCCATGGCTAAAAAGGACCAAGGTATAGCTTTGGCTATGTCTGCAGAGTGGTGCAAGCCCCAAGCCTTGAAAGATTCTGTGTGGTGTTGGTCCTGCAGGTATACAGAAGTAAAAAACTGGCCGGGCCCGGTGGCTCATGCCTGTAATCCCAGCACTTTGGGAGGCTGAGGCGGGTGGATCACGAGGTCAAGAGATCGAGACCATCCTGGTCAACATGGTGAAACCCCGTCTCTACTAAAGATACAAAAAATTAGCTGGGCATGGTGGCACGTGCCTGTAATCCCAGCTACTCAGGAGGCTGAGGCAGGAGAATTGCCTGAGCCCAGGAGGCGGAGGTTGCGGTGAGCCGAGATCGCGCCATTGCACTCCAGCCTGGGTAACAAGAGCGAAACTCTGTCTCAAAAAAGAAAAAAAAAAAAAAAAAAAGAAGTCAAAAACTGAAGTTTGGGGACCTCTGTGTAGATTTCAGGCAGAAGTTTGTTGTAGAGGCAGGGCCCTCATGGAGAACCTCTGCTAGAGCAGAGTGGGAGGATAATGTGGGGTTAGAGCCCCCAAACAGAGTCCATACTGGGGCACTGCCTACTGCAGCTGTGAGAAGAGAGTAACCATCTTCCAGACTTCAGAATGGTAGATCCACCAACAGCTTGCACTATGCACTGGGAAAAACTTCAGACACTCAACACCAGCCTGTGAAAGCAGCCAGCAGGGGGACTGTACCCTGAAAAGCCACAGAGGTAGAATTGCCCAAGACCATGGGAACCCACCTCTTTCATCTGCATAACCTGGATGTGAGACATAGAGTCAAAAGAGATCATTTTGGAGCTTTAAGATTTGACTGCCCTGCTTGATTTTAGATTTGCATGGGGCTTGTAGCCCCTTCATTTCGGCAAAATTACCCATTTGGAATGAGTATATTTACTCAGTGTCTGTACCCCAATTGTATCTAGAAAGTAACTCATTTGCTTTAGATTTTACAGTCTCCTAGGGAGAAAGGACTTGACTTGTCTCAGATGAGACTTTGCATTGTGGACTTTTGAGTTGACCTTGAAATGAGTTAACTCATTTGTGGGACTGTTGAGAGACATGGCTGGTTTTGAAATGTGAGAACATGATGTTTAGGAGGGGCCAGAGGCAGAATGATATGGTTTGACTGTGTTCCATCCAAATATCACCTGGAATTGTAATAATCCCTACATGTCTTGGAGGGACCCAATGGGAGGTAACTGAATTATGGTGGTCAGTTTTTCCCATGCTGTTCTCATGATAGTGAATAAATCTCATGAGATCTGATGGCTTTATAAAGGGGAGTTCTCCTGCACATGCCCTCTTGCCTGCCACCATGTAAGACATGCCTTTCTTTTCCTTCACTTGCCCCACAGTTGTGAGGCCTCCCCAGCCATGCTGAACTGTGAGTCCATGCTGAACCTCTTTCCTTTATATATTACCTAGTTTTAGGTATGTCTTTATTAACAGTGTGAGAACAGACTAATACAATAAGTTTACAAGGTCAGATTAAACATTCAGTGCTATTTACTATTAAGAGATTATAAGCACAAATTCATAGGTCAGCTGAACATTTTTGTAGATCTGGGCCAGGCTTGCCAGATTTTGAATGAACTCTCTTAGGCATTTGTGCTCAGCAGCATGCAAAGAGGATAGGCAGCTTTGCTGTTTATCAGCTGGGTATTTTCACATGTCTGTGGCCTTCACTGGCAAAAATTAGATTAGGCCAAAGCAATTGGATGAGAGAAAGAAATAAAGGAAATCCCAATTGGAAAGAAAGAAGTCAAATTAGCCCATCTGCAGGCAACATGATCTTGTACCTTGAAAAATCTAAATTCTCCACCAAAAAGCGGTTAGAACTGAAAAACAAATTCAGTAAAGTTGCATAATACAAAATTATCATACAGAAATCATTACCATTTTTATACGCCAACAGCAAGCAATCGGAAAAAGAAATAAAGAAAGCAAACCCATTTATAATAACTACAAAAAATGTAAAATATCTGGGAATCAATCTAACCCAAAAAGAGAAAGGTCTATACAAGGTAAACTATAAAACTCCGATGAAGGAAATAGAAAAGGACACCAAAAAAATGGAAAGATATTCTGTGCTTATGGATTGGAAGAATTAATATTGTTAGAATGACAATATTACTCAAAGCAATTTACAGGTTCAATGCGATCCATATCAGAATGCCACTGACATTCTTCATGGAAATAGGAAAGAAATTCTAAGATTTATATAAAACTGTTAGGGGCGGAAGGTACCCGAGTTACTGGCAGTGAATCCAGTAACTCAGGTCTCTAGCAACCTTAATTCTTTCCTCCTCAGAAGAAACACTTTGACTGAGAGGATAGGCAGAAAAAGAGGCCAAGGCAAGTTGCACAGCAGGAATGGAAGTTTGTTTAAAATCTTTAGAGCAAGCAAGAAAGGAAATACACTAGGAAGAGACCCAAGTGGGCTCTGTGAAGATCAAGTGTGTCATTTAAACTTGATCTTACTCTTTATATTCTGGCCCACTTCTGGTGTCTTGTGGCTCCTTCATAATTCTTCCCTTAGGGTGGGCTGCCTGCATGTGCAGCAACCTGCTTATAGTTGGGAAGTGACCTGAGCAGTGTGTTAAGGAAGTTGTATGCATGCCCATCTGAGAATTTCTTCCCTTTTCAGTGGAATGCTCCCAGGAAGATCATACTCCCCCATTTTGTCTCTTAATGCTCATGCCCAGGCTCACTTGCCCAATACCTGAGCTTTTATTACCAATTTCAAGCGTTTTTATTTATTTGAGAAGTTGATTCTCCCTGGTTCCTGCATTCAATCAACACTTAATTGTGACAGCTGTGGACCACCAGAAGCTGGTCTCTCCCTGGTGCTGGCAGCCAAATTATCATTTTTAAAGAGGCAATGTGGGTGGGGAAAGAGCCCTCTCCTGTCGTCCCAGCCATGCCTGTCTAACTACCCATAACAAAATCACAAAAGACCCTGAATAGCCAGTGTAATCTTGAGCAAAAAACAAACAAAAACAAAGCTGGAGGCACTACCTTATTCCAAAATGTGCTACGAAGCTGTAGTAAGCAAAACAGCAAAGCACTGGCATAAAAACAGACACAGACCAACAGAAAAAAATAGAGAACTCAATAGCAGACCCACATATACACCCATACATTTGCGAGTGACTCATCTTTGATGAAAATTAAAACGTACAATGGCTAAAGGACAATTTTTTTGATGAGTGGTGTTTGGAAAATTCGATAACCATACGCAGAAGAATGGAACTAGTCCCCTAGTTCTCACTATACACAAAAATCAAATCCAAATGGGTTGGAGACTTGGATCTGATATCGGAAACTTTAAACTCCTAGAAGAAAACTCAAGGGAAATGCTCCAGAGCGTTATGTAGATTGTGCAAGGCCTTTTGAGGTTTAGAATAGGGATGTGTACAACTTCATTTCCTCTGAATTTTTATAGGATTAAGGCTAGTTTGGATTTATTGTATGGAGAAATAGAATGAGGTTGCTGACGGGAGCTGGTGCAAAGTCACATTGAAAAGGAGAATGGGTAGAATGAAGAGAGTAATTGTGGCCATTATTACAATCTACTATAGTCACTGATAAAATTGAGTTTAATTTCTAGTGGGAGGAGATTGATGAGGCTGCAGACATGAAAACAAGGACACAGGCAGATAAATAAAGAGGCAAAGTAATATAGGCTGTAATAAGTGAAATGAAAAAAATAAAACTCTTGGGCAAAGAGCATTCTAGGCAGAGGGAATGCAGATATACAAGTTTTCAGTTGGATTGTACTTGCATATTTGAATACAAAAAGTCAGTGCATCTGGAGTGCGGTGATCCAGGGAAGGGAATGGTAGGTAAGATGTGATCATACGGCCTTGAAAGACAAAATAACATAGAGTTGCTATTGTATTCTAAGCATTAGAGGTTTTTAATTAGGTAGGATATCTCTTCTAAGTCAAATCCCACTTTGAGGCTTCAGCATTGTAGATATCCTTACAAGAAAAAAACAAACAAGCCCATTCAAAAGTGGGCAAAGTATATGAACAGATACTTTACAAAATAAGACAAACACGAGGCCAACAAACATATGAAGAAATGCTCATCATCACTGGTCATTAGAGAAATGCAAATCAAAACCACATTGAGATACCATCTCACGCCACTTAGAATGGCGATCATTAAAAAATCTAGAGACAACAGATGCTGGAGAGGATGTGGAGAAATAGGAACACTTTTACACTGTTGGTGGGAGTGTAAATTAGTTCAACCATTGTGGAAGACAGTGTGGTGATTCCTTAAGGACCTAGAAATAGAAATTCCATTTGACCCAGCAATCCCATTACTGGGTATATATCCAAAGGATTATAAATCGTTCTACTATAAGGACACATGCACACGAATGTTCATTGCAGCACTGTTTACAATAGCAAAGACTTGGAACCAACCCAAATGCCCATCAATGATAGACTGGACAGGGAAAATGTGGTACATATACACCATGGAATATTATGCAGCTATCAAAAACAATGAGTTCATGTCCTTTGTAGGGACATGGATGAGCCTGGAAACCACCATTCTCAGCAAACTGACACAGAGCAGAAAATTAAACACCGCATGTTCTCACTCATAGATGGGTATTGAACAATGAGAATACATGGACACAGGGAGGGGAGCACTACACACTGGGGTCTGTTGGGGGGAAATAAGGGAGGGACAGTGTGGGTGGGGAGTTGGGGAGAGATAGCATGGGGAGAAATGCCAGATATAGGTGAAGGGGAGGAAGGCAGCAAATCACACTGCCATCTGTGTACCTATGCAACAATCTTGCATGTTCTTCACATGTACCCCCAAACCTAAAATGCAATAAAAAAAGAAAAAAAAATTGTTCCGAAGTACTCTTCTTTATGCTACTTGCATTTCCCTATCAATTGCAATTTGGGCTGTGGAGAGTGCGTGCTCTCAGCAGGCCCTTTTTTCACTCCCAGCTCTGTGGCCTTATGTTACCTTAGTGAACCCGAATGACCCATAGGGCCAACATAGGAGAGACAAGACCTGGACTCCAGAGCAAAGGGAAGAGAGCCAGGTGTGGTGGTTCATGACCATAATCCCAGCTCCCCAGCATTTTGGGAGGCTGAAGCAGGAGGTTCGCTGGAGCCCAAGAATTCAAGACCAGCCTGGATAACATAGTGAGACCCTGTCTCTATAAAACATTAAAAAATTGATCAGGGCCAGGTGCAATAGCTCATGTCTGTAATCCCTACACTTTGGGAGTCCAAGGCAGTCGGATCAGGAGGTCAAGAGATGGAGACCATCCTCACCAACATGGTGAAACCCTGTTTCTACTAAAAATACAAAAAACTTAGCTGGGTGTGGTGAGTGCCTTTAGGCCCAACTACTTGGGAGTCTGAGGCAAGAGAATTGCTTGAACCCAGGATGCAGAGGTTGCAGTGAGCCAAGATCATGCCACTGAACAGAGACATCTCTCTCTCTCTCTCTCTCTCTCTCTCTCTCTCTGTATGTATGTATATGTATATATATATATGTCAGGTGTGTTGGTGCATTACTGTAGTCTCAAGCTATTGGGGAGGCTGAGGTGTGAGGATTGCTTGAGCCCAGGAGGTGGAAGCTGCTGTGAGTTGTGATTGCACCACTGCATTCCAGCCTGGGTGACAGACCAGGACTCCATCTCTCTCTCTTTCTCTCTCTCTGTCTCTCTCTCTCTCTCTCTCTCTCACACACACACACACACACACACACACACACAAATGCAGACAGAGTAAAGAAGATTTTATAACTGGCACACAAATATGGTGTTCTACCGCCATATTTTTCTCTGTGGTAAATAACTAAGAAAAGTAAGAATAAGTGAGTACATTTATTATGAGAAAAAATTGTGATTACATTTCTATGTATAAGATCAGTGAGAGCTTCAGAGGTTATTAGGTTTTCACTTGATATTTTTACACACTAGTAATCTAGAGAATAAGATTATTCTGGGTAGAATATAATTAAATTATAGTGCTAACGTTCCATTCTCTCTGTCAGTGGCTGCTTTGAGAAACACTGGCTACAGAACATTCTTCCAAACTATCCCTACACAAGGTCAGAGCACTAACTAGTAACAAAGAAATTAATGAAAATACTGATGTCAGGTGTACACACAGACACACAACAAAAGAGAAAACTCACTTTGTAGAACAATTCTTCATGAAATTTTCATTTCATAACATGCATAGAAAATGGCAATATTTGCACAATACCCCAGGATAAAAGACAAGGGTTCTCATTGAAGGAGGTGACTATGTTCAGTGACTTTGACCTCTGCAGGTTCTATCTTGCTGCCTCTGGTATCAGATGACCCTGATTCCATCTATCTATTTATCTCTCTCTCTCTCTCTCTCTCTATCATCTAATCTATCAATCAATCTATCTAAAGCTTATAAACTGTGCACGACTTTTCCCCTATACTTTGGTTATATATATATAAAAAGAAAAACTATTATTAAAACAATTGTTTTATTGTATGTGAACAAAAGTTTTATTAATCCACCTAAACCTCGGATGCACATATTTTTTGATGTTATTGATTCAAATGAATCTTATTTTGGCTTCTCTAGGCTGCACAGTCTTGAGCTACTTCCTAATTCCTTTCAGTATTGATTAAGTTCTTAAAAAGTGAGGAATAGAACTAGTTAAGAATGGTTGCCTTTTTATATTCTGAACACAGAAGTAAAATACTGTGAATGCAGTCCCTCCACATATCAATGGGGAAATGAATTTGTCTCTTTGCAATGTTATTTTCATTAGCAACATGTTTCCTTGGTTAGCTGTATATAATGAGTACATCATTCTTGACATACTCTTCCTGGCACACTTGTTTACAATAGTTCGGTAATCATCAAGATACAAACTAGAAGCATGCTGTGCATATGATGAGTTTTAGTGCCACGCAAGTAGCCATGTTTACTTAATTTGGAAGATAATGCAGTAATTTTCTACTTAAAATTCCGTCTGAGACTCTGTAGTAGAAGCTATTTTCTTGGTCATGGCTTTTGTTGCTTTGAGATTTGTTGTTTTTGTTTTAGTTATACATTGCCAGGCTCACTTTCTCTTTTGCTGTATTTTAATTAGATATTCCCAATTATGCAGTGGCTTTAAGAATTATCCCATTTTTTTTTCTATTTTTTTAGATGAGTTTTTGTAGCTCCGCTCCATGTTCAGGTAACTATTTCTCACAGCTTTATTGATTTGGGTCTAATTACTTGACCTAATTCATGCCATCTCTCTGTATAAAGGATGTTTTATGGTTTTTGTCTCAACCTATTAGTCTATACTTTGTTAAGGATAATTTTTAAAGGTTACAGACATTTTCTGTTGGAAGAACTTTTTCTTAATTTATCATTTTAAAATTTGCAAGTGTATTTTCTAGGCATTCAATATTGCTATTCTCATTAATATTACCACCAGCATATTAATGAAGCAGCAACATGCTGGATAACACAGAGCATATAGACATATATGGTCTACCTCTCCAGGCAACTAAAAATTTGAAGAAAACATTGCACTTTCTTGTCTCTCACTGATATGGTTTAGGTGTCCCCACCCAAATCTCATCATGAATTGTGTCATAGTTCCTATAATCCCCATGTGTTTTGGGAGGGACCTGGTGGGAAGTAATTGAATCAAGGGGGCAATTGCCTCCATGCTGTTCTCATGATAGTGAGTTAGTTCTTACAAGATCTGATGGTTTTATTAGGGGATTTTCCCCCACCCTTTGTTCTGCATTTCTCCTTGCTGCTGCCATGTGAAGGAGGATGTATTTGCTTTCCCTTCTGCCATAATTGTAAGTTTTCTGAGGCCTCCCCAGCCATGCAGAACTGTGAGTCAATTATACCTCTTTTCTTTATAAATTATTCAGTCTTGGATATGTCTTCAGTAGCAGTGCGAGAATGGACTAATACACCCATTTAGTTGAGAGAATGAAGCTTTCAGTCATGAATGGGGAAGAGTCTCCTACATTTCACACCTATGTATAATCTTTTGAGCTGTCTGTGGTATGAGCAACCCAGTGGCCATACAAGATGGCTTAATAAAGCAGTTGGCTCTAGGAGTTGCATTTTACTCTATTAAAGCAGGTCCAGAGTCTCCTTCCATTTTATGTACATTTTTGATGTAGAGTAAATGATGTTAGCAGTGGTAGGAGGCACAGGAAGAAATATCCTGCTGCATGGAGCATACACAATGACCCTTGCATTTGCTGCTGCACCATCTGCCTTCTATTCTGTAGGCCACTCTTGAGGAACACATACAGAGGCTCTCAAACCTATACATGGTAGCAGACAGCTGGCCAAGCTTCTCCAGAGCTTTTAAGAAAAGACAAGGAATTTGGGTCAGTTATTTTTATTTGCTGTGTCTCAAATTCTACAACGAAATCTTTCATTGTGGTTTGAATGTTTCATTAATGAGGTGCTTCATTCCATCAATGAAATGTTACTCAGGATTTAGAAATAAGGATGAATGAGAATCACACAAATACTCTCACCTCTAAATTGTTCACCAAAACAGACAACTGCACTCAGCCAGGGCAGACAACCAGGACCATGAGGGCAGAGAAAATTGTTGTGACTCTTTGCAGAGTATATCAGGTAGTTTGGGTTTTCTTTTACTTTGCTTTCTCCCTTATGCCAGGTGCAAGTAATGACAACCTCTGCCAATTTTACTAAATGTTTTTCAAATCTGTTCTCCTTCTCTGCATCTGTGAATGCTATCTTAGATGACACCATCATTATCTTGCAATATGCCTCTTGAAACAGTCTATTAACCAATTTTTCTAACTGCAGCCTTATTCACTTCAAATCAGTTTGACACTGAACCATCAGATTTAAAATAGAAATCTGACCCGTCATTTGTTTGTTTAAAACTCTTGAGTGGCACCCATTGCCCAGTGGATACAATCTAAGTTTCCTAAGATGTAAATTAAAGCTCTCCATTATGGACTTTCCTTTGACCCTACCATCACTCTTGGCTTCAGCAGCATGGAACACTTGTGAACGTTCTCTTTTTCATGCCTTTGCTCCTGATGTCCTATCTACTTGAAATATATTCTTTCTCCTATTCATGTCTTGATTCCTTTTCACCCTTTAAAAGTCTGCACAGCTATCACTTCGTCCAGAAACACTCCCTACTCCTCACCAGGGTGAATTAGATGTCGTTATGATGTGCTCCATATCCTTGTAATTAATGCATTTTCTTTGGAATGACTCCCTGTGTTCGTCTATGTGATTATCTTTACCACCATACTACAAGCTCTTTAAGGACAGAGAATAAAACTTATTCTCTGAATTCCTGGCTTCTTGCTCAGGACACGACACACGAAAGGCACTTGATTCATATTTGTATATTGCATAAAGTGCTTCTGTGCATAGATGAAATCCTTCTGAAGCAAGGAGAGAGAGAGAGACAAAAGAAGAGAAACCTGGGATGAACTTTTAGAAATTCCCATGAATCATGTATTATTTTATTGTATTCTATTTCATCTTTCTCTTCCTGTTCTTATTTTTAGAACAAGGGTTATAGCTAGATATCCTACTTTCTCTGAACTACTTCAAAATAAATGGTATAGGCCTCAACACACACACTGCGTGTTCAGTGAATATTTGTGACTGATAATCCTTAGACTATCACTGAGATATTGCTGCATGTCAAGATTAAGCAATGTAAAAGAAAAATTGGTTTAGAGAGGAGATATAAATACTCAATATTATATTGCAAGGAATGTTATTGTGCTTTATAGAAAAACATATGAGAACATTTGTGGAAGGAAGAAAAATGAAAAACAGAAAGATCTATCCTTTCAGTCTATTTAGTATATAATTCATCATCCATCTCATGTCTTCCTAATCTATCTCACGCTACCCATCATCTATTTGTCCAGCACCTACCATTGCATTAGCTTAATGCAGTAGCATATCTTTTATTTCAGTCGCACCAGTCAAGTATATCTGTAAGCAGGCGGTAAAAGCTAATGCCAGCCTTATTTGTTTACACCCTATTACTTACATAGAATCCAAATTCACTTCCTTCTTCCTGTCTTAGGTGTACAGTCAGGCCTGGTGAAACATGAACAGTGACATCATTCTTTTCTACCTGAAAAATCAGAACAAAGCGCTTTCCATAAAAATGCTCCATGTGAAATTGGCATCAATTAATGCACTGAACTGTTATTTCTCCCGGATGGAAGTGTCATTTAAGAAATATGAAGGCATGACTTCATTGTACTAGGAAAAACATTTCAGGCATCAGGAGGATTCTTATTCAAGCATAGAAAGCTATTAAAACCTTACCTGAGGTGCCCTGTAGCAGGGCTTCTCTTGCATCCTGTCTAATCTTTGACAGGCTGTCTAAAAGCAGAATCTTAAGGCCAGAGATAGGCCACAACTCAGAAGGGTGAACACTGCATCTATTGCAGTAGATTCTATAGCAAATGCTTTTGTCTGTGGGTCCCAACAGTCACCAACTTTCTTATCACTGTACATGTCCAGGAAGCTCATGAAAGTTGACAGATGCCAATCAGGAAAGGTTTACTATTCCCTCTTGCAAGGCACTTGAAGAATTGAGGCAACACAATTTCACTGAACTGTGCATTTGGCTACAAAGCGCTGTTTCACATTTATCTACAGAGCAGCAAGCTAGCATGAAATGAGGCATGTTTAGTTTAGTTCCAGTTATACACTTGATCTCATTCGCAGAGATAAAATTCCTTGGTGGAATGTCTGAAATTCTTAATAAAATTTCTGGAAGCTGTTGGCTTCTTGGCAGCATATGCAACTTTAGAAGAAATAAGTGATCACAAGTTTGTCATGTTCAAAAGTGCTGACTGGGGTTTTTTGGGGACAACGGAAAAAGTTCCTGGACACCAGCAGAGCTCTCTCCCCCAAAGTTCATCAAAACATACACACTATATTTAAAGAAGAGAAAAAATTATATCCAGTGAAACCATGTACCTGGAACAACCGCTCGACACAATTATAAAGAATATATGCCAGATAAAAGGAAATTTTGAACAAAATGAAAGAGGACACTGGGTTGTAACAGTTGGTCCAAACTTGTGATATGTTTTCAACAAAGTAAATGACAGAGCTGTGAATCATCCAGGCCACAGTACTTATCCTTGCAAGACAATAACTGGGCCATAGGGAGCCAAGAGTGAAATGTAGTGAGGGTCACTCCAGTTGAAGCCTATTCTAAGTTTCTGGGAGAACATGGAATTGGGCCTGAAAGAGACATTGCGATCCCGTGCCACCTTAACTCTGCATAGTGCTTCTTCAGCAGAGGTAGGTTTGTTAAGATTCACTTGTGGTGACTGGCAAAATATTAGGGAAATATCAGTGAAAGCTATAAATTATAGTCTCAAACCTTTTGGAAGGCCAAAAGATTTTATTGGGACAGGCTAAAGGCAGCCACAGTCGGGGAACTTATAAAAGCATGCCAATAGAATCTTAATATAGCCTGGTGGGAAATCATATATTAAAGAAAGGAAAAGGTGGCTGGGCACAGTGTCTCATGCCTGTGTCCTAGCACTGTGGGAGGCTGAGGTGGGAGGACCGCTTGAGGCCAGGAGTTTGATGTTCCAGTGAACTATGATCATGCCACTGCACTCCATCCTGGGCAACAGAGCAAGACCCTATTGAAAGAAAAGAAGATAACATTTTAGAAAAAAATCTTCATTCTCAAGGAAATTAAAGAAAACATGAAACAAAAGATGATACAAAATACAAGTTACTGACAAATCCAGGGAAAGAAATTGAAGTGGAACATAAAATATGAAAATGCTTGAAAGCTCCCTTAGAAGAAACTAAAAGAATTGATACAGTAAAAATCAAGAAGAACAACAATAAACACTAAAGAACGAAGTGATAGAAGAGGTAGGAGAGACAAGATTGCACATATTACAAAGGGAAACTTACAAGAACAAAAGTGACCCTGTAATCCCAGCACTTTGGGAGGCCGAGGCGGGTGGATCACAAGGTCAAGAGATCGAGACCATCCTGGTCAACATGGTGAAACTCCGTCTCTACTAAAAATACAAAAAATCATCTGGGCATGGTGGTGCGTGCCTGTAATCCCAGCTACTCAGGAGGCTGAGGCAGGAGAATTGCCTGAACCCGGGAGGCAGAGGTTGTGGTGAGCCGAGATCGCGCCATTGCACTCCAGCCTGGGTAACAAGAGCGAAACTCTGTCTCAAAAAAAAAAAAAGAACAAAAGTGACAACACCACAACCAATAGGTGTGTGGGAACGGCAGTATCTTGTACTATCCTTCGAGAATTACAATTTCTTAGGAGAACTACCTAACAATTGGCGAGAAAACAAATATTCAAAGAAATCTTCCTCAAACTAAAGGAAGATTTGAATATGTACATGTCATCACTTATCTACTGTTGCATTAAAAGTGACCCCCCAAATTTAAAGCTTAAAACAATAACAACTTAAAAAAAACATCTCTCATTATTTCCTGGGTGGTTTTTGTTCAGAGGCTCTCGTGTGACAGCTGGAGCTGGGACAGCCGGAGCCAGGCATCTTTCTCTCTTCGCCGACAGGTCTTAGGGCCTCCCCTTGTGGTCTCACCATGAGCTAGTTTGGGTCTCTTCAAAGCATCAGGGACTTGAGACACTGAAACGGCTTACCTGTGACTTTAGGCTTCTGAGAGCTAATGTTTTAAGAGAATGAAGCAGATAAATGTGACATTTTTGTAATGTGTCCTCAAAAGTCACTTAGAGTAACATCTTCCTTGGTTCCAGACCTATCCACATTTCAGGTGAGGGAACATACACCCACTTCTTTATGAGTGACTGCCTCCTTTTAAGGAGAGCATGTGGGTTGGATGATATTGTTGTGGTGATTTTAAAAAATACAAAAATTTGTCATATGCATCAAAAAGGGTTACTAGAAATATGGTAAGAATTGATAAAGAATTAATAGAGAACAATAGGCAGAAACATAACTAGGTAAAGATGTTAAACTTTAAGGTTAAGAAAAAGTAATATAAGCATTTAGAAGAAGCATTTGAAGGACAATTCAAGCTGGTCTGAGGTTTTCACATAGTAATGTTGAAGGACAGGAACCAAAGTGCTTTCACTGAAGTTACGAGGATAAATGACGTTGTGTGGTAAAAATCTAGTCTGTACACATAAGTTTCGTGTATAAAGATTACAGGAATATTTGTTTACTATGGCTCAGGGTATATATAATTTATTAGCTATTGTGAAAATGTCTTCCTGAAGACCTAACCTAGTCTTATTAAACATACACATGAAGGCTGGGTGCGGCAGCTCATGCTTGTAATCCTGCATTTTTGGAGGCCGGAGTAGGAGGATCACCTGAGGCCAGGAGTTTCAGACCAGCCTAAATAAAACAGTAGATCCTGTCTCTATAAAAAACAAACAAAAAACAAAACTGTATGTCGTGGTGCCTGCCTGTAATCTCAGATGCTTGGGAGGCTGACATGGGAGGATCAATTGAGCCCAGGAGGTTGAGACCACAGCGAGCTGTATTTCTGCCACTGCACTCCAGTTTGGTGACAGAGCTAGTCTCTCTCTCTCTCTCTCTCTTTCTCTCTCTCTCTCTCTCTTTCTCTCTCTCTCTCTCCATATACATATTTAAATATATTTCATATTTTTAATGTACTTTTAAAAAGTGTATGTGTAATATATAGTCAAAAATTTTAAAAACCATGAATAGATCTGTTTGTTTGGATATTATAATACTAGCATTTTTCCATTATCTTCTATAAGTCACTCAAAATCACTCAGGAAAACAATGAATACAAAATAGAAATGCTATATCTGCTGAAACTGGAAGACAGTAAAACCCTAGATCACAAGATATGTGACAAGGTGGCTTACAGCAAAGATCGTGCAGTGGAGCGAGTAGGAATAAGTCAATAAATGATGATGTGGAGCTGGCATTAGAGAGCTTCAGCTCAGAGAAAGAGCTAGCAAAAAATACAGCATCGAAATGAGGACCATGCTAGGCCATAAACCCATATTTCCTATTTTCAGCAGCAGAAACAGTGATACACCTGGAATGAGTTTTACTTAACTCATGGTTCCAGGAAGCAGAAGAGTTGAGACTAAATGAGGAATCACAAGGATAATCATATGCAAGTGGTACCCTCTCTGCTGCAACCTGGAAAGAGATGCTGAATTGAGGAAAGGCCCAACAATGCCTGTCTTCACTGCATGGGGGAAACATCACACCCAGAGACCTTCACCATAAAAATCATTCAAGTTTTATTCTTTTCCCTTTTGGACAAATACTCCTGGCAAATATTTGGTACAGGAAAAATTCACCTTCTTCACTGATACCTGCACATACCAGCATAGGATCTGCAGTAAGACAAAATCAAATGAAAAGAGGATGATTTTCACATAAATTTTTAAAATTAGTACATTAACTCTTCTGTCAAGTAAGGGTACAAAGCAAATATTCCAAGGCCCCAGAAAGATATTTGGAGATAATAAAAATTATTAGCTTGTAGAGCTGAGGAAAGAAGTATAGGAAAAAAAAAACCCAAATTATAAAAGAATAAACCGAAACTACAAGAAGTTAATTGAAAAAATAGAGATTCTAAAAATCAAAAGGTACAGTGGAAAAAACAATAAAATAGAAAAATATATTAATATAAAATTTGCAATTAAAATGATTTAGAAGGAATATGTGTAGTTACAATCTTTTATGAAGAATAGAAATAAAACAGAACAAATATTTAATGATATAAGTTATAGCTATTTTTTCAGATATAAAACCTGAACTTACAAACTGCAAGGACATATTATATTGTTCCCAGAAGAAAATAATCAAGAAGGATTCACAAGAAGACAGAGTGCAGGAAAGTTATTTGCTTTTTAATGTATAAGAAGAATTTACTGAGAAACCAGATAAAAATATAAAATGTAAAAATCACAACAATTTACTCTTCTCCACAGCAACCACTTATGCAGCTGGTGGAATAATACCTAGAAAATGCTGTAGGAAAGAGAATGAACCCAAATGTGAAAATACCTATCAATTAAGTATAAAGGCAATAGTACATTTCTGAGCGTCTGAAACACTTCTACCTTTTATTTATTTCCCCAAATTTTATCTTAAAATTTTCAAAAAATAATAATTTAATAAGTATTCATATATATCCTTCAGCTGAATTTAATAATTTTTACCTTTTTGGCATATTCGTTTTATCTCCAGCCTCATCTTACTCACTATCTTCATCCCTCTTCCTTTTCCTTCTTTCCTGTTACCCTTCTTTCTCTCTTCCTCCATCTTCTGTTTTACTTTCTCTTTCTCTCCTTCCTTCCCTGTCTGTCTCCCACCGTATATGTGTGTTTGTATATATATGAGACATTCCTTTCCAAAACCATGATGCCATTATTACACCTAAGACAAATAAAGTGGTTTCATAATTTCTCTTAGTCTCCAGTCAATGTGAAAAGTTTCTAAACTGTCACAATAAAGTGTTTCACAGGTTTTGTGGGAGGGGACCATGATACAAATTAGTTAGATCAATGTTTTACACTTGGGGATTTTTGTCTGTTCAGTTTGTTTTAGAAATGAAATTCTGCCGCCTTAAATAATTTTTTTGACAGCATTCAGTTTTCAAAGCATTCAGGACAATTGACTTTCATATTTTCCCCAAATCTGAATTATCTGAGTGTTTTATTTGGTGTTGTTTAAGCTGGTCCTCTCTCTCTTCTATTTTCTGTAAACTAGAGAATAAATTTAGAAGCTTAGCATACAGTTTTGAAGTTATACAAACTTAAGAAATATTTGCCCCATGAATTCTTTTTGAGGAATTTGCTAGAAGAAAAGTTTATCAAGAGATTATTGGAAAATATATAGCAAAAGGTTCAGTGATGATCATTGAATTTTTTTTATTACTAATATTATTATTATTTTCTGAGAGAGGGCCTCACTTTATCACCCAGGCTGGAGTGCAGTTGTCATCATGGTTCAAGGCAGCCACAACCCCAGACTCAAGCAATCCTCCTGCCTCAACCTCCAGATTAGCTGGGAATACAGGGGTGCACCGACATGCTAAGCTATTTTTTTAAACATTTTTTGTAGAGACAGGGTCTCACTATGTTGCCCAGGCTGGTCACCAACTCTTGAGCTCAAGTGATTCTCTTGCCTCAGCCTCCTGAAGTTCCTGGGATTACAAGTGTGAGTCACTGCAATCAGCCTGGATTTCCTTTAGTAGCACTATTCGATGCTAAGTCATTGTAACAAAATGACACCAAATTCAGTGACCTGAATTGAATAAAAATTTTGTTTTGTCCTGTTTTCATCGAATGATCCAGATGTGAGTTGTCCAGGGCTGATGCCGTGTCTATATTTTAGGAAGACGTTCAGGGACCTTGGTATTTATGTCTCCCAGGATGTAGTCTTCATCTATAGGGATTAGACTGTGCTATCCACAATCCATGCTCCCAGAAGAGTATGGAAACCAGGAGCAGGCAACTTCTTCTTTAATGAAATGTCCTGGAACTAGTACACATCACTGTGGTTTATATTCTCTTGGCTTGTGCTGAACTGGGAATGCATAGTTAGCTGTGAAAGAGGCTGGGAAAGAGCCCATCACCAGGATCCCAGCTAAAACAAAAAGAACTCATTATTGAAATGGAAAATAACCATGTTACTAGTGGAAAATTATGAGTTCCTTTTACAATTTAAATGCATTTATAACAGAAAAAGTAGAGATGGGGTAACAATAAAATATGTATGCCAAATGTACTGACAAAGAATAAAACACAAATTAGCAAAGAGGAGAACAGAAGGTGGTAAGCAGAGTTAAGTATGCTGGTTTCCTCATTGCTATTAACCGGAGATAAAAGGAAAGAATTTAAACTGATCGATCAATAAATTGATATATAGCCACATTTAAAGTAACACATTTAAAGTAAATTAAAATAACATTTAAATTTAAATATTGATTGATTTTTCACTGACTAAAAATGAGGGGTAAGGCAAGAAGAGAAGGGACAAGGGAAACATGAAATTTATTATTAAGTATAATATGGAATTAATATTTATTATCTAACAAAATTGAGTGTTAACTGCATTAGATAAGCTTATACACCGTTATAAGCATAAACACCATAATACATAAACACATTCGAAAAGATGGCAAAGGAAAATGTTTTTAAAGCAGTGAAATCACAATGAACAGCACAAACTAAAATGACAATTAAAACCAAACATCATCTTTTTTTCTTTTTCTATTTATTTTGGGATGAAATCTCATTTTGCCACCCAGGCTGGAGGGCAGTGGTGTGATCTCGGCTCACTGCAACCTCTGCCTCCCAGTTTCCAGCAATTCTTCTGCCTCAGCCTCCTGAATAGCTGGATTACAGGCACGTGCCACCATGCCTGACTAATTTTTGTGCTTTTGCTAGAGATGGGGTTTCGCCATTTTGGCCAGGCTGGTCTTGAACTACTGACCTCTGGTGATCCACCTTTTAGCCTCCCAACGTGCTGAGATTACAGGTGTGAGCCACTGCACCCAGCCCCAGATATCATCTTATCAATAATTATAAATAAGTAGACACATCAATGAAGAAAGATTTTCAAAGCAAAACTTTATACCATGCAGTTTACAAAATCATTGACTTCCAAAGTAATTTAGGAAGTTTAATCTGACAGACAAGAAATAAAAACAAACTTTAAAAGGTAAAATTGTGGGCAAAAGTATGCCAGGCAAATGCAAACAACAAAAAAAAGCAGAGTTATGACTTTACTCTGTGGTGTGCAAAATCAAGTACTCAAAAAATTGAAACAAGAAGAAGCAAGGCTTTGGTATGTGATTAATAATGAAGGAGACCTAACAGTTAGAATAAACAAGCCTAACATCATAATGTAGAAAGTAGAAATTACAGAAGATACAAGAAAAAAGGATCCGATATCATTCACAGTAAATGATTTTAATTCATAATTTCAGTCCACCACAGATGTGAGCAAAAGTATGCAAAGATATTAAAGACCAAAATGACAGAATTAGTCTTTGAAATGTATCACATTTTATAAAAATAGGTCATGTATAGGCTTCATGGGAATACATAATAAATTCCAAAAGCATCAATTTAAGAACATATTTAAATATTGCACATAGTTAACAGTTATAGATCTAGATATTAATAAGATACACAGGAAGTTACTCTTTCCTGTAAATTAAACAAATAAATCAACAAAAACATCAAAATTTTTATTTCCTCAATTTTTGCTTTAAGAAAAAACCTAATCCTAAATTGCATAACATTTAGCAAATTATAAAAACAGCATGATGAGCAGAGACTTTAGTGCAGAGCCATAGCAGATCTTAGAGAAAAATTAGTGTCTTTACATAATAGATGAATAAATAAAAATAGTACAATTGAATCAGGATTAACTAAAAATGCAGGGAAATAGCAGTAATACAAACTTGAAATTATTAACAAGATATTAATTGACAAAGGCAGAACTTAATGACTTAGAACATATGGCAAAGTGGACCCAATAAATAGATGCAAACTTTGTTTATCAAAACGAGTAATGCAGATAAACTGTTAATTAACCTGATTGAGAAAAAATGGAAGAGCACACACAAAACCCAAAATAGAGGTAAAAATAACCATAAATACAGAAAATTTAAATGCTCATAAAACATTACTTTGATCTACTTTACTCAAAGTTATTAAAAAGTATTGACAAACTGAATTTTTGGTGGGAAAATGTAATTAACCAAAATATAAACACAAAAAAGCACCAGGCTACAATAAGTTTCCCAAGAGAATTTAATTAAGCCTTTAATAATAAACACTTCTAGGAATATTTAAACTGTTACGAGACACATAAAAATTCTATAATGAAGTAAAAAAACATTAATAAAATAGGAAAGTGTTATATGCAAGAAAAAACTACAAACCAATCTCACTATGAATATAGAAACAAATTTCTGACATCATCAGCAACACATTAAGGAAATTATCTGCTATTGCCAAATGGCATTTATTCCAGAAATGAAAGGCTAGTTCAATAATGACTAAAATGAATTATTATGAAGAAACATTATGCCATCATTTCTATAAATGTTGAAAATCATTTTCCAAAATCAAATATCTATTCTTGATATAAACTCTTAAAAATAAAGTCAGAATAGATAAATACTACCTCAACATGATAAAATAAGCATCTCAAAAAATGCCAGAGCAATACTTGTAGAAAAAAATTTAGAATCATTCTCTCATAAGCCAGGAACAAGGTACGTGTCTCCACTATTATTATGATTAATTCAATTGAGTCTGGAGAACCACATATTTAGGCGAGAAAAAAAAATTACAAATGTTGGAAAGAAATGGTAAAAGTATATTGCTATATAATGATGACATGATTATATAATCTGAAAAACTCAATTATCTAAAAACCACTAGTAATAATAGAAGGTGGTAAGGTACAAAAATAAATATACAATAATTGATAGCCTCCGCTTACACAAAAAATGAGATGTTATAACGGAATACAAAACCTTAATTATATTGGCCACAATAAAAGATAGGATGCCTGGTATACTACTTTTTTTAATGGCTGCTAAAACAAATTACCACAAATTTGGGGGCTTAAAACAAGATAAATTAATTATCTCACAGTTCTAGATGTTGTGAGTCAAAAATAATTTTCACTGAACTAAAATCAGTGTCAGCTGGACTTCATTCCTTCTGGAGGCTTGGAGGGAAAGCACATTCCTTGTCTTTCACAGCTTCTAAGGGGGCTGCTCATGTTCCCTGGCTCATGGTCCTTTCTTCACTCTTCAAAGCCACTTCAGACTAAGTTCTTCTTGTGCTGGTAACTCCCTTCTCTGTCTCCTTCTTTCACTTGTAAGTAGCCTTGTGATTATACTGGGCTCACCTGAATAATCCAGGATAATCTCTACATCTCAAAGTCAGCTGATGAATGATTTTAATTCTACCTGCAATCATAATTCCCCTTTCCACGGAAACTCCTAATACATTCATAGTTTCTGAGCTTTAGGAGGTGAACATCCTTAGTGGGAAGGGCATCTGCCTACCTCATTTAGTAATAAATTTGACAATGAAAGGGCAGTGATTTTTACAAGAAACTTTGAGATGATTCAGAGTCACAGAAGAATTCTTGCACAAATGGAAAGGTATACTACTTCCTTGAACAAGGAGAAATAGTGAGTACTTGGGTTGCAAGAAACAAAATCATAAATATGTTCAATTATCCCTGAATTAATCCACACATTTAATGCAATACATATGGAAACCACAAACAAGCAGGAATAACCAGGGAAATTCTGAAAAGGAAGAGTAATGGGGGTGTTACCAGATGTTAGAGAATATTATTAAGCCTCAATAATTAAAGCAGTGTGATATTGCTCACAAATAAACACACCAATAAAACCACATTAAAAGTCCATAAATAGGCCCAATTGCATATGGAAATTTTAAAAATAAGAAAGGTAGTATTTTAGACAACAATGAAAATATTGTTTATTTAAACTAAATCATGTTGTGACATTTTGGTAGCAATCTGGACTAAAATAAGTTCTCTTCCATGTCTCATTTAATACCATGGTACATTTCGATGAAGAAAAAAACCCCATAGAGATAAAACTATAGAAGTAGTATAGAAATTCATTGTTAAAAATGTTGTAATCTCAGAATAGGGAAGGCTTTCCTAATAATAATGAAAATCCCAGAAGTCATAAGGGAAATTATAGAAACTTCTACTACTTAAACATAATAACAGCAATGAAGAAGAAAGACAAAATTCATCATAAATAAATTCAAATTTTCATAACAGCTATTTGTAACTGAGACAAAGCCTAATTTCCTCAATATTTAGAACACTTCTACAGATTGGAAAAATAGGGACCAATAAATAAATAGAAAAAAATTTAAAGGATTACAAAAAGATAGCAAAGATAATTTGAATTTTTGATATGGGGAGAGATTCTAAACCAAACTTTCTTTAATAAGATGAATAAAGAGTAAATCTACAGTGAGATACTATTGGTCACATTTCAGGTTACCAAGGATACAAAAGGTTAATAGTCTGTGGATGAGGGTGAGAAACAAAGCTACTCTGGTTTCTTGCTTGTGGGAATGTAAATTAGCACAATCCCTGTGAGAGATAATGTCCATAAAAATTACATAGTACATTTCTTAATACCCAGCAATCCCACCACTGCAACATATTCAGTTATGTATCAAGTGAAATGATTATTGCAGCAATCCTTTTTTAATAGCAAAATATTACAAAAATACCAAAGTATTTATCAGTAGAGAACTAGCTAATGAAATTATAGTACATCACACAATGGATAGTATTTAGCTGTAAAGCATAACCAGGAAGGTCCTTATGTGGGGGTATGGAAAGACGACCAGGATTTAAAAAGCAAGTGGAACAAGGTGTGTAACATTGAGGTATTACCCATGTGAAAAACAATGAAGAATGTATACGTGATAGTTAACTAATACTGGCAAAGCACTTCCTATCCACTCCTGTCTAAATCTCCCTGTAAGGCATGTACTGCCATTCCTTTCTCTAGACAGTAAACAATATATCAGTCTTGTGCACTGCTTTGTCTTCAGCATCCAGCACAGGATTTGGGCTTTTTGTTTCTAAATTTTGCATTTATTTTTCACTTTTTAAAATTGTGTTTTCAGACTATAAACTGAAGGAGTTTTTCTCTGGAATGGAATGCGTATTTTTATTTGGCTAATATGTGATTACATTTTTTGGTAAGACTTTCTTGAATAAGGAGAACTAGCAAGTACTTGGATTGGAAGAATCAAACCATAAATACGTCAATTATTACTAAATTAATCTACACGTTTAAGGCATGATATGGTTTGGCTGTGTCCCCACCTGATTCTCATTTTGAATTGTAGCTCCCATAATTCCCATTGTGGGAGGAGACCCCGTGGGAGGTAATTGAATCATGGGCGTGGTTTCCCCATACTGTTCTGGTAGTAGTGAATAAGTCTCACATGGTCTGCTGGTTTTATAAGGGAAAACCCGTTTCACTTAGTTTTCATTCTCTCTTGCCCTCTGCCGCGTAAGAAGTCGCTTTACTCTTCCTTCGTCTTCCACCATGATTGTGAGGCCTCCCCAGCTATATGGAACTGTAAGTCAGTTAAATTTATTTTTCTGATAAATTACCCAGTCTCAGTATGTCTTTATTAGCAGCTTGGGAACAAACTAATACAATAGAATTTCATTTTTTTAAAAAGGCGAGCTAATAGAACGATGTCAGAAAGAGACAAGCTGATGCTAAATGTTTGCTGATGAAATGAATGAAGGGTTCTTTATGAAAAGATGAAAAAAAAAAAAAACCAAAAACTGAAGCTCAGATAGGTTAAATAATTGACCCCCATCCCACAACCAGTATGTGGAGGAGTCTCACACCGGGATGCAGTACTTTTGGAAGTATACACCCCTACTCACACAGAGAGCTCATCCTATTAATTGTGAAGAAAAGAACCGGCCCAGGGGCCAGGGGTAAAGATCAGGCTTTTGCTACACGCACTTTCCTATGTTTTTGAATTTTGAAATATGTGAATGTTATATATTCCAAAAATACGTTAAAAATGTAACTTACAAATAGGAATACTCATGGGTAGAAACACCAGAGGCAAGCACGAAATTCTTTAAAAAAATAAATAATATAAATATATTTTGTAATTAACACTGTTACACAAAGGAGGATTCCTGAAATACATCTTAAGATACTTAGGATTTGAAAACACAAGATGAAGACAAAACTCAAATACATCGACAAGAGCTGGGGCTAGAAAGTTGCAAGAAATAGAGGCAGTGTGCTGACTTTCAGTTCTGTCTCTTGCAGAGGACGGCCTCTCTGGATAATTTTTCTGAAGATGTACATGTAATACATAGAAACCCAACTCAATTATTTAAAAGTACAAGCATAATTTCTAACCATCTAAAAAACCATCTTTCCTCCTGTGGGCAATGAAAACAAACCCATAACTGAAAATACAAGTGGAAAGACTTTATTAAATACACAATAATTCCATATGGACTCATAAGTAAATCCCAATCCATATTAATAAAATGTTCAAAGTGACTCAGAAAACTTGAGTGGGTAAAAATACAATCAGCAAGTGTAAATGGGGAGAATTTATCAAAATTACATAAAATACAATTTTGAAAATATTAAACAACAACAGGATTCCTCTAAGATCTTTAAAATTATAAACCAAACAATTTCTTTTTGTTTTTGTTTTTGTTTTTTTTTTTGAGATGCAATCTTGCTCTGTCTTCCAGGCTGGAGTGCAGTAGCGTGATCTCGGCTCACTGCAACCTCCACCTCCCAGGTTCAAGCAATTCCCTGCCTCATAAGTAGCTGGGATAACAGGTGTGAGCCACAGCGCCCGGCTGAAACAATTTCTTAATAAGCCTTTATGTAACAACTAACCTGACATCAGAACACCTGAAGAAAACATTGCAGGGACTGAGATGAGAAACACAGGCAACAGCAATAGAAGGGAAAGAATTTAAAAATCAGTTTTTTGTCCTTGGAATATTATGTGTATAAAAGTTGTCCCTACATAATAGTCTAAATAATATAGTAAAATATGAATTCTATTCAATAAATAAATATATTAAGAGCTATAACCTGCAAACAGAATATTTTTTTAAGCAGCTTCTAGAACATTTTATAAAAATGTAATCACACAGTAGCCAAAGAGAAATATTACTGAATTCCAAAGAAGAAAAGTACTTCAGCTCATATTCTGAAACTACAATTTAATACCGTGAAAAATAAATACTAAATTTAGAAACAAAAGCCCCTAAGGTATTTGACTTTTTTTTTCCTTTTGTGATGGAGTCTCACTGTGTCCCCAGGCTGGAGTACTGTGCTGTGAGCTCTGCTGCAACCTTCACTTCCCATGTTCAAGTGATTTCCCTTGTCATGGTCTCCCAAGTAGCTGGGACTACATGAACACGCCACCGCATCTGGCTAATTTTTGTATTTTTTTTTTTTAAGTATAGATGGGGTTTCACCACATTGGCCAGGCTGGTCTGGAACTCCTGAACTCAAGTCATCTGCCCTCCTCAGCCTCCCAAAATTCTGGGATTATAGGCGTGAGCCACCACACCCAGCCATGTTTGACACTTTACTAACATTATATTGTAACAAACTCTTGGGGCAAAAGGAGCTGACATCACAATTACAGAGTATTTTTAAAATAATGACAATAACATGGTCTTAAGTATTTTTAGTTCAAAAAAATAAATGAAATTTCAAATTAAATATTCACATTCATAAGTTATATAAAATAATCCTGGGAACACAAAGAACAAAACTAATGAAAATGAAAACCTAAATATGTGCATTAGTGGACAGAAAAATAGTATGATTGCCCACAGCTGATTCTTGGGGGAAAATAATTGAACCACTGACTTTCCCATTTAAAAGAAAATAAAATGCAGCACAATTGGGGAAACATTAGATACGACAAATGAAAAAGTAAATGCTAAGGAAGTTAAATAATTTTAAGAGAATATTTTACTGTTTCACTCAATTCCATGTTAATAAATTAACAAATTTAGATAGATTATATTATATAAAAGTTACACTATTTAAAATGGACCAAAGAAGAGAAAGAAAACATAAAATATAAAAACATAAATAGAGGTCAAAACTCATGAGATTGTCTAAGAGCTATACCAAAAAAAAAAAAAAAAACAAAAAAAAAACCACAAAACAAAACAAACAAACAAACAAACAAACAAAAAAAACCCAACAGGCTCAGATAATTGCAATGGTTAAAGTTTTAGTTTGTTACACCCAACATGAAACATCTGATGTTTATGGGAAATAAACAATCTCATCAAAAGAGCCAAAAGAAAGCTCTGCTTTCTATTTTTTATCATGAGACTATGTGACTATGATACCAAAACTTGTCAAATATAGCACAAAACTGAAGACTAGTATCCAAAGATACTAAGAAAGCAATATATCAAAATAACCACAGTATGACTCCAGAATGGTTATTCCAAGGGATATAGATACAATTGCAAATGAGGAAATTTATTAGTATAATTTCTTATAGTTAAATTCAAAGATAAAGAATGTGCAGTTATTCTGATAAAAAAAGGCTTTGTTAAAATTCCATCTTTGTTCCTGACAAAACTCCATGCATTTATTATTTACTGAAAACTCCAAACACCTGAAACTAATTTGAAAAAATAACCTGAAACAAGACTTCAAAAGCCTTTGTTAAGCCTCTAAATCTAATTTTTAGTTTGTAGGAAATAGAAATGATAAAGTAGTAAGTTAAATATCACCTAGGAAGAACAATCAGATAAATGCAGTTTGGAAAAAATGTGAAAGTCAACTTATACAGATATATATATAGAGAGCAATTATATCCATGTATTTGATTCTCAAGTGGTATTAGTGATGAAATATTTTTAGAAATGAGAAAACTATTGCCCTATCATCATTATTATTGTTAGTATTTTTTGAGATGGAGTTTCACTTTTGTTGCCCAGGCTGGAGTGCAATGGCGTGATCTCAGCTCACTGCAACCTCTACCTCCTGTGTTCAAGCATTTCTCTTGCCTCAGCCTCCCGAATAGCTGGGATTACAGGAATGTGCCACCATGCTTGGCTAATTTTGTATTTTTACTAGGGATGGGGTTCTTCCATGTTGGTCAGGCTGGTCTTGAACTCTTGACCTCAGGTGATCTGAGGCCTTCCAAAGTGCTGGGATTACAGGCGTGAGCCACTGTGCTCAGCCTGTTTTTGTACATTTTCTTACAGGTACTAGACAATCAAATTAAGCAACACATTCGCAAAAGGAAGAGGCAAAAATGTTTAAAAGGAGAGAGAAAAGAAAATTGCTTTTGCAGGGGTTATGTCAAAGGTAACAATTAAGGCTGATTCCCTGCAGGATCCTAGAAAGCTCTATGAAAAGCAAATACATCTGTGGTGACAGTCAACGGTTCATTGTCAGCTACAGCTTCAAAGCTTGAATTCCAGTATATTTATCCTACCATTAAACAAGCTGGTATCTCCTTAAGCATGCAGGTTAAAGATTTATAGCTCAAGATCTGGGGTTCTTCTCTCAGAATCTGAGGTTCAACTCAGCTAGATCCCACTCTCTACCCTAGAATAAAAAAGACAGTAAGATACCTATTCACCTGATACTCCTAATCCTAGAGCTGAGGCTCTAGGATTCCCTCAGCAAAAGCTATACTAACAGTCTTAGTGGAAATCCAAGAAAATAAATAAAAACAAAACTGTTAGATACATAATAGAATTTAATGAGATTTTAAATTATTATTACAAAACCATTAAATTATTATTACAAAACCATTAACAAACAATCATCAGAGCTTAAATGAGTCAACATACATGCAATAATATATATATATGCAACCTGTGGAAATGAAGCAAATGCAAGTGATACCAATGATTCCTAAGAATTGTCCAAGACATAGGAGTCAATCTCACTAGCCGCAGGCATTATTCACAAATGCCAGCAGGGCAAGCAGTATCTGACTGGGCAAGGAACATGCAAGAGGCCAGAGGAGGTAGAAACCAGATAACCTTAACCCTTCTCTGCATTGTGAGGTCATCAAAGCCACTCTTCTCCTTACCAACCCTCATAAAAATTCCATCTTGGATCTAAGTTGGGTTGGGAGAAGCGAACCCTGAGAAAACTGAGTTAATGAGCATTATTTTTCCGAGGAGAGTCTGAGCATAGATTACATGTACTGAGCGCTGCTCAAAATTGCCAAAGCAAAAGGTAAACCCACTTAAAGTATGGAATGAGACTGAGATGTACAGCAGATTGGACATCACTACTAGTTTTATTCCTACAAACCAACTGGTGGAGGTGCATGAAGAAGACCAGACAAGATACAATGTATAGAATAAATGAATTTTCATTTTCTTTGAACATCGGAATTTTACAGTGAGTTAAGTTTGTTACCAGAGAGACAGTGACAGATGTTTTTTAAGGCGCAGACAAAATAGGAAAGGAAATGTTAAAATTCTAGCATGTATTATCATTTTCTCAAGATTGATTAGGTTTTCAGAAATTAATTTTCACCTATCTGTATTTTGGCAATTATAAAAAGTAAATAGACAAATTAGCACACACAAAAAGAAAACTGAAGAAAATAGGTGAGAAATTTTAAGGCACACTGTATGCTAGGCAGCACGCTAAATCCTTAATGTTGGTGACTTATTTAATCTTCCCATCAACACCATGAGTTCTCTTGTTACTCCTATTTTACCGAATATGAGACTTGGAAACACGACGTAACCTGGCCATTGCCATAAAGCTAGGTAATGCTGAATCATAGAGTGGTAGCCAGGCAGTGTAACTTCAGAGCACCTAAACTTAAGCAACACATTCTGCTTCCCACAAGGTACCATAGGTCTTCCATTAGATGAACTGAGGCTGGCTCTTGTACATCTTCTCCCTTCTCATCATTTCTATAAGCAAAACTGGCAAAAGATGTAACCTGAAAATTCCCATTGTAAACTGGGTGAATGTTTCTGATGGGCTCATTTGGACATCTTAAATGCATTTTATACACTTGGGAATTAGCCACAAAATGAGCTTTATGGAAATTGTGGACAACTTTTCCAGGAAGGGAGATCCTAATATCATATGTTTATTTTTTTCCTTTTATCTACCAAATAGAATTGCTGGCATTTCATAGAATTATAAAATATCAGATCTGCAAGAAAGATCCCATCTAGTCTACCATCATCAGTCACTTCAAATTATTTTGTTAAAATTTGTTTACAAGCTCCTAGAGCACTGCTGGTAACATGTTAGCCATATAGTATGATTTGTTGCTATTATATAAATAGCTCCAGTATTTTATATTGATTACTTATTATCACAGAGCCTTCTGGCCTCTTCTTTAGTGCTTTACTTAAACAGATCATTTATTGATCATCTATGTTATAACCATATTATAGGAGATACAAAAATAAGATTGAGTATCTACCTTCAGAAGTTTGTAAAATAGTGGTGAAGACTAGATATGCAAATCCTCTAGTGCAGAAGATATTGCTGTAACTATCTATGAAAAGTGTGTTACTTGTGCTGTGAGAGACCCTTTCTGTTGGGAGAATAAAGGAAGCTTCATGTAGAAAGTTCCATTTTAATTAATCCTCAAATATGGGTAGGATTTCAACTACAGGAAAATTGGGAGAACCTATGCTTGCAATGGGATGAAGGATTGGAGATCAATACGCTCAAAGCTTTGAGTAACCCAGATTGGTTGTGCTGAAGATGAATGAGAAGAATGAGACAAGGCTAAGAACTTAGATTGGAACCCAATACTGAATATCCCCTAATGGCCAATAAAGAAGCTAGCACTGTATTCATTATAAACAGGATGCCATTGAATTCTTTTTGATGAATATCACAAGTACAGGCTTAATCATGTGACTATGTACTTGTTTTGATTGACGATTTAAAAAGCTGGATTTAGAAATACAAACCAGAACGCTAATACAGCAGTTCAGTTGAGGACTTGGGAAAGGAGTCCTAGAAATGGAACGAGAGGATAAACACAGCATCACTGTCTGTGGGACTTAGTGACAGATGGTGAGAAAGGAGAGAAAGGAAATGCTAGGATTTTGAGTTTGGATGCTCAGAGGAATTGTGATATAATTGAGGAGGGGGGAATACTCAGGATCAGGGACTAGAGAAATCATTAACTTTCATTCTTACATGAAGAATTTGAAATGCCTGTGGTACTTCAAGAGATAAATGTCCTACAGGTGGTAGGAAATACCATAATATAATGGGAAAGAACGGTTATCTTGGGAACTATAAATTTTGGAGTCATTCACATGATATGATAGTCACAGTGTTAAGATAGTCAGGCTACACAAGATAGATTTAGAGAAAGCAAGCAAGTTGTGGACAAAACCTTGGGCAATGATTATTTATTTGAGACGGAGTCTTGCTCTGTCGCCCAGTTGGATTGCAGTGGTGTGATCTCAGCTCACTGCAACCTCTGCCAACCAGGTTCAAGCAACTCCCCTGCCTCAGCCTCCCGAGTAGCTGAGAATACAGGTGCATGGCTGCCACCACCTCGCCAGGATAGTTTTTTGTATTTTAGTAGAGATGTGGTTTCACCATGTTGGCCGGGGATGATCTTGATCTCCTGACCTCGCGATTCACCTGCCTTGGCCTCCCAAAGTGCTGGGATTACAGATATAAGGGATGGCACCCCGCCAATGGCTGCTTTTCTTTCTTTCTTTCTTTCTTCTTTTTTTTTTTTTTCCAAGCAACAATAGGATTAGGTACAACTAAGAAAAGAGACAGAAAGAAATGGTCAAACACCGAGAAAGAATATTAGAAATAACAGCTGCAATAAGAAGAAATGCACATTTAAAAATAAGATTGGCTGACAATTCCAAATGCTATGAAATATTTAAGGAACAACAGTGGGTGGGGCATTGTTGAAACAGGGAAGGCTTTTTTTGTAGACACCCTTTATTGGATTGAGAATGTTCCCTTGCATGTCTAGCTTCTGGTTTCTTAAGAGAGAGAGAGAGAGAGTGTTTGTGTGTGTGTGTGTGTGTGTGTGTGTGTGTGTGTGTTTTAAATCATGAAACAGTTTTGGATTCTGGATTCTCTGTACTGTTCCGTTGATCTGTGTGTCTGTTTTTATACCAATATCATGTTGTTTTGGTTACTGTAGCTCTGTAGAGTAACTTAAAATGAGGTAATGTGATTCCTCCAGTTTTGTTCTTTTTGCTTAGGATAACTTTAGCTATTCTGGGTCTTCTGTGGTTCCATATAAGTTTTAGGATTTTGGAGATAGATATGTTTTGTGTCTATAGAAATGATAATGTGGTTTTTATTCTGTATTCTGTTAATATGAAGTATTGCCTTAATTGATTTTCAGATGTGAAACCAACTTTATTTCTGAGATAATTCCACTTGGTCATGCTTTATAATCTTTTTGTATGTTGGTGGTTATGGTTTGCTACTATTTTATTAAGGACCTTTGCATCTATATTCATAAACAATATTGAATTGTGCTTTTTTGCTTATATTGTCTTTAGTTTTGTTATCAGGGTAATACTGGCCTCTTAGGATGAGTTGAGGAGTGTTCTCTCATATTTTAAAAGAGATTGTCAAGAATGAACACTGATTATCCTTTATTTGTTTGGTAGAATCACCAGGGAAGCTTTCTGGACTTGGATTTTTCTTATTGGGTAGGGTTTTAAAAGCTGTTACTGTTACTAACTTCATTTTCCACTTGGCATAGGTGTATTTAGGTTTTCTATTTATTCTTAGGTCACTTTCCCTAGTTCATGTCTTTCTGTAATTTGTCCTTTCATATAAGTTATCTTTGTCAGCATATAGTTCTTTGTAGTATTCCCTTGTAAACATTTTATTTCTTTAAGGTCAGTAGGGATGTTTCCTCTTTCATGACTGAATTTAGTAATTTAAGTCTTTGTTTCCTTAATTGGTTTAGCTAAAAGCTTGCCAAATTTGCTGATCTTTGAGAGAATCAATTTTCTTTTTTCTTAAACATTTTTATGCTCTCTGTTTCATTTATTATGATTTTTATCTTTCTGCTTGTTTTGCTTTCACTTGCTCCTAACTTCTTACAAGGTAATAATAGGTTGGCCGGGCGCGGTGGCTCAAGCCTGTAATCCCAGCACTTTGGGAGGCCGAGGCGGGTGGATCACCAGGTCGACAGATCGAGACCATCCTGGTCAACATGGTGAAACCCCGTCTCTACTAAAAATACAAAAAATTAGCTGGGCATGGTGGCGCGTGCCTGTAATCCCAGCTACTCAGGAGGCTGAGGCAGGAGAATTGCCTGAACCCAGGAGGCAGAGGTTGCGGTGAGCCGAGATCGCGCCACTGCACTCCAGCCTGGGTAACAAGAGTGAAACTCTGTCTCAAAAAAAAAAAAAAAAAAAAAAAAAAAAAAAAGGTAATAATAGGTTATTTATTTGAGCTTTTTTTTTTTTTTTTTTTTTTTTTTTTTTTTTTTTTTTTTTTTGAGACTGTCACCCAGGTTGGAGCAAAGTGGCTCAATCACTGCAGCATCCACCTCCTGGGCTCAAGAAATCCCCCCACAGCCTGACAAGTAGCTGAGACTATAGGCACAGCACGCCCAGCTAATTTTTGTCTATTTTGTAGAGTCAGGGTTTCAGCGTGTTGCTCAGTCTTGCCTTCAACTCCAGGTCTCGGGCAATCCACCCACTTCTGCCTCCCAAAGTGCTAGGATTACAAGCCAGAGTCACTGCACCCAGCCTTTCTCTTCTTTTCTAAGATAGGCATTTATCACCATAAATTTCTCTCTAAGCACTGCTTTATCTTAACCCCATACATTTTTCTATGTTGTTTTTAAATTTTTATTCATCTAAAAGCATTTTTCTCATCTTTTTTTGTGATTTTATTTGACTCATTAGTTATTTTAGGGATATGTTGTTTCTTTTCTACATATTTGAGAATTTTCCAAATGACTTTCTGTTACTGATTTTTAATTTAGTTGTATGTATTTTTATTTTTAATTTTTCTTAATTTTTTTTCTTTTGTCTATTTCTCCCTTCAACACTGTCATCGTTGGCTTCCTCAGTTGTGGGGGGGTCTATTGTTACATGAATGTGATACCCCTGCTCATTTTACCCCCTTATTTTTGTTTTGAGTCTGGACTTCTAGAGTTGTTCTGGTCAGCACCATCAGAAATTGTGTCTGCTAGGAGCAAGGTTTTCAGCTTTTATTGCTGCATTTCTGTGTGGTTTGGATATGGCTTTCACTGTACAAGGAGCCTGTGAGTTTGCCCTACTTTCATCAATGACCTACTATATTAGGTCCTTTTCACACTGCTGATAAAGATATACCCAAGACTGGGGGCAAAAAAGAGGTTTATTGGACTCACAGTTGCACATGGCTGGGTAGGCATCGCAATTAATGGTGTAAGGCAAAGAGGAGCAAGTCACATCATATGTAGATGGCAGCAGGCAAATAGAGAGCTTTTAGAGAGAAAATCCTGTTTTTAAAACCATCAGATCTCATAAGACTAATTCACTATCACAAGAACAGCACAGGACAGACATGCTGCAGGCTTCAGTCATCTCCCACTGGGTCCCTCCCATAACTCATGGGAAATATGGAAGCTACAAGATGAGATTTGGGTGGGGATACAGAGCCAAACCATATGATTCTGCCCTATTGACCCAGCCCCTCCCAAATCTCATATCTTCACATTTCTAAACCAATTATGCCTTCCCAACAAAGTCCCAACTCATTTCACCATTAATGCGAAAATCCACAGTCCAAAATCCCACCTAAGACAAGTCCCATCTGCCTATGAGCCTGTAAAATCAAAAGCAAGTTAGTTACTTCCCAGATACAGTAGGGATACAGGCATTGGATAAGTATAGCCATTTCAAATGGGAGAAATGGCCAAAACAGAGGGGCTGCAGGCTCCATGCAAGTCTGAAATCCAGTAGCGCAGTCATATCTTAAAGCTCCAAAATGATCTTCTGTGACTGCATATCTCACATCCAGATCATGCTGATGGAAGAGGTGGGTTGCCATGGTCTTGGGCAGCTCCATCCCTGTGGCTTTGCAGGGTACAGTCTCCCTCCAGGCTGCTTTCATGGGCTGCTGTTCAGTGTCTGGGGCTTTTCCAGGCCCACAGTGCAAGCTGTTGGTGGATCTATCATTCTGGGATCTGGAGAATGGTGGGCCTCTTCTCATAGCTCCATTAGGCAGTGCCCCAGTAGGGACTCTGAGTGGGGTCTCCAACCCACATCCTTCTGCACTGCCCTAGCAGAGGTTCTCCTTGAGAACCCCACCCCACAGCAAACTTCTACCTGGGCATCCAGGTGTTTCCATACATCTTCTGAAATCTAGGCAGAGGTTCCCAAATCTCAGTTCTTGACTTCTGTGCACCCACAGGCTCAACACCACGTGGAAGCTGTCAAGGCTCGGCGCTTGCACCCTTGGTCCAAGCTCTATGTTGGTACCTTCCCACCATGGCTATAGTGGCTGGGACACAGAGAACCAAGCTTCTAGGCTGCACACAGCATGGGGTCCCTAGGCCTAGATGATGAAACCATTTTTTTCCTCTTAGACCTCCAGCCCTGTAATGGGCTGGGCTGCCCTGAAAACCTCGGACTTGCCCTCCATACATTTCCCCCATTTTCTTGTGGATTAACATTCTACTACTCATTAACTTTCCAAATTTCTACAGCAGGCTTGAATGTGTTCTCAGAAAATGAGATTTTCTTTTCTATTGCATTGTCTGATTGCAAATTTTTTGAACTTTTATGCTATGCTTTTCTTATAAAACGGAGTGCCTTTAACAGCACCCAAGTCATATTTTGAATGCTTTGGCTGCTTAGAAATTTCCTCTGTTAGATACCTAAATCATCGCCCTCAAGTTCGAAGTTCTACAAATCTCCATGGCAGGGGCAAAATGCTGCCGGTGTCTTTGCTAAAACATCACAAAGTCACCTTTGCTCTGGTTCCCAACAAGTTCCTCATTTCCATCTGAGACCACCGTTAACTTGGACTTTATTGTCCATATCAGTATCAGCATTTTGAGCAAAGTCATTCGACAAGTCTCTAGGAAGTTCCAAACTTTCCTACATTTTCCTGTCTTCTTTTAAGCCCTCCAAACTGTCCATAACTCTGCCTGTTACCCAGTTCCAAAGTGCTTCCACGTTTTCAGGTATCTTTTCAGCAATTCCCCATTCTACTGGAACCAATTTACTATATTAGTCCATTTTCACACTGCTGATAAAGACATACCCAAGACTGGGCAATTTACAAAAGAAAGAGGTTTATTGGACTTACAGTTCCACGTGGCTGGGAAGGCCTCACAATCATGGCAGAAGGCAAGGCAGAGCAAGTTACATCTTTCTGTCACATGGATGGCAGCAGGCAAAGTGAGAACTTGTGTGGAGAAACTCCTGTTTTTAAAAGCATAAGTTCTTATGAGACCCATTATTATCATGAGAATGGCATGGGACAGACATGTCCCCATGTTTCTCTCTTCTCCCACTGGGTCCCCTCCACAACATACGGAATTTATGGAAGCTACAAGATGAGATTTGGGTGGGGACACAGAGCCAAACCATTTCATCTGTTTTGAAATTTCTCTCTCTGGTTGTTCCCCAGATAGCATGGCTTTAGGCATATGTGTTGCCTTCTGGAGAACCAGGGTTGACATGTTCTAGCTAGCATCTCTTTGACTATATTGTTGTCTGATCTCCCTGTTAAGATTCTGGCTGATCCAACTCGATGGGTATCACACTGGCTATTAGGATCTACTAATTTCTAGCTGATTTTACTATTATTTTTGACAATTCTCTGGGGCATAAATTACCCCATAGTTGGATCCAAATAAAGTGGGACCCCTTGGTATCACACCCAGTTGTTAGGCACTACTAATCGGTAGCTGGTCAGTGCTCTTATCTTTCATTTTTTCCTTCTTTTGCTTAATTTCTTTTTAATTTTTTCTTTATTTTATAGCTACTTAAAATAGAAGCTTACATCAATTTCAGACCTTTCTGTTTCTATATAACTGCATGATTCTACACATTTTTCTCAATTCTCTTCTTCATCTGTATTTCTCAAATTTTAAGATATCGTTCTTTCATTTCAATTTAGTTCAAAATATTTTCTACCTTCTCTTAATTGTTTCTTTGAAACTGGTCATTTAGAATTATGCTGTTTAATTTTCAGCAATATGGGGGATTTTCCAAATAGCTTCTGCATTTGATTTATAGTTTAATCTGATTTTTATCAGAAAATATAGTACATATAATTATTTTAAATTTATGAAATTTTTGATGACCCCAGTATATGATTTATCTTTTGAATATTCCACATGCATGTGAAACAAATATGTATTCTGCTGTTGCTGGGTAGAGTATTTTATAACATCAATTATGTGATGTTGATTGATAATGTTACCATTATTAACAATAAGTATAATGTATCTTACTAATTTTTGTCTATTTGTCTGCTTTATAAAATATTAAAAGCACGTTGAAGTGTCTAAACATAATTATACATTAATTTATTTCTACTTTCAGTTAAATTGGTTTTTGGTTAGTATATTATGTTCTATTATAAAGTGAACATTAGTTTTTATTAAGAGTATTTAATGTTCTAGGTTAATAGCTATTTCTTCTTGATGAATGGACTCTTTTTTTTTTTTTTTTTTTTTGAGACGGAGTTTCGCTCTTGTTACCCAGGCTGGAGTGCAATGGCACGATCTCGGCTCACCGCAACCTCCGCCTCCTGGGTTTAGGCAATTCTCCTGCCTCAGCCTCCTGAGTAGTTGGGATTACAGGCACACGCCACCATGCCCAGCTAATTTTTTTGTATTTTTAGTAGAGACAGGGTTTCACCATGTCGACCAGGATGGTCTCAATTTGTTGACCTCATAATCCACCTGCCTCAGCCTCCCAAAGTGCTGGGATTACAGGCTTGAGCCACCATGCCTGGCTAATAGACTCTTTATCATTATAAATTATCTGTTTATTGTTGATAGTATTTCCTGCTCCCCCAAATTCTTCTTTTCCTGATGGTAATATCATGAATACATCTTTGTTTCAAACAGTTTATTCATGGTATATCTCTTATTCATCCTTTGCTTTTAATGTATATGTGTCATTATACTTAAAATACATGTTTTGGAGATACCACGAGATTCTTGGTTACATATTCAATTTGAAGGTCTGCTTTTCATTTTTTAAGACTATTCATATTTAATGTAAATATTGATGATGTTGGGTTGGAATGTTGCATCTGCTACATATTTTTTATTTGTCCCTGCTATGGTTTGAATGCATGTTTTCCCCCAAAATTCACATGTTGAAATTTCATCCCAATTGTGGTGGTATTAAGCAGTGGGACTTTTGGGAAGTGACTAAGTCATGAGGGTTCCACTCATGACTGGGATTCAAATTCTGGTGTTTTAGAGAGCTACCTGATCCTTCTATATTTTCAGTCATGTAAAGACACATAATCTATCCCTTTTTGCCTTCTTCCATTTTAGGACACAGCAGGAAGGCACCATCTTGCAAGCAGGGAGTGGCCCTCAGCAGACACTGAATCTACTGGCGGTGACTTGAGCTTGGACTTCCCAGCCTGCTTAACTGTGAGAAATCTATTTATATTTTTAAATGAATTAACCAGTGTCAGTTAATTTTCTTTCAGCAACACAAACAGACTCAGAGAGCTTCATATGCTATTTGCTGTCCTTTCCCTTTCTTCTTTCTTGCATAGTAATTGATTTTTTTTGTTATTTCAATGTGTCACCACTACTGAATTACATGCCATATCTCTTAAAACTTTTTCGCTAGTGATTGTTATAGAGTGTATGTGTATATACATATACACACATATATGCATATAAATAGACATATTTACATTATTGCAATCTATATACAATAATGTTACAGTTGATCGTTGAAAAACACAGTTTTGAATTGTGTGGATGCATGCATATGCAGATTGTTTTCAACCAAACACAGGTAAAAAATACAGTGTTCTCAAGATGTGAAACTTGTATATACAGAGAGCTGAATTTTCGTGTAGGCAGATTCCACAAGAATGATTGTGGAACTTGAATATGTGTAGATTTCAGTACGTGTGAGGGTCCTTGAACCAATCCCACTTGAATAATGAGAAACAACAGCGTATCCATTCCTTCATGTATAGAATCAGACTCTCACATTGTGTTTTCCTATTTCTTCTCTTTTTTCTTTGAAGTATTATATATTTTAATTTTTCATATCTTATATACCCCACAAGATATCACTACTTTTGCTTTAAACACTATATTACTTTAATAAACAAGATGTTTTTCATGTTTTCTCACACATATACTCTTTTTAGCATCACTCGTTATTTGTTGTGAATCCAAACTTTCATCTGGTATCTTTTTTCTTTCTTCATGAGATACTAATTTGTCGTGCAGTGCAAAAGAGGTGGAAGAATGCTGGAGGTACATATTCTTATCTGCTGTTGATCTAAAAATGTCTTTATTTCACCTCTATTATTGAATGACATAGTATACACACACACATATATATGTTGGACATAGAATTCTGTTTTTATTTTTCCCTGCTAAGGATTTTGATGAAGTCTTTCCATTATCTTCAGGCTTCTATGGTTTGCACCTAGAAGACTGCCAAAATTATTTTCTTGTCATATTTATATAATGTGCCATTTCTTTTGGGTGCCTTAAAGATTCTCTTTATCTCTCACTTGCACAATTTGATTATGATATGCTTTAATGTCATTTATACTTCTGTTTGGGGTTCAATGGCATTGTTAGATAAAATATAGTTTTTAGCACTTTTGTAAAATTTTGGCTGTTATTTATTCCAGTATTTTTTCCTTTTTGTTTTCCTCTTCTTTTTCTGGAATTCTGGTTATACAAACTATGTCATTTGATATATTCCCACAGGTCCTTGACATTCTGATCATATTTTCAATATGTCTTCTCTCTTTACACTATTTGGAATAATTTCTAATTCATGCTCAATTCACCATGTTTTGAGGTGTTTAATCTCCTGTTAAGTCCAGTGCATTTTTCACTTACATATTGAATATTCATCTGTAGATATTCCATTTGGGTCGTTTTTACATGTCCCATTTCCCTCCTAATTATGTTTCTACTTCCTTTATATCCTTGAGCATGCTCATAAGACATATGTTAGTTGTTTTCATGTGTTTATTTTCATTTTATTATCTTCTCTTTATGGCTCCATTTTTGTTTAGTTTTTCTCCTAGTTATGGGCAATATATTCTTTGTTACATATATGATAACTTTGGACTGATGCTGAACATTTATGCATTTTACATGGCTAGATGATGTATTTTGTTATTTTTCTTTTAAGTGTGTTGAACTTTGTTCTGGAATGTGATTAAGAGACATGTTAATTAGTTGGACCTTTTCATACTTTCTTATGGTATTCTGAGAAGTATTTAGTTGGGGAATAACTTAGCCTCACTTCTGAGACAACTTTTCTGGGGACTCTACTCAATGGCCCATGTGTTACAAAAGATCTCCACTTTCTTACTGGTAAGAACACAATAGTGAAAGTTGTGAGGATTGTTGACTATGCCTCTTTCAAGTCATTCTTTCCTGGCCTCAAGTAGTTTCCCCTCATTCATGTATTGACAAAGATTTAGCTAGAAACTCAGAGTTCTCCGTGGATCTCAGAAAACCTCTCTGTCCTCTCCTTTTCTTCTGTATTCTGCCTAAAAAATTCTAGGCATGTCAGCCTCTCCAACATCCAGTCTTGTTCTGCTCAATTCAATTTATGTCTGCTAAGTTTTGTTCGAATTGCCTGTCTATGTGAACAGACAACCTACAGAATGGGGGGAAATTTTTGCAATCTATCCATCTAATAAAGATCTAATATCCAGTGTCTACAAGGAACTTAAACAAATCTGCAAGAAAAAAAAACATTGAAAAGTGCGCAAAGACATGAACAGATACTTCTCAAAAGAAGACACTCATGTGGCGAGCAAACATATGAGAAAAAGCTCAACATCACTGATCATTAGAGAAAAGCAAATCAAACCACAGTGAGATACCATTTCATGCCAGTCAGTATGGCAATTATTAAAGTCAAGAAACAAGAGATGGTGGTGAGGTTACAGAGAAAAAGGAATGGTTTTACACTGTTAGTGGAAATGTAAATTAGTTTAACCATTGTAGAAGACAGTGTGGCAATTCCTCAAAGATCTAGAAGCAGAAATACCATTTGACCCAGCAATCTCATTAGTGGGTGTATACCAAAAAGAATATGAATTATTCTATTATAAAGATACATGCATTGCAGTACTACTGACTATAATAACGACATGGAATAAACCCAAATGCCCATCAATGATAGACTGGATAAAGAAAATGTGTACATATACACCATGGAATACTATGCAACTATAAAAGGAATGAGGTTATGTCTTTTGCAGGAATGTGGACAGATTTGGAAGCCGTTATCCTCAGCAAACTAACTCCGGAACAGAAAACCAAACACTGCATGTTCTCACTTATAAGTGGCAGCTGGACAGTAAGAACACATGGACACATGATGGGTTGGGCGAACAGCATACACTGGGGCCTGCTGGTGGGGGCCAAAGGGAGGAGGAACATCAGAAAAAAAAAGCTCATGGATGATGCTGGGCTTAAAACCTAGGTGAAGGGTTGATTTGTGCAGCAACCCACCATGGCACACATTTACCTATGTAACAAACCTGCATATCCTGCACATGCACCCCAAAACTTAAAAGCTGAAGAAAAAAAAAGAAAATAACAGATACAGAAACTAAAACAAAAAAAAATGAATTACCTCTCTCCTCACTGCAGTCTCAAACTGCCACTATGCAGTAAACTTGGGCCATGATATTCATATATTTTGTTTCATTTTCTAATTTTTAATGGTGGGAAGGCAATTGCTCTAGCAGGTAATTCTTAGTAAGGCATAAACCATGTGACTTTGTAAACGTGAATTTTTAAAATTGAAATAATAATCCTCTTTCAAAGTAATAGTAGTGTTCCAGCACTCTTAATATTTCAGAATTAAAGAGAAATCAAAATAGTTAACATTGATCAGTGCTCACATCTGCACCACAAAAATTACAGGCATTTTATAAACAAGTTCTAAAACTAGAGTAATATTCAAAAGTTGATTCATCATTTTAGGATATCTTCTATGATCAAAGATATTCAGTCCTGAAGGCTTATTAAGCTATTGTATTTGAGAAGTTAATAAAACATATGATCAATACCACTATTAAGTTTTTGGAAGAAAGATGCAATTTTTTTTTTTTTTTTTGAGACAGAGTCTCGTTCTGTTGTCAGCCTCCAGGCTGGAGTGCAGTGGTGCCATCTCAGCTCACTGCAACCTCCACTTTCCGGGTTTAAGCAATTCTCTTGCCTTAGCCTCCTGAGTGGCTGGGCCCCCAGGCACGTGCCACCACGCCCAACTAATTTTTGTATTTTTTAGTAGAGACAGGGTTTCACCATGGTCTTGATCTCCTGACCTCGTGATCCGCCCGTCTTGGACTTCCCAAGTGCTGGGATTACAGGTGTGAGCCACCATGCCCAGACAAGATGCAATTATTTTAAACAATTAGACTCCCTAAGAGTTTGCATGTGTGTTCTCCCTTCCTTTTATTCTGGTAAATTCCTATATATGCTTCTAGATTCAACTCTGATTATGTCTTCACCAGATATGTCTCCTTTCTGTCTCTCTCCAACTGTGTTCGCGTCCTTTTTATGTGCTGTCAAAGCTCTCTGCACATACTACCCTTGTGGGACATACCACCCCACACAACATGACCTCTGTTCTTTTCTGCTTCTTCCATTTCATGTGGGTTTTTCCTTCCTTTTTTTTCCTCAGTGCAGAATTGCTGGAATATTCAGCCCTCACCAAGTATGATAGATTATATATTTTTTAAGGTGTTTCTGTTTCCTTTTCTTCATTTCCATGCCCTCTACTTTCTTCTGGACACTCATCAGCTGTCTTCTGTATTGTGGTAATGAATTTGTTAGTATATATTTTCCACTTCCATATGTGCCCACTTCCTAACCTATTTGACTAAATGATGTTCCGATGGCTCTCCTTTATTTCAACTCTGAGTTCAGTTTCTTCAGCATAGCATAGCACACATTCGTAATTGATCCCCTTACCTACTTTCACTAGTAATGTGAGCTCCTCAAGTACAGGAGTTTTATTTTTGTTTGATTATGTCTTTTCTGGCATCAGCACCTGGCATAGTGACAGTAGAAATTGTAGTTAAAGCATCTGGTTTGTGATTCATTTTCCTCTCATTACCTAGTGATGTTCCCAAAGAAAGAATGCAGGTAATCTAGTCTACTTTAGTTTTAAACATGCTGATAATAACATGATAATGGCTTGGAAGAGAGTCCTTATCAGCAGAATTCTCTTAACAAGGTGTCTCTGTTTTAGGATTACATATAATAAATAGATATCATGAGTAGATTTATGAAGTAGGTTTCTCTGTAGAATATCATGTCAGCCATTTACTGATTTAACTTAATTGTCATAAAATGGAGATAATTAATAACCTAACTGTTCCTTGCTTGCTGAGAAAATAACTTATGTACCTTGCTTAGAGACCACTCTGTTACTTTGGGTGGGCCAGAGAGTGCATGTTTAAAATGGAAAAGATGTGGGAAACCACATGGACGGCCCAGATGTCTCTCTCCTTCACATATGCATCTTAATTGTTTGTGTCTTTAAATTACTAGTAAATCTTGATACTAGCTGTGATAGGCAGAATAATGTCCCACCGAAGATGTACAGGTCCTAAACTCCAGAATATGGGTCTATATTAGGTTACATGACAAAGAGGAACTAAAGCTTCAGATTAAGTTAGGATTGTTCATCTGGTGACCTTGAGATCTCAGGGAAGATCATCCTGGGATATCTGGGTGGATCCAATGTAATCATAAGGGTCTTTATAAATGGAAGAGAAAGGCAGAAGGAGAACCATAGAAATGGCAGCATGAGAAAAATTCAGCCCAAATTTGCTGGCTTCACTGGGTTTATTTCTGTGCTGTCTATGCTGTTCTTTAAAAAGTAAAAATAGAACTACCCTATGATTCAGGAAATCAACTTCTTGGTATATATCCAAAGGAAGTAAAATCACTGTCTTTCAGAGATATTTGCATTACCATGTTCGTTGCAGCATCATTCACATTAGCTAAGAAATGGAAACAACCTAAGTATCCATTGGTGAGTGAATGAAGAAAATTGAGGTATATCAAACTTAAAGGATGTACTCAACCTTAGAAAGAAGAAAATCATGCCCTTTTCAACCTAAGGGATCAAGTTTGAGGACATTACGTTAAATGAAAAAAGCTAGACACAGTAAAAAATACTTCATGATCTCACTTGTATGTGAAATCTAATTAAAATCAAACATACAGTAACATAGAATGGTAGTTACAAAGGGCTAGGAGTTGGGGAAAAAGGAAAGATACTGGTCAAAGAGTATAACCTTTCAGTTATAAAATATGATAGACTCAATGTAGATTATGTTGACTGTAGTTATTAATACTGTACTGTATGCTTGAAATTTGCTAAGGGAATAGATCTCAGAATTTTCCTTTCAGGAAATCATTTATGCTTATATTATAAAATGGGAGACATTACAACTTTGAAAATTAATCTCAATGACTAATGGTAAAAGAAAATGTGAGCAAGTGTATCAGTGGTCAGTCAATACAACTCAATTTAATTTAATACATATTAAACATTGTTGATGTCCTAAGCACCTTAGTAAATTCCATGGATGATTTTTTGAAGGACGATTACAAGATAATATTCTGTCCTTCACGAACCTACCATATAGAAGTAAGTAAATACAGGTAATGTGTGACAGTATTTTAGTGTTAAGGAACATTAAAATATAGTTAGAAAACATTGTGAAAGCTCTAAAAAGAAAAATGTTATGTGCTTGAGTGAAACAAGCAGCGCTTCATAAAGAAGTGTTCTTTGACTTAGTAAGCAAATAATTGCTATAATTTGGAAAGATGTAGGTAGATTCCTGTGTAAAGTTCTGTGGAGAAATTGTATAAAGCATAAATACAGACATTGAAGTGACTAGTTCAGGGCATATTTAAGAAGAGTCGAATATTCTATTTTGATTGTATTCTGTAAAGCCAAGCAGAGCCATGTTCTATGCCCAAAAGAGAGTGAGTCAAATGGTGCTGTGCCTTGGATACCATGCCAGGCAGGTGAAATATATTTCCTGTAGCCAGTGGGGACACATTAGAGGCTTGAACAGGATACTGCTATGATTACAGTTGTACCTAAAAGGATTCTGTGGGCAGTTGTATGTAAGAGAGATCAGAAATAAATAGACATTTAGGAAGCTATTACTATTTTCAAAGAGAAATTTGTAAGTAACATTATAAGTATGCTCTCACATCCATTTATGCCCTCTGAGTTATATCATCTGGTATGCTGATTTTATACACGATCAATTCTTCTGTGCATTCTCCTATCTGCCCTTTGTAAATATTTTCTTTGCACATTCACATTACATTTAAGCTGTATAGCTAAATCCTGAAAATTAAGAATTAGCCGAAAGAAAAAATAACCTCAAATATTCTAAAGTTAGGGTCTAATGGATCATCATATTATCATTTAAGCTCATGTTTACTAAGCATCCAGTGAAAGTATGTGAACTCCTGTGACTTGAGAACAGAAATCAACCAAAAGCCAAGCATCTGCAATAATAAACCAGGAGACTAATATGAGAATAATAAAACCTATGTTTTCCTGCATCAGCAATACACCTCTTTCATAATAAAAACATTATTAAGAAGATGCTATTTTAATGTATGAATGGAGTTTTAACTTTCTTATAAAACTCACTCTTTCCCTTTATTCTCAGGCACACGGTGATCAAATGCTTATTCACTGATGTCAATAATAATAAAGCTAACATTAACATATCTCAGCTGTGTTCCAGACACTGCTGTAAGAATTTAAATATATCAAATCATTTCATGCTCACAGCATTTTTACAAGGGAACATTATTAATTCCCATGTAAAGATCTGGAAATAGGAGCACAGAAGTTGTAACTTGTCCAGGATCACAGAGGTAGTCAGTGGTAGAGTTGAGATTTGAACCCAAGCAGTTGACTTTTAGAGTCCAACTTCTTAACTGCCATAATATATTGCTTCTCAATAGAGTATTTTTGGTGACTTACATGAAGGCACAATGTGTTAGCTTTGTTTCCCAGCTCAGTATTGATTCTGGTCTGCTTCTATCCCACTCAGCTCATTTGGTAGGAGTAACAACCAGACATAATAATGAAGTCGAGAAGGCTAGGGCAGAGGGACAGGAGGAGAAAAGGGGAAGGAAAAGGTACAGATAATTCTTAATGTAGGTAATAAAACCAGTCTTTCAACAAAAACACTAGATATCCAAAAACAGTGTTGTTATGGGGCAACATTTATTTTCTAGAAGGAGTCTTAAGATATCAACTAATGACTATACCAATTTTTGATTGGTAGAAAATAGATTCCTAAATGGTTAAGTCATTATTCTGAGGTCACATATTATGGGAGAGGAAGTATTTAGCTATCTTCTTAAGAGCATTGAGCCTACTGTAATATTTCCATAAATGTGATATGGAAGATGTACACTTTAGAGAATTAGACATGCATGTGACCATTAGAATGATTTTATCTTTATTATTTGTCATTACAGTCGGAGAAATTATCATTATTTCTTTTGTTGAATTTTGGTTTTGTTTTTGCCAGCGTTACAGATGCATGTCTAAACACCTGCGTTCTGCTCTTACCCCAACTTCCCTGATCCTGATAGGCCAACAATGTCTATTCAACTATGAAGAAACCCATTAGCTTTATTATTATCTCCATAGATGTAAATAATATGCTTTTTATTCTATGCTTTCTCAATTTTAAGTATTATGTACTGACCTTCTACCATGATTGTGTTAGATTAATATTGCATAGGTAAATACTATTTGCAGTTCAGCCAAGTAGTGTATCTTATCTTCTTGTCTTTGTTTTGTACACATCTTACTTCCTACGGTGCAAAAAAATGGTCTAGGTTTAGAAAAATTATTTTAGTTTTTTATGGCCTTAAAATTAATTCATCCTCAAATAGTTATCCCCTCATAATTCTCTAAATGTTTTCTCAATATACTCAAAACTCATCAGGTATTTGTTTTATCAGTGTCTCCCTTTAAAAAGTTTCCCCAAGACTTTGCACTTCGATGTGAATCAGTGGAAGTCAACATGCTGAGACCCCTTCCCCATTCACTGAGGGGTTCCTCGTGCATTGTTTCTTAGGTGAGAACCCCTGTTTTCTGTATCCCCTGTCCCTCTCCCTTTCGAACTTCTTTCCTTGTTTATTTTTGCCTGCATCCTACAGTAGCTTCTTGAGAAAGACTGCATTGTCGGTAAATTTTTTGAGAACATGCATTCAGGAAAAAAAAAAAAAAAAACAACAGTAAATTTACTTTCACACTTGATTAATATATTGTTGGAAATAATTTCAGTTTGGAAATTATTTAGTTGGAAATAATTTTAGTTTGGAAATTATTTAATGTAATATTTTAGCCGCTGTTTCATTCTTTTGTAGCTTTCAGTGCTGATGTTGAGAAATTTAAAGACCAGATAATACTTGATCATTCACAAATGATCTGATTTTTTTTTATTTTTTGTATTTTCTTCTGGAAGTTTATGCTTTCTCTTTATTGAAACTTTCACAAGAATATGCTTTGATATGGGTCTATTTTATCCATGATTCTGAACGCTTGCTGGCTTGCTTTCAATTTTGAAAGTCATGTCTTTTTATTTGATAATTTTTCTTGAATTATCTTTTTATTCTCCATCTTCCATATCAAATCTGGTTTTGAACACAGATTTGCTTATTTGTTTTTCTCTGCATTTTATCTTTTTGTAATTTATATTTTTTTCTGGAAGATTTTCTTAACTGTGGTTTCAGATCCTTCTATGGAGTTTATTTTTAATTCTTGAAGACTGTTTATTTAGCTCTCTGACATTCCTATGGTTTTTTCTTTCTTTCGTTTTTTTAAGACGGACTCTTGCTCTGTCACCCAGGCTGGAGTGCAGTGGTGCAATTTTGGCTCACTGCAACCTCCGACTCCTGGGTTCAAGCGATTCTCCTACCTCAGCCTCCCAAGTAGCTGGGACTACAGGTATGTGCCACCACATCCAGCTAATTTTTGTATTTTTCGTAGAGACAGGGTTTCACCACCTTGGCCCGGCAGGTCTCGAACTCCTGACCTCTTGATCTGCCCGCCTCTGCCTCCCAAAGTGCTGGGATTGTAGGTGTGAGACACGGTGCCCTGCCTGTATGTGGTTTTATTTTCATATCTTCTCGTATCTCTCTGAATATATTAATAAAAAAAGTTTATGCCCTTTAAAAGATGTCTTAGTCTCTGTCCCTTTGAAGTTTTTTCATGTTTGTTTTCATCTCTTCTTTTATTTTGGAAACTCTCTGGAGATATCTTCTATATTTGCATGTGTCTTTCTATTTAAGAGTGCAAACTCTTGAGTGTGTTGGTAGATCCTGTCCACTGTTGGGTTTACCGTATGATGATCTGGTTGTGGCACTACATATAGACGTACCTACTTGGGCAGATCGGATCCCTGAGATCATTTTTCTAATCTCTTACCTTGATGTTGTAGCCTTGGCTGCCAGCAATCAGTAAGGAAGAAGGCTGGATTTCACAAAATTCGTCATATAAACGTTTACTGATGTTACGTTTCCAGGCCAATCACACTCTAAATGCATCTGTGTTCATCATCTAGGGACCTCTGTTCTGCCCCCTGCAGAGAATACATCTCTTGTCTTCTGCTGGGATCTGGAAGCGGTGGGGATTGGAGAACTGGATGTCTTAACCACTTTTCAGCAGTCTAATTTGGGCAGTGTAATTACATTTCAACCATTTTGTTCTGAGTTTTCATATCCACTTCCAGAGGTACAAGTTAGTACTGTGTCTGGGGGTTCTGCATTGTCAGGTAGGTTTTTTTCTTGGCTTTTTTCGCTCTTGCTTGAGTTTCAAATTATTTGCGCCTGCTGATCCATTACTATTTGTTCTTCTGCTTTCCAACTCTCAAAATTTTTGTGGCTATCATCCCCTCTCTTACTTCATATGGCCTTCCTTGTATGGCTACATCTTTAAACGTGTCTTCTTGCTGGTAAGCATGAGTGCTGTCTTTCACACGTGCTCTCTCTCTCTGTGTGTCTTACATATATGTTTAACATGCCATATTTTCCAAGATATCCTCTAAATTCTTTGTTATTCCTCAGAAATTTAGGGCAAACCTATAATACACTTTTCACTTGGACAGAAATAATGTTATGAGGGTAATCTAATTCTGAATTAGGTAAATAAAAGCCATAGATAATGAGTAATGCATTCTGCAAAGTGGATTTAGAATGTGAAGAATTCTACCATGTGGCCAACTTTGTTGTGTAGCAAAACCTTTTTTTTTTTTTTTTTTTTTTAAAGGTTGTGGGGTTTTGTAGCACAATATTAAGGTGACTCGAAGATCTGAGATTTGAGAATAGTTTTCATAAAACTGGATTAAAATTAATTTTGTTTACAGGATTTTGTAACTTTTATACAAATGAGAACTGTAAGTACTAGAAAACTGACACTGGTAATTTATCTTTTAAATCAATTTAAAATAAATGTGTCATTCAAGATAAAAAGATAAAAGAGATATTAACATAGAAAAATTGGGCTTTTAAATGCTTACAGCAACATATTGATGCATATTTGTTAAATATTTCAATAGTTCATGTAAAGATATAAAGTTGGATTAAGTTATCAGCTATTTTAAAGATTTCCCATGAAAGCACTGTTTCCTGACTGCTAGGAATTTGTATGAGATAGATACAAATCATTTGAACTTAGCAAAATTGTATGTATTTTATTTCGATTACAACTATGACTTCTGGTATGCCTAATTGGGATGTAAATATCTTATTTCATTAAAATTGTGCAACTTAAATATTGGAATGTGCAGCTCTTAGAACTCTCATTTTAAAAATGTCATAAAATTATTTTGTGGGGCTGAGATATAAACTTTAAAAAATGTATTATCGGCAATAACAATCAATAATCAAATTGTATTGTTTTTCCAGGAATGAAAATCAAGTATGTCTTTGAAAAACTTATGTACCTTTAGATAAATTTTAAGTCATTCATATGTCATATACTTTTAACAGGCAATCCATTTATTCTACTGGCATTTATTGAAAATATTCAATGTGTCAGAGATCATTCTTGGCCTAATAGATACAAAGAATTGCTTTCAAGTTATTTGGAGTCTAAGGGAAATTTCATTGTTGACATTCTCCTTTTTCATAAAGTGAAATGTGGGAGATATTTCCCCCACATCAACATTTTCAAGAGAATGTCAATGCATAGAAGGAGCAGAGTGTTGAGGCAAGCCCTGTGGACTTGGGCACAATTCAAGCTTTAGTTTAATTCCTGACTTTGCCAGTCACTGACCAGTTGGGCTTGAAAATGTTTCTTATTGGTCTCATCCCAACTTCGACAGGCATAAGTATCCTACAGGCTTGTTATTAGGATCAAAGAACATAATATCTGTGAAAACACATTGTAAAACTTAACGGGGTTTCCTTTTATTCCCTTTTTCATAGATCTTGACATATGCCATATACCAAATATAGCATTAGCTTTCTGGATAATCATCACTGAAGCACCAACAATTTTGACAGAAACAATGTAAATATTTTGAAAATGGTTAGAGCTAGAAGAGACATTAGAAATCATGGAGTCCAACCGGGCATAGTGGCTCATGCCTGTAATCCCAGCACTTTGGGAGGCTGAGGTGGGGGGATCACCTGGGAGGCTGAGGCGGGCAGATCACCTAAGGTCAGGAGTTCAAGACCAGCCTGACCAACATGAAGAAACCCTGTCTTAAAAAGAAAAAGAAATAATGGAGTCCATCTCTTTCATGATGACCTATCTCATAGTTATACAGTTAATTAAAGACAAAGCCAGGACAAGTCTCAGTTTCCTCGGCTTTATGCTCTTCTCCCTTTTTAATAGCAAAGATGTGAAAGATCACTTAAAAATGGTGGTAGACTGTAAATAAATCATTCTAAGATAAAATCAAGATTGTTTGGGTATTTTAATATCCCCCTAGATGATAGTTTAAATTTAGTGCCTGGCTCTAACAAGAGTTGAAAAATCAATGACCATGACCTTTGTAAATTTCTCAGTAGATCTGGTGACTGTAAAGAATTCACCAGATGTTTGTGCTACCATTTCCTAGCTCGCTTATGAAATTGTTATTGTTATTACTAGATGTTCACTACCATTGTTCTAGGTTGTTTTAGTCAGAACTATAAACAACCCTAGAAAACACTTCCAATATTATTTCAAGTGCCCAAGTCAGTTGATAGTTGGCTGCTTTCAGAATTGTTCTCTTCAATACTGTTTCTGTAATCTGTTTCTGAGTGGGGAAAGAATGTCTGGTTACTTCCGTTCAAAGCACCTTCAGATACCTTGGTGAGAAAAATAAAAACAATGAATGGTAGAAGCATATGTTTCTAATGAACTGTAAACATTTTGGTGAGGGCCATTACACTACCTAATTGCAGCTTTCTCACACTCATTCCCAAACACACATTACAGAAAGCTATGGTTTTACAAGCCTTGTACGAGGTACAGATATGGAATCTTTCAGTTCTCAAGTCACTCCTTGAGCTATGTGGTATCTTATTAAAAGAAAAAAAAATCACAAAACAGATGAAACTTTTTTAAAGGTGGCAATTTTATTTTTACATCTTTCCCAGCTAGGTATTTGGGTAAGTATAGCATATACATTTATACCACTTTGATGTTATTTGCAAAAATATATGCTTCTAGGCAGATATAACGAGTGCTTATCTGTTTGGCTCTTATCTCCAAGTCACAGTAAAGTGGGTCTAGGCCAGTTCCTTCATTAACCAACCTTTAAAGTGGTTATAACATCAATGTATGTCCTGAATTACATTGATAAGCTATTAGATATTGGGACTTCTTTCAATCTTTTTTTTGGTTTTGCTTTTTCCTGATTTAAGGAGGAGAAGCTTCCATTGTGTCAGTAACTGTATTCAGACATCCTCTGGACCACAGCTGTAGGCATAGTAGCTGTCACCACCAACAACAGCAGGTGAGAGACTCTCGACCATAAAGTGTTGGCCCGAAACACTCAGTAACATAAGTACAACCAGCTTACACTCTAAGGTGGGGAACAGAACAGCTTTGATCATTGTTCCATACTTCCTTACTGATCTTAAATATTTGTTGGAGAAGTTGGGGTGAATATAATAAAATTAGATTCTAAAACTTAAAAAAAAATAATTAAAAAAATTAGAAGAGAATCACAGAGAAATACATGCTGGGCAGCTTGAAGATTTGGCCTTTAGTGCTGAATTCAATTCTCAGACTGCCTGTTGTACAGTGGCCAGAAAGTGCTGATTTATGGTGCGAATAAAAGAAAGGTGGTCTCTACGGTCCTGTTTCATCCTACAAAAGCCATGATATTTCAGATATTTTAAAGATGAATTCCTGTATTAAAGATGAATTTGCACCACTTCCATTGGAATTCTCTCATACTTTAAATAGATTTGCAGACAGTAGGGAGTTTGCACCAGCTTTATTTCCTCCCCATCCACACTTTATCAGAAGTGAGTGATCCCTTTTTGATGCCTATGCATTACATTATCTGCTGCACCCTCCTCTCTGCAATAAGTTGAAATAAAAGCAATTATCCTATGGCTTCCCCCTTTCATCCCTCTCCTTGACCTTCTAAATAAAACTAATCAGACAGAAGCAGACATACACATTTTCTACAGCGGACAGTGACCCAGCATAGAGACTGCTTTGAAAGAAGGAGTATGATTACAGCTCTCCTATTGCCGGCATCCTCTTGCCTGAACAGGAAATAAATGAGAGAGAACACCCATTCTCACAGGGGTGATACTTTCACAATTTTTCTGTGGATGGTTGAAGTGCTTAAATTATCAGTCTCTCAAAAGGCACACACTACTGATCTCACCTTCACTGTTCACATGTGAAATACAGTATACAGCTAACATGAGAAACCATTTTGAATATAATGGAATGATACTAGCGAAAGTTGAATGATGATAATAAGTGTTTACGGAGACTTTTCACTTCATTGCTCAGATTCGTTTGGTCTTGTACTGTACCACGTACACTTAGAAATTTCCTTGTACAACATGGGTGAATCTTACGAGGCTGGCTGTTGGGAAAATAATTACAATTCTTTGACTCTGATTCTCTCTGCATATGGGTGGGAGTAAACTGACATAAAGACCTTTACAGTATGTCAAAAATGGAATGAACTGCATGTGAACTAAAGACCCACTTGTCTTCTTCTCATCATAGTACATAGGGCTTCCTACCTCCAGCAACAAGCACAGGGCGTGCAGGAGACCCTCTCTGCCAATACACTACATAGTTGTTTGTGGGGAAAATATAAATCACATGTGCACACATGTGCATGCAGCATGCACATACTTTAAACAGGCCATTCTCATGCATTCTTTTCTTCAGTATGTTGAGAGTACCTGTTCTGATGAATTGGTATTCTCATTTAAAGTAAGAAGCCTGAAACACAAGATGATTCAAGTTTTTGCCTGAGTGATTGTAGAATCCCAAATTCGTGCTGCTTACTCTTAATTACTCAAAGCATGGTCTCACGCCTGAGGCACCTTTCCGTTGCCCCTTTCATTGTAAGCTCAGTTCTCTCAGGTTGATTCAGACAGAGGTTTCTGGAATGCGACCTTGAGCAAATCTCACTTTGCTGTTCACAGCTTCAATTTTTCTGAGTAAAGTGAAAATCTTTAATAGGTCTTAGATTTCATAAACGTATACAGCAGCAGGCTATTTGCAAAGAAGCTACTCTGGCTGAAGAAGGCGTCGGGTCCAAGGCCCAGACCTTGGTTACTTCTGACAAAGGGGCATTTCTTTCTCTTAAATCAAGAACCGGCTGTTCTAATTGGGTCCTTTTGCTCTATTCTTTTTTCATTATTTAGTTTTTAAAATAGCCACCAAAGTGAAAAAGTAAAAATATAAATTTGATCTAGGATTTTTTTTTTTTGTATAGTTTTGCTATCATGGTACATGTGCTGCTATAAAACATGTTAAGGAAAATCTCATCACAAAACCACGGGGCTTACTGAGGAAAATAAAATGGAGTTAGAGGCATAGCATTCAAAACTTGGTCAGTGACACACAGTGAAGTTAAAGAGAACAAACCACTCCAGATCCTCAAAGGTATAGGGATCTTCTCTGGTGGGCCCTTCCTGTTTCTGTGTCTAGATGTTAGTGCAACTGGCCATGGTTACTTAGTGCAGGCACTCTGAGGCATTTATTACAGATATACCTCACGCTTCAGTCTCTTGAATCCTCTTTTTTATTCAGCGAAAAGTGAATACTCCAAGACTTTGAAGTTCTTGCATTGCTGCCCAACTTTCATTTGCAATTAGACCTAAATTCTTAAATGTTAATGAATACAATAAGCAATACAGCTACCATTAGGGAAAAATAAAAAAGATTACCATGTACAAGCATTCACACTAAATTCCTTACTTAATTCCTTACTTAACGGTTACTTCCTTTAGCCCTCAAACAACTGCTGAAGTGTGGATTACTATTCATTTCACAGATGCATAAGGGTTAGTCATTTGTCCCAAGTTGCTAGTGGAGTGAAGGACTAATCTGGAGAAGCACGTGGATTTGCTTCCTTTGTGGCTGATGCACTTTGAAAACCACACTAAGTTCTGCTGCTTCCTGAGAGGAGTCCTGGTTACGTTGAGTTGCAACCCAAGGCCTTTTCAGTTGCTTGCAACTGGCCACATTCACTTCCTACTTCTAGCTCATTCCGCCAGAGTGGATGTCCTTCTTCCCCTCTCCCATCCCCTTCTCCTTTCCATTTCTCCTGCTACCAGCTGCCCCATCTTTCTGGAAAAATTGCACAATATTTCTGGGATTGAGCTTCAGATGCATGGCTTCCAATGGTCCCTGGGTCTAGCCTGCTTGACTTGACCCACAGAAATCATCTCAGCCCCTCGTTTGGCCACCTTGGTGCTTACCTGGACCTGGGCTTGGTTCTCCTGACTTTTCTCCTCCCGCAGTCTTCCTCTGAGGGCTCTTTCCTTGAACTGGCTCTAAGTGAATCCCTGCTCTTACTCTTAAACATTAAATAAAGTTCTTCATCTTCTCTGCAGGTGTATGTATACCCTCCTACTTCTGTTGACCCTGAACCCTATGAACAGGCCAAGAACGTTCATGTTTCAATTAGCATAGAACAAAGTTTTTCTCAGGAATCTCTAACTTTCCAAGAAACATGCAGTTCTGGCATCAAATGTTATTTTCTCCTTGCTTTATTTCAAGTAGCCAGATCCCCTTCCTGGGGGTATGTATATTACGTGTGTGTCTTCAAGTAGGTTCAGATTTTGTTTCTTTATGACAGAGGATGCTGAGCTCTGAACAAACTTGCACTGAATGGTTCATTTGCACAGGGAATTATCTTTGCTATTTCTGTTTTCAAAACCAGGACACCTACCACCCTTTCACACTCAGAATGATAGCTGTCAAGGTAGATTAATGAGCACCATCAGGCAGATGTGAAAAAGGCAAAAGTGATGAGATAATTGTGCCATTGACAGTAGGAATGGTAGATCAAGGAGTGTGAGTTAATTGATCTACACACCAACCAATCTTTCCGAAATCAAATACTCTTGCAGATAAAGGAAAGTACAGTTAATTTTTCTTGGCAGTAGACCCTGTGCTCTGCTGCAGAAAGTTAATGATGTGATAGCCCATCCATCCTCTCTGAGAAAAAGACTGCTGGCTTCAGGTTATGCTGTCACGTACAAGTTAGATTTTTGCATTGCTATTCCTCCTCTTCTTTCTGTTAGGATCTGAGAGTTCAAAGAAAGTCATATTCTCCGGGTGGTGGTTTTGGTCACATTGTTCTAGTGTGGAACATAATTCCTTTGAGGTAGTCAAAAAGGGAGCAGACAAACTGTTAAAGCAAAACCAAATGGCAATTCAATTGTCAGGAAAAGGAGGTAGGAATGAAATGTGCAATCTGCACAAGGTATCACTTTCCTCCAGTCTGCATTTCACACCTTCACAATGACTATTTGCTGAAAGTATGGGACAGAGGCACTTCTGTATTGTGCTCATGTATACACTGAAGGAAAAAAAAGACTGTCAGAATCTCATTGACAGAGACAAATTGTTTTTACATTGCTTTTGTACTCTGATAGCCAACCCTTGGATTATTTAAGAATAAATAGGGTTGCATGTTTTCATGCTAAGAAAACGCTTTTTCTTCTCTCATTGTAAAGTAAATGATTTTTAATAATAAGAAAAAACACCTTGTTCCCCAGGCTTCCCAGAGCATTGAGTGTTGGTTAGATTGATTCAATAACAAGTTTTCTACTAATGTAAATTGTATTGAAGGCACAAATGCCATTTTTCTTTTACTAAAAGGAAACTTGGAAATCACATTTTAACATCTGTATTTCACAGATAAATGGAAACAGATAAATGAAAACACATGGAAACTTCTAGAGGGTCTGTGACTTTCTAGAGGGTCAGTGACTTTCTGGAGTTCTCATACTTTTTTCGAGGCTAGTTGGATTATGCCATTATTCCATTGAGCCCTTTGTATGATTAATTACATTTTATCTATGAACCTCCATGCATTTATGCTCATATGACTGTTAAGAAATATATTTTGCTATCTGGAACTTCTGCATATCTGGCAGAAAAGGAGAGGGTGAAATATTTACACACCCATCAATAGAGAGATGCTGACCCTTCCCCAGTTTCAAACTATGGAGAGGCCCATGGAGGCTCCAGTGATTCCTTAGAAAAGTGCCCAGGGCTTGGCTTGTAGGAGGATCGCCAAGAGTAAACCAATCCCTATGTCTTTTGGGTCTGCCTCCTTGTGGCCTCACTTTGGTTACTCCATTTATGTTGGACCGGAATCCTAGGGAATGGTATGATTGTCAGGCCTTTTCAGTGGTGAAAACAAATCATTCAGATATTTGCATTCCCATTTTAATATATCAGAGGTTCATTCAACTTCATTAGGTTTACTCTTGAATATATTTGTCCTATATTAAAAATCTAGTTTTAATAATCAAATTCTTATTCACATATATGTGAACATATATATGTAGTATGCGTATATACATTTTATATGGGTATATTAAAAATACATATTTTGCAAATAATAATGCCAGTATTAAAATTATAATTTAACTGCCAAATGAAGTTTCAGATTTTCTTATTGTTCTTTATTACCTTGGAGTATGTTCTACTAAAGATGAACAGTTAAATAGTATCAATTACATTTTTGTTCTTCTCTGCTGCGGTGGTTAGTTACCAGTTTGCTACATAGTTAGATTTGCTTGTTTTATTTTGGTTTCAATGTTAAGGTACATTTTTTTGGGTTCATTTTGGTAGAATTTAAACATTTTAATACGTAAAGTATCAACATAGTCCCCAAATTGGAGCTGTGTAAAATGACACACTAAGAAGTTTATCTTTATCTGTCTCCACATGCTTTTCCCTCTCAAGCATGTGCTATGTGTAACCATTATTTATTAATTTCCAGATTGTCTTCAGGTTTTTTCTGAAGTTGTTGTTACAAGTATCTGTACCATCAGTGTGTGTTCTTTTTTCTTGCTAAACATTTCATGGGATTCCTATTTCATTTTTACTTGCATCTTGCAAGTAAAAATACATCTTGCTATTTTTACTTGACCATGGTCCTGAAAATTATGTCATACCAGTAAAGAGAGATCTCCCCGCCTTTTTTTTTTTTTTTTGCTATTTTCCTTTGATTTTCCTAAATTGTTTCCCCAGACTTCTTATCCATCAACATTAGCTTTTAACTTTTGAATGTTACAGATGATGCTGCATAAATAATCCTTTCCAGTGTCATTTTACATTTATAGAATATACCATTAGGATAGATTCCTAGAAGAAGAATTGCTGGATCAAAGGTTACATTCATGTGTAGTACTGCTAGATGTTGCCAAATTCTTCTCAATAGTGGAATTATTTTATAATCCCACTGTTAATATATGAGAATACATGCTTTGTAATGACTTTGTTGATCCAGTTTTCTGCCATTTAAAATTTACCAGTCTAATGTGTGAGAAATTGTTATTCATAGTTTCATTGGCTTTTTCAAAATTATGAATGGGTATGAGCATTCTTTCATATGTTCAAAGATAATTATTAAAGGTTTGTTTTGCTGGCTGTTTTTTTTTAACATAATTGGGTGAAAAAATATGATAAAATTTCCCAAAGATATAATCCTTCTTTGTGAATTAGTATTAATTATATGTGATATTGTAAGAGTATCTCAGAACATGATGTAAAGGATTAAACACTTGAATGTACCCTTTGATCCAGCAATTCTACTTCTAGAATTGTCTCACCTACAATTATTTCTGAATTAATCAAGTGATTTAAGATATTAATAATTCCTTTTATTCTTACAAAAGTACCATGCTGTTTTATTTGTGTAGAACAGAGATAAAGAGAGTTAGTTGTACCCCATCTAGAGGCAACATCTTTTGAAATATTACCTTCCAGTCTTTTTCCTATCCTTTATAAACATTATTCATTTATCCATAATCTTTAATCACTCAGTACATTGTTGCTATTATTATTTTGAACAAACTCTTAAATGTTAGATTAGCTTGGTCAATGTGGTAAAGTTCCATCTCTACTGAAAAATGCAAAAATTAACCAGGCGTGGTGTCTCACACCTGTAATCTAAGGTACTCTGGAGGCTGAGGCAGGAGAATCACTTGAACCTGAGAGGCAGAGGTTGCAATGGGCCGAGATTGCTCCACTACACTCCAGCCTGGGCAACAGAGTAAGAATCTATCTTAAAAGAAAAACAAAGTTCGATCAATTAAGAATAAAAAATACCAAAAATTATTTTACCTTCATCTATGTATTTAATAATGCTTTTTTTAAATGTGTAGATGGATGCTTCTGAACTATACCACTTTCCTTAAGAACTTTTAACATTTCTTGCTAGAAAAGTTGGCTGGTGACAAATTACATCAATTTTCATTTGAGAGCTTTTTTTACATTTCATTTTGAAGAGTAATTTTCCCTAATGCACATTTTTAGGTTAGTTGCTTTTTGTTCCGTCAACATTTCAAATTATTTTATTCTACTCTCTTCTAGCTTGCATGATTTCTAAAGAGACATCTAGTGTAATTCTTATCTTTGTTCTTCTCTGAGTAAGATGTATTGTTTCCTCTGGCTTCTCTTAAAATTTTGTCTTTGTCTTTGATTTTCTATAGTTTGAACACGATAAACATAGGTATAATTTTTTGTTGTCCTGTTTGCTGTTTGTGATTCTAGAGTCTATCATTTGGTAGATGTAATTCATTTTGGAAAATTCTCAGTCATTATTACAAATTATTCTTCACTCCTTTCTCTCATTCCCCTCCTTCTCGTATCTCATGTATGTTACACCTTTTGTATTAGTTGTACAGTTTTTTAGATAGCTACTAAGTTTTGTAAAAATTCTTCTTTTCAATTTATTTTTCAGTAGGAAGTTGCTGTTGGCAAATCTTCAAGCTCTCTGATTCTTTTAGTCATGTTCATTCTGCTAATGAATGCTTTAAAGACATTCTTCATTTCTGTTACAGTGTTTTTGATTTCTAGTAAATTTTTATTTTTTCTTAGTTGTTTTTTTTTTAATCCCTCTGCTTACATTAGCCATCTGTTGTTGAATATTGTCTACTTTTCTCATTAGAGGTGTTAGCATATTATTCATAGTTATTATCAGTGGTAATTTCAAAGTCTCTTCCATATCTATTTTTCTGATCTTTGCTTTTTCTCTTCACACTGTGTTTTTGGTCTTTTAGCATGCCTCACAATTTTTTTTGTTGTTGAAAGCTGGATATGTTGCATAGAATAAAAGGTAGTTAAGTAAATAGGCCTTTGTTTTGAAGCTTTATGTTATCTGGCTAGGAGTGTAGGTCTGTTTCCTGTTGGCTGTAGCTGTACTGTCAGAGGCTAAAATTTCCTCTAGGGATTTTTTTGTTTGGTTTTCTTTTGTTTTTGGTTTTAATCTCCATTGCTGTCTTTGGCTTTCCCTAGAGATTCCTTCTTAAATAATGTCTTATACTTTCTGATCTTCCACCTGTAATCCTGTTATTATTCAGTAGCCCCATTGATGCGGCAGTAAGTTATGGAAAACAGGAAGAGTTTTATAATCCTTTGATTAGATTTCAATGTTTTAGTGAGGCTACATGCCTGGGATATGACCTTCACAAATGCTTCTCAGTTCCTACCTTCATTCCCTTGGATGAGGCCAAAAGGCTAGAGGGGTCCAGAATTGGGCACTTTCCTTCTTTCACTTCAAAGACTAGATGGGACTAAAGTTTGGATATTTTCTTTCCTGACAACAGTTTGAGTATAGAAAAATCCAAATGGGTTAAGCCCTGATAAAATAGTTTTCCTTAAGGAAAGGCCTTTTTTTAAGGATAAGATAAAGCTCTGGGTGTATGACAAAATGGTTACTTTTTACCTCCCTCTAACAAACGTATTAGGGGATTTTTCTCCTGATAGTGAGAGCCTAGTGGGGTTCTCATGAAACCTCATGAAAATATGGGCATTCCCCTAAGGCTGGGTCCCGAAAAATTTTTCTCTCTCAAGCTAGTCCATGTTTAGTTGCCAGCCGTTAGTCAGTTGAAATTAAAAGGCTGGGTGCAGTGGCTCAAGCCTGTTATCCCAGAACTTTGGGAGGCCAAGGCGGGTGGATCACGAGGTCAAGAGATGGAGACCATCCTGGTCAACATGGTGAAACCCCGTCTCTACTAAAAAGACAAAAAATTAGCTGGGCATGGTGGCGCGTGCCTGTAATCCTAGCTACTCAGGAGGCTGAGGCAGGAGAATTGTCTGAACCCAGGAGGCGGAGGTTGCGGTGAGCCGAGATCGTGCCATTGCACTCCAGCCTGGGTAACAAGAGCGAAACTCCGTCTCAAAAAAAAAAAAAAAAAAAAAAAATGAAAAAAAGAAAAATTAAAGTGCTTTTCCCAGTTGCTCTTCCAGCAAAGCTTTTGTTCCAGGTAAGATGTGATTCTCTATATTTGCCCATCTCTCCAAATTTGGGTCAGAGGTTTGCTCTGTGACCTCAATTTTCCGATAGATCTAAAAATTGTTGGGTTTTGGTTCATTCCACTTGAAAAAAAAAATGTGAGGATGGGAGTGACGATTTCTAAGCTCTTTGAATGTCTGGCCAGAAACTGGTATATTCTGTCAATTTTAGTAAACATTGTATTTTAAAAAGGGTAGTAATCTGGCATATTTATTTATTTCTAGTTCTTTTGTTTGCCAGTTATTCTTATGCTTTTATTTATATAAATCCTTTTAAATAATGATTTGACAGTAGACATCTGTAAATAATAGGAATTCAAATATTGCCTCTTTAATGTCAAAGGAAGTCCCTTCTAAATTAAATACAGATTAGATGTATTTAATTGAATGCACTTATTTTTTTTCTTTGATATTTTACATGCATGTAGGCCTGCATATAAAAGATTCCTGATTGAGATACTAACTGAATCCTTTTCCTATCAAGTAACTTTCAGATATTTCCACATATGTAAATATCTGATAAATCTGGGAAGAAAAAAGAATCCCATGAGAAAAAAAATAATTCTTATGAATAACTTTTCTCAATGAACATCTTTATCAATTATATTGTTTCATTTACAGTGCAACTTCCCTCTTTTATGAAAACTAATACTTGTAGTATTTTAGAAAATAGAACTTCTAAAATGATTGGTGTTGATGCTTTGGAAGCACCAGACTAGATTTTCTTTTAATTATAACTTCGTTGTAAATTAATAGTAAAGTAGTATGACCTCTTTAAAATTCAGACCAAAGTCATATCTATTGAATCACTTTTTTTGCATACAACAATGGATATTTCCAAACTGCTAAAGTAATTCTATTAGAGCACAGTGGAAAATCTAAGTTATAAATGAGGTACATGGAGCCAACATCATCATCACTCTTTAGGGACACAAGCACATATGGAAACACTTCATGGCTTCATTAAATACCAATCTGAAATAACATGACATCAATATTGGTAGCTAGAAAATGGTAACATCTGACAGATGGCAACCAATTAGAGCAATTAGCAATTAACTTGTGTGTGTGTGTGTGTCCCACCTTCATCCTCCTTCACTTGTTCCATGAATTTCTACCACCCTGGTATGTTCCTGAGATTCAGTCTCTGCTACACACCATTGGGATAATACATTTTGGTCAATTATTGAAAATAAATTTGGAGAGAAAGCTCATGTCACTCTTCATCATGCATTCAAAATACGACTATTCTTTTTAGGTAAAATGTAATATAAAGTGATTGCATAGAACATGTTTTTATAAAGCAAAACTGATTGCTAAAAAAATTAAGTCACAAGATTTTTGAAATATTTATTGACAAATAAATAGGTTTTTACTATATTGGTGGCCCTATAACATAGTTCAATTCAAAAAACATTTCCAAAAGCATTTTTTCCTAAAAGTCTAAACATTACAGCCAAAAGAAAACTAAGAAACAGAAAACAAAACAACTAAGAAACAAAAACAAATATAAATATAAAACTCTTTTGTGATGTTTACCTGGTCATTAAATAATTATACAAATTAATTATTCTTTGTATATATTCACTTATTTGATTCACTTGCCATGTATCTATACCAGGTCAATGGTATTTTTCTGCAGAGTATATTTTTTAAATAAAGTAATCTTTAATAAAAAATCTTTTTAAAAGTTGTATTTTATGAGTAATAAAATTCATTTGAGAAATATTTTCAAGGTAAAACTTATCAAATAAAATGTCTCAAATTATTTTTATTATTATTTGTATTTACCAATTTTGGATGTTGCAAAACTGGGGACTCTCTCATTTGAATTTGTGTAATAAATATACAGTAATATAATGCTGAATAAGATTTCCAATAAAAAGATTATTCCTACAAGATAATATATTAAAAACAAAAGAACGACCCTTTTTGTTTAATAATTTGATTAAATATTTTCAACTGATTTTGGACAAAAAGAACAGAATTAAAAGGACTCATTCACAAAAGAAACTCAACACAATTATAGGGCACTAAGCATGATTTATAAAGTATTTCTTCAAAAGTTCAAACTTTCTAAAATTTTATTGAACACAGGCAGTTAAAATAGAAGAATCTATTACCATGCTGAAGTTGTTTTTAAATTCAATGTCAACTCCATCTGTACTTCAGCTAGTCTGTCTGTGTTTGTGTGTGTAAATTTTTACAAGTGTACTTTCATTCCAATTTGAAGAGTATCAGGATTTTTGATGCAATTATATATGCCCACTGCTATACACCAGGGAATACTATGCAGCCATAAAAAATGATGAGTTTGTATCCTTTGTAGGGACATGGATGAATCTGGAAACCGTAATTCTCAGCAAACTGACACAAGAACAGAAAATCCAACACCCCATGTTCTCACTCATAGGCAGGTGTTGAACAATGAGAACACATGGACACAGGGAGGGGAGCATCACACACTGGGGTCTGTTGGGGGTGGCCAAGGGAGGGACAGTGGGGGTGTGGGGAAGTCAGGAGGGATAACATGGGGAGAAATGCCAGATGTAGATGACAGGGGATGGAGGCAGCAAACCACATTGCCGTGTGTGTACCTATGCAATAATCCTGCATGATCTGCACATGTACCCAGAACCTAAAGTACAATAAAATATATGTGTGTGTGTGTGTGTGTGTGTGTGTGTGTGTCTCCACTGCAACTGACTCCAGTAACTTTTCTGTTCTGTATGCTTTCTTAATTCAGTGAGAGTATTTATCATGGCACTTACCATTGAGCTCTGCCAAAATTTGTGTTTGTATTATCACCACAGAGCAAGTCATTTGTTCTTAACGTTGAACATATAAAATGGTTTTACAATAACGTTTACAATGTTAGATGTTTCACCTCTGGCAAAGTGAGCTTCCAAAATCTTGACTCTGATTCCATGAATTGAATTTTTATTCTAACTGATTTGCTGGCTTGAAGGATCCAAAGTGACTTACGTAACAGTGACATTATTTAACTCTTTGCAAAGTTCTCTAAAGAAGTCAACACAGGGAAACTTCAAAGATTGCCCCCACCCTACTTTTTAAGGTCATCTAATTGACTCCTCTTCTATTAGTAGAAGAAAGAACAAGAAGATGACCTGATTATAAAGCTGGAAAACGTGTTGTTTGACCATTGCCCAGATTATTCTCTAAAATAGGCAAACAATTGAAGTGACATCACAAGCCCCGCTCTTTACTCTCCAAACTATGGTTCCTTGTAGAGGCTGCGTCATCCTGGAAAAATGGGTGATTTTTGAATTATTACTGGCTGCCTGTCAAACCACAAAGGTGCAGCTGCTCAGCTGGGGATTTTTGCCCCAATTCAGATGGAGATTTCCTGTGGACTACGTGTTTCTTTGAGTACAACAGTAAGGGAAAATGTCTTTGAAAGATTGGGAGAAAAATAGCCTTCCCAAATCATTGGCAACTTCCAATTCATTACATTTTCATAAAACTTTAATTGAAATTTTATTTGGATAGACGATTCTAGAGCTTTAACCTCTTAAAGTTCAACTGTAGCTGTTCAACATGAGGCATTTTAAGGGCTTGTCCATCATGTCATGAACAGTTTGGTTGGTCTCTTTCTGAATGAGCTACCATAAGACTGTTAAAAAATGTTAAAGGAAAAACTTTTCCTGTAACTTTACTGTATGCCAAAAGAGACGAAGGTTCATGACACAGGTGTTTTTTTCCCCAAATATAACATGTGTATTTGAGGCAGGGAGTGGTAAGGGGATGTGAATTATGAACCCTGCAAAGTTATAAGGAGTTACCATTTCAATGAAGAAATGTGAAATCATTATTAACTATAAAACATTCCAATTAGGCAGTTTCTAGAACTAGCCTTTTCCCAGAAGTCTCTCCAAACTCAGCATTTCACATGGGCTATGTTTGAAAAATGAGGAGCACGTATGAAAGTTTTGGAAAGGCAAAGATGGAGAAAGAGTTCTTCTTTTATCTTTGGACAAAATATCAAGTGTTCTTTTCTAGTTCAGAGTTATACTGGGAAAACAACTAAGGATTTCTTAATGATGAAGAATTCTGCTCTCAAAAGGATAACATTTATGATAGAACAGCTTTTATCTAAGGGAAGCCAAAGATTTAAAACATATGCAAACTCGCTTCTCCAATACCCTGTGAACAGTTTGACAGAGCTGTATGTATCTCATTAATCTGATAACAACAGACTGTTGTACAAAATCAACTAAAATGTAGGCTCCTTACACAAAACTTGCAAGATTAAGACAAGATAGCTTTCATTTTCTTCACGTTGTTTTATGTTCTTCTGCCCCTGTAAGATAAAACAAAACAAAACAAAAAACTATTGAGTTATTTATCACCCCCTTATTGTTTGTGGTAGAGTCATCTTCATTCTGAAAAAAAAATAATAAAGAAACCCATATGAATTGAAATAGGATACAAGAGCTCACCAGATGTAGCTGTATCTCTCCATGTAAATAAACTGAATGCTTTCCTTAATCAATCAGAATGAATAATGTTGATGGGCTTGGCAGTGACTAAATCAGGGCTGCCAGCTCCAGCTACCCAGCTTGATTTCGTCTTTCCAACCAGACTAAAAAATGCTTTCCCTCCTTCACTCTGGACAACTTTATTTTCACACGTTCAGTTTAACAAAGCTCAAAAGGAATTCTAAAAGCTTCGCTTGTCTCATAAAATGTTTACCAGATTATTTCTACAGGATGGCAGCTGCACTGCAATGTTTCATAATAAGGAGAAATAAAATGGCCAGTAGAGCCCACCAAGGAGCAGAAACAGTCACATTGGTGGGAGGTAATTTATTGTCAGTCATGCTACAAGTTTGCATTTTTCAGCAATTTTGTTTAAAACTTCATTTAAACAACTGCTTGCTGCAGAAAATGGTGAACAAAGGTAGGGCTGTCTTTGTTTAAATCAGCTTCCAAAGTTTAGTTGAGTCAGTGACTCCCCTTAGCTTTCTATTTTTCATAGGGTTTCAAAAGCTTGATGAAGCAGTCTTCGGTGTTTTTTTTTTTTTCTTCAGTTTCGAGGTGTATTTCAACAATTATTACCACAGTGACTCAATAGAAACACATGTAAAGAGAAGGAAACTTTGGTCTTTTAAAGCAATTCTTTCTGTTTATAACATGATCAACAAGGTAAGGCCTTCTGGAATTTAGTACAGGGATAGTAGGTCTAATAAACTAAGACTTGTTTCTGTGTTTGTTTTGTATAAACACATAAATATATTCCAGTTCAAAGTGATTTACATTTATTAGTTTATTTGTTCCCCATAATGACTCCATTTTGCAGATGAAGAAACTGAAATAGATATTTTATTTTTTAATTTTAATTTTATTTATAATTTCAAGTTTTATTTTAGATTTGGGGCTACATACACCGGTTTGCAACAAACATGGGGATACTGCTTATGCTGAGGTCTGGGGTATGAATGATGCTGTCACCTAGATAGTGAGCATAATACCCAATAGTTAGTATTTCAACCATTACTCTCTCCCTCCCTTCTCCCTCTAGTAGTTTTCAGTGCCTATTGTCTCCATGTTTATGTTCATGAGTATCTAATGTTTAGCTTCCACTTGTAAGTGAGAACATGTGGTATTTGGTTTTCTGTTCCTGCATTAATTTGCTTAAGATAACAGCCTCCAGATGCATCCATTTTGCTACAAAAGACATGATTTCATTCTTTTTTATGGCTGTGTAGTATTCCATTGTGTATATGTACCACATTTTCTTTAATCCATCACTGATGGACATTTAGGTTGATTATCTGTCATGGCTATTGAGAATAGTGCTGTAATGAACATATGAGTGCATGTGTCTTTTTGGTAGAATGACTTATTTTCTTTTGCATATATCTATGCCGATAAATGGAATTGCTGAATAGAGTTATAGTTCTATTTTTATTTCTTTGAGAAATCTCCAAACGGCTTTCCACAGTGGCTGAACTAATTTGCATTCCCACCAGCAGTGTATGTAAACATTCCCTTTTCTTTGCAGTCTTGCCAGCATCTGCTTTTTTTTGACTTTTTGGTAATAGCCATTCTGACTGGTGTGAGACGCTGTCTCATTGTGGTTTTGATTTGCATTTCTCTGTTAGTGATGATGAGCATTTCTCATAAGCTTGTTGGCTGCTGTTATGTCTTCTTTTGAGAAGTGTCTGTTCACGTCTTTTGCTAACCTTTGAATGGGATTGTGTTTTGCTTGCCGAATTAAATTCCTTATAAATTATGGATATTAGACATTTGCCAGATGCATAGTTTGCAAATATTTTCTTCCATTTTCTAGGCTGTCTGTTTACTCTGTTGATAGTTTCTTTTGATGTGCAGGAGCTATTTAGTTTAATTAGGTCCCATTTGTCAATTTTTGTTTGTTGCAATTGCTTTGAGGGCTTAGTCATATGTCCAGAATGGTGTTTTCTAGGTGTTCTCCCAGGATTCTTACAGTCTGAGTTCTTAAATTAAATCTTTAATCTATCTTGGGGTAATTGTTGCATATGGTGAAAGGTGGGGATCCAGGTTAATGCTTCTGCATATGACTTGACAGCTTTTCCAGTACCATTTATTGAAATAGGGAGTCCTTTCTTCATTGCTTATTTTTGTTGACATGGTTGAAGATCAGATGGCTGTAGGTATGTTCCTGGGTTCTCGATTCCTGAGTTCTCTCTTCTGTTCCATTGGTCTATACGTCTGTGTTTGTACCAGTACCATGCATTTTGATTACTATAGTCTTATAGTATAGTTCAAAGTTGGATAATATGATAACTCTGGCTTTGTTCTTTTTGTTTGTTTGCGATTGCTTTGGCTGTTTGGGCTCTTTTTTTGTGTGTGGTTCCTTATGAATTTTAGAATTTTTTTTCTGTTTCTGGAAAGTGACATTGGTAGTTTGATAATAGTAGTGTTGAATCCGTAGATTGCCTTGGGCAGTATGAGCATTTTAATGATATTGATTCTTCCAATCTAGGAAGACAATTTTTTTTTCATTTTTTGTGGAATCTATAATATTTTTAATCAGTATTTTATAGTTCTCCTTGTAGAGATCTTTCACTTCCTTGGTTAGACATAGTCCTAGATATTTTTTGTATGTGTATGGCTATTAGTAATGGAATTGCATTCTTAATTTGGCTCTCAGCTTGAACATTATTGGTGTATATAAATGCTACTGATTTTTGTACAATAATTGTATACTAAAAATTTACTGGGGTTATTTAACAGGCTGAGGAGCCTTTTAGAAGTTTCTTTAGGGTTTTCTAGATATAGAATTGTATCGTCACCAAAGAAAGATAGTTTGACTTCCTCATTTCCTTCCTGGATGCCTTTTATTTGTTTCCCTTGCCATATTGCTCTGGCTAGAAATTCCTATTTTTATTTTTGAGATAGGGCCTCCCTCTGTCATCCAGGTTGGAATGCAGTGATATACTCAGAGCTTACTTCACCCTCAAACTCCTGGGCTCAAGTGTTCCTCCTGCCTCAGCTTTCCAAGTAGCTAGGACTACAGGCATGCATCACCACACCCAGTTACTATTTTTTATTTTTTGTAGAGACACATTCTTGCTGTGTTGCCCAGGGTCTTGTTATGTAGCCCAGGCTGATCATGGACTGATAGCGTCAAGCAATCCTCCCTCTTTGGCCTCCCAAAGTGGTAGGATTACAGGCGTGAGCTATGGCATCTGGCCCAGAGATTTTAGTACCTTAAAATCTCTGGTACTGATTATAATTGGAGAAGCCAGATTCCAACCTCAGCTAAATCTCATGGCAGAATCCGTGTACCTGATCTCTACTGAATACTGCTTCCTGGGAATCATTTCTTCTTAAAATATTCCTTTCTACTCCTTGTGAAGGTTCCTCATTCTTAATGTTCCCCAAAGCTAAGCTAAAATTCACAATTCTGAATTCATGCATGGTGTGGGTCAATAGGTGACTGAGAGAGATAGAGGCATGAGCATTTCCAGTAACTTCCCCTGGAATATTTGTAGTGAAGCGAGAAGTTAGACCCATTCTTTCAGCCCCTCGAATACTGCCATTAACTCGCACTTTGGCATTTCTACGCTAGCCCAGAAGGAAACTGATTCTCATCTTAATCCGGTATGTAACCATCGTAGTTATTGCTTAACAGAGGAGCACTCATTCTTTTACAACAAATGAGTGCATGGGATCTCACTAGTGGTCAAAGGGTCTTCTCTGAAAGAATTCAGAATGCAAAAATGTGTACATCCAAAAAGGTGGTGAGTCATTGCCACCTGGTGGTTAAAGGGATTTAACCTTTTATCTAGGTAGAGGAATCAGTAATGCCATGCATGGTTTGCTAGTTTACTGGATTGACTGACTTTTGGCATTGGAGACACTTATTTAGAAACAGATGGTTTTAAATATTAAATAGAGTCAATTCTTACCCTAAATTCATTTCCGTACCTCCATATTTTCATACTTCCTCCAAGTATCTCAGTTTTTTCTTCTCACCTCACTTCTCTTTTTCCAAAATATTGGAAAAGTATTTAACCAAAGTTCCAGATTTAGAACTTTACACACTGTAGTCCATTCGGCAGCAGACTTTATCATGAGTGAAAATATCTTGATTGCCCTGAAGATGTGGCTGTAAATTCTTCAAGGCCATCATTCAAAGACTTGTGGTTTCTGAAGAGATTTGGCATCTAACATAGGAATCTATATCTATATCTATATCTATCTATATCTATACAGTTATAGATATACACACTTTCTATATGCTCCAATGCTGGTTGGTATTTTCATAATATAGCAAAAGCCAACGAGATGGGTATTTTGAAGTCCAGAAAAAAAAGAATATTATAATCTCTAAATTATGAGATGAAGATCATGACTCACACATGACATTAAATTGAGTTAAAAAATGAGAACCAACCAAAAATTTATAAAACTGGTTGCTATGGTCTGAATGTCCCCCTCCCCTCCAAAACTTATGCTGAAAGCTCATGCCCAATGTGACAGCATTGAGAGGTTGCTCCTTGAAGAGTTGACTGAATCGTGAGTGCTCTGCCCTCATATATGGATTTGGATTCATGGGGTAAGGGATTAATGGGCTATTGGGAGAGTGCAACTGGTCGATTTTTAAGAAGAGGAAGAGAAGCCTTAGCTAGCATGCTCTGCCTCCTACTCATGGGATGACCTATCCCATGCTCAGGAGTCTGCAGTGTTCTTTCTAGAAAGAAGGTTCTTACTGGACATGGCCCACAGTCTTGGACTTCTCAGCCTCTAACAGGTATTCTGTTATATGCAACAGAAAATGGACGAAGACAGTGGTACCTATCAATTATAGTGCTTCTGATTTTATTTAATATCAAGGTGATAGTACCCAGAAAAAAGACCATGGTACTTACAAGAAAGAAATGCTTTACTTAGAAATGCAATGGTAGGCCAGGTGTGGTGGCTCATGCCTGTAATCTCAGCCCTTTGGGAGGCCAAGGCGGGTGGATCACCTGAGGTCAGGAGTTCTAGACCAGACTAGCCAACATGGTGAAACCCTGTCTCTACTAATATATATATATATATATATATATATATATATATATATATATATAATAAAGCAAAAAATAGCCTGTAGTGCCAGCTACTCAGGAGGCTGAGGCAGGAGAATCTCTGGAACCCAGAGGCTGAGGTTGCATTGAGCCAAGATCTTGCCACTGCATTCCAGCTTGCCTGGGTGACAGAGTGAGACTCTGTCTCAAAAGAGAAAGAAAGATTAACAAGGAGACGATTTTATTCATTTCTCAAAGTCTGCCCCAAGAAAAAAATAGAGTGTGGGATAAATCTACATGAATGTAATAGGCAATCCATGTTTTCCTTTTCTTGGCAATATTCCATCTCCATAGCTGCAGAAACATCATGGAAAATCATGTGTCTCAGATGACAGTTTTTCTTTTCTGTGGGAGCAAAAACATGGTATTCTGTTACAGTAATATCATGTCCCCTTCTTTCTGTGTCAAAATGTCATCTCCATGAAAGATTCAATAATTTGTATTCAGCACAGGTGGGGTGCCTAGTATTAACCACTGTTGTGTTATCTTTTCCTTAGCAGTGACAGAAGTTATTGGAGAAAGCATTTAATATTAATAAACTTACATTTTCTGAAATTATATTGAAATATACCACATTATCACTGTTAATATTAGACAATCACAGAGGAAAGCCTTGTACCATTGAGCTAAATAAATAATACTCTGACAATCCATTTTAGAAACCATACCTATTTCCTCATCTTGAACTTTGATTTCACAACATATATATATATATATGTATATATATATATATATTTCTAGCTATATAATCGTGCACAAAAAAGCAATAAAAGGGAGTTAGACACCCCGTTCGTTTTTGTCAGCACTGCATTTCATTGTCCATTGTATTTCTACAGGATCCCGTAAAGACAGTCATGCATCAGCAGGAAAATATACTTTCTAACATTCAAAGTCAATGATGCAGATAATAGGGAACCAGCATCCTCAGTGTGGGATACGAACTGTCCTCAGTCACTAGCCCAGATGTTGGTAACAACCAATAAACTGTATTATACACATATATTTTAAGAAGCAGCTTGAAGGAATGGCCTGCTTAGCTAGATTTATTAGGCGAGATCTTTACTATGCCATATGGCAGCTTGGCTGTTCCAAGCAGCGCAGCCCTGCGAAGAAACGTATTGAAGTGAGATGACCAGCCCTGGCACAAGCGACGATGGCTCCCTGGGGAAACAATTGCTTGCTGCAGGTCTTTTCACAGTATCACCCATGATATGTGTCCTAGTAGTACATTATGCCTCAATATGTTTTCAGTCAGAGCTGGGATCTCCATTAGCCCTACTGTTTAGAGAAATCTCTAGACATCTTTGGGATGGGGGCCTGTGAGAAACAGGGCAGGGCTGATATCCATCATGTTATTCAACATAGCTTCTGCCTTTTATTAAGACACTTTGTGTAGGAAATACAAACTAGGGGATTTGCAAAGGTTTTTAAAGCTATTATTCAAGTAAATGGAAAAGTGGCATCATGTATGTTGTTTAGAATACCAGAGAGTATGAAACAGATTTTTCTTCTACTTGAATATGGTTTTGTGAGAAATACTTTTCTTTTTATTAAAACATTGTGCCTTCCACACGTAAAGGCTTTTACTGGAATGATCGGTATCATCCCTTGTACTTCCTTTTCATTAAGATGCAAGATAATTTTATCAATATTTTAAGGTGTTAGAAACTAGTCACTGTGACATATGTATATTAACATCTTTGCATGTTAGAAATGCAAACCTACTTTCTGGGAAAATGATGGCAAAAAAGCAATACTCTTATTATCTAGGTTTTCTTTCTTTTTTTGGTAATACTTCAGGTTCTTGCTGTGTTCAGGAGCTGGAGTTATTAAAAAGGGATTCCAAAACATGCTTTCTAAATGCAAACTGAGTGAACAGAGGAAAACTAAGTCATGAAAACAATACACATCACTTATGTCAGAATTCTGTTAAAATAAAAAACCTGAATCTAAAATATCAAGCAACCAGAATTTGAAGAACATTCCAAAAAAAAAAAAAAAAAAAAAAGACAGCCTATAATTTCAAAATCACCAATGTTAGGAAAATCGAGAAAGACTAAAGAATGGTTTAGAATGATGGAGATAAAGGAGATATGAAAACTCAATAAAATACATGTTTTGAACTGGATGGATGTGCTTTTGCCATTTAAATACATCATTGGGGCAATTGATGAAATTTCAGTGGGGTTGGGAAATAGATGAAAATATTACATAAGTGAAAATTTCCTGATGTCTGTGATTGTGTTGTAGTTATATATGAAATATCCTTTTTTTGAAAGTAGGATATTCAAATAAAATATTCAGAAGTGACGAATCAGCATGTTAAAATTTTATTCTCAAATGGTTAAGTATATTCTTTATACCATACTTCCAACTTGTTTCTAAATTGAAATTATTTCAAAATAAAAAATAAAATTAAGCTAATATTTCTTTCTGATTTTTAAAATTTTTATGACCCTATGAAAATGATAGCCATAGTTAATTTAATCAGTAAAGGACATCCAAATCTATGAATTACATAAAAGTTGTAACTGGCTAATTACTTATTAATTATGAAGTATATTAGTAATATAAAATTTAAACAATTAGAAAATGTTATATGGTTATAATTATACTTAATATTTTAATTTGTTGCTAAACTAATTAATTTTAGATAAAATTATTGAACTACGTAAATGCCAGAGAAACAGTCATGAATGTGTTATGCTATTGCAATATAAGGCATGCTGTTCAAGTCAATGAAAAGTTTCTCATTAACTTTTTAAAATTCAATATTCTCTTTGCAGCAAGGCCAATTTCATCTATAAATATAGTGTTTTTGACAGAAACCTTGTAATCCTATAGATACTGTCTTGTTTAGCCTTTGAGCATTAACTGATATTTGAGTAGTGATATTTGCAAAAGAGCTGCTATGGTTTCAGGTTGACAAGTCATTAACTCTTCTTTCCCTAAAGCAGCTACAAAACAATTCACATGGAAATTTTACAATTAGATTCTGACTTTCTGCTTAGCTGCTTACTGTTTATTACTTCATTTCTCCCCTGGAACCTTTGGATTCTTTAAATATCACTAATATATTTGCTTTTTTTCTTCCAATTTTTTATTGATGGGCAATTAATTGTGGATTAATAAACCCAACATGGACATACATTCAGCTAAAGTGCGTTTATGTTTATTTTTAATAGCAATTTCTTTTAATGCGGCAGGACATTTACTTGGGCTTTGAGCAAATGCCTGCTGAGTGAAACTATGTTGTTTATTGAGTAGTTAATAGGATGATTGGGTGTAGACTTTTTGCAATAGTGAGTGAAGGGAAAATATAACTAAGCCTCAGGAGGGGATTGGTAAACATCTTTTGTATCATCAAGTTCAATGTCTATAGTCTTCTGCGATGCAGACACATAGACTCCTAGAAACTATGGGACTTGTCCCTGGACCCTGAGGAATCATCAGTGTTCCATGCTAGCAGGAGTACTTCTGCTATCAATACAGTACCCTGTAGAAACAATGATTTAAGCCCTGATTTGGATCCTGATGAATCTTGTTTTTACTTCTGTGTTTGGTTAGAGAGTAGTGCCAGTACTTATCTAAACCTTAGTTGTCATTTATAACAATATTTCTCAAAGTTCCTTCTCACTTTTACCAGGGATGCACCTTGACTCACAGTTGCCTTTTCTGTTTGCCTGCTTCCACTCCCCATGTATGTTCCTGGCCTCTTACCATTCCCCAGCTCATGTGCAAGATCAAGAGTTCTACCAGGAACAAGTGCTGAATGTGCATAGCTACAGAATTGGTAGAGAAGGGGCAGAGGTCCCTCACTTCTAAGGGTAAGGTCTTCTTCATGGGGGATATGGGTTTGAGAAATGGAAGAAGGTCAAGAAATTCCATGGGTGAAGTCAGATTACCTCTGGTAGAAGTACTAAATGTAAATTAAGGGCCCTGGTAAATATACTGAAACAAACTCTAAGGGAGTTTCTAAAAAGAACTGGTTCTTTGAAACTTTTAAAACCTCTGCATTATTTTTCACTTTTATAATTTTATCCTGGCAGTCCCTGTGAGTCAAGAAACCAAGATGGAAATGAACTTTTAATCCTGCGTTAGCAATTTTAAGCATAATTATCTTAATATTTCCTTGGACCCTCAAGCTGTTGTCAATTAAAGTGGTATGTTGGTACAGACATTGCCACTCCGTACCTAAACATTGCATCTCCTTCTTTCTTTGCTCCTCTGAGGAACATTTCAGAGATTAGACAATTTTTTCTTTCCCTGTGACAGGCAGAACAGTGGCATTCAGTCTTTTTTCATCCAGGCTTTCTATCCTGAACAGATTAGAAATGGTGTGTTCCTCTGAGAATACAGGGGCCAAGCTGCTGCTGCAGAGATGTTTCTGTAGGACACTAGCTACTGGGGCACCTTGAGGCATCTGTTGCAGAATTGCAGCCATGAAATAGATGCCTGTGATAGAGACCCTGTTAGAGCCCAACCAGCTGGCAGATAACTTGTCTCACATCAGTGAACTTTGCAATGAGAAGCCCTGCGTCTTCAGTGACTTGTGCACATACAAACAGGAGTCCACTAGGAGGATGAAGTGTCTTCTCCCCTCTGCTTTCAGTAACGATGCCTCTTCTTAAGATAAGTTTAATAGAAAGAACTGAGTTGATATGAAAAATTTTAGAAGCCTTAGGAAGATGATATATAGTAAGCTTATTTTTTCAAAAAAATAGTTTTTCAAATAAATGGCCCAATGGAAAAGAATATTATTTACTTTCCTTGTTTTATATCTGAATGATGGTAATATGTTATGTTTCCTAGTAGGTGTTTGGCAACTAGAGTGCAGGTATGTGGGCAGAATTTGTTAATTTTTCTCCATTTTAGGGGTGTAGGTCAGAAAGAAAGGAAATTAAGAAAATCGTCTGACGTTTAACTTTCTTACTTTGTTATGACTAGATCATTTTGACATTCTAAATATTTATTAGCTTTATATTCACACATTTTTATTTCAAAAATATCGACATTAAAAATAGAAGATACTGAGGCCTAATTTTTAACAAAATTGATATTTTGGCACATTCAGTGTGGCAATGCAGTTAAATTCTAAAAGGATTTTGATGAAGAGAATTTTTAGAGCTAAGATAAATGTTGTTTTAAGCAGAGTACTTTCAAAGAGGAGAACCTTATCAAGAAACTTGCAGTAGCAATAAAAGTGTTCAAATTTTCAGTCTGGTAAATTTTTTCTGGAAGCAGCTGTGCTGTTGCATTTGGGTAAAATATGAAATGTCAATTTGAAACTTAGTGTTTAATGGGAGGGAGAGATTTCTTTTTATAGGACTTAAAAGTCTGGTTCTAAATTGTTAATTGAAATATTGATGAATATCACTGATTATTTAAACTTGGTCAAATTTTAAAACTTTGGAGAAGCTTATGACTTCCCAGACCAAAAGTTTTATTAAAATTGATTATAAATATTACAAATTATGGACAAGGAGGAAGTAAATCATCTAAACTTTCTCCAAAATTTAAAACATTCAATGAATATGGTTATTAAAAGTGAAATTCTGCTGCAACTTTTATAGCTCTAAGTCAGCTTCCGGTGGTATACTTATTTCACATATGAAAGTAAAAGTCCAGTAATGTCGAATTGACTGGTACAATTTCTTTCGAGTCACGTATATGTTTTTATTTTTTCATTTTGTGTATACACACCCCAATCTATGAATTAGTTAAATCTAAATGTAATTTATTGGTTGCTTTTGGAAATCAAAACAGTATTCTATAGAAACAATGATTTAAGCAGTGATTTGGATCCTGATGAGTGTTATTTTGACTCCTGTGTTTGGCTGAAGAGTAGTGTCAGTGTTTTTCTAAACCTTAGGTGTCATTTATGACATTGTTTCTCAAAGTTCCTTCTTAGTTTTACCAGGGATGCTCCTTGACTCTCAGTTGCTCTTTTTGTTTGCCTGTCCACTCCCCATGTATGCTCCTGGGCTCTTAGCATTCCCCAGCTCATGGGCAAGATCAGGAGTTCTAGAGAAACAACTGCTGAATGTGTGTATCTACAGAATTGGTAGAGAAGGCGCAGAGGTCAGTCGCAACTAAAGGTAAATCTTCTTCTGGGGATTAAGATGGGAAATAAGGGTTGGAGAAATGGAAAAAGGTGAGGAAATTCCACTGGCGAAGTCACATTACCTCTGGTAGAAGAAACAATGTCAGTGGAAGGTTTTGGGAGCCTTGTTATTCAAAGAGGGGTCTCCTGGCCCACAGAATCAGCATCACCAAGGTCTTGTTAGGAAAGCAGACTCTTTGGCGCCACCCTAGACCTGCTGAATCAGCATTGTTGTCTTAAGTAGAGAAGGATTTAATATGAGAAACACTAACTGGGAGGAGTGTGGGGCATGTATCAGGGAGGATACTGTATCTTTCCACTAGGCTTTTAATCAGACCAGCTTATCCACATACCTTACAAAAAGGTTGTGTGGACCTAGATCCTCTTGCCTTTCTCTGAATCACTGAAGTTTTATAATAATTTCTTCTGTCTTCTGATTAATTTTTCCATCCTGAGTCTCTGACTGTTGGACTTGGCCTTTGCCTTTGTATTAACTTTCAGTTCCTCTTCAAGGTCTTGATGTATTTGCTCATGACATTTTCTTCTTTAAATGACCATTGGCTTTTATTTTTCCTTCCTCCCTCAACTTGGCATCTAATGTTTCAGAACAAACTAATAAGCCAATAATAGCCATGCTTGATAGTCTTGCTAGACCCTTCAAAGAGAGATTAAGACCATGCCAGGTATCCCATTGAGGATATAAAACTGTAAAATGGGCTCCTAACCATGGTACACATCTCATAAAAATTAAATTAAAGCAGTTAGAATAGTTCCTGGTGCATATTAAATGACAAATGTTCTAAAAATAATTAAGAAGTAAGGATAGTAAACAAATATTTGTCAACTCTTTGACTAATTAAGTTTGAGATACTTGCGAGTTCTTTCCACTCTCTGCCTACTGATATAGCTGGTATAAATGTTGGTTATAAAGGTATGTGTTGATGTGAATTCCTAGAGAGTTCTCAATTTAGATTTTAATAAAGTTAAAAAATATGATATACTTATTTTTGACATGCAGTGTGTATTCCTCTGAGGTCAGATATGTTTATTATAGCTTTGAATAGTTTTCAAAATCAATAGGATTACTGTTTAAATCACACATTCACCTAGCTTTGAGCTCAAAAGGAAACATGCCCCGAGAACTGATTAGATACATGAGAAGGTGCATGGGCAGTGAATATCTAAACTCTTGACTTATCAGATGGAAATTGAGAGCCTGAAATGGTAAATTACATAGTGGTTATATGAATTAGGAATCTTTAAAGGGTTCACATAAAAGCCAGAACTCGATATATCTGAGGGCAAAATACAGATATTCTGAAATAAATCTCACTCGCAAACATAGATTACAAATTTCTGTTTGTAATCAATATTATAATCAAGGATTGATTCATTACTTTAAATCCTGCTTTCTCAATGAGCTCAATGACATTTACAGTTATTTATGTTTGCTCAGTACCAGAAGAAAATTCACTTGATGTAAGTGATGTCATACAATAAAGTGACTTGATTGCATAGTTGAAATTATATCCTCTGGTTTCATTCATAAAAGAGCTACACTTTAAAAATTGTAAGTGCTTAGGCATGCAATAAAGGCTAGAGGAAATCATTGTCCTTATAGTGTTGAATCAGCATTTTCATGTTTTTTTTTTTTTAATCTTAGAATTTGAGCTAAATGTCCAACAATGTCGTATATCAGAGAAAGATTTCAAAGCCAAGTTCCTTTTACTGTGTGTTTCAAAACGAAGACCTCTCAATAATGCAGCAATTATTTTTTAAATAGCCTCAAAGATTTGTGATCTTGGGTATGGAATATCTAATAAGCACTGATTACATTTATTCTTTTCTAATTTAATTTTTATGTTTTTTTATAGCTTAATTCTTTTATGTTAAAAATAAAAATCAAATGCAGAAAGTAATCCAAAAAGACATTCATCACCTCAGAGAATTATATTCTTTTCTACTTTTAGAAACAATTTAGTCAAGATGACTGACTTGCATGTTTGCTTAAAGCATGCTTTAGGAGGCTGAGGCAGGTGGATCATGAGGTCAGGCAGGTGGATCATGAGGGCTACGTGAGGTAGTCCATTTGGGCATAGTGGAGTTCATCTGCTGTTTATACCTGACTCGCCTGTACAACTACCCAGTTTAACCTGGGTTCTTTCTTACTGTCACCTATTTTTTGTCCTCATAAATGTTACAGGCACATCTTGCTTATAAATTGTCAGTTAATTATTCACAAGGCATTAGAACTCATTAAAAAATAGGTTTCATAAAATGCTGAATTCCAGTGAGTTTTAAAGTGTATAGAATAGTTATACAAGAGACAAAAAGAGATTTAGAGAAAATCTAGTATCTCATCACTTTTAGATATTATAAGTGAGTGATTTTCAAAATAGCAGGAAAGGATTGGTTAGCAAAAAGCAAAGAAGCAGCATCCATTATTATCTGTCTGGGAAACACTTATTTAAAAAAAATGCAGCTTGGCAAATTATCCCTAGCTGGTGGCAATACTTAATGTCTAAAACCCTGCAATGACATGGCATCCAGGAAATTATAAAGGAGAGTAATTTTGAATGGAAAATGAACCCATATCCAAAGAGTGTGGAGTTTTTATATTTACTAAAAAGAACCACAGATGAGCACATTTGAAAAACCCTATTGTAGACCTAATTATGTCTTCATCATGGAAACATGTTTTTTTTTTCTAGACCCCACTCTCATTGATTCTGATGCAGTAGCAGGTGAATTCAAATCGGGGAATCTAAACACTATATTCTCTTTGAGACTGGGGACACATCTGCATTTTCTGAGTATATAGCATAGGCATGCCCTATAGTGCAGAGCAAATACATTGTTGTTGAATAAATGCACTTTTATATCATGAAAAAAATGTGTATTAATTGGGCCCTTTCACAATGTGAGAGATTGCGACTTGTTCAGCTTATCTTACTTAAAAAGGGTGGTAGTAGATCTGAGGGTAAAGGGTAGAGTGGCCAGAATTCTTGAGCTAGATCAACTCACAGGCTTCAGCTGAGATATGCTTTGCTGCATTTATTATTCACGTCCTGTTTTGGGGTCTTGTTAATTAGAATCACAGACTGCTTTAGATAAAAGCATGATTGTATGGCAAGTGGTGGCGAAATGTTAATCAATCTGTATAGACTTCTGTCTCGGAATGTCCTGTGTCAAGGAAGAGGTCCCATGCTGACAAAGCATGATGGGGTCAAAGGATCTTGTTTTGGATTAATGTGCATGAGGACAGGGAATGGAGCAGCTGAGCAGATGAGAAAAAACAGAGGTAAAGTGTCAAAGGATTTTGGAACTGACTAGTGGAAACTATGCCCTAACACAGATGCCAAGGCGTGAATAGCATAGACATGGCCGACTTCATAGGCTAGGATGCAGATAAAATCCACAGGTAGTATTCCAAAATGAAACACACTTCTATACATGCATTTGCTGGATGTAAAGTCTATTCCTTTCAAGCTATTCTTATCATTTAAATATTTGGTAAACCAAAGTATTTTCTAATTTCTGGGATGAGGCAGCTGGAAGAAGAGAAACAATTCTAATGGTTTGTTGACATGCAGCTAAAATCCTTGGATGTTGCAACTACCCCCAGAGATTGTGCTGGGAAGGGCTGCCATAGCAGCATCCCAACTGATGCCCCAGATAACAGGAGGCAAGTTCAGAAGAACGTTCAGTGACTGGGAAACAATGGGGTCCAGCATGGAGAATCAGCACCCTTTCTTAGAATGTTCTCAACCAAGGAGTTCAATGATTTCTTCTAAGATTTCACCTCTTTCAAACTTCACTGAAGTATTATTTATGGCAAAGAAATATCTATCTCTGAAGTAAGGAGTGTTTCTGTGAACAGGAGGTATGATGTTCTCTTTCTTCAGGGTGTCGTTTGAAGCACAAAATTTTGATGAAGTCCATTTTATCATTTTTTTTTCTTTTTACTTGTGCTTTAAGGGTCATATGTAAAAACACATTCTTAATCGAAGACCACAAAGGTTTATCTGTATGTGTTTTTTCCCTAAGTTTTATAGTTTTAGCTCTTATGTTAGATCTGTTACCATTCGAAGTTGATTTTTGTGAATGATGTGAAATAGAATTCAGTTGCAATTTTATTGCATTGATCTGCACATCTTTACATATGCCAGCCAGCACCATATTTGTCCTGATTACTGTAGCTGTATACTAACTTTTGGAATCAGGAAGAGTGAGTCTTCCAACCTTGTTATTTTTAAAGATTGTTTGTGGATTGTGGGTCTCTTGCATTTGCATATACATTTTAGGATCAACATCATTTTCTGCAAAAAAAAAAAAAAAAAAAAAAAAAAAAAAAAAAAAGCAGCTGCGTTTTGACAGAGACTGCACTGAAACTGTAGATGGATTTGGGGCTTATTGCCATTTAAGTATTATTAAACCTTCCAATGAATGCATATGGGGTGTCTTTCCATTCATTTAGATTTTCTTTAGTTTTTTTTTTCAAATACTTTTATCATTTTGTGTATTTTTAATAAGCCCTATCCTTTTGTGAAATTTATGTCTTATTCTTTTTTATTCTATTATAAATGGTATTATTTTATAATTTCCCATTTAGATTATTATTGTTCATTGCTAGTGTAGAGAAATATAATTGATCTTGTATTTTACAACTTTTCAATCCTGATCATGTGTGCGGGTATAAATCCTGAATTCTTTATTAGGTTACCATTTTTAGTGGATTTGTAATTTTGTATCTCTACAAGTTTATGTCATATGTAATTAGAGATAGTTTTACTTCTTCTTTGTTGATCTGGATTTCTATTTCTTTTTCTTGCCTAATGCCCAACTGCTTTGACTAGAACCTCCACTATAATGTTGAATAGAGGCTGAAAGAACCAACATCCTTCCTTGTTCCTGCTCTTAGAGGGAAAGCTTTCAGTCTTTTATTAGTAGGTATGATTTTGGGGTTGGGTTTTTTTTTTATAGATACATTTTGTCAGATGAAGAAAGTTCCCTTCTAATATTGTAACTCTGAATACAGATTCTTCTTAGGGATTATCCTTATTATTCATTTGGTTTCTTTTTATTTGTTTAGTTCTTGGCTGCACTAGTACTTTGCCCTGAATTGGTACTTTTGCTGGGTCACCTAGACAGCCCACTATAGATCTGTAGAGTCTGAAATAATGGAATCTGCTGATGTCTACCAGCTACCAAATCTACCTTGCTCCTTCAGCTCAGGGAGTTCAGGGAGAAGGGAGCCACCAGCCAGCTGCGGAGCTGCTGAAGCAGCTTTTACACATGGTTTAGCTGTGGGGAACAGGGGCAGTACGTAACTGGAATGCCACTGCCCCATGCTGCTCTTACTGAGTTTCATTAGGTTTTGTTATTTCTTTTGCCGTGCAGAAGCTGTGGAGTTTGATTAGGTCCCATTTGTCTATTTTGGCTTTTGTTGCCATTGCTTTTGGTGTTTTGGTCATGAAATCCTTGCCTACGCCTATGTACTGAATCGTTTTGCCTAGATTTTCTTCTAGGGTTTTTATGGTGTTAGGTCTGATGTTTAAGTCTTTAATCCATTTGGAGTTAATTTTGGTGTAAGGTGTCAGGAAGGGGTCCAGTTTCTGCTTTCTGCACGTGGCTAGCCAGTTTTCCCAACACCATTTATTAAACAGGGAATCTTTTCCCCATTGCTTGTTTTTTTTCAGGTTTGTCAAAGATCGGATGGTTGTAGATATGCTGTGTTGCCTCCAAGGCCTCTGTTCTGTTCTATTGGTCTATCTGTTTTGGTACCAGCACCATGCCATTTTGATTACTGTAGTCTTGCAGTATAGCTTGAAGTCCTGTAGTGTGATGCTTCCCATTTTGTTCTTTTTGCTTAGAATTGACTTGGCTATGCGGGCTCTCTTTTGGTTCCATATGAAGTTTAAGGTGTTTTTTTCTAATTCTGTGAAGAAGGTCATTGGTAGCTTGATGCGGATAGTGTTGAATCTGTAAATTACTTTGGGCAGTATGGCCATTTTCATGAAGTTGATTCTTCCTAACCATGAACATGGAATGTTTCTCCATCTGTTTGTGTCCTCTCTCATTTCGTTGAGCAGTGGCTTGTAGTTCTCCTTGAAGAGGGCCTTTACATTCCTTGTTAGTTGTATTCCTAGGTATTTTATTCTCTTTGTAGCAGTTGTGAATGGCAGTTCATTCTTGATTTGGCTGTCTTTAAGTCTGTTATTGGGGTATAGGAATGCTTGTGATTTTTGCACATTATTTTGTATCCTGAGACTTTGCTGAAGTTGCTTACCAGTTTCAGGAGATTTTGGGCTGAGACGATGGTGTCTTCTAGATATACAATCATGTTGTCTGCAAATAGAGACAATTTGACTTCCTCCTTTCCTAATTGAATACCCTTTATTTCTTTTTCTTGCCTAATTGCTCAGGCTAGAACTTCCAGTACTATATTGAATAGGAGTGGTGAGAGAGGGCATCCTTGTCTAGTGCCAGATTTCAAAGGGAATGCTTCCAGTTTTTGCCCATTCAGTATGATATTGGCTGTTGGTTTGTCGTAAATAGCTTTTACTCTTTTGAGATACATTCCATCAATACCTAGTTTATTGAGGGATTTTAGCATAAAGGGCTGTTGAATTTTGTCAAAGTCCTTCTCTGCATCAATTGAGATTTTGTTGAGTAAGTGCTTCTCAATTTGCTGTAAGTCCTTTGAGCAATCTGCAGACATTGAATGATTACCATTGCTAATTTCGACCAGGTTAATAGATGCCTCTTCCTGGGAAAGATTTCCTCAGGCCCCTCACACTGCCATTCTGGAAGTTGTGATTTTCCTACCCTTTCTAAGAGTTTTCAGTGTCCAGCGGGTATTTAGAAGGACATGTTTTGCTAATACATGAAGAAAAGGGCATTTCTCCAGGTTAATACCTACTTTCTTGCTTCAGATTTATGACTAAAGAAGAATATTCAAGTTTTTTTCTTAAGATAATTTTCCCCAAGGTGTCTTGGTGTCTCCCCCTGTAGATCTGTGCAGTCCAATATGGTAGCCACTAGTTCAGCAATTGCAACATGGTGTGTCTGAATTGAGATATGCAGTAAGCACATAGTAGATTTCAAAAAAAATTACTGAAAAAAGAACAGAAAATTTCATTGATGGTTTTTATATTGTTTATATGTTGGAATGGTAATATTTTGTGTATGTTGGGTTAAATAAAATCTATTACTTAATTATTCTGAGCTCTGAATTTTCCCTTTTTAAAGTGGTTACTGGGAATTCCAAGTGACACATGTTGCTCACATTATATTTCTATTGGACAGTGCTGCCTTGTATCACCCCATGCAATCAGCTGTGAAGAGAAGAGAATCAACATTATGTCCGTTTTCCGCAGAAGGGACTGTGAACTTAGCAGGCACACAAAATTTAATAGACTACTTTTCAGTACGGACATTTTCAAAATTGCGTGACTTTCAGGTTAGATTTCACTACATTAAGAAGTCAGATATGGAATAGCAAAAGATGTAGCTGGGCATGGTGGCTCATGCTTATAATCCCAGCATTTTGGGAGGTCGAGGCAGGTGGATCACGAGGTCAGGAGATCGAGACCATCTAGCTAACGTGGTGAAATGCCGTCTCTACTAAAAATACAAAAATTAGCTAGGCATGGTAACATGCACCTGTAGTCCCAGCTACTTGGGAGTCTGAGGAAGTAGAATCGCTTGAACCCGGGAAGTGGAGGCTGCAGTGAGCTGAGATCATGCCGTCACACTCCATCCTGGGTGATAGAGCAAGACTCCATCTCAAAAAAAAAAATGTATAAATTAGTCTATTTGCTATCACAATATTTATAATTTGTATTAATTTTTATATATAAATATTTCATGCTATTATATCTCCTTTTAACCCAAATTTGCTTTGGCATAGGTGGGAATTATTAATGTTATAACTGTTTTTAGGGTATTTTAAAGGTTAATTAGTACAAATATAGTAAAATAGCATCCTTTTTTCCTGAGTCTTCTAATGATAAGATTTGATTCAATACATATATTTGAACTTGTACTAACTTAAAGGACAGTGTGACCACAAGGATTAAAAAGCCTTTGATAAACTTTGGTCTACCAGGGAAAAAAAGATAAATATACAAATAACTGCAATGTAATTTTGTGTTAAGTTGATGATTTGTACTTGGTTAGGTCATTTCAGGAAAAATGAATCACCTCCTTTCTTTTTCCCACTGAAGGAAAGACAACTAAGCCAAGAGGAAATCATGAAGGAGTGTGAAATTTTATTAAGATATTTATTGGAACCATGTTGGTGATATATTAACAATAATTTAATGTCTTTCAATAGAGAATTGATTAAATGTGATATTCATATGAAGAATACTATGAATCGTTTATAGTTATTTTCAGCATGATATTTCATGACCCAGAAAACATTGATGATATATTAAGCAATACACATGGTTTAAATAGACACAGCGTGATCGTATTTTTAAATACTGGTGCAAATATATGGTCATTCTATTCCTCCCACTATGTCTTTATATATCTTCTATAGAGATATCTATATCTAAATATGTATGTGTAAATTTTATGTAGCTCTATTTTTATAAATAGGTATGATTTTTTTTAAGTTACAGAATATTAACAGAGCTAGAAGAGTGTTTTTTTTTATCTTGAGTCTGCCTTCCTATTGCCAAAAATTTTAATAAAAATATTTTATTTTTAATCAGAAAAAATGTTTTTTCAAAATAAGGTTTTATAAAAGATCTTGTATTTTAGATAAATCACAAAGGATAATAGGGATGTAAATTGGTCATTGTTCTATCAGTGTTGATACTTATGAATATACTATCTATTCAATTATTGTCTCTATTATTTTACAGTAGAATTCACCCTTTAGTTACTAAGGTTTCCTGTAATATGGATTCAATTCATTCTGTATTAACGAAAGGTTTTATATTTCTCTAATAATAGAAATACAAAAACATTTTCTTTCTCGACCCAATGAAGACAAATAGTTAACATCTCTCTGGATTTTAAGAGAAGAATAAAACTCTAGAAATTACAGACCACATATTTCAACTATTGCTGACTTGTCCTTATGTTTTTCAATAGAGTGAAGGAAGTCTCCTCTAAAGGAAAGTTGTTTTGAAAGATTTCAAGTATTCATATTTTCCCATTATTTTGAAATTACTAGAATATAGCACAATAAACTATTTTAAATACTGATAAAGAATCTTCAGTTAAAATAAGTATGAAAATGTTCCATTGATCTTCATGTTTCAAGATACAACCTAGTTATAATCTGGTATGGAAATGGGTAAATCTAAAGATTTCAAGTCAAAATGCTATAGTAAAAACAATATTAGTAGCAAAGGAAATGTTTCTTTAACCTTTAAATGTGATGTAAAATCTATTTTGATTTTAATTCCTATGTTTTCCAAGTAAATTGTTGGCATATTTAAAATTATAATGTATATATTATAATATGTTACTTATCAAGATATCCTGAATACTTTAGCAAATTGGTCAATCTATTAAGAATCAGACTGTGAATATGAAAAGAGATTAGCATTTATATTAAAACCATTATATTAGAAACTCTGTTAAATTATTTCTACTTTTTGAATCAATATCAAGGTATATTAACACTTTACAACCTCTCTCAGTAGCCTCGTTTTCCCTTTAAAGTCAAGAGTCTATTCTATTTTTTAAATTTAATTTACTCTAAGTTCTGGGATGCACATGCAGGATGTGCAGGTTTGTTACATAGGCAAATGTGTGCCATGGTGTTATGCTGGGCCTGTCAACCCATCACTTAGGTATTAAGCCCCCATGTGCATTAGCTATTTATCCTGATGCTCTCCCTCTCCTGTCCCCATTACAGGCCCCAGTGTGTGTTGTCCCCGAGTCTGTGTCCATGCATTCTTGTTGTTCAGCTCCTACTTACAAGTAAGAACAAGTGGTGTTTGCTTGGGTATTAAGAACATGTGTTAGTTTGTGGGGATAATGGCTTCTAGCTCCATCCATGTCCCCTGCAAAGGACGTGATCTTACTCCTTTTTATGGCTGCATAGTATCCCATGCTATATAGGTACCACATTTTCTTTATCCAGTCTGTCATCTGATGGGCATTTGGGTTGATTCCATGTCTTTGCTATTTTGAATAGTGCTGCAATGAACATATGCATGCATGTGTCTTTATAATAGAATAATTTATATTCCTTCAGTATATACCCAGTAATGGGATTGCTGGGTCAAATGGTATTTTGGTTCTAGATCTTTGAGAAACTGCCACACTGCCTTGCACAATGGTTGAACTAATTTACACTCTTAACAACAGTGTAAAAGTATTCCTATTTCTCCATATCCTCTCCAGCATCTGTTACTTCTTGACTTTTTTTTTTGCTATTCTGTCTGGTGTGAGAGGGCATCTCACTTTGGTTTTTGATTTACATTTCTCTAATTACCAGTGATGTTGAGGCTTTTAAAATATATGTTTTTCGGCCACATAAATGTCTTCTTTTGAGAAGTGTCTGTTCATGTCCTTTGCCCACTTTTTAATGCAGTTTTTTTTTTCTTGTAAATTTGTTTAAGTTCATCGAATCTACAAGAGTCTATTCTTTGTCTCTCAAACTGGCACATTTGCCCATTTCTACTGCTTTAGTCCTTGTGGCTATGGGGCAATTACTCTTGATTATTAGGATATACTAACATGCCACTTTTGATTGCTTTGAAGTAACAATTTGGATTCAATGCAGTGCACAGAGGTTTTCTTAAAAAAAAAAAAAACAAATTAGTTTCTGGTCTTCTAGTTCAAACTAGTTGTGTTACTTTAGATAATTCAAAAATCCTTTCTGGATTTTAGTTTTTCTTCTCTGCAGAATACTACAAATACATAATCTTTAATTTTCATATAGTTTAAAATAAAATGACTCTTCATGACATCAGTCGTTTATAACTTAGTGTGAAAGATTTTACCTAAGAGCAAGTTTTGATAAGATGTCAACCAATAATTTATTTAATACCACAATGTGCTAATCATCATTCATTGACATAAGAAGTAATTAAATCTTTCCAACAAACCTCTCAGGGGGTATACAACCATCTTCATTTCATGACTATTTCAGAGAAGTCAAATTAACACAACTAGTTCATGAGATAGCTAGTATTCAAAACCAGAACTCATCTTATTTCCAAGCCTGAGTTATTGTGTTACTCATAGCCTCCTATGCAGGTGCTGAGGTAGAGAAGATTTAGACTTTGGGGGCACCGAGAGCTGACAATCACTGAAGGAGAAAAAGCACAAAAATTGGTGATTTGAGGAAAAGGATGAGAATATTTATTTCTTTTAATTGTCATTCCTTGGTCAACTTAACTCTAATTAGTTAGCAGTCTAAAAGCAAGTGGGTGGTGAAATGTTACACTTTTATATTTTTTATAATAAGATTCCTAAGTGAACTGTTTGTGTTGTATTGCATTGTTCCTTGAAGCAACAGTCTTTTAGGAAAACAGAATTTGTACCTAAGCCTGTATAAGTGAGGATTTCTGAAATACATCCTTTGTGCATGCCGTTTTATTGTTTCAGTAGTCACAGACATTGTCTTGTGTACAGCAAAAGCTTGCTTAAAGCTGATCTGTTTGAAATTAGAATGAAAGCAGTTTGATGAGTTATCTATTTCATCACCCTTCTCAAATTTCAAGTAAGCCTGGAAGAACTGATGTAAAGGCAAATTTTATATAATATAAATATAAGCATCAATGTAATCATAGCAACAATAAACCTGAATATATCTATTTTATAGGTAGATATAGATAAACGTGTACATGTGTTTGTGAATTTACATTCAGTCACACCCACACTACATTAGATGTGTAGCCAAAGTAGAAGTAAAGTGAAATTTTTCAATATAAATTTATTGCAGTTAACCATCTGTGATGAAATTCTCATGGGATTCTCCTTAATTTTTTTATAAACGAGGAAAATGAAATACTAAAATTATAAACACACTTTATTTATAAGCTGTCCTTTTAAATAAGCTGTGATTCTAAGCTTCCATCTGCTTTCTTGCTGAATGACACAGAGCATTTCCTTCCACTGCTGCACTTCTGATCTTTCTTCATTTTCTCCACGAGCCCTGCAATACAGAGGCCCAGATAACATGCGCCTATGCTCTGTCAGCTTGTTCGGCAATAAATCATCAGAGGCAACAATGTTTGCTTACACCTATTTAAAAGGGTCTCCTGGGGAAAATCTGTGAGAAGAGAAAGTACCGTCAACTGTTTTGTGACTTCATCTCTTACTTCCACGTCCCTTTAACTTGGTCATTCACAGGAGTCTGTCTATGCATTATTTGTTTTTGAAGATTGAGACACCACAACTCAATTAGTGCAGACCCCGGATCTTAACTCCTATAAGACAAGCTAGAACCATCAATAGTTAGTGACTAAATGTTTAATCATAGGATAGATTTTTTTTGCTCATATTGTCTTATACATTAAAAACAGGAAGACTGTTTGACAGTTCTTCGTTTTAATCATTGAAAGATCATTCCAATAGATAGTATGCAGAAAAGCCACACCCCTACATGTGAAAAAGAAATTGGAGGTTTAAAGCTATGCAGAAATTGTCACTAAATTTGTATTTTAGGCATTACTTTTCAATGTGCCTTTTATATATTAGGAAATGGTAGATTATGTGACATCAAATAAACAAATGATCTGTTTTACTGCATCAATAATGTTTTCTGTTTTAGCCTAGAAATCTAGAATTCTAAAAATACAGAAAAAAAAATTAGGGATTATCTGGCTCAGCTACATTATTTTACAAATGAAGAACCGAAGTTCAGAGAGTTACGGGACTTGCTGAAGGTCATACAGAAAATTACCGCTAAAGCCTTTGAAACTGCGTTTGCTCTGTGTTCTCCAGCATTTCTGGATGCTTGTGAATCAGTGAGCGAGCCAACTACCCCATCAGATGGCCACACTAGGGCACCTGGCATATGGAATCTCCGCAGGATCCTAACCTTTGTTACTAGAGCTAAATTTGAGATGAAAGACAAATGAAAAACAAAATATCTTGGAGACAAGACTTTTCAGAAAGTGAATGAAACAAGGAAACATTTAAAAATGGCCTGTAACACCTGCAAGTAGCCTAACCTAACGTAACTGACCTATCTGAAGTTTTCTGAACCCTGGGCTACTGAGTGGTACAGTGGAAAAAAGGATTTGGAAGCCTGATTTGGTTTGGAATGATTGCTTTGTCAATTATTGGCAATGTGACCTTAATGAAGCGACCTTGCCTCTCAGAAACAACCATTTGCAGGTAACTTAGGGGAGATGCTGAGCAACATACCTCTTGTTTACCGATATTTGTTCTTCTAACCGCTTGGGCTGTGCACTACCCCACAGTACAATAATCACACAGAGACAGAGGTCAAAATACGCCAGTCAAGGAGACCTCGAAGCAAAGTTTGGAGGTCTCTAAGTTTGTCATTGTAGAGACGAATTCACATTTCAATACTGGGTCAGAGCTAACATCCTTTTACACTCAAAGAAAGAAAGACCACTTACTCCCATTATTTCAAAAAAATAAACTTTCAGTGAATAAGCCTCATACCAGGATGAGTCCAGGCGAGACAGGAAACATGAAGTAGGTGGGGATGAATGAGTTCCTTGGGCATTCCAGAGTCCATTCCTTCTCTTCACTTTCCCTGTCATAAACTTTACTCACTCACTCTCCAAACATCTTCTCTATGCTCTTGATATGGTTTGGCTGTATGTCGTCACCGAAATCTCATAGTGAATTGTAATTCTCAGTGTTAGAAAGGGGCCTGGTGGGAGGTGATTGGTTCATAGGGCTGGATTTCCCCCTTGCTGTTCTCATGATAGTGAGTGAGTTCTCCCAAGATCAGGTTGTCTGAAAGTGGATAGCCCTTCCCCGTTCACACTCTCTCTCCTGCTGCCTGTGAAGATTGTGCCTGCTTCCCTTTTGTCTACTGCCACGATTGTAAGTTTCCTGAGGCCTTCCCAGTTATGCATCCTATACAACCTACAGAACTGTGAGTCAATTAAACCTCTTTTCTTCATGAATTACCCAGTCTCAGATGGTTCTTTACAGCAGTGTGAAATGGACTAACACAGCTCTCTTTCCATATCAAAAGCTTATTGACAGGGAGAATACATAACTAAATACTCTAGTGTTGTCCTATCCTGGGAACATGTGCACTTTAACAGAAGGCTCTGTGTGGAAGTGAACAAATATGAATTATTACAGCTCATCATGGGCCAGCAGGGTTCTAACAGGTGTTAGAGTATTTAGTTCTCTAAGTAACTGTGAGGTAGATACATTTATCTCAGTTTTTACAGATAAGAAACAGAAAGGAAATAGAGACAATAGCAAGAAAATGTATATGGGTGTATATATGGATGGGGGTGGGGGATCAAGGAGAGGAGTGAAAATGTGCCGTGCGTGAGCAAATCACACCGACTTTGTAAATTGAGTCCTGGAACTCTTTGATCACAATTATGGAGTCACCCTTTCTTGAACATACTATACTGTTGACAGCATTTGTCTTACAGCTGGGCTTTTTCTTCTCCCCTTCCTCCTCCCCGTCCCTCTCCCCCTTCTCCCCTTCCCCATCCTCCTTCCCCTCCCCCTCCTCCCCTCCCCCTCCTCCGCTCCCCTCCTCTTCCTCCCTCCTCCCCTTCCCTCCCCCTCCTCCCTTCTCCTTTGTCCTCCCTGCCTTATTTCCCCTCCTCCTCCCCTCCTCCCCTCCTCCCCCCCTCCTCCGCTCCTCCCCTCCTCCCCTCCTCCTCCCCTCCTCCCCTCCTCCTCCCCTCCTCTTCCTCTTCCTTCCTTCCTCTCTCTCTCTTCCCCTCCTCCCCTTCCCGCTCTTTCCCCTTTCTCTTGTCCCCCTCCTTCCACTTCCCCTCCCTGCCTCCCTCCTCCTCTTCCCCTCCCCTTCTCTCTCCCTCTTCCCCTACTTTCCCTTGTCCCCCTCTTCCCCCTCCTCCCCCTCCTCCTCTTCCTTATTTTTCTTCATGATAGTAGTCTTGGCTGAGTAATCTCAAGAAAATCAGAGCCCTTCCTTTTTTTCTAAGACCCTTCATTCCTTCTAATCTAACGTGTTCAAAGTTGGGTATCAAAACTCACAAAAGTAGAAATTTACTTACCAATTTACTGCACTGAATCCCACTCCTTCTGTCTCCAACCAGTTTTGCTCCTTAAACATTCACGATTCTGTTTTTAACTTTCTGGTCTTTAAAATTCTAGTATCTTGTCTTTCACTCTGGATTCGTGATCTTCTCACACACGTTTTCATGAAGTTGATTCCAATATGACAACTGACAAGTGCAGGAAGGCGAAAGTCTCTTAAATCAGATGTTTCCAAATGTAACCATGAACATACACTCATCCCTACTCTCTTCCAAGTAAGTTATTATTTTTGCTACTATGGAAATATAAATTATATTGTGATGAACTTACTCAGTTTTCTCTGTGCAAGGAGGCAGATAGGATAGTTTAAGAATTATATTTGATTAGATCTCTATCCATAAAATAATTATAACAGTAATTCAATCACTCTGTAATTTTAGTAAAGGCAAAGAAAGCAGACTTTTGACTTGAGAAATATGTTTTATCTGTATTTTAATCAAAAATGATATATACAACAATCTGCATTTAAAGAAAAACTTGATATGTCCAAAGTCATACTTAACATTAAAAATAATTTCTGAATTTTCATAATCCATATAATTGTATATGAATGACATGAAAGTTTGCAACCTAAATACAATTGGGATATAGCCTGCTCAATAAAATTCTCACTCAGAATAACAGATGTCTACACGAAATATATTCACTCAGGAAAAATCATTTTTATTATACTTGAAGGATTCTGATGATAGAAACAGTATTTTATATGATAGCAAACAATTAGCAATACATAAATTGAGTCCTTTTCAAAGCATCGTTATTGAGCCAGAAAATCTAAGTGTTGGGAGGAACGAGTTTATTAACCTCTATCCTTTAGTGAGAAGATGACCGTGCAGACCTTATTTCATTGATAAGATATTCCTGAATAAATAGAGGATAAGACAAATCTAAGATTTTAAAAATAATATTCTGCCATGCCCTTTTCCTTCCTTCCTTTGTTCTTTCCTTCCTTTCTTGATTCCTTCCGTCCTTCCTCCTTCCTCTCCTCCCTTTCATTTTTTTTAATGCCACCCTGTAGCCATCCCATAGCCACAGAAGTGTTTTATTCCTTTTGTTGCACAGGAAATGAAAAGAAACTTCAAGATTCCATTAGAGTTATAACAGTTGTGTTTTCTTTCTCATTCTTAGTAGCTGATTTATTTTCAGGGCTGAGGTGTTTAGAGTGAATTTGAATATATGGGAGGGTAATGAATGGCAGTAAAAAAAGCCCATGTTTACACTTCTTCTCTTCTTTCTCTTATGTTTCTACACGAATGTACAGTGTGATAATTAGACAATTATAACTCTATAATCAATTGTATTTGTTTGTTAAATCCTAGTTTGGAGACTTAAGTAGTCTCTGAATGATTTTCCTGCTAATCCGTAGTTCCTCACTGTTGTTCCAAAACTGTATCTTAGAACCAGGAAGGTATACAGTTTATTTAAAGGCATTGTACTCACCATCTATCTGTGTTATGATTAGTTGTATAACATCTGTCAAATTCCCTAAAATGTATAAGCTTAGTTTTCTCATTGGTAAAATGGAAGTGACAATGTTATTGGGGAGATTAAATGACATTGTGCATAAAGGCATTCACCATGGTGCCTATACAAAGAAAGGCCAAGTAAATGTTAGCTCTGCTTCTAAACCTATGCTTCTCAACAGATGCAAAATGCCAGACTAAGTTTTTTAATTACTTAAACTTACATAAAAATAACTCTGGGATTCCAGAAAATGGCTGTTTTAAAGTACTCCAGCATAAAATGTGACTATAAAGATATGTATGATATTTTTAAACATATACATTCAGTCCAACATAATCTATTAAATTATCCTGGGAAGTAGACACATATCTAACACTTTTATCATTGTTCAAAACTTTCATAGACCTTATTCATGCAAAACTCTCCAGAAGCAAATTCAGAGCCATATAAAAAATCAACATTATTGTTTTTATTTGACTGAAAATCAAGCCTATCTTTGAGGGGTGAAGAAAGTCCAATGACCTACTGTATCTCATTTGAAAGAGCTTTGTAATTCATAAGAAATTATATAGATATGAAATGTTGAGAATGGGAAGTATTAATGGAAAAGTGTCTCATAAAGAATATTAAAAATTTTGCCTCAGGCTCTTAAAGAGATTCTGAAAACCCCTCTGTGTTGTAAGCTCTAGCAGCCTCATCATTGCTTATATAGTCCCCAAAGCACCCACCTGCACATAAACAGCACCCATCTGAGCATGTAAAAGTTATACAAAAAAATAAAATTCATTTCTTCTGTTGAGTTTACCACTCTGCTTTTGTCCATTTCTTGCTGCATATAAAATGATCTTCTATCAAGTAATTTTATCCATATGTATCTTAAGACTGCTAAAGCATGGTCTTCAGTTTGTTTGTCTTTAGAATTAAGTTCCTCTGAAGTTGGGTCTAAAATGTTGCCATAGCAAGCCAGTCATGACTTGGGCTGGAGGGCAGCAAATGAGTGTCTTAGTATTACTTTTCCCAAGACTGATTTAAATGAAGAGCTGAGGTTGAAGTAAAAATTTTTCAAAATAGGATTAAGTTTGTAATTTGTGGAGTGTGTCCAGGTGAGTGCTAAGGAGTTACTAACTGAACGGATCAGGGAATATTAGGTGTGGAATGGAAGCCTAGGAAAATGGCATCCGGAACTGATGAGTAGAAACTTCCAGTTGTGAGGCCTGTTTGAACAGACAGTGAAACCTGATTGGGCAGCTTAAAAATATTGGGATTGAAACTGACCATCTTTAGATCATTTTGTTAATCGAGAACTTAACAGAGAACAAAGCTTGATCGTATACAGTTTCCTGGCTGGCAGAAATGGGTTTTACCACATTAATGTCGGCATTTGGCTGTGTCTTGTTTACCTCTTTGTCGGAAGTCATTTCAAATCCTTTTGCTTTTTATTTGAGGTCAGCAACTCCCTTTTCTAGTCTGTGACTTTGTATGAATTAGATTTTCTCTCCGTTGACTGGATGTGATACTTATTAACAAAAACTGACTTCTCTTTTCCTCAAGCACAGCCATAGACATACCCTGTTAGTGTCTATTGAGGCAACTTATCACAGCTGGGAAATCAGGGACTGTTGGTTAGCAGATCCATTAATGAGCAAATAGGAAAAGATCTAAAGCATTGCTTATCATATTTTCTGTATGTCTGTCGATAGTCATAGGAACCTTAGAAATGCATAGGTAGCCAATTGTTCCACATGCGGCTTTAAAAAGAAGTATTACATAATATTTTGAAAATGGGTGAAAATATCATTTTTGTCAGAAGAAAATGATGAATATTCTTCAGAATTTTCCACCAAATAATTAACAGCTTTATTGGAGATATTCCTAGAGCAAGCGTATGCTTCCCAACATAGCCAAATCTATGGGGCAAAGAGGGAGGCGGGAACAGAGCCACAATACCAAAGATACATTTTGAATATAATGGAATACAAATCAGCCGCTACTAAAATACTCAGCTTTAAGGTCTGTCAGTGGCTAAGTTACAGTGCATCAAAATTATCAACTTTCTTTAGTGAAATTATGTGAAATGCTTCTCAATAATCTACTCAGTAACTTACAGACTTTCAGACATTTCCTTCTACAGCTTGCAAGAATGGAAGTCTGTTGAATATGCATGCATACTACTTGCCATTGTGTGTTTTGATTTATTTCATGATATTCTAGTTTCAGTACTTTAAGAAATGCTGTATACTGTTTTCATTGTCTGGCAAATACACTTTCAAATGGAAACATTTTTGATTTAGAAAGGAAGGGGCTTAGAATTGATAATAAAATTACAGAGACTCTAAATTCTTATTCCAAGTCACTCTGTGCCCTTCATGTCTTCAGATTCATTATATTAGAAGTTAAGAAGGTTTCAGTTAGATTCAAAAAAGACATATTTTTCAAGTGTATTATTTAAACATTGAGTTTTGGGGACTTTATGAATATTTCAGCTTGGCTTCTGAGAAGTTAGTGTGACATATCTTTTCATAAATATAATTGTTACATTGAAAAAGGATCTCTTATTCCAGAGAATATGAAGAGAGAGAAGAAATCGAGACTTGAGTAAGGTATGTCTGGACGGAAGTGTTCAGTTACCAGATCCCAGGAAGTAACATCACCACACCTATCAGAGTGAATGTCATAGATTCAGTCGCTGCCACGCATCCTGCTCCTGTGGTGTCTAAAGTACTGCCACTGTCTGTGTGATGGATTTGCTTTCCATCACTGAAGTTCATATCATCTGGCATCCCTGTAGAGGCAAATAAGAAAACACAGGATGATGCATGACCACTTCACCAAAATACGTCTAGAACTGCTCTTAAACTCAGAGTGTGGACAGCACTGCTTTGAGGTAGCATTTTCTGTGTTCACCTAACTCTAAATGATAAATGTGACACAGGTATTCCTGTTCTACTTAAATCGGAGAGTTCAGGCTCTTGTGTGGAAATTCTCGGAAATGTTATAAGAGTAAAGTGAAAGGATTCCTAGCTTCTGAAAACTTCTGGAACATTTTTCTGCCACTGGTAAGAAAGTAAAGACATTTAATTAATTAACATTCTGAGGAATTGCATCAGCTCTTGTTTCAGAGTTGTATCAACATCAGTAACTGAAAAATTTTCCCATGAAAATAAAATCAGGTGAGGGGATATAATTGAATAAAATATTTTTTAAAAGTAGAATTTCTACAGCTCATATTTTACATTAGAATAAAGTAGGCATAAGATCTTTTTAAAATTTATTTTATTTTTACTTAACAAATTATATATATACATATATATATATACACACACACATATTGTTGGGGTATCATGTGATATTTTGCCATGTATACCAGGAAGAATGATAAAATCAAGCTGGCTAACATATCTATCATCTCACATCCTTAACATTTTTCCTGTGGAGAGAACATTTGAAACTTACCTTCTTAGCAATTTGGAAATACACAGTGCATTATTAATGATAGTCACCATATTGCGAATGGTCTAAAACACTTCTTCCTCCAGTCTAACTGAAACTTTGTACCCTCTGCCCATCATCTCCCTTTCTTCCCCACACCCATCCCATGGCAATCACTCTTCTGCTTTCCCCTTTTATGACTTCAACTATTTTAGATTCCACATGTAAGTGAGATCAGGAATAGGATCTTTATGGAAATAGCAAATAGCAAAGAATAATAGCAACTAATGTGAAATTATATCTTTCATACACACAACGGCTGTGAGGATGGAGGTGTAGATGTCTATCAACAGATCAAAGAAGTTGTTAATGGGGTGGACTGGAGAATTAAGTTGGGAAAAAGTGTTACATTAAGAAAAAAGTCAGGTAAAGTCATAAACTAAGATCCAGTAGCATTCTGGTTATTATTTCTGTACATTATGAAACCTGACAAGTTGAGGAAAAGACCAACCCCTAAATTAACTGGGTTGAAATAATTGCTTTTTAAAGATGTTTACCTTAGTACGATATACTTAGGGAATTACTGATTCATCACTTATTATCTAGTGCCATCAGTGTTCTGAGATTAAGTAACTGAATTACCTCACGGCATGCCACTATCAGTCACAATTAACAGATTTAAATTCATTGTTACTTCAGCCACAAATATTGACATCGTAATTACAGAGAGATTGAAAAAATAAGCTTCATATAAGGAAAAGTCAATATTTACGTAATTAGGTGAATATGTATATATATAATTCAGAAGATAAGCTCTGCTGCATTCAGAGATGAGAGCATTAAAACGAAGCAAAGCTCTGCCGATCTGACATATTGATTTTACAGCCTGAGCTCTTACATTATTATTCATTGTTTGGGTGCTTGTTTTGCCCTTCTGTGTCATTAGGCGAGATGAATAAACTAGTGATTCCTTTTTTTTTTTTCCCTAAATAGGGACTAGAATGGAGTGTGATTATTTTCATCATAGCTTTATACCTCTTGTTAAGCTTAAAAAGAAGCTATGATGACTCTAGGCAATTAAAAAATCCTTTTTTTTTTCTAAGATAATTACATTAATTTGAGCTTTAAAGGATTTACTTTTCATTTTAAGCATTGTGAATTTGTGTTTGGATTGGATCCATGAATAAGGTTTTCTTTTGCCGTTCTGAGCCTGTATTTCATTCATTCATGAGCCAGACACTGGTTTAGTTTTAACGGATGCCATCATGGGTGAAAATATGTAAGTAGAAAGAAGTTAAATCTTGTGCTTGCAAGTCAGACAATGACAGGAGAGCTTTTCGCCCTTCAATCAGATCTCATTTTAACATCTTACATCGAAATGTTACTAATAAATGTCACAGTTCTAAGGAATAAGGCCTTTGAGGAATAAGTATATGAAAGAATTCAAGATCTTCTGGCTGTCATGGCTATAGTCATGGATCAAATCACAACCTTGTCATCTGTAGGAAAGACATTAGCATGCCAAAAGTCTAGCTACGTGACTATTTGATGCAATGATTATTTTCATAAAGAAATTTAATTAACCAAGCTTGTAAATTATACCCAAGCTTATAAAGACCTGTAAAAGAAAAAATTAGTTTGGAGATTTATTGCACTTATACATTAAAGAAAAACAAAGTAGTGTTTGAGTAATCTTTTATATGCATAATAACAACACCCAAAGGTGTCAATAAATTCATATTTTTGCTCTTGGTGGTTTATGTTCTGGTGGGGAAAGTTGTGTTATTAAAAAATGAAGATAATATTAAAACACAGGTACAGCCTGGTGATGGGTGCTATGAAATATGGTAAAGGGATGTAACTTGGTCAGGGAGTGCTCTTCTAAGGATGTGGTAAAGTGTATTAATTTATTTGATAATATCAACAGAGCACTTGCCCTGGTGTCAGGTACAGTTCCAAGTACTTCGCAAATATTAAGTCATTTGATTTTCACAACAGTCCCATAAATTAGGCAGTGCTGTTATTACCTGCTTTTGTAGATGAGGAAACTGAGGTACTGGGAATTTAAATGATCACAAGCAGTGCAGCCAGGATCAAATCCAGAAGTCTAGATCCAGTCTAGGCTTTGATCACCCACTGCCCTGATTCCAGGCACACTACTTGGCACCAACAAATCAATACTTAAGTTCAGAACACAGAAGATCAATTACGTTACCTACAAAGTGCATTAGGAGTGTTTTCTCTCCTTCCTTTCATCTTGTAAATTGCGATGGCTGAGTAGGTGCCACTTTTGGGTATTAATCAAGTAACTGGAAGTATTCAGAAGTAGAATTGATGTGGGAAATTTAATGATGATGAATCAGAATGGCCTGATGAATCTGAGAGGACAGCACCTTCTTTTTGTCATTTACACGGTGGCAGGAGAGTGTGGGCATTTTCCTCTATTTCCTGTATCTACATATTTTAAAAATTCTCTTAGCTAAGGAAAGACAAGTATGTTTAAAAACAATTTGTTCTATTTTTAGTAAAGAAAATTGCATAGGCAAGAATGTATACATTGTTAATTTGCTCATTCATTTATAAAATCAATAATTCACTGCCAGTTCTGTGTCAGGTATTGTGCTGGAGAGTGAATGTACAGTGCACACTTACAGGCATCTCCTCCACACTTAGATGAGTCTTAAAAAAAAAATCTACCAGGTGTCTTTTCTACCATCTGCATAGGGCAGATGGAATGCTGGGAGCAGGACTCTAGATCCTAGAGATCATTATTTGAATTCGACACTAAGTTAATCATGAAGTCAAAATAATTTATTTCTAGAAATTATCTGTTTTTAAGGTAGCAATAGCCATGGCACCTCAAAAAATATTAATTACATTGAACACTTTTAATGAATATTGTTGAATGGATAAATTGAATAATGACTCATTCACACAAGAACAGGATAAGTTTGGTATAATTATTTCTCCTTATTCTAAAGATTAGGAAGTTTGAAAGAATTACTTCTCCTGATTGTAAATATTAGGAACAGGTGCTGAGGAAGTAATTTACTCAAAGCAACATAGCTGTGGCAGAATTCCAGTTGTGCCCCATTCAGATGTGGTCTCCATTGCTTCCAGAGCCATACTGCTTGCCACTACACATTCAAAGCATTGACCTTGAGGTCAAATTCTGGCTTTGCCATGGTCTAGCTGGTTGACTTTCGCTATGACCTGCATTTCTTCGAACTTTCAAATGACAGCATTTTCAGTGAGAGAGGAGAGTTAATCACAATATCTTGCTGGCTAAATCATTAGATTAATATTTGAAAAATAAGCTAGAATTTTATCCCATTGCATTGTCTAAAGTAAATGTCTGAGGGACCAAGACTTAAGGATAAATAATGAGGAAGTAAACAAAATACGTAGGTCTCTATTTTTATGAATATATAGGTGGGTAAAGCCTACAGATTTTAAGTTAGAATCTATAGAGAGAAAATTAATAGTTTTGACATCAAACAAAAAAAGAACCTTTGGTACAACAAAAGCCACCCCAACAAAATTGAGGATACACAAAGAAAAGTGGAGAAAATTTTGCATTATAGATTGCAGCAAAGAGATCATGTCTTAAACATTAAAATAGTTCTTACAATCCATATGAAAACTACAAATGCTCCCATAGAAAAAATGGTGAAAGAACAGAAGTGGATATCTTCTTCACTGAACAATAAAGAAAGACTGTCTTATACACAGTAAGGTATCAGCTATCTATGGTCCAGCTGTTGAAAGGAGACAGAGAAGAGAGAGTAACCAGTTGGGCAAGGGTACAGCCCTTCATTAGGGAATTTGCCAAAATATATTAAAAGTGTTTAAAATGTTCCTTTGCTTAGACCAAATTATTCCACTTTTATGAAGCAATTCTGTGAGAATAATGAACATGTGCATATATTTATTTATAAAATGTTAATCTATGCATTGTTAATGAAAATTCTAAGCAAATTAAGTGTCAATTGATAAGGAACTGGGTTAAGAAAATTAAGCTTCATTTATTTATTTATAAACTCTTTAAGGAGTAAATATTAATACAGAAAAATGTGTTTCAATTTAATATATCAAAACATTTAATATATATAAATTTTAATAAAATACATCTATATATACTTTCATGGCCTTTAATGTTCAACTTTAATAGTCTATTGCTGTGTTTCCCTGAGCATAGAGACTCTCTCATGAATTTATGTATTGACCTAGCAAGCATTGAGCAATAATTAAGTGGATGAATAAGTTGATAAATTTAATCCAGGGCAAAAATAACAAAACAATACAAATATATTTCTCTTAGTTTATTTTAATATAAAAACAAATATTATATCGCAGCAACTTGGAGTATAAAATAAAGGATTTGAATTCAATGTCAATTTAGATTTTTCTAAATATACAATCATGTCATCTACAGAGACAATTTGACTTCCTCTCTTCCTATTTTAACACACTTTATTTCTCTTGCCTGATTGCCATGGCCAGAACTTTCAACACTATGTTGAATCAGAGTGGTGAGAGAGGGCATCCTTCTCTTGTGTCAGTTTTCAAAGGGAATGCTTCCAGTTTTTGCCCATTCGGTATGATACTGGCTGTGGGTTTGTCATAAATAGCTCTTATTATTTTGAGATATCTTCCAACAATACCTAGCTTATGGAGAGTTTTTAGCATGATGGAGTGTTGAATTTTGTTGAAGGCCTTTGCTGCATCTTTTGAGATAATCATGTGGTTTTTGTCATTGGTTCTGTCTATGTGATGGATTACATTTATTTATTTGTGTATGTAGAACCAGCCTTGCATCCCAGTGATGAAGCCAACTTGATCATGGTGAATAAGCTTTTTCCTGTGCTGCTGGATTCGGTTTGCCAGTATTTTATTGAGGATTTTCGCATCAATGTTCATCGGGATATTGGCCTGAAATTTTCTTTTTTTGTTGTGTCTCTTTTAAGTTTTGGTATCAGGATGATGCTGGCCTCATAAAATGAGTTAGTGAGGTGTCCCTCCTTTTCTTTTGTTTGGAATAGTTTCAGAAGGAATGGTACCAGCTCCTCTTTGTACCTCTGGTAGAATTCGGCTGTGAGTTCGTCTGGTCCTGGATGTTTTTTGGTTGGTAGGCTATTAATTACTGCCTCAATTTCAGAACTTGTTATTAGTTTATTCAGGGATTTGACTTCTTTCTGGTTTAGACTTGGAAGGTTGTATGTGTCCAAGAATTTATCCATTTTTCTATATTTTCTAGTTTATTTGCATAGAGGTGTTTATAGTATTCTCTGAGGTAGTTTGTATTTCTATGGGATCAATGGTGATATCTCTTATCATTTTTTATTGCGTCTATTTGATTCTTCTCTTTTCTTCTTTATTAATCTGGCTAGTGGTCTGTTTTGTTGATCTTTTCAAAAAAACGGCTCCTGGATTCATTGATTTTTGGAAGTGTTTTTCATGTCTCTCTTTCATGTCTGCTCTGATCTTAGTTATTTCTTGTCTACTGCCAGCTTTTGAATTTGTTTTCTCTTGCTTCTCTGGTTGTTTTAATTGTGACATTAGGGTGTCAATGTTAGATCTTTTCTGCTTTCTCTTGTGAACATTTAGGGCTATAAATTTCCCTCTAGACACTGCTTTAAATGTGTCCCAGAGATTGTGGTACATTGTGTCTTTGTTCTCATTGGTTTTAAAGAACTTATTAATTTCTGCCTTCATTTCGTTATTTACCCAGTAGTCGTCATTGGAAAACAAGTGGTTCAGTTTCCATGTACTTGTGTGATTTTGAGTAAGTTTCTTAATCTTGAGTTCTAATTTGATTGCACTGTGGTCTGAGAGACAGTTATGATTTCAATTATTGTGCATTTGCTGAGGAGTGTTTTCCATCCAATTATGTGGTCAATTTTAGAATGACTGCGATGTGGTTCCCATGGGCTTTCCTTTGTGGGCAATCCAACTTTTCTCTCTGACTGCCCTTAACTTTTTTCCCTTCATTTCAACCTTGATTAATCTGATGATTATGTGTCTTGGGGTTGCTATTCTCAAGGAGTCTTTTGTGGTGTTCTCTGTATTTACCAAATTAGAATATTGGCTTGTCTTGCTAGGTTGGGGAAGTTCTCCTAAATAATATCCTGAAGAGTGTTTTCCAACTTGGTCTTCCCCTTCCAGTCACTCTCAGGTACTCCAATCAGATGTAGGTTTGGTTTTTTCACAGTCCCATATTTCTTGGAGGCTTTGTTCGTTCCTTTTCATTCTTTTGTCTCTAATCTCGTCTTCTCGCTTGATTTCATAAGAAAAGTGGTAAATTTCAAGGAAAAGATTCATTATGAGGAAACTGACCTGACAAATGTTTTCTGAATAAAATTGCTATGAATCTTATTATGTTAAATCTAAAACTGTTAACTTTGGTCAGTAGTTACTAGACTAATTATTGTCATTTATGCTAACATTAGCCACATGTATTTTGGCTGGACATGAAGGATTTTAACAAATCTGAGATGGCTAAGCATACCTATTTTCCATTTTTTAAAGAAAGTATTGTGAGCTAGTTCAATCAGATCCTATCTCCCAGAATATATGATTGGTAGGTGCATCCAGTATGTTGGGTCACTTGAGTCGAGAATATACCTTTTAAAATTGTGAGTTATTTTCCAAAACCTATGAGGGCTTCTGTATAACCTAAGAACAAAAGAAGAGTGGCTGTATGGCTAAAGATACAAGGTTCCTGGTAGCCCTATAGCCTCATCAACACTCATAACTGAAGGACAATGGAACTGTCCTCATGAAAGCCTTTTCCATTCCTTGTGAAACAGAGTTTTGAGATATAGTTCCTCTTGTTGGTCTTAATGTTTTATAGCAATAGTAGCCTTCCTTTTTTGACAAATGATGTAAAAATAATAGAGTTATCCCAATTGTTAATAAGTGAAACAATGAACGAAATAAAGTAATGAGAGATTCTGACTGTAAACCAAAACTTAAGATAAAATAGTATAATTTGTGAAATTATAGCTCTGAGTAAAATCAAGGAAATTAACATTTGTCACTACATCAAATAAATTATTGGTGGCTTTCTAATAATGAATAATAAATCGATTGTTTTCTACATAGAAGTTTATACATGAAGGGAATATTGTTTAGATCTTTTGATAGTTCCTGATGCTATATTACATCTAATAATGGTCACTCGGTTCTTTTCCCTAAATTTGCTTTATTAATTTTTGAAGACTTTAGTGAAAGAACAGACGCATATGATTTTGAAAGAACATTTTATTTTAAGCCATTTTATAGCAATACCGATGTTGTGGTGTTACTTGTAAAATGTCTTCTGGAACTAATATCCAAATAAATTTAAAAGCTTCTGGCATAATTGATAATTAAAACTAAGTATTAAAGGTATATCTATTAAATATACCACAGTATTCAGTTATATATTAATTCTCAGTGATAAGAATTTACAAGTAGTCTGGAATAATTATTACTAATGATTCAGGAAATTACTTTTAAAAAGTACAGGGATGAAAAAATAGAAAATGTTTTATCTTGTTTAGGTTAGTGATAATATGAATTTAAGGTGCTCTTAAAATTAAAATAATTTAAAAATGCATATCTATGTCTAGACACATGATAGTGATATTCTACAGTACCAAAGACAAAGAGAAACTTTTTTAAGAAATCAAAAAAAAAAAAAAAATAGCAGGTGGCCTTTAACAGAACAAAGGATTAGATTAATTTTAAAGAAACAATAATAGAGGCTAAAATAAGTAGAATAATTTGTTGTATTATTGTTTTTATTATTTTTAGAGATAGGGTCTTGTTCTGTTGCCCATGCTGGAATACAGTGATACCATCATAACTCACTGCAGCCTAGAACTCCTGGGCTCAAGCAATCCTCTTGCCTCAGCCTCTCAAGAAGCTGGGACTACAGGCACATGCCACCATGTGTGTGTGTGTGTGTGTGTGTGTGTGTGTTTGTGTGTGTGTATGTACATATATATATATATATATATAATTTTTTGTAGAGATGGGGGTTTTGCTTTGCTGTCCAGGCTGGTCTTGAACTCCTGGTCTCAAGTGATAATCCTGCACTGGTTTCCTAAAGTTTTTGGATTATAGGTGTGAGTCAGAAACCTGGCCAGAATAATTTATTCTAAACACAAAAGAAGATAAATATCTATATAGAATTCTATAGAGTTAATTTATGTAGAAGAAATAAGAATACTTTCAAGAAAGAATGAGTGTTTCTAATCACCCCCTGACCAATTATTGTTTGTTTTTAGTTTTCATTTTTATTTTAGATTCATGGGGTACATGTGCAGGTTCATTGCAAGGGTATATTGTGTGATGTTGAGGCTTGGACTGCTGTTGATCCCATCACCGAGACAGTGAACATTGTATCCAAAAGGCACTTATTCAGCCCCTGCCCTCCGGTCCCCAATCTTTTTGGAGTCCCCATTGTCTATTGTTCCTGTCTTTATACCTGTGTATACACAAGATTTAACTTTCACATGTGATATTTGGCTTTCTGTTTCTGCATCTATTTGCATAGGATAATGATCTCCAACTGCATCCATGTTGTTGCAAAGGACATACTGTTATTATTATTTTTAAATAGCTGCATGGTGTTCCATGGTGTCTGTATTAGTCTGTTCTCATGCTGGTAATAAAGACATACCTAAGACTGCGTAGTTTATGAAGGAAAGAGTTTTAACTGACTCACACTTCCATGTTGCTGGGGAGGCCTGAAAGTCATGGTGGAGGATGAAGGAAGAGCAAAGGAATGATGGCAGGCAAGAGAGAGTGTGCAGGGAACTGCACTTTATAAAACTATTAGATCTCATGAGACTTGTTCACTATCATGAGAACAGCACAGGCAAGACCTGCCCCCACGATTCAATTACCTGCAACCAGATCCATCCCATGATATGTGGGAATTATGGGAACTACAATTCAAGATGAGATTTGGGTGGGGACACAGCCAAACCATCTCAGTGTCTGTGTATCACATTTTATTTATCCAGTCCACCACTGATGGGCACCTAGTGTTGGTTCCAATTCTTTGCTATTGTAAATAGTGCTGTGATGAACATATGAGTGCATATGACTTTTGGGTAGACCAGTTTCTTTCTTTTGGGTGTGTAGTAATTGGATTGCTAGGTGGAATGATAGTTCTGTTTTCATTTCCTTGAGAAATTTCTAAACTGCTTTGCACAATAGGTGAACTAATTTACATTTCTACCAGAAATGTGTATTTCCTATGTTTTCTTCTGGGATTTTTATAGTTTGATACATTTACATTTAGGTCTCTCTCTGTCTTTTTTTTTTTTTTTTTTTTTTGAGATGGAGTCTCACTCTGTCACCCAGGCTACAGTGCAGTGGCACGATCTTGGCTCACTGCAACCTCTGCCTCCCAGGTTCAAGCAACTCTGCTACCTCAGCCTCCTGAGTAGCTGAGACTACAGGCATGTGCCACCATGCCCGGCAATTTTTTCGTTATTTTTAGTAGAGACAGGGTTTCACCATGTTAGCCAGTATGGTCCTGATCTCCTGACCTTGTGATCCACCTGCCTCAGCTTCCCAAAGTGCTGGGTTTACAGGCATGGCCACCACGCCTGGCCACATTTAGGTCTTCAATCCATTTTGAGTTCATTTTTGTATATGGTGACATGTAGGAGTCCGGTTTCATTCTTCTGTATATCGTTAGCCAGTTTTCCCAGAACCATTTATTGAATAGAGAGTCCATTCCCTATTGCTTATTTTTGTCAATTTTGTCAGAGATCAGTTTGTTCTAGGTGTGCTGCTTTATTTTTGCATTCTCTATTCTGTCCCATTCGTCTACATTTTTGTACCAGTACCAGCTGTTTTTGTTGCTATAGCCTTGTATAGTTTGAAGGTGGGTAATATGATGACTCCAGCTTTGTTTTTTTGCTTAGGATTGATTTGGCTATTCAGGCTTTCGTTGTTGTCACTCCATATGAATTTTGATTTTTTTCCCCTAATTCTGTGAAAAATGACATTGGCCATTTGATTGGAATAACACTGAATCTGTAGATTGCTGTGGGCAGTATGACCACTTTAACAATACTGATTCTTCTAATCCATGAGTGTGGAATGTTTTCCCCTTTGTGTCAGCTGCAATTTCTTGCATAAGTGTTTTGTAGTTCTTGTAGAGTTCTTTCACCTCCTTGGTTAGATGTGTTCCTAGGTATTTCATTTTATTTTTAAAGACTATTGCAAATGGGATGATGCTATTGATTTGGCTCTCAACTTGAATGTTATTGGTATATAGTAATAATACTAATTTTTGTACTTGATTTTGTATCCTAAAGCTTTACTGAAGTGGCTTTCCGGTTTAGAAGACTTTTGGCAGTTTTTAGAATTTTTTAGGCATAGAATTGTGTTGTCAGCAAAGAGAGATAATTTGACTTCCTCATTTCCTATTTGGATACCTTTTATTTATTTCTCTTTCCTGTTTCCTCTGGGTAGGACTTTCAATATCATATTGAATAGGAGTGCAGAGGGTAAATGTTTTGTGTCACTTCTTAAGGAAAACACTTCTAGCTTTTGTCCATTCAATGAGATGTTAGTTGTGGATTTGTCATAGATGGCTCTTCTTTTGAGGTTTGTTCCTTCAATGCTTAGTCTGTTTTTATCATGAAGGATGTTGGATTTTATCAAAAGCTTTTTCTGTGTCTATTGCGATAACTATGTGTTTTTATTAAAATTCTTTTTATGTGGTGAATCATATTTATTTGTATATTGACCCAACCTTGCATCCCAGAAATAAAACCCATCTGAATGTAATGAGTTAACTTTTTTGTACTGCTGGATCCAGTTTATTATTTTGCTGAGGATATTTGCATCTATGTTCATCAGGGATACTGGCCTGCAGTTTTCTTACTCTGTTGTGTTTTTGCTAGGTTTTAGTATCAGGATAATATTGGCTTCATAGAATGAGTTAGTGAGGAGTCCTTCTTCCTTGATTTTTTGTAGTACTTTCAGTGGGATTGGTACCAGCTCCTCTTTGTACATCTGGTAGAATTCAGCTGTGAATCCATCAGGTGCAGGGCATTTTTGATGTTCATATGGTGTTTTTTTTTTCTTTTTAATTATTAGTGATTTAATTTTGGAACTTGTTACTGGTCTGTTCAGGATTTCAGTTTTTGGAGGTGGTGTGTTTTCAGGAACTTCTCCATTTCCTCAAGATTTTCTAGTTTGTGGGACAAAGATGTTCATAATAGTCTTTGAGGATCTTTTGTAGTCTGTGTGATCAGTTATAATGTCACCTTTGTCATTTATGATTGTTTATTTGGATCTTCACTTTTTTTTCCATTCTAAAATAATTATTAAAGCTCACAGTTAGAAATGCAAGAAACTTAATCCAGAATGAAAGAGTGGTATGAAAGTTGTAATAGTGATCAAGGTAATTGACAAGCATCTAAGTAACTGTCTATTAATTTTGGTTGAAAAACAAGGCAATGATTATAATGAGGAGTTCAAATCATGATGTGATTACAACGCTTGGAAATAATTGTTAAAATATTCTAACATGTTTGTATTATTTAGGAAGAAGTATAAAATTTTAGTTAACTTTAGGTTTTATCCACACATATGTGTATTTTATTGAATGTTAAAAATTCAAAGCTAAACACTTAAATAAATAATGTGGAAGGTATATATTCCTAATCCACTGAGGAAAAGAGTATTAATGACATCCAATAAAAGTCAAGAAGAAATCAATGAACAAAGAAGCCTGGTGCTATATATGGTAGTCATTAACTGTAGTGATGATATCTATAGTTTGATAAAGGTTGTGTTTGGAACAAGTAGAATAAGAAACATTCTTTTTTTGTGTGAAGTAAGAACCATTTAAATTAGAAGCAAAATATAACCATTCGTCATTTGCATTTATATATTTTCTTTTGAAGATTTAAATGTTAGACCTGAAACCACAAAAATACTAGAAGAAAATCTAAGGAAACTTATTTGGGCATTGGTCTCAGTGAAGAATTCATCATTAAGTACATGCCTGTGCTTCTCAAAAGCACAGGCAACAAAAACAAAAATAGACAAATGTAACATTTTTAAACTTAAAGGCTTCTGTATGATAAAAGAAATAATAGAGTGGATATAAAACCTGCAGAATAGAAGGAAATTGCAAACTGTTTATTTGGTAGGGTACCAATTTCCTGAATTTACAAGGAACTCAACTCAAAAAACAAACAAAACAAAACAAAACATGCTGAACTTTTGGATGTCTCATCCTCTTTTGGATTTGCCAGACTACAGTAAAGGTACATTCTTCTCTGTGCTTTAGCATAGAGTAACTGAGGCGGACTCTATCCTTTTGAGGAAATCAGTAATATTTTTTCATCTATGCTTGTGTTTTGATAAGAATTCTTAGATGAAATATTACACATCGGATGTAATGACATTTTCCAATCTGGATTTTAATAGTAGAATCACTGATGTTTTACTTTCATCTGTCTGATGCTTGTAATTATATTTTAGTTGTTTCTAACTTCTTAAAAAGGAAAAAGGAATGTTTCTTATTGCATTGGCTTGAAATTCAAGCTTTATCTAATAAATTAATAAATATATATTTAACATTGAATATAATATATACATAAATAACATCACTATAGTTGGGTAATCTATATATGTTCAATAAATACATATTTTTAATATATTTATATTTATATATAGATCTGGAATATATATTCAATAAACTATTGAATATATTAATATATATTTATGGAACTAAACATAAATTTATTAAATAACATATTTTCATAGATACTATCACTACATTATAGTGGGGTAATGACAAGTGGACATAGCACATAAATTAAAGCTCACATAAGATATTTAGAAGAGAGACTATATATTAAGGCAAAAAGTCAATATTAACTATTAGCAAATGTTTTTGAACACAAAGAACATGGAGTTCCTGACTACAACACATTAAAATTGAAAGCCAAAACTAAAGGAGAACCATGATCCTTACAACTAATCTTATCTATGATCTTAAAAGAAGATCTAAATAAGTGGGGAGATGAGCAAGTTTATAGGTGAGAAGACTCAAGTTTATATAGTGTCTCTTACTTTGTGTTCTGAAATTTTATCATGATGTCCTTTGATATGGCGCTCTTGGATATTCTGTGCTGGGCATCTCGCTGGGCCCATTTCATCTTGAATTGCATATCTATCTATTTGGGGAAATATTCTTGCATTATTTCATTTTCTCTGTTGTGTCTGAAATTCTCATTATCTGAAAATGGAAATCCTGAAGGTGTTCTCTAATTTATTCTTTTTGTGTTCATCACTTTGTTGACATTATATATTTTAGGTTTACTAGACTTTTTTTCTCCAAGTGGAACTTCTGTTATTGTTTTTGTTTAAATCTTCTCAGGTCTTATTAAAATGCTAATGACAGTATAGGAGTCTCCCCTTATTAGATGGGGATACATTCCAAGACCCCTAGTAGATGCCTGGAACTTCAGATTTTCTGTACAACAAAAGAAATAGAGTGGATATAAAACCTACAGAATAGAAAAAAGTTGCAAACTATTTATTTGGTAGGGTACTAATTTTCTGAATTTACAAGAGACTCAATTCAAACCCTGTATATCCTATATGTTATCCCAGATATACATACCTATGAGATGGTTTAATTTATAAATTAGGCACAGTAAGAGATTAACCACAATAAGTCATCATAAACTAGAACAATTATTACCATATAGTAATAAAAGTCACAGGAATGTAGACTCCCTCTCTCTCAAAATACCTCACTAGTATACTTCTCTTCAGACTGGGGTTGGCCATAGGTAAATTAAACTACAGAAACTAAAATCTCAGATAAGAGGGATTATATTTTTGAAAAGTTTTCTTCTCTCAGTAGAGCCTCTGTTTAAAGTTGGAACTCTTTTTGTGCTTGTAGATTTAACTTTTTTTTTTTACATGTTATACCCTTAACATAAGTGGTGACCCTAATTATAGCTATATGCTACTATTTAAGAGTGGGGACTGAAAAGCTGGTTGAAACTCTGATGTGTGAATGAAGCTCAGCGATTGTTAGACAAGAGTGGTCTGACTTAGGTGCTGGTTAGGGAACCTATGTTTGTCAGCCAGGATAGGGTAGCTCAGGCTGGGAAAACAAATTCCCCCAAAATATTGGCAGCATGGCCCCTTTTAGTCCAAGTAACTCTGTGTATTACCACTTGGTATCTCAACTTCATATAAATATATGCTTCAATGATTACCAGAGCAGTGGTGGACAGGTGTGGAGAGACAAACGGCCAAGTAGGAGCTTCCATCTGGGGAACGGGCACAGTGGCTCATGCCTGTAATCCCAGAGTTTTGGGAGGCTAAGGTGGGAGGATTGTTTGAGGCCCAGAGCGAGCTAAAGCCTGCAATGAACTATGATAGCATCACTGCATTCCAGCGTGGGCAACAGAGTGAGATCCCATCTCTAAAAAATAAAAAGTTAAAAGAGCTTCCATCTGGAAGGGGTATGTGTCCCTTCTGCTTACTAGTTCATTGCTAAAGTGAGTTTCAGGATGTTTCCTAAACTCGAGGTGCAGGAATTTTGTCATAAATTTGTTTAATATAGTTGTTGTTGTTGCAGTTGTCAATATATAGGCTTGACGTTAGTGATTTGAAACCCCAAACCCCATCACCTTTGACCTACTTAAAACCTCTTCTCCCGCTTTGATTGTTTGCTGTGTAGCTTACTTACTCCTCATCTCACTGACCCCAAACTCCAACATGCCCACAGATGCTAACCATGCTACAACGTAATGGTCAACCCAGAGTCATGTAAATACATTCCCCACTTGAGGAGTATTTTCTTTAAACAAACCAATCCACAAGCACCAAGGAAAAGCCTAAGGGATAAGAGCTCATAGTTCTTAAAAAAATACTTCATCCAATAATTCCTCATTCTCTTTCACTCTTCAAACAGGTGGAGTGCCCTGATGCCTCTGGATTTACTACCGTCCTCCTCTTGACACTCCTAATCTCTCTGGGACCAGTGGGGAATACATTTCTTCTGTTTCACGCATTTTGGTTTCACTGCCCCATCGTATCTCAGAGCCTATCTTCCCTCATGGTCAAGGTTCTCTTACAGAGTGGCTAATCTTGGCTTATGGCCATTCTTGAGAGAGAAAGAGACTTTAAGACCAAATTTGAGATAAAACATAAAAATATAAATTACAGCAAATGTGTAGTTCTACCATGTACACAAAGGGAGAAGATGCAGAAACACTGTAGGTGTCTCATGCCTCTTTGAGTTGTCTTTGTTTCCTCGTAAACTGAAGGAAGTAGGCCGATACTGAAGTAAGACTCTTCTAATGTCTTGCCTGAAAGTAACTCCCTAGTTACAATAATTCTGGGAGCCAGATGGGAGAAGTAGGCTGAGACCAGAGTGTAGATGTCAACATTTATCACAGGTAGGTAGGCAATACGGTTTGGATCTGTGTCCCCATCCAGATCTCAGGTCAAATTGTAATTTTCAATGCTGGAGGTGGGACTTGGTGGGAAATGGCTGGATTAGGGGGGCAGATTTTCCCCTTGGTGCTGTGTCATGACAGTGTGTTCTCCTGAGATCTGGTTAAAGTATGTGGCATCTCCCCATTCTCTTTCTCTTGCTGCTCTGGATGTGTAAGACATACCTGCTTTCCTTTTGCATTATCCTACGACTATAAGTTTCCTGAGGCCTCCCCTGGGCTAGATGCCTCCATGCTTACTGCACAGCCTACAGAACCATGAACCAATTTAAAACCTCTTATTTATACATTATGCAGTCTCAGGTATTTCTTTATAGCAGACGTAGAACAGACTAATACAGTAGTAAGTATGTAGGTAGATTTAATACTTTACTTTGGCTTTCACAATAATACTTTTACCCTCAACTGTGCCAGAAATTCTCAAGTCCAGAGATCCTTTCCAAGTTTATACCTCCTACAGAGTACTAATTTATGGTAGAGACGATGCCTGTATGTTCAGAGCAGAGGAAGGGATAACTGCATGTGACAGCCTTTGACTATTCCTTACTTTACAGACCTTTCTTCTTTAACCTCTCTACCAAGGGTGACTGATGCTGTCTATCCTTTATCCTTTTTTTTCTCTTTTTGAGATGGAGTCTCTCTCTGTTGCCCAGGCTGGAGTGCAGTGGCTCAATCTTGGCTCACCACAGCTTCCACCTCTTGTGTTCCTCCTGGGTTCTCCTGCCTCAGCCTCTTGAGTAGCTGGGACTATAGGCTCCCACACCAAGCCTGGCTAATTTTTGTATTTTTAGTAGAGATGAGGTTTCACCATGTTGTCCAGGCTGGTCTTGAACTCCTGACCTCAAGTGATTTGCCTGCCTTGGCCTCCCAAAGTGATGGGATTACTTGTGTGAACCACTGCGCTCAGCCTATCCCTGTATCTTCTGAGGATTCTATAGAGCAAATTGAGTTGGTTATCTGCTTTCCCCAATGCTGTGACGGAGTTGGCTTTCTTGGGCATTCTATGTTAGGTATCAGGTATCATCTGCTCTCCAGCTTCCAAATATTGTTATTGGTATCTCTTCTTCTGATTCCTCTGCTCTCAGTAAATTTAAGTTTTTGTTAAAAGAAAAAAAAAAAGGTCATCTGTATTTTAGTGGGATTGCAGAAAGGAATGCAATTAGACGTATCTGATTGATCTGTCATTTTGATGGGAACTTACTGAAAGTTTCCAAAATCTGACCACTGAAGCTCTGTTATGACTCTCTGGCTGTGTCTGTGGCAGGGTTGGCATTCAGTTTGCACTGGCGTAGTTAATGTCAGTGTCTGTTCTAATTGATCAGCACCCCTGCTATAGATCCTAACTATTCTTGATGACCATCCCTGATGTCAAGACTATTTTGATTAAAAATACTGATCAGTGTTTCAGAAACTTGCTAGAGCTATGGAGATGGTTAGAATGTTAAGAATTGCTATAATTTTTGCCCTTTAAATATTTCCTTTCATTTAGACTTTTCTGTTGAACCCATAATGCATATCATTCAGCACTGGATTGGGCATTGATTGAATAGCTGCCATTTTTAATTACTAGTCTTTGTTAAAAATTAGCTTCAGCAAGTATAATGTGAACACTCATATGAAAGGCATCTTTTCTCCCAATGAAAGGTGAAAATTAACTTCAGGAAAAAATTTGCCTATGTTTTACTTCAGTAAGTGAAAAATATTAAGCAGCTAATCCTTAGAACCTTAAAATTGTCAAAATGTCTAAGAATATTGTGCAAGAAAGGTGATGCTTATTACCTTTATTAAATGAAAATAAATTATCTTTGATTGCATATCCTATCCATCATATGTACTATAAATCTGTATATTTAACTTAATATTTCAACCTCTAAATATTTTGTATACATTATTCTTAAAGAAGCAATTTCATTGGCCCAGGGGATAGGTAAACAAAATATAGAAAGGCAGTCACTACCATCATTTCTGAGAATAACATCAACATTATCCATGAAGATATCCATAGAACACCACACACATGAGGACGAGACCTTAGGGTGTGAAGATATTTTTCTGCTTGCCCCTGCAATGTTCTCTACTGGAGGTGTGTATTTAGATGGAACTATGTAACATAATTAAAGATATTATTTGCTGTACCTTGGGTCAACAAGATCTCAGGAAAATAACAGATGCATGTGTGAGGAGAGAACACTCATATTGAAAGCAGGAGAGCTATATGGATGTAATAAAAATATTACAGGCTCACCTTACCTGACCCAGTATGGAAATTTTTCTGTGCTTGCACTACATCTCCTGGAATAAATAACATCCATACTTGTTCCCTCTCCAACCCATATTTCATTGTTTCCTCGGTATCTAATCCCATGTGGCATATGATAATGCAATGCCTAGTTTTCCACCTACTGTAGTTTTCTGGTGTGGATCTGTCTAATGACAATCATGCCAGTTCTTTCTGTCCTTGTTCTCGTACACTTTCCACTTATAAACACTGTGGTGTTTTACCCAAGTGAGTGTGTTTTCTTCTTATCATCACCCAGCTTAAGACCTATTTATAAATAAATATACATATATATATACACACACATACATACATGTCATATATGTCCATATGTCTATATATTTTTGTCACTTATATTTGAGTTCATGTATTGAGCTCATCTACTTGATTTTAAGCCCCTCAGAGTTGTGATTATATTTATTTTTGTTTTCTATTTGTAGGGCTTATAAGTAGCTCTTCATGGTACCCTACGTTTCCTAAATGTATCAAATATATTTTTACTAACTGATGGTTTTTATAATATGTTAGTAAAAATATATTTGATATATAAATAAGCATTTAATTATTTCTTTTAATCAATTTAAGTTCGAGCTATATAAACTCATAGAATACATGCTAGGGGGCAATGAAATATAGTAGAAAGAAGCTGGGGTCAAGCTCTAGAAACCTTATAAAATTCTCATAGTCATTGAGATTCAGTTTCTTCATCTGTAAACTTTGTATCATAATAAGGCCCTTTCCCAGGATAGATATGAAAATTCAATGAAACCATAAATATGAAAAATATTTTTAATAGTTTTACACAGAATGGAAATATGATTTTTATTTGACTATTAGAGGCCAATGCAAGCAAAGTGAATTGGCGAGCAAATTTCATTTGGAGAGTAGGTGACACAGCCAGAAATAACACGCCAGCCTCCTGACTCTCAGTTCTATGGCACTGAGTCCTCAGGAAGGCGACTCTCTGCCCTAAAACAAACTACCTTCGCTATTAAAAAAGCTAGTCAGACATTGTGCAGAGTAAATGGGAACTCAGTAAGTTAGAAATAGTCATCTCTATTATCAAATAATTGTTACTACAAAGATAATTCAACTGCTTATAAGTGCTTACATGTCCAAAGTTCCGCAAAGATGATTATTTACTTTGTGTCTAGGGTGAGCCTCTATAGAGCTGGCACTTGATACATGTTGAATAAAAAAATCCCTGAAGAACACAGGCTTAATAAACATTAGCTATGCACGAAAAACAAATCTTTATACAACACACCCAGCTAAAGACAGAGTGTATTAGTCTCTTCTCAAATTGCTGTAAAAAACTACCTGAGACTGGGTAATTTATTTAAAAAAAAAAGGTTTAATTGGCTCATGGTTCCCCAGGCTGCACAGGAAGCATTGCTGGGGAGGCATCAGGAAAGAAGTAATTATGGCAGAAGGTGAAGGGGAAGCAAGTATGTCTCACATGGCTGGAGAAGGAAGAAGGGAGTGAAGGGGGACTTTTAAACAACCAGATCTCATGAGAACTCACTACCATGAGAACAGCAAAGGAGAAATCTGCCCCCATGATACAATCACTTCTCAGCAGGCCCCTCCTTCAATACTGGGGATTACAATTTCACATGAGATTTGGGCAGGGACACAAATCCGAACCATATTACAGTGGCTCACCTATTTCCAGGGAACTTGAGGTAAAACTAAGCTTTCCTTCAGGTTTCCCATAGAACTCTGCTCCCTAATTCCGTAACTCTTCTTTTAGAAGAGTATGGAACCTCTGCAAGCAGAAGTTTATTGTTTCAGGAGTATTATGATGTAAAAAAGGATATTGGTTCTCTAAGGAATAAACATTGTTCTGAGGGATGGCCAGTTTTAGCACAGACACAGACACAGACTTAGGTGGGGAAAAATCATTTCCGAGTATAAAATCCAGAGAGAATGTGTCCACGTAAGTGGGGCTTGGAGGATACTACACAATAGAATAAGAGTAAATGGGGACAATAGAAATGGTACTCCATGAGCATCTCCATGTAGTCTTAGAATATCTCACTACTTCTGCAAAGAGGGCAAACTTTGAGGTGTATAGTTTTAACACCAACAATGGTGAAAATGCATTATAAAAGAAAAAGACTTTGTGATGGGCATATTTTTTATTTCTAAATAATAATCTACAGTATATATGCCTTTTCAAAATATCCACATAGTTCTGTTTTTTTTAAATCTCCTTGGAGGCATGAAGCAAAATTCAAGAAATGTTTGCAGATAAGTTTGTTAGAAATTATCTAAATTTTGGTCAAAACAAAATTATTGTCTGAATACTGTCACTTAAAACCAGACAGAACACATTATGCACGTGATAAAAGTCTCTGATAACACTCTCACTAATAATAGCAAATATTAGTTTGTTTATGGAATACTAAAGCTGCGACAAACTGAAAAGATCTGGAATGTTGCTATTCTATCCCCAACTCATTCTGTAATGCATAAATAGAGCAGTAATTGTGGATGCCAGGTAGGATTGCAAAAATCACTACAGCAATCAGATTCAATTAAATGAAGAACAACATGAATCCACACTCAATACCAAATGTAGCCCCAAAACAATATCTATACTTCATTAAAGTATTATGTTGGGACAGTTTCTTTCTACGTAATATGATGATATGGTTTGGCTCTGTGTCTCTACCCAAATCTCATCTTGAATTGTAATCCCCATGTATTGGGGGAGGGACATTGTGGGAGGTAATTAGATCATGTGGACATTTCCCTCATGCAGTTATGATAGTGAGGGAGTTCTCACTAGAGGTGATGGTTTTATAGGGGGCTCCCCCTGCTTTGCTCAGCACTTCTCTCTCTCGTTGCCATGTGAAGAAAGATGTGTTTGCTTCCCCTTCTGCCATGACTGTAAGTTTCCTGAGGCCTCACAAGCCCTACAGAACTATGAGTCGATTAAACCTCTTTCCTTTGTAAATTACCCAGTCACAGGCAGTTCTTTATAGCATTGTGAGAATGGACTAATACATATGGTTTCTCAACATTGTTTGTGAGGCTTAGAGCCATTTTAAATGGAAAAACTTTAAAAAATATGTATATATATTTCCCCAGTGCAGAAAACTGATTTTAGTTACAATGTTAAATATGTACAAATGTACAACTAGATACCTTTGTATTTATGATGTAGGCTACAATAAACTTATAAATTAAAATCAAACAGTAATAAAATTATGAATATTAAAATTATCATTATGTTAATGTGCTGGATGATTTTGTCATCCTGTCTCTAAATCCTCCTCTACTGTGAATCTATATAGATACGGTGATGGTTAATTTCATCTGTCAACTTTACTGGGTCATGGGATGCCCAGATATTTGGATAAAAATTATTCTGAGTATTTCTGGGTGGGTATTTTTGAATAAGATTAACATGTTAACAGGTAGACTGAGTAAAGCAGATTGCAGTCGCTAGTGTGGGCAGACCCCATATAATCGGTTAATGTCCTGAATAGAACAAAAAGGCTGACTCTTGAGCAACAGAGAAACCTCTGTGTGTCTTCGAACTGAGACATCACAAGCCTGCCGGCCTTTGAATTGGAACTACATTGTAGATTCTCCTAGTTCTCAGGCCTTCTGGTTCAGACTGGAAATACATCATGGGCCTTCTTGGTTCTGCAGCTTGTGGACTCACCCTATAGATCTTGGGACTTGCTAGTCTCCATAATCCTGTGAGCCAATTTCTTATAATAAATAATAAACCCTGTGACTTATCTCTTATATCTGATTTTTCTATCCTTCTTCTACCATGCTACATATATTACATATAATACAAATATTGTAGGCATATATATTATATGCAAAAATCATGTGCATATAATATTTATATATAATATATGTCTGTTACTAACAGTTGATTTAATACTACTTTATTTCATATTTATTTCTTAAAACTCCAAGAAGTGCTTGGAGTAATATTTTGGTAGTGTTTAAACATGATGTCTAAAAATTAAAATGTCAGATTTAGGTTTTACAGGTGAGCTACTATGTCAAGTTATAATAGGAAGGATATTTTATATCAATGTATCAATGTTTTATAAGCATCAATGCTAAGATTAATCTTACATAGAAACCACTGCTTCTAGGATTTGAGAGCAATAGGAAATCTCATGAAAATCGCCATTTGTATCACACATCTTTATATAACTCTAAATGCTTAGATTCACTGGAAGAGAATTTAATGAGAATAGAGTTCAGGTGAATTCGACATAAACTTTTCTATTTGCAGCATGTAATATCTGATCATTCTTTTTCTTACAGAAAGCAATTCCTTTTGAATAGACTCTGTGCACAGATTTGGGATGGGAGGCTGCACATTAGACCTGTTATTTACAAAATTTGGACTCCTATCTACTGAAGAATTCATTATTCTAATGTGAACATACTGACATTGTGATTATTGAATAGAATTAAATAAATAAATTTGAGCTGTGAAAAACATGTCTTCTAGGAATAGATTTACTTGCCTTAGTCTAATTTGAATTAAATTGAATATTTTATTTTTAATTTTATTTCCAAGGAATGCAAGTTATCTAAAGTTACACATCCTAGCTTATCCCCCCTCACAGAGCTAGGTACTTTCTGCTTGACTTTTATAAGATTAAACAATAAATAAAACACAATTCCACTCTTTCAGGCACCGTACATCATGTCAATATAGCTGACAGTGAATGAGGCTGAGAACATGGAGGTTAGGGTCCAAAGATATGTCAAGTCAGCATTTCTCTGGGATGTTATTTTCTTATCTTTTAAATATATGAAATATCAAGCTTATCAAAGAAATCGTGCCTCAATTTTGCATTTTCTGAAACACAGAATAAATGTATCATATATAAAGCATCTATTTTTTCCCTTATAGATCACAATATATTCAACTTCATCAGGAGCGAGCCATACATTTGAAGCTCTTCTGGCCTAGAATGATTATCTCAACGATTTTCCACAAAATTTGTTGAGAAGAAAATATGACAGCCTGTGAAACACTCATGTCTCCAGCTGTAGCCAAATGGAGACTTAACAATAATTTTCCTTCCAACTGTATCTTTGAGCAGTGAATATAAGAGTTCTAGGACACAGAGAATATAAGAGTTCTAGGAACACTCCTTGCTTTTTAGTGTTCCAGAAATAAGCCTCCTCACCACTCCTGGAAATACATTGGACATTTACTGGTTTAAACATTTCAAATCAGTAAATGTTTGTCGATTTCCTGTTTGTTTTAGGAACTGTATTCAGTATTTTTTGGATATATAATTGCCATTTATTTATATATTTCATAGATAATACCAATCAGGATTTCCAAAATACCAAGTGAATATATTTGGAAAATCAAAAATAACTGCCCAACTTTTTACTTCATGATGTGAACTGCCTGTGTCCAAAGTCATAATACAGGGTGAAAAGAACATAAACATTTGTGTAAATATGCAAAAGCAGGGACACTCATACAGTTCTTGTGAAAGTACAACCAAATGCAAAAAGACTTATCAAGGAAATCTATTTTATTTGTAACTTTCTCCTCTGGTTAAGTCTTCTGCCAGATTTCCATTATTTCTATCTCTTCCTCAGAACTTTCACATTCTGTACTTGCAGACCCTGGTTTATTTCCATGCTTGTTTTATGAGGTGAGTGAGATTTAATTAGAACATTAAATAATATATCCCATTGTAGATCAGGGTCAGCACTCTAGCAGTAGAAATATCACTGAGTTCATTTTCCTGTGATGGAGAAAATTTATACTGGAAAGCTAAACAATACCTTTCTTCACCGTAAATTCTTTCTAAGAATTAGTATGAAAATGGAGTCAATGTTAAAAGCAAAGTTCTTAAATAACATATTTACAATAAGATAGCAAGAAGTAACTGTCACTTACAAAATCGATCAAACTTGCTTCTTTTCCCCACCATCATCCTTGGGCATCCTCAGTTTCCTAATTCATAAAATGAAGTAGTTGGAACAGATACCTTCAAAGCATCTTCCAGCTGTAGCGCACAAAATCATGATTATTTGAACCACATTACTGCCTAACAGCCAGGGGCAAAGGGTGGCTGGGCAAATTCTGAAATAGGAGGTCCTGTCCCTCTGTCCTAAGATTCTGCCTTCGGTACAAAGATAAAGTTGCACTGTTACTCTGTAAAGATGATTACTTTAAAGAGTAGTTAAGCTACATAGTTACGTTAGCTGTTTAATTTTCTCACTTGTCATTTAGCAACATCGATGACAGATTTAGTCAAATTACAGCTGTTTTCTCAAGGACAAAAACGATGTCATGCGCATATAATATTTGGAAGCAATGAGTGATGTCTGGTTAATGAACCACGAAACCTTACTCTTTTTAGACATTATAAAATGCAGAGCCACATCCTGCTTTTGATCTGTTTGCTCTTTGTGATCTAACCCTTCAGGTGTGAGCTATTTTTATATGTGCTATCCATCTAAGATTCTCTCTAAGAATACCAAAAGAGTGGAGGGACAGTGGATGCCTTTGGAAATACCTTTGTCTTCCTTTAATCTCAAATTCAACCATATAGTTTATAAGTGTTTGTTGTTTCTTTAGTTCTCAGTGACCTTACTGTTGGCATTGATGAAACACAGATGTACTTGGATCAATTTAATTAAATTCAACTAGAATCAATTGAATTCAATTTAATGAATATTTGCTAAATGCTCAGAATTAGACTCAAAAATTTAGTTTATGGTTCTAAGGGATTGGATAGCATTTAGCGTTTAATAAAAGGAAGTACACGGGTTCAGCCGAAGTAAAGCTCAAGATTGATACAGATTGGAGTGGTTAAGAGATTTAAAAGAGGAATATACATTGTGGGTTTTTTTCCTTTTGTTTTATTTTTATACTTGAAGTTCTGGGGTACATGTGCAGATTGTGCGGGATTGTTACATAGGTATACACATGACATGGTGGTTTGCTGCACCCGTTCCCCTGTCATCTACTTCATGTACTTCAGTTACTAAAAATAATTTAACAGTCTTTATTGCTTCTTGAACTATTATAATTCCAATAGCAGGGAAAATGTCTGGCACACAGTTGCTGGTCAAAAAATACTTGTTGAAGGAGTTAATAAATTAATGGATCTAAGTCCTTTCATTGGTTAAAATTTTTTCCTCCCAGATCATTGTTTTCAGTGACCATCTGAACGGTAAAATCATTCTTATTTTTTTCCTTACTTTTGAATGATTGTTAAGTATTATAAAAATTTTGTATTTTGACAATTATTTTTATTTCAGCAATTTGAAAATATTCCATTAATTTTGGGCATAAGTTTTTGCTGATAAATGTATTTCTGTTTTTCTAATTGTTTTAGTCCTCGCTGTCTTGTTTACTCTGTGACCCTAATTCACGGTAAACCTTAATCTTGTCATTGGAAATACGAAAAACACTATGTATGCTACCCATTGCTGGGAGATACATGTTTTTTGGGGTCTGTAGTAATCTTACTTGTCTTTCTGTGGTGTGTCATGACTATAAGGATCTGATCACTTTTTCATGGGACATTTTTTAAAGAATATTTACATGCCTAGGAACCTGAGAGATAAGATAGTTGTTCCTCTTCTATCAAAAGTGCATGCTTGCTTACTGCTTACTGTAAACTTGGTAGTCCCCAAGCTAAGGATTACCCAGCCATACCACAAACCCAACTAATATGTAGCATTCATCTGGACTATTTCACATCACTTTCAAAGGACCCAGAGAAGGCAAGTAACATAAATATGCTGATGTTCATGCTGCTTGTGCATGAATAATACATTCCTTGGCCTCTGACCCTGGAATCTCTTGGTTTCTGCCAACATCCCTCAGTAATAACAGGCTTACTTGTTAGTTTGTAAGTTGGGCAAAATCCAATCCTGGACCTATCACATACATTGCAGGTTATTGTGAGAATGAGTATGTTTTTGTATGTGACAGTAACTTCAATTAGTAAGAAAGAACTATACAACTATAAAAGATTATTATTTGTTCTAACATATTAATAATAATCTAGGCAGAGGAAAGCTACTTCCTAGAGAAAAACAAATATAAAATTCTTTTGAATGGAAGACTAAGACCACTTATGAAGTAATCCTGACCAAGCTAACAAGTGAACTATCAGAAACAAAAACCCTTAACATACATCTGATCAAACCTCTAAATCACGCTACCAATTCAAGGGAGATGTGAGAGAGAGAGGAATGTGTCAAGCAATACTACTGAGATGAAATGAGTAAAACCTAGTCTATGAAAAACTTGGAACAATTGATTAAATGTTTTACAAATAAATCATAAGGAAAAAGTAGAGAAAGGAGGCACTTGCAGATGACATAAAATTCAAGAAATACAACAACTAACTGCACTGTGTAATCTTAATTGACATTGATTGGAATGACCTAAAATTTTATGAGACAAACCAGAAAATTTGAACAAATACTAGGTATTTTATAATACCAAGGAGGAAGTACTTAATATTTTAGTATAATTATATTATTGTAATTAATGTCCTCTTATGCATATATTTAAAAATATATGTAGATAAAATGGTACACTATCTTTGAGTCAAAATTATCTGGAAGTGGAAAGAAATTGATGAGCATGGACATAATATAAGGTTTGCCAAACTTGATTATTGTTGTAGCTGTTAATGAGTATTAAAAATATACTCATGAAGGAGTATTTACTGTACTATACATTTTATATGTTTGCTGTTTTCCATAGTAAACATTTAAAAATTACTTTTACTGCTTCATGAAGAAAGATTCTTTTCATTTCTTCTATCATTGAATTGCTGAATTTAAAACTAGGTCTATTGGCAAAAATAGTCTTTTATGAACCTAGTGTCTTGTTTAATAAGACTGTTAATAATTTTAATGCACATGATGATCAAATACCAAAAGCCAATAATTTATGAACCAGATAAACCAAACCAAATGGATCTAAATAACAACAACAACAAAAAAAACTGGATTATATGACAACAATTTGAGGAGGCAGAGAAATTGGGCCAGAATAAAAGGGCATAAGAAGTGGCAAGGAAGAAAGAAGTAAAATTATCTATTTTTACTGATGACTTCATCTTATATGTATAAAGTCCTAAAGATACCACATTAAAAAAAAAAAAAAAACCTATTGCAGCTAATGAGAACACTCAGTAAGTTATAGGATAGACAAACTCAACTAACAAAAAGCAGTTCTGTACATCAAAAATGAAAAATCCAAAAAGAAACAAAGGAAAGAATTTCATTTATCATGGCATCAAAAAGAATAAAATACTTAGGAATAAACCTAAATAAGGTGGAAAAAGACTTGTACATTGAAAACTACAAAATGTAGATGAAAGAAATTAAGGAAGACGCAATAAATGGAAAGGTAGCCCAGGTCTATGAGTTAGAAGACTTAATATTACTGAAATGTCCATACTATCCAAGGAAATCTATAGACTTAATGCAACCCTTATCAAAATGCTAATGGCATTCTTTGTAGAAATAGAAAGTTTATTCTAAAACTCATAGAGATTCTCTACAGTCTCCAAAAGGCAAAAACAATTTTGAAATGAAAACAAAGGGCTTACACTTGTTGATCTTAAAATATATTACCAATTTACAGTAAACAGTGTAGTCCTGGCATAAAGACAAACAAATAGATCAAGGGAATAAATTAGGGAGTCCAGAAATAAACCCTTATGTATATGGTTTTCCAAAGGATGCTAAGGTCACTCAATAGGGAAAGACAGAATGTGGGTCTTGAGATATTTGCACAGCCTTGTTCATAACAGCACCATTCACAGTAGCCAAAGAGGAAGCAACTCAAATTTTCATCAGTAAATGAGTGGACAAAGCAAATGTGACATATACATGCAATGGACAATTATCTAGCCTTGAAAAGGAAGAGAATCCTATCACCTCCTACAACATGGATGAAACCTGAGGACATTATGCTAAGTGAAATATGTCAGTCAAAAACAGATACTGTATGAATTCATTTACATGAAGTATTTAAAGTAGGCACATTTACGGAAACAGCAGAATGGTGGCTACCAAAGGCTGCAGGGAAGAGAAAAATGGGTGTTGTTTAATGGTTATTAGGTTTCAGATTTGCAAGATGAAACAGTTCTGCAGATGTTTTAAACAATGTGTGTATATGTAACACTACTAAGCTGCACACTTAAAATGGTTAAGATAGTACATTTTGCATTACATGTTTTTTAATCACAAAAATAAATTTCAGGTGTTATTGAATGTTGATATTTCTGATGAGTTCAACTCTTGGTTGACATTAAGATTATTTTCTCAGCTTTACAAACCAAGCTCAATAGATAAGAAATTGACAGGGGCAAGATTTTTTCTAATTCTTGTCTTTTAGCCATGACTAATAAATATAGTTGATTTTAAAATCTAACAGGCTGGGCGCGGTGGCTCATGCCTGTAATCCCAGCACTTTGGGAAGCTGAGGTTGACGGATCACGAGGTCAAGAGACCATCCAGGCCAACATGGTGAAACCCCATCTCTACTAAAAAATACAAAATATTAGCTGGGCATGGTGGTGCATGCCTGTAGTTCCAGCTACTTGGGAGGTTGAGGCAGGAGGATTGCTTGAACCTGGGAGGCAGAAGCTGCAGTGAGCTGAGATCGCACCACTGCACTCCAGCCTGGCACCTGGTGACAGAGTGAGACTCTGTCTCAAAAAAAACAACAACAAAACAATTTTAAAAAAAATCTAACAATAGAAGATATATCAAGAAGATTCCCTATCTTTTGTTCTGAATGGTAAGATTAACCTTGTCAACTTTTACCCTTTAACTAACTTTACACTATGGCCCGTAGTGGCTGGATCAGCAGTACAGTCATTTCACTTTCTGAAGAGATAGCTGCAAATTACATACCAATTATCTCATTATACATCTTCTCTAAAATACATGTACACTTTCTTTTTTATAGTTTGTAATTTGGGGTCTCTCAGGCCAACACTGTGTGTGGGAGAATGTATTAGATGTTGGGAAGAGCTGTTCTCATATTCATAACTACCACACTCTCTGTCAACATGTGAAGCAATCTATTAGGAATGGTATTGATTTTTTGAAGCAGTTATTGAACTCTCCTTGCTCTTTGACTCTGTGGGAAAGTACTTGATTATAGACTAACTTTATAATTTCTATATAGATATGTTACTGATGCTTGTGACTAACTTTCCCCTTAATATGACTTTGGAAGTCAGAGTTAGTAGAAGAAATTTTTGGATGAATCATGTAACAATATCCACTGGGATAAAACAGTGGTACACTTCAGCTTCCCTTTAAAAACCTTATAAATTACCATTTGGTAACATGTTTGAAAATGTGCAGTTTTTTTTTTCCCTACAATTGAAAGAAAAAATAAAAATGATCTTGTGAATAAATGTCATCGTTTTATTTCATGAATTAGGTATTGCCTTAATAGACAGTGTTTTTCATTTATTAGCTGCCAGGAAGTGAAATCTTCCTGTTTCTCCTCTCCAATCAATCACCGAGTCTCACTAAATGTGTTTTCTATCTCTTGAATCTATTCACACCTGTCCAGTCCTACTGCCATTACCCTCATCTAGACCATTATCGGTGTTTTCCTGACTTCTGAGCGAAGGCAACAAAAATTCAAATCAGATTATACTGTCCTTCTACTTAGCATGCTTCAGTGATTTCTATTGATCTTTGGATGAAATTCAAACTCTTTCTTAGGTTTTACAAAGCCTTCTATAATCTTGTTCCTGCCTCTCTCTCTCCCTAATGTTAACTCTTGCTCTTATGGATATACTAAATTTCCTTTAATTATGTTAAAGTTTTATAGTCATGTGCTATTCTGTGTGCTTGGAACAGTCATCACCTTCCGTCTCTCATCTTTTACCCTTGCCCATCTGTGAGGCTGTCTGTGATCCTCTTGTCTAGCTTAGCATTTTCTGCAATGATGTCCCATAATACCGTGTATTTCCATAATAAGTATTACAATAAAATACAAATAACATTACATTATAAAAATGTGAATGATATCTGTACCAGCGCCGTCACTATCAGTTTAAAATAGAATAGGGGCAGCTGTGTCTTTTTAATGCTATATTTCACAGTGCACAGAATAAAGAAAAATATCAGTTTTTCAGGAATGAATGAATTAATGAACAAGTGAGTGAAGAATATATATATTATTTATCCAGATTTTCTAAAATCTATTCCACAGTTAAACAGATTATCAGAGAACCAGTCATTCATATGACAACACTTCGACTTTGTATCAATCTGCTTTTTTTTTTTTTTTTTTTTTTCTGAAATCTGCTTGAATGCTATGCTATCACCTTGCATGTTGTTCAACTTCTTAGGAGGTTGTGTTAACCCTATTACACTAGTCACAAGGGATAACTTGTTTTCTTGAACTTAGATAGATGCCGTGAATCACATAAGTAAATAATCTAGCTTCCCTCTTTCTGTTGGCTTCTGGAAAGCTCAAATTCAAATATCTCACCTCTCTCAAAGATGATAGGTTTTAAAGAAAATACATCTTTTATATTAACTCAAATCCAGATTCTAATTTCCAGTTGTCTCTACTTCATTGTTAAATGTATCTCATTGTACTAAATTGTGGGATTGTTTTTTGTTTTGTTTGTTTTGAGACACAGTCTCAGTCTGTCACCCAGGCTAGAGTGCAGTGGCACAATCTCGGCTCACTGCAACCTCCTCCTTCCTGGTTCAAGTGATTCTCCTGCCTTAGCCTTTCAACTAGCTTGGATTATAGGCACCTACCACCATGCCCAGATAATTTATTTTTATTTTTATTTTTAGTAGAGACATGATTTTATCATGTTACCCAGGCTGGTCTTGAACTCCTGACCTTAAGTGAGCTGCTCACCTTGGCCTCCCAAATTGCTGGGATTACAGGTGTGATCCATCACACCTGGCCAAAGTTGTGGATATTTTGGGAGCCACTTGGCATCCTCCAAGTCATGGGAAATTTGGGTTGGGGAAAATCAGGAGGTAAGGGAGTCAAGGGTTACCAAGAGGAATGAGCAGGTTCTAAAATGTGTAGAACTTCTTAACTGCAGTAACGAGCATTTTCACCAAGTTGATAATAAATATATTAAGATTGGGTAACTCCTTATTAAAAACTCCGTAATAGCAAACAGTCTATTTTTTAAAGATTAGTAAGAAGTTTTAAAAAATATTAGAAATACAAAGAAAAAATATTTTTATTTCAATAATCTCCAGGAAATCCATTACAGAACTGGTTGGAAAGTTACTTCACTGAGTTTGTAGAGTTTGTGTTCTAGATTTTAGTTCTACCATGTTTGTGGATGCCCAAATTAATGCCAAACACAAGAAGAGTTCCTTAAGAAATATAGGCAGAGAAATTTAAAAAAATAAAATTAAAATTAAAAAGGAAATACAGACAAATGCCAAGTTAATCTTTGAAAATTTACAGTTACTTTGAAATCTATGTTTAAATATGTTAACATTTTAAACGTGTGTGTCAATACAGTTAAATACTAATGATCTCTTACCATATCTTTTTAAGATTCTATTTTGTCACCTAGCCCATGATTAAAATTATATCAGCATTGTCTAAATATGCTACGTACTTACTATGTGACATTCTTTAAGTCATGTATTTCCTGGCTTCAGTTTTTTTCATTTAAAAAAATAGAATAATTAATTCCTAAGAGTGCATTACTAAAGAATATACATGACTGACAAGCTCATATATCTGGACATTAATGGATTTAGGGATGAGTGCATGTTTCAAACAAAGCCAATCAGAGTACTTTCTGCTTAGGTCTCAAAAACACAATCATCATTACTTTGTGCACATAAATTGTAAGGGTAATTTACTGATGCTATTTATGATCACCTTACTTGGCTACATGGAAGAAACCACTACATATGGGAAGGCAATAAACAGGGAAAGAGAAACACATCTTAGAAATACAGAGAGAGCTCCAATAATATTATTGGAGCTCCTGGATCCAGACACACCTGTAGTCAGACAGCTTTGCGGACTTTTTAATTACATGGAATCAATAAATTCTTTGTTTGCTTGAGTTAATGTTTTTTTTGTTTCTTGCAACTCAGAGTCAAGACTATTATAGTCTTTGTCTCTATGATTTTATGATGTCTTCATACAAAGACTGCTAATAGAGTAACTTAACAAGTGAATAAGCACTGAAAACTGTCCAATCATCCTGATAACTTCTTTGAAAATATAAAGATGAGTAAGGGGAGGACTCTTAGTTCATGGAGTTTACAATCGGAAAATGGGAGTAATCTCGTAATGCAGTATTATCAACAAGAAAGATAGTCTGAATAATATTTTTGGAATAAATCTCAATATGTGGTTCAAGTAAAAAAATTTACAAGTAGCGTGAAAAAAGATTCATGGTTTATCAAAATAGGTCTGTTCAAGTGCAAGAATGATAATTTCTCCTAATTTGGGATAATTAAAATCTGCTACACATCTAATACAGGATAACAGGAATTTGATTTTATCATTTTACTGATTCAAGCCAAGTCTAGCTATAATACAACTTTGTATAATTTTCTCACTGGGATCATTTCCTAGAGTTATTTGCTAACACAAAATCTTTGTGAAAGTAAGCTTTCACCAGCCGAATGGGTCTTACAGCAAGTTCTAAAACTAGAGCAAACAAGTTACTGTTCTCAGAACATTTTCTTTGGATTTGTAATCAAACAGATCTACTTTGAAACAGCCAAGTACCACTGCTCTGAAACAGAAAACTCTTATTTAAAAATAAAAAGGCAGTTTTTCTTTCTCCAAGTTAAATATGTTCTATTTTTCTGACAGAACTCTTTTCCAATTTACCCAAAACAGATTAACCACATTTTAAAAATTATCTGAGGTTGATACTTGCAGAATTCAAATTTCTTACCATTTCATAGTCTAACATCTTTTAAGTTAAAAAAATAATTTAAATTTTTTTCCCATTTGATAGTATGCCAAATGTGGCCAAAATGAAATCATCTTGAAAGAGTAGCTTCTAATAATTCTCCATAAATAAAATTCCTTTACAGTGTAAAGTTTTTTTTTTTTTTTTAAATCCCATGCTTTAAGTATCAGTGTTCTGAACTATATATAGATTTGGCTTTCTGAATGTGGTTTATTCTCATTATTATTCTAGAAATAAAAGAGATATGAAAGCAAGGCAAAACTCTGGTGTCTCTTTTGAGGTAATATTCAGAAACACCTTCAACTTCTGAACGACTTACAGTTCAGAATGAAGACTGGGTAATCATGTGAACCAAGACCCTGAACTATGCTATAGGAAAAAAATCTGGAAATGCAAAAGCATATTGTGAAGTGAATTTTACAGGATCCAAGGATATGCATCAAATATTTCCAGCACATCCTATTTCAATTTATTTTTGGCTACAATAGATCAATCTTAACCTAGGCACAAAACAGACAAAAAAAGAACATGGAAAATGATTAATTTGATTTAAGACATAAAATAGGAATTATGACATAGTCAGGGACGTTTATGGAAGCACACACCATTAATCAAATTTGGAGGGTCAGTTGTGTATTCAGTTAGAAACAATGGCTCCTCTGGTAGTTATGAGGTCATGAACATCTCAGTTTGAATTTTCTTGACTTATTTTTGACATTAACCTTAATGCCTCCAAGGGCCAGCATGACTTTTTTCCTTCATACCTTGGATTGACCCAAAAATGGCAAGTTGCAATAGAGGCAGGCCATAAAAATAAAAGTTTTGAAAATGAATTTGACGGGAAGATTTTGTACTACTTTTATACCAGTTAGCAATCTTTTCTTTATCTACTTTTGGTAGTTTTTTCTTCCTCAATATTTTCTTTATATAAAAGAATCTTGAAGATGTGAAATAAAGGCAAGGAACAGAGATTTGACTCTAATGGTAGACAGCTGTGTTATCCATTTAGGATTTAAAGCCCTATAATATTTTATATTACTTTTTGACATTTGAATGCCCTTTATATTTGCATTAATGTCTCACAAATATTTAGTTCCAGAGATAGCAATGGATAAATATACTGTGAGATTAAATCTCTCTGGAGGCAGATCCAAGATGGCCGAATAGGAATGGCTGTGGAGTGCAGTTCCCCAGGAAGAACAATGCAGAGGGTGAGTGCCCACTGCATTTCCAAACAAATATTCACTGCCCACAGATCAGGAGATTCCCTGGCTGAAAAGCACCATGAGTTTTTAGCATGGCAGTTTCAGCTGGTGACACGTTGGTGCACTGAAACTCACACAAATCTGGGCTGCCATTTCCACTGACACCTGGAGCACGTGGGAGACAGAGCCATCCAATGAACTGAAAGACAGTGGGCAGAGACAGGGAGCCAGGTGATCTGGCTTGGTGGATACCACCCCCACAAAACAAGCAATCTGAAATGCTCTGGATTGAGAGTTTTGCAGCAAGCACAGCTGGACCCAGGACCATCCAGCTCAGTGGAGGGAAGGGTGACCACCACTACTGAGGTAGTCCGTCACTACCGAGGCAGTTCACACACAGCTGGGCAGAGCCTGGGCAGCTCAGCAATGCCTCTGCTGGCAGACTGTGACTAGACTACTCTGTGCGGGGCAGGACATCTATGGAAAAAGGCAGCAGCATGACAGGAACTTATAAATAAAGCCAACTTTCCTAGGACAGAGCACCTGGGAAAAGAGATGGTTATGAGTTCCGCTGCAGCAGACTTAAAAGTACCTGCCCAGCAGCTCTGTATGGAACAACGGAGCTCCCAGCACAGCACCTGAGCTCCTATAAGGAACAGACTGTCTCCTCAAGCAGCTTCCTGACCCCCATATACCCAGAGGGACACCTCATAAAGGGGAGCTCAAGCAGATGTCTGGCAGGTACCCTTCTGGGACGAAGATAACAGAAGAAGAAACTGGCAGCAACTCTTACTGTTCTGCAGCCCCCACAGGTGATCCCCAGGCAAGCAGTGTCTGGAGTGGACCTCCAGCAGTCCTGCAGCAGAGGGACCTGACTGTTAGAAGGAAAACTAAGAAACAGAAAGAAATAATTTCATCATCAACAAAAAGGACGTCCACTCAGAGACCCCATGTGAAAGTCACCAACTACAAAGACCACAGGTAGATAAAGCCACTAAGATGGGAAGAAAACAGTACAAAAAGGATGAAAACACCAAAAACCAGAACGCCTCTCCTCCTCCAAAGGATCACAATTCCTCACCAGCTAGGGATCAAAGATGGATGGAGAATGAATCTGATGAATTGACAGAAACAGGCTTCAGAAGGTGGGTAATAACAAACTTCTCAGAGCTAAAAGAACATGTGCTAACCCAATGCAAAGAAACTAAAAACCTAGAAAAAAAGGTTAGATTAGATGCTAACTAGAATAAACAGCTTAGAGAAGAATGTAAATGACTTGATGGAGCTGAGAAACACAGCATGAGAACTTCATGAAGCATACACAAGTTTCAATAGCTGAACTGACCAAGCAGAAGAAAGGATATCAGAGATTGAAGATCAATTCAATGAAATAAAATGAGGAGGCAAGAATAGAGAAAAAAAGAGTGAAAAGAAATGAACAAAGCCTCCAAGAAATATGGGATTATGTGAAAAGACCTAATCTATGTTTGCTAGGTGTACCTGATTGTGATGGAGAGAATGAATCCAAGACCTTATCTATGTTTGATAGATGTACCTGAATGTGACAGAGAGAATGAATCCAAGATGGAAAACACTCTTCAGGATGTTATCCAGGAAAACTTTCCCAACCTAGCAAACCAGGCAACCAGTCAAGTCCAGGAAATACGGAGAACAACACAAAGATGATAATCCTCAAGAAGAGCAACCCCAAGGCACATAATCATCAGATTCACCAGGGTTAAAATGAAGCTAAGGGCAGCCAGAGAGAAAGAACGGGTTACCTACAAAGAGAAGCTCATGAGACTCACAGTGAATCTCTCCACAGAAATCCTACAAGCCAGAAGAGAGTGTGGGGCAATATTCAACATCCTTAAATAAAAGAGCTTTCAACCTAGAATTTCATATCCAGCCAAATTAAGCTTTGTAAGTGAAGAAGAAAGAAAATCCTTTATGGAAAAGCAGTTGCTGAGAGATTTTGTCACCATCAGGCCTGCTTTACAAGAGCTCCTGAAAGAGGCACTAAACAAGGAAAGGAACAATCAGTACCAGCCACTCAAAAAAGGTACCAAATGGTAAAGACCATTGACACAATGAAAAAATGTGTCAACTAACGGGCGAAACATCCAGCTAGCATCAAAATGGCAGGATAAAATTCACACATAACAACATTAATCCTAAATGTAAATAGGCTAAATGCCCCAATCAAAAGACACAGACTAATTGGATAAAAAGTCAAGACCCATCAGTGTGCTGTATTCAGGAAACTATTCTCACATTCAAGGACACACATAGGCTCAAAATAAAGGGATGGAGAAAGATTTACCAAGCAAATGGAAGCAAAAAAAAGCAGAAGTTGCAATTCTAGTCACTGATAAAATGGACTATAAACCAACAAAGATCAAAAGAGACAAAAAAGGGCATTACATAATGCTTAAAAGATCAATGCATTAAGAAGAGCCAACGATCCTCAATATATATGTACCCAATGCAGGAGCATGCAGGTACATAAAGCAAGTTCTTAATGACCTACAAAGAGACTTAGACTCCCACACAATAATAGTGGGACACTTTAACACTCCACTGTCAATATTAGACAGATCAATGAGACAGAAAATTAACAAGGATATCCAGGACTTGAACTCAGATCTGGACTAAGCAGACCTAATAGACATCTAGAGAAATCTCCACCCCAAATCCACAGAATATACATTCTTCTCAGCATCACATTGTACCTTCCCCAAAATTGACCACATAATTGGAAGTAAATCACTCCTCAGCAAATGCAAAAGAATGAAAATCATAACAGTCTGTCAGACCACAGGGCAATCAAATTAGAACTCAGAATTAAGAAACTAACTCAGAACTGCACAACTTCTTGGAAATTGGACAACTGGCTCCTGAATGTCAACTGGATAAACAATGAAATGAAGGCAGAAATAAAGACATTCTTTGAAACCAATGAGAACGAAGACACAATGTACCAGAATCTCTGGGACACATTTAAAGTAGTGTCTAGAGGAAAATTTTTAGTAATAAATGCCCACATGAGAAACAAGGAAAGATCTAGAATTGATACTCTATTGTCAAAATTGAAAGCGCTAGAGGAGCAAGGTAAAAAAACCCTCAAAACCTAGCAGAAGACAAGAAATAAGATTAGAGCAGAACTGAAGGAGATAGAGACACAAAAAAAGTTCAAAAAAATCAACAAATCCACAAGATGGTTTTTTGAAAAGATTAACAAAATAGACTGCTAGCCAGATTAATAAAGAAAAGGGAGAAGAATCAAATAGATGCAATAAAAATGATTAAAGGGATATCACCACTGATTCCACAGAAATACAAACTACCATCAGAGATTCCTACAAACAACTCTACGCACATAAGCCAGTAAACCTGGAATAAATGGATAAATTCATGGACACTTGCACCCTCCAAAGCCTAAACCAGGAAGAAGTTGAAACCTTGAATAGACCAATAACAAGGGCTGAAGTTGAGGCAGCAATCAATAACCTACCAACCAAAAAAATCCCAGGTGCAGATGGGTTCACAGCCGAATTCTACCAGACATACAAAGAGGAGCTCATACTTCTCCTTCTGAAACTATTCCAAATAATCCAAAAAGAGGGAATCCTTCCCAAATCATTTTATGAGACCAACATCATCCTGATACTAAACCTGGCAGAGACTGAACAACAACAAAAAAAGAAAACTTAAGGCTAATATCCATGATGAACATAGATGCAAAAATCTTCAATAAAATACTGGCAAATCGATTGCAACGGCACATCAAAAAACTTATCCATCACTATCAAGTAGGCTTCATCTTGGGGATGCAAGGCTGGTTCAACATACACAAGTCTATAAATGTAATCCACCACATAAACACAACCAAAGACAAAAAACACATGATCATCTCATGTTTTTAACACTAGTGGTCACAATCTCTGAGTCCCTTCACATCTACACAAAACAGGGTGGAATGTTTAAGGCACACTAGCATGCAAAGGTGTAGGGTGTGGTGAAGGAGCAGCTTCTTTATTTTGTGTGTAACCTACCTAGTCTTCCTACTGAGCTCCCAGCAGCTGGTTTGGAGGGAGGATGAGGTGGGATGGACAGTTAGCATTTAATTGTAGCAGTCTGGTTTGGTGGCGCTCAGCATCTTTTGGTCTGGATGACTGGACAGAAATACTCAGTCTTCCAGATGTGGGCTTTCCCTGTTTCTTTCTCTGTGCTTTGCCTACTTGGAAGTGTGTGTCACATGTGGGTCCTGAGGTAACAGGGGAAGGACTGACATCCTCAGGTGTGGTAACCTGTAGCTCCCTCAGTGCCCCCTGTGGCCTTTCATCAGGAAATCTTTGATGGAACTTGGACTCCTCTCTTTTTCTCTTTGTTGAGGCTCCTGGCTCTCCCAGTTGACTCCAACCCTTGTTATTTCTGGTTGTCTTCCATTTAGGTTTAGTTCTAGAGGTGTGTTCTGTGTCTTGTAAGTGCTACAGAGTCTCTTATTGAGTTCCCAGTCAAGGCTTTCAGCTGCTGTAGCTTCCAATGATGCCATCAAGGAACCAAGAGCACTTTAGAAAAGTAAAAAGGTGATGCAAACTCTGACTGCTGTCGCAGCAGTAACTTAGGTTGGCATGAGTGAACACGCAAAGCAGCCGTGTCGCAGAGTCACAGATTGCAAATGCGGCCAGAGAAATTCCTGTCCCGCACTGCAGTCTTGGTTAGCTCAGAAATGGAAAACTTGAAGACATGCCTGCGCTACCTTATCTCTCTCTCTCTCTCCTCCATTTCTACCATCTCTCAGGTTGGAAAGTTGTGAGATATTCTTCTAGGTCATCGCCTCGTTCCAACTTCATGAATAATGTCCAGAAATATTTTTGCTACACTTGGGGAAGAGTTCTGAGTATATATCTTGAGGACTGACCACTTATATGTTAAATGATCACCACTACAATATACTTGAAAAATCATCTTTCAAAAGTTATGGCTTGAAAGGCTGCTGTCTGAATGCAAAATGCTACACTGAAGGTCAGAAGTGCAACACTATGTTTCTTTCTCTGCATTTCTCCTGTGTCATTCCTAGTCTGTTTCCTACCTATTTCTCTCTCCCTAACATGATTTGTAGATGCATAAGACCCCAGACTCATTAAGTCTACAAAGACATTTGCTCAAATGATGACCTCTACTATCAATATAATACTTTCCAAACTTTTAAGAAAAATATTAAAGAATTCTGTGACATGAAAAGCAAGTTAACTAGAAAATATTTATGGGTAGACGATAAGGAAAAGATACTTGAAATGTCCATGATTAACGAGGATTAGAGTACCTCCCAAAACTCCTGCCGAATGGCAAGGAAAGTCAATAATCCTTGTAAAATCACAAAGGATACGAACAATTAGCCAGCCCCTAGAAGAAGAAGCTCAAAATAATAAAGACACAAAACAAGCAAATGAAAGTTGCCTAAACTCACTAGTAATAAGAGAAATGCAATATATTAATGAGATACATTAATGCTGGTAAAAAAAATTAAAGTGGAGGCACAGTTATTGGAATCTGGGAATTGCACACCCTTATAGTCAAATTAAGTATACATGTAACTAATGACCCAAAAAGTCCATCCCTTGGGATACATTTTAAGGAGAGTCTCAAACATTTCCAACAGGATATACTAATTTTCTATTGTCATGTAACAAATTACCATTACTTTGATGGCATGAAACAACATAGATTTATTGTCTCACAGTTCATTTGGGTCAGGAGTCTGGCTTTGTCTTAAGTCCTCTTTTTAGTTTCTCACAAGGCAGCAATTTATATGTTGTCTGGGGCTGTGGTCTTAAATGAGACTCAGGGTTATTTGCCAAGCTCATATCATTGTTGGCAGAATTTATTTGCTCACTGCTGTAGAACTCATGGCAACTTGTGTGTTTCAAAGTCAGCAGAAGTGTTCTTTAAGAAAGACCATGGTCCTCTTTGGAGGCCATTCTCCCTATTAAGTCAGGCCCTCCCAGAATAATATTCCTTTTGAGTAACTCGAAACAAACTTACTGGGACCTGAACTACCCATGCAAAATGTCTTTCCTTCTGCCTGGTAATGTAATCTAACCACAGGAGTGAAATATCATCATGTTCACAAGTCTTGCCCATATTAAAGTGGAAGAGATTTATACAAGGGCATGGAAAGTCATCTTAGAATTCTGTCTTCTACAAAAAATACGTGAAAATATTCACTGGAGCATTCTCTGTCATGGCAAGATGCTGGAAGCACTCTAAGTCCTTCATGAAAGAATGGAGAGATGAAAAATGAAAACTGTATTCCAAAGAAAACTATGCTGTTTTAGAATCCATAGGCTTTATATATTTGCAGCATCATGAATAAGTATGAAAAACATAGCACTGAGTAAAAAGAGTATGAAACAGAATGAGATCTATAGCATAATTCTATTTATGTGTAATCAAACAACATGTACATTAAGATTATATATCTTTTACAAGGACATATAAAACAATGAAAGAATACCCACAAATATAGAAAAGGTGGGTATAGTGAGGAGAATCAGAGAAGGGAATAGAGTTAAAAGAATATAATGAATTAAATAAGTCATATATGAAATTCTCAGTAGACAGCACTTTTGTACTCTGTTCAATATTCATTTGATTTATGTACTATGTTAAGGCTGCAGTTGATACCCTGACATGTATATAATTCATGTTATGCAGCATATACAGTGATATATATCCTGCAGAACTTAGAGCTACTTTGGTACTTTAATACACTTGGAAAATTCCACCTGGACTTATGAAAGTGGGTATTGAATTAATATTTGCATTGTTTTATGCTTTTGAAATTATTATATACCTCTCTTGTCTTTAATTTTATTACGTGTAGATTATATGTATCTTTGCATTGACTTCAATCTCTAGTACAAGTAAAATTTTAGGAATACCTTTGGGGTCCTTAAAAATTAAATGTAAATTTATACGCTCCATTAATTATGAAATGTCCTACTGTCTAAATCCTTCATTCTTAATGCCTTTTGACTTCAACCAAAATCTCAGAAAAGAAGAAAGTTCAGGCACACGAATCGTGCTGTGATTACATCTGGAGAAGGGGTCTTTCCAGGAAAAGGGCAATGTATATTTGATCAAAAATCATAGAGATTAAGAGAACTTCAAATTCCCTTTCCAGGAGACTTTTTCGTTCCCCAAGTAGAATGATATGCCTAAATTATACAGTCTGTCTGACATGTGTTAATCGATTTAAGAAAGAAAAGTTTTAAAATTTTTATTTTACCTTGGACAAGAACGGAGTCAAAAGTTTCTTAACAGTAAAACATTCAGAAAATTTCCTTGCTTTTTTTAATGCCAGGCCACAGAAAATATATTGGAATATGTAAAATATTAATGAAAATTTTATTTTTTCTTCCAGATAAATGTAATTGTGGACAGAGGCTTATAGATTGTTTGCTATAAGGAACAATCATTTTTAGAAGCATATGCATATTATGCTGGAAAATGAGAAGATTTTTTTTCTACAAAAGGCACTTGCTATTTGGACTTAAAGCAAGATATTGATTTAAAATTATAGGATTTACTTTATTGATATATTAATATATAGAAAAAATGGTAGTGTATACGGCTTCTTTCTCTTTTTTAAATCTCCTTTTATCACACTCTTCTGCCACTTAACACAAATGCTTGAGCAATGTATGCATTCCAGGATACTAAGAACTATGTTGTCTTAAACTAAGCTTACATCCCAGGTAGCCAGTCCACAGGGCTTCCCATAAGAATATGGTAAACAAGAGAAGGGAAATTTCTTTGAAAACTTGGGAGCAGCAGAGATAACTGAAGCTAGAAAGAGCCAGGAATGGCTTTATAGAAAACAGAAATGATCAGGGCTGAGTTTAGAAAGGCGGCCCTGGGATACAGGGTCAGCTTAGGAAAACACCTGTTGTCTGCGCAACAGTGAGAAGAGGGTGTTTCCTATACAGGGAGGACTGGTACTGACTGGGCAGGCGGAATGAAGGCAGTGTAGGCTGGTGAAAGGTGATAAGAGGAAACGGAAAACATCCCAAACAGAGTTTTGAGCAAGAAAATGAAGTTTTAGAATGTAGGATTTGAGAACTTTAACTGCAACATCGAGGAAAAGAACGTAAGAAATTCATGTCCAGCCAGCTCTGATGAGAGGAAATGAGAGTACAATGTAGAGGGTATACGTAGGACAAGATGGCTAAATAGAAACTCAAAGAAAAGCAAATCATCAGTAAAGGGGAAGAAATGAAAAAGAAGTCAGATAAGCTTGATGCTGGTCTGGGGAAACTGAATTGGTATCGAGATAGTGGTGCTGTCGTATCCAGAAATTCAATGGAATTTGGGGAAATAAGTAAACTTGACGTCTTTATTAGGGAGCGTTTTAATAGGATTAGGATGTAGAGTATTTTCTAACATATACTTATGTATCTTTCATATATTGTGCTTGACTATAATTCAGTATTGAGTTCTGTGTGTGGTTTACTATTTGATCTCACTGTATTTTTAAATTGTAATGCTTAAACACATATTGTTACACTTTTCAATATGACTTTTTCAAGGTCAATGACATTTCTGTCAGGGCTTACATGTTTTAAAGGGGATTTTGCTTTAGTACATTTTTCTCATTGTTAATCAGTTATTAATACTAAACAGATATAATGAACATGGCAGTACTTAAATCCTTCTGGGAGCATTTCTTTTCCTGGTCACTCAAGCTTTTGTATAAATTTCTAGGCATATTTTTTTACATGGATTAAATTACAGCAAATCAGCTGAATCCAAATAATTACACTGATAAGTTGTATTTATATGCTCCTTTGTATTTTCCCAAGCCATTTTGTATATATTATGTCATCTGAAAGAAACTAAAATATTATATAGGAACTGGCATTTAGAAACAACACTTTATTTGTACAGCTGTCTCATAGGGAGGTTTGTTGTAGCCAACTATATTTCCTATGCACCTGGTTCCCTTCCTTTTATAGAAATATTTTAATTCTTCTCAATTCAGTGACAGCAATATTTTTGAAATGACAGTTCGATTTTAAAGTGGAGAAATAAAGTTATTTCCATTTGGAGGTCATTTTTGTCCTTTTATTAAATGTGCTCATCTTTTTTAAACTTTCAGTGTAAAAAAAAATGCCAAGAGACTTGCTGGTATATTCTGTGGCTTTTTTTTTTTCTTGTGATTTTTTCCCTACAGTTTCTCAAAACGTGCTCACCACAAAGAATCCAACTTCCCTTAAAGTAATGCTCTTTAATGAAAACAATCATTTTCTGAATTTTGACTATCTGTTAAACAGTTGCCACTCTGACAAAACCCAAGATAAGATTCGTAAGAGTTTGACACTGCTTTTGAAATTTTGATTTCCCTAAGATGCATTGGCTTCTTTTTGAGGGAGTTTAAGAAAATCAAGCTTTTCAAATAATTAATTTCTCCTCTGCTTGTAAAATACACGTGTTTTATCAAAGTAGGTGATGCTATTGCATTGGGAAACAACAGAGACATTCTTTAACCCTCATTTCGTGTCCACCCTCTTAGTTAAATTATGTATTGGTGGGAAATTTGATATCACTCTGGGGTTGCAGCTAACTTCGGTTTCTGTTGAGCTCTCTGTTTCTTGTCTTGGATTTCATATTAGCCACTTGTATCCTGGTCATTTACCGAGAACGAGGTGAAGATATTTTATCTTCAGACTTTTGGGGTTTAAGTCAGGATTTTCACAACTTAGGAACTGGTCTTTATTTCAATTTCCTCACCTAAAATGGGAATACTAGTCCTTACCTCAGAGAGTTGCTGTGATGAAATGAGAGAATGTCTAGAAATCTTTTTGACTAATTACTGCCACATACTCAGGACTAAATAAATATTTCCACTGTAGTCATTGTACCTATTCCATAAATTTTACTTTGAAAAAATACTTGCATAGTTATAATTTGACTGATCATCTTAACATGAATTAAATTAATATCTATTTAATTTTCCTATGTATTATGTACACTTAACCTATTTAATCTTTGTAATAATTGAGGTCATTAATCATATTTTATGGAAAAATATAATCAAGAGGTGTGTGTCTGAAGTCATACAGTGCTTGTTTGCTGTAGTTCTAGAGCCAGTGAGATTTCTGTAATACATATGAAAATATTGCTTTTCTGGTAATCATATATCTTCCTAAAAAAACTCATAAACCTCAGTTTATTCCTTCCCACTTTTTTTTTGGTCTTGTGTTTATGGGCATTCTTTGAAGGGCAATACAAAATCTCTGGCTTACAGTAACAGTATCACTTTTTGTAAGCTCATTTTGAAACATTTTGTTTTGATCATGGAATTAATTTTGCCATAGGAACATGTATCTAAGACAGTGGCTGGGTTTCTAAAAGAGTGCAAAAGTTAACTGATGTGTAGAAACCATTCATTTAAACAAATAAATTTGGCTATTTCCTTTGAATAGTGCTCTATCCTGATAAATTAAATATGTATTTGTGGGCCAGCTTAGGAATACATGTATTTTTAAAATTACTGGTTTATGAGGAAATGCATCGTATGGCAAATGCTGAGAAAGCAACAGACAAGACAAAGGGAAACCCAGGCTTCAAACATCAACTGTACCAGCTGCTTGTTGAAAAGAGAAATTCTCTGCCTCTGGTAGATATAGCCTAGTGTTGCATAAGCACAGCCACGTGCTACTGAGGAGTAGCAGAAAGGAGATGACTGCAGACCATTTCTAACTCCTCGGGACTGTTGAGATGAATATGTTGACTTGCAGAGTACACAGATGATTATGAATTGGCTATTCTTAGGAGGAAATGCCTGCATAATTCTAATTTCACAAATCGTGAAAAGGAGGTACCAGAAATACAGGAAGAAACCTTTGCCTGAAGTCCTAGAAATCTTTAACAACTGTTAAATGGAATGCAGAGCATTAACAGTTTTCTTTTGTTCATTCATTCACATAACAAATGTAATTCCTGCCTGTGAGATCTATATAGTTTGGCAGGAAAGACAGTTCAAAGGTAGTGGCTCCAAATATAAATGCTTTGGTAGTGGAAGCAGTGGACACAATGTTAGGATTTATGTCAGGAATCAAAACCTAGTCTAGGTTAAGGGCAGTGGAGCATGGACAGCTCAAGTCTTAATAGAGAAAATGACTTTTAAGCATATATATCTAGATCATTGGCTCTGAAGTAGAGAGTGACATGTTGGCTTTGCCAATTTCTGCTTTTCTGATCTTAGGCAATTTCTTCACTGTTTTTCAGACCCCTCATTGTAAAATAGTGATGATGATAACAGGAAACTAACGAGAATTAAACAAGTTAAATAACATGTATAGTGTTTTAGGCTTTGTATACAGAAATTACTCAAAATATTTTAGGATATTTATTTTCTGGCTCAGCTGAGAATTGAAAAAGGAAAGTAAGTGTTCTAGGTAGAAGGAAGAACCTACAGAAAAGTCTCCAGAGAACGGAAAGAAATGATGTATTTAGGTGACTGGAAGAAATTGGGCACAGCAGTTGTATTAAGTTTGGGGTGGGACAAGGGGCAACAGAGAAGAGGGAGAGTTAGTGAAGATCAGATAAGAAAGGCGTTATGGGTTTTGTAAAAAATACAGATTTATCCTATTGTTAAGTGCGGACAAAGGAGTTTAAAAGTGATATGATCAGATTTGCATTTTGATACTGAGAACGAGAAATGGAGAATAAGGTTTCACAGGAGGACTGTGAACAAGATGTAATTCAAAGATGACAGTTGTGCACAGTGGACATGGAAAACAACCACCACCACAAAATCTGACAGGTTTGAAACATATTTCTGAAGATGCATTTTATTGTATGTAGCAGTTGCTTAAATGTGAAATTGAATGAGAAGCTGGTGTCTCTGATGACTGATTTAGGGACTATATGGTATATGGCATTTTTTTTTTTTTTTCCGGTGGCTCATGCTTTTATTTTTTGTATTTTTTTTAAACTGCGTTTGAGGTTTTGGGCTACATGTGAAGAACATGCAAGATTGTTGCATAGGTACACACATGAGTGTGGTTGATGGCAAAATTAACTGAGAAGGAGCAGGCTGGGGTCTGGATGGAGAGGGCACACATTTAGTTTTACATGTGCTGTGTTTTGTGGCTCTGAGACCAAAAGGGATGTGGACTCCAGGCAGCTGGATATTCTGGTTTGTCTCTCAAAAGTGAAATTGGGTTGGGTGGGAATATCAATTTGAGCATTCATTCGTAGACAGTAATTGGGTATGAATGGAATGTTCAGAGAGGACGCAGAGAAAAGGGTGTAGAACAACAAAAAGTGGAGTACCAACATGCTCTAGAGATTAGGAAAAATAGTGGATAGCTAGAAGGAAAGCCATGAGGATGTTGTCAGAAAAACAAATTTTTTTATTCCTAACAAAAAAGGAGTCGATCATGTTGAAAGTTGCTCAGAGATGAGGTCAAATTGTAACTAAAAAGTGTCCACTGAATTTAAACATAAGTTGTTTTGAAAATTAGAATCTAAAAGATTCCTCCTCTACCTCCCAAATAAAATAGTAAACAACACTGTGCCACGTGTTCTGAATTTTATTAAATCTTTGTTTTCTTTGCCGACACATACCTACCCCAGGGGGATAAATCTGGAATGATAATATACATTCTCTGACTCCTAGTGAAAACTAGAAGTTTGTATGACGTAAGTGAAAAAAAAAAATCAATGGATGCTTAAAAGAAAATTTTATTCACCAAAAATAATTTGGGTACACAGACTGTTAGAGCTGAAAGATGTTTTACAGTTCATCTAGGCAAACAGCCTTATCAATGAAGGAATTAAAGTTTGGTGAGGTTAGCCCAAACTTATTTTCCTTTTGTTTTTTAGAATCAACTTCTTCATTCCTTTTGAAGGCAGTCTGTATTTTAAAACTGCTTTCAATGTTTATGAAGTCCATATACAGAGCATTGTATGAAAGTAATTTAAGTCAAATCATTCTAAGTATGTGCTAGGCATCTACTATAGAGAAATGAGAAAGAAACACCCTATATGTTTTAAAATGTTTGCTATGCTAATAACAGGGTTGTTAAATAAGATTTTTAATGATTTTTTAAGTCAATAGGATATTAAACTACAAGTACAAAAGGAGTTAACTAAATCACACTTCATGGGGTGAGAATGCAAAATGAATTGCACCTTACATATGTAGGAAATATACCCTTACAACACTGGTACTTTCTGTACAGGGTTTTATTTTTCCCTTTTATATTTTTATTTTTGATGGGTTGCAGGAAGCAGCAAGTTACAAACAACAGGGAAGACAGTCCAAATAAGTCTATGAAAATCTAATTTAAGATCTTTCCCTATGTGATCTGTCTACAGTGCTTTAGAAAGAACTGTATTTGCCAGTGGGTTAGAGCCATGTATTATTTTTAAATCAATCTTTCCTTTTTTCCAAGTTCCTAATACTTCTCATTCTGTTCTAGTTAGACACTTGAATGGTGGAAGTTCTCTATTATTTATCAAATACCTCAAGCTGTTCCTGTCAAGTTTCTCAATTCATTTCCAACAGATCTTCTGTAAAAATACAGCCAAGAAACTTCTATGCCAGGTAGGAACCCCTCGGAATAAAGAATACAGGAGCCAGACATTTTGCAAAAAAGGAAATGGACTGGAAACCTGTATTCTTTCAACACCTGCAGTTTGTTTACATTGTACCAGCTGTTAGACCCTACTTCCAACAATCTAATTATTCGTCTTCATTTTTTTCAGCTTTCCTTGCTAATAGGGAATAACTCCTTCCCTGCAGAAGGACACATCTATAAAAAGAGCATTGTTTTCTATCTTGTTTTTACTTAGGTTAAAAGGCTTTTAGTTTTAATAGCCTGCTAAAGAGTTATTTAGAAAGCATAAAGAAAACATAAGAAACTAAAAGGTTTTCAGTAAATTTCAAACTATGGGCTGGGTGCAGTGGGTCATGCCTGTAATCCCAGCACTTCGGGAGGATGAGGCAGGTGGATCACCTGAGTTCAGGAGTTCAAGACCAGCCTGGCCAACATGGTGAACTCCATCTTTACTAAAGATACAAAAATTAGCTGTGTGCAGTGGTGGGTGCCTGTAATCCCGGCTACTTGGAAGGCTGAGGCAGGAGAATCACTTGAACCTGGAAGGCAGAGGCTGCCGTGAGCCGTGATCATACCACTACATTCTAGCCTGGGCAACAGTGAGACTCTGTCTCAAATAAAATAAAATAAAATAAATGCAATTTAGGCAAGACTTACATTACCCAGCTGGAACGTTTTATAGAAATGCTAGTTGCTAACCAAAATGTCCTGCCACATAAAGTTGTTATTGTTGTTGTTTTTAAGAGAAAGTGACATTTATTTGGACAGGAAACAGAGAAAAATGTCTTATGCTAAAATATATACGTTTTTAAAATTATACTTTAAGTTCTGGGGTACGTGTGCAGAATATGCAGGTATGTTACATAGGTATACACGTGCCATGGTGGTTTGCTGCACCCATCAACTTGTTATCTACATTAGGTATTTCTCCTAATGCTATCCCTGCCCTAGGCCCCCACCATCCGACAAGCCCTGGTGTATGATGTCCCCTCCCTGTGTCCATATGTTCTCATTGTTCAACACTCACTTCTGAGTGGGAACAGGCAGTGTTTGGTTTTCTGTTCTTGTGTTAGTTTGCTGAGAATGACGGTTTCCAGTTTCATCCATGTCCCTACAAAGGACAGGAACATATCCTTTTTATGGCTGCATAGTATTCCGTGGTGTATATGTGCCACATTTTCTTTATTCAGTCTATCATTGATGGGCATTTGGGCTGGTTCCAAGTCTTTGCTATTGTGAACAGTGCCACAATAAACATTCATGTGCATGTGTATTTATAGTAGAATGATATATAATCTTTTGGTTATATACCCAGTAATGGGATTACCGGGTCAAATGGTATTTCTAGTTTTAGATCCTTGAGGAATCACCACAGTCTTCCACAATTGTTGAACTAATTTACACTTCCACCAACAGTTTAAAAGCATTCCTATTTCTCCAGATCCTCTCCAGCATCTGTTGTTTCCTGACTTTTAATGATCACCATTCTGACTGACATGAGATGGTATCTCAATGTGGTTTTGATCTGCATTTCTCTAATGACTAGTACTGATGAGCTTTTTAAAAATATGTGTCTTGGCTGCATAAATGTGTCCTTTTGAGAAGTGTCTGTTCATATCCTTTGCCCACTTTTTGATGAGGTCGGTTGTTTTTCTTCTTGTAAATTTAAGTTCTTTGTAGATTCTGAATATTAACCCTTTGTCAGATGGATAGATTGAAAATATTTTATCGATTCTGTAGGCTGCCTGTTCACTCCGAAGATAGTTTCTTTTGCTAGGCAGAAGAAGCTCTTTAGTTGAATTAGATTTGATTTGTCTATTTAGGCTTTTGTTGCCATTGCTTTTGGGGTTTTAGTCATGAAGTCCTTGCCCATGTCTATGTCCTGAATGGTGTTGGCTAGGTTTTCTTCTAGAGTCTTTTATGGTTTTCGGTCTTATGTTAAAATCTTTAATCCATCTAGAGTTAATTTTTGTAAAAGGTGGAAGGAAGGGATCTAGTTTCAGCTTTCTGCATGTGGCTAGCCAACCTTCCCAAAACCATTTATTAAATAAGAAATCTTTTCCACATTGCTTGTTTTTAATCAGGTTTGTCAAAGATCAGATGGTTGTAGATGTGTGACATTATTTCTGAGGCCTCTGTTCTGTTCCATTGGTTTCTATCTCTGTTTTGGTACCAGTACCATGCTGTTTTTGTTACTGTAGACTTGTAGCATAACATCAGGTAATGTGATGCCACAGGCTTTGTTCTTTTTGCTTAGGATTATCTTAGCTATGTGGGCCCTTTTTTGGTTCCACAGGAAATTTATAGTAGTATTTCCAATTCTGTGAAGAAAGTCAGTAGTAACTTGATGGGGATAGCATTGAATCCATAAATTACTTTGGGCAGTATGGCCATTTTTATGATATGGAATCTTCGTATCCATGAGCATGGAATGTTTTTCCATTTGTTTGTGTTCTCTCTTATTTTCTTCAGTAGTGGTCTGTTGTCCTGGAAGCAGTCCTTCACATCCCTTGTAAGTTGTATTTCTAGCTTTTTAAAATTCTCTTTGTAGCATTCATGAATGGGAGTTCACTCATCATTTGGCTCTCTGTTTGTCTGTTATTGGTGTATAGGAATGCTTGTGATTTTTGCATACTGATTTTGTATCCTGAGACGTCTTTGCTGAAGTTGCTTATCAGCTTAAGGAGATTTTGGGCGAGGTAACGGAGTTTTCTAAATAAGCAATCATGTCATCTGCAAACAGAGACAATTTGACTTCCTCATTTCCTAATTGAACACACTTTATCTATTTCTCTTGCCTGACTGCCCTGGCCAGAATTTCAAGTACTATGTTGAATAGGAGTGGTGAGGGAGGGCATTCTTGTCCTGTGCCAGTTTTCAAAGGCAATGCTTCCAGTCTTTGCCCATTCTATATGATATTGTCTGTGGGTTTGCAATAAATAGCTGTTACTATTTTGAGATATGTTCCATCAAAATCTAGTTTATTGAGAGTTTTTAGCATGAAGGTTGTTTAATCTTGTTGAAGGCATTTTCTGCATCTATTGAGATAATCATGTGGTTGTTGTCATTAGTTCTGTTTATGTGATGGATTACGTTTATTGATTTGCATATGTTGAACCAGCCTTGCATCCCAGGGATGAAGCTGACTTGATAGTAGTGGATAAGTTTTTGATGTGCTGCTGGATTTGGTTTGCCAGTATTTTACTGAGGATTTTGCATCAATGTTCATCAGGGATATTGGCCTGAGATTTTCTTTTTTTTGTTGTGTCTCTGCCATGTTTTGGTATCAGGATGATGCTGGCCTCATAAAACGAGTTAGGGAGGAGTCCCTCTTTTTCTATTGTTTGGAATAGTTTCAGGAAGAATGGCACCAGCTCCTCTTTCTATACTCTTGGTAGAATTTGGCTGTGAATCTGTCTGGTCGTAGATTTCTTTTGGTTGGTAGGCTATTAGTTACTGCCTCAATTTCAGAACTTGTTGTTGGTCTGTTCAGAGATTTGACTTCTTCCTGGTTCAGTCTTGGGAGGGTATATGTGTCCAGGAATGTATCTATTTCTTCTAGATTTTCTTGTTTATTTTCATAGAGGTGTTTATAGTATTATTTGATGGTAGTGTGTTTTTCTGTGGGATTGGTTGTGACATCCCTTTATCATTTTTTATTGTGTCTATTTGATTTTTCTCTTTTTTTCATTAGTCTGACTAGTGGTCTACTTTGTTGATCCTTTCACAAAACCAGCTCCTGGATTCATTGATTTTTTGAAGGATTTTACATGTCTCTATCTCCTTCAGTTCTTATCTGATCTTAGTTATTTCTTGTCTTCTGCTAGCTTTTGAATTTGTTTGCTCTTGCTTCACTAGTTCTTTTGTTATGGTAGGGTGCTGATTTTAGATTTTTCCTGCTTTCTCTTGTAAGTTAATATTGTTATGTGTGAATTTGATACTGCATCTAGTGCTATAAATTTCCCTCTACACATTGCTTTAAATGTGTCCCAGAGATTCTGGTATGTTGTGTCTTTGTTCTCATTGATTGCAAAGTACATCTTTATTCCTCCCTTAATTTTGTTATTTACCCAGTAGCCATTCAAGAGCAGGTTGTTCTGTTTCCATGTAGTTGTGCAGTTTTGAGTGAGTCTCTCAATACTGATTTCTAATTTGATTGTACTATCATCTGAGAGACTCTTTATTATTATTTTTGTTCTTTTGCATTTGCTGAGGAGTGTTTTACTTCCAATTAAGTGGTTGATTTTAGAATAAGTGTGATATGGTGCTGGGAAGAATGTATATTTTGCTGATTTGGAATGGAGAGTTCTGCAGATGTCCGTTAGGTCTGCATGGTCCAGAGTTGAGTTCAAGTCCTGAATATCCTTGTTGATTTTCTGTCTCATTGCACTGTCTAATATTGACAGTGGAGTGTTATATTCTCCCACTTTTATAGTGTGGGAGTCCAAGTCTCTTTGTAGATTTCCTACACTTGTGGGAAACCAAATCTCTAAGACTTGCTTTATGAATCTGGGTGCTCCTGTATTGGGTGCATATATATTAAGTATAGTTTAGCTCTATATTAAGTATAGTTAGCTCTTCTTGTTGCATTGATCCCTTTATCATTATATAATGCCCTTATTATTCTCTTTTGATCTTTGTTGGTTTAAAGTCTGTTTTGATCAGAGACTAGGACTGCAACCCCTGTTTTTTTTTTTTTTTTTTTTCTTTCCATTTGTGTGGTAAATATTCCTTCATCCCCTTATTTTGAGCTTATGTATGTCTTTGCATGTGAGCTGGGTCCCCTGAATACATCACACTGATGGTTCTTGACTCTATCCCATTTGCTAGTCTGTATCTTTTAATCGGGGCATTTAACCTGTTTACATTTAAAGTTAATACTGTTATGTGTGAATTTGATCCTGTCATTATGATGCTAACTGGTTATGCTGCCTATTAGTTGATGCAATTTCTTCATAGAATTGATGGTCTTTATAATTTGGTATATTTTTGCAGTGGCTGGTACTGGTCGTTCCTTTCCATATTTAGTGTTTCCTTCAGGAGCTCTTGTAGGGCAGGTCTGGTGGTGACAAAATCTCTCAGCATTTCCTTGTCTGTAAAGAATTTTATTTCTTCTTCACTTATGAAGCTTAGTTTGGCTGAATATGAAATTCTAGATTGAAAATTCTTTTCTCAGAGAATGTCAAATATTGACCCCCACTCTCTTCCACTTTGTAGGGTTTTTGCAGTGAGATCCACTGTTAGTCTGATGGGCTTCCCTTTGTGGGTAACCTGACCTTTCTCTTTGGTTGCCCTTAGTTTTTTTCCCTTCATTTCAACCTTGGTATATCTGATGATTGTGTCTTGGAGTTGCTCTTCTCAGGGAGTATCTTTGTGGTGTTCTCTGTATTTTCTGATTTTGAATGTTGACCTGCCTTGCTAGGTTGGGGAAGTTCTCCTGGATGATATCCTGAAGAGTGTTTGGTTCCATTCTCCATGCCACTTTCAGGTACACCAGTCAAACGTAGATTTGGTCTATGCACATAGTTGCATATCTCTTGAAAGCTTTGATTTATTTTCATTATTTTATTTCTAATCGTGTCTTCTTGCTTTATTTCATTGAGTTGATCTTCAATCTCTGATATCTTTTCTTCTGCTTAATTGATTTGGCTATTGCTACTCGTGTGTGCTTCCCAAAGTTTTCATGCTGTTTTTCAGCTACATCAGGTCATTTATGTTCTTCTCTAAATTCTCTAATCTCTAAATAGCATAACTGGTTATGCTAGTTAGCAATTCATCTACTCTTTTTTCAGGGTGGTTAGCTTCTTTCCATTGGGTTAGAACATGCTTCTTTAGCTCAGAGGAGTTTGCCATTATTATCCACCTTCTGAAACCTGCTTCCATCAATTCATCAAACTCATTCTCTGTCCAGTTTCATTCACTTGCTGCCAAGCAGTTGTGATCCTTTGAAAGAGAAGAGGTGCTCTTTTTAGTTTATTTTTTTTTAACTTTTCAGCTTTTTGTGCTGGTTTCTGCCCATCCTTGTGGAGTTATCTACCTTTGTTCTTTGAAGTCCATGACCTTCGGATGGGGTCTCTGTGCTGACGTCCTTTTGGTTGATGTTAATAGTATTGCTTTCTGTTTGTTAGTTTTTCTTCTAACAGTCAGGCCTCTCTTCTGCAGGTCTGCTGGAGTTTGCTGGAGTTCCATTCCAGACCCTGTTTGCCTGGTTATCTCTGGCAGAGGCTGTAGAACAGCAAAGATTGCTGCTGTTCCTTCCTCTGGAAGCTTTGTCCCAGAGGGGCAACTGCCAGATGCCAGCCAGAGGTCTCCTGTATGAGGTGTCTCCAAGTCAGGATACACAGGGATCAGGGACCCACTTGAAGAGGCAGTAGTCTGTCCGTGATCAGAGTTCAAATGCTGTGGTAGGAGGTCCACTGCTCTCTTCAGATCTGTCAGGCAGGGACATTTAAGTCTGCTGAAGCTGCACCACAGCCACCCCTTCCCCAAGGTGCTCTGTCCCAGGGAGATGGAAGTTTTATCTGTAAGTCCCTGACTGGGGCTTCTGCCTTTTTTTCAGAGCTGCTTTGCCCAGAGAGGAGAGGCATTCTGGCTACAGTAGCCTTGTTGAGCTGCGGCAGGCTTTGCCCAGTTTAAACTTCCAGGGGTGTTGCTTACACTGAGGGTAAAACTGCCTACTAAAGTCTCAGCAATGGCAGCCACCCCTCCCCACACCAAGCTTAAAAAGTAAAAAAAAAAAAATGTAGCCAAACCAAATTATTTGAAATGATGTTTTAGCATCTAGGCAATTGGAATTGTAGATTTATGTTACTTTTTTCCTGCTGCAGAAACGCATATTCATACTTCCTCCTTCATTGTAATAGCATTTGAAAGTTTGTGTATGTGTGGGAAATGGTAGGGGTAGGAGAAAGAATGGGTCTGAATAATTAAATATGAGAACTTAGAACTAGTAATTTTTAATTTTTATTTTCTATATTGGATCTCTTTGGGGATGGATAGCTTTGTTCTTCCAACCTTAAGCTTCTAACCTTAAGATTAGCATCCTTTAAGCAGGTACTACATGAACCCACCCCTTTTTGGTTCTAGGTATCTATACCAGGAGTGAGCAACTGATTGAGAGAACATCACTATAGAGCGTAGGTTGATTGAATCCAGATCTCCTGCCCAGGAATATGAAATTGGGACATATAGAGAAAGGGTCAATTATCTGTAGAAACTGGACATGGAGTTTACATATATTGAGATTCAAGGCACCATGTTGGCAGAGTCAGGACAGACTACGTGAAATTAGAGAAGGTGAAATTAGAGAAGAAGAAACCAGGAAGAGATTAAAAGCCTTATATTTCTTGGTTCTGTCCCTCAGAAGAACTGGAAGCACTTTGTGCCCTGAGTTCTGCAAGATAACCCTGGAACTCCCAATATATATTGTTTACTTTTCAAGGTACTTCCAGAGAGTTTCTAGTGTTTGAACTAAGCCATCACTGACCAAGTTATAGAACAATACAATTAAGTGAAATGCAAGCTGAAAATGAAGCCAGTGCTATTCAGGAACAGTTGCAAAAGATTCTCAGATCATGACAGATCACACAGGCCATAGCTAAATCTTTCCAAAAGGAGTAACTAACTTTCCCACCAGGCAACTAACAAATCTCAAAACCCATTAGTGCTAGTTTTTCTGTTTTCTTGTATTCCTCCTGCTCAAACAGCCAACAATATCCATCACTGTAATATATAGACAATGCAACTGAAACCCAACGAGGGAAATAATATAGCTCAAGACTGTGAATCTAGTTACCAACAGACCTAGAGTTTGTTAGATGGTCGAGTTCTATGACCTACCCAATAGCCCTTATAATTGTCACTTTACTTTTATGGCTATGTCATAATGAAGTGAAACAGAATGAAAATTCTGCATAACAGACACATTGAGAAAATGGAGTCCTCTTCAATGTGAGTGATTTAGATATAATTCAGAATCTAGTCTTTGGCCTTCTCTATCAATCAACTTTCATTAATGTTGAACTCATCTGGTCCTATGGCTTTAACTACCCTTCATGGGCTCATGACTCTGAAATTATATTTACAGCTTTGATCTTCCCCAGAACCCCAGGGTTTTATTTCCCACTCTTTATTTAACATCTCCAAATGGATGTTTAAAAATTATCTCAAACTTGACAGGTACAGAGCCAAAAATTCTTAATTTCCATCTCCAAAACTGTTTTTTCTCTGTGTTCTCATTTCAGAAAATGACACCTCAACTCAATAGTGTCTCATTTTCATGCCTTGAAGTGATCCTTTACCTTTTCTCATATTTCACATTCAATCCACCAGTGTTGTGTATTGGCTCTGCCTTCCAAATATCCTCCAGTCCACACTACTCCTCTGACATCTCCACCCCTTGTAGAGCCACTGGAGTCCTGGCCACCACCTTTGGCTTCTACTGTCTTTGTACAGTCTGTTCTCAGCACTCCTGCCAGACCATTTTTCAGTACATACAACTATAACTCCTGTAACTTTCCTGCTTATAGTATCCCACTGGTGTCAGGTCATATGTAGAAAAGAAAAATCACAAAGTCTGCAAAGCCTCCGTAATCAGGCTATGACTATTTCTCTGCCCTGATTTTCTCCTAACAATTTTCTCCTCTGATTACTTGATTCATGCACACTGACCCCTTGCTCTCCCTCTAACACAAAAATCTTTTTCTTGCCTCAGGATTTTGTATTTGGGGATTCTTCTGCCTGGAAGGCTCTCCTCTATGTCTTCTTTTGGTAGCTCTACTCCATTGAATTGGGAACTGCATTGGTTATCTCTGCTAAAACGGCCTCTCTTCATGGAGTCTTTCTTTGATCTCTCTTCCTAAAATAAATATAGCCATCTCATTCCCATCACGTTACCTCCTTGAGCTATTGCTTTCATAACACTTAATGCTACCTCGCATTGTATTATATATTTTTCTTTCTTTATTGTCAATCTAGCCTATCAGAGTTAAGCTCCATAGAGAGAAACATTATTTATTTTGTTCATGGATGCATCCCTATAACCTAGAAGCACAGCTAGTATATCATGGGTGTTAAATAAATATGTTGAATATATTTAAGCTTTCTAACATATAAAATTGTTTATTATTCTTAATAACATTTTTCAAAATGTGATTTGTGATTTGGGAAGATGGAAAATAGGTTTAAAGACATGTATATTTGACATATTTAAAATGTACTTATTTAAAGTTCACAGTTAGGGAAATTCATTGATCAAAACACATTTAAATGTACAGGTTTAAGTGTAAAATTTGATAATGTATACTTTTTATATGTATGCCACATAATATATCACCACCATCAAGAGTAGTTTCAACATCTTGGTCTGTCCTTCAAAGACAAAATTTCTTATTAATTTTGAAGTTTTTTTTTTTTTTGGTCTGTTTTGGGTTGTGGGGTTTTTTTTTGTTTGTTTGTTTTTGGTTTTTTGGTCATATCTAAGAAGTCTTTGCCTAACCCAAGGTCACAAAGATTTTGTCCTGTTTTCCTCTGGGAGTTTTGTAGTTTTTGGTTTTATTTTTAGGTATATGGTAGATTTTGAGTTAATTTTTGCCCATAATTCAACATATGGATTAAAGTTTATATCTATATCTAATTGTGCCAGTACCATTTGTCAAAAATATATTTTTATTCACTAAATTCCCTTTGTTACTTCATTAGAAATCAACTGACCATAAAATACAGGTTCTGGGCACTTAGCTCTGTTCCTTTAATCCGTATGTCTATCTTGGTAACATTACCACACAATCATCTTAATGGCTGTCTCTTTCACAAAGTCAGATAGTGCAACTTCTCCAAGTGAATTATTTTTGCATTTTTGTTTTTTTGGCTATTCTAGATCCTTTGCATTTCTTTATTAATTTTAGAATCTGCTAGTTAATTTCTACTAAAGTCTGAAGAGATAATGATTTTAATTCCATTGAATGTACAGATTAATTTAGGACAAATTAACTTTTTAACAATATTGAATCATTTAGAGCATAAGCATGGTATATCTCTTTACTTATTTAGGTCTCTGTTTACTCTCGGCAATGCTTTGCAATTTCTAATGTGGAAAAATTGTACATTTTTGATAAATTTTAATATTTTGATAAGGAATGCTATTGCCTACATAACACTGAAAAAAGTTTTGACTAAAAGTATTGCATCATCTTTGCATCTTCAATATCCCCAAAGACATACCTGTCAGTCAGTTTGTTAACTGAATTTATTATTTGCTTTCATGTTGAAGGATTCCTTAAAATAAATTTAACACACATATTGGCATAAAATTAGTTTGGAACTATGGTGGGGAAGGACAGGAGTAGAACCAGTGGGAATGCTAAATAAGAGATGAGCACCTGGACAAATTTTGTAGGGCAGTGAGGTTTAGAACTTTCAAGTAAGAACAATGTTTTTATTTAAAATGTATTATATATTATGAATTGTGTCTAACCATAATCAATCAGAACTAAACAAAGATTACAGAATTATTTTGATTTATTCTCAGTGGCCTGACTTAAAATTACCAGCAGTTTTCATAGGAAATTCAACATACGCAAGTCTATAAACATAATCCACCACATAAACAGAACCAAAGACAAAAAAACACATGATTATCTCAATAGATGCAGAGAAGGTCTTCTACAAATTTCAACAGTGCTTCATGCTAAAAACTCTCAATAAACTTGGTGTTGATGGAATGTATCTGAAAATAATGAGAGCTATTTATGACAAACCCACAGCCAATATCATACTGAATGGGCAAAAACTGGGACTGGAAGCATTCTCTTTGAAAACTGGCATAAGATAAGGATGCCCTCTCTCACCACTCCTACTTAGCATAGTATTAGAAGTTCTAACCAGGGCAATCAGGCAAGAAAAAGAAATAAAGCCTATTTAGTTAAGAAAAGAGGAAGTCAAATTGTCTGTATTTGCAGACGACATGATTGTATATTTGGAAGACCCCATCGTCTCAGCCCAAAATCTCCTTAAGATGGTAGGCAATTTCAGCAAAGTCTCAGGATGCAAAATCAATGTGCAAAAATCACAAGAATTCCTATACACCAATAACAGACAAACAGAGAACCAAGTCTTGAGTGAGCTCCCATTCACAATTGTTACAAAGAGAATGAAATACCTAGGAATACAACTAACAAGGGATGTGAAGTACCTCTTCAAGGATAACTACAAACCACTGCTCAAGGAAACAAGAGAGGACACAAACAGATGGAAAAACATTCCATGCACATGGTTAGGAAGAAACAATGTCATGAAAATGGCCTTACGGCCCAAAGTAATTTATAGAATCAATACAAACCCATCAAGCTACACTGACCTTCTTCATATAATTAGAAAAACCCACCATAAAAATCATATGAAACCAAAAGAGAGCCCACATAGCTAAGGCAATCCTAAGAAAAAAAAAAGCTGGAGGCATCACACAACCTGATTTCAAGCCATACTACAAGGCTACAGTAATCAAAACAGCATGATACTGGTGCCAAAACAGAGATATAGACCAACAGAATAGAATAAAGTCCTCAGAAATAATGCCACACATCTACAACCATCTGATCATTGACAAACCTGACAAAAACAAGTACTGGGGAAAGGATTCCCTATTTAATAAATGCTGTTGGTAAAACTGACCAGCCATATGCAGAAAGCTGAAAATGGATCCCTTCCTTACACCTTATACAAAAATTAACTCTAGATGGATTAAACATTTAAACATAAGACCTAACGCCATAAAAACCCAAAGAAAAACTAGGCAATACCATTTAGGACATAGGCATGGGCAAGGACTTCATGACTAAAACATGAAAAGCAATGGCAACAAAAGCCAAAATAGACAAATGGGATCTAATTAAACTTAAGAGCTTCTGCACAGCAAAAGAAACAATCATTAGAGTGAACTGGCAACCAACATAATGGGAAAAAATTTTTGCAATCTACCCATCTGACAAAGTGCTAATATCCAGAATCTACAAATAACTAAAACAAATGTACAAGAAAAAAACAACCCCATCAAAAAGTGGGATAAGGATATAAACAGATGCTTTTCAAAAGAAGATATTTATGCAGCTAACAAACATATGAGAAGAAGCTCATCATCACTGGTCATTAGAGAAATGTAAATCAGAGTCACATTGAGATACCATCTCACACCAGTTAAAATGGCAATCATTAAAAAATCAGAAAACAACAGATGCTGGAGAGGATATGGAGAAATAGGAATGCTTTTACACTGTTGGTGGGAGTATAAATTACTTCAACCATTGTGGAAGACAGTGTGGCAATTCCTCAAGGATCTGGAACTAGAAATTCCATTTGACCCAAATCCCATTACTAGGTATATACCCAAAGGATTAGAAATCATTCTATTATATAGACACATGCACACATGTTTATCACAGCACTGTTTGCGATAGTAAAGACTTGGAACCAACCCAAATGCCCATGAATGATAGGCTGGATAAAGAAAATGTGACACATATGAACCATGGAATACTGGGCAGCCATATAAAAGGATGAGTACATGCCCTTTGCAGAGACATGGATGAAGCTGGAAACCATCATTCTCAGCAAACTGACACAAGAACAGAAAACTAAACACCACATATTCTCATTCATAAGTGGATGTTGAACAATGAGAATACATGGACACAGGGAAGGAAACATCACACACTGGGGCCTGTCAGGGGGGTTGGGGGGGTAGGGGAGGGATAGCCCAAGGTCGGGACATTGGGGAGAGATAGCTTTAGGAGAAATACCTAATGTAGATGACTGGGGGATGGATGCAGCAAACCACAATGGCACGTTTATACCTATGTAACAAACCTGCACATTCTGAACAGGTACCCCAGAACTTAAAGTATAATTTTAAAAAAAGAACATAACTTAGCACTGACTAGGAAAATCTAAAATAAATTATTTGCAGATGTTCTGAGATTATGAATCTTGGAAAAATTTGAAACTATTTAAAATTGAGGATATAAAACAAATCTTGCAAAAAAATAAAAAATCTTAATTTTCTTCTCATGGCATTCATTATAAATGTATAGAAATGTAATGAATTTTTGTATGTTGATCTTGTACCCTAACCCTGCTGAATTCATTTTTTAGCTCTAGTAGATTTCTTGTGGATCCTTAGGACTTTCTATGCATAGGGTCATGTTATCTGAAAATAGAGTTTTACTTTTGCCTCGTCTTTGGATAAATTTTATTTCTTTTTCTTGTATAGTTGCCCTAGATAGAACTTCCAGTATAAGACAGTGGGCATCATCATCTTTTTCTTGATCTTTCAAAGTAAACTTTCAATCTCACACTATATAAAAACTTAGATGACCAATAATGTTGATATGTTGACATGACATACATTTACATGGACCAGTGCTTTCATATTTTAAATCAATTGTGCATTTAATTTTCATACCTGGCATATTTATTCAGGAAAAAATAAAAGCCAAATGAACCATCCAGGGCTGGATATTAATGGATCTAAAGGTGTGTCAGTCACAGAGCCTTTAAAGCTTGTCAGTTGCACTGTGTCACTATTCCAATGTAACCATAAAGTAAATCATTCGTACTGTGGGCAACTTCCCTTCTGGTTTTTATTGGGATAAAAACCTAAAGATCAAAAATGTTCACGAACGCCGAGCTGTTCTATAAACAATGTTCCCAGTCCCTCCCCTGCCACTTCTTTTTGCCAGAAGAAACAAATGCCGGTTGCTTTCCTGCAGCCAACACTGAATTTTGACAAGGATGCAAAATGATACAAAGCCAACAAATACCAGAAGAATAACGCACGGAATCTCACCTCAAACTGAGAGTACACAGTCAAGCAGTGGCAACTTGAAAGCTGACTTTAATTTTGATTTTGATAGTCTACCTCAGGTTTCAAAGCAGAGCTGAAAAAGTATTCACTCTTCTCCATAAACTAATATTATGAACAAGACACACAAATGGCCATCAACCATAATATATAATTTGATTTTTAAATACATCTCTCCTTTTTGGTTGTTTTCTTTGTTAAAATAATTTCTATAATGTCTTGGATTGTTAAATTCTGGTTTTAGGCATAGGAATTATTGGCAAACAAGTTCTCCACTGTTGCACAAAGTTAAACAATGATGGTATTAATTGTAAATATAAAAGCACAATAGCAAAATCTTTATATGGTACTTGCTAAATTTCAGATGTTAGGCTAAATACGTTCTGTGTATGTGCCCTTTTATTTGACGCCAACCTTATGAAGAATTATAATTATCTCTATTGAACAGAGGAGCAGACTTGAGACTGGACAAAATGCAGTATATTTTATTGCACTGCACTTTAGTGCACTTCCCAGAGACTGTGTGTTTTTACTAATTGAAGTTTTGTGGTCACCTTGCATCCAGCAAGTCTATCAGTGCCAATTTGCCAACAGTATGTGTTCACTTTATGTGTCTGCATAAAATTTTAGTAATCCTTGCCATATTTCCAACTTTTTCATAATTATGATACCTGTTACAGTGATCTGTGTTCAGCAGTCTTTGATGTTCTTCTTGTTGTAATTATTTTAGAGCACCATGAACTGCACCCACATAAGATAGTGAATTTAGTTAAGGGTTGTATTCCCCCATCTCCCTCTCCTTAGGTCTTCCTATTTTCTGAGACACAGCAATACTGAAAATAGCCTAATAAATCCCTACAGTATCCTCTAGGTGCTTTATTGAAAGGAAGGTTTGCACGTTTCTCATTTTAAATCCAAAGCTAGCAATGACTCAGCTTAGTGTGGAAGGCAAGTTGAAAGCTACGATCGCCCAGAATCTAGGTTACCTGCACCAGTAAGCCACGTTGTGAATCGAAAGGAAAAGTCCTTGAAGGAAATTGAAAGTGCTACTCCAGTGAACGCATAATGATAAGAAAGTGAAACAGTCTTACTGCTGATGTAGAAAAGGTTGGGTGGTCTGGATAGAAGCAATGACATTATCTCCGCCCAAAGCCAAATCCAGAGCAAGGCCTTAATGCTTTTCAATTACTTTGTGAAGAATGAAAGCAGTGAGAAAGTTGTGGAAGAAAAGTTTGAAGCTAGCAGAGATTTAATAAGCCATCTCCGTAACATAAAAGTGCAAGGTTGAAGCAGCAAGTGCTGATGGAGAAGCTGCCACAAGATCAAGCTAAGATATTTGTGATGAACATTGTTACAATAAACAATAGATTTTCAATGGAGAAAAAAACAGCCTTCTATTGGAAGAAGATGCCACCTAGGACTTTAATAGCTAGAGAGGAAAGTCAATGCCTGGCTTCAGAGCTTCAAAGGACAGACTCTCTTCTTGGGGAATAATGAAACTGGTGACAAAGTTAAAGCCAAAGCTCATTTACCATTCCAAAAATCCTAAGGCCCTTAACAATTATGCTAAATCTACTGCCAGTGCTTTAAAAGTGGAACAATAAAGCCTGTACAACAGCATGTCTGTTTACAGTATGATTTGCTGAATATTTTCAGTCCACTCTTAAGACCTACTGCTCAGAAAGAAAGATCCTGGAAGGCACAGTGACTCATGTCTGTATTCCCAGCCTTTTGGGAGGCTGAGGTGGGAGAATCACTTGAACCCAGGAGTTTGGGAGCAACATGGGCAACAAAGTGAGACCCCCATCTCTACACACACACACACACACACACACACACACACACACACACAAATTAGCCAGGCATGGTGGTGTGCACCTGTAGTCCCAGCTAGCCATGATCATGCCAGTGCACTCCAGCCTGGGTGACAGAATATGATCCTATCTCAAAAATATATATTTTAAAAAGATCTCTTTCAAAATATTACTTCCCATTGACATGATCACCAAAGAGCTCTGAAGAAGATGTCCAAGTAGATTAAAGTATTCATGCCTGCTAATACAATATCCAATATGCAGCCTGTGGATCCATGAGTCATTTTGATTTTCAAGTCTTCTTATTTAAGGAATATATTTTGTAAGGCTGTAGCTGTCATAGTGATTCCTCTAATGGATCTGGGCAAAGTAAATTGAAAACCTTCTGGAAAGGTTTCACCATTCTAAATGCTATTAAGAACATTTGTGATTCATGGATAAAAGTCAAAATGTCAGCATTGACAGGAATTTGGAAAAAGTTGATTCCAACCTTCAAGGATGATTTTCAAGGGTTTGGAACTTCAGGAGAAAGTAACCACAGATGTGGTCAAAATAAGAGAAGTAGAATTAGAAGTAGAGTCTGAAGATGTGGCTGAATTGCTTCAGGCTCCTGATAAAACTTGAGTGGATGAGGAGTTGCTTCATATGCATGAGCATATAAAGCGGTTTTTGGAAACAGAATCTACTCCTGGAAAAGATGCTGTGAACCTTGTTAAAATGATAATAAAAGATTTAGACTATTACACAAACGTAGTTGATAAAGCAGCAGCAAGATTTGAGAGGATCAATGCCAATTTTGAAAGATGTTCTATGGAGGGAAAAGTGCTGTGAAAGAGCATCACATGCTGTTGAGAAATATTTCACGAAGAATCAACTGGTGTGGCAAACTTCATTGTTGTCTCATTTTAAGAAACTGCCACAGTCATTCCAACCTTTAGCAACTTCCACTCTTGTCAGTTAGTTAGCTGCCATCAAATGGAGGCAAGACCCTCCACCAGGAAAAAGCTGATGACTCCCTGAGGGCTCAGATGATCGTTAGCATTTTTTAGAAACAAAAAATTTTTTCCAATGAAAGTGTATATACATGGTTTTTTAGACACCATGCTTTTTCACGTTTAATGGACTACAGCATGGTGTAAATATAATTTTTACATGCATGAGGAAACTAGAAAGTTCTTACAACTCACTTTATTGTGATATTTGCTTGATTGTTATGTTCTAGAATCCAATTTGCAATATCTCTGAGGTCTGCCTGTAAGACACCTTTTCACTCACAACCAATAAATCAAAGAGTTCTTCCTCAAACTCAGACATATTGATGCCTTCAGGCTGTTGATGCTTGCTGCCTCTTAATAAATGGCAATTTGTCATCCAAGAGCTCTAGAAGAGGTCTACGTTAGCACTAAATATTAGAGGACAACAGTATTTTGTTTTACCTTAAATATTCTATAGGATGCTTCATATAAGTAATCTATATACTACTAGCTGATTGTTGCAAAGAATCCCTATGGATTAGAGAAAATCTTTGTGCCCACCAATAGTTTACTTCTCAGTTTGGAGAATCTGAGTTTTAGATCAGTCATCTACACCATAACTTATTTTCTCTTTAAAACCCAGCTCTGGCATTCTCATTCAAAAGAGTCTTTGAGCTGCCTTGTACTGATTTAGGTTACATAAAGTTCTCAGCAAAATAAGTTACTTTTGGGTAGAGAAGTGAAGTGTAATATCTCCATGATTCTAAGCAAATCACTGTAAAAAGAAACAATAAATGATTTAGCATGTGCCATATAATACTCATCATCTACTTACTAGTTTAAGACATGTTGATATTAGCCTTTTAAAATACAAATTAGAGAATTGGCACTCTTTTCAGATGAAAGAAAGTGAACATGATCAAAAGAATGGAACATAAAAGGTCTGAGGAAAAGTTAAAAGTCTAGGGATACATAAAATTAGTGAAGATGAAGCTGTTAATACAAGACTAGCTGATAAATAATTACTTCAAGGAGACTAGAGCAAGAGATTTCTATAACAATTCTACGATAAGAGAAGTAGATATCATCCAAAAGACAGAACTGAGTTGCAAAGGGAATTAGGCTCCATAGGGAGTTTATGGTATTTCCAATATGGAGAATTTACAAAATTAAAATTTTACAGAATCATCTGTGCTAGCCTGATTTCCTGAGGCAAGAAAGTTAGGTCCTATCTTTTGAGATTGATGAGTTTATGTTTTGAGATCTGCAGAAAGGGTGTAATTGTCAGTGGTATGCTATTGATACAGAGTTCGAATCAGCATGATGTTTATAAAACATTTAACTACTGATTAAAATAATTCAAAAGTACATTCCTCTATTGAGTGCTACTTTTTGGTTGGCTCTAAAATTATATCATTTTTATTGGCTTAAAAAATATTAACTAACTTAGGAAAGTGATTACAAAAAATTCTAGCCAAGTTAAACAAACAACTGACAGCATTTCCTTTTCTATTTTCCTGAAGGACTTAAAATTTGAGGGAATGTGTCCAAAATTTAGACTATTCCAGCCTACCTTCCAGGAAATTCTTTGCAGCATTAATCATTAGCTTCGGTTTCCAAATACCTCAGTAAAAATGCTGCATACCACTTGTCACGTGGACATGAAAGCTTTTGAACTGTATTTATTTTGTCAGTTCCCTTAACCTTTGCTATGTTCATAGTAATATTTTTAAAAGGCATGCATTAAAAGCTATTAATTTTGAAAGTGGTTTCCAGATATTTTCAATATACATAGTCCTGCATTGCTTCATTATGGGAATAGGTTCTGTTCTGAGAAATATGTCAATTAGGCAATTTCATCATTGTGTGAATATCATGAGTATACTCACATAAACCTAGGTACTATAGCCTACTACACACCTTGGCTATTGCTCCTAGGCTGCAAAACTGCATAGCATGTGACTATACTGAATACTGCAGGCAATTGTAACACAGTGGTAAGTATTTGCGCATCTAAACATGTCTCAACCTAGTACTGGTACAATAAAAAAAAATGGTAAACTTGTATCAGGCACTTATTATTAATGGAGTTTGCAGGACTGGAAATTGCACTGGGTAAGTCAGTGAATGAGTAATAAATGAGTATGAAAGCCTAGAACAGTATTGTACACTACTGTAGATTTCATAAACACTGTATGTTTAGGTTAAATGTATAAAAATATTTTTCTCATGCCTATAATCCCAGTACTTAGTGAGGCTGAGGTGGGTGGATCACGAGGTCAGGAGACCAAGGCCGACATGGTGAAACCTGGTCTCTACTAAAAATACAAAAATTAGCTGGGTGTGGTGGCGAGCACCTGTAATCCCAGCTACTCGGGAGGCTGAGGCAGGAGAATGGCTTGAACCTTGGGGCTGGAGACTGCAGTGAGCTGAGATGGCGCCACTGCACTTCAGCCTGGCAACAGAGTGAGACTCCATCTCAAAAAAAAGAAAAAAAAAAGAAAAGAAAAAAAAATTTTCCTCAATAATATTGAGGAAATATTATAGTTTAGTCTAACTTTTTAACTTTATACACTTTTAGTTTTTAAACTTTTGGACTCTTTTGTAACAATGCTAAGCTTGAAACACACATTGTACAGTTGTACAAAATATTTTTTAAATATCCTTACTCTTTAAAATTTTTTCTAATTTTTTTAGTTTTACATTTTTAAAATGTAAGACTTATAATTTTTTATAAGTAACATTTTATGAAAAGCAAAACAGGCACGCTAGCCTAGACCCACACAGAATCAGGATCATCAGTATCGCTGCCTACCATCTCTACATCCTGTCCCACCGGGAGTTCTCCAGGGGCAGGAACATGCAGGAAGCTGTCACCTTTTATTATAACAATGCCCTCTTCTGAAATAACTCCTGAAGGATTAACTTGTGTTTAATAAATAGAAGGAGTACACTCTAAATGAACACAAGTATAGTGTGTTAAATACTCAAACCAGTAATATAGTCATTTATTATCATTATCAATTATTATATACTATACATAATTTTATGTGCTATACTTTTATATAACTGGCAGTAGGGTAGGCTCGTTTATACTGGCATCACCACAAATACATGGGTAATATGCTGTGCTAACATGTTACAACAGCTAAGATGCCACCAGGAGAAATAATTTTTCAGCTCCATTAAAATCTTATGGAACCAGTTGTCCATGCAATCTGTGGTTGACCAAAATGCCTGTATAAATATAGATATGTATATATATCCATCTAGACTGTATAAATACATACATGCATACATATGTGTATACATGATCATGGGGTGCATAATGTTAAACACACGCACACCAAGCACACATGCATACACATATTTTATTATACAGGATGCATATAAAATATATTTTATACCTAAATGTTTACTCCCCAAAAGCTAGTTTTTTCTTTTTTTAGTAATATCTAGAAACCAAGAATAATTAGGGAGAATTTTGTAAATTTTGAAATGGTCTTACATTCTTTTCCAAAATAACTGTCAATGCAACAATGTAGAGGCGAGAAGGTCGTTATTTAAGGGAATTTAAAATGGCTAAAAGAATAGTAATGACATGATTTTAGGGTTGGAGGATTTGACTTTCCATCAAGAAAACAACAAACACTAAGGTATTGAGAATATCAAAAGTTAAGCCCTTATTCTGCTTTCAGGGAGGAGTTCTGAATCACTGAAGAAACCATTCATGGCTTAGGACTCTTCCCTTTATCATAAACGGGAATGACTCTTCTAAATAATCATAAGGACCTTCCCAACTTAGCTTTGCATCATTCTTTGTTGTATCTATTTCTTTTTTGAATCACCTGTTATCTTTATTCATCCAGGCGTCCCCAAACTACAGCCCGCGGACTGCATGTGGCCCCCTGAGGCCATTTATCCGCGCCCCCCCCCCCACCCCCCGCACTTCAGGAAGGGGCAACTTTTTCATTGGTGGTCAGTGAGAGGAGCACAGTATGTGGCGGCCCTCCAGCGGTCTGAGGGACAGTGAACTGGCCCCCTGTGTAAAAAGTTGGGGGACGCCTGGCAGAAGCAAGATCCTGAATACTGGTAATTCCGATAGCACAGGGTTCGTTAGTGGAAACTATTGCTCAAAATGATTTAATGTGTTTTACCACACCATGCAACACTTCCTATTTGGGCAGAGCTTTCACATTTTATGAATTGCTGGGACATCCTTTATCTCACAAATAAAGATCTTGATTGAAAGCTGCATAGTTAGGTTTCTCCTTGAGCTCAAATGACCAAAGGAGGGGGTTTGTGTTTGGTTCTTGTAAAATGGCCTTCATGTCCTCAAGAAGGGGAGAGGCCATGTAGTGTGAGCCATGATGTTATGCCCACCTTGGACTCTCAGAAGGAAATTTATTAATGTAAATTCTTTAAGGAATACCAGTGACTGAAAACTATTATGTTACTGTCATGCACAGTTATTTGACACAGCCACTGCTCCTTCAAGAAGGTTGTCTGTGTCTGAAGTTTGGGAGCCCTGAACATGTAAACAGAACACCTGGATCAAAGTAAATTGTTTTGAAATTTTTACCTTATGTGGAAGGGAAAAAAAAAGGAATGGTTATCTAATTTTGAGTAGTCAGGAGATGAATATCTAGGGCGATCATTAGCTCTCTAAACTGAAATTGATAGTAAGGTGAGAACTAGCTAACATATCTTCACAGGAGTATTCTTAAATTCTAGCAACCCGATATAACGACATGGAATATTTGAATCAGAGCTGATGCTCTGTCATCTGTATTTTTATTCATTTTCCTCCCCTGTTCCTTGACAGCACAAATTACTGACTGCACATTTATCTATAGTGAAATGGCAAAGAGAAAGGAGAAAAGCAACTGATAGACATGAAAAAAGCAGTGTGTGTTTGAAGGGAGAGAATGAGGTGGTTTTCTTTATAGGGATGACTGTGTGGTAGTATTAACATAAGCAATCAAACCCAGGCATTTGTAAAGGACTAAAGAATCACAAGTTTAAGATGCAAACCCACAGAAAAGACTCCTCTGGAACTTCTTACCCATTTATACCTATCGCTACTCATTTTTCATCTGATTTGGCTTACATTTTATTTTCAATGTCTTGTGCTTTTAAATTCATTTTTCAGACATTTCTGCTTTCCTCCTCTTGTTCCCATGTACATCTTCAAATGCCACATGCACCATTTCTTGCTATCATTTTTATAAAAATTGACACCTATTTAATCAGTGATTATGTGTTATTATGGTAATGAGTAAAGAACTATCTAAATTATACAGGTATTAAGTAATTTAAAATGAGTAAATACATAAAGAAGTCTGCTAATTTAACATATAAACATTTTCTATTAAGAGATGTTTGTTTGAAGTTACACAGTAGCTTAATCTGACATTTAAGTGAATGAAAAGAATGTTTTCTGGATAATAGGCATTTCAGAGTATGTGAAATTAACCATAAGACCATCCTCCTTCCCACTTATATATTTGTCAAAAGCATCTAAATAGCATCATTTACCACAACAGAGGGATAGTAATCTCTAAGGGTGACTTTTCTTTCACTGAATGAAAAAAAAAAAAAAAATCAGTCTGATCATAAGACTTGCTAATTATTCAAATAGACTGCTAAGAAAAGGGGAAATATTTTCTGAAGATTTTTCTAGTTTACCAATTTCTGATGAATTTCATACACTTTTTCTTGGAGACAAAATAAAAAAGATGAGGAATCTAGACTCTTACATATCGTAATACTGGCGTTTACTTAGAACAGGTAATTGCTACAAATCATAAAACTACATTTAGAGTTTTACAGCAATATGCGTTCATAATTAAATTCATGTGACTTTAAATTTTGAGTGTTTGGTATTTTTGTTTGCTTAATATACTATCTGATGATAGGTTAGGAACTTTTTAATGCTACAAAAGGAGAAATTGCAACAGCCTGATTTGAAAGGGAGGCTTTAGTTTGTAAAGGTTAAAAATAACAGCAAGAGAATCATACTTCACCTCTAGTATGAAACACACATTAAATTAGAAGCAGATATGAAAATCCCCAAAACAGCTGAGATAATATTCCTATCTGAATGCCTTGAAATTTTATATCCTGAGAAGTAAATTTGCTTGAATTATAGTGTAGGTTATCATCACACATGGCAAACTAAATAAATTTCCTTTCTCAAATATTCTAAAAATCCCTAATATGAAGACTATCTAATTTTCTAGCAGGGAAAAAATATAAATGATTGAATAGCTGGTTCAAACTTGGAAACAGAAGAAAGCATTATGCCGTATTTGTCTGCATCGATTTACTATCGATTACGAACAGAGCAGTAAGAGTAACTGCCTTTTACACCCTTGTGCGAATTGCTGAGTATATTTCATCTTGTGCTGCATAATAGCCATAAACAAGCCTTTGTAAACTATGTGCCTTATTGCAATTTGATTGAGCTATTTAAAAATACCCAAAAAGGCCGGGCGCGGTGGCTCACGCCTGTAATCCCAGCACTTTGGGAGGCCAAGGCGGGCGGATCACGAAGTCAAGAGATCGAGACCATCCTGGCCAACATGGTGAAACCCTGTCTCTACTAAAAACATTAAAAAATTAGCCTGGCTGGTGGCGAGTGCCTGTGGTCTCAGCTACTCGGGAGGCTGAGGCGGAAGAATCGCTTGAACCCGGGAGGCTGAGGTTGCAGTGAGACGGGATTGCGCCGCTGCACTCCAGCCTGGTGACAGAGCAAGACTCCATCTCAAAAAATAATAATACTAATAAAAGAAAGAAAAGAAACCAACAAAAACCCAGTATGCTTCGGCTTCATGATGCTGTTTCCCAAGAGGCAGACGCTTCCTCCTTAGCATTGCTGTGCCTTGTCCTCTGCAGCTTGCTCAGTCTTGTATGCATAAATCAATATGGCTTGTTGGTACTGAATAACATGCAACTGCTCGGGGATCGGGACTTAGTAATGAAAGTTTTAAGAACAATGGGGGAAAAGGTGAACAGTGGAGAGGGAAGAATTTCATGCAATGCATCCCACATTCTAGACTCCGCTCTATCACCTATCTACGAACTCTATTAGCTATCAGATATATATTTTCTCTAGGGTTTCGAGCGTCCCCTCACCTTACTCTTTTCTGTCTCTAGTTTCCATGCTCAAGTCCCTGTTCAGGCGTCACGTCTGATGCCTGCTGCGTCCCGCGCTGCACGAGCGCTCAGAGACCTAAGAGGGAATGGTGGGGGATAAAGAAAACCACAAAGACAAACATAACATAGAAAACGCCCTTTTTCCTATGTTATGTTTGTCTTTGTGTTTTCTACTATCTATCATCTATTATCTGTCTCTATCTATCATCCATCACTTGTCTATTATCTATCTATCTATACCTATCATCTATTACTTTAATGCCTGGCATGTAGTAAGTGCCCTCTCTATATATTTGAAATACTGAAAGAACGTTCAAAGCATTCTCATGGCATTGAAAATTGAGGTAAGTTTTATTTTCATCTTCCTTTCAGGAATGAAAGGGCTGATCTCAGAAAGTATAAATAGCATTTTTAAAGATTTGTATTTAGTTTGTGGCAGAACATAATTTAAGGTGAGGGTTGTCTGATTCCCAAACCTATTTTCTTTCTGTAACTTCAAAGGAGAGTAAACTCTTTGTATAAGAAATGCAGAGAAAATACAAGTTAACAGAAACATTGTCATAGAATTATTGAAATGGAAGGGATCCTAATGATTATGTAAATGAATCTTCTTATTTTAAAGATGAGGAAATAAATCAAGGAACAGGTTAATAGGGATTGAGTCAAAGGTACAGTAACAGAGAATAAATTCATATTTTAAGTGATCAGTAAATTCTATGGAAAGTGGTAATTTTTGTTGTGTCATATGATTTTTTTTTTTTTTTAAAACAGGTTTTGCATTTAATGGGTAAATTAACATTCATCATTATTATTAGCTTTGACTTTTTGATCCTTTAATTAGAAACCAAGATAGAAAAGCTTTATAAAATTTCTCTGTAGCAGCCTTCTCATTTTAAAACATAATGAATGAAGATCTTTCTACCTCAAAGTGCTTGAGTGACAGTTGTTGCACCCTGTGGGTTATCTCCACTGTGGCATTACAAAACACTTGTGAATCTTTGTGGTCTCAGAATCTATTCACATTTTACTTCTTAGGGTTCATGTGCTTCTCTAAGAAGCTATCTGATTAATTAAACAAAATTACGTAAAGCAACAAATTCAAAAATAGAAATGTCTTTAAAAGTAAGTATAACAGCTTTTACATATCCCTGATATTTCCATTAGAAGTTAGAAATGTAAGGGATATTAATTTATTATGAAATGTTAAAGAAAACCAACATATTTAAAATACATTGTAGTAGAGATGGGGTTTAAAAAGGAAAAAAAATACAAATAATTGGCTGACTGCTGTAGCATTGGATAGCTATTGCTAGGGCAATCATAAAAAAGGTAAGAATAAAAATTTAAATAAACACAAACCAGTGTAAGTTACTCAAAACAAGGAATCCAAGGTGGATGGTAAGGGTATTTGGGCATTCTATTCTAGCACTAGAGAATCTTCATACCCTAAGATTGGTAATGTTTTTATCTTTCTGGAATTCCTCATTAAGAAATGCCAAGGATTTTCAGTCTCCCTTCCCCCACCTTTTTTAATATAACAAAGCACTGCCCAGTGTTAACTTCTATTCATATTGCATTAAAAATGTTTTCCATCGTCCTCTGAATTTGATAGTGTGCTACTAAATGTTTAACAACTAGTTTTCTGCAGGGAAACAATGCCCTGGTTTTTGTACTTGCCACTATCTGTGGTGTAAATATACCTCATGGCTAATTTCAAGCTACTAATCTGACATCGTTGAGAAGAGATGTGCACAATCACCTTGAGTTGGTGTGATCTGTCACAGCAATCCGCTGCCACTGCAGTTGATATGTATACTACATGTAGTGTAGATACTGGAGGGACCCCAATGCAAAAATATCCAGTAAAACTGGATCTCTTTGCTGATATGGTGGGTACAGAAGATCATGAAATGCCATAAACTCAGGACAAGAGAGTAAGTGTCCTACTAAGAAAAAACTTAAAGACTAAAATGGTATTCTGTCTCAATACATTTATACTGTCTTCAGCAAGCACCATATGCATATGATTTTGTAACTGACTGAAATCGGTGGTAAATGACCCAGATGCCTTTTTCTTCAGTGTAGTGAAAGAGCAGCATATTTGATTGATAGAACAGATCACTTTCTGAAACTCTCCTCTTCTAGAAGATGGAATGATTTTTAGTAAGAATTGGGTAAATATCAGTACTCATTCTTATTTTCTTGATTTACATTTTAGTTTTAAAATATATAATTAAAGCTAATAATAAATTTCAATTTTGAAAAGATTTTGCAAATTCTATAAAATAGTTGATGGATTAACTGAATTAGAACTCAAAAAAACAAAAATATCATGCCTCATAATATTCACTCTGTTTCACTGTTTTGAAGTTTAAATACAAACACAAACCCCAAGTGGTCATATAGTATGACAGAAATGTAGTGATTCAAATTCTGGTTCTTCATATTCACTATCACTTTTACTATGAATTTACCTTTTAAATGCAAGGCTATACAGCACCATAGGAAACAGAAATACAAAATGAGATCTAAGTAACCTCCTACTCTGAACTTGAAATGACATATGTCAGCTTGAGTGAGGGGCTTGACTGTATAACTGGGAATTCTCCAAACTTTCCACATAGAATATGATGTTTATTAAACAAAAAGTCACTTTAAAAATAAAATTTAAATGAGAAAATATTGATGTGATCTGAAGAAGATCATTTTAAAATGGGATATTGAAAGATCCCAATAAGATCATTGAATATTGAATGCTTATGTAATCTGAAGAAGAGTAGATATTGCATGATCTAAACATGATAAATGTTTGAAACGATAGACATACTAATTACCCTGATCTGTTCACTGTTCATTAGATATATCATGATGTCACTCTCTGTTCCACAAATATGTGAAATTATTCTGTGTCAGTTTAAAAAATGTAATGTAGTAATCTTAGGAAAAGAACAGCCCATTCTTCTCTTTATCATTCTTGATCCTTATCTCCAGATGAGAGCTTTCTATTCTAGGCAAACACTTGCACAAACAATATCTGAGGCTATTGATTTGCGGCATTATCAATAGTAAATGAAATAATAAATGAGATGAAGTAATAGTTATCTAATTAATGCCACTACATTGTACATTTAAAATGGTTAAATGACGAATTTTATGTTACATATGTTTCTACTACAAAGTTTTAAAAAAATAATGTGGTATACCAAAAATCATTGAATTATACACTTTAAATGAATGTATGGTATGTGAATTATATCTCAATAAAGTTGTTAGAAAATAAGAAAAACAAAATGTGCTTATATATGTAAATATGTATACACTAAAATGTAACTGTAACTGCAGATCATGTGTGAAATGAGACTAACTGATTTTTTTCTTTAGGAGGAACATCTTATCACTGTTCTGTGTAGAATAGCTACCACTTGGTGATAACAAAAAGCAAAATTACTTTTATGTGGTTTTATTACTGTTTGAAAATTGTCAACTAGGCTGGGTGACTACTATTGTCTCAACCTTTGTGGGGATACTTCATACACACACACACACACACACACACACACACACACACATAGACTCACAAAGTTACACACACACGTGTAATGAATATGTACATTTATAAACATGAATGCATGTCAGCGTGTCCTCAATACTACTTTGCCACTCTTTAGCGCACTCTTTTTTCCTTGACCCAGCTAAATTTTTAGTTAGTGAAAGAAGTTGACATTGAGACAAAACTTATGTTAAAATTGTGCAACAATACAGTAAAAACATCAGCAGAAATCTGTGACTTGGAAACTTACCAAGGCAAGTGAAATTATAAATACCCAATTTCACTTTGGAGACAAAAAAAGTAACCAGTGTTTCACTTTGAATACAGAGCAGAATAGGCCTTTATTCTAACCGGCTACAGAATTTCACAGAATAAATATTTCAAATAATTTCAATAACTTTAGTTTCCAAGCCACTCTTGTACCTTCAATTATAAGAATTGTCTTCCACTTCCTACCTTATTAACATTTTTGAAAACATTCCATGGAACATAGGTAAGTTTGCATCTTAACATTTCTTTTTTAAAAATTGATTTTTATTTTTTAGCAAATCCATGTTTATTGGAGTTGTTTGGACTAATTTTTAAATAGTGCCTTACCATATAGGGAGAATTAAATCAGAGTAACAGACAAACTGCCAAATCAGGAGTGAACTCCCATTCACAATTGCTACAAAGAGAATAAAATACCTAGGAATACAACTAACAAGAATGTGAAGGGCCTCCTCAAGAAGAACTATAAACCACTGCTTCAGGAAATAAGAGAGGACACAAACAGATGGAAAAGTATTCCAAAGAAGAGCCCACACAAAGAAGAGCCCACATAGCCAAGACAATCCTAAGTAAAAAACAAACAAACAAACAAACAACAAAAAAAAAAACCACAAAAAACTGGAGGGCATCACAGTACCGGACTTCAAACTATACTACAAGGTGACAGTAATCAAAACAGCATGGTACTGGTACCAAAGCAGAGATAGAAACCAATGAAACAGAACAGAGGCCTCCAAAGCAATGCCACACATCTACAAACATCTGATCTTTGACAAACCTGACAAAAACAAGCAATGGGGAAAGGATTCCCTATTTAATAAATGTGTTGGGAAAACTGGCTAGCCATATGCAGAGAGCTGAAACTGGATCCCTTCCTTACACCTTACACAAAAATTAACTCAAGCTGGATTAAATATTTAAACATAGACCTAACACCATAAAAACCCTAGAAGAAAACCTATGCAATACCATTCAGGACATAGGCATAGGTGAGGAGTTCATGACTAAACACCAAAAGCAAGGGCAACAAAAGCCAAAATAGACAAATGGGAGCTTATTAAACTTAAGCTTAAGACCTTCTGCACAGCAAAAGAAACTTTCATTAGCATGAATTGGCAAGCAACAGAGTGGGAAAAAGTTTTTGCAATCCACCCATCTGACAAAGGGCTAATATCCAGAATCTACAAAGAACATAAACAAATTTACAAGAAAAAAACAACCGGCATCAAAAAGTGGGCAAAGGATATGAACAGACACCTCTCAAAAGAAGATATTTATGCAGCCAACAAACATGGAAAAAAGGCTCATCATCATTGGTCATTAGAGAAATGCAAATCAAAACCACATTGAGATACCATTTCATGCCAGTTAAAATGGCAATCATCAAAATAATCAGGAGACAAGAGATGCTGGAAAGGATGTGGAGAAATTGAATGTTTTTACACTATTGGTGAAAGTGTAAACTACTTCAACCATTGTGGAAGACTGTGGTGATTCTTTAAGAATCTAGAGCTAGAAATACCATTTGACCCTGCAATCCCATTACTGGGTATATACCCAAAGGATTATAAATCATTCTATTATAAAGACACATGCACATGTATGTTTATTGCAGCACTGTTCACAATAGCAAAGACCTGGAACCAACCCAAATGCCCATCAGTGATGGACTGAATAAAGAAAATGTGGCACATATACGCCATGGAATAATATGTAGCCATAAAAAGGGATGAGTTCATGTCCTTTGCAGGGACATGGATGAAGCTAGAAACCATAATTCTTAGCAAACTGACACAAGAACAGAAAACCAAACACTGAATGTTGTCATTCATAAGCGGGAGTTGAACAATGAGAACACATGGACACAGGGAGGGGAGCATCAGGGAGTTGGGGGATAGGGGAGAGATACCAGGGGGTGAGGGTAGGTGAGGGATAGCATTAGGAGAAATACCTAATGTGGGTGATGGATGAAGTAAACCACTGTGGCATGTGTATATGCTATCCCTCCCCTACCCCTACCCCCTAGTATCTTTCCCCTAGCCCCCAACCCACTGATGTTCCCCTCCCTGTGTCCATGTGTTCTCATTGTTCAACTCCCACTTAAGAGTGACAACATTCAGTGTTTGGTTTGGATGTGTCAAACCCGCACGTTCTGCACATGTACTCCAGAACTTAAAGTATAATAGAAATAAATAAGTGGAAGCACCTAAATTTTGCTCATTAAAGCATCTGTCACATAGAACAACAACAAAAATAAAAACAAAAAATAGAAAATCAGCTTCTCAGTGAAGGAGGCACAAGGTCATTTAGAGTCATTAAACAAGGTCATTAGGAAATATGCCTCTTGTCTATCAGTTAAAAGCACACACAAGCACTGTTGTATCATCATCCATCCTGTCTTTCCTTCCCTTCCTCCTTCCTTTATTCCTTCTTCACATGAAAAGCATTCCATCTCCTTTCTCAAATTAAAATCTCCTTTCTTGACTGGATAGAGTTGTATGTCCTTGGAATCCTCACTAAATATACTACGCTCTTCACACAAGCACACTTAATTTTCTTTTTAAGTTAACAAAAATGAATCATTTCAGCTGTCTTTCTTCTCTGTTTATTATCCGATCATTCTCTTTTTAATCATCTCTTGAAAGTCACTCAAGGTCTGCTAAACTTTATAGCATACTCATAGCTTCCTCTGCTTTGATATTCCTCTGAAGAGTGGATATGCTTGATTGTACATTTTACTTCAAAATTCTCTCTTCTTTTGATGCTTAGAAACCTGTATCTCCTCATTCTTTTTGAATTTTCTAACTATGCTTCTGTGATGGTTCATACTGAGTGTCAACTTGATTGGATTGAGGGATGCAAAGGATTGTTTCCGGGTGTGTCTGTGAGGGTGTTGCCAAAGGAGATTAACATTTGAGTCAGTGGACTGGAAGAGGTAGACACACTGTCAATCTGGGTGGGCACCATCTAATCAGTGGCCAGTAATGCTAGAATAAAGCAGGCAGAAGAACTTGGAAGAACTTGACTTGCGGAATCTTCCAGGCTTCATCTTTCTCCCATGCTGGATGCTTGTGGCCCTCAAATATCAGATTCCAAGTTCCTCACCTTTTGGACTTTTGGACTTACAACAGTGGATCATCAGGGCATGCAGGCTTTTGGCCACAGACTGAAGGCCGCATTGCTGGCTTCCCTACTTTTGAGGTTTTCAGACTCGAACTGGCTTCCCTGTTCCTTGGCTTGCAGACAACCTATTGTCCTATTGTGGGATTTCACCTTGTGATCATGTGTCAATATTCCTTAATAAACTCCCCTTCATATATACATCTATTCTATTCATTCTGTCTCTCTAGGGAACCCTGACTAATACACTGTCAGATTTTGTTTTCTGGCTTTTATGTCTTCTTTGACTTTCAAATATAGCTATTTTATGAGATTTTGTTATTTCTTCTACTAGCTGTGTGAGTTTGAGCAAATTATCTAATCTCTCTGTTCCAGCTGCCTCATCTATAAAAAATATATTTAATAATATTTGTAAAGTGCATAGAATGGTGTTTGACAGTTTGGCATTTTTTTTTTCTTGAGACAGGGCCTTACTCTTTGTCACCCAGGAGTGGTGCAACCAGAACTGTATTCTGTCCTGCAGCCTCAAACTCCCAGGCTCAAGCAATCCTCCCTTCTCAGCCTCCCAAGTAGCTGGGACTATAAGCATGTCCCACCATGCCCATGACCAGCCATTTTTTTGCCTTTCTTTCTCTTTCTTTCTTTCTTTCTTTTTTTTTTTTTTCTGGTAGATAGGGGTCTCTCTATGTTGCCCAGACTGGTCTCAAACTCCTGGGCTCAAAACAATTCTCCTGCCTTTTCTCCCAAAGTGTTGGCATTACAGGCATGAGTCACCATGCCTAGCCCATCTTAGCTATATTATTCTTGAATTATACATTTATTACCTTTTAAATTACTGTTTACTGTTTTCCCTTTGGCTGAAATGAAGTAAGTTTAATCATAAACACTGAATTTTGTTTTTACTTGAATAAGTACATTTTTTAAAATGCCCTGGTTTTCTGAGTGGTATTTTTCTGTTCACCTTCTCTTGACTCATAACTGTCTGATTTTGTTTTATAATGTAATGTTCTTTTTATAATAGGTGTTACTAATTTAGTACTTTTGGGATCATAATTTTCTGATTTTAAAGATAGTCTCCAATTACTCTATCATCTTCCATTTTGGCAGTGAATTCATTATTTATCTGCCAAATCCTACAATTTTTGAGGTTGTTTTTCTTACTTTTAGTTTTCCTTGTGCTATTGGGTATATTCTTTCTGTGTACCCTTCCTGAGTTCATTATTCTCCTGCTTCAAACACAATAATAAATTTTATATTGTTTACTGAAGGGCCCTCTGCTTGCCTGAAGCTGTTAAAAGAAAGACTAATATGAACCAAGTTTTGTCCAAGTGGTTTTCATCCTTTCTTCACATGTCTTTCAGAGTGGATGAAGTGATGTTTCAGTCAACACTGCAATTGTTTTCAGGCTCCTTACAGGGAGCTTGGGCCCTTTAGCTGTTGCTTCAATGTGGTATCCCTGGTTGCTCCCATTCTCCATGCCCACAGTCCTATCTTCATCATTACCCCACAGGTAACTCTTCCTGCTTCTGGATGCCAGTGAGTCTGGTCTGGGGCTTAATGCCACAGCACTCATGACTCTGGGATTTCGATTCATTTCTGATCTACAGAATATTACTTTGTCCTTGAACATGGCCACATTTGATATTTATTATTTATTTATTTCATAATTACTGTTTTTATTTTTATTTTTATTTTTATTTATTTATTTTTTTTTTTGAGACAGAGTCTCTCTCTCTCACTCTCTCTCTGTCACCAGGTGCCAGTCTGGAGTGCAGTGGCATGATCTTGGCTCACTGCAACCTCTGCCTCCTGGGTTCAAGCAATTCTCCTGCCTCAGCCTCTCGAGTAGCTGGGACTACAGGCACATGCCACCATACCCAGCTAATTTTTGTATTTTATTAGTAGAGATGGGGTTTCACCATGTTGGCCAGGATGGTCTCGATCTCTTGACCTCATGATCCACCCGCCTCGGCCTCCCAAAGTGCTGGGATTACAGGCGTGACCCACCGTACCCAGCTACTACTGTGCTGTGATTAGGGTTGAGGGGGAAGTTCAAAGCATGAACTCAACGTATTATTTTACCAGAATATTTAACCGAAGTTTATAGTACATTCTTCCTACTATCACCAGAGTTACATGTTTAACAAGTAAACCGCTTTTCACTTCTGCCTTTGTTTACTCATTCTGGCTCTCTTCTTCAGACATGCCAGTCTCTCTGGGGCATTTAAGATTCCCCACCATCCTTTATCCAGTCCTAGTCTACTTATCCAATTATCTCCTATTACACTTCTCTAACAACTTAGCCACAACAAACTATTCAACCACGTCCACTCATCAGAATCTTACACATCATTCAACTTTTAGTCCAAAAATCTCCTCTGAGTAGGAACTTTGCAAGACCACTGCAATTCAGCCATGCCCATGCCTTTGTTCAGCACTTTCTATATACCACATTTTATTAAAATCGACTGTATTTCTTTCTACCACTGGATTACAATTTCTTTCAAGTAAAGAGCCACAGCTTAGCAGCATAAACGGGTGTAATCATTATAGGTAAACTGGCCACATTAATTGACATTCGAGACGAGCTCTACAATTTCTAATTCATATCTCACTTCAGAATTACAACATCCCTAAGTGGAAAACATCTGTTATCCATATTTTCACAAAGGTTGGTTTTTGAGTAATTGAGGAAGTACTAGCCATAATAACAAAGCTAATATTTACATGTATGTGCCAGTATTGATATAAACACTTAATGTACGAGAACTCATTTAATCTACACAACGATCTTGTAAGGTAGGTACTGTGAGCACCGTCATCTTATAGAAGAAAAAATGGAGGCGCAGAATATGGTACCGCACACCGACGAATGCTCTAAATTCACACAGTAAACTGCAGACCCGGACTTACACAGAGGCAGTCTGTATCTTGAGTCTGGTCTCTTAGTCACCATATCCCAGATGCTGTCTTGGATACACAACACTTTTTAATAGACTAAGCAAATAAACGGCGCAAAAATCACTTCATGTGACTTTCAGCAAATAAACCAAACCACTATATGATGGATTCCTAGATTGATTAGATATTCCACAGAGAATTGGAGTAAAGGTTTCCACTCTACTGTGGTGGTCTCAATCACATTTGTGTTTCATGGCCTCTTTTCTTTCTCTTAGAAATATTTGTGGTTGCACATATAAATGAGGGAGATGAGTTTTCTTAGCTGCCTTCTGCTGTGGACATCTAAAGCCTCTGACACAAGACATGCCTTAAGAGCTTAAAAAGAGAAATGTGAAAAACGAGATAATAGTTCCCTTCCAAACTTCATTCCATGATTATGTGCAAATCAGATGATGAGAAAGGTTGTTTTTTTTTTTTTTTTTTTTTTTTTTCCAGACAAGTCTTGCTCTGTTGCTCAGGCTGGAGTGAAGTGGCCTGATCTCAGCTCACTGCACCCTCCGCCTCTGGAGTTCAAGCAAGTCTCGTGCCTCAGCCTCCCCAGTAGCTGGGATTATAGAAATGTGTCACCGCACCCGATTAATTTTTTTGTATTTTAAGTAGAGACAGGGTTTCACCATGTTGGCCGGGCAGGTCTCGAACTCCTCACCTCAAGTGATCCACCTACCTCAGCCTCCCAAAGCATTGGGATTACAGGCATGAGCCACCGGGCCTGGCCCCAGGCTTTTTTACTGATGGAGGTTCACTATACATATTTTTAGCTTGGGGGAGAGAGGAGAGTAAGCTATCAATTACCTAAATGATTTATTACAGTCTAAAATAATTTCTGTTACACATATAATATTTAGATAATAATGGTTTTAGGCTTGTTGTCTACAAGAATATTGGCTCCTAGTAACTGATCGAGTCTTTCAAATCCAAAGATGACCTGATACATCTGGGGATCCCTGGGTAATGTTTTTATTTTTTAGTTTGATTTGTAGAAAGCATCATCATTTGTTAATCCACTAACTGAAATAGGATAAACACAATTTCCAGCTTTCTTCCATATTGAGTGGCTAGACAATTATAATGACCTGACATTTGCTAACTATTTTCAAAAGTAGACCATAAAAGAGTATGACATTTATTCTAGTATTTAATATTGATGGAAAGATTATCAATGGAATGTCACAGATGAAGTGACCTTTTAGATAGGCTGGTATTATCAACCCATACATTAATATTGTTAAAAAAAAAAAAAAGGAGACTGTGAGTAAAGTGCATCCTTTTGCAATATCTGGAAGTTTAATAATTAGTCACACTCCCTCTGGCAATTTTCATCATAACTAAATTGATCACTCTAGTGGCAGAAAAAGTTTTTTATAAACTTTATTCAAATTACTACAAAATAGGGAATCATTAATAATCTGGAAGCAGAACTTACCCACTAATTATAATTATTGCAGAGTTGATTCATTCACTAAAGTTATAGTAAAATTAATAGTGTATCTAAATATAAATCAACCTACTTTTTGGACTGATTTTCCTTTAACTGAAGGACCCTCACTGTTACTGAGTTTACCAAATATTTGAAACTATATTGCCAATAATTCTTTGTTAAATAGCCGAAATTTCTCATGAAACACTCTCTTGTCTGTTACTTTGTTTTTAAGTAAAGGTAGTTTAACTAACATTTTGTCTCAAATTCTTTAACTCCTCTACTACCAGGGATCTGATACCAAGCATGTTTTAAAGATCTGGCTTTAGTCATGAAAGGGGATCATTTTCAGTTACTGGATTGAAACAGAAGTAAAATGGGTTCTTAGTACATTTTCTTTTGAAAAATTAAAATTTTCACTATGTGGCACATTCTTCTTAAAATGGTTTCTGAGTACATTGTTTTCCTTCTCTAAAGAGCCCAAGGTTGCAGCCTGATGCTCTTTGTTTTCTGTTAAGATGTGATATGGGATGACTTTTAGTCACAGTAGGAAAACAGCCAAGGGCAAGACCTATAACATAAAGCAGTACAAAATTTACAGTGAATTTTATCACATTCTCATTGTTTATGGCTAGAGCTCCTTTGTGAAATTACACCTGGAAAACTGATGGATTCTAGCCCTTTGATTTTGAAGGTAAGATCCATCAAACGAACCAGACCCTCATTTTTTGTACTTCTCTAACATGATGGTTTAGCTCCTGAAGCTTGAAAAATCAAATATTACTAGTGAATTACTAGTCTGGAAATCCCCATTTACTAGTAATTCACTAGTCTGGAAATCCCCTATTTTGGAAACTCTTTTAAGTGAAGAGACATTTGAATGATCTGTATTTGATTTTTCCAGCTTTAAGAGCTAAACTGTCATGTTGAAGTACCATGTTACTGCGACCATCCCTGAGCACTGGAGGGAGAGTCACCCTGTGACATTTCTTCAAAATACCATCAAATATTTAATCCAATCAGCCAATGAAAGTAAACCCCAGTAGACTCTCATTGCATTCAGCAGTCTAGTATAGGTGATGAATAATATGGTGTGATTGGTTGATAACGGTCTCTTCTAGCTCAATTTGGAAAGGTGAAAGAGGAAAGAGAGTAAATGGAAATCTTTCTGGATCAGAAGATATCTGAGTCATGTGCTGGCCTACCAGCTGGAAAATGAGAGAAAAGACAATTAGTGCAGAAGGAAGATAAGGGTGATATAAAGCAGCCTGAGCTCTTTGAGGTTGTATTAATTAAGCAATAGAAATGAGAGCTAATATTTAAAATAGCAATATGTGAGACTATTACTGAAAAAGTAGTAAATACTGAGAATTTAATTTCATAAAGCTACTCTGGAGTACTGGTTTACCTCTAAGCAAATATCTTGACTAGTTCTACTTCCCATTTTTTGCAAAGAAAATGAAATAAAACCATAGATATATGGGGTCTCTGACTTCATTTATAAAATAGTGTGCTATGAATTGTAAAAAAAAAAAAAAAAAAATTTGTATTCGAAAGTAAGTCAGAATCCCAGACATGTTAAAAATGCAGTCCATAGTGTCTTATGGCTATTATGTAAGTATCTGAAGCTCAGAAATGCTTTATATTTTGGGTGCAGTAACAGGAAATAAACCAGTTTATATTCACAGATAGCAAGAGTCATGTAATGTTGATTATCTCCATGAAAAGTAAAAATATAATGAGCTTATAAGTTTGTATTTCACTGTGATAAACGTGTGGCTGCGGTAGGATCTTTGAACATGCTGCTCTGCTCCGCTCACAATGAGCATAGAGTCAGAAAGCTTCCTCCTCCACATTCTGTAGGATTCAGTTTAAATCTCAGTCCCTCGGGCCTTCTCCCACTGCTGTGCTACTCTCCAGTCCCTTGTTCTCACCATCCTATCCTCCGTGTTCTCATAGAACTTGTCACCAGCTACAACCTTGTTTGCCTGTGTGTATTCTTATTCTGAAAAAGAAGCCCAATAAGGACATGGGTTATTCTCCTTTATTATCTAATGTACCTGACATTATATAACAGGACACAAGAAAGTAATTTGATAAGGATTTATGGAAGAACGTAAAGAAGAAAGGGGATAAAAAACTGGTTCAAATTCATCCTAAAGAGATGAATGGTGATGATTTATGATTTCTTCCTTCCTTTCCCTCCTTATATCCCATCCTCCCTTCCTCTGTGTCCCTCCCTCCCTCCTCTCCTTCCTGCCTTCTCTCCTTCCGTCCCTTCTCTCCTTCCTTCCTTCTCTCCCCCTCCCTCTCTCTCCTTCCCCCTCCCTCTCTCCATCACCCCCTCCTTTCCCCCATTACCCCCTCCTTCCTTCCCTCCCTCCTTCCTTCCTTCCTTCCTTCCTTCCTTCTTTCCTTCCATTTAATCATTCATAGGCCATGGGCCAGAATGCCTTTCACACTACATTAAATACATAATATTATTCTTGAAAATTTGTGTGGAAATTAAATTTTGTACACATTATTTATAATTATTTTGGCAATTACCTCGCTCTGCAGCTTCACAGCTGCTAAATCTTGATTTCTCACTGATCCTTGGCTGGCAGCAGCTACTAATGCCTCAGCTTGAAGATCTGTGCCTATCAGTCACAGTCAACAGTCTGTTTGCAAATATTTTTAAATGCCCAGGGGTAATTGGCCATTTAAACAAACATTGGAGAAGTTTTTAATAATGAAAGCTTTCTTTTATTTATTTTCTGCATCGTTATTTGCATTCACGATCATATTTAACATGGAGACTGAGAAATAGCAATAGGAAGAGAAATGCATTTCTGGATGTTAATCTTACAAATGGTTCAGTCAGCTACTCTGTTGGTACCTTTCCTGTTTTTATATATGAACTAGAGACAGTTGACAGTAGCTCCCCTATATTATCTAGAGATCTAATGAACAAACCTGTACATCAAAATAATTTAAAATTATACTCTTTTCTAAGTGCCTATTATATCTGTGTATATAACATTCAAATTTCTGGATAAGTGAATTTTAAAGTGTTTAAAGAAAAGTATCATATATCCACATAACTATTAATCATTAAGTCACCATACTATCATTTATGTTATTTAATTCTAAATGAAAAAAAAAGGAACTAGCACACAGAGTAAACCTTTTCAGAAATAAGTGTAAACTTTACAAGTGAAATAAATATTTATATATTTTGTGGATACTACATTTGGTTTTTTATTAAAAGCAATATTTGTTACCAAAGCAGGTAATAATAAATTTCCCAGTGTTCGTTATGTTTACATAATTCCTTTATTGGTTTCCAGAATTCTGACTAGCTGAGGAAACTTGAAATGGGTAGGTCTTTTTCTAAATTATTATTTTATTGTCTTTATTCAACAACTGTACTCGAAGGAATGTTTAACTTTGTCCATTATAGCTACTTAGTTAAGGAATAGCTTTCTTCATTTAATAAAACCTCTATCTTCGTAACCTTTCTGATCTGAAGATGTATATATATGTGTGTGTGCACATACATGTATGAGGACACATTTGTTTAAAATAGCCAGAGATTTTGTAATGTCCACTGTCAATTTCCTTTATTTGTGTAATTTTACCAGAAAAAATGAAGATACTGATTTATAAAATGTGAACATCAAGATAAAATAATTTAGGGGTTCTTAAAAAAGTTATGCATTCAATTAAAAAAATTCATTTAAAAGCAGCAATAATTATGGATACGATTCATTTTTACCTTGACTAAGTATCTGATATTCTAAGATTGAATATATTTTCATAGTATTTTATGCCTACTATCATATTGATGGTGTTCTCTTGTTGTTATTTAAAGATAATCATAATCAATATTCTGAAAAAATGTTTTCTGCACAGAGAGGGCACCTGTCTTCTAAGTGGGTATAATCTGGGATCTGGATTATATACTGGAATCTGAACTCAAGATTATGACGATATTGTCAGAAAATGTCCCCTCTGACTTTGAAGCTAATGAGTATTACCATTATGTTTTATTAGCTCTGTGTAAGCAAAGTCTCAGAAAGTAAAGTAGAAATTATCACTTGAGGAGAGCACTTTAATGAGATTTAGGTAACAGTATGCAATTATATCAAGTAAAATATAAATTACAAGAAAGTATAATAAAATTATTACGTATTTTACTGATAAGAGTTTTGAATGATAAAAATTATGAATAGTCAAGTTAAATTATAATATTTTGTAACAGTGTTTCCAAATTGTAAAATTCAAGGGAAACGGTATTGCAAACAGACTGGAATATTATGGTCCACTTAGTAGACATACCACTATGTTAATTAATCTACCTGTGGTGGAAATGAAAATTTCATAGCCTGGGGATATAAAAGACTGTTGAAATCTGTTCACAGTCTTAACTTTCAGCTGAAAACATCCTGATTTTAGAATTTGTTACAAAATAGATTATCCTCTATAAAGAAATTAAGCTTAACATTTGCAAGCACTCTGAAACTCTTGGCATTGATATTTCTAAGTATCATTAGGAATTTAGGTTTCTGGTTTATGAATTTGTGCTTACAACTTTAATTAGTCTAAATCATCTGTTGGGAAATCAGTTACCTTTGGGTAAAGTGATATATTAATCTTTGAACTTGTATGCTTTGTATAAGGTCTTAGACCTTAGACGTACAGTTATTCCATATGAATAGCTGTCATCCATATACTTGGTGAGTTAAAAAAAAAATAGGTTGAGGCCAGGCATGGTGACTGATGTCTGTAATCCTAGCACTTTGGGATGCTAGGAGGCAGGAGGATGGCTTTGAGCCTAGGAGTTCAAAACCAATCTGGGCAACATAGAAAGACCTCATCTATATAAAAAAAAATAGAATAGTAAAATTCTATTTTTACTATTAAAGTAAATAGTAAAATAGTAGTTGTTGCTACTCTATGCAACCTAGGAAAACATGTACAGTCACCTTATCTTTTCCCAGATAGTACTGAAATTTGAAGTTGCTTTATTCCAACCAAAATATCAGGATAGTCCAAACTCACAGCTTTGAGGCTGATATGGTTTGGCCGTGCCCCGACTCAAATCCTTGAATTGTAACTCCCACAATTCCCACATGTTGTGGGAGGAACCTGGTGGAAGGTAATTGAATCATGGGGGTGGGTCTTTCCTTTACCATTCTTGTGATCCTGAATAAGTCTCATGAGATCTGATGATTTTAAAAAGCGGAGTTGCCCTTCACAAGCTCTCTTCTCTTGTCTGCCACCATATGAGATGTGCCTTTCACTCTCTGCCGTGAGTGTGAGGCCTCTCCAACCACGTGGAAGTGTAAGTCCCATAAGCCTCTTTCTTTTGTAAATCGTGCAGTCTTCAGTATGTCTTTATCAGCAGCATGAAAACAGAATAATACAGAGTCATAGTATATATATGTGTATGTGTGTGTGTGTGTGTGTGTGTGTGTGTGTGTGTATCTTGCACATATACATACACAGGCAACAAGCATTATGAGGAAGAATAGTGGAGAATTACGCTTTTATGTTCTACTATTTCACAGGTACATACAGAAACAAATAAATGACAAGGTTTGAAGTCCTTTTAAAATTATTGATCACATCTTATACTCAGTGTCATTCTGCACGAATGCAGACAGATAGAAGAACTATCTACACTTTATGTGACTACCTAAGTCTAATGATGTTACTACGTTTAATCTGACTTATATAAGATGCAGAGGAAGATCAGTCACAGAACTAAAATAATAAAATAATATTTGAAGACGTATATGAGAACAGAATAGACATGATTCTATTCCGAGATCTCCCTGTTTCACCAATTCCTTACCAAGGTGGCATTGGAATTAGTATCAAGACTATATATATATACATATATATATATGTATATATATACATATATATATATAGATGTATGTATATATATATTTTAATAATGAGGAAGCATTTTATTTGTTTTGTGAAACTGCTGTTAAATGTTTTGTTTTTTAAAACACCCTTTTAAAATTTACTTTTGTCCATAAAAATCATCGTATTTACATCACTATTACTCTCCATTCCAGCTCTTTTCTTTGAAAACAGGTGGCTTGAATTTCATAATTAGTAAAATAGATCATCAAAATGCAACTTTTGTCAAGCTCCTAAAAGAATAAACTTATATCAGAATAAGGTCCAATCTATACTAGTGTTAGATCTGATAAAGTCAGCAAAGCAGGGGCTCTCTCTTAGTGTTCCATGTACAACTTTCCCTTGACAGATCCTCACCTCACCGTCAGAGTTCCTGAAGCTGGGTTTAGAATCAGCATTTGTTCTGACAAATGCAGGAAAATCATGAGTTTATCATCTTTGATTAGAATGTTATTTTTGTTGTTAATGTCACATACATTAAGTATATGTTTTCTGTTTCATAAATAATATATGGTTTAGTCCATAAATCAGGCCAGCCAATGTTTTATACTTAATAAGGACAAGAATTGAAATACATTTTTAAGAACTGTGACTCTGAATCTGATGACCATCAACAGAAGTAAACTGTAAAAAGGCCAAGTCAACAGCTCTCCTTAGAATAATGGCACATTTATAAGACTGATTCTTGTCTAGAAATCCATACATTGTGCCGGGCGCGGTGGCTCACACCTATAATCCCAGCACTCTGGGAGCCAAGGTGGGTGGATCATGAGGTCAAGAGATTGAGACCATCCTGGTCAACAAGGTGAAACCCCATCTCTACTAAAAATACAAAAATTAGCAGGACATGGTGGTACATGCCTGTAGTCCCAGCTACTCAGGAGGCTGAGGCAGGAGAATTGCTTGAACCCAAGAGGCGGAGGTTGCGGTGAGCCAAGATTGCACCATTGCACTCCAGCCTGGGTAACAAGAGCGAAACTCTGTCTCAAAAAAAAAAAAAAAAAAAAAAAAAAAGAAAGAAAGAAAAAGAAATCCATACATTGTAAACCACATTATGAGATACAACCTAAAGTAGTCAACAACTTGAAGCATTCTTTATAAAACATATATTATAGATAATATCATTAAAAATTGTCATTCAGCTTACCATGTTCTTAGGCAGGTTATTTGAATTTGAACAAAACATCTGTGAAAAATTGTGTGTATACACATTCATCTTAAAACATGACAGCAAAGTATGACCTTGCAGTGTTATGTTATAATTTCAGGCATTGCTTCATTCCCATGAAAATAATTTAAGCATCCTAATAGTTTATCCCAACTTTGCCATATCTTGGAGTCCCAAGGACACATTATCAGAAATATTTCTGAGTGTACCGTTTCCAAAGAAACATCATTTAACTTAAGCAAACGTTAAGATTTTATTCGGTGGCACTACTAAGCACTGTGATAAGTGCTAGGTATACAGAACATCAGAGAGTAATCCCTGTCCTGGAGGCATGTGGAGTAAGTGACAGAGGCAGGTCATAAATAGTTCTGTAAAATTATAAGAAACAGTGTCTCAACTGTGCTCTGGAGAGACAAAGGAAGCAGAAAGTGACTATGCCCAAGGTGGCATGGAACAAACAGAAAAGGGATGAGACATTTGAAGACATTTAAAGGCATTTACCAAATTGAAATGTTGAAGTGAGATTTTCCCAGCCTTTTGTTTTGTTTTTGAGATGAAGTCTCACTCTTTCGCCAGGCTGGAGTGCAGTGGCATTATCTTGGCTCACTGCAACCTCTGCCTCCAAAGTTCAAATGATTCTCTTGTCTCAGCCTCCTGAGTAGCTGGGATTACAGGTGCCCGTCACCATGCCCTGCTAGTTATTGTATTTTTAGTAGAGATGGGTTTCACCATATTGCCCAGGCTGGTCTCTAACTTCTGACCGTGTGATTCGCCCGCCTTGGCCTCCCAGAGTGCTGGGATTACAGGCCTGAGCCACCACACCCAGCTTTTTTTTTTTTTTTTTTTTTTTGAGACAAGACCTCGCTATGTCACTCAGGCTGGAGTTCAGTGGTGCGATCTTGGCTCACTGCAACTTCTGCCTCCTAGGTTCATGCTATCCTCCCGCTCGGTCTCCTGAGTAGCTGAGACTATAGGCTTTCCCAGTCTTTGTGCAGGACACAGAACATTATTAAAAAGGAAAATCTATTAAAGAATATTGAGTATGCTACTATAATTGAAGCACAGTGTATATGGAGGAGACTGTCTGGAGTTAAGCCAGAAAGACAGGGTATGATCAGGTCTGGCTGCGTCTGTTCTAGCATAACACACATTTTGGATTATATCTGATAGGGTGATCGGGTGTTATTAAAATTTAAGAGATTCCCCCACAATAAGAATACTAATAAAATTTGAAAAACATAAAACAGTAAAAATGTCACAAGTATCTGCCCATTCCATCAGACACTGAGTAAACAGCACAATGACCTCCTCTCCCCATGCCCATGCAAAAGAGATTTGCATCCGTATCCCCAGGATCTCTGAGTGTTTTAACTAAAGGATTTTGCAGGTGTGATTAAGTGAAGGAATTTAAGATGTGACGTTTATCCTGAATTATTTGGGTGGGACGAGTGGGATCACAGGGGTTTTTATACTGGAAAGGGGGGTAGCAAATGAATCAGAGGCAGAGGAGGAGGCAAAGGAAGGTGATTAGAGAGAGTGAGTCTGTAAGAGAGAAGTGTGTGTCTGTAAGACAGAGAGCGAGCTAGCTGGGGGAAGAGAGAGAGAGAGGAAAGGAGAGAGGGTGGAAGACAGAAAGAGTCTGAGATTTAAAGATGCCATATTACCAGCCTTGAAGACAGAGGAGGGAACCATAAGCCAAGAAATGCAGGTGACCTCTAGAAACTGGAAAAGTCAAGGAAGTAGATTCTCCCCTAAAACCTTCAGAAGGAGAGCAGCCCTACTAACACCTCCATTTTAGGACTTCTCATCTCCAGACTTGTCAGATAAGACATCTGTGTTGTTTTGGGCCACTAAGTCTGTGGTGAATTCTTACAGCGCCCATAGGAAACTAATGTAACACGTAAACATTAAAAAAAGAGGGCAAGGCTTGTATTTTCCTAAGAGAGTCATAAATCCATCTTATTCTTGCCACAGAGTAGATGCTTGAAAGTCATTTTGTGATGAATGATGATTTCATCACGAACATGGAAAATGACAGATTGCAAACAACAGGCTGTATGATTTATTGGAAGTCGATTTAAGACGGTTGTCAATGCAAGTTTTTAAAGCAGGACCATAATATGATTGGATTAGAGATTTAGAACTGAACTCTTATGGATGTGAGCTAAACAGATGGGGGTAGCAGAAAGAAAAAACAACTAAGAGCTATTAAAATGTGTAGGCATGGAGTCAAAGTTTTCACTGAGGCCGGGCGCGGTGGCTCAAGCCTGTAATCCCAGCACTTTGGGAGGCCGAGGCGGGTGGATCACAAGGTCGAGAGATCGAGACCAACCTGGTCAACATGGTGAAACCCCGTCTCTACTAAAAATACAAAAAAAATTAGCTGGGCATGGTGGCGCGTGCCTGTAATCCCAACTACTCAGGAGGCTGAGGCAGGAGAATTGCCTGAACCCAGGAGGCGGAGGTTGCGGTGAGCCGAGATCGCGCCATTGCACTCCAGCCTGGGTAACAAGAGTGAAACTCCGTCTCAAAAAAAAAAAAAAAAAAAAAAGTTTTCACTGAGACAAGGATGAAGGGAAGGAGAGGAGGCAGGCACAGGGATGCTGTGATTGAAGTCACTTAACTAAGGCATGAACAGTAGGTAATCAAGGATTATCTGGACTGTCGATTCTAGCCTGAAATTGGTTATCAGCCTCTAGTGTGACCTTTAAAAAGGCCTAACATTTTCAGCAGCTTTATTGCTTGACCCTAATTTAGGAAAAAAAGGACAAGAACTTGTTGAAAAAAGTACACTGTAAGTGACTCATGAGTGGCATATTTGAAGCAAAAACGAAGGTGTAAAGCGTTGTGCTACAGTGAGTTTTTAGATGCTAAAAAGTACTTATTTATTGGTCACTATGTTAACATTTATGCTTTTTTATCCATTTTCCTCTTTGTTATTTGAGGATAATTACACTTTATGTTTTTCATTATTTCCTGTGACATGCCATCAGTTCCTGAAATGGCTCAGTCGCACTTAATAGTGAAGCTTATTAAAGAGCTGTGTTTTGTCAATTGTTTCACACTGTCTCATATAAAACACAACAGCTGCGGGACAAGACCATAAATGAATGATATTTCTCACTTCATGGCCTTCAAATACTGTGACTCATTAAAAACCTGATGGGTAAATAGCCTGGTACCTCACTGTCAATATAAAGAAATGGAGGACACACGGAATGTGTGGCTCGTGTCCTTGCAGCTTAGAGAAAATTACCACAACTTCACATAAAAGAAAAGTTAATTTTGTCTCTTTTCATCAGTTTTGTACAGGAGACAACTCTAATCTTTGAGTATGTTAAACAAAATTCTTTATTGATAAAAATTCTTCCTAAAGATTAAGGATTCATCTCTATAATAAATAATTGATTTTCTTCATGCCTAATTAATAACATTGAAAACTCTCTTACCTTAGGAAGAAAACAGATTCAAATGGTTAAATGAATCTTTCAAACTTTCATTATGTCTCTTTTTCTTAATACCAAACCTACAAATATTGAACTTTCATTTTTTTTCCCTGCGGTGAACTAGACTAGATTCAGCAATAAATATGGATGATTAGGAGAAGGCACTATTTGGAAAAGTGCATCGTTTAGCGATGGATTTAGATATATAGCCAATTCATTAAGGTAAAGCTAGGAAAACTAATGTAATTCTGGTTGGAGAGGAGTTCATAGGTGACTGGGCAGGGAATGCTTCCCAGCCTGGGAGCTCCAGGAGAATAAGAACTGTGTATTCTTCAATTATAGATTATTTATACCTAAGCAATGTCAGGAACCTGAAAAAACTTTCCAGTGCTCCCTCAATACAGAAGTGATGTTTAAATCAGCTTTGACAAATGTACAGACTGCTACAGGTTAGACAAGAAGGAAAGGTGCTTTAGGTAAAGGTATAAGATGCTTGTAACAGGTGTGGATTACTGTTATGGATGTACAGGGCTGTACCTGCAAGGTTAAGTAGAAATGACATGGCTGGAAAAAGCTGGCTGAGGTTAACATGTGAAGAACGTTGAAGGGCTTTGTTTTCTGTGTGAAATGCGTGGGAATCTTCTTTCTATTTAAAAGTTGATATGGTTTGGCTCTTTGTCCCCACCCAAATCTCAGCAGGAATTGTAATAATCTCCACATGTGATAGAGAGACCCAGTGAGAGGTAACAGCACAAGAAAAGCTGTTCTTGTGATAGTGAATAAGTCTCATGAGATCTGATGGTTTTATAAAAAGGCAGTTCCCGTGCACACACCTTCTTGCCTGTTGCCATGTAAGACATGCCTTTCCTCCTCCTTTGCCTTCTGCCGTGATTGAGAGGCCTCCTCAGCCATGTGGAAATGTGAGTCAATTAAACCTCTTTTCTTTCTAAATTACCCAGTCTTGCATATGTCTTTATTAGCAGCATGAGAACCAACAAATACAAAAGCTTTAGGCATATTTTCAACAGATGAAATCTGAGATCAAGGAACACTCTTAAACAGAGAGAATGGAAGATCATTTGGAGGTTGATTAGACAGTCCAGTGGCAATAAAACTAGTTAGTAGATCCCTGCAATAGAAGACCTAACAAGATAGTATAATATATTTATAAGTGTGGAAGATACTTTATATTTTTTTCTAAAAAATAATATTTGTGAATTTCATTTAAGTCATCTGGTAAACTTTAGTCTAACAAAGATACAGATAATCATTGGATGTGTCTGAAAAAGCCCTGTAGAAGAAATTCTTTATTAAAGTGCCCAATTATTTTTCTGAATTCATCTTCAGGAGAATTAACTCTAATTTAGGAAATGGATTTCAGTCATGTTCAGCAGCAGAAATTTGCAGAAAGATTGCAATCAATCTGGAAAAAAGGTAACACATACTCATTGCTCAAATTCTAGGAACTTCTAGAGTAACTCCTCCACCTGCCATTATGAGATCATTAGTTCACAGCAAAATGGAAGTGGGTACAGGAAATAAGCCCTACCATTAAAACATGTAAGCTGATATTAAGTATTCAAGAGAATGTATGTTTATTTCAGAAGCAATATATTATTTTAAATTCTGGAAAAATGCTACTGTTTTGTATTTCTTTTCTCTAAAAGCTATCAGAAGGGGTATTACCATGACGGATCTCTATTTTCAGCAATTTAAAAGAGGTTGAAAATTTTCTCAGAAAAAGGAATATGATAATACCAAGGTCTGAATGCACTGACTTTTAACAGGAATTATTATTACTAGTTTCTTGTTATATATTTTGGTATTGATTTAAGCACATCTTCCTTGGGGAAAATAAGAAATGATACTAAATAAGAAATAAAACATTATAAGTTAAATAAACATCATAGATTTGATGTGAACTCTATTTGTCAGGGTATATGTCAACCAAGAAAAAAATTCTTCACTGTGGTAAGAAATATTTTTGAATTAAATATATCAACAAATATTTATCAAGCACTTACTGCTTACTGCGCGTCACTAACATTGGAAATACAGCAGAGAAAAAAGAAAGCCCACATTCTCGTAGAGCTTACTTTCCACGTAGAAGGTCATGTAAAGTAAGTTTGCTTACTTTATAAGCAAACTACCCTATGAAAGGTAGTGCTAAGGCTATGAACAAAAGTAAAACAGTGAATGATAAAGGAATGATACTGGAAGAATACCAAAATAGGATAGATAATCAGAGACATCCTCTCTGACAAGGTGACAATTGAGGAGGAACTTAAACAAAAAATAACATCAGGATATCCAGGAGAAGAGCTTGCTACATGTATGGAGGAGCAAGTGCAAAGGCCCTGTGGTTAGAGAGTGCTTAGCTTGGCTGCAGAGGTGTAGGGAGTCAAGTGGGGTGAAACAACCTGAGTAAGATGAACAGAGGTAGGAATTGAAACAGGACTCTATATCTCTGTGTAGAAAATGAGATGACAATAGAAATTTCTGAGTAGCGATTATCATGCTTTGGCTTCCAACATAAATGAATCACTCTGGCATTTCTGGGAAGAGACTCTGGGCCTAGGAAATGAGGTTGGAAACAGGAGCAGCAGGCTATTTCAGGGGTCCAGGTAAGAAATAACCGTGACTTAGACTAGGGTGGCAGCTGTGGATGTTTTAGAAAATAGTTATGAATGTATCTTGAAATTGGTGTCTATAGGATTTTCTACTGGATTAATTCAGCGTGTGATAGAAAAAGAGGAATTCATTATTTTGGAGATGACTTTCTGAAAGAATGAACTTGTTTTGTGCGTGAGGAAATTGGAAGTTTAAAAAAAAAAGATTTAAGGCACCTTTCCTTCTTAGTTGAGGTGAGATACAATGAAATTTCATTTGCCTATTAGATATCAAAATGAAGATGTCAGATGAGCAGTAATATACATAAGATCAAACTTCAGGAGGGAGGCTGAAGCTGGAGCTATAAATGTAGGGATTGTAAGAAATACAGGAGATGTTGTAGGTATGGGGTTTGATGAGATCTTCAAGAAATAAGTTTAGGTAGAGAGGTAAATATGGATGAATAAGCACTGTGAAATTATCGTCTAGAGGTATCTTTGTGATTAACTCTAGCAAAACTGGATAAGAAAGGAAGATCTTTTGAAAAATAGAGTAGGCCAAAAGTCTAGATCCTATTTCTTGAGTTGGGTAGCATGAATAATGACACAAAGCCAAGTGGTGGGCCTAGACTTACCCCCGACAGGCTGCACGGAAGCTCCCCCACCAGAATGGTATTAGAGAAAGTGAAGTAAAGGTAGACTTTCATCCCTGCCAGGTTGGTAATGAGGTCTCACTCCATTGTGTCAGGAGATCACGGGAAGAGTACAGCCCCCACCCTCTCAGCAGTATGTGAGGCATTCCTCTTCCTCCCACAGGGTGGTACAAGGAGTCTTGTGGAGAGTCAGGACTTTGAATGAGGGCACCTCCCATAACCTGGTGTTAATGGAGAGGCAGCAGGGAAGTAGAACTACCACTCCCACCATAAATAATGAGGAGCACCTTCCCCATGAATATCAGCAGAGGTCAAGTGGGGAATCCCAGACTTTTATCCACACCTCACAGCCATTAGGTGGTGCTCTCCCATAGCCTGCAGGAATGGAGTCTGTGGAAACCAGTGGAAACAGAAGTTTGAAAGACTATCTGGAGTCCCCTACGCAAATACCCCAAAAGTCCAGGTTTCAATGAAAACTATACATTAAGCTAAGTTGGACAGGAAGATGTCCAATTGAATGAATAAAAGCCGAAAAACAGATGCCAACAACAAGAAGACAAAGATGTTTCAGAGCAATGGTTTTACAGCAGCCATCCTAAACATGCTTCAAACTGCAATTGCAAACATGCGTGGGGCAAATGTAAAACACTGGAAATCTCAACAAAGAAACAGAAGATAAAAGAAGGTCAGCTAGGAAATATAAGACACAGTGATACAGTCAGCAGAGAAGTTATTTTAAATGGAAAGAATATTATGAACAAAGTTGTGGTTGTGAGTATGTTTATGATGATTTTATTTCCCTTTCTTTCTTTTTTTTTTGAGACAGGCTCTCACTAGGTCACCCAGGCTGGGGTACAGTGGTGTGGTCACAGCTCACTGCAGCCTCCACCTCCCAGACTCAAGCAGATTTTCCCACCGCAGCCTCTCGCGTAGCTGGGACCACAGGCACAACCCACCATCCCAGCTAATTTTTTGATATCTTATAAAGACAGAGTTGTTCTATGTTGCCCAGGCTGGTCTTGAACTCATGGGCTCAAGTAATCCTCCTGCCTCAGCTTCCCAAGGTGCTGGAATTACAGGCATGGGCCATCACTCCTGGCTGTATATTTTTCAAGGTGGAGAGGTTTTTGAGTAAGGAAAAGGAAAGGAATAAGCCATTAGGGAATAATGCTAACTATTGAGGAAATTAGAAAACAGAGAAACATGCACTGAAAAGTATTCATTAACTCAATAATCAATTTATGGAAAATTTTACTGGAAGTTATATGCACAAGGTCTTGGGCTAGGCTGTGAAAGCACAAAGGAGTTTAAGATCTGCTTCTGCTTTCAGAAAATTAAAATCTAGTTATGAGACAAGACACACATATAAAGAAAACAAGGTCTACCTAATTACCTAGGTATGAATAAATGGGCAGTAAAGTATTACTTAGCTCAGTTGTGTAAGCTGAGGTCCCGTGATGAACTTTAAGATATATCTATCACATTCTGGGTTTTCATTTAAATAATAATCTACATGTAAATACATTCTCTGTCATCTGGATGCCAGGCTCCTACCTGCAAACAGTGGGATTATTTCCCTTGTGTTTATCATTCATTACATGGTAATTGGGTAACATTGCTTTAATGTTCTTTCTTTTTTAAAATAGAGATGGAGGCAGGGTGGGGGTTTTGCCATGTTGCCCAGACTGATCTTGAACTCCTAGGCTCAGACAATCCTCCTTCCTTTCTTAGTCTCGCAAAGTGCTGGGATTATAGATGTGATCTACCATGCCCAGCCAACAATGCTTTAATTTTAATGAACTAATGAGAAAAAGGAAAGAAAAAATGCAGGTGAACTTAAGAGATAAATGATGCATTTGAAACCAGGGAAGGCAAATGACATTGTAGTATATAGAAAACATGAGTGTTTTGGAATATTGTGAATGAAGAAAAGTGATGGGGGATTGTATCATCTTACAGAACATGGCATAATTTATAGTCCTGCTATAATTTTCTAGTCCATGTGATGATGCAATCTTCCAAGCACTTTTCTTAAGCTTGCCAATGTACAAAAAGTAGCAATCAATACAGTATTCACATGGTGGGGATTTATTTTCATTCATCTTATTCACTTGAGTGATATTAGCTTCATTACATTGTTAGTATTAATTACAATCCATTTGATTTTATAGTTACATACAATCTGCAAGAAGAAAGATTTTATAAATAGGCTTATGTTAGTACTTATTTATATGATACTACAATGAAACTAATTTAAGTTAGCATGGGTGATCTATGGGATGTTTTTCCCTTTAAAATGGATTCACACATCCTTGACTTTGGAGAAATACTGATTTAATTTGTTCAGCAGATGACTTGCCTAATGCCATCAGAAGTTTAGGGAGAAGAGAGTAGATAAATTGCAGCTGGGAGAGGGTGGACCAGGCAGGCATATTAGATCATAAGTGCAATCAGGGCTCTGGTGATGAGAATATGAATTATGAGCAACAGTGGGAAGACAGAGGAAAGAGAGTTAAAGAACTCCCCCTGGCCAGCTTCAGGAATTGGCAGAATTATGGTGCAAATAATGGATAGGAAGGAGTGGATAGGGGAAACTGACTATGGGGGAAAGATATTTCATTCTATTTTGTTTTAAAGGAAATTAGAGAAATCAGGTACAAGGAACAATAAAATGTCTTGCTTGAAACCAGGGCAGGAAAATTAAATTAGTATTTTGTGTAAATAATTATTAAAAATGAGAGAAATGAGTTAAATAAAAATGAAGAATGTCAAAGGAGTACAGTATAGAAGGCAAAAATGACATGCAAGGAAATCCAAACAATATATAACAGCCACCAGAGGAAAGGAAATTAATGAACCCTCAAAAATTAGGCTCATAGGGTATGAAGTAAAGTAGATGAAAATTATAAATTTGCTTAAAGTAATTCATCATTGTGGATTCCTAGATTTTAAAATCTACAAGACATCAATTATCACCAAAAAGTACAAAAACTTACAATTCATTTTGTAAATTGATATTTTAGATGAAAAATTATATCTGTTCTTCAAATTCTACATATGAAAATACTGTAGTTATATTAAAAAACAGAAAAGAAATACAGTAGCATTTCACTATATTTGGCTAATACATTTTATTAACATTCGTTCATCTGGATTGAGGGTTTTCACATATTTTCTAGGGAGACACATCACTTAGGTTTATACGCTGTGGACCCAAAGTGTTTCCACATGTATTACATAAGAACAAATCTAGTCTGAGGCACAATTTTGGCAAAAAGGCATACACAAAAGATTCTATTAATATTTAAAAATAGGCAAATCTAACTTGTAGTGATGGAAGTCAACATAGTGTTCACACCTGGGGTGGATATTAACTGGGCGGGATGTGGGAAATGTTCTTTCTTGTGACATGGATGGGTGGTTCCACTCAGGTAGAGACATAAAAATTCATTATGAGGTACAGCTAAATATGCTTTATGTATTCTGCTGTATATATATTTACGGCATTAAAAAATGAAAGAGAAAGAATAAAAAGCAAACCTGTCTGTACGTCAGTGTAACTAAAAGATACTGTAGGAGGTGAAGTTTCACCTTCTGTGAAGAGAAATGCAGGGATTGAGATGTGAAGTGATCATGCCTTGAAGAGTTTGCTGCAATGTCTAAATGCAAATACCAAGAGAAAGGGAAAGAACCTAATTTTACCCCAATCTAAGAAGAAAGATTTTTCTTTTTTCTTTTTTTTTTGGACAGACTCTCACTCTGTTGCCCAGGCTGGAGTGCAGTGGCATGATCCTGGCTCACTGCAACCCCACCTCCCAGGTTCAAGTGATTCTCCTGCCTCAACCTCCCAAGTAGCTGGATAACATGTACATGCCACCATTCACGATTAGTTTTTCTATTTTTAGCAGAGATGGGGTTTCGCCCTGTTGGACAGACTGGTCTCGAACTCCTGACCTCAAGTGATCTACCCGCTTGGCCTCCCAAAGTGTTGGGATTATAGGCGTGGGCCACCATGCCCAGCCAGGAAGATTTTTCTGAATTTACACTGTGGGCAGAAAAAAACATGGTGACTTACTCCGTCTTTCTCCCACAGAGCCAATTTCCTGTCTCATTCCAAGGACCTTGATTCAATTCTTGATCAGATGCACAAGCACATAAGACTCACAATAGATACACACCAGACCAGAGTGGGTGGGTTAATTATATTATTTGCACAGTTTTGAGAAAATATTGGACTCTTCTTCCACATAACATGGAACATAGCAACTAGAGGCACTGTAATAGTTCTGAGTCAAGAGGATCAGAGAAAATGGAACCCAAGCAATGTTTAAAATTGAATTATCATATTCTCACCAATGCCCTAATGAATGTATGAAGAAATTAAACTAGTCAATATAATTAATTGCAGGAGGCAAGCTTCGCTCAAAAGCAAATGAATTCATTCAACTAATTTGTGCTCTCTCTGTTTTTATTTAAGATAGGAACTGATTAGAAAAGATATCTGTTTCTAGTATTCCCACTTGGATGGATAAAAGAAAGTCTGACTAATATGTCTTATTCAGAGTGTGATAACAGCTAATTGCTTGGGATACAAAGTTCCTGCTTATATCTTTCTTAAAATAACTTATGACTTTGATATGTTTTATTTCAGCTAACCTCTGAAATAATGTTTACTTTTTAAGTCCTTTCCCTCAACAGAAAATAAAGAACTTATGAAGGATATTGCTGATAGACACTATGTTATAATTAAATTCTATTCATAAAACCATTATTAGTATTTGGCTGTAGTTTGAAAAAATCAGTCCCAAGATACAAGAACTCATTTTCCACTTTGTATCTTGTCAGTTACTTTTTGTTCCTTTTTTATGAAAGATCTACATGCAGTGGTGGTGTGGGTGGCTGGGTGGATGGCTTTAGATTAAGGACATTGTGTCAGGATTTGCAATTTGAGTTCTTCATATTGCAGAAAGAGAAGAAAAAAGCAGAGGTAGTCCAGGAATTTTAATTGGTGCAGGTAGACTCATAAAAGGGTAGAAATAGAAAGGACTTTAGAGATTATCTATAGAGTAGGTGGCAAGCTATGACCAACAGGCCAAATCCCTCCTGTCAGTAAAATTAAATGACCCAGGAGCCAAGAATGATTTTTGCAGATGAACATACGCAGTAAGTTTGATGACAGGAAACATTAGCTTTGAGTCTCAACTCAGCAAGGTGTATCCCCCTTCAAAAGGTTTTCATTCTTCACATTAATAGACCTATATTGCAAAACCAATTCTTTATATTTAAATTATATGAAAATTTATTTTCTCTCTTTATATATAAATACCTATATAATTGCCTTGATTTTGCTTTCTGGCACATAGAGCCTACAATATTACTATCTGGCCCCTTAAAGAAAATGTTTTCTGACCCCTAACCTAGCACAGTACTTTTCAAATTTTATCCGGGTAAAAAACATATGGAAAGCTTGTTAAATCACAGATTAATTTCAAATTCAGAATGCCTGGTACGGGGCCTGAGAATGTGCATTTCTAACAAGCTCCCAGGCGATGGTGATGCTGCTCCTCCTGGTAGCACATGCTGAGAACTCCTGAGCTACATCAATCTCTGCACTGGAGGAAATTGAGGCCAATAAGTTACATGGATCACTCAACATCCCACCTATAAGGTATCAGAATTCTATTTCAGATACAGTTTTTGGCTTCCTATTTAGAGTTCTTTTTAATAGAACAAAACTTTTATTGGGCTAATGAATTCCATACAAACTTGCAATGAATTAAGAAAGAAAATTCAAACTGAAATCTATTTGTCTGTAGAATAACATCTCAAGGTAAAAACTCTACCATTTTGTAGGGCTAATGACGTCTGAAAGCTGTTTTCAAGGACACATTGACCAGCCATGGATCTGTCCTTAAATTCATCAGGTTGTATGCAACACGCATCTGGCCCTAAATCAATAAGAAGACCATGGGGAAAATACCTATGCAGTGAGTTCTATGTGGCAGGTTATTAATCGAATGGGGCTATTCCACACTGATGTCAACAAAGTCATCAACTTGTCTATCAACTTGTCCATCATGTCTCATTCTCATAAAGTCATTTCTCATCCATGAAATAAACCCTCTGAAGAAATCTGAGATTGATAGAAAGGAGGCCTTTGAAAATCTAGCTTGGTAATTTTGCCAGGATTAAGAGCTATCATTGCAATTAAATTCCACAAAGTGTGTGGTCTCAGTCTTGACATGTTAAATTCAAATTCTCTTTTTATTTTCTGAGATGGAGTCTTGCTCTGTAGCCCAGGCTAGAGTGCAGTGGCGCCATCTTGGCTCACTGAAGCCTCTACCTCCTGGGTCTTGGTTTAAGCAATTTTTCTGCCTCAGCCTCCTGAGTAGCTGGGATTATAGGCTTGCACCACCATGCCCAGCTAATTTTTGTATTTTTAGTAGAGATAGGGTTTCACTATGCTGACGAGGCTGGTCTTGAACTCCTGACCTTGTGATCACCCACCTTGGCCTCCCAAAGTGCAGAGATTACAGGTGTTAGCCACAGTCCCTGGCCCTATTTTTTTTTTTATTGCTTAGAATTGAAAAAGTGAAATTAGCTCATCCACTGTAATTATATCAATTGAAGATCTCCACCCTTTCCACATAAAATTAGACAATTTGGGAACAATGACATCAACAAAATGGCCAATGAGAAGTCCCTAGCACTTGCTCCCTCCCCAAAGACAGCCAAAACCATGAATAAATAATTACATTTCAATGAAAATACCTAAAAGAGAGCACTGGAGCATGTAAAAGTAGTAGCAATAGTTTTTACATTGCGCTGAAACGCAGGAAAGCTGCCTAGAGAACAGAAGGAAACACCCTACCTCTGCCACTCTTATCTCCTAGTTGGGATCAACTCAGAACTAGGAGCAACTTCTTTTTGCAAGGAAAAGGTAAGCAAGAAGCCAACAGCCCCCATGACCACCCTGGACACCTGCAGTCCTCACCACTGGGAACTCATACAGTCTTAATGGACACTGATCCCAGTTCAGGCAGCTGCATCAAGTCCACATGGCTGTGTTCCTCCCAAGAGGGAACTGATGCTGTGTCCTCTCCCCCATGAGCCACATAGCTGCTGAGCTGCACTACTGTAAACATGGAAACATTGCTGGATTGCATTCTGCTCTGAAGGCAAGTAGTCATGGCATCTGTTAATCCCTGAGGCTTTGTCACCACTGCACTACCCCTGCCTGGTAGCCAGCCATCACTGAGCCAATTTGCTGCTGTGCCCCACCACATGAGGCCAAGCTATCACAGAGCTGGTCCATCTACCCTTCCAGTCACTATTACATTTTGCCCATCAGGGCCTGACCTGAAGCAGCACACTGACTTCTAGAAAACTGGTGCCTTGGCTGAGCTGAGTAGTCTTGGATTCATGGCTGAGATACCATGGTACCCTGAGGCCCAGAAAAACAGAGCAGAGGCTGAACGGGACACCCAGGCCTACAGGCAAAACAACAGACTCTAGGGGACTAGTCCATGGAGAGTCTGGGATACTATAATGTTCTACATCTCAGGGTACAGAGTCACCACTATGGAGTGCCCTATGCTGTGGGGGCTGAGTTGGACTGTGCTCTGTTGGTTCTATTGCAGTTGTACGCTGCTCACCAGGACCAAACCTCCAGAACTCCACTTCCTTCTTAAACTCGGGCCAGTGCTGCGTCCTTCATAGCTACAGCCCAGCTTTTTGGGCCCATACTGCTGGAGCGTGCCTCAGAATCACTGTCCTTGGCTTTTTGAACATTTTACATCCATTTCTGCCTTGGAAAGTGAAGTTGCACCACAAGACTCAAGTGTTTTATGAGAAGCTGGCCACAGGATATTGGCTCTATAGCAGCTCTGAGTTCTTGTGTTCTGGAGCCCAGAGCTCCTGCAGCAGCTTGTGGGCTGTGTCAGACCAGGCACTAAGAGGATCATTCTCAGCTGAAACTCCACATTGTGGAGAAAATGAGAAAAGGAGAACTACCAAAGCCCTTGTCACTAAGGACCCCAACAACCTACACTGCCACTGCCACAGAATTCTGCAGCCTAGGCCACCTATAGTCATGCTAACATTGGCCAAAGCTGAAGAAGCTGTATGGAAGCTGTACCACTTCATCTACTCAGAATCAGAGTCACCACAGCCTTCCCAACCGGTACATTAAGCTCCATCTGCAAATAAATTTCTTTCATCTGAAGGCCACTCTATATATAAACTTTGGAAGAGATGATTCTTCCATCAAGGCATAGATGTCAATGTAGGGACACAAGAAATATGAAAAAGCGAGGGAACATGATAGTATCAAAAGAATATAAGACTTCTCCAGTAATTGACCCCAAAGAAAAATAAACTTATGAATTGCCTGAAAAGGAATTAAAAAATAATTTTAAAGAAACTCAGTGACTTACAAGAGAATACAGATCGACAATTGAATACAATCAGGAAAACAATTCAGGATCAAAATGAAAATAAAGAGATGGATATCATAAAAAAAAGCAAACAGAAAGCTTGGGGATGAAGCATTCATTGACTGAAATAAAAATACAACACAGAGCTTTAACAGCTGACTAGATTAAGCAGACAGAAGAAAGAATCTCTGAACTTGAAAAGGTCTTTTGAAATTACCCAGTAAGAGAAAAATCAAAAAGAGTTAAGACAACCTATGAAACTTAGAAAATACTAGTAAGTGAATAAATAATTACATTGTAGGCATTTAATGAGAAGAGACAAAGATAGAAAAAGAATGCTTATTTAATAATAAAAATGCTGAAATCTTCCGAAGTCTTGGAAAAGATACAGACATCCAGATACATGAGGGTTCAAAACACTGCAGACATGTTCAGCTTGAAAAGATTCTCTCTAACATACATTATAATTAAATTGTCAGTTTTAAAAGCAGCAATAGAAAAGCAACAAGTCACATATAAGAAAATCTTTGTTAGACAAGCAGCAGGTTTCTCAGCAGAAATCTTACAAGCTAGGAGACAATAAGATGATATATTTAGTGTGCTGAAAGAGAAAAATAAAACCTGGCAGCCAAAGACATTATCATACCCAGCAGAACTGTCCTTCAGAAATGAAAGCGAAATAAAGCCTCCAACATGTAAAGTCACTGGAAATCATCATCCCTAGACTTCCTTACAAGAAATGCTTAAGGGAATCCTTTATGTAGAAAAAGAAAGAACACAAATTAATAACATGGAAACACACAAAAGTATAAAAATTACTAGTAAAGGTAGTTATATAGGCAAATTCAGAAGACTCTAATACTGTTCTGATGCTCTATCCATCATATATATCTCTAGTATAAAGGCTAAAAATCATAACAATCAGTCAAAATCATGATAGTGACAATAAGTGGGTAAGAAATACATAATATAAAGTATGTAAATTGTAAGGCCAAAAGTATAAATTGTGTGAAGACAGGGCCTAGAGTGTTTTTACATGATGGAAGTTATGTTATCAGTGTAAAATAGCCTATCATAACTATAAGAAGCTTCATGTAAGCCTTATGGTAACACAAAGTAGAAAACTATGACATCCATGAATGAAAAAGAAAAAGGAATAGAAATATGGCACTATAAGAAAATAACCAAATTTCGAAGATAAACAACAATAAAAAAATGGAGGTAACAAAAGATCTACAAAACAACCAGGAAACAATTAACAAAATGCCCTTAGTAAGTCTTTATCTATCAATAATTACTTTAATGAAAGTGAATTACATTCTATAATCAAAATACAGAGTGGTTGAATGAATACTAAAATAAGATCTGTCCATATGCTGGTACAAGAGACCCACTTTCGCAGTAAGGACACACATAGGCTGAGAGTGAAGGGATGGAAGATACTCCATGCAAATCCTAGCCAAAAGAGAATAGGTATGATTATACTTATATCAGATAAAATAGACTTTAAGTTAAAGAAAGAGAAGATAATTAGATAATGACCTTCTCTCTTTTAAAGTCACAAGAAAAAAATGACATTATTTAATGATAGAGGGCTCTATTCCTCAAGAGGGCATAACCATTGTAAATATATATACAAATAACACTGATACTCCTAAATAAAGCAAACATTAATGGAGCCAGGCACAATGGGACATGCCTGTAGGCCCAGCTACTTGTGAGGCTAAGGCAGAAAACTGCTTGAACCCAGAAGTTTGAGGCTATAATTACGCCTGTAAATAGCCACTGTACCTTAGCCTGGACAATATAGTGAGAATCTGTCTCTGTAAAAATGAATATGAAAAAAGAAATAGAGGGACTTATCACATATATAAAGAACTTTCCAGCAAGTTACACATTCTTCTCTGGTGCACATAAAACAGGATAGAACTCTTAGTAGGCCACAAAATGACTCTTAAATAATTTAAGAAGATCTAAATCATATCAGGTATTATTTCTGATCACAATGGTATGAAACTAGAAATCAATAACAGGAAGAATTTTGGAAAATTCACAAATATGTGGAAATTAAACAACATGATTTTGAACAATGAATGATTCAAAGAAGAATTAAAAGGAAAAATTTAAAATACATCTTGAAACAAACAACAATAGAAATGCAACAAATCAAACCCATGGGATAAAGCAAAAGCAGTTCTGAGTGGGAACTTGAAAGCAACAAATATATTAAAAGAGAAGAGAGATCTCAAATAAATAGTTTAACATTACACCTCAAGAAACCAAAAAGTAAAGATAAAACAAACCCAAAGTCAGCAGAGGGAAGGAAATAATAAAAATCAAAACAAAAAATAATGAAACAGGTGAAAGAAAAATCACAGAAAAGCAATCAATAAAACTAACAGATGTTTTCTGAAAAAAATAAATCAATAAAATTGACAACCTCTTAGCCAGACTAAGAAACACAAGCCTCAACTATATAAAATCAGAAATGAAGACGGAAACATTACAACAGACACTACAGGAAGGAAAAAAAAAAAGGATCATAAGGGACTATTATGAACAATTGTCTGTGAAGATATTTGATAATCTACATGAAATGAACAAATTCCTAGAAAAATATAATCTATCAAGGTTAAATAAGGAAGACATATAAAGTCTGAACTGTCTAATAACAAACAAATACAATAAAGTAATAACTAAAAACCTCTTGATAAAGAAAAGCACAAAATCAGATGGCACTAGTGCCTAATTCTGCCAGCCTTTCAAAGGAAAAGTAATACCAATACTTCTTTAATTCTTCCAAAGAAATACAGTTGAAGGGAACAGTTTCTAACACATTTTACAAGACCAGCATTGGCTTCTTACTTAAACCAGACAAGACAACGTAAGAAAATAAACTATGGGCCAAATATCACTGATGAACATTGCTGCAAAAATTCTCAATAAAATATTAGCAAATTGAATTTGGCAACACATCAAAAAGATTGTCCATCACAAACAAGTAGTATTTAATCCTGACATGAAAGACAGATTTCACATGTGCAAATCAATCAATATTATACATCACACTAATATATTGAAAAACAGAACCACACGATCATATCAACTAATGCAGAAAAAGCATTTACCAAGGTTTGACATATTTTCTTGATGAAAACTCTTAACTGTTTAGATGTAAGAGGAAAGTGTCTCAATATAATAAAGAGCATTTATGAAAAATCCACAGATAAGATCACAATCAATAAGTAGAAATTGAAAGCTTTTCTTCTAAGATTTAGTACAATGCATGGTTACTCATTCTCACCACTTCTATTCACCATAGTACTGGAAATACTATCAAGAGAAATTAGATGAGAAAAAAAAAAGAATTTAAATCAGAAAGAAAACAATAAAATGATCTCTATTTACAGATGATCTGATCCTATGTCTAGAGAGCCCTAAAGACTTCACCAAAAAACTGTTAGACCCAATAAATGAATTCAATGAAGTTTCAGTACATAAAATCAACATATACAAATCTATGGTATTTCTATACACAAACAGACCTAGCCAAAAAAGAAATCAAGAAAATAATCTCATTTATCATGTATCAAAAATATTCAGGAATAAATGTAACCAAGTTGATAAGCTGAAACCAGAAAATTATAAAACATCAATGAAAGAAAGAGCGAAGAGAACACAAATTAATGGAAAGATATTTCAGACTCATGAATAAAAATATTAATATTTTAAATGTTCATAATACATAAAATAATATATAGATGCAATGTTGTGCTTATCAAAATCCCAGTAGAATCTTCACAGAAATGGAGAAAACAATCCAAAACATTTTATGAAACCATAAAGTCCCTGAATAGCCAAGCAATTCTAAAAAAAAAAAAGAAAAAAAAAAGGTGTTAGACTTACTGACTTAAAATTATATTACAGAGCTATCTATAGAAAGCAGGTAGTATGGTACTGACATAAAAATGACAAATAGACTGATGGGATAGAGTAGAAAGTCCGGAAATAGTCCAAACCTATATGGTCAACTAATATTTCATGAATGCACCAAGAAAACATGATGGGAAAAGAGAGTCTCCAAAGAAACGGTATTTCCTTATCCAAAAATAAACAAATGAAATTAGACCCTTATTTTATACCATACACAAAAATCAACTCGAAATGGATAAAAGACCTAAATATGAGTCTGGAAATCTCAAAAGTCCTAGATGAAAATATAGGTGAAAAATCCCCTTGACATGAGTCTTGACAATGATTTCTTGTATATCACACAAAAAGTTCAGAAGACACATTCTCATTGTAATTTCTGGCTTATTATCTTTTACAGGTAAAGGAGAAAATCCTAACTTAATAAACCAGGAAGAGAAATGGGATTATTTTAATGAGTGTAATAATCCTGAAAATAAATATAAACACAAGTGACATCAGCTCATCTTGTGGCTGAATGGCTGTAACAGCCTATAAATGGCCACTCTATGTTCAGAGAAATTGTCATTCCTAATATTCAGCCCATGATAATAATAATTATACATTTTTTCCCACATACTTTATACCAGAAAATGTTCTTAGCACTCTTTTTCACCTTTGCAACAACTTCATCAAGTTAGTGCAATTACTCTTTTCATTGTCTCTACAAGCAATCAGAAAAATCAGAAATTAGGCTAATTTTACTCTAAAGCATTGGTTCTGTAACAGTATCAGAGCATTTTGTCCCCCAAGGGGCATCTGTCCATGTCTAGAGATACTTAAGGTTGTCACAACTGTGGGAGAAGCAGCGTGGCTGGCATCTAGTTGGTAGAACACAAGGGTAAGGCTGAACTCCTGCAATGCACAGGACACTGTGACAAATGTAAACACACACGTGCGCCCACACTCCACATATTTGTTTCAAAATGTCAGTATGGTAGGTAGTGTCAAGGTCGAGAAACTCTGCTCTAAAGATCTTGCTTTTAACTTCTGCATTGCACAATGTGGAAAGACTAAGAGTCATCCATTACCGAAAGGTACTTGACATATAAATGCAGCAGCTGCTAATGAACTCATTGGTCTCTGCTTTAAGCTAGAGAATTCTTCCTGTATTTGTTAGACCGGCATATTCCAAGTCTTGCCTCTTCTCTTTAAGTTAATGTGCATCTTAATGCTAGATTCTAGAACTGGAGAAACTTAGAACAAAGTAAGATTTTATGAGATTGAAAGATTAAAAAAAAAAAAAAAAGTGGTTCTAGATGACCAAAGGTTTTCTCCCAAAATGTTCTTACATAGGTCCCTTTTCAAATGTTTCCACACATTGTCAAAGCCAAAAAACAATTTTCTCTTTCTAGTTCAATCTTTGAAAGCCTTGGCTCACAGCTGGAGGAAAATGTCTACATCTTAAGTTGGATTTCTAATAAAGGATGAATTGTGTTATGGTTTAGTGAAAGGGTTTGTATGTATCAATTTTTCATGAACAGTACATTTTGTACCTCATTATACATTAGAGGATCTGTTTTATACTACAAGCATGCCTATTTTAAGTAAAGGATGAAAATAAAAATCCTAGAACAATACAAGTGGTAACTATTTTCCAGCATCCATTTTTCTTTGTATAGAAATGCTTTTAGTGTGGGAGGGTTATGGATACAGTGTTGTTGAAGGCCAGATAACATACCTATCATACTTGACTATAAACAAAAACGATGATGGGTTAGCTAATATAGCTCAGGTCTCTGAGAGGGAAGATGGAATTACACGACACTCCACGCAGACCTACAGCCTTTGCATTGTTTTGAAATTTGCTTAACTCAGGCAGAAGGAACTGAAATTAAGAATTAAGCCCCTTTTGGATGACGGGTCAAATTCTGAACCTGCATTATTAACATAAGTGAAGAAAATAATGCAAATACTAGGATGAGAGCATTTCAATCAGAGCTCTAAGGAAGTAGACAGGAGATAATTCATAAGGACAATTTCCTTTTCTATACACTAGAAATTGATAGCTGCATATAATCTATTTTCTTTTTCTTTATTCTTCTTCAAGCTTATTTTCCTCTCATTTTCTCCTTTCTGTGCCCTGCTTTTAAATTCATTTTTTTTAATTTTCCTTTTCCAGCATTGTCTTTTCTCTTAAGTAATAGTATTTTAAGAATATTTAACCCCAAAATTGAAAACAGAGATTGATAGAGTTTACTGATGCATAGCAAACTTTGCATAAACTATCAAGACAGCCAAGACAAAACAACTTGTATATTTCTGTAGACTATCGTCACAGATTGAAGGCCTAATCAGTTTTCTTACGGTCTACAAAATGATTGCGAGAAAACATCTTTTTTCTAAAGTCTTGGGAATTAGCATTAATAGGACTCTACCTTTTATGACTTCTCATACAGTGTGAGAAAAATACCCTTAATATATTAAATATTACTCAAAAATTGAGGAGATCATTATGGAGACATTTATTTAAATGCTCCATTAGGATTCTTGTTGCTCAGCCTACCTTTTCTGTCTGTCGGTAGGACTGGAAAAATATTCAGCCCCACTTCAATACTGCTGGCAATTAAGATTCACAGCTCAGCGAACCAGGTTGGCTGGGAGAGAAACAATCTGGCTCAGAAACTTTTACTGTAAAATTTCCATTGATTTTCGTGTGTAGAGAACCTGGCTCTCTAATTTTTTGCAACTCCCTATTTTGCTCCTTTCATGACCATGACAAAGATAAGCTACATTCTCTGAATAAGTCTTTTCCTTTTTATTTTTTGAATCATACAAATTAGTTGGTCTATGAACTGTAGATATCATTCAGCAGAATTACAAATTGCTTTACTCTCCACTTACGCACTTCCTGCATTTTACTGAATTAAAACTATAATAGATATGCAATTGAAATATGTTATTGAAAACCATGTGTCAGGCAACAGAAGCATATTATTCTTGATGTATATCCATATATACTTTAAAAACATTAAAAAGGTTTGTCAGAATCAATCTCCTCCATTGTCTCTGGAGTGCTGTGCTTAATAATCCCATTTAAATGATGTCTTCCTTTAATTCCATCAAAAAATCAAACAGAATACAATGAATATAACTAGCCATTTTACAGTTATTATGAAAGATAAAAGAGCATACTTTTTATGGATGAAATATTTTCTCATAATCACAATGAAAGTTTATTGTATACAGTGACATTTTTGTAGTCATTAATGCAACACGATTTAGCAAACTTCCATCTATATTAAAAATACCTAGCAATGATGTAAACTATTATACATGATATCCTGAAAAAATGGCTTAATTAACTGCTAAAATATGCTTTTTAAGCAATAAGCAAACCCTGCTTTGTTTGGATTTTACCTATTTGGTGTAAAGAAGCTATGTTGCTGATTTTGGTTTCCTGGAGACACTTAAAAATCCACTAAACATACTAACATCTCTGAGAATATAAGAGAAGTCCCAGAGTAGACCACTGTATTCTTGTCTGGCCAAGAACTCCAAAATATGTCTTGAATGGTATCCACAAAAAAGGGTTCAAGTGCTCTAAAACTGTTTCTGAAAGGTAGATACAGAACTGATGTGTTAAATGCAGAAACTGATATTCTGATTGAAGTAGTATTCACAATGTCATTAGAAATGAAAAGATAAAATCAAGATTCTCCTAATTTTTATTCATCATTCATCCCTTTCTTTCATCCATACACTAAAGCATTCAGCAAATATTTAAATGTCTACTCCAGAGAAATAAATGTCTACTCCAGAGAATGTCTACTCCAGAGAAATATTTAAATGTCTACTCCAGAGAAATTACTCAAGGTGCTTAAAACTGTATCATATTCATAAGTGAAATACAGAAAAAGGGTATTTCTATCAACAATTAAAGATGGGAATATTCCTCTTGAAATGTGTTTCAAAGTAAGCTCTTTACATTTTAAACAAAAACAACGATTCGTGTATGTTTAAATGTTCTCAGAAAAAATATTTAGAATAAATTGACAGATGCCAGTTTCTCCAGGTTTTTAGTTCAAATTTATCTTTGTCTTATATTGTTACTACTTTAATTATCATGGTGTATATCAAACTAGTGTAAGTACTGAGTTTCTACTCCATGATTTAAACTCAGGGAGAAACTGGGAACCTACAATTTTTCATTCACCATTTTTAGGCCTGTTTCTCGTGGTCTTATAAGTTAGATCAGTAAAGTATATCATATTAAAATTTATTTTTAACAAGAACTTTTTATTGCATATTCATACAATTCACAGACTACCTCAGGTCATCATTGTCTGGGTTATTCACAGAAAATTGAGGTTACTAAATGTACATATATACATATAATTTTTAATTGTGGAAAATAATTTGCAGTCAAAGTGGCTTTACATCTTATGTATCATATCACTGGCCTATTTTTTGGTTGAGCTACAAGCTTCTAAAAATGATTTATAGCAGAAATGCTTATAACTTCTTAACTATGGCACTGTGAACAGCAATATAATAATATATTGTAGCAGTACACGCCCAATCAATAGCACCTCATTAAAGTCAGAGGCATCAATTTAATCAGGGAGAACCTACGTGTTCTCAATGGTCAGTGGAAGGTCTTGTCCATCAATGTCTAGTTTAATTCTTAGGTTGCATCTGACAAGTTACAATAGGTTTCATTAAGAGACTTGTGTGCAAGCTAATGTGGAGGCAATTTGTCATTTTAATGTATGATCAATACAATCTATAACCAGTGTTCAGACTCATTTACTAAAGAAGAAGGGAGGAGGTGAATGCATACCCCCTGTGATATGCTGATTATTTTCCACAGTTTTCACTCAAGCTCTCTCCTTAAAACATAAAATGACTTCTCTTTCTACAACAGAAAACTAGGTATAAACACTCATTGGCTAAAGTAAACTGTTATGGATTTTTCCTTTGACTTTTTTTTTCTTATTAATTTCTTTTATCTCTGGCTTAAAGGATTAATGCAAGACAGTACCACTGGTCTTAAGCAAAGGCAGTGCTTTAAGTTCTTTAAAACTATTTCCTCATCTATAAAAATGGGATAATAAAATTTACCTTGTGCACATAGAGCACAAATAAACGTTAGGCTAGTTTGCCATAATACTGAAAATGGGTATGTCCGTGGGAAATTTTCACCTATGATCATGTACCACATAATGATGCTTTGGCCAAAAGAGGGCCACACATATGATAGTGTTCCCATAAGATCGTATTACTGTAGTTTTACTGTACCTTCTCCATGTTTAGATCACAAATAACATTGTGTTACAATTGCCTATACTATGCAGTATAGTAACTAACTGCATAGGTGTGTATCCTGGGAGGAATAAGCTATACCACATACTTAAGGGTATAGCAGGTTACACCATCTAGGTTTGTGTAAGTACACTCTGCAATGTTCACACAATGACGAAATTGCCAAACGATGCATTTCTCAGAAAGTATCCCTGTTATCTAGCAAAGCGTGACTGTATATGTTAATGACTCAAGAAGCCAAATCCTTCTATTTGTGAGAGTTTGAGATATCATATCAATAAAGTTAAGAGATAAATATCTTTGTTAACAGGAATGTTATACTCATCAGGATATCGTGTTGTTCTTAAAAATCTACCTTAAGGCCACTTCATAATGTGTCATTAAACAATATTGTGGTAAACTCTGATGAACTTCAATATGTATCTTGCAGTTTTTGATAGACACATTAGGTATTAATGTTATCTCATGCAAACAGAAGGCAGACAGAGAAACCTGCACGAATTCCTTTGCCTTTGGAGTTACCTACAGAAGTACTGCTGAGAAGAGGCATCATGCTCATGATTATTTACTGCAAGAATCACTTTGAATAAAATGCAACTAAAAATGAAATAAATGTGGGTGGTTCTAAAGAAAATATTGTTAGTTCTCTAAATTTCCAAAAATCCTTACTTTTGCTCTTATTACTTGAAAAGTATCACTTGAAATTGTAGTGAGCAAGATATATTTTGAAGCTGGTTGGCTTTGCAGAAAGACTGAAGCCAGAAATGATTAAATAATTAAAACTTTTAATGAAAATTGAGATACGTCTGTGAAGTACTTTTTATAAAGGTGCTCTACTGGCTTGGGTTCATCTTTTAGTCTTAAAAAGTTAGGTGTACAGCTGAATATTCCATTTGGAGGGAATGACTAGATGCCAGGATGGGGACCAATCTTCTGGGTTTTCGTGGACCGGTTAAAATGAAGAATCAAGAACGTGAGATTCGCAGAAACAACTGATTAAATATATCTAATTGATTAAATGTGTTTTCTGAAGGCTTGTGTTCATAGGTAAATTTTTCTTTAGAAACCTTTAATACATGAGCTCAAATTTATCAAGAATACAATTCCATAAAAAGGAAAAAGAATAAAACATGTTCTCCAATAAGAAATGACTTACAGTGCAAGCTACATAAAAAGTGAATTTATGATTAACTTGACATTTACAGAATCCATGTAGATATGCAACTAACATGATTTTGAAAATTTATTAATTTCAAAATTTAAAAAAAAAAATATTTAGCATTTTACTTGTTAAAATAATCCAGCGAATTTTAGAATTGCCTACTACTGTTCTGGAATATCAAGAGCTACGAACCTTATATTCAGGATCAATGAAGTGAATAATAGTGGTAAGGCAGACTAGACAAAGACTTATAAGTAAATGCTATTTTATTCTAATGACAAGAGGACTGAGCTTTTTCAGAAACGCAATGCCATCTGGAGTAGCAAGCTGGATGGAGGGAAGGTTTCGGGACTATGCCAAGTAGCTATAAACCATGGGAGTCCAAATTATGAGGAAAAGAAGCATGCAATTATTTCAGACCTAAGCTTTACCAAGGGACCTTCTGTACCAGTATTCCATAGGACTGGAATTCAAAAAAATTGTTTAGATGTGACATAACATTTTCAAAAGTGCCAGGTGTGCTGTAGAAATGCACCCGCTGTGTTGGAAGAATCAGTGATGCTAAAATACAAAGAATTTGTGATTTTTGCTATGAGCCCCTCAAAACATGAATCATCATTTAGAAAATTTCCAAAAAAGTTAAAAAGCCCCAAATTGTGTTTATTTTGGACTGACAAAGTTCTGAATTGCTTTATACAACTTTTCCCATGTAATCAAAATACGCAATTTTGGACTAAAATTTCAAAATGAATCCTAAATGACCAGAAAAAATAAATTTAATTTTTCATAAATAAAGCATTCTGAATGTTTCAATATATTATCACTCAATATTATATATAATTTTACAGTTATGATATGAATTATTTTATTATACGCTACACTAAGGAATAGGCAAGGCAAGCCTCCTCACGTAACTTGCAGTACAAAATGAAGAAGTGGTAAACACAGTTATAAAGTCATAAACACATATGAGGACATACAGTGGAATGGACACCTCCGTCTACCTACCTATTCATACAGCCATCATTTATGTATAGCTATTTATCTATGTAAACTTACACTATGCTTTCATCTAACTCAAAGGTTTCCTGTAGTCAGAATTAGGCTTATTCTCTTTCCTAGATAATACCTCACTCCCGTCACCCACTGCTATTATTATACAGCCATAATTTTCAATTAGTGTTATTCCACCACTTTAATTGATTCCTTCAATATCTTTATGCCTTTCAGTTTCTAAACATCACCTTCTGAATCTCAGGTTTGCTTGTTATCCAATGTCCTTGGCAGTTTCTTTTTAGATACCTGTGTGTTCTCCTGAAACCTTTGTATTCTTAGGGTTCTACCTATCTTCTGTTTTTTTTTCCCCTCTATACTTTTCCTAAAGTCAGTCTCATCTCCTGCTAAAACCTCCATACATATTTAAATTAGATAGATTCCATAATCTTCAGCCTTGATCTCTTTCCTGAGTTCCAAATCCCTTCCATACCAGTCCAGTGAGCACCTTCTCTTGAATGGTTATAAACATCCTTGACTCCACATATCCAAAAGGAACCTCATTCCTTTCACTCTCAGGTATACTCCTGTTCTCAATTTCCCTATCTTGTAGATTTCGGTTCTATGTACATATTTTTTTCAAGCCAGATAGCTAAATGTTATTGTATCATTTGCCCCCATTCTCTCATCTAAGCAATTACCAATTCCGTGAACTTTTGAAATCTCTCTGTCTACTTCCTATGTCACTGCCAGTAATTTAGAGGAGATGACCCTAATCTCTTTCTTGGATTTCTGGATGATTGCAATTCCCTTCGCAATTCTTCAGATCCTCCCTGCCACTCTACCACTGCCACTACTTTACTCAATGCACAGGCCAGGGATATTTATAAAGTGCAAATTAGATTATCTGTCTCCTCTGTTTAAAGCCCTCTCCTTACAGGATAGTATTCTAACTCTTCATCATCAGGGTAGAAAAAGACTGATGATAAAAATCCTGATCTCTGATTCAGGTCCATCTTGTGCTAATGTAATTTATGCTGTGTTTGTACAATGTTTGTTTCTGAGTTTTTGTTTACAGTTAGCTACAACTTCCAGAAAAGCCCTTCTCATACTTTCCTATTCACATCCTCTCCCATCCATGGGGGGTTCGAAGGAGAGGGCACGTATTCCTTGATGAAGAAAACTCATTTAACACCTCCCTTCTGAATTGTTACATTTACCTCCAGGAGCCAAACTAACCACTGGCACAATGTTGTACATCATGGAATGTACAGATATTTCTGGCATCACAAGCAATGCATGTCTTTATTCTTTTCTTGCTTACGTGACTGATAAGTAGACAGAAGGCGTCTTAAGATACAGAAATCAGTTTAGCAAACTTTAATCTAAGTACTTGGCACAAAATAATGCCCAGTGAATACTGCCTAACATGAATTCATACTTAGTGGATCATCTTGTATAACAAATAAAAAGTGGAGGTTCACCCTGTAGTAATCCCAGAAAGACTACTACCATGATATTATTAAGCTCTTTCCCTATGTGGAGGTTATTTTTAACTGTTATTTGATTGTATTTGCCACTTACACGTCAGCTCAAATTTTGCTAATTCTTCATTCACAGGTTCTCTTGACTCACTCTCTTTATGCTTCTGCTGATATTCCTACTACAGAGTTTCACTGACAGATCACACCTATATGAATTCAAAAGCTAATTTGTTGGAAATTTTTCTTCCTCCCTCCACTCTACTATATCTCAAAAAGAACCATTTGAATAATCATTTATTATTTGCAGGTGAATCCAACATCTAAGTCTTTAGTATTGACCTTTTCCCTTAAATACAAACATATTTTAACAGTGGTTTCTTAAACAGCTCTACCTAGATGGCAAAAGCACCCTCAGCTTGAGTGTCTAAACCTCCAAACACCAAATTTTTTACCAATAAATAAATAAATAAATAAATAAATAAATGAATAAATAAAAAGTTCATATTCCCCTTTTCTGGCAATGGCTCCACCATTCTTTAAATCTCTCAGTCTAAAATCCCGTTGTTGTGACTAAACGCTCTATAGGGATGTTCCTTAAACATATAAACTGCTGTCTAATTGCTGAGACCTAAACAGCAACCTTCATTTGCATCCCCTCATTTCCGTCTCCATGTCTTCCACTCCACTTCACATACTCATCACCTCTTAACTCATCGGAAGTACCTATTGGATGTATCTCCCTATCCCGGAATCTCCCTGCTGTAATAAAATCGATGATGCTAGATTCAGCTCTCTAAAGTTCAAGCTGAATTGTAACCATCGAGTTCAAAACTTTTGTTTAAGTTTCCCTTCCTATCTATAAACCCAAGCCAATCAGCTTTAAAGCTATTTAATGCTTATTTATTCATAATATCTCCCCAATGTCCATTTTCAAGATTTTAGCTTAGTATTTTTACTCCCAAAGTTGCCTTCCTTTGTGAATGCGCTGTTTTGATCTGTTTTTATGTTTAACGGAATACCTGAAACTGGGTAATTTATAAAGAAAAGGAATTTATTTCTTACAGTTATGAAGGCTGAGCAGGCCAAGATTGAGGAGGAACATCTGGTGAAAGCTCCTTGTTCAGGGGGACCCTCTGCAAAATCCCAAGAAGGTTCAGAGCATCCCGTGGCAGAGGGCCTGCCTGAGTGCATTAATGTGATTGCTCAATTCTCTCCTCCTTGTCTTACAAAGTAACCAGTTCCACTCCCATGATAATCCATTAATCCATTCATCAATTACATTTCGATTTTCTAAACATCACCTCATGAATCCCTGTTCTGCTTGCTGTTCTATACCCTTGGCAAAGTCTTCATCATACAATCACCCCTTAAAGGCTTTTCCATACTGTAACGCTGCGGATTATATTTCCAACACAGGAAATTTGGGGGACACATTCAAATCATAGCATGCACCAACTTTTTACTAAATGCCTACCAGGTAAAAGGAATAATCTTAAGTACTGACTTAATTTACTTAGTAAGTAGAGGCCTGTATTTTTGACGATCTTATGCTACAACAGGATATGTATACGTACACACACATAATTATGTATGTATATATTATATACATATATATAAACATACATGCATATAATTTATATTTGGGCTCTTTTTCCCCCAATATATTCTACTTGCTTCTTTTCATTCCTACTCGTACCACCCCTTGCTTTAGACAAAATACATTAGCCATTATTTCCTCAATACTTTCCTACCTTCGTTTCTTGTTTATTATGTGCTTGAAATTCCTCAAAATCTCTATGTGTAGATATCCTTTCAGACGTTTAGGAGTAGTTCAAAGCCATCCCTGAAGTCTTCCTGGTACTCTTAGCCATTTTAGCATGATTACAAATATCGGCCAGGCGCGGTGGCTCACGCCTGTTAATCCCAGCACTTTGGGAGGCCGAGGCGGGTGGATCACGAGGTCAAGAGATCGAGACCATCCTGGTCAACATGGTGAAACCCCGTCTCGACTAAAAATACAAAAAATTAGCTGGGCATGGTGGCACGTGCCTGTAATCCCAGCTACTCGGGAAGCTGAGGCAGGAGAATTGCCTGAACCCAGGAGGCGGTGGTTGTTGTGAGCCAAGATCGCACCATTGCACTCCAGCCTGGGTAACAAGAGCGAAACTCAGTCTCAAAAAAAAAAAAGAAAAAAAAAAACGAAAAACAAAACAAAACAAAAACAAATATCAGTAGACCTGTATCTTACTAATAATTATTTATTTAATGGTCAACATGTTTTATGTATACCAGCCACTTGATATGTGCTCACATTCATCCAATCAGCAACATGCAATAATTTCCTACTGTGTGTAAGCCAGGCTCTATTTTACAATTGAGTAGTAGCTAAGAACACAGTAACAAAATATCTGCCAAGTATATAAAGTGCATGAGAGACAAACGCAAATGAACAGCTATTTAATGCTTATTTATTCAATTGAGATGTATTGCTGAGAAAAATCAGAGTACAGAATAATAGGAAATGCCAAAGTGCATGGTGCTTAATTTATATAAGTGGTAAAGGATAGTCTCACTAATAAGGTGACATTTGATCCAGAAACCTAAAGAAAGTGGAAGAATGGGCTCAGAATATCTGAAGAAGAGCATGTGAGGCAGAAGTACAGCCATTGCAAATGCCCTAAGAATGGAGGCGGCTTGGCATGTTTGAGGAACAGCCAAAGGGCCAATATGACTAGAAGAGAGGAGAGCAGGGAAGGGAATTATAGGAAACAAGCTCTGAGGACTTCCAAGGGGGCCGAGGGGCTGTGCTGAGGTACAGAACATGGAAGTCACCGGTGACTTGCTCTATAGGGAGCAGGAAGCTTGAATGTTGTGGGTTCTGAGAATGAATCAGGGAAGGAGAAAGGAAAACCACGATTACAAATAGCTCTTTCTAGTGTTTTGGAGTTAGTTTGTTTTTGTTCTTTGTCTGAAGGAAGCAGAAAAGCAGGCCAGAAACTAAAGAAGAATGGTGATTCAAGGGACTAGTCTTTTTTAAATTTGGTTGTTTTTCTCTCATTATTTCTCTCTTTTTTTCTTTTCTTTTCAAGATGGGAGTAATAACAGCAATCCTAGGGATGTTCCAGAAGAGAGAGAAAAATTGATGGTGCTGAAGAGAGATGATGTAATGATAGTTTGAAAAGTTGAGAGAAAATGGGATTTAGATCACAATTTTGATACGGTTGTGTTCAGTTTATTCAAAGAAATCATACAGAAGCCAGAGCATGTGGGTCCACAGGCAGGGACGGGTAGATGTGATGCGAGCCTGCAGAAAGGCTTGCTCAATCGCTCATCTTCACAGAATGATCTGAAAGTAGGTTTGCAATTCTGTTCCTTTTTTAAAATTAATAAAAAAGAAATTTTACCAGCAACTATCATGGGCAGCGCCCACTTGTACATTTTTTTCTCATGCTCTTCATGGCCTTCGGTCAATGTTTCTTTATCCTTATTTTATTGAATTTATTTTTAATTTTTACTTTAAGTTTCTAGCTCTGTTAAGGCAAACTAATTTGTCAGATTCAAATTTTAAATGAAGAATGAATACTCTGAAAGATCTTGAAATTATTTTATATGTATGACCTTGCTGAAAACACACAGAGATATATGTTTACAAATCAATAAGAAGGACATTCTATGTATACCTAGAAGTCTATAAGAACTGCCAATTCCCATTTTATGAGGCAGCAGTGAATCGATTGATTAAGAATAAGTGCCATGAAATCGGATTATAGCCAGCAAACTCTTCATTCATGTAATATAATATTCATGGCTATTATGACAAGGCAAGGACCAAAGAAAACTGTTTCTGTGACTGTTAACAGACATCCTAAGTAAGACAGGGCTGTGGTCAAATGAGTTCTAAAAATTCTAGGCTAAACATTACTTGTGGACATTGGAAAGCCTTTAGATTGCCTTGTGCATATAAATTCTCAAGGTGGGGATATGCTATATATGGCTTCCCAAATCTATTGAACCATGTAAACCTTTTTCCATGGAAAATCCGCTAAGATTTTTGGTCTATAGAACATACTTAGCAAAACGTTGAATAAACTGATACTTGATCTGAGAGACAGAATAACCTGAGGAAATTTAAAGAAAGAACTGGCTTAAGTTGCGGCTAGAGCAAGAGTTCATTTATCAACACAAGGCTTTCATCTTTAAGTTGTGATTTTGAATAGTTGGCTTTACATGAAACATTATTATTCCTTCACACTCAGACAGGATATTTTTCAACATTAACTATAACATAATCATTGCCTAACAGAACTATCCCAACATGTGTGTGTGTCTTTTCTCAAATTTTTTATTTTTGAAATAGAGTGTGTGTCTGAAGTCAAGGAAAATAGGACATTTTAAAAACATGCAAAAAAACCTACTTAATAATCTCATTATCTAGAATAGCTACAGGAAGTGACAAAAACATGTCATTTACAAAATGTATTTTAGGCCGGGCGCGGTGGCTCAAGCCTGTAATCCCAGCACTTTGGGAGGCCGAGGCGGGTGGATCACGAGGTCGAGAGATCGAGACCAACCTGGTCAACATGGTGAAACCCTGTCTCTACTAAAAGTACAAAAAATTAGCTGGGCATGGTGGCGCGTGCCTATAATCCCAGCTACTCAGGAGGCTGAGGCAGGAGAATTGCCTGAACCCAGGAGGCGGAGGTTGCGGTGAGACGAGATCGCGCCATTGCACTCCAGCCTGGGTAACAAGAGCGAAACTCCGTCTCAAAAAAAAAAAAAAATGTATTTTAAGAAGTAATCTTTACCATTGCATACCATTGTGCACCATTGCATTAGCCATTATTTCCTCAATACTTTCCTACCTTGATTCTTTGTTTATTACATGCCTGAAATTCCCCCAAATCTCCATGTGTAGATATCCTACCAAGATTTTAGGAGTAGTTCAAAGCCATCCGAGAAGTCTTCCTGGTGCTCTTAGCCATTTTAGCACTATTACAGAGATCAGTAGATCTCTATCTTACTAATCATTTAGTTATTTAATGCTCGGCTTGTTTTATGCATACCAAACACTTGATATCTGCTCACATTCATCTCATCAGCAATCATGCAATAAGTTCCTGCTGCATGTGAGGTTCTATTTCCCAATTAAGGAGTAGCTAAGAGAAAGTTAATTATTATAATTGCAGTTATTAGGGATGCTACAATTACTTTTGTAATTTCTAATAATTTATATGTAGGAGTTTTATCTCTTTGAAAACGGTAAAAACTTATGTCAAAGAGATGACATAGATATACATGGTAAAAACATATCTCAGTATGGTTGTAGTGAATCTTATTCCAAGAACTAATACATTTTAGAGGTAACAGATTTCCAAAATAGTGGAAAAGACAACTTTTAAGAAAATATGTCATTTTTCATTTCAAATCTAATCCTAGACTTAGATTTGCCATACGTTTCAAAAGACTGTATTTATTCTTGGGTGTTACCGATTCTCTGGATGTAAAACCATAAGTAAAATCACATTTTCTATACCACTTATAAAGAAAAAAGAAACATGAAGGAAATCACACTTCTGAATAAAACCTAAACTTTCATTCAACTTTGCTAAACTGCCAGTTTTCTTGATTTCATAGTGAATCTGATATTCTATTTAAGGCACAATTTACATGATGGAATCAAATGAATTTCCAGACATCTTCTGGTCCCGATTTTTTCCCTTGGTCAGAATTAGTGTGCAATTCCTAATGGGCCTGAGGCTAGAACTGAATGGCAAACTCCATGGAGATATGAGCTACTTAAGTGGCCAGGTTTCCCGCTGCAGTTTTTTTTTCTGAACTATTTTGACTGCAGTTCATAGGAATCATGGAAATAATTCAGTTTAATTCAGCATGAATTTGTTAAGCATTCACTAGGCCCAGGTGATAGACATAAAGAGATGAGAATATACACTCGCTGTCTGTACATATCAGTAATCTAGTTGGAGAAAGAGACACTCTGCAAAGTAGATATGCAATGAGGAACTGTTATATAACATAAGGAATGCCATACTATTGCTTCAGAAGTAGAGGAGAAAGTGACTGCTTTCATCTCCAATCAACTGGAGCCTTACAGAAGTGGCATTTGAATTAGGTATTTAAAATTTTAAGCCCAGTTCAAATCCAGTAGCTTAACAAGAGACAATAGACTATTTAAAGAACAACATAGACTGCATATTTGTGAATTTAATTACTTAATTAATCCATTAGTTCAGTTCATTAATCATTAACCATGCATTTAATAAGCATAAATTAATAATAAAGCTCCTTTTTTTTTTTTTTTTTAAACAGGCTACAGCTATAGATCAGAACAAGGAGTAAACACCCTGTTCTCACGTAAATGATATTCTGGGAGTTAGGGAGACAAGCAGAAACAGATCAGAAACATGTATAGAGACAAATTAAAAAAAAGATTGTGGTAAACAGATACATTCAGTGAAGGATTTAAGCAGGATAACATGAGGGAACTCTTGCATAAAAGCAGCACATCAAAAGCTGCTTTTATGGGAGTGCTCAGGGACAGCTTGTTTGAGAAAGTGGCACTGGTATGGACACACAAAATATGAGAAAGAGCCAGGTAGGCAGAAGGAGGTATGAGGAGATTATGGGAAAATGATTCAAACAAGGAGGCTATCCTCAAGTGCACTATTATTGCAAGCACTTAATGAAGAAGGTGGGTGGTGGTCTAAATTGACCTTAGAGATATAGACAGGAGCTAGAATAAGACAGAACTCTGGAAGACACCAAAGTGTTTTCATTTCATTCTACATTTAGGCAATAACTTCCTGACAGTGGTAGGCTACTCAAAAGAGAATGCATTTGGGCGGGAAACAAAGATGATTAACACATTTACTTTGGAGATCATTATCTTATTAAAAAACACTGATGATGGCTTCCTTTAGAGTGGTAGCATAGAAGTAAACAATGACATAACAACTGAAAATTAAATTTGTTAATAAATCAGAAAGACCAGATAGATGAGATGGGGGATGAGGGTGAAGAGTAAGAGAATAATCAAATAATATACTAAGATTTTTGCTTGTTAGTTTGTCTGAACAACTGGGTAAAGGTTATGTCATTCCTTGTGGTGGGGAAGATTAAATTTTGCACTCTCCAGGGTTTCAGCATAGATATCTATTATCAATTTTCCACACTGCTATATACAGAGGAGTCCTTATACATACAAAATTCCTCTTTACCTCCTAGTTAAGAATACTGATGGGACACATACAAACACCACGCACTAAGATAGGTGTGTAACTTACACTTTCTTATTTAATCTTTATAATAAACCCATGATGATGGCATGGTTTTAATCCCCATTAGATAGCTGAGAAAGCTGATATTGTAATTTGCTTCTGTTGACTTAAAGAATAGGTATCAGAAATTGGTTTTTAACCCAGACCTGAATCTAGTTCCAGACATAGACTTGGGCTTATTTAGGAAAATACAATGTGGATAACATTTCTCTTTCTATTTTCTCACTGAAGAATTCTACTCTTTGCATAGCTCTTTGTAGTTTAAAACCATTTGGGAATATTTTCTCACTCAGTGCAGTTCTCTCATGAACTCTCAAGTAGCTCTTCAATTTTAAGGTAGAGGAAATGGAATCCATAGAATTTAATGTCATTTACCAAGGTCACACTATCAATAAGAAGAATCAATATTTAAATAAACTTCACTTAATTCTATAGTCCATTCTCAGTTCTCTTAGGTTATTGGGTTAAAATGCTGGCCAATGCATGACTTCAATAAAAAAGTGCCGTCCCAGAAGAAAATATAGTCAATTATGCATTATTTCCTCGGAGATGACATTGTGATGAAAGCAAAGGAACCGATTAAATAACAATTTTATTTTAGAAAACTGACTATATTTTAAAATGTTTTTGTACTATTTAAACAATGAGAAAAATCAAAGCTCCTTGAGACTTTTAAAGATTACAAATTACAAATGCTGTGTATTTGTATTTTGTCTCCTTTTAAGCAAAAACTTTTCTATTTGTCAACAATATGTAGTTAACAGAGAATTTAACTAAAAAGCTGACTTTTTATCCCAAATGGCAGAAACTTAGAAAGATAAAATACTGTCATGTTTTTGCCCTTTGTATATTCCCATATACATTATGCTATTGATAATAAAATAACCTATCTTTTTAAATATTGCCATTGTCATTGGATTCTGTGAATGTTTGAATGGCTTTATAATTTATGAAACATAGAGAAGAATAACAAAGTGAATGCTTTTAGGAAGACTGCAAAGTACTAGTGTTTGAATAGAAGAGTTGTGGATCTTTTTCTGTGGAAGAGTTTAGGAAGAAAGGCACCTACACTAAATCTGCTGCTTCGGCAATTTGTTTTCTACTGAGAAGCAACAAAGAAAACCTTAAGTAGAGTATATTTTCTAATTTGAAAATAATGCCATATTTAATAACCATCACAATAGTGTTTATGTAGACTACGGAATAACTTCATTACTATAACTGAAGTGATACAGATTTCTTTGAAATACAATTCTGAAAGTAAAACAAGAGTGCTTCTTTATCTTAATTCATAATTGTTATTTTTAATTACACACATCTTCATTTTCTCTCAATAAATTAACATTTTAAACTGAGCATACAGTGTATGAACTATACAAAGCTTAGTGTTATTAAACAAAATTACTCCTAGTGATTATGTACTTACACTTTTTGTTTCATATCCAGGCTGACATTAACAATATCTGTATTATCTGAGAACTCACCAAGAGATGACAGGAAGAGGAAGTGTGAACATGCACCAGAAGATATCCCCAGGGCTTGTGTGGGAATGAGATGAGAGTTCATGTGTCTTAGAGTCTGAAAATGTTAGAGTTGGAAGGTACCCTGGAGATCGTGCCCAAATCCATCCTTTCCATAAGAAGAAACTGAGAATCAGAGAAGATAAGCAATTGCCTAAGCCACAATTTGTTTTTGGCCGAGTGGTATGTGCTGACCACAGGCCAACATCACAAAGAAAAATATGAGTAGAGATTCAGTTAGAGATATAAAGAGAGAAAAGCAATTACTTCAGCAGATTTCCCCTGTTGGCTCAGCCACTCTCTAAAAGTTAAAGAGCATCTCAGACATTTAACATTTCTGGATTTTAGTAACTAACATTTAGTGAAGCAATTTTCCAATGTATTAAATGATTTTTAAAATTCTCATGCCAAAGTTAAAAAAACAAATGCATAGAGACATATTTTAAATAGAACTGATAACCTACCATCATAGCTTAACTGAATGTCATGTGACATTCATTTATTCATTTTATTGCTGATACAAATGTAATCCATAATGACATAAAAAGAGATAAGGAAAAGAGACATGTTTTTCTGTTTAAAGATAAAATGAGACATAATCATCTTCTTTGGAAACATGTACCTATTGTGCTGAAAACAATTAAACCATCAGAGAAATATGAACTATGTACTAGTGAAATAATCCTTACATTAAAAATTCTAAAAGTTGTCCATTTTCTATCACTGTCTTATTACATAAATATTTCTTGCATTTAATTTTCTTTTTCTTTTTCTTTTTTTTTTTTTGAGACGGAGTTTCACTCTTGTTACCCAGGCTGGAGTGCAATGGCGCGATCTCGGCTCACCGCAACCTCCGCCTCCTGGGTTCAGGCAATTCTCCTGCCTCAGCCTCCTGAGTAGCTGGGATTACAGGCAGGGGCCACTATGCCCAGCTAATTTTTTGTATTTTTAGTAGAGACGGGGTTTCACCATGTTGACCAAGATGGTCTCGATCTCTCGACCTCGTGATCCACCCGCCTCAGCCTCCCAAAGTGCTGGGATTACAGGCTTGAGCCACCGCGCCTGGCTAGCATTTAATTTTCATACAACTTGTTTGAATCAACTCAATTGAACATGATGAAGGTTAAAGCTCAGAAAACGTCTAACCCATGCAATTTAACAAGGACAACATTTGCCAAGTCATGGATGAATGATTTTGAGTAATGATAGTAGCTTCAACTTCCTGCCTATTGGTACCAATGGATTAAAGACAAAATATTTGAAAACAAAGCTGATGCATTTAACACACAAAAGCTCAATCTCCTTAAATACGAGTAGGAAATAAAAAGATCAAAGTCTAATCTAATAAGGAATTTGGTTTGCATATTCAGGTTCTAAAGACAAACACAATATTGAGTTTTACGCTACATCTTCATTGTGAGATTTATCAGCTCAAAAGTAATTTTACTGTAATGTATTGGTGATGTTATAAATAACATCTTCTGTAACTTTTCAACTGTTTCTATGCAAACTATTTTTATGCAAATTCTAAATTACATGATGATGTCTGTCATTATTAGTGAAAACCTATTAGTGAAAGCAAGATTATCAAATAAAGAATCCTTCAATTGTTCTCCGGTATTGATAAGAATATTTTGATCAAGAAACAGTAGAAAGAAAATAAGTTCCAGAGAACCACTGGAAGGTTGAGTAAAATCAGTTCCCATACCTTGGGGCAAGTGACGAAAACCTGGGAACAAAACTGGATTGTTAAGAATAAAATCTCAGGATGAAAAAGAATCAGGAATCAAATGATCACATAAGGACATATTTAAGTCAGGCAGACAGCTTGAGAGGAGCAAGCCAGCGAGTCGTGAAAAGACTAAAACAGTAGAGACATCCCAGTGGTTCAGGTGGAATAATCAAGTCATTCTTTAGTAGATTGTTCCGCATGCTTGGTAAGAAGATGTTAGGAAGTGAGCAACTTCTTCCATTCTTTAAGATGCAAATTATCTTCAAGGAATTGTCTAGATTTGACATTACTTTATCCCTAAATCTTTCTCCATCTTCTTGCCTTTTTATTTGCTCACTTTGAATTATAAACGGACATATAAAAGAGAACTTCCAAATTCACAAAAAGATAAACAGAACTAAGAAGAAAATCACTAAATCAAAGAAGAAATAAGCAAATCAAATCAATGAATACAATTAAACATATTGGATACAATTTAGTGGCTAACCCTAATTTAAAAAAATGAAGCAGAGTGGTAATAAAAAGTATCCACATATTGTAAATAACATTAAAACATTTGATATTCAAAGGAGAAAAAATATAAGTGAGAGGCTCAAAACAACAAGTTTGAGCTTGTGAAGAATTTTATGATGAACACACTTGTAACTTTTTGTATTCACTGTGTTAGGACATATGAATTTAGGTTGTAAAGTTTTGAATTTTGAAAACTGTTAATTTACGATTTTAGTTGTAACCAAAGAGAATATATTGTTTTGCAGTGGTAAGAGAGGAATGCCTTTTTTTCCAAGTATGCCAATCACTAGTATTTTTCTTCTAATCTACAGTTGTCAAAGCCAGTTGTATATGCTTTTATTAAAAAAAAAAAAAAGCAAAGCACTCTCACCAACAGTTCATAGGTTTCTCCCTGCAGAGACATAAAGAACAGATTCTTTTGGTGCTTTTACGCCATCTCTACCTCCCACCACACAATCCTATGGAATCATCCCACAGCTCTTTCATCTGACAGTTCCCAGGTTGTCCATTGCAGTACAGCTCTCCAAATTCAAAGAAACTTGCTTGATATGAATGCTATGATTTCAATGCTCACTCAACACCCATTTATATTGATAATCTGTTGCCTAATGTTATTTAACAAATCCTTTTCTTTACCTAGCTTGACATGAGATCTACTATTTCTAATTTCTGTGAGGTTAAAATATACCTCTTGGGATTTTCCTTAGACAGAGTCTTATTCTCTTTCCTTTAGAAGTAATTCGTTCTGTTTGTATGAAAGCTTGTAAGATTTACTCTTAATTTAAGTAATTTTCCTATGCTATATCAAAGTGATTTTCTTTTTCCATTAATTTCTCTAGAAGCTCCATGATATCTTGAATTTGAACACTCAAGCCTTTAAGGGGTACTTACTTCTATTACTTCACTGATTCTTAATTCTCCTCCATCTGTTTATTTCCTTTTTTCTTAAACTAACTATAATTTGCAAAGTATTTGCTTATTACTTATATATTCATGAACGTATTTCTCCCACTTTTTTTCTTTCATTATTTCACATTTATATACTTTTTCTTGTTTCATAATTTTCCACAGTGGCCATTGTATTTTTCAGTTTTATGAAATAACTCTATTTTGGAAATCCTGAGATTTAGTTTCAGAAAGTTTATTTTGAGCTCTTATTATATCACATTGAAGTATTCTTCTGTGACTTTTGATGTTTTCTTCTTACATTGCATCTATTTCTACTTAATATAAGAAACCTACTCTAATTATTTTGTTTTTCTTTTTTTTCTCAACCTATTGAATTTTCTCTTTCTCCACCTCTTTTCCTTGGACTAGTAGTGGTGGGAATGGATTACCAGTTTCCTTGTGGATCAGGTTGTTGAAATTGTTTCTCTAGTTATCACTAGAAAGCTGAAGATTATATGCTGGCCTTTGTTTCTGTGGGCATGTGTAGAATACATAAGCAATCAAGGGCTCATCTCTGGAGTAATCTGAAGGAGTCCTCCCTGATCTCATCTCCATCCAAATACAGATGAAAGAGAAGTAATCACTACATAATATCATGAATTTCACCACCAGCTAAGACCTATTTAGACTACTGGTACCTGCCCATTTGGGGTTCCAATGCAGGAACTCAAGTTGAAAGCTGAACGTTTCAGTTCTATTTCATAGCTTGAGATAACCTACTTGCATCTGCCAGTTTTGCAGCCTCAAGAAGTCTTTACATCTGCAGTCTTTTCTATGGCCTATATGGCCCTTGGACCTTCAGCTTTTCTCTCCAGGGAAACAGTAAGGCAAATAAGCAGAGGAAAGACTGTATCATTTCAGCAAATGACACTGGAACAATTGGACATCCACTTGCCAAAAAGAAAAAAAAGTCTGGACACTGACTTTACATGTTTCACCAAAATCAATTCAAAGTGGATCATAGACCTACACTTAAAAGGCAAGATTATAAAACTCCTGGAAGATAACCAGGAAAAAGTCTCCATGACCCTGAGTTTGGTGATGTCATTGCAGATACAATACCAAAGGCATGGTATGTGAAAAATAACATTATAAGGTGGTGTTGTCATAATATCCCAGACTGAGTAATTTGTACAGAGTAGAAATTTATTTATTACAGTTCTTGTGGCTTATGTTAATAAGAGAAATGGGGAAATGGTGATGGGGGTAAACTTTGGATAAAGAAACATTCTGTACTTTTCACTTATTTGTTCTCTAAATTTAAAACAGCTAAAAATGAAGTCTATTAAATACTACAAGTGTAATAACTATGATGTCCAGTTACGAAAGTATTCCAAGTAATGTGTCCTTTTTTTCAGCATATAATGTAGCGCTCCAGAAGTACTAAGAAAGCAGATAATATAACCTCATTATACGACGAGTCAGAAAGAACATTAAAGTGGCTATAATTTGTTTATATTTCTATTTCCTTGTCCTTAGACATATTAAGCATCAAATCCCTCTAGCATACTTAACAATGTAGACACCAGCTAAGCTGTACATAGAATGGGAATTATTTTGAGTTGCAAGACTAGTTTGTTTTGAAGTGACCAACCATTTTAAAGGAAAAAATAATTCAATTTGTAGTCATATATAGCTTAGAAAAACAAGGTGTCATACATTGCAATAAACTGAACTTATGTTTTTTTTTTTAAAAAAAATGTGTTGTAGAATAAATCAGACCTGGGTTTCAAACCTATCTTTCATGTCTTATTTTGTGACTTAAGCAATTCAAGCACCATCTGGAACTATGTCAATCAACATCAGTAAATAAATGCTGATCATTAGCTAACTGCTAAAGCTTTGGTGCTGAGTACATAAGTTAAAAACTGTGGTCACTTTAAGGGGTCATTAATACATTTATGGTCTACAGCAGTGCTGTCCAATAGGGAAACAATATAAGCCACATAGGTAATTTTATATTTTCTAGTAATCATATTTTTAAAAGTTGAAAAAGAAACAGGTAAAATTGATCTTAATAATGTTTCATTTAACTTGATATATTAAAATATCATTTTGCCCATTAATGTTATAGATTACTTTTTACTCTAAGATTTTGAAATACAATGTGTGTTTTATACTCACAGCACTTCGCAATTTCTACTGCTTACATTTCGAATGCTCAATAGACATATGTAGTTAGCGGCTACCATATTGAATAGCACAGGTCTAGAGGTAGCTATGAAAGGAAATATGATAATTTGTGTGATGGAAACACAAAATAGTCAAACATACCCTTACTTTATCTTAGGGAATTCAGAGAACATTTGTCTAGAAGATCACATCTGATTAGAGACTTAGTAGATCACAAAGGAGTAGCCTGTGGGGAGGCTTTGGGGAGAAGGGCATTCCAAGTGAAGAGAATAGGGGAAAATAAATGCGTGCAAGCAATATTGTGCTTATACAGGTAAATTGCGCAGAATGAGCAGAGGGAGATGAAGCAAGCCAAGCACCAAACCAGTATGCACATTGAATCCTGGGTTAATAGTACAGAAGTAGTTTTTCTGAGAGAATTAGTAAATCGACTCTTTGCCGTAGTACTGCTGTTAACTAAATTTACAGCCTGATTAAAGTCATTTAAGTGTACTATTTCCAGTTCCTAGTTTCTACAACTTTAAAATTGAGCAATTAAACTAGATAATCTCTAGTTTTCTTTCCAATTAAAAATGCAATGTACAAAAATTACAATGTATGAATTAAAAGGGTTCAAAATTTAGATTCATACAGCAATGTCAAAGTTGGCATTCAGAAAGTAGAAGAGTACAATTATGTTACCCGGTTATTTAAGTCTATTCCAGGGAAACATTAAGATAGTGACTGAATTTTAAAATAATAGCAATCAGTGCTGTATTTTATGTGTCAACATTTAAAATCCTGCCTCCCCTTTTCCTAGAAGTGGAAACTATTTTAATACAGGAAATGTTGAGGCTTTCTCTTTTTTTCATGCTGAACAGTTTCTGAAATTTTAAGTTCACCAAATTTCTCTGTATTTTGCTTAAATCTATTCTTCTGAACTAAACTTGGAAATAATATATTGACTGACTCATGGGAAATCCACAAAATTTAACACTCAATGTCTATGGCTATCCCTATACATTCAAAACTACTTAACAAGAAAACTCTATATAAATATAAAAGAAATTAGCAACAGTGCAAGATTTAAGCACATTAATTTCATCCTAGGGCTTAAACATTTCATCAGAAAAGATATGCTCATCAATCTTTCCTAGAGGTACCTGGAAGAGAAAAAAAAAACTGTCTTTGACTTCATAATGGAAAATAAATCAGTTTCTTTATAAATGCCGATGGGAAATGATGCATTGAGAGACAAGCTACATATAAGACAAGTAGTTGTTAAAGGTGAAATTATTTTGTCATTCTATCCTGCTTTCTTGGAAACATTATAGTTCTACTTTCTTAAAACACTGTAGTCCAAAGAGTTAAGTTACGCCATTAAAAAATCAAGAGTCAGCAAACAAAAGCACAGAGTGAAAATATAAAGCATAAACAAATGCATATACATTTTTATGTGAGGTGTGAATGTTGACCGAGTCAAAAAGTAGGAGATAGTAAAGTGCCTGTTAGAGAAGGTAGAAATGCAGATTGAAAGTCCAATATGATGGAGTAATGACAGAATAAAGGATGGTGAAGATAGTCTCAAAGAGGCTGTAGTATAAAGAAGGCCATCTCTAATGAAGACTAGAAAATGAATGGACAGTCAGCAGAATCCATTAAGAGCATGTTTCTTTTCACAAGTAAGAGGGTAGGTGGCAGAACTCTGCACAGCAAATGAAGCTTGAAAAAGTGTCTACGGACTTGAGAACACATAAAGAAGACAGCCGATAACGAAGAGATGAACGTCTTGGTGTTTCTGCCAAGACTGAATGGGGCCACTTGTAATATTATTATGGAGGTTGTCAGGCATGATAGAAACTTAAAGGTGGACACCTATGCAGAAGTTGGAAAGGAGTCTCGATTTCTGGGAGGTCTGTGATGAGGCAAAGGAAAAGCACTGTGAACAACTTCTACATCTGGATGGAAAAAAGAAATGGAGGAAGTAGAATGATGTTTATATTAAGTGAGCCCTCTTAGTACAGAAACCAACATCTGGCTTTGGTTACATTTATCGGAACATAGTGAAAATGTTTAAATTAATCCAAAAAGATTAGACTAAATTTCATAATAGTGTTTACACAGCAAAATAAATGACAAAACAGATACACGAAAAAGTGTCTGTTTATGCACACATTTCAAAGACCATGGATATAGCACCCTGAGCTACATTATCTTAGTGTGGTTGACATAAAACAGGGCTCTACTTAAACTCCTAATGATGGCCATTACAAATTGTGTTAAGCTAAGGTGGTTTAAACACAGATATACCACGTCCTTTGTTTATTACTATGATAAAAAGAGTCTGAATGCATTTCAGCTAAAATTAAGAGGCAACATCATTAGGAAGTATATTTTAATTTTATGTTCCTACTATCAATAGTATTTCAGGTGACATCTTTATTTTTTGGAATTATAGCTCTGACTGTAAGTTTTCTTTAATCCCTCTTTTCTTCATAAACAAAAATATTTGGAGCTTTGATTTGTTAGAGTACTTATTGAGAAAAGAGTACTTATTATCTTTACAGAAGCAATCTCGACTTTCCTTGGCCATATTAACTTAGTTTTATCAATTGTATGGACCGCTTATAAACTATATAGTTTATTGCTTGACCTTGTTTCAGAATCCCACTTTTGCTCCTGTCATTGGAACACCTGACTTTAACTAGGGATCAAAGGCAAGTAACATAAACAAGATGTGATCATCTATCAAGAAACTGAGAGCATTTAAGTGGAATAAACAGTTTAATATTGGAAGGTTTTATTCCTTTACTAAGAAATAGTTCAGGGTGGGTGCGATGGCATGGGCCTGTAGTCTCAGCTACTTGGTAAGCTGAGATGGGAGAATCACTTAACCCAGGAATTCAAGGTTTCAATGAACTATGTTTGCACCATTGCACTCTAGCCTGGGCAAAAGAGTTAGATTCTGTCTCAAGACAAACAAACAAAAAATAGACAAAACACAAACCAAACCAAACGAAAAACAAGAAAAAACAAAATAGTACAGAATTCCTGGTTCTAAAAGAAACAGCTAGATTTAAGAGAAAATACAAATGTTATTTTTCAGTATGTTGATCCTAGGTATGGTAAACAAGATCTAAGTCTGTAGATCTAGGGTGTTTTGAATTAATACTTTCAGGAGATCATGAAGGGAAGAACGACTAAACTAGATGTGTGTAATTCTAAGCCTTAACTGGGAGAGAGAATTCAATTAAAAGCATCACCCTTTCTAGTGCTTTACAAATCATCTCTTTTCTGGAGCTCTGTCTCTTTAGCTCTTTAGCTCTTTGGTGAAGCAGCTGAAGTTTTTGTCAAAAATAATGTGACTTTTGGCAGAGAACAGATCCTACCTAGGGCAATATTCAGGATGGTGCCTCAGTGCTAGAAGGTGAAACCTGATACTGTTCAGTTACTTCTAAAACGTCTGTGACCTAGCATGCGCTGTGCTACTTTAAAAGTCAGAGGGCATCATTAAATAAATATATCAATATTTGAAAAATAAATTCAGTATCAAGTCATGTCATACTTTCAGGTTTTATTAGGAGTAAGTGATTAAAGGTCAATAACAATTTCATCCTATTTAGAATCTTAATTTTTTCTCAAATTCTCTGTTTCGTAATTCCAGTGAAGGGCTCTCTTTTGATCATTTTTAACCAGTATGAAGCAATGCCCAATTTTTTGTTGACATTTAACATGAGAATTTAAACAATGTGTGATATTAATTTTCATTTTTATGTATTTTTATTGTTTACATATTTGCATTTTGGATTATTAACAGTTAAAAATGTTAGATCCAATCTCACAGAGGGATAATGTCTAGAGATAAAGGTTGGCTAGGTATATTCTTGTCAATTCTTAGAGTAGTTCTTTACATACTCATAAATTGATTCTAGATTTGTAATTGCCAAACTAATGTGCCTTCTTTGTTTTAAAGAAAGTGTTTTTTTCCAAGTCATAAATGTTATTTAGCCTGCTCAATTCTGAATGTGAATTGTATGTTTCCCAACAGACTATTATTTCAAATATAGAAAAAGATAAGGAGAATTGATATATAACAGAGGGTACTGTTAAACAAATTACTCAGATTTAGACAGTTTATGTCATTAGATAGCATAGTAGTAAGTTTATGGGACAATTACAATTTCAGGAAATAGATAGGCACTAATGTGGCTGCCATAAATACTTGGGATATAAAAAAAATCAGACTCAGAGCCAAAGAATATGTATCTTCTGAAATTCAGTATCTAAATACCAAATTTAGGAAGATGAGAAAACTATAGATAACACGGTTAAATTTATTAAGTGAAAGACCTATATGAAACAATATCCAAAGTAGGATTTAAAGTCCACTCCATAGTCCTACATAGGAAACATTTTTATGTTTGATTTGTGGAAGAATGGTCTGACTTGTTACACAGGCCTGTGCTTACAGATCTCAGCTATTCTTTTGTTTCTTTCTTTCTACTGTGTGTGTGTGTGTGTGTGTGTGTGTGTGTGTGTGTGTGTGTGTTTAAAACACTTAACAAGATCTACCCTTTTAAGAAATCTTTAAATGAACAGTACTGCGTTTTTAATTACACTCAGTATCTTGTACTGCTGTACTTCTCTATGACTTGCTCATCTGGCACAACTGAAACATTATACACATAGAACAATTCCCCACTTCCCTTCCCCTTAGCCCCTGCAACTACGGTTCTATTTTCTGCTTCTCTGAGTTTAACAATTGTAGATACCTCATGTAAGTGTGATAGTGCAGCATTTATTCTTCTGTGTCTGGCTTATTTCACTTAGCATAATGTCCTCTAGGTTCATCTATGTTGTTGCAAATGACAACATTTCCTTCTTTTGTAAGGCTGAATAATATTCCATTGTCTGTATATACCAGATTTTCCTTATTCATTTATCTGTTGATGGACATTTAGATTTGTATAATAGGCTATGGAACACAGTGTGAAGGTTTCTCAAAATATTAAAAATATGTATTCTAATATGTATGGAAAGTATAATGTTCTAACATGATAAAGAAGGTCAGTGCTTTGTTTTTATTAACAAATTTATGTGCTCGATTTCTTTTCTAAGAGTTTTTTAAAACTAATTTTGCTAAAAATTATGAATTCTGAAATTATATAGCCTGCTTAAAATAAAACATAAATTATCTTTGAGAAAAATCTCTTATTTTGAAGAAATCATCTTATTTTTTGACATAGAATAATTTTAGATTTTAACTGAAATTTTGTGAAAGCAGTAAAGATAATGTAACTTATGTTTTTCCATAAGAGGAAATTTAAACTTATACAACAAAAACATTAAGCAACAATAATCCTATTTGGAGTTTTTTTTAACTTCTATTTTCTTAGCCTCCAACTCTATTTCTGAAACACAAAGAAGCACTCAATTAAGCCAGTCTTACCAGTTAAAGAGTAACAGAAAGGGGTAGAACAGATTTTTCCAAAGCCATCTATCATTTTTCTATCATACTATAATAGATTCTTAGCATATAATAGAATTTATTTCAGAGAAGATATATAGTATTCTATCCTCAACACCTAATATATTTTAGTCCTAGAAATAAATAGGCAGTAAAATCCTCAAGAAACTAACCTAAAATGAAATTTCACGAAGCAAGTAAAGACGCATTATCTATTACCTTCAGTGTTCACAACATCCTGACTGAGTTGAAGCTGGGGAAAAATAAATATAGAGACTTTTTTCATATAAGGATATTTACTGTGAAATTAAGTACAAGTTTTCTCCAAATCCCCTTTCCTTACCAAAACTATATAAAATTTATTAATGGGAGGGATGAGGTGGATGAGAAGGTGTGTGGTGGTATTTTAGTGAGTTTATAAAACTAAACAAGCTTTATCTGACCAAAGTCAAACATGGCCATTATACCAATATGACTATAATACTGGGGAACTCTTAAGTACAAATCATGATTTTCAGTGGCAAAAAATAATGAACTGCATTCGATTCCTTACCAGCTCTGACTCTGGGCTATGATTAACTTATTGATTTTTCTATTAGGGAGAGAAAATCAAGAACTTCATTTTTTTTTAAACAAATACAAAAAAGAAAGTGTTATTTGGAGGGTTAACAAATAGCTATTTGGTCTAGTGAATAAGTGTAGGTGTATTTCCTTTTGGGAATAATAACACAGTTAATATGAATCTCACCATAATTGTTTGAATTATGAAAAATTAATTTTAGTTCTGAGTACCAGGATTGGATGTTTCATATAGCTATATCTAATTCTCCTGTAAGCTCTCAATGTGGATATTATCTCATATTTCAAAGAAGAGGAAATTAAGCCTCAGATATGCTCAAAGTTATATTGTTAACAAATGTTAATGAGTGGGATTTAAACACAGTTCTGTCTATTTCAAAACCCGTGCCATTTCTAGTATTTCATATATCATCTAAGTACATAATGTTTTGGCTTAGTTCATTTGTATAGACTCAAAGTTAAAATTTATAATGGTGAAATATGAATCATTGAGTAGTAACTTTTATAGTTTTTGCTAAAGGACAACTTCAAAATTGGCAAGTAATCAAAAATTTAATATTTTATTATTTTTTGTACATAAAAACACATACTTGAGTTTAGACATTCCTAAACAACCTGAATTTTCTTTTCACAATTACTCAGTCACACTCTGGAGTTCTTCTATTCCTTTTTTCTATCAAAACATATCAATAATCTTGTTATAGTAAGGACCTGAGACCTGCCTATATCCCATTAATCGTTTTATAAGACAGTTTTGTTCTGGTTGCCCGTGCTGGAGTGCAATGGTGCAATCTCTGCTCACTACAAACTCCTGAGTTCAAGCGATTCTCTTGCCTCAGCCTCCCGAGTAGCTAGGATTATAGGCATGCACCACCACCCACGGCTAATTTTTTGTATTTTTAGTAGAGACGAGGTTTCTCCATCTTGGTCAGGCTAGTCTTGAACTCCAACCTCAGGTGATCTGCCTGCCTTGGCCTCCTAAAGTGCTGGGATTACAGGAGTGAGCTACTGTGCCCGACCCCTGTTAATCTTTTTACCCCTTCTTTCAATATCCAAAACTTGTCTTGGAAAGAATAAAATTTTTTAAAAAGATAATAGGTGGCAGTCTGTTTAAGGGTTTCCAATGCAAAAGAAAGACTGATGGAATGCTTTTCTCTCATGCTTGAAAACTCTTAAGCTGGGCTCTTGGATTTCATAATGTTCTCTGAAAATGTATGCTTTATTTTGTGGTTAAGTGGCTAAGTCCCTTTTTCGGCCAACAGGTTCCATATATTTTCTTGGATTACCAAGGAGCCCGTGACTGAAAAGAAATGTAAAAACTACTTGGTTTTCTCTTGATAGTGTCTATGAAAATAAATGAGACAGAAAATACTATGAAGGCACCTTATCAGATGATGGCAAATTATTTTCCCTTTAAACCATACACAAACTACATGCACTTTATAATCTTTTTTTCTTTTTTGGCCAAGTCGTTTGAAATTAACTTATATCCTGAAATAACCCCAAATTATTGGAAACAAGACTTTTGAAAATTTCCCAGGACAGTGCATTATTATTTTGAACTGGAAGAAAGGTTGAGATGAAGTCTATTTTATACTGAGATACATAGGCAAAAGTTCCCTTGGAATGGATAAAATGAAATAAAAGATAATAGGGTGGCAGTTTGTTTACGGGTTTCTAATCAAAGATTCAGCTAGGTGCCCATCTGTGTTATATAAATAGCCATTTCCCAAATTTAACTTCAAACTGGATACTTAATGACAGTTTTATAATGGAAATGACCCCTACATAGGACATACAGGTTTTTTCCTTGCCTCATTAAACCTGGAAGAGGTGACTCTTAAAAAACCCCCTCTGTTACCTTCAATAACACAGTGACTTAATGGCATGTGTGAATAAGACATTTGCTTAATCCATCACACTGGAAAGTATTTTCCCTAGATGATACTAATTTCAAATTATACACACCCCTTTAGTTCCTAAAGACTCTAGTCTATCTCTTACACAAAAGTTAGTTCCATCCTAAGCCTAGCAGTTCAAAGTGGTGTGCGAAAAAATTCTTTTCTGGTGCCCTTCCACAAAGATTGCAGTAAACAGTGACTGAGAACAAGGGATCCTGGTGAGTTTTCAGGTCATTGGCATTTCGGTTTTGAAACTGGCAATTATCTTCCTTGTTTTGTTTAGCCTACAATAGCGGTCATGCTTTTCCTAGGCTCTAAATGGATTTTGGATGCCAGTTTTTAGAAACTGGAGGTTCTTGTGTTATTTTACTTGCTTCATTAGGATACACTCATCCCTCAACCCTAGAAATACCGATGTTACCGTTTTCTCATTGTTTTACATTATTGTGCTGGAGTCTAAATTCTGCATGTTTATGGGTGACATTTGGAACCCTTATCTTGCAGTCTAGTGACTGCTGGGTGTACAGTTTTCCTGGACATCATATAGATACTGCAAGGCTAGACTGTGCATCAGGAAGGATTTTTGACATTTCACTCACTTTCTTATGTATCCAGTTCTCTGTATAATGGATGGAATGCTTCTGATACATATCCATTGACCTTTGCTGGATTCTTACTATACCCTTATGAGAGCCCTCCCTTCTCTACAGTTCTTTAGAGATAGAGTGTGCTATAGATATACAGAAAGAGAAAACACTTCAAATATTCAGAAAGGAAATGATACCCATCAGGCCCATTCTGTGGCTAGATACATAAACCCAGGCCCGCATTTTTTCCCATGTTTTGAATTAACAAGTTTGGGTGGCCCCCTGGGCAGGTCATTCTTGATTTTGTCACAATAACAACTTTTAGTAAAGGAAAATATACATCTTTTGCACAAGTTGCTGTCACCTGTAAGTAGAATAGCTAAGTTTATCTTCCACATTTCAAAGTTTTCCTTATGTAATCTTGTTTTCTATGACCATGATCACGTTTGTCAGGTACTCACTAAGAACAAATAAGTAATTCTTTATAAGAAAAGTAACAGTGGATTTCACTTCAGAATATATTTGTATTTATGCATGTTATGTAACATCAATCTTTTCCTTATTGTGCTATGGAATTTTTGTTTTGGCAACTGAACAGAAACAAAATCCTGAGATTAATTATAAAATCATTTTCTAAATTTATGGATTATTTTAATATAACTAACCAAAATTAACAAAAAATTTTACCTATACTAATCAAACATGGGCCCATGAAAAAATATTTGAAAAGTTTAACTCTTAAAGTAAGATCTATTACTGAATTACTTTTATAACATTTCCAAATGCCTCCGCTTATACTGTTTTCAAAACCTCTTTAAACCCTTATTGTCTCAGTCTAGTTTTATTGAATGAACTGGTTTCTGCCTATATGGATGATACATGAATACCAACTAAAGGCAGCCCTTCAACGGCATCTCAGGACACTGCAAAAGAAGAATGTTTCCTTTACCCTTGACTTACGTTAAGTATTCTGCTCAGGTTAGAGAAATGGTTGTTTGATTGCCTGCCCTATTTTTCTTTGCCAGAGTAGATAGAGTATGCTTATCTATTAAAAGCACTCCAGAGCAACATTAAGCCAGGACACCTGTGGAGCTTGTCAGCCCAGGTTCTCAAACAGGTCACTGGTTGCTGGGGCAGCTTCAAGAACAGAATAACAAGCACGCTCTGGTATGGGTAACAGCAGTTTCAGTGCCTTCCTGTGGTTTGTGAAGAAGATAAACTTAACAGCAAGGAGAAGGAAAGGAAGGATATTCACGTTCCCATTATTAATTGATCACTAATCTCTATAGCTTTATTTATAAATCCATGTACTCGTATCTATAGAAAACTGTGTTATAAATGGTTGAACAGAAGAAGTGTAACCTATCAGGGTTTTAATTTTCCCGAAGCTTGACGACAACATGTGACATCGATTTATGGCAAATTGAGCTTTAATTGCTACCCCCAAACTGCTTCTTTATAATAATTAAAAAAATGAGTGGCTTAGGCAAATTTGAGATTATAATATCTTACTGTTTAGAATTGTTAGGACCTCTGGAAAATAAATCTTTTTTTTTTTTTTAGGTCAGTAAAATGTTTAACATAGGTTTCTGATAGTTTTGAAAACTATGAAGTATGAGAATTTAAGATCTTTTAATTGCTGATGAGGTAATAGGATGAAATAAATGCTGAAGGAATAGAATATTACAAGTAATTACTCAATGCCCAGTGATGAAATCACAGTGAGAAAATTATAAAATGTCCATAATGGGCAACATTGTTTAAAAAAAGTTTGATTTTTTTTTTTTTTTTAGCTTAAAAGTCAGGAGTTTTATTACTTAAATAGTATTTGTTTTTTCCTGTGGGAACAAAACCCCTCATTTTCTTAGGTATCATTTGTAAAGGCTAAATATAGGATATTGAGAAATAACCTAGGAATCAGACATACTTTAAGTTCCTGGTACAATATTATTTGGGAGGCTATAGGTATCATCCATGTAATTTAAATGCATTTTATAGCCATTAGAGACAACATTCTTTCTTATTAGTCTTTTGTTATCTTTTTAATTTTTAATTTTTATCAGTACCTAGTAGGTGCATATGTTTATGGGGTACATGTGATATTTTGATAGTCATATAATGTGTAATAATCACATCAGGTTGAATGGGGTATCTATCACCTCAAGCATTTGTCCTTCCTATTTCTGTGTTACAAACTTGATTGATTGATTGATTGGACGGAGTCTCGCTCTGTTACCTAGGCTGGAGTGCAGTAGCACAATCTAGGCTCACTGCAACCTCTGCCTCTGGGACTTAAGCAATTCTCCCACCTCAGCCTCCCCAGTTGGCTAATTTTTGTATTTTAGTAGAGATAGGGTTTCACCTTGTTGGCCAGGCTGGTCTTGAACTCCCTTCACTGTAGTCACCCTGTTGTGACAGCAAATAGGAGATCTTATTCATTCTAACTATATTTTTTTCCCTATTAATTATCCCCACTCTAGCCCTTTGCCCCACTACCCTTCCCAGCTACTGGTAACCATCATTCTATTCTCTATCTCCATAAGTTCACTTTAATTTTTTGCTCTCACTAATGGGTGAAAACACACCAAGTTTGTTTTTCTATGCTGGGCCTATTTCACTTCACATAATATCCTTCAGTTCCATCCATATTGTTGCAAATGACAAGATCTTATTCTTTTTGTGGCTGAAGAGTATTGTACTTCATTGTGTATATGTACCACATTCTCTTTATCCATTAGTTTGCTGATGAACCCTTCTGCTGTTTCCAAATCTTGGCTATTGTAAATAGTGTTGCAATAAACATGGCAGTGCAGATCTCTCTTTGATAAACTGATTTCCTTTCTTTTGGGTATATACCCTAGCATTGGGATTGCTGGTTCATATGATAGTTCTATGTTTATTTTTTGAGAAATTTCCACACTCTTTTCCATAGTAGCTGTAATAATTTACATTCCTACTAGCAAGGTACCAGTGTTCCCTTTTCTCCACATTCTCATCAGCATTTATTATTATTTTCCCTTTCAATAAAGGCCACATTAAAGGGGTGAGACGGTATCTCACTGCAGTTTTAATTTCCATTTCTCTCCCATTAGTATGTCTTCTTAGATCTTTTGCCTATTTTTAATCAGATTACTAGATTTTTTCCTCTTGAGTGTTTCAGTTCCTTTTATGTTCTGGTTATTAATCTTTTGTCAGATGGATAGTTGGCAAACACTTTTTTTTCCATTCTCTGTGTTGGGAGACATTATTTCAATAAATGAAATCACATTCACTGTGATGTATCTGAATTACCTGTAGCCAACCCTTAATGTTTGTATGAATTGAAGAAAAAAGAAAAAAGGATAATTTTCACTGTTAAATTATTTTTCAAAGCTTTTGCTCTTGGATTTTTCATACTTTATGAATTAATAACAGTCAAATGACTTTATGCTTAAGGAAGTCGATGACTTCTGAAGAAGATAACATTTGGGGTGTGATAGATGAAGGAGGAGAAAATGTAGAGGATTCAAATGTAACAACAGCTTCTCTGCAGCGTGAAAACTCCCCAGAGTAATTCTGGATCTGTGAGTTCGTTTTTGATAAATTCAGAATAAAATTGTTTCTTTAAATATCTGACTATTAAATATCATATCGAGTTTAGAAAATATCACCCCCAAAAAGTTGAAGTAAATATTATATTCATGGTATATGTCTAGCAGCAGAGGTGTAGACTCTCTAGAATCTAACTCTGAGGCAAGGGTTGTAGCTGGCAATTCACATAACCAGGACCTCCTTTTTCCCTCCTGCTGGAGGCCTGGATCCTTGTCAATGGTAGATAACGCATTGATACCATCTGTTTGAATTTTTATTGCTCTGCTACCAAATATGTATTTGCAGAGCTTAAACAGTAGGGATAATGAATGTAATAATATTTTGGAACAGTAATCTTTAGCCATACCAAAAGAATATAGTTTGAGAAGTTTTACGGTCTTGCCCTTCACAGCACAGATTTGGAATGAATCAGAACAGGACTTGACTCTCAGCCTCTCTGTTTATTGTGCCTGCCACTTTGGGAAAGTCACATAAACTCTCCAAACTTCAGTATCCTCACTTGGAAAACAGGGATATTGTTATCTATGCTGCCCTCTGTAGGGCTGTTGTGAGGAATAAATAAAATAGTATATTTAAATGTCACGTCTGCGGTCCCTATATATTAGATGGTACTAAAGAAAGCTTATTGGTTGTTGCTGTTTGTTTATTTCAGCTAGAACTTGTTTCAAGTCCAGCTTCCAACACAAACTAGTCTGAGACCTTCATCTTGGAGTATGTTTTTTTTCCTGCATTTTCTACTTCTAAAGATTGTCCTGAAAGATCAATAAAATATCATGCTCCTACTTTATAAGCTCTACCTTTTAAAATAAAAAATACTAGCCATACATTAATTTATCAGAAATGTTTTGCAGACATACATTGTGCCAGATAATATATAGCGCCAGGACAGAGCAACGCTGAGATCTGAATTCCTTACCCCCTGGAGTAAGTAAAGAAACAAATGGCCATTTCAATGAAGAATGAAAAGAGATGAAGGCAGGGATAAAAACAGTATCTGAGGAAGCTCGGAGGGAGGACTTTCCAGATGTGGTCAACCTGGAGCTGAATCTTGAAAGATGAGAGGAAGGTAGCAAGGCAAACCATCAGAGGAAGAATATTCACAGAGCAAAATTAAGAAATCAATTCTAAGTCTGAGGTTTTCAGAGAAATATGGGTGTATATTGCATGTATATTGCTGGCATATACACGAAGAGGGAGGAAGTAGCAGACAATAAAGGGGTCTTCTTATAAACATGAAAGAATACTCGTGATTTGCATTACTGTTATTATTAGCACCAGATTGTATAAAGAATAAAATCTTACATTTGGGGTTTTATAATAGATACGGGATGACTGACTCTTGCCACACTCACTGAATTCAATGGTCAGAGACAAAGTCTCCAATCCTGAGTCTTATATTATTGATATTTCTTCATCATTTGCAATAAGGAGAAAGAAAATCTTAGGCAAAAATGTGTGCTGCATTTCAGAAATAACAGGTAAACTACATGTTAAAATAGTCATGTTTTGCATATAGTCTGTCAGGTCAGAATCTTCAAGAACTATAATAATTCTCTAAGCATTCTGCACACACACTAGAATGTAGCTGAGAAATCGAGACATGGACAGAAAATGTGTTTGCTCTCTGAATCCTTGTCCTTCACCATGGCAAACATTTTCCGTAATTGTCTTTTCTTTCCTGCTTCCATGTAAATTCTAGAGTCTTCTATTTCAAGATGTCCGTATTTTTCTCTACTGTATAAAGTGGTTAATCCTTGGAATAGCACAGCAAGAGTTAAATAAATTCTCTAGAGTTGAGAAAATGTATGAGATAAAATTTCAAAGTAACTATAAACATCTAAGTCCAGGCCCACATGTAGTCCAGATAGCATTATTACTGATAATGAATAAAGTTATCATATGTTCCCGTTAATTGTTAATTCTCTGAGTTATTTGCTGTCAGGAGACTAGAGTTATACTGACCAAATTATCCTGCTTACTTAATCATTTAGAATTATTTCCTTTCCTAAGCCTTCTTCCAGTTCACTATTTCTTGAATTTAGAGCTCATGCTGGGCAAGGGAAAACAGGATGAACTTCTGATTCATAAATAGCCTCGTGGAGTCAGTTATTAAGAAATGTTCAAAACGTGTTTTTCAATCCTACAGTCTTCTAGGGTCTCATCTGAACAAGAAACATGCACATACTCTCATAGAAGAGGCAAGTCAAGGCCAGGCATGGGGGCTCATGCCTGTAATACCAGCACTTTAGGAGGCCAAGGCGGGTGGATCACCTGAGGTCAGGAGTTCGAGACCAGCCTGGCCAACATGGTGAAACCCTGTCTCTACTAAAAATACCAAAATTAGCAGGGTGTGGTGGTAGGTGCCTGTAATCCCAGCTACTTGGGAAGCTGAGGTAGGAGAATCGCTTGGACCCATGAGGCAGAGTTTGTGGTGAGCGGAGATGGCACCATTGCCCTCCAACCGGGCATTAGAGTGAAACTCAGTCTCATAAAACAATGAAAAGATTAGTTATGTCTTCTTTCATAGAAACCTGCCCTGATAACTCTATTCAACTGTTTTGAAAATAATGCTTAATTATATTTTTCATTGCAACATGTATGTATATCAAATCTGAGTATTCGACCATGGAATAAATGAAGTTATGATGTTGCTTAACCAATTCTTTTTAATTATGTTGTTTGACCAAGTGCTTTTTAGGAAAGCAGTTGCGGTATGGGATGTGGAAATGTTCACATCTGAATGTGGCTTTTACAAGCTGCCTCTTACTATCAGAACTGGAATAACTTCACATATGCCACAATCTCCCCCAGGCTCACATTTTTTTTTCTTCATCTATAGGGAGGATATGATGATATCTAAGAAGGTTGATATAAAGTTTAAATGGATAATGAAAGAAGAAAATCTTTGTCAACTGTGAAATTTTCTATGTTTCTGTGTTGAATTCCCCTGGTTGTTGGTGGCAATGTTCTTTATACAAATAATGAGAACTGAAAAGAAGAAAAAGTAGGCCAGGCACAGTGGCTCACGTCAGTAACCCCAGCACTTTGGGAGGCTGAGGCGGGTGGATCATGAGGTCAGGAGATTGAGGCCATCCTACTAAAATCCCTCTCTACTAAAAGGACAAAAATTAGCTGGGCAGGTGGCACGTGCCTGTAGTCCCAGCTACTTGGGAGGCGGAGGCAGGAGAATCACTTGAACCAGGGAGTCAAGGTTGCAGTGAGCCAAGATTGTGCCACTGCACTTCAGCCTGGCAAGAGAGTGAGACTCTGTCTCAAAGAAAGGAGAAGAAGAGGAGGAGGAAGAATAAGAGGAAGAGGAAGAGAGAAGAGAGAAGAAGAAAAAGTAAAGAATCCAAACTTATGTGGGTGCTTCTCAGCCAAAGATCCACAGTTATCTGGGAATAAATTATTTGTCCAACTTCACATGAAAAGTAGCTTCTGATGATCTATCAACAGTTCCCATTGCTCTGATGTATGCTGTAAAATCTGTATACATATCTAATGCAGGAATATACATAAGTGATTGAATGGCAAAGTTTTGAGCAGCAGACAGGAGGGAAAGATCATATTTAACATAATACAGGAAGTTCCTATATTCACTGACTTCCCTGAAATCCTATCAAATATAGCTGGGAAGTTATTTTCTTCCCATCTAGAGCCATAGTAGTATTTAAATCACCTTTCAAGGTATTACATGACAACCAACAGGAATAATATTCAGTTCACCAACAAGAAATGTACAGACAAAAACTACAACTGGGAAGACAGAGGTCATTCGTTAAAGATCACTATTTTGAAGAACAAGCATTGCAATTCTGGAATTGCCTGGTGAGCTATGGGAACAAAGGCTGTTACAGCTATTTCTGTAGGAAACTGCTACACTGCTTACTAAAATGGGTGCAACATTTGATAATTACCAACAGCAACATATGAGGGATTCACTTTCTCTGTATCTTTGTCAATATTGTGTTGTCACTGTTTCTTATTTTAGACATTCGGATAGGTGTCTCATTACAGTTTTAACTTGGATTTTCCTAAGAGCTAAATATGCTGAATCTTTTATGTCCTTATTTGCCATCTGCACCTTCTTCAGTGAAATGTCCCGTCAGTCTTTTGCCCATTATATTACCAGATCTTTGTTTCATGTTCTTTATATATTCTTGATATTAGTCCATTAGATATGTAGTGTATTCATTTGCTTGGGCTGCCATAACAAAATATAGTCTGGGGGGAGTAAATAACAACCAATTTTTCCTAACAGGTTTGGAGGCTAGAAATCTAAAATCAAGGTGTTGACAGGGCTGGTTTCCTCTGAGGGCCTTTCTCCTTGGTTTGTAGAAAGCTGTCTTCTTCCTTTGTCTCCACATGGTCTTCCGTGTGTGAGTGAGTGCGTGTCTACTAATTTCTTCTTATAAAGGCACCAGTTTTATTGAATTAATGTCCATTCTTTGGACATTAATGACTTTATTTTCCCTTAATTAGCTCTTTAAAGGCCCGATCTCAGAAAATCGGCCACACTCTGAGGTCCTGTGGGATAGGACTTCAACATGTAAATCTGGAGGAGAACAATTTGGTCTATATTGTATAGCTTGGAAATATTTTCTTCCAGTCTACAGTTTGCGTTTTCATCCTACTAACAAGAATCTTTCAGAGAGCACTTTCAATTTTCAGGAAATACAATTTATCAATTTCATTTTATGGATCATGGTTTTGGTATGAAGACTAACAACTCATTGTGTAGGTGACAAAGACTTTACTAGCTTTTTCTATATGGTATAACCTTTCTTTTTACTGTCTTGTCCTTACGGTTTTACCTTTCACATTTAAGTCTGTCATCATTCTGAGATGATTCTTAAGTGATATTTATTTTAATTTGTATAAAATTCTCTAATTTTGGGTTTGTGCTTTTGAGAAATGGGTCTGTTTCGTCTATGCTGTGAAATTTTTGTGAGCAAAATTGTTCCTAGTATTCCTTTATTATCCTTTTGAAGACTACAATGATAGAATCAGTGTAGCAATATCCCATTTTATTCATAATATTGATAATTTGAGTCTTTTTATTTTTCATCCATCTTACTAGTGGTTTATCTTTTTTTCCATTTTGTAAGAACTATTCTAAAGTTTATTTTTTGTTTTAAATTTTATTAATTTCTGCTTCGTACTTTTTATTTTCTTCTGCTTTTTATGGGTTTATTCTGCTCTTATTTTTCTATATTTTTTAAGGTAGGGGCTTAGATTATGGATTTGCATTTCCCTCTCTGCTAACACAACATTTAGTACTAAAATTTCTCTCTCAACTAAAGCACTGTGCCACAATTTTGATATGTTCTATCTTTATTGAGTTCAATGTAATTAATATTATTTTCTCTTGAAACTGCTCTTTAATTCACGGTTCATTAGAACTATGTTTTTGAGTTGAAGATTTTCCTTTTCTCTTTCTGTTATTGATTTCTTATTTGATGCCATTGTGCTATGAGTACATATTCTATATGATTTTCAATTATACTTTTGTTAAGATTTTTTTTCCCTTTTTTTTTTTTGAGACTGAGTCTGGCTCTGTCACCAGGTGCCAGCCTGGAGTGCAGTGGTGCAATCTCGGCTCACTGCAAACTCTGCCTCCTGGGTTCAAGCAATTCTCCTGCCTCAGCCTCCCGAGTACCTGGGACTACAGGTGCATGCCACCATGCCCAGCTAATTTTTGTATTGTTTTAGTAGAGACGGAGTTTCACCATGTTAGCCAGGATGGTCACGATCTCTTGACCTTATGATCCGCCTGCCTCAGCCTCCGAAAGTGCTGGAATTACAAGCATGAGCCACACCAGGCCAAGGATATTTTTTATGGTTGAAGATTTAAACTCTCCTTGAAGAAATCCTGTGGGTTCTTAAAAATAATATGTGATCTATTGTTTTGGAATGTCCTATTAAGTAGATTAGAGACAGTTGCTTGATGATGCTATTTTCTCTATACCTTTGATTTTCTTTCTAGTTGTTCTATTGATTAGTGAGACAGAGATATTAAAATTTCCAACTGTAATTGGAGATTTGTCCATTAAAAAATGAACTAGGAAAATAAAAGTTTAGAGTGGGTATATTTAAATGATAAATGGGTATATTTAAAAGATAAATATTTTCTACCATAAATGCAAACAAGACTTTAGTTTACCAACCAGCCATAGCTGTGTAGCAGTTGAGGCAAGTGTTTTGATAAAATTTCAAATTCATTCATGTTCATTCAAAATGTCGTGAATTGTTATAACCATATTAATCTAAATTTTTAATGAGTAGGGTCAAGTGGTAAAATGTTATGCATGTAACAGTGACATTATTGACAAAGACAATTTTCACTTGCAACTCTTATGGTTTATGACATATTTCTTATTGACATATTTCTTATTGATGTCAGAGCATTCTGTTATTTTTTAATGTACATCTTCTGCATAACTGAAATGCATTTAACATTCAAATATAAAATTACTGTTAAGAAGTTGGACTGTATAAATAGTGCACCAAACCAATTTATATTTTTCAGTATAGTATGTACTTTTAACTACAGCATAATTCGTAACTTTTATAATGGAGACTAATTTTAGAAATTTCAAAACAACAGAATAAACTTATACGAATTAGGTCATTATTCAGTCTTTTCAACAAATTCATCATTGTCACATAAAACTAATTCTTTCTGGGATATCATTGGGGCTTTAAATAATATTTAAATGATCTCTGATTTGCTTTTATAGTTCATTGTTTCACAAAGCTTGATCCCCTGACCACTTTTACCAGTGTCTCCCAAGAGCTTATTAAAACCGATATAACTAGATGCCAATAGGTTTACTGAATTAGCATCTCTGGGCCAGAGCTTGAGGAATTCTGGAAAATAAGTGTGTAAAACAAGGTCCCCAGTGGCTTCCATGCATGCTAAAGTTTGAAGATTCTTCCCTGAGTGCTGAAAATCCAATGCAGACCATCAACTTGCAATTTAAAATGCAAACGAATGAAGTGATATTTAGACTTTTCTCTTTGTTGTAACTTGTTCTATTCTCTACTTTGTTTTACATTTAAAATGATACACAATTATTATTCAACTTTTTGTTTTGCAATTCTGATATCAAGTAATTAAAAAAACTTTTTTTTTTCTATTTCCATTCCACTAAATGACTCTTCTTTTCGGTCACATTAGAATGGCAAATTACCAGGAGGCAGTTTCAAGGACATTATGAGTTCAACATCTATTTTTTGTCCGCCTTTGAATTAGTAATACCCAATCTGCTGAACTTTCACATATTCCTTTAAGATACATGTGATTTTTAAAATCACTTACAGAGACAATTATTGTAAATTTACACTGCTATGCCCTATATGATAGAATTATGTATGACTTGAGTGTTACTACAATTAAAATGTTTGGAATTATTCTGTAAGTTTATGTACAGGCTAGAAACTTATTTTCCCAGTGCCCTTTTCCCCATAGTAGTATTTCTGCCAGTAGCTATGAGAATTTACCAGAAAGACCTAGCATTATTGGAGAGCCAATGAGATGATATCCATTTTGAACAAGTTCAGTCTTCTTAGAAATCTTTGTCTACAAAGTACACTTAAGCTATCGTATCCACTTAGGAGGAGCTATGACCAAGACCAAACTGTTTGGAGCTTATTCTTCATGCACTTGAAACACTCTCTTCAGGAAACTGCATTATGTTTTACAATTGTAGGATAACTTCCTTTAAAAAGAAGTGTACATCTCTGACCATAGCTATGTGACTTCCAGTCCCTCCTTGAAGGTGGAATATACAATTTCTACCCCCGTTATCAGGCTTGGCCATGTTGCTGATATGGGCCAGTAGAATGTGAGAAAAAATGACAGAGTACTAATTTTGGGTGGAAGTGTTAAGTGGCACCCATGTCTCCCCTCCTGTCATTCTTTTCTCACTGCCACTGAAGGTCACCGGATGAGAAGAAACAGGAGGTAGAGCAGCACTTGCTGACTCAGAAGCATTGACATAAAACATGAGTAAAACACATATGCTTCCTATAAATCATCGAGATTTAAGGTTGTTATTGAAGCAAAGTGGAGTAATATGTTGAGTGGTGTGTTAACATTAAAACTATGTTGATGTGACCTATTATATTAAGACAGAGTTTCGGCCATGCACGATGGCCTGTAATTCTAGCACTTTGAGAAGTCAAGGTTGGCAGATGACTTGAGGCCATGAGTTTGAGACCAGCCCGGCCAACATGATGAAATCCTGTGAAATCCTGTCTCTACTAAAAAAAAAAAAAAAAAAAAAAAATTAGCCAGGCATGGTGGTGCACACCTGTAATACCAGCTACTCGGAAGGCTGAGGTAGAACAGTTACTTGAACCCGGGAGGCAGAGGTTTCAGTGAGCTGAGATCACACCATTCTACTCCAGCCTGGGCAACAAGAGTGAAACTCTGTCTCAAGAAAAAAAAAAAAATTAGCCAGATGGTGGCAGGTGCCTCCATCTCCAGCTACATGAGAAGCTGAGGCAAGAGAATCACTTGAACGTGGCAGGCGGAGGTTGCAGTCAGCCAAGATCAGGCCACTGCACTTCAGCCAGGGCAAAAGAGCTAGACTCTGTCAGAAAAAAAAAAAAAAAAAAAAAAGAGGAGGTTTCCAGCTAGATAGCTAGATGCTGCTAGTAAGCACATGTGAATTGCAGTTTTATATTTCTATGATTTTAACATATTTTATAGTGAGTATTTTAAGAACACTTTTGCATTTGCTGTACTGATCTCTTTCCCCAACCTTACATATTGTGCCACAACTTTTTCTAATCCTACTATGAAACTTTCACTCTCTGACCTTTCTTTATAACACACATTCACTCTCTGACCTTTCTTTATAGCACTACTGATAAATTAGAGCTGTCTTTCTTACAAACACTATCATGAAAAGTCAAACAAAGACTTCTGACTTACCAATTGAAGTATGTCTTTTCTTATGGTGTTTATATCTGCAGTAGAATAGAAAATCACTTCTACTGCCAAAGATTACTATCATAAAATATATTTTAAGCACCCAAGTATAGTTAGTACTCTATTTGAGTCTGTAGAGGGTATGTAGTTGAGAAGAGGCAAATAAAAAGGAGAAGAATTCTGATTGTCTTTGGAACTTTTATGTATAACTTAAAGTATGCTGCTGTATCAAAAACGATGAGCACCGATAAATCCAAGTGTCATGGGAAAATATTCCACAGACTTGGAAAAAAAACTATGAATTGCAAATAAATAGTTTACTCTTAGTTCGCCTAATGGTCAAATTGTTCAAAATTTGTTTTATATCTTTGGATTTAAAGTTAGTTGAAAAATAAAACAACCATGCAAATATGATGTTTCTTATGCTGATTCTTCAGAAATAAACACTTAATATACACTGAACATGACCATGTTCATGATCATATCTGCATTCCATCTTTGGAAATGCTGTATTCCTTATCTTGCTCACAAACTGCCAGAATTAATTACCTTCTGAGTTGGTGTCTCCTTGCAATCATTGGTCATCTTCACCCATGAAGTTTTAAGATCTGGGATCTGATTGTCATTTGCTGGCTCACGGCCTCTGCCAAAAATCTAATTCAATGAACAATTCAAGGAAAGGACCAGAAATCCAAACACAGCCAAAAGGTTTCCAATCACTTTGCAACTGATATCGGATCTTGCCTTTGGCTATAAAGATTTTAGTTTTTTTCCAAGCAGATATACCATGTATTTTGTAGGATTGCAGTCCAAGTTGAGAAGTATTGAAGGTGTTTTCATTACAACCTGGCTGGTCTTTCCTTGGATAAGAGAGTCTAGCTCTTAGTACAGATACATTATTTAAAAAAAGAAGAGCTTTCATTTGAAATAATTATAAAGTGTTTTTCCCACTATGATTACATGGGAACACTGGCTGAGTTTCTCAATTAAACTTAGTAACATGCTGTTTCTACAATGACACATAGCAAATCTGTGCTATTCTGTGAGCCTTTCTTGATACATTTCTTCTGTTGGCTGCCAAGCTAGTCAAGGGCAGTTTGAAACAAAACAACCAGCCAAGGAAATAGATTCTAATAAGTATAGGCTCACGAAGGTGAGTCTGCATCATATGAGAGGCACAGGTGGACAGTTGGGGTGCATTTCTTCTCTGTTAGGGTCAGCTTTCATTGTCCACCTCTAAAGGACTTATATTTGTTGTCAATATCATTATCCACCTTTCATTATCCACCTCTAAAGGTCTTGGTCAATGGAATGTACAAATATAAACGCTTCAAGGTAGCATGGGAGTAGAACAAGGAGACTGAATGTACGTGTTAGTCAATTCAGTCTGCTATAATAAAATAAAATAGACTGGCTGGCTTGACTAACAATCATGTAGTCTCAAAGTTCCAGAGGCTGGAAGTCCAAGATTATGGTGCCACTATGGTCAGGTTATTGGTGATGGTCTTCTTCCTGGCTGTGTCCTCTCATGGCCTTTTCTTGGTATGTACATGAAGAGAAAGAGATATCACATATTTTCATCTTTTCATAAGGGCATTATCCCTATCATGGGAACCCCACCCTTATAATTATCTCTAATCCTAATTACCTGTGAAGAGCTCTACCTCTGAAAAACATCACATTAGGAATTAGGGTTGCAACATATGAATTTTGCAGGGACACAAACATTCATTATGTAACAGTGAAACACAAATTAAGTGTGTACAGTTCAATTAAACAGATTTATAATATGCTACATGAATGCTTCAATTTGTCCTGATAAGTTAGAGGAAAATATTAGAGTGTTCTATTACGAGGGGAGGCTAATATTATCTTGGAGGTAGAAGACATTTCAACTGTCTTGACTAGAATATGCAGAAGCAGGCAGAGTGAGAGCTGTCAAAAGACCATTTAATGGCTAAGGGCAGTAAGGAAGAAAAACATCATATTTGGACAAATAGAATCTAAGTGTGTGAGCTGGCTTCATACTTCTTTAAAGGCCTTGTTTCACCTTTATTTTCCAATACTACTGCTATCTTATGAAATTTTTTTTCTGGTGGAAAATTATCCTATTAGCCAGCCAACAACATACTTTCAGCCAGATTATCAGACCAATATGTTTTAATAGCATTCTAGATATAATCCCTTCAGATCTCTTTTCCTTTATTGTACCATTGATTGATTTGCCATGTTTGTAAGGAACCAACGTTTTCAAAATGTCTTTTATATAATCAGTTATCCATAATCTAGAAATTAAAAGTTACATTTCAAATTTATATGAATTTAATACAAATAAGGCTTAACTTCGTTTTCATTCTACCTGAAATTTTCGGCAGCATTGCAGTAGAAACAGAAACACATTTGAAACAGTCCAGTATTTTCTAAAAACTCATAAAATTTTTAATACAAGGGAACTTCTTAAACTTCATAACTCCTATCAAAAGTCTATTGTATGTACTAATAGATTTTAGGACATTCTCTTTAATTAAGGAAAAATATATAATGACTATCAATGTCACTTCTTCTGGGCATAGTATTGGAGAGCTTGGTCAGTGTCACAAGATGAAAAAAAAAAAAATAAACAACAAAAAAACCCAAAAATATAAATGCTTGGAAGGGAAATGGTATAATCACCCATAGACATGCCCAATCAAATAAACACAAAGCCATTAGGACTTACAGGCAAAGTTAACAAGGCTGTTAATAAGTGATGAACAACCACACACACAAATATCCAAAATTCATATCTGCAAACTATGTACCTGATGAGTGTCTAATATCCAGAATCTATAAGAAATTTAAACAAGTTATCAATCAAAAACCAAATAACCCCATTAAAAAGTGAGCAAAAAATATGAACAGACAGTTATTAAAAGATGACATACAAATAGCCAACAAACATGAAAAAGCACTTGTATTAGTTCAGTTTCACACTGTTAGAACTTCCTGAGATTGGGTAATTTATAAAGGAAAGAGTTTTCATTGACTTACAGTTCTGCATTGCTTGTGGGGGCCTCTTGAAAGTTACATTACAGCAGAAGGCAAGGGGGAGGCAAGACACATCTCACATAGGAGCAGGAGAGAGAGAAAGAGAGAGAGAGAGAGAGAGAGAGAGAGAGAGAGAGAGAGAGAGAGAGAGACAGACACGGAAAGAGAGGGAGGGAGGGAAGGAGGGAGGGAGAGGGGTAGGAACTGCCAAACACTTTGAAACAATCAGATCTCATGAGAACTCACTATCACAGAACAGGATGAGGGAAACCACCCCCTTGATCTAATCACCTCCCACCAGTCTCTCTCTCAACATGTGGGGATTACAATAGGAGATGAGATTTGACCAGGGACACAGAGCCAAACCATATCATTCTATCCATGGCCCCTCTGAAATCTCATGTCATTTTCACCTTTCAAAACACAATTATGTCTTCCCAAGAGTCCCCCAAAGTTTTAACTCATTGCAACATTAATCCAAAAGTCCAAGTTCAATGTCTCCTCTGAGACAAGAGAAGTCACCATCTATGAGCTTGTAAAAACAAACACGATTTAGTCACTTCTAAGATCCAGTGAGGGTACAGGCATTGGGTAAATGTTGCCATTCCAAGTAGGAGAAATCGGCCAAAACAAAGGGACCACAGGCCCCATGCAAGTCCAAAATACAGTGGGGCAGTCATTAAATCTTAAAGCTTCGAAATAATCTCCTTTGATTCCGTGTCTCACATCAAGGGATGCTAACGTAAGGAGTAGGTTCCCAAGCCCTTGGGCAACTCCACCCCTTGGCTCTGCAGAGTACAGCTACCCTGCTGCTATTTTCACGAGCTGGCACTGAGTGTCTGAGGCTTTCCCAAGTGCATGTACCAGATGTTGGTGGGGTCTGGAGAATGGCGGCCCTCTTCTCACACCTCCAGTAGGCAGTGCCCCAGTGGGAATTCTGTAATTCTGTATGGGGGGAAATAACCCACACATTTCTCCTCTTCATTGCCCTAGTAAAGGAGGTTCTCTATGAGGGCCCTACCTCTGCAGCAGATTTCTGCCTGGACATCCAGGTAGTTCCACACATCCTTTGACATCTAGGTGGTGTGCTTCCTTGTCTTCTGCATACCTGCAGGCTCAATACCACATAGAAGCCACCAAGATTTGGATCTTGTACTCTTTGAAGCAATGGCCCCAGTTGCACCTGGGCCCCTTTTTGCTGTGTCTGGAGTTAGAGCTGCTGTTATGCAGGGTACAAGTCCTGAGGCTGCACAGAGCAGTGGGCTCTGGGCCTGACCCATGAAATCATTATTCCCTTCTAGGCCTCTAGGCCAGAGATGGGAGGGGCTGTCATGAAGACCTCTGACATGCCCTGGAGACATTTTCTCCATTGTCTTGCCTGTTAACATTTGCAGCTAGATTGATTTTCTCCCCAGAAAATGGATTTTTATTTTCTATCTCATGGTCAGGCTGCAAAATTTCCAAACTTTTAGACTCTCCTTCCCTTTTAAATACAAGTTCCAGTTTCAGATAATCTCTTTGTGAATGCATATGACTAAATGCTTTCAGAATCAACCAGGTCACTTCTTGAATGCTTTGCAGCTTAAAAATTTCTTTCACCAGATACCCTAGATCATCACTGTCAAGTTCTAAGTTCCATAGATCGCTAGGGCAGGGGAAAATGTCACCAATCTCATTTCTAAAGCATAGCCAGAGTGACCTTTACTCCAGTTCCCAGTAAGTTACTTATATTCACCTGAGACCACCTCACCCTGAACTTCGTTGTTCATGTTACTATCAGCATGTTGGTTAAAACCATTAAACAGGTGTCTGGGAAGTTCCAAACTTTTCCACATCCTCCTATCTTTTTATGAGCCTTCCAAACTGTTCCAACCATTACCCAGTTCCAATGTTGCTTCCACATTATCAGATTATCTTTATAGGAGTTCCCCACTCCTAGTACCAATTTCCTATATTAGTCCATTTCACATTGCTAAAAAGAACTGCCTGAGACCAGGTAATTTATAAAGGAAAAAGTCTTAATTGGCTCCACAGTCCTGTATGGCTTGGGAGGCCTTAGGAAACTTATAATCGTGGCAGAAGGTGAAGGGGAAGCAAGGCACATCTTACATGGCAGCAGGACAGAGAGAGAGGTAGGAACTGACAAACATTTTGAAACCTTCAGATCTTATTAGAACCCACTCATTTTCTTGAGAATAGTATGAGGGAAACCACCCCCATTATCTAATCACTTCCCACCATGTCTCCCCCTCAATACATGGGAATTACAATTTGAAGTGAGATTTGAGTGAAACCCAAACCATATGAGAGCTCATCATCACTAACCATCAGAAAAATGCAAATCCAAATCACACTGGGATGTCTTACACCAGTCAGAATGGCTTTTGGTAAAAAGTAATAATAATAATAACAACAGATATTGGTGAGGCTCTGGAGAAAAGGGAACACATACACTGCTGATGGAAATGTAAATTAGTTCAGCCACTATGGAGAGCAGTTTGGAGATTTCTCAAAAGAGCTAGTAGCTGAATTACCATTTGACCTAGCAATTGTATTACTGTGCATACATCTAAAAGAAAATAAACCATTCTACCAAAAAGACATTTGCACCTGTATATTTATTGCAGCACTATTCACAATAGAAAAGGAAGGGAATTGACTCAGGTCTCCCTAATTGGTGAACTGGATCAAGAAAATGTGGTATATGTATACCATGTAATACTATGCAGCCATAAAAAATAAAGTCACGTTCTTTGTTGCAACATGGATGCAGCTGGAGACCATTATCCTAATTGAACTCCAACTCAGAAACAGATAGACAAATACTACAATTTCTCATTTGTAAGTGAGAACTAAACACTGGGTAAACATGGACATAAAGGTGGGAATGAAAGACACTGAAGACTATCACATTGGGGAGGGAAGGAAAGGGACAAGGGTTGAAAAACTGACTATAGCATACCTTGCTCATCATATGGTTAATGGGTACATTTGTATTCTAAACCTCAGCATCAAGCAGTATCCCATGTAACAAACCTGCATGTGTGCCCACTAAATCTAAAATAGACATTAAAAAATAAGTTCTTTCATATCAGCAATAATTGAATTGAAGGTGTAAAACTGTAATTAAAATTGAGACACTACAAAGTATCTTGTAGTTAAGCTACAAAAAACAAAACAAAACAAAACAAAAACAAAAACAAAAAAACCCTGAAACCATCTATATAGAAAATTTTAGGAATTGATCTTAAAGGAAATCCAAATAAGTGAAGAATTATGTCATGTTAATGGATGTGATAACTTAATATAAAATGACAGTATTTTTCCAATAAATCTAATATGGTCATTGATTTTAATCAAATATTTGATTCTAAAATGTGCATAGAATATTAATTTTTCATAAATAATTTGGTTAATTTTTAAAAAATGCAGAGGGTCAGAGTTGCCTTATTGGATATCAGAATTTGTTACAAATATATGGGGAAAAATGTGGTAACTGGTGAAGTTTTCATTTCCATTAAGAAGTACTGGATCTGGCCGGGAACAGTGGCTCATGCCTATAATCCCAGCACTTCAGGAGACTGAGTAGAGTGGATCACCTGAGGTCAGGAGTTCAAGACCAGTCCGACCAACATGGTGAAACCCTGTGTCTACTAAAAAATACAAAAACTAGCCAGGCGTGGTGGTGGGTGCCTGTAATCCCAGCTACTCTGGAGGCAGAGACAGGAGACTCTCTTGAACCCGGGAGGTGAAGGTTGCAGTGAACTCGGATTGCACCACTCCATTCCAGCGTGGATGATAGAGTGAGACTACATCTTAAAACAAACAAACAAGAAAGAAAAGAAAAGAAAGGACAAAGGAAAGGAAAGGAGAGAGAAGTAGAAAAAAGAAGAGAGAGAGGGAAAGAGAGAAAAGAGGAGGGAGAGAGGGAGAGAAAGAAAAAAAGAGAGAGAAAGAGAGACAGACAGACTGGATCTCACCGGGCATGGAAAGGGAAAGGAAAGTTACCAATTGCAACATATTGCCAATGGTAAATAAGTATATGAAAAGATGCTCAACATCATATGCCATTAGAAAATTGCAAACTAAAACAATGAGATGTGACTACACACCTATGTTAATGGCCAAAATCCAAAATATCAACACTACTGAGTGCAGGTAAGAACAATGAGCAGAAAGAACTCTTATTCATTCCTAGTGGGGATGCAAAATGGTACGTGCACTTTGGAAGACAGTTTAGCAGTTTCTTATGAAGCTAAGCACACTCTTAGCATATGATTCCATAACTGTGCTATTGATATTTGCCAAAATAGTTGAAAACTTATGCCTACACAAAACACACACACAAATGTTTATACCGGTGTTATTCCTACGTACCAAAACAGAAACAACCCAAGGTACCTTTCAATAGGCAAATGGACATTCTATGATGTAGCCATATAATTGAATATTATTCAGTGCTATACATAAAAAAAAAGCTATCAAGCCACAAAAAGTCATGGAAGAAACTTAAATGCATATTACTGAGTGAAAGAAGCCAATATGAAAGCCCACAGCCTATGTGGTTTCAAGTATATGACATTTTGAAAAAGGCAGAATTATGGAGACAGTAAAAAGAGCAGTCATTTTCAGGGGCTCCTGGGGAGGAAAGAAAGGAGTAACTAGTAGAGCACAGGGGATTTTTAGGACAGTGAAACTCTTATTCTGTGTAACACTGTCATGGTGGGTACATCTTATTACACATCTGTTAAAATCCATAAAACAGACACCACAAAGAGTGAACCCTAATATAATTATGAACTTTAGATAAAAATAATTTATCAACATTGGCTCGTCACTTGAAACAAATGTAACATACTAATGTTAAAAATACCACAAGATGTTAAAAATAGGAGAAATGGGAGTGGAATAAGAGAGTCTATGGACAGACTTTAATTTTCAGTAATTTTTGCCTGTAAACCTAAAACAGCTCACAAAGTAATGCCTATTAATTAGTTTATATATATATATATATATGTGTGTGTGTGTGTGTGTATATATATGTATATATACATATATATGTGATTACTACAGTATCTTATTGAAATTAATACATAATGAGAGATTGTTTCTAAGACATGACATAGTCTTTAATTTGAATAGCAACATTGAAATACAATATTCATGTATTTAACTATAAATTAAAATAAGAAAAAGTAAATTTTTCCTATTTGAATTATTCATAACATTTTACTGAAATAACTCTCACATCAATCATCATCACTTCTGATGCCCAAATAATAATTAAAGGCCTCTGGCAGGTCCAATTTTATTCAATTCTAGAACCAATGAGTTTCACTCTAGCAGGCCATGAGTAGCAGTTCTTCAACTGACAATGAGATCTAGAAAGAGAAAGATGTTGTGTTCTATTTCTGCGTGACTAGTATCCTAAGTCATGGAGGCAGAATCATGGGCTTGGAAGTACCATCACCTTCTAGGTTGCTAGGCAACCCACATTCCCAAGCAACAGACTGTCTGGAAAACCTTTTGCTCTCCATCTTTGGTATTTTTTCTTTTCCTCTACATTTTATTTCTCTTTATTTTTTTCTAAATCATTTTTTTCTTTTTCCGACCAATGATGCTTGTCCGTTTGTCCTAGTACTTGACCTCATTTATCTTCCTAGGAATAGCGCCATCTCTAAAGACCCCAAGTTAACCTACTTTATATCTAATCATTCCAGTCTAGACACTAACTATTGCGATGTCGGTCAACATCCCAGGGCGAGCTCTTACCTCACACCTCAGGGTCATAACTCTCTTGACTACATTATGCTTTGCCCTACTTTCCTCATTCTTGGCCATGTGTATTTTGTCCTGTCTTGGGAACACGATGAGGAGAGAAGTGCTTTGTCTTGCATTTCAATATTAACCCGACTCCCGCATTCTTCCCAAAAAACCAGGAAAAACAACACCACTGTTTTCCACTCTGTTTATCTTTCATTTATAATTAGCTTTTGTGTTGAACATGAATAAACTGAAAATTTCTTGAAATAGAAATAATTTGATAGAATTTTGTGGGTACACTGAATACAATCCATGTCTGTGAAAGTCCTGACATCTAAACTTGTTATAGATCTTCTGTTCCTTCATGCACTAATTCAGTAATTCTATTGCAATAAAACGAACATTTGTTTGTTAGTTATAATGTGTTCCTGGTAAGCCTTTTTCTGTGCTTTGCTTATTCCTCTATTATCTTGTAGATGAGTACTTTTGTATCTCTAATTATGAGCTTTACATTAAGAACAGTAAAATAAAATACTTTATATTTCTGCTTAAAATAACATTATAACCACATGTACTCCATCACATATAGATGTTCACAAAACATAAGCAAATGTGAATATTTTTTCATAACCACTTATGAAGAAATAGCAGGGCTCCTATTAAATGCACTGTAACAAATTAATCTAAAAACTCATAAACACATATTCTTCAAAGTAGCAATAGGCAAAACAGAGAGAGTGAGGAAGAGCACAATGTTGCTCTCAGAAGACACTGAATTTATTGCTCCCACTGAATAAATTTTTGGAAGGAATGAAGCTTTTTGCTAATATATACAATAACAACAGCAAAAGGAATAGGAACTGGAATCTTTGGTTGAATCAGTCTATTTATAATGTCATGTCAGAGGTAGAGACAAAACATAGGTCATTGTTTTCTCATCATTCATTCACTCATTCATTCACTCATTTAAACACAGATAGATGCACGATATGCTAGACACTGGGGATACAAATGGATACAACAATCCCTCAAGTTCCTGAAAGCCAGTGGGAGAAACAGGCACATAAACAACAAATATCAAGGACTGTCATACTGGACGTTTGAAGACTGCCTAATGGACTGTGAGACTACAAAATAAGATACAGTCAATTTGTCCTGAGGAGGTCACTCATGGGGAAGTGAAGACTGAACTCCCTCACAAAGGAATAGTCAAAATTTTCAGGCCAACATGGAAAATGCTATTCCAGATGGCAGGAACACTGTGAGCAAAGTGAGAGGTCAAAAAAATATATATAAGTATGAAGAGATGAAAGTAGAGCCACGTTGTTCAAAAAAAGGGGTGGAGTATTTGGTGAAGATCAATGAGAATCAGGAGGGAGAGACACACAGGGTCAGATAAAAAATGGTCAGGGTCAACCTAAAACTAAGGAGTTTAGAACTTATCATGAGACAAGCAGATGTCATTCAAAGATGTTATAAGGTGCAACATGATCAGATTTGCATTTGAGAACCACAGCCCTGATTGTGGTATAGAGGCTGGATTCCAGGTGGGGATAGAGTAGCTAGGATGGAGGTCAGGGCAGGAGAGAAAGGTGTGTGAGGAATGGTGGAGTGAGGAGGGTCATGGCGGATTTTGTAAAAGGTGATAGAAGAGAGACTGGGTTGAAGGATTCAGAGATAAGAACAGAAGAAAAAAATAATAAAAAACAGATCTAAAAGGCAGGAGACGTGATAGGCCTGTGTACCAATTTGAATAAGAATACAACTGTTTATTGAGAGCTCATGATATACCAAACATGATATTTTAATCCTCGCTACAATTAATTTCGGAAATTTGTTTTTACTTTTATCAATTGATATTCAGAGGAGTTAAAGAGCTTACTGAAGGCCATGCAGATTTTAAGTTAAGGGATGAGGTTAAAACTAAATGCTGTTAGATACAGAGCTGGTGTCCTCTCAACTACATTGTTTGGCCCTCTTCACTAGATCAGCAGCAGGGTAGAGGGCGGAGACTAGAATAGCTCTTCACAGTTTACAGTTGTCTGGATCTGCTTGGATGCTGACTAGTTTGGAGGAAGAAGAGGAACTAAGTGGAGGTCGCTGAGGGATATCCAGGTGCAAAAGACAGATAAGCAGTTGTATACATGGGTCTGAAGAAAGTTTCTGGTGACACTGGTTGGTAGACAGACCAAGAGCTGAAATTCACCTGCAGTAATTGTTACTCCGGAATCTTCCTGTTGCATTTATGGGTCAGATGAATATATATTTTCCTCTACCTTTTAAAGTTAGAATTGATAAGGCCTATCTAATAGTTACTCCTGAGGAGTAAAAATCTTTTGTACTAGTTTGTCATTGGTCATATTATTTATTAATGGTATCTTCAACAAATGTGTATTCATTAACCATTGGGTACATTGTGAAAATTACACCACACTATTTGATGGAAAGATTGAGGTCTCTTCTTATGAGATAGTTCTAGTCATCTACCTTTTATAGTTTCCTTTACTTTGTCTTTAGAGCAATTTGTTTTTCTATTCATTATCCATCTTATTACATGTTCTTTTTGCTTCACTTTCTCTAATCTTGTTTTGCAGGAGAAAGATTATAAATAAAAATATCTATATATAACTATAAATCTTATACTCTCAGAGCAAGCACAGAGTTTATGCAAAAGCAAAAAGATGAAAACTTTTGTTCTTTCACAGGTATGATTTTTGAGTTGAGATGGCAGGTAAATTAAGCGGCCAAAGAATTTTGATAAAGAGTAACAAAAGGGAGTCTCTAGGGACAAAGCAGAATCAAGAATGAACAGAAATTATTTCTCAGGCTGGCTCTGCCAGGGCAATTCTTGTGCTTTCCCTATAATTAATTATTTTCTGGTTTAACTTAGAAAATATGAGACTATCTCAAATTTCTTCAGAGCTAGATTACAGTATTCTATTAGCCCTAGAACAACATGAACAAAAGCTTTAGTGGTAGGGTTATAGTCTATGCTAAGGTTTGTTTGCAGTGCATTCTTACCTAAGAGATCGCTGCTTAGTTTAGCCAGTTAACTGTAGGTCACCACTGTTCTGCTCTTTAAAGACAAAGACAGTGCTGCAATGAACATTCTTTGCAGCACTGTTTACAATAGCAAAGACCTGGAAACAACCCAAATGCCCATCGATGATAGACTGGATAGGGAAAATGTGGTACATATACACCATGGAATATTACGCAGCCATCAAAAACGATGAGTTCACGTCCTTTGTAGGGACATGGATGAACCTGGAAACCATCATTCTCAGCAAACTGACACAAGAGCAGAAAATCAAACACCGCATGTTCTCACTCATAGGTGGGTGTTGAACAATGAGAACACATGGACATGGGGAGGGGAGCACCACACACTGGGGTCCATTGGGGGGAAATGGGGGAGGGATGGGGGGGTGGGGAGGTGGGAAGAGATAGCATAGGGAGAAATGACAGATACAGGTGAGGGGAGGGAAGGCAGCAAACCACACTGCCATGTGTGTACCTATGCAACAATCTTGCATGTTCTTCACATGTACCCCAAAACCTAAAATGCAATTAAAAAAAAAAAAAGACAAAGACAAAAATGGAGGGAGGCAAGGAGGGAGAGAAAAAGAGAGACAGAGACAGATAGAGTGACCTAGCACGTGCTCCTTCTTCACAGAGTAATTCACGTAAATGTGTGGTCCAATGCCCCTGAGATCCATTAATTAAATTAATTAGACTTCATGGCATTCGCTGATGAACCATGATGAAAAAAATTGGAAAGGAACAGGAAAGACACACACTGCAGCATCTGGTTTTGCCAGAGTTGGGCCCTTGAGAGAATTATTAAGTGATAGTTAGACACAATTCAGAATTAATAAAAATCTCTGAAAGCGTTTTCATAATTTAGGTAATTCATGCAAATTAGCTTAGATCAAAATGTAAGCTCCATTGTTGCTTACAAGTGACTGCATGCCTACAGCATGACTTCATGATTGGTGATATAACAGAATCATCATGCCAGGGAAGGATATTTCTGTGAAATTAAGAGATATAGTTCTATCTGAATAGGAATATTGTACCTGAAAAATCCTGATAATAAATATAGGTCTTACTATGATAAATTTGGAATTTTATAGGGAATTAAATATAATAAAATAATGCACCCTACTGAGATCAGACATCAGAGAACAACAGGTCAATCAAATCCTCATTCCTGTGAAATTTACCAAAGGGCTGCTTTTAAAATGGCCAAACAATAAAGTGTCTAGCATGGTTGAAATACTGTACGTGGAAATAAACCAAACTAAACTACACTAAACTAAACTACAATGACCTTGTCCAGTCTCATGCCTTCAAATACCAGCACCATGCTAATGATCAAATTTTCTATGCACTGAAAACCCCTGAACCCAGATTTGATATCTAACATCTCTACTGGATTCTTCATCTTACAATTTCCCACACAAAACTTCTGTTCATTTCTTTCTTAATCCATTTTCACCTATCTTTTCCATTATATTAAACATAATTAAATAGGAACATTTGGCTCAGGCTATGAAATTTGATTCACATCCCATGTCAAATTCATCACCACATCACATCAGATCTACTTTAAAAATATTTCCAAAATATGACCACCTCTCACCACTGCCATTCTAGTTCCAATCATCCTACTTCCTAGGTGATTGCAATACCATCTCACTACCTGGGTCTACTCTTTGTCCTATAGTCAATTCTTATCTCAGCAGACTATTAAAGCTGTGAACCATATCAGTCTCTGTTTCAAGTGCCTTCAGTGGCTTCCATTCACCTCCAGTAAAATAGAAATCTCCATAATGACATCTAAGATTCTCCATGCTTGGTCCCTGTTCTTATCTTGGAACAAAAAGCTCTTCTACCATTACCACTTTATTCACTGTGCTGTATAGCAGGGAGACCTACTTGCTGTCCTTTATTTTTTTTTTTTTTTATTTATTTTTTTTTTGAGACGGAGTTTCGTTCTTGTTGCCCAGGCTGGAGTGCAATGGCGCGATCTCGGCTCACCGCAACCTCCGCCTCCTGGGTTCAGGCAATTCTCCTGCCTCAGCCTCCTGAGTAGCTGGGATTACAGGCACCCGACACCATGCCCAGCTAATTTTTAGTATTTTTAGTAGAGACGGGGTTTCACCATGTTGACCAGGATGGTCTCGATCTCTTGACCTCGTGATCCACCCGCCTCGGCCTCCCAAAGTGCTGGGATTACAGGCTTGAGCCACCGCGCCCGGCCTGCTGTCCTTTAAACAATGCAGATGTCTTTCTCCTCCGGTCCTTGCATTTGCTGGACCTATTACTGGGAGTGTTCTTTTTTTCATACACTTGATGACTTCCCTCATCTCCTTTAAGTCCTTGATGGAATGTTCTCATACAGTGAGGACTTTTCTGGCAACCATATTTATAACAGAATCTCCAGTCCCGTGTCCAGCATTATGTACCTTCCTTATTTTATAATAGTTTGATAAAATGAGTGTTTTGGGGACACAGAACTTATTCGGCATAATTAGGCATAAAACTGTATTTCTTTTTTTGAGATGGAGTTTCGCTCTTGTTACCCAGGCTGGACTGCAATGGCGTGATCTCGGCTCACCGCAACCTCCGCCTCCTGGGTTCAGGTGATTCTCCTGCCTCAGCCTCCCGAGGAGCTGGGATTACAGGCACGCGCCACCATGCCCAGCTAATTTTTTGTATTTTTTTTTTTTTAGTAGAGACGGGGTTTCACCATGTTGACCAGGATGGTCTCGATCTCTTGACCTTGTGATCTGCCTGCCTCGGCCTCCCAAAGTGCTGGGATTACAGGCTTGAGCCACTGCTCCCAGCCTGTATTCCTTAATTATTGTATTTCTTACGTATTTGTTTGCCTTCCATCATAACTAAGCATTTAGTAGAAACTGTCTATTTTATTCACAATAGTATTCCTAATTCCTTAAAAAGTGTTTGGTATAAAACAAACATACATTGAGCATTTGTTGAATAAAAAAATTATATGTAAAATTACAGTCAGGTATTTGAGGGGAAACTCTTATTCTCTATACAAATTTATTTGGATAACTGGTAAATTATACTACAATTAATTTGGCATATAGACTTGTTCCTCTTATGTCAAGTGAGGGAAGTTTTGGCAGGAGCGTTCTGCTTCATCTCCAAGTCTTTTTCTTCAAAGCCTATTCTTACTGGTTTTCCGAATCTGACAACCCTATGGGACACACCCAGTTGAAGATTAGCTGGGACAACCAGTTCCTGTTCTCATTGTGGAGGGCCAGATTTCCTGGGCAAACAGTCTGGGTAGATAAAGCACATGGGATGGAGTCAGGTTACAGGCTTTGCTCTTCAAGAGTCCAGGCTTTGTCCTCCTGAGCCAGGACAAAGACCATGGCTACTCTTGCCTCTGCATGTCCATTCTGATTTCTTTCTTCATAGGGGATGCCTCACTATTCTTCTCCTGCTTTTAATATGGAGTTTGAGGCCGGGGGCGGTGGCTCAAGCCTGTAATCCCAGCACTTTGGGAGGCCGAGGCGGGTGGATCACGAGGTCAACAGATCGAGACTATCCTGGTCAACGTGGTGAAACCCCGTCTCTACTAAAAATACAAAAAATTAGCGGGGCATGGTGGCGCATGCCTGTAATCCCAGCTACTCAGGAGGCTGAGGCAGGAGAATTGCCTGAACCCAGGAGGCGGTGGTTGTGGTGAGCCGAGATCGCGCCATTGCACTCCAGCCTGGGTAACAAGAGCGAAACTCCGTCTCAAAAAAAAAAAAAAAAAAAAATATGGAGTTTGAATCTCTAAGCTAAAAGGCCAACTACAGATTCACCTGCCAATGAAGCTCTTTAAATTATCTCTTCTTTCTCAGGACTCACTGGCTGTAAGTGAATGGAGCAAAAAGAGAAATTGCTACTTTTCACTGACATTGTTTTCGTTGAGTTGTGTTTAACTAACTTGTTGAATGAACTGACACTGTACATTCTCCCTGTAAAATAACAGTGCATTTTCTCTCATGCCTACGTAAGTCCTCTGTCTCAACTTGGCATTATGTTAACTTATCCACCAGCTCGTTTATTTAGGTTGTATTTAATTTAGTCTTTTGTGACATAAATAACATCAGTGACGTGATTATAAAACGGTATTATTTATGTAAAAATATGTTGGTCTTGAAAGATTAGAAAAAATTAAGTTGATTAATATGAGGGTTATGTAATTGTAAAAATTTTTTAAAGTAATGATAAAATTAGAATAATCAGAACAAAATTCTAATAAGCTAAAATATTTTTGCACTTCAATTACAAGTTTTCGTTCTACCTTAAACAAATAAAAATTTAGAATTATAATTGACTTGTTATGATCATGATGTATACAAAGAAGATGAAGAATAGAAATTCCAGCTTAGTAGAGTGATAATCAAAGGGTCTTGGACTTATATAAAAATATTGACCAATCAATTTGCATTTTTGTGTGTTTTTTTTTTCTTTTTACCCCATAAGCTGCCTTCTTAACTCACTTTTTAGACTAACTATCAAACAACTGGTCTCAATTATATTTGAATAGAAGGTTTCTACTCTATTGTACTCTAACTTGACCATGTTCAGTACCCTTCATTAAAATATATAATTCTTTAGTACATAGTTTTCATAGATGTTTTCTTCCTAACTGGTTATCTGAAAGCTACCTAATAATGGGCAGGTTGAATACCTGTGTGGTGGGCTCATTGCTCATCTGTCAAATCTACATATTTTCCACAACCCTAAGAGAACAAAAACACACCCTTAGAATTATTATTTACTTAACAATAGAACCTGAGGACAGCCTGACTCCATACCTCATGGTGTTATTCACAGTACCACAGCCTAATTTTGCTTGTTTCTTTATTTGAAGAAATCTAAAAGAGAATTGCATTCTTTGATTTTTCTAGTTAATTAAATATTTCACCTGAATCAGCAGTATCTTACTGTAATGGCAATTCCATCTCCCTAGAAGAATCACAGTGGAAATATATTTGCAATAAATATATTCAAATATTTAAGTAGTACATTCTCAAAGAGCTGAGTATTATATTCTTTGAATTATGTCTGTAGACATACAAATAACCTCCATACCATGTCAATAAAAATCAAACTAAAAAGCTATTTAAAGTAGACTCATGGCATTAGAAATTTGGGGGTAATTGTTGCTAACCATCAATGTCTGTATTCATATGTTTATATGATGGTATTGCTAATTCTACAGCTTTGGTCAACAAAATTTACTCATGTTTGATATAATTTCCTTATACCCCTAACATGTCTTTGGAAGTAATGCAGTGCTTGAAATTTAAGGCAGAAAATATCTGGTTAGGATTCCAAAATATAAACCATTGAATAAAATAGTGCCATTTACTTTTAAGATGAGGACAGTATTTCGATGGGAAAACAAAGGTGGTTTTGTGAACAACAAAATAATCTTGAGGCTACATGCATATGGTAAATGTTCACACTTAGCTCTATGTGGGAATGGCAGCAGTCATTTCTAATAACTAATGTGTGAAAATCAATAGGACAGTTCCAGAAACACCTCCTGCTTGTGCATGGCATAAGGCCAAAGCTCTGCTATATGAATATTATGTATGTTTTTGACAAAACATCAAGTCTTACACCAGATACAGTTTTCTACTTTCCTGAAGAGGAAACTTTATTAAAGAATGTGCTAAGTAAACTGTAAAATTCATATAAGAAACTTGAGTCCTGTAGCTGTTTCTATTTATTTGGGGTTGAAAACAATGGCATTGTTGTATATACTTGCTTTATAGTTTAAAAAAAAACGGGGGGGGGGGTAAGATAAATTAATCACACTCTAAAAGCATCAATAAAATTTATAGTGGAATCACAAATTAAATCATTGTAGGGCTATTTTCCTTTGTATCGTGATATCTTACAAGTCCAATGTCCAATGGAATAGGTATAAAATGGACAAAAGCTTTTTAAAATCATTTCATTTAACAGATTTAAAGAGAGTTTAGCTATGAAGCAATGGGCAGTGGAATACAAACTAGTGAAAAAGATGAATAACTAGGGATTAAGTGTGGAGAAAAATTGTTTGCTAATGAATTAAATTTGAATTGATAAGAGACAAATGAAAGAAGGGGGATTTAACTTTTAAATATACAACTTTGGTGACAAAGTGTTTGTCTATACAAGTTTCTTATGTCTAGTGCCTTCCTTAACTCCCAAATATTATTTTATAAGTCTGATACTTTCTGAAAGATACATATCGGATATTCATATCTAAAAAAGTCACCCATATTTTGAACTAGCATCAAGAATAAAGAAGTATTTGACACAGATGTATTTACTGGTTTCATATGTAAATGAAGGAAAAATATGAATCCCAACAGCAAAGATAATAAAAACTGCTTACTCACCTTAGGGTTTTTAAATAAGCTAATTGTTTTTCTTCTATACAAATATCTATAAAAGTACAGTGAATACAAATGTACTTAATTGCTTTCTTTTTCTACATTTTGATTAGTGAAGTGTGACAAAAGTGATGATGCTGAATTTTTTCTATTTTCTCTCTAAAGTGATGTTCTGAAATAAATATATATATATATCATTTGAGGTTGTGAAGAAGACCTCTTTTTGGTGCTAATTTATTTCCTTTGTGTACTTTGCGGTAGACATACATTTTAAAAATTCAACAGAAGGAGGATCATCATGACATGAAGCCTTTTTAGAGATTAACAATGCTCTCTATTAATAGTGATGTGATGACATGCCAGTCCATGAGCTCTCAAAGAAAGTTCTCATTTCCCAGCCACATGGAAATAAGATATTTAGTCTTTGTCCTGTCTCAATGCAATGCCTACAGTTCTGCTACAGAAACCTTAATTTTGCCTGCTTTTAAGTAAAGCAGTTTTTACGCAAACTTCTCAGAGGGTAGCCAGGTAACTTTCAAGCACATTTGAAATGCCAGAGGTGTCTCTGCCACGTGCCCCAGGGAAAAATTCAAACTATGCTCAAGACACTTCTTCCACCCATCTTTCTAAAGTTGCTGACTACGTAGGTTTATTATAAGCATTAGACAAAACCAGTGAGAGGAAAGTGTCAAAGCCTAAATGTGCAGCTCCAGGTTAGAATGTCGGAAGAAGGAGAAGAGCCATCGTCCACGCATGAAAGAAAAAGTTATATGCCCCATCAAATGGAAGGCATACATTTGGTAATCCAATCCCAATATTTGCCATTTACTTTAGAGGGGCTTAAATTGGTCATCTAAGTAGTTTATTTTCCACCTTCTTGAAGTGAGCAAAAAAGTAGTGTAAATTAATGGTTATTTAGCTATATTTTAATATCAACAATTTTTTAAATTGAAAATGGAATACCAGTTTTATAAGTAATTCCTCCATTTTTTATGAGGTAGCTAGCCTTGTTTTGAAAAATGTTTAACATGACTAGCTTTCTGAAACTCTAATGCCCAAGACTTCTGTGCTGTAAGCCATTTTAACATAGGGTCAGTGATATGTATTTAATTTCTGATTTTAGAAGAATTACTAAATTCTCATCATTTTCATATATTATTTTATCTGATATGGAACAACTTCATTAACATAAAGCTTTCAAGCTGTCACTGTATTTCAAAGATATTTCTGTTAGTTCATCAAAGTGAAAATGCAGGAAAAACAAATGAATAGAACACAAGAGTAACTCATTTTGGCCTGGTGCAGTGGCTCACACCTATAATCCCAGCAGTCTGGGATTACAAACTGTCGGTGGGCAGATCACCTTAGGTCAGGAGTTAGAGACCATCTTGACCAACATGGTAAATCCCTGTCTCCACTAAAAATACAAAATTTAGCTGGGTATCTCAGTGTGCTCCTGTAGTCCTAGGTACTTGAAGGCTGAGGCTGGAGAATCATTTGAACCCAGGAGGTGGTTGCAGTGAGCCGAGATCATGCCACTGCACCCCAGCCTGGGTGAGAAAGCGAGATTCCATCTCAAAAAAAGAGAAATTCATTGAAACACCAGTTTGCAAAGCATGAGAAACACTTTTCTCTCTTGTTAAATATAACATTGTTGTTGAAAACTCTGCTAAAATTTGGCATGTTTTTTAAAAAGGTAAAATGAACTTTAATAATATATTATGTCATGCATAAATATTATTTAAAGTTGACATCAATATAAAATGTATTGAACTACTTTAAAGTTTTTTATGCATTCTTTTTAAACTTTTATTTTAGGTTCAGGGGTACAAGTGCAGGTTTGTTACCTAGGTAAACTTGTGTCTTGGGGGTTTGTGGTACAGCGTATTTCATCATCTAGGCATGAAGCCTAGCACCCATTAGTTATTTTTCCTAATGATCTCCCTTCTCCCTGCCTCCAGTCTCCGAAAGTTCCCAGTGTGTGCTTTTCACCTCTATGTGTTCATGTATTCTCATCATTTAGCTTCCACTTATAAGCGAGAACATCCAGTGTTTGGTTTTCTGTTCCTATGTTAGTTTTCTAAGGATACTGGCCTCCAGCTCCATCTATGTCCCTGCAAAAGACAGGATCTTGTTTCTTTTTATGGCTGCATAGTATTCCACGGTGCATATGTACCACATTTTCTTGATCCAGTGTATCATTTATTGGCATTTGGGTTGGTTCCATGTCTATGATATTGTGAATAGTGCTGCAGTGAACATATGCATGCATGTGTCTTTATAACAGCATGATTTATATTCCTTTGAGTATACACCCAGTAATGGGATTGCTGGGTGAAATGCTATTTCTGTCTTTAGGTGTCTGAGGAATTTCCACACTGTCTTTCACAATGGCTAAACTAATTTACCCTCCCACCAACAGTATATATGCGTTCCCTTTTCTTCACAACCTCACCAGCATTTGTTATTCATTGACTTTTTAGTAATAGCCATTCTGACTGGTGTGAGATGGTATCTCATTGTCATCTTGCTTTGTATTTCCCTAATTATCAGGAACAGACAGTTTTCAAAATTTTGCACTGTTATGAAGAAAAATTAATATACAATTTTCTGAGCTGGGATACAAATGGCTTTTCTGGGGCAAGATTATAAAGATTAACAAAATGCGATTGGGAGAAATTGAGCTACATTTTTGTTAAACTTAGCTCTGCTGGGAGTAAAAGAAAAAGCTGAAGTCTTTAACTTATTAATAACTATTCCTGACTTCCTTCCCTCTACTAAACATGAGTTGCCAGATTTCTCTCTGTGACTTGTCTTCATCCACTACTAGAGTCAATCAATGACCCTGAACTGCAGTCCCTGGCAATGATTTTGCAATGAGTTTTGTTCACGTTCTGAACACTTTAAGATCATGTCAGCATTTTCCCTTAACTTCTGTTTCCAGTGTCTTCCATTTCTAATCTGTCCTGCACAGAAAACAGTTTATTTATCCTTCGAAAATACAGAAACCATTCTCAACTGTCTGTTAAAGCACAACCCTTTTAAACTTTACCTAACTAACTTAGAAGAATAATTTCCCATATTGGTTGTTTCACAGATAATAGAATATACTGATTTATAGCTACTTATTTTTCCCACAAATCAGCCCACTATGTGTAACTTCCACAGTTTCTTTTTGTTGTTGTTTTTGTCTATCTGAATTCTGCCCATTTAAGGTAAACTTATGTCCATAATCACTTTCCTGCTGAAGAACTTCTAGAGCCGTCTAACATCTGGTAACAAATTCCCTTTTTAAAATACCCACTACCTTTTCTTGACTGTATCCTAACAGAAAAACAACAAACAAACAAACACTGAATTAAAGCTAGAAAGACAGAATGATTCATATTCACAAATTTTAGAGTAATGGATGATTTCATTGAAATTGAAAGTGCCTCCAAGAAAGAGAAGAGTATGTCTGTGGATTATATATACGTTGAAAGCATTGTTTCAGTGAATCCATGGTCAAGCACTTACCTACTCTAACCTAGGTGCTCCCATTGGCCATAACAAGGAAAGGAGACTAAACCATGGATTGCAAGGGCTTCCCTTCAAGGCTGGTCTTGTTTATTTCTGAATTTCTTTACAGAGAACTCAGTTCTGTTTTTGCGGAGAGTTTTATGTTATATGCAGAGGACAGAAAATAGTGACTAGGGAAGCTCTGGAATTTCTAGCATGCCTGTTGAATAAATAATACTATTTTTCAATTTTCTTACTACTTTCATCTTAGGATCTACAGCACTCTAAAGTACTAGCAAACTTGAGAATACCCATGTACTATGCTTATGGGTGATCTTTTTTTCTGAGATTTACTAAGGGGAAGATTCAATGGATCATAGGCCGCCAAGCCGGCTCCCTGGTAGATGCAGCTCAGACCAGGGAGCCACCTTTTTGCCCCAACAAGTAGTCAGGTTACCATCCAGAACTGTAAGACCGAATAGATGAAAATGTGTTTGTGTATGTGGCCTTAAGAATGTCACACAGTATTTGAAAAGTGAAAACTTATCCTTAGAAAAAGAGAAAGGCTAAAGGCTGGTAGGCACAAGAGACAGGACTGGACACTTGGAGAACAGGCTGGTATCTTCCTAAATGCTGGACAGACTTAAACAAAAAATCCTATGTTCTTTTTTTTTTTTACTAACTAGCCCCTATATCCCTATATACTCTTCTTAGTAACATCCCCACATGGAAATCACCATCTTTGAGCCATCAGTTCAGTCTCAGATGGATAGAATGAGAAATCATCTAAATGGAGAGACAGAAAAGATTTAACAGGAGGAAAAGAACTGAACAGCACTGAGACATGGGTGCTATATCACTCTGGAATTATATATTCAAAACACAAGCTGGTGAGACATTTAAAGAAAGCACTTTTGCACACACTTGTCTTCAGCCCTCTGCCAAGAAGTCCTCTAGCTCATGAATAAAAACGATGTTTCAGGACAACCAAGGGTTCTTTGAATCATCTCCTGTGTTCCTGTGGGACCTCCCTAGCCTTTGGATCCCTCACGTTGATCACTGCTCTGTGGCTCAAGTCTCATCTCCTTGACATCCATATGGATTAGCTTTCTGGCTCCCAATTTAGCTCCATTTCCTTGATTCTGATGACTTTACACATTGGGATGCTGCCATTACATTCCACATGTCTCCTCACACAGGCGTACAACAACCATTAATTCATTTCTTTATAAAGCTGAAATTCAGGGAGTTCCAACCATATGCTAAGGACTGTGCTAGGTGCTGGAAATCAGTACTGAGCAAAACACGGATTTTCTGGTGTTTATATGTTAAGAGGTGAGGGACTAAAATATTAAAAATTATTTAAACAGAAATTATTGGTATAAGTGTCACGTAGAAAAACATAGAATGTGTGATGGTAAGTAACAAAGATCCTTGTCTAGGGTACATTGTCCCAGAGGTGTCACCTCTAGACTAAATCCTATGGCTACTGGCTATGAAGGGACATGGGGTGGAGCAGGGTGGCGAGGACTGCCTGGTAGGTGCCTTGTGTGAAATTCTGAGTTAAGAAGGATCTGTTCTGTCTGAGGAATGAGTGTAGGCTAATGTCACTGGAACAGATTAAGCATGAGACAGGAAGCCTTTGTCTTGCTCTCCAAGAGGATAAAAACCTGGAGAGCAGAAAGGAAAATGAAGGAAAGGAAATGGATTCAACTGCTGTTTGGGACCTGGGGACAATTAGGTTGAGGGTGTGGGGAAAGTGCAGTGGCCAAGATGGCTGCATGTTTCCAGATCAAAAAGGGCGTCTGGGCAGCCTCTGCCTGACGTTGGCTAAGCCTACGGTAGACAGCGAACAGGTGCCCAGTTGCATCCGTCAAGCACAACATAAATGTAGCAGCACTGTTCCCCTTGTCACATATCTGTGAAAATGTGTGTGTGTGTAAGGCATGTGTGTGTGCGTAAGGTGTGGAAGTCAAGAAAAGGCTGCTATCATGCTCTCTGGGTAGTTTTTGAGTAGAGAGAGGAAGAAAGATCCAGGAAATAATATGTAAATGAGATACATAGTCATGGTGAAATTAAAAAATGGAGTAGGAAGTGACCATGAATTAGATCCTTAAGGCAGAATGTTCTGGAAGAACATGGAGAGGATAAACAGCTTAGCTGAGTTCTTGATTACATATAGAAGTGAAACCCTTGCATATATGCAGAATTATACTAATATAAGAAGTCTTTGGTGTGATTAAACTCAGGACATTAAACTTACTGGGCATATATGCAGTCACTATTTGAATTTTTGTATATTCCAATTACAGTTATATTATTTTTCTGGGTTCAATTTTATTAAAATAAAGACAAACTTACATGAGCATATTGCCTGGAAAGTAGAAGCAAAATGCTATACATTTGTAGAAATTAACAAATGGTTTCATTTACACTCTAAGCAATTATTGATTTATAACCATTAATCTTTCCATTTGTTTTCTGATCTTATAAACATTACAAATAACACTTATTTTAAAACTTTTTAATTGGTCTAACTTTTTAAATTAATCTCAATAATTTATGTAATCATTATTATTAAAAATGTTAAAAATCCAACTACATAAAGTTAAACTTTTACTGAAGACCACAAACTTATTCAAGCATATTTTGCTTTGTCAAAAACATTTTTCCCTCAATGTCAAATAAAAGATTATAGCGCTAATAGCACTTTTCTATGAAAAGAAAAGTAACAATGACAAAGATGAAAATCAAAATCAGTACTTAAGCTAAGAAAGAATAGAAAACTTTAAGGAATATAACTGTCAAAGGCAACATTAGCATTAATTATGTAATGTCTTATTTAAAGTTAAACATAGCTATGAAAAACCTGAAACATTCTCTTGCTGAATGTGATATTCCATCTGAATAGTGAGAAGGTTTGGCTTCTAAATAGCTTAAACTTAGCCTGGAAATGCAGAGTGTTGGTATTTTCTCTGCCCTCCAAAATTGTGATAATGAAATCTTTCAGTCTTCCCATTTCTGTAATACATAAATATGATAAAACGGGAACAAGACAGTATGTTTTCATTGCCTTAGGATGATGCATTTGAACTCAGAGCCCTCACATAATTATCATATTATCAGAACTTCTACAATGACAATAGTCACACGGAGAGCAAAATAAATCCTAAATTTTTTTCTACAATGAAATGAATTATTAGCAAATATTTATTTAACAATCTCAAAGTACGTTATCGTCTAAAAATTGCATACATTCACACATGTATATTTGAAAAAATGGCTAAGAAAATGAAACCAAGTTTAAAGAAAACATATTTTTAAATTTTAAAGCAAAGATCATTTATAGCTCTAAAATGTTAAATACCTCTTAAGTGTGTCTAGGATTCATAGGCAAAACAGATGTTACTCTGATGGATTTTATTTCTTGACAATTTTGGCTGACTTGAAATCCCTAGAAAATATCTTCACCAGGTTAACAACAATTTTACAATAACTTATAAATTGGCTTTTAGGTCAAATGGCTGCATAGTCATTGTTGAGCTATATCCTTCTCCATACATATACTACGATATAAATTTTTCTAAATATATTATGTATTATTATTTCATGTGATCAAGGGTCATACATGTCCCCAAATACCTGTTCACCTCATCTGCATGGCTGAATGGAAGAAGTTTTAGAGCAACTACCCAAAGTGGCAACGTCAGCTATCTTCTCCAATCTTCCCTATGCTTCTGGCAGCTCTGTCATAGATGACAATACACCCTTCACTACGATCGATCCTTTGGTAATGATATGCAAAATCTCAATTTCATAACCCCAAACAGAAAGAGGAAATAGCTCTCATTCTTTCACTCTCTACAGGGCCAAATATACTGTTTGATTTTTCTCTTTCTGCCTCTCTGACCCTGATTTCCTGTGTCTCTTTCTCTTCTCTCTCCTTCAGTGACTAGGTAATTGTTTCCATCCAAAACGTGGCCTCTTTTCCACTGTTTTATTCTCCAGGTGCTCTCTGCAGTATCAGAGAGCGCCTGGAATTCCTCTCCCTCTCTAGATGACACCAGCTATCTCTTTTTCAGTAGCTTCATTTTGGAAACACCAACAGTATTTTTATCAACACAGTGCATTTCCATACACACATACACATGCACACGTACACACACACACACACACACACACACACACACCCCTACCTCTGTTTAAGACCTTGAAACCTAGAAAGCTCTAAAAACGTAGACCAGAGATGTACTTCCTATCAACAAATCTCAACCAACTTTGGACAAAAAAATATCCTTTTGTGAATACTTCGTAAATATATAACCTCATCTATTGAAAATTATGCATATGTTTCCAATTGTGTTGAAATGCTTCAGTATAAGGTGACATTTTTTCCTATTTTCAGTGAACAACTGAATAGAACTCAATGCCAAGAGGGAGTGACGAATGAGATCCCTTCCTGAAGCAACTGCGAGGGGATTATCAGTCCCATAATATAGCTCCTTTTGGAATTATTTGTGATGAACCTTTGAATTGCACTAATCTCCTTGTAAAACCCAGCATAATGGTAGCCTGAGCAGTATTGGAAATTTAAGAAATATGTGTAATTCTTCTATACACTTAGAATTTTTGGTCTAAATATCAAATGATAAATCGTAAACACTGAGCACTTATGTTCTCCCTTCAAACTGCATTAAAGGTGCTCTGCGTCATAGGAAATGGAAATTTTGATTCACTAGTCTACTTATTACTTCAAGTTAATCTTCTTATAAAATTGTCTGTCTTACAAAGTACATATACCATCAATTTACTAAACTGAAATTAGAACATTTGTAAGAATTGATATATGTATAAAAATATTAGTATAATTAGCATTTTTATTAATAGCATTTTTTTAAATTAGAAGAAGTAAACATGGTTTGTTATATTATGAAAAGCCAGCAGAAACATGCAATTGCCAAATTTTATATATATATATGTGTATATATGTATATATATATATATATATATATATATATATATATACGTATATATATATATATTTTTTTTTTTTTTTTTTTTTTTTTTTTTTTTGAGACGGAGTTTGGCTCTTGTTACCCAGGCTGGAGTGGAATGGCGCGATCTCAGCTCACTGCAACCTCCGCCTCCTGGGTTCAGGCAATTCTCCTGCCTCAGCCTCCTGAGTAGCTGGGATTATAGGCACGCGCCACCATGCCCAGCTAATTTTTTGTATTTTTAGTAGAGACAGGATTTCACCATGTTGACCAGGATGGTCTGGATCTCTTGACCTCGTGATCCACCCTCCTCGGCCTCCCAAAGTGCTGGGTTTACAGGCCTGAGCCACCGTTCCCGGCACGCCAAATTATATTCTTCAATATTCACTGATGTCCATTTTCCATTGTATTTACCGGTTTCTTAACTTAGTAACCTTGAATTCAGCAAATAAGTATATGCAGTGGCTATGTATCTTTTACAATTCATAGTGAAAATCATTGACAATTTGGATGAAGCACTGTAGGAAATATCCTCAACAACACTAGGGAAAACCTCTATTGTTAATATATTGATAATCATAAAAGAAAATCCATCCCTGTTATGCTAAAGTAATGAAATTTATTTTCTGTAATTACCTAGATGTAGATGGATAAAGCAATTTACAAGTTTTAGGTTAGTATATTATTTAACTTATTTTTTCAATATAAAGCAATTCTAATATATAGAAAAGGGAAACACGTAATACTCTTTTCATTCACATTCTAGTGATGCCTTCTCATTTTCAATAGAGTAATGCTCGGAATTTTATATAATTGGGCATTTGCACTTTATAGCAACAAACTCATCAGTTGGTGGGGTGCCAGGAAACAGGTGCTAATATTTCATTTATACCATACATAGGAGGCAAATTATTGGAGACATGTCAGCATATGTGTGAAATACATTCAGGATCAGAATACAAAAATCTTAAGTCTGCATAAGGCATTTGGTATAAGCTTCCTGACCAAGCTTTGAAGTGTTGCAATATAGTTTATTTGCCTCCAATTCAAAGTGCCTCTTCCCTTAAATTAGGGACATACATGGAACCATATTTTTCAGTGCTTGAGAAAGCATCCTGTTAGAGCAATGGTATTGAATTAAGACATTCTGGTTCAGAACACAGTGGAACTTTAGTGTTCCACAGACAACCCTTCAACATTTCTTATTTAGTTGTGAACTCAAAATCCTTTATATTCAGAGAAAGCAAAAATAATAACTGAGATCTTGTCCACCTGAGTTGGCTTGATTTTCTAGGTATAGATATACTATTGCTTAGGATTGTAGAAAGAGCACTGGGGCAAGGGTCAGGAGATCTGAATTCTAGTCCTCACTTATGGGATGTGGGATTAGCCTCTATTTTCCTATCTGTAAGTACCTTTCCTTTCTTAGAGTTGTGACTATAAGGATTTTAGTTTTATTTTATTTCAACAGAATTATATAAAGGTTTATCTTCTCATCTCCTCCTCCCACAAACATATAAAAATTAAACACTATCCCTCTGTTATCTTGTTAATGCCCCTTTCTTTTCATTAATTTTATGGTCAAATTACTGTTGTTCCCAGGGAATAAAATAAATGGCAAGCAAATCTCCATCGTTTTCAAGCCCAAGTGGTAAATAATGCTGCTCATTTTGGATGCATCCGTTTAGAAATTTTCAGTGTATAACTATTCTCATTATATGGTGATGAAATTATACTCTACAAACTCAATCTCTACTGTTCTTTTTGTAACACAATATTTATTGACCACATTTTTATCAACATGTTCTTTATAACATCTGCATAATATTCCATGGAATATAAACTCTTAGTGTAGCTAATGAGTTTATATTAATGGCTTTTTTTTGCTATTATAAATAATAGTGTAGTAAGCATCTTCATATATATTCATGTACATTGATTCTTAATGTAAATAGTTAGTGGTCCATTACTGGATGAAAGAAAGTGAACGTTTTAATTTGCCAGATATTTGTAATGGCTCTTCAAAAATGTGGACCTATCATAATCTCACAGGTGGTGCATAAGCATGTTTCTTTCCTTTATCTTTGCCAAAACTGAATGTTTTACAACTAAATTTTTGTTAATCTGATATTCTTATTGTTTCAATTGACAGTTCTTAAAAAGTTATGACGGAGGTTGGACATTTTTTTAACGTGTATATTGATTATCAACATGCTTCTCCTGATTATCTCGGTAATTTTTAGTAAGTTGTCTATATGCTATGATTTCATTTTTACCATCTACTCCACTTTGCAAATAAAAGAGTAATGTATTGTCAATATGGATAATTTGGAAAATATACAAAAGTTACCAAAGCAATCAAACAGGAAGCTGAAGAAGGAAAGAAGCTGCTGCTATATTGATCAAGTAAGTTAAAAAAAATCAATTGGATTTGGTGACTGGCAGGGTGATCCAAGCCTAGAATTTTATGACAGACATGGTCAGTCACCAACTACCGCCAATTTCTTCCTCTAATATCTCACATTATCTCTCTTCTTAGCCCTTTGTGCTCACCATGGTACCTGATTTCTGATGATTATTTCTCTATACTAGCCCTACATGTAAGTCCTCCACGATGTCACCAGAGCAACATCTACAATTCTATAACTGAAGGCATCACCCTCTTGGGCTCTCCATATTGTTTGCCATCTTTGACAGATAAACTAGATGAGCTCTTTTTGTGACACTCAGAAAATGATTTGAATTCACGTTTCTACCATCTTACTCCCCTATCAGAACCAATTCCTTCCCCCAGCTGTATCAAATATTGTCTCTGATAATAATAAATTGTTTGTAGTACCTGAAAAATATCAAGTACTTATACCATTTATTTTTCCCATGCTATTTGTTATAACTAATTTTTCTTTTATTTCTGCTTTAAAAAATTCTCCTCTGATTTTCAGATCAGACATTACTTCAGATGAAGACTTTTCAGTTTGACTTCCCTCACCTGAGGTAGGTATTTATTCTTTCCTCATCTCAAAGGACTTTGCAAATCCCAGTATTGTGGTAGATAGCATATTAATATTTAAATTGCTGGTTGGCATGTCTATTTTTCTACTCAGTGTGAGTTGACTGGAGGTAGTGATTGTGTCTTTGGTTCTTAACAAAAGTGGTTTTCTTTGGATTTCCCAGAAGCAGAACCTAAGAGAAGAGTTCATGTGAAAATAATTTATTAAGGAAGGGTTCTTTATTAAGAAGGGTTCCATCTGGATAAGGCAACTAGTGAAGCAAGGCAAGGAAGAGAAGGAAGTCAGGCAAGATTGTGATCGCCATGCAAAGCCAAAGGAGAACAGGCTTAACCTGGTTCCACATGGAAACTTTGGAGATTAGAATCCAGACAATGGATCTGGGGCTTTTGTCAGTATCCTTCAGTCTCTGGTTAGTGGAAACCTCAACGGGATGGAAACTCCCAGGCACTTCACGCCCTTTTTAACCAAGGACCAAGTAGCTGAATGGCAGTTCTCCAAAGGGAAAAAATCATGTAGGCACTCAATAAATTTTAAATAGCTGGCTGGCTGGACAAATGGATAAATGACAAATTATGGAACCTGGGGTTGCTTAAAGGCAACAGGGGGGCATTGAAGGTATTTGATGAAGACACTGGTACCCTCAAAATGATAAATTGAGTAGATTAGTTTAGATGCATTGCATAGAATAGATTAATGGAAGGAAAGTCTAAATACAGGAACAGTATTTAAAAGAAAATTTCCATGGTCCTAAAAGCCTGTTCTAGCATAGAAGTAGCAGTATGCAAGGTAAGACATGCCTTGGATTCATATTGCAAATAAAAATTTAATCATTCTTGATTACTGTCGCCATCTGTGAGATAAAGGAAAAAAAAGAGTGGGGGTATTGTATTCAAGTGACAATGGGATTGCTTACAGAAAAGGAAAATCAGAACATAATGGGAGTTATTAGGATGGGCTGGGGGCAGAAATGTTAAAAATTCGGCTCTAGATGTGATGAAGTCTGTAGGAACAAGCACACAAATATATAGCAGACATATTGGAAAAGTGGGACTTGATCTTGGAAGACATGGCAGATTGGTAATATGGATGCGAGATTTAGCATTTAAGACAGGAGAGCTGAATAAGGAATGGGGGAGAGGGAACCTTTAAAACAGAGGTTATGGAACAAAGATATTGATGAAGAACAGGACTACGACAAATGTCATATGGTGATGCAGAAAAAAAGGAGATAGGAAGAGGTAGAGGAGAAACAGGACTTAAATTCACACTGCATTCTTATCGCCCTCTAATGGCAATTTAAACTGGTATAACCTTTCAAAAAAAACAATCTGACACTAAATACCAAAAATGTTTTTATATTTGGATATTTCATTCCAGCAATCCTACTTTCATCTCGATAATCCTAAGAAATCAGCCAGAGATAATCATGTCAGCAAGAGTATCAAAATCATGGTCTAAATGTCGAGCAATAGGAGAATATTTAAATTATTGTAGAACCAAAGGGTAAAATCTTACATAATCATTACAGTCTATGATTTTAGACAATATTTAATGCCATAAAATTTATATTGTTTGAAAAAATAGTCTATAAAAATATATAACTCAGCATTACTAAAATGTATTTTGTGTTATGTGCATGGATGTAGATATGGATAGGTATGTATACAATCCCATTTAGTGTATGTAATTATACAGTAAATATAAATATTTACAATTGAGTCTTAACTGTTTTTTTTCAAATTTTTCAGATCGCCCAGGTTAGAGTGCATTGGCATGATACGGCTCACTGCAGCCTTTACCTCTCTGGTTCAAGTGATCCTCCGATCTCCACCTCCTTAGTAGCTGGGAGCATAGGCCCATGTCACCACATCCAGCTAATTATTATTATTATTATTATTAGAGATGGGGTTTTACTTTATTACCCAGGCTGGTCTCAAACTCCTGAGCTCAAGCAACCCTCCTGCCTTGGCCTCCCCAAGTGCTGTGATTACAGGCATGAGTGAGTTAGATTTTTTTTTCTTTTAAGTGTAAATGGATGGTGAAAATTGAATTATAGTAGAACTTCTATCTAATATAAAAGTTGTTAGAAATGTTAACTTTAAAATAATTATAAATAAATAAATAAAAATAAAAATTCAACTCTTTATTAGCCATGTTTCAAGAGCTGAATATGTGGCTGGTTCGTACCGTATTATGCAATACTAATTTGTAGAATATTTCTATCAGAAAATTGTGTTAGACTGTGTTTATATGGACTAAGAGATTTGTCAGGCAGATTTTTTCATAAAATAAAGTGACAGAAATTCTAAAACTAAAACAATGCAATATGTGAAATAGCCTAAATTAATAATTCAATGGATACTATGCAGAGAGATCATTAAATGGTAGAGAGGGAAGAAGAAACCATCAATGATAAAAAGAGAGACAAAAAGAGAAAATATGTGAAAAGAGAATAGTACATCATTTTATATTAGTACTATGCATGAACTTTTGTTTGCATATGTTCATATGTGTATATATACTTCTTGCTGTTTATTCTAGAGAAGTGACGTGCATATGTGTGCCTGTTTATTCACATATGATTTGTGATCACTTAAACACAGAAACATCAAAAATGTTCATTGCAAAGCAATTATAGGTAAATGATTTGTTGTATATTCATACAAATAATCCTATGGAGCACCCAAAATGACTGAAATATGTGACTCAAGAACATAAACAAATTGGAAAAACAAAATGTACGATAAGTAAAATCATACACAAAGACTATAAGCATTACGGTTCCATTTATATAAACTTAAAAGTAAATTCTTAAGAGTGGTAATTAAAAATAATAAGGAATTATTGCCATAAATATGTGAACAGTGTAGTTACTATTCCTTCAGTGGAAGAAAGGGGGCTGTGACTGGAAGAGCTTACAGAAGGCTTCTAGAGGGCTGGCAGTGATGGTATGGTTAGACAAATTGAATTTAAAGTGTCTATAGGACACACAGGTCTACTAAGCAGCAGGATATATGGACCAGTTGTTCCTCTGAGTTTTCTGTCTAGAGATAGGGAGTCATGAATAAATATGGGCTAGCAAAGCTGATAGTGTATTTAATTGCTCTGGAAGAGGCAAAATAAAATAAAATAAAATAAAAAAGTCAACCAAATGAAAAGGCAACCCAAGGAGTGAAAGAAAATATTTGCAAACTAGATGTCTGTTGAGGGGTTACTATTCAAATTATACATGAAACTACAACTCAATAGCAAAACAAAAACCTGATTAAAAATGATCAAAGGACTGGAATAATATTTTTCTAAAGAAAACATAAAAATGGGCAATAGGTACATGAAAAAATGCTTAATATCACAAACCATCATGGAAATTCGTATCAAAACCATAAGGAGATATCACTTCACACATGTCAGGATGGCTATAATATAAAAAGAGGTTAGCGATAACAAGCAATGGCAAGGACATGGAGAAAAAGGAATCTTTGTACACTATTGGTGAGAATTTAATGCAGTATGGTCATTATGGAAAACCATATGGAGGCTCCTTAAAAATAAATAAGTAAATAAAAAGTGAACTAGCATATGATCCAGCAATCTCACCTCTTGGTATATATCCAAAGGAAAATATATTAGTATCTTGAAGAGATCTCTGCACTTCCATTTTCATCACAGTATTATTCATAATAGCCAAGATATGGAAACAGACTAAAGTGTCTTCCAACAGATGAATAGATGAAAACAATGTGGTATATACACAGTGTAATATTGGCGATGAAAAAGAGGAAATCTTGCCACTTGTGACAACATGGATGAGCCTGGAGAATATTATGCTAAGTGAAATCAGGTAGACACAGAAAGGCAAATACTGTATGGTCTCACTTCTATGCGGAATATAAAGGAGTCAAATTCACAGACGCAGAGAACAGGATGGTGTTTGCCAGGGGCTAGGAAGTTGGGGAAATGGGGAGAAATTGACTAAAGGATATAAAATTCCAGTTATAAGATTAACAGGTTCCCGTGATACAATGTACAGCTTGGTGACTATAGTTAATGACACTGTTGTACAGTTGAAATTTGCGGAGAGTAGATCTCAAGTGTCATCACACACCACACACACACACACACACACAAACACACAAAATAAAAACAGTAATAATAAATAATTAGGGTTAGCATAGTTGATAGTGTATTTAATTGCTCTGGAAGAGGGAAGAAAAAATGTCAACCAAATGAAAGGGCAACCCAGGCAGTGAAAGAAAATATTCGTAAACTACATGTCTTTTAAGGGGTTACTATCCAAATTATATATGAAACTACAATGCAATAGCAAAAGAAAAACCTGACTAAAAATGCGCAAAGAACTGGAATGACACTATGCGAGTGATGGATGTTTCAATTAGCTTGATTGTGGTAATCACTTCACAACACAGACATATTAACACATTATGTTGTACAACCTAAACATATACAACTTTTGTCAATTATATCTCAATAAAGCCAGAAAAAACAGGAGCAAGACATACATCTCTTATAATTCAACCTTGATGTCTTGCTTCAGCTGTATTGTACTTGACCCCTTCCCAAGATCTACACTCCTGGCTCTCTGGGCTACATGCCTTTTATGAAGTCTTTTTTTTTTTCCCCACCTTCATCTCTATTTCCTTACACTTGATGTCATTTTCCTGAAATGGCTGTCTCTTCCTTCTTTGCATCACTGTTTGTCTGACAATGTGTTCCACAGTTTAAAATTCTGAAACAGCAGCAACAACAATAAAAGCAAAATACCAGCCCTTAAAACTAGGAGATTTTCAAATATTGTATGACGCAACAAAACTTGACACAACCTGAACTCATTTGGTGGCAAAACCTGATCTGGAAACATGGGAAGCAAAACGTGGTGCTGTCTAGTACTGGAACAGGTGTGACTTTAAAATAGCAGACATATCACAGTATCATTCTCAAATCCAAATAAATAAACAGAACCTAAATTTTGTGACGTAGATGTCCCCACATGCTCTGTATAAGACTGAATATACACTTTGTATTATGTCTTGTACTTCATAATGATTGATAAATATTGCCATATAGAATGCTAACCCAATGAGTGATTATACGGTTTTATGAGGCTCTGGCAATTTCAAACAACAGATAAAATACGTAACTCATGTATGACGGTGGAAGCTAGCTGATAAAATTATGAATATTGGGATTTTTTTCCAGTCTACTGACTAATGCCTACAAAGATGATAAGAAAGATGGTGACAATGAAGGATGTATTTAGAATAAAAATGACAGAACTGGGGTAAATGTGTAATAAACACAGAGTAAAGTTATGTGCTATTATAAATTAGAGTAGGTAGAGTTTTGAATGTAAGAAAAGTAATACATTAAGGAGCATATTTGTTTAGAGAAGTGTGACTCATACCTGTGTGCAAAAAAAAAAAAAAAAAAAAAAGAAAGAAAGAAAGAAAAATAGAAAAGCAATTCAGATGATCTCAACTTTATTAGTTTTTTTTTTTTTTTAGCAAACACTCAATATGTGTATATAGACTGTAGTAACAGTCTGAAGAGTTAAAAGAATGCAACCTTAGAAGTAAAAAATTTCAGAGTTAAGAATCCATTTCCTGTTTTTTTGCAAACTTAACTTGGAAAATTTGAAGTATTTGTTGTGCAGGGCATGCGGTTACACTGAGGTTACTAATGTTGATGCTACTGAAAGGGCAGCCTTTAAAACCACCCCATGGCTTCAGGTACCCCCTGTGTTCATACTACGAAATTTGAATATCAAAAAAAAAGTTATAGAAAAACTATTAATTCTGACTAACACTGTTCCCTGCCAGTTGTTTCCCTAATTCAGTCATCGTTATTGGCATTTTCCCTTTTTATTATATGCAGTTTATCTTATCCTTGCCCCCTGGGATCTGGACTTGGAGTAAAACACACAAGAATCCAGAGTTCGAGCAAACACTTAGAACGAAAAGACTTTCGACCTGAGAGCCAGGCTGAAGCCTCCGTCTGAGAATTTCCATATTTTACTTTACAGAAGTAGGCTAAGTCATTTGAAATAATAAAAAAGCGTGTTTGTGAGTGGGTGGGTATATCAATAACTTCAATGTAAATAATAGAAAATCTGTTTCCTTGACTGTAGCCCAGGGTACCTGCCTCTCCACTGTGTACCTGGACCCTGCCCTACTACCTGCCCCACCTGCCTGGAGCAAAGTGCTCCGTGACACCACTAACTTCCCCTAACTGGAATATCCCTTTCCCTCCTCCCTCTCTTTCCTCTACATCTCTACCCTCATTTAAATCCCTAAGCTTTGTTGATTAACCGTTTAAAACATCCTTTTAATCCAACCATTTTTTCACAGTGTATTTTCACTGCTGACTGTCTATGGGAAACCGCCTCACCTTTTTGTCAGAATGTCAGCGATCATGGCCTGATTTCCCAGTCAGTTCAGGCTTGCATCTGACCACACTACCCTCCGCTCTGCCCCACGATGTTTTCTAAACAATACATTTTATCCTGCTGCTTCCCAGCTTCAAACTGCTCAATGACTTGCAAATTCTCAGACACGAAGCCCAGATCAGCCCAGAGCTTTACCCTGTCCACCGCAGTGTCAGGGAGGTTGCCATATGCTAGATGGAGTAGAGAGGTCAAGACAGGAAGACAGCCTGCAGTGAGCTGACAGAGAAATCTACATAGGGAAGCAGAAATGATGATGATAGACACCACCTTCAGGAAATTGGGCAGGAAAGAAATACGGAGTAACTAAAAGGCATAAGGTCGCTTTTTGGTTTTTGTCTTTTCCTCTTTAACATGGGAGAAACTTATTCTTGTTTACATGCCTAGCAAAAAGCAGCACTGGAGAAAACACTTGATGTTACATTAATGAAAGGGAATAATGAATTAAGGAAGGCTTGGTAGCAAAAAGAAATTAAAACGTATCTAAGAAAAGTATTTTGAAGCATCAATAATGCATAAGTATCTACAAATACATGTTTATTATAAAATATTCAAATAAGAGAAATGAGTAGAAAAAAAGTCTATGCCCACATTCACTCCATTTTCTACAACCCTTAATGTTATTGATATCTTGAAAGTAACCATACTTCAGTGTGTACCTCTTCAAATATTTGGGTGTATGCATGCATAGGTGTTCACATTTTTACATAAAGTAGGTCACAACAGTGCAATGTTTTTGCAGTTTGCTTTTATATAATGTATCCTTGACTTGCTTCCATATCACTACACGTGACTCTAATTATATTCTTATCAGTTTAATTATAGCATCAGCTGCATAATTATACTACTTTAGTTATCAATCACATTTTAAATTTATTTTAATAAGCTTTTAATTTTAAGGTAGTTTTAGATTTACCAAAAAAATTACGGAGAGAGTGCAGAGACGTCTATACAGCCCACATCAAACTTCTATTATTAACGTTTTTCATTCGTTTGGTGCTTTTTGTTTTACAATTAATGAATCAATACTGATACATTATTAACTAAAACCCATACTTTATTCAGATGTCCTTAGTTTTTCTCTAGTATCCTCTTTCTGTTTTGTAAAATGCATATACAATAATATATTTTACATTGGGTTTTCGTGCCGCTATCGGCTCTTCCTGTCTGTCACAGTTTTGCAGGTCTTCATGTTATTGATAACCATGAAAGTTCTGGGAAGTACGTGTTAGGTATTTTGTAGAATGCCCCTCAGTTGGGATTTGTTTGATGTTTCTCTCGTGATTAGACTGAGGTTGTATGTTCGGGAGAATGCCACAGCGGAAAAGTGCCATTTCTATCACACCATATCAATGACGTATTATCAACAAGGCATATTGCTGTTGATTTTTACCTGGATCACTTGGCTGGGGTAGTGTTTGTCAAACTTCTCCACTGCAAAATTACTCTATTTTTTTCAATGTTCATATGGTGGATCGGTTAGGGTTCTCTTAGGACAGAACTAATAGGATAGACAGATACGTATTTATATATATAACGGGGAGTGTATTAAGCATTAACTTACATACTCACAAGGACCCACAATAGGCTGTCAGTGAGCTGAGAAGCAAAACTGAAGAACTTGAAGTCCAATGTTGAAGGCCAGGAAACACCCAGCATGGGAGAAAGATGTAGGCTAGGATACTAGGCCCGTATCTCCTGTCATGTTCCTGTGCCTGCTTTATATTCGCTAGCAGCTGATTAGACTGTGGCCACCAGATTAAGGCTGGGTCTGCCTTCCCCAGCCCACTGATTCAAATGCTAATCTCCTTTGCTAACACCCCACAGACACACCTTGGATCAACACCCTGCATCCTTCAATCCAATCAAGTTGAAACTTAGTATTAACTAACACAGATGGCAACCTTTGGAAAGAGGTCCCTATGCACAGCCCATACTTAAAAAACAAAACAAGGAGTTATGCCCAATCTCACTGAGGGCAGAGAATCCACATAAGCTAGTTGGACTTCTTCTGACCAGGATATTTATCTATTTTCCCATTTATTTACACATCATTTATTGTTAGTATGAATTCATAGGTATTTATACTTTGAGTTATAATCCAATACTACCGTATGTTTTTCTGTTGCTCAAATTGCTATAGCTTTCATTGAGAGCTCTTTCAGCTGATTTCTTTGTGTCTGACATAACCCAATCACTGAGCGGTTTGGGGTATATTTGTTTTGCTTTGCTTTGCTTAGCTCTTCCTTATGTCAACACCACATCCTCCCTACCCTCAGAGATCTTGGAGTATAGTTAGATCCTTTTGTCACTTTCTGCATTCTATCCAGGGATGCCCTTGACTTCTAAATAATTGTTTTTTTAAAATTTGCATATACTAAGGAACACTTTGTATGTTTTATAGTTCAATTGGTTTTGACAAATGTATAGTATTGTGTCAAAAATTACATTATCATATAGAACATTTTATGTATCCTAAGCAATGCTCTGGGCTTTACCACTCTCTCTCCTACCTTGAAACCCTGGACACAAGTGATCTGTTAACTATCTCTATAATTGTGCCTTTTCAAAATGTCATGTAAACTAAATAATGCAGTATGAAGGCATGGCCTTTTCAGCCTGGTTTATTTCACTTAACAGTATGTACTTTAAGACTTAGCCATGTCCTTAGGTGGTTTGATAACTCCTTACTTTTTATTGTCGAAAAATATTCCATTGCATCAAACTATAATTGTGTGTTTATTTCCCTAATGAAGAACATTTTGGTTGATTCTAAATTTGGCTATTATGGATATAGCTACTATAAACATTTACCGGCAGTTTTTTTGTGTGGTCATGTGTTGAAAAAAACATTCAATAACTACCCAGAAGCATGACTGCTGGGTCAAATGATAATACTATGTTTACCTTTGTTAGAAACTGCTAAGGTGGGTCTTCCAAAGCGACTATATCACTTTATAATACTATCATCAATGAATGAGATTTCCTCTTGTTCTGTATCATCAGCAATTTATATGTTTGGTTTTTTGGATATTAGCCATTCTAATAAGTGCATACCTAGTTGTTTTAAATTTGCAATTCCTTAATGACAGATTATTAGAGTGTATTTTCATGTGCTTATTTGTATATCATCTTGGGTAAGATGTCTGTTCAGATCTTTTGCCCACTTTTAAATGAGGATGTTTGTTTTTGTAGTGTTGACTTTTAAGAAGTCTTTGTATATTCTGCATACCACTCCTTTATCAGATTTTTACTATGCAAACATTTTTTTCCCCAGCTTGCGACTTCTGTTTTCATTTTCTTAACTTGTCTTTTGCAGAACAGACATTTTTAGTTTTCATAAAGCCCAACATCGAACTTTTCTTCCATGGATTATACTTTTGGTGTTAAAGCTAAAAGCATAACCAAACCCATGTTCACATAGATTTTTCTCATGTATTTCATTCTAGAATTTTTTAGCTTTATAATTTACAGTTAGATCTGTGATCTGTTTTGAGTTGATTATTGTGACATGTGTAAGGTTTGTTGCTAGGTTCTTTTTTTTGCATACAGATGTATAACTGCTTAAGTATCATTTGTTGAAAAGATAATTCTTTCTCCATTGAGTGTCTTTTCACCTTTTTCAAAGACAGCTGACTGTATCTGTGTGTGCTATTTTTAGACTCTCTCTTCTCTTCCACTGATGTATATATCTTACTTTAACCAATACCATGCTGTCTTGATTATGATAGCTATGTACTAAATCTTAAAACCAGGTAGCATGAGCCTTCAAACTTTGTGTCTCTTCAGTATTGTCTTGCCTATTTTAGGTCTTTTACCTTTCAACATAGACTTTAGAATCATTTTGCTAAAAGCTATTAAATACAATTTTTATTTTATTGCTTTTATTTTTAATCTATGTATTCAGTTGACATCAAACAATATTGAGTCTTCCAATCCATGAATATGGAACATTTCTCCATTTACTTAGATCTTCTTTTAGTCTTTTATCAGTATTTTATAGATTTATATACCTACATATATATATATATATATATATATATATATATATATATATACTCTGTATATATTTACATGTAAGTAATTCATGTTTTGGTGCTAATGAAAAAGATTCTGGTGCTACTGTGTTGTTCTTTTTTAAAATTCTGAAATGTTTGTTTGTGGAATATAGGAAAGAAAATTATTTTATATATTAACCTTTTATCCTATTGATTTTACTGATCCTGGTAGTATTCATATTTTTTAACATTTCTCCATGGCCAACCACATCATCATCTACAAATGAAGATATTTTATTTTCTTTCTTTCCAATCTATAAACTTTTCCCTTCTTTTTCATATTACATCAACTAGTTTTTTTCAGTAAAATGTTGAACAGGAATTGTGAGAGAGGGTATCTTGGCCTTGTTTCTAACCTGAGCAAAAACACTTCTGGTTCCTCACAATTAAGTATAATGCAGGATTTTTTTGTAGATGTTGTTTATTAAATCAGTTACTTTTTAAGGTGACATAACCCCTAAGAAGCTATGAATTCAGATGATGGATATTATTGGTAGATATTAATTCCAGTTAATTATTCTGAAATTATTCCTGTTATCCTTTACCTCAATTTAGAAGTTATGGTTTTAGTAAAAATAGATCTTGATTTACTTATATGTGGAAATATTAGCAAAAACAAAATAATCAGGGAACTGGAAGTTGAAAAAAATAAAAATAAAACTGGCAATAAAGTAATGATATTGAGGGGACGTGTTCTCTTTCTGGGTCCATGAGGGGACATAGTTTTAAGGGCAAGAATTTCCCAGCACCATGCCCCCCTCCCATCTCTCTCCATCTGTGAGATTTAACAGTTTATATTTGAATTTCATGGGCACGGGAAGAAACTAAGAGTCAGTCACCCCAGCAGAAGTTTAAAGGAGCTCCTTTTATTGGCCAGAGGAACTTGGGAAGGTGAGAATGTCTCTCAGGATAAATTCCCCTGTTCCTTTACCCACACCAGATTTCCAGCTCTCTGGAATCCCCTCCCACATGGTGGGAGCTCCCTTTCCCCTCTGGGATTTCCCCTCTGGAATTCCCTTCCACACTTTTCATGGAAGTCTTTCTCTTCTCCTTTCCATTTCTTTTTTCTACCTAAATAAAATCACCTTTCTGCAACACTTCTTGGGTCCGATATTTACTTTTACAAGCATAGGGTGCACCTGCAGTGGTCCTATCACTTATTCTTTAAAAGATTTGAGGCCAAGAACCCAGAGCATTCTCTCAGGGGAGCTGTGTCTCACTGGCACCCAAGAAAAAACCCGGTTACAGAATCAACTTTAGGAAACAAAGTACTGGGAAAAGTGAAGGAGACTGAGGTGAGATAACCTTTAGGTAACTGATGAATGTTGATGGGAAGAGATTGGAATTACTCTAATTTGCTATAACCACAGTTGAGTTAAGGGGAGTCAATATCAGTACATCATAAAACTAGAAATGGTCTAAATATTGACTAATATTACATGCATACAAAAATATCTGTAAACATATATACTACTCTCAGAAAGCAACATATCAACAAAACAATCAGGGAAGCGATCTTGAAAAGTTTCGAGAAATTATGGAAAGGTAAATAAAAATTCACTGTAATATAATTCTCCAAGGAAGATACTTACATGGCTGAAAAACATATGAAAAAAAGCTCAACACCACTGATCATTAGAAATGCAAACCAAAATCACAATGAGCTACCACCTCATGCCAGTCAGAATGGCAATTATTAAAAAGTCAAGAAACAATAGATGCTGACGAGGCTGTGGTGAAATAGGGACACTTTTACACTGTTGGTGGGAATGTAAATTAGTTCAACCACTGTGGAAGACAGTATGGTAGTTCCTCAAGGATCTAGAACCAGAAATATCATTTGACCCAGCAGTCCCATTATTGGGCATATACCCAAAGGAATACAAATCATTCTGCTGTAAAGACACATGCACACATATGTTTACTGCAGCACTATTTACAATACCAAAGTCATGGAACCAACTCAAAATGCCCATCAATGATAGACTGGACAAAGAAAATGTGGTACATCCACACCACAGAATACTATGCAGCCATAAAAAGGAATGATATCATGTCTTTTGCAGGGACATGGATGACGCTGGAAGCCATCATCCTCAGCAAACTAACACAGGAACAGAAAACTAAATGCCGCATGTTCTCACTCATAAGTGGGAGTTGAATAATAAGAACACATGGACATGAGGAGGGGAAAAGCACACACTAGGCTGAGGAGAGGGAACTTAGAGGATGGGTTAATAGATGCAGCAAACCACCATGGCACACGTAGACCTATGCAACAAACATCTGCCTTCTGCACATGTATCCCGAAACTTAAAATTTAAAAAGAAAACCCTAAAAGAAAAATTTCACTGCCTATCACGAATTATTATTCATACAAGAGGTATGCTTTCTTTTCTAAAAGTTCATCAATGCACACAATCTCCATAAGGACTTTCAAAAATGGATGCAAATTTTAATTTATCAGGTTTAATTTTCCCAGATGATCTTAAACTATTCAAGCATAAACTTTAATGTTATGTGGCTTTTCAAGAATATCTGGCCTGTATATGCATTGTGCTTCCATCATAGAACCTAATACTGATTTACAATTGATGCTTTGATACCAGTATTCATAACACAATTATTAAAATATTAAACTTGGACTAAAATTGGTAACATGTCTAAAACATTTGGAAGCATGTTTGTATTAAGTGAGATTTTCATTTGCAGGGCATTTGCTCTGGAAATCACTGAAAACAGAGTCATTTCTGAGAGCAGAATCCTATAATGGGTGAAGGGAGTTTCCTTATATAATTATGTTTATAAGATATCAAATGGAAAATGAGTCTTTTTGCTGTTTCATTTGTTATTGTGAAAGCCTTGACTTCAAAATGCTATAGGCTTTGAAAAATTTCCAAACCCTAAATAATCAGCATGCCTGCCTGACATATAAACAATAACACTGAATAATTAGATATATTGTACACTCAATGAAAAAGGAAAATAACAGACATAAGTAAAATCAATGATAATAAGCTATATTTCAAGTAAAACCTTGCAGGTGAATTTATGAAGAGAAGCAGCAAAAACAATAACAAAAAGACCCTCACATCAACATTGAGCTTTTATAATTAAAGCTCTGCATGTTTTTCTAAATAACAAGACTAATCTGTAAGTTCTGAATATTTTTGAGGCACAAAATGAATAAAATGGACATACCTAGCCTAACATTTTAAAATTATTCAAAGTATTGCCAATAACTGAAGACAGTAATCATAAACAAAAGCCATAGAGTTTCAAAGTTTAAGGAAATTAGGCTTTAAAAGTAATAAACTATTTTCTGATAGTAAGAATAATGAATTCAATTATTACTGTCTTACTTTTTGACAAGGAGAGAGACATCAATGAAGCCAAGTGAGTTTTACAAAATTACAGGCAGGTGGTGGCCACTTGGCCAGGAGGATAATGTAAATTTCTTGATTCATTTCAAGAGTTGTTTGCTTTTCCCTCTACTACAAAGTTTATTTCAGAGACATTTTGTTATCCCTTGGAATTATACTTGGAACTGAGTCCATTTAGCAGAAAAGTGAATTACACTTATCTTAAAATAAACAATGAGTGTCATACCATTGACAGCTTATTTTAAACTCAATGCCAATTTTAAAACACAATTTAATAGGCAATCAAAAATTACCAAGGATTTCAGTGGAGATACACAAATAGAGTTTTGTGTTAAATAAACATAAGGCAATGTGAATAACAAAAGCATTGCTTACTATGATGGACAGATTTATTATTGACAAGAATCAAATTATTGAAGAGAGCTTATAGGGGAAGCCTATAACTATCTAAATTTCCAATAAAACTCCACAGCAACTAAAGAAAAACTGATGGAAGAATTTAAGTTGAACTTGGATTAAATGCTTACATGTATCCTAATGTCGGCAACAAGATTATGGAAATAAATGTTTGTGGTTTTCAGTTTTCTTATTAATTTAGAAATATGCCATTTTCTGCTTTGCATTAGCAAGGAAATACAGTGCATTTGCTGGATATTGTTGTAATATATCAACAACAGTCAGCAAAAGCTCTAGCTATAAATACCACTATTATACATGAAGGCAGAAGGGAGCCTGTTGTATACTGAAGGTTCTAGTTGGTGATTATACACACTTAAAGCCTCTTGACTGATGAATAACCACCCTACATGAGAAGGCACTCCTACTGGAAGCTCACATATAATGGTGTTAGAGAAAAGTTACACCTGATAGGCAATTCCGAGCCACTCAGTTAACTCTGTTGTCAAAAAATGACATGCCCCAGTTTGATCATCCCTTCATCCAACAAAACTTAGTACTAAACAAATAATTTTAACAGGGATTAATATTTTAATCTATATATAGAATTTAGCAAAACAACAACTTGAGTTTTGTTGTATGAAATATATTAAAGACTGAATATAACTTTCTTAATGTCTGCAATAAATCTGGAAACAACAAATCTAGACATCCTCTTAGTTTGTAACTTAAATGAGTTTAATTAGAAATTAAATAGTTGGACAGATAAAGTAAGGCAAAAATACTGTAATTAATTGGGAAATATTTGATAGCAGAGGTGAATGGTGGCTACTCAAATAATTAAATCTACATTAGGAGGAGGTTTAACTTTGGTGATAAAATAGGAGCATAAAATATACCTAATATTTAATATCAGCAATTAGATTTCATATATTTTTATAAAGTGATTAAATTGGTGCTATTAATATAAACCGAAGAGTGTATTGTAAAATAACTCTAAAAAAAAGATGCATTGCAAAGACTGAAAACGGTGTTATTTGACAAAACAAATAACGTATAGAAATTGGCTTATTTTATTTGTAGCATCTCAGTATAATTTTATCTAATAAGAGGTGCATAGAGGGTAAATAAATGCAGAAATATCACAAAGCAAAGTAACTTCCTAGAACAAAGCCAGTTTTTCAAGGTTCTTATTGAAAATAATAATGAAATGAAGATAGATATATATGTAATCATATATGTATATATTGTAGATTATTAGTGATTATTTAGAAAAGGTCTCACAAACGTTTTAGGATATGAAAGTACCTAACATCCTTAGAGAGGCTATCATGTTATATGCAATCAATATGTACTCTAATAAGACGCACACATTTAGTTGCAGTACTATGTAAATAGCAATAATCTCCCCTTAGAACAGGACATGATATTTCATGTTTTCCATTCTTCATATCAGAGCCTGAAAAATGCCCGAACCCCTAACAGACACATTCAATAAATATTTGGTGAATGAATAAAAAAATACTTTATCATATATTTTACTTAAATTTCAATACAGTAAGAAGAATTTACAAGAGTTAGCTTCCATTATTTTCAATTAAAGATGTCATGTGGCCTTTATGGCAGGTATGCCTTTTCAGAACATATAGCCTGTAATTCTATAATAAACTCAAAAACAATTTTTATATCAATGTCTGAACCTGGGAACTCCATTATCATAATTGTATTTTAGATGAGAGTTCAAAATCTGCTTGAGATTTAGTTATCTCTTTGGATTTTCTTGGTGTCCAGAATCAGAATAGAACCAAGATTCCTCGTCATGTCTCCAACTCGAGAGGAGGAATTTTCTAGTCCTTGTCAACTGAGTGTGCTACATTTATTCCTGGGCCCATGTAGGCAGCTTAGATTCAGCTTTTTGCTTGAAAACACTTATAAATCTTACTGCCTGGTCATGCCACAGGAGCATTGACATCCAAGCGCCCGGAAGAGCTCAATACATGCAAAACTATACTTAATAAATTCAACTCTTGTTAGTTATGGTTATAAAGATCTTAGCAAATCAGAAAGATAAGGAAGACTTTCAAGTTGACAAAACTTACAGTGAATATAATACTAAACTGTGAAAGACTGATGAATACCTGCTAAGGTTGAGAACAAGATAAGGATGCCTGTTCTCACCATTTCTATTCAACATTAGGCGGAGGGCTTAGGGAAAATAATAAGGGAAGAAAAAGAGATAGAGGCATGCATACTGGGAAAAACGAAACTGTATTAACATATGTTATAATTAGCTATTTAGAAAATCTCAAAAGGGCTACAAAAAAGCTAAACTGATTAAACATATAATTTCAAAGGTCATAGAATGCCAGGTCAATATATATATAAAATATACATATATATACATATACCTATATGTATATTATATATATAACACCCTTGTTTATGAACTAAAAATAACTGAAAATTGAAATTAGAAAGCATAATACCATTTGCAATTTATCATAAACATGAAATTATTCAGAATAAATCTAGTAAAATTTAAGCAAGTTTTGTGTGCTGGAAATCAAAAATCATTGATGAAAAAAGTCAACATAAAAATAAAGCAGTGGAGAGATACAGTATGTTTATGGACTAAAAGACTAAATATAATTTAAATGTTAATTCTACCCAAATTTGATTTATAAACTCAATTCAATCCCAATCAAAATCCTATCAGGAATTTTTATTTAATTAACAAGATGACTGTAAAATTTGCATGAAAATATAAACCTTTGAGAATAACTAAAACAATATTTTAAAAGAAAAAATGTGGTGGGTTCATACGGATTGATTTACAGTCACACTATGAAGCTATAGTAAGTAAGACAGGGTTGTATTGATGGAAAGTTAAAACTTAGATCAATGAAACAGAATAGAGTGTCTAAACATAGATCTACACATATATATAGTCGGCTAGTATTCTGCAATGATTGATTTCCAATGGTGAAAGAAGAGACTTTTTTACAAATGATGCTTGAGTAACTTGGTGATCTATGAAAAAAGATGAGTTTTGATCCTCATTCACCTTTCTTGTTATCAAAATATTAAGTTGAAATAGATAACAGGCCTGAATGTAGCATGTAAAACTCTAGAACTTCTAGAAGAAATATTTGAGAAAATCTTTATGAACACGGTTAAGAAAACATTTGTTAGATAAGGTGAGAAAACAGGATAAATAATAAAAATAAAAAATAGAAAAAATTGACTTTATAAAAATTAAGAACTCCTGCTCTTAAAAATCACCATTAAGAAAATTAAAAGATAATCCACAGAATGGGAGAAAATGTTTGCAAATCGTCCATCAGATAAGGAATTTGTATCCAGAATATACAAAGAATTCTTACAACTCAATATCAAGAGGCCAAACAATTTGATTAAAAAAATTAGGTAAAATATTTGAAAAGACACTTTACCAAAAATACAATGATAGAGATGAAAAATAAAAAGATGATCAACATTATTAAACATTAGGGGAATGCTAATTAAAACTATAAGGAAATATCACTATTTTTGGAACATTTAAAATAAAATTAAAGTAACAAAATCATGTTCTCACAAGGATGAACAACCAAGCTCTCATATGTTTTTGATGAAAATGTAAATTCCTGTAGCCACTTTGGAAAACAGATTAGCACTTTATGTTATAAATTCATATATGCACTTACTGTATGAGCAATTCCATTTATAGAGTTTTACCAAGGAAAATGAAAATATATGTCTATATAATATCTGTACATGAATACTTATAGAAATTTTTTATGGAACCACCCCAAACTGAAAACAAGTATAGTGTCCATTAATTGGTAAATAAATAAACTCATTGGGGCATATCCATATAATGAATTGCTACTTAACAACAACAACAAAAAGTAATAAAGTACTAATACATATAAAGACAAGACTGATTTTAAAAGCCATTATGCTGAGTAAAAAAGTTAGATTTAAAAAGCTTCTTCATGTATGATTTCATTTATATGAAATTCTAGAAAGCACAAAAACAAGACCAAAAATTCATTTAAAGAATCCCAGTCAGGAATTCAAGATTAGCCTGGCCAACAAGGTGAAATCTCATCTTTACTAAAAATACAAAAAATAGCCAGGCATGGTGGTGGACACCTGTAGGCCCAGCAACTTGGGAGGCTAAGGCAGGAGAATCACTGGAACCCAGAAGGCAGAGGTTCCAGTGAGCTGAGATCGTGCCACTGCATACCAGCCTGGACAACAGAGTGAGACACTGTCACCCCCCAACCCCTGTCCAAAAAAAGGTTCAGTAGAAAGGAATTGACTCTGAAGGGGAGCAACAGAGGAGTTTCTGGTTGGGATTGTTTTAAAGTTTGAATGTGATAAGGCCTATGTAACTATGCTTTTACCAAAACTTGTTGAATTGTTTAAGTAAAATTAGTGAACGTCACCTTCTGAAATTCTACTACAATAAAGTTGAATAAAAAGACACTTCCAAACCTATATTTTTGAGAGCCTATTTCTGAGTCATAAGTCCAACAAAGTTACCTTATATGGTTCTCGTTTGTCATGCAATCTCACCTCCTTCCATTTTTTCACAACTTCTATGAGTTTCCATCTCCATTTCTTTTCTGTGTGAACTCCCAGCACTATTCACAATTTTTATAATTCTCCACCATGTTAATTGTAAGAATTTTGCATTAGCTCAATTTACCATGTTCCAAATACAGATGCTCTGTTTTATGGTGTACATGTATTAATATATATTAACATATTATAATATTTTGTGCATATATGTAAATTCTCATGACAAAATTTTGAGTAACATAAAAGGATAGGAAGAGCAAAGTGAAGATCTACCTTTTTCCCTCCAATCAAATCATTCAACTGGGGGCAACTGCTGTTTTAATACATAGTGTCCTGAACATTTGCATAAATAGGGCAATTGTATGGTAGGACAACATATCTTTTGTCACATGGCACTATGTCTCAGGGAACTTAACATGTCAGCTTATATAGATAGATTTCAATCTTATGATTGTGACATGTACACAACAGAGCAAATATACTGTAATTTGTTTATTCATTTCTCTATTGTTGAACACTTAGGAGTTTTCCAATTTTGGTAGTTTCCATTGCAGTGCCAAAACAGGTCCTATTAGATACTTATTTCTAAAGCTAGTGGTGAAAGTACAGGTATTACATCTTGGGCTCACCTCTTATCTAAGTAAACAGCCTATTACTTACTAGGTAGCTGCTATTCCTATATATGAATAAAAACACATCATAGAAATCGACAAGAAAACCCTTCTTCTTAAACACTAGATGAGATTGCTTCAAGCTTTCATTGCACACTTTCTTAAAAATCCTCCTCAGGATTTTAACGGATTACTTGTAGGCTTAGAATTTTGTGGTCACCCTCCTCCTACCCCCCCAATTTCCTCTGATTTAACTTAGTTTCAAAATTATGCAACTGTTCTGTGTGTAGGGTTCTTTTTCTAATTAATTTGTCCAGTCATATAACAAACATAGCATTTTCCTTAGTGTTCATAAAAACAAAATTCTTATATATCCTATGTGTGTTGTAAGAGAACTTACTCAGGTTTTCAAGAGCCCGAAAAGTATGTATAACTGACCATTGTCGCACTTCAAACACCTAAAGTTGTGTATTAGCCATCCTCCTTAAAATCATAAAGTCCCTTGGCCTGGTCTGGATTCTAGCTTCAGTCTGCTGTCATCTGTTGCAAACTGCATCTCTACTTCTCTTTCTTATTTATTCTTCACCTCTTTTGTCTCTTCTCTGTTTCAGAAACAACAATAACAACATATTTCTCTCACTGTTCTACACAAAACATTTCAGCCCCCCTCGGCAAAACTGTCTAACTACAAATTTAGGATCAGCACACTTTGCAAACTCAAGCACTGAGCTAAAATGTAAGTGTTTGAGTAGTAGCCCATATGTAGTGGCCTACAAATATTGACCATTTGTAATGGCCTCACACGATTTAGTAGACAGAGATGGTGTCCTCTTCGATCTCTATCTGTTTGAGGAACCATAGTCTAAATAATAATGTACAGTCATGTTGAGATGGACTACCACATAATGGAAGAAGGTTGTGGGAACACTGAGCAGGGTAGGATTAATTCTGCTTTGAGGTATTCCCAAAGACTGCCAAGGGGAGGCTATACCTGAAGATAAGTCACATGAGTCACAGGTAAGGATGGTTTTCTATGAAAGGTAGAAGCCCTGTAACTTTGGGGAGGAAAACACTCTGGGAGACATCTGCTACCCTGCTGATCAAGACTCTACTCAGTAAAAGTTCACTAGTTTTTTTTTTTTTTTACTTGAACAGTAAATCATCAGCATAATGTATGTGGGCCCTACTATTCACAGCAAGTGCACATTACTCTTCAGGTAGACCAAAAGCACAGGAAAAGCAGAAATAGTGCCATTGTCATTATATACCTACATTATATTACAATCCTTAGCTTCTATTTTTGAAATACTTTTTTCTGTCAACACCAGCAGTGAAAATGAGACTATATGCACAGGTTAAACATGCTTCAAAGAGCTACAAATCTGGAATCTTTTAGGAATCTGGTAACAGAAATAATAAAAATTTCAGAACTGAGAATAATTTCAGTTGTCTATTTGATCAGGAGTCATGACACAGAAAGGAAAAAAGGAAGGTAAGATGAAGGCATATGTCCAGACGGAAGAGAAGCGGCACATGCCTACCACTCCCTCTCTGCCCAAAGTGCCAACATCGCTTATTAAATAAATCACATTTTACTTATTTATAGAAAAGGATACTCTTGAGCTAGGAACTCCATTTCTATGATACCTGGAAACAGAATAAAAACCCTAACTACAAAACTACAAGACAAAAGCGACTGTAGGAAACAAAAAATGTGAGTCAAAACATTTCAGCTGAAGACATTATTCCCTTCCAACTACCTAGGAAGTACAATAAACTGCCATAAAACTCTCCAGACTGAATTAAATATCCTCAAATAAGCATCTGAAGATAATAAAATTCAAGAAATTTAATACCAAAGTAATATTTTCATCTAATCTGTGTAGTCCCTATTCCACATCTAGGATCACATGCTGCAGTTAGTGTTTGTAACTCTCTCACTTTTTTTATTCTAATAGGATTTCTCTGCCTTTATCATGGCATTGGGAGTTTTGAAAAATTCAGGCTAGTAATTTGATAGGATGTTTCTTCATGTGAGCTTGATTGACGCGTTCTCGTGATTAGACTCTGGTTATGCAGCCACAGGTGGAATGATGCAGCAGTGATGTGGTATCCTTCTTGGGGAACCACATCCCCAACTACAAGACATCTACATGTCTCTGATTGGTGAGGTTAATTTGCATCACCAGGTCAGGGTGTCATCTGCATTCTCCACTGTTTAGTTAGTACTTTTCTCCTTGTAATGAATAGCAGTCTGTGATGAGACACTTTAAAAACATTCAAGCAGCCTGCTTCTCATCCAGCTCTTCCCAAAGATACAGTGTTCTACTGGTATTTCTTGCCTGAATTATTCTTAACCACCATGGCTGCAAATGGTATTCCATGCCACCGCTCTGTTTATTTATCCATATCTATATGCATGCATCTGTTTATTATAATAGACTAATTTCCTGCTTTATTTATTCCTTACAATCCATTGCAATCCTCATTTATTTTGGTACTCAAATTGTCCCTAGGTTTGGTCAGCAGGAACCCCTTCAAGCGATTGCCTATTTATTTTGGACATATCCCCATTGTGTTCTTGAGCACTTTCTTTCTTTCTGTCACAAAAAGGTGTTCCAGTTTCATCATGTACTTTCTTTGTCCCAGCCCTGAACCAGACATTTCTCCAAGAGGCTCTTGTTCCTTTCAGTAGGAACAGGTATTAAAAGCCATCTGGGCACAAAGTTCGCTTATGGCTCTTAAGGTATTAGTGTTTCTTTTGTGGGTAGAATTAGGAGAAAAATAATACATATATATATATATATATATATATACACACACACACACGTAGATATATATGCACACATACACACATGTGTATATATCTACATGTAAATATATATATGTGTAATATGCATACATATGTATCTGTCTCATACTAGCACTCTAACATGTTTGCTTAGCTACATTTGAGTTAGGTGCCAATTTCAACCAGAATTAGGAGAGGGAAGCAATGAAGGAGGAGGGGGAGGGAGAGAAAGTGAGATACAGAAAGAATTCCTCATGATCACTTATAAAGTAATTTCTAGAAGCAATGAGTAGGAGTGGTTGAATTTTACTTCTGGACTCTGAGCATTAACTTTTCCCATTCATATCTATGAAGATGTTTCCTTTTCAGATGCTAAGCATCAACTGGGCTTCAATGTGGGGAGGGAAGAGTTTTCGATTTATCTGCACCCATTAGCTTTTGAATGTCTTCTGGATTTTCCTATTGCCTAGAAAACCCCTACCAGGTACAGGTACCTGGCTTGTGCTCGCTTAGCCTTAGAAATAAAAATTATAAGGTAAGATTGAAAAGATAATGTTTGAATAAATGGTTTAAGAATGCCCAAACCACCCAAGAGGAAAATGAACACTGCATAGGTTATGTTATCACGCCCACAGATCACTGAGATAAGTAAGACTCCATGAGCACACCGTGAATAGTGCACTGTTCTGTGAGCAATTGATTTGCCATTTCAAGATGCCCAGCCACTCAAAGGGACTTAAATCAGGAAGGATTTCATAGGATCTATGACACAGTCTTTTGTAAAACCACTTTAGATAGTCATTTTATTTTTTTTTCATTTTATTTTTAGCAAGCACAGAACAGGTGGAACACACAGCTTAGCTGGAATGGAACAAAGGAAGATTTGATACTTTTTTAGAAGCTTTAACAAGAGAAGCTATTCTGTAATGGATAGCATCATGACAGAAAACAAGAGTACACTGGAATAAAAAGTCATCTAATGTTCATCATTAAATCTAGTGGATATGTTATGATAAGATGATTTCTAAAATCTTTTGTAGATAAAACTAGATGCCTTTCTTGATTCTGTGACTGGTATTACTCTATCATAATTTCTGAGCCCTTTACTAAAAATGTTTTACTGAACATATTAAAACATATTACATAAAAGATAGTGAGCTATGGTGCCAGATACTATGCGACCTTTCCCCCCAATATTCTGACTACTTCTCCACCTATTTATACATAGAATTTATGTGGTATAAAGAGGGGCAAATACTATAATTATTATAAAATGATTTTAAAAAATCTTTATTTGTATTTAACAAATGACTACAAAAGAACTGTGTCAAAATAAAATGTTAGAATTCCATAAGTCTTTTGTGCCTAGAAATTGCTGAGATGTAAACTTTTTTTTTATGAATGCTTTCTCCTCATCCCCGAGTTGATGAGTACTCTGCACCTTGTTCTTTGCGCTAAACACAGACAAGAGTGAGTGGTGGTAGTCCCTAAGAAATAATTAGATCACAAAGATTATTGCCTGATCTTTTATAGAAGCCTTAACCTTAAGGGGACAGTAATTCAGAGGCAGATATAAAATATATAAGGAAACAACAAAGAAGACACTCTGTAGAGCTTAGAGAGAGACTAAGAAGATTTTAGAAAGGAAGAGTGTAAGAGAAAACAGGAAAAAAAAAAAAAAAAAGAAGAGGGAGAGAGAAAGCAGGAAGCTGGCTTGTGGATCAGGGAAAGAGCCCTAAAGATGAGTCTCAAGTACAGGGACTGCAGCCAGGTGAGTGGGTAATCCTGTGTTAGAACCATCCTGAGGCTCACAGTCTTCTCACTCTGGACCAAGGTGACCATTCACTCCATTATTTGTGGAGAGGATCTGGCATTCTTTTCAACTATCTCATTTTGATTGACCAAGAGAAGTTTTCCTTTTCTTTACCCTTGCCTCATTTTTGTTTCCTGTGGACTTGTCTCAAAGCAATGCTCAGGTCTGTAGAAAGTACAAGAAAAGAAGAAACTCTGGACACTTACTAGGCTGAGGAGAGTCCAAGTTGCCAAATTTAAATTTGTTTCCGTAATTATTCTTCCACACATTACTTTCTGAAAACTTTTCTCTCCCTTATCCTTTGGGGAATCCAATTACCCTTATAATAGGGCACCAAAGTTATCCCACTTAAGTTTTGTTCCCATTTTTTAAAATTTCAGTTACTTTCTATTGTTAAACAATTATTCACTTTTTTTAACTGCAACTGATAATCAGCTTTTCACTTCATCCACTATAGTTATTGTCTAAGACACTATGTATCCTTGTTTGTTTGATTAATCTCTAGAAGTTGATTTTCACACTTTGATCTCTCTTCCATGTCTCTCCTTTGATGCTTTCCTCTACCTTTTCAAACATAGATATCTGTTTTAATGTCAGTATCTACTAATTTTAGCAACTGTGTCACTGTGGGTCTGTTTCTCTTGATTGATGCTTTTCTCTTCACTTTGTATCACATTTTTCAGCTTATTTGTAGGCCTGATATATTCTTACCAAATGCTGGACAGAGAGTTTTGACTTATTTTGTGCTCAGAAGTTAGTTAAACTTTATTCTGGGATGCAGTTATTTAGGAATAATTTGCTTGTGTTGAAGTTTGCTTTTAAGCTTGCTTGGTAAGATCAAAGCACCTTTTAGTCTAGGTAGAATTTTTTCCACATTGGTGAGACAATACCCTTCTCATTACTCTAATGGATTCAAGACTTTTCTACTCTGGTTAGTGGAAACACAAACTACTTGTGACCACATGTGAATTCTGGAGACTCTTCTGCCTTCCCTTTATAGTGGTTTGTATGCTGGCCTTGATAATTTCCTCACATACTTGTATTGATCAGTATTAATTTGAAGATTCAATAAATCTGCACATCCCTTGAGAATCTCTGAACCTCTCTGTGAACAGTTTTCCGATCTTTGTTACTCTTTGTGAATTCTTGCTTCTTTCTCTTTCCCAAATCCTCATCTCTGACATGGAGAACTGAATTTTCAATCAATCAACTAAATTTAATGATCAGATTTCTCTTCCAGAAAAGTCGTTTTTGTCAGGAATCTGGAAAGTTGAATTGGAATGGATAGGACTATTAGAAGGTACTACATTCCAGACTAAGAATTGTGAGGGCAGTAACCAGGCAGTGCAGTGAGAGTGGAGAGGAGGTAATGGATTAAACTGCTATTTTGTGGGAGGGAACAGACAAGAGTTGGTTATCAGTTATGAGCAGTGAGAGCAAAAGAGGAAGTCAGTTTGGCTCCTAGGCTCTTGGTTCAGGTGATTGGTTGAGAATATGGGCTCTTCATTAAAATAGGAAACACAGGAGAGAAAAGACAATGTTGAACATGGAGAAAGTATAATGAGTTCAGTTTTCCACATACGAAGTTTCAGATGCATGTGGGATATTCAAGGGAGTATATAGAATCAGTAATTTGGTTCCATTCAATTTTCACTAAATATTTACCACATGTCAGGAACTTTGCTGGAAACTTGGAAGTGAAGGATGAACAAGATGCAGTACCTTCCAATGATGTGGAATACAAGAGAGCTGAAGCAATATATAAAATTACGAACAATGGTTGTTGTAAATATAAAAGTTAGGAAGGGAAGATCAATAAAACAAAGGTTTTATACCCTTTCATCCATAAATAAAGCCCCAGTCCATTTTCAGAGACTTTTGACCTCCACTTAATACAACATTCAGGTTAGCCCTGACTCTCAGCCAAAGTAATTTTCTGCTTCTGCTTCAAAGTATGAGGTTAGATGCAGGGAGGGAACTGCTAAAGGCAGTTATATTTTCAGTAGTGTGAAGTGATTGCTGACAAGTTGACAAGAAACAAAATACAGAGTGCATAGCTAAGCTCAGCAATATAGGTCCTACATATATCAAGAGCTCTGTGTTTACTGCTGTATTGCAACCCAAGATGGTAATAATTTTTTACAGTGATACTTTTCCATCATTATGAAGAATTTTCATTGTGTCTATTTATTTTATGTAATAAATGTTTGATGCAAAATGAATGCTTAATAGATTTTTTTAACTTGATTCCTTACAAATACTTAGTTGACTCATGAAAACTGGTTTGAGATCAACTACAAAAAATTCTGGATGATCTCCAACCAGTATTTTTATGATATCACAAACTAGAAATACTGGGTGGAGATCATGCAGACTTCAGTAGAAAAGTTAATTAATAAAAAGGCAGGTGAGGGACCCACACAGAACTGTGAAGCTTTCTGGTGAAAGAAGAGTAGATGGAATCTTAATTTATTCACTCTATTTATAATTCATCCCCATTTCGGTAGGCCATTATTGACCATGGCCATTGTGGAAGACCTGACTTAAAAATGGTCATGATCATTTTATTTCTTCAAATTTACCATTATCTCCGTTATTCTGCATTGATTTGAGGGCTAGAATTCCAAGAAGTTCAATACAGGTGAAAAATTCAAGAGAATGAGGATGTGCTTTATGTTTAGGAATGTAAGCATGGCAGAAGGAAGGAGTTAAGCCTGGTAAAGGTGTGTATCACTTCTAATTAGCTACCGTTGATAAAGGGCCGGGTCTATTAAAAAGCCTTCAGCCTGATATCTGTTGAGAATTCTACCAATAATCAGAGGGGGCTATAGTTTGAATGTTTCCCCCAAAGTTCATGTGTCAGAAACTTAATCAGTCCCCAGTGCTACAGCAGTGAGAAGTGGGACTTTTGGAAGATGATCAGGGCATGAGGGCTCCGGACTTACACGTGAATAAATGTCATTATCTTGGAAGCAGGTTCCTGATAAAAATGATGAGTTTAGCTGCATGCCTTTCTGTTTTGTGAACACACTTTCTTGCCCTTTCCACTTCTACCTTCCACCTTCTGCCATAAGATGAAGAAATAAGCAAGCTCTCTCCACATGCTGTTGTTATGCTCTTAGTCTTCTAAACTTCCAGAAATATGAGCCAATAGATTTGTTTTTCAAATGGACTACCCAGTCTGTGATATTCTGTTACACCAGCATAAAATGGACTAAGATAGAGGGATAGAGAGGGAACCAAGATAAACGTACATACTCTGTTTATGGTATATCAAAAGAATGTGTAGATCCTTTAAAGTATACACACACACACACACACACACACACACACACACACACACATATTTTACATGAGAATTTCAAAAATGTTTAACAATACAACAGAAATCATCAGACAAAGGGTTTATCTGTGAATAAAATAATGACAAGAAATGTGTATTTCAGATAAAATATTTTACAGTGTTAAAATATTTTAAAATATTTAGGAGTAAAATATTTTAAAATATGTAACAGAGTGAAATATTTTAAAATAGAAAAAATATATAAAATATAAAATACAGGAATTTTTTTTTCTGATTGATTATGGGGCAAGAAAGGGCTAAGAAAGCATTAAAGAAACTTAAAATATTAAAGAAACAGTACAGGATGCAGTAAAACCAATTAAGATAGGAATTAAAACTACAGACTACTAAGCGATGTCAATGAAAATGTAGGAGTCTTCCTTAGGATCCAAGGGAAATGGGCAAAGAGACAATGAGAGATAAGAAAGAAAAAGATAAATATGGGGGAATAAAAATATACACCCCAGGTACACAAAAGCAATGTTTCTAAAAAATAGGAAAAGAGAATAAATGAGGAGCTATGAATAAATGAAGAGATATTTGTCAAAGTGTGAAAAATTGTGGTTAGGCAGGACGAATAAGTTGTGGAGATCTAAGTACAGAGTGGTAACTATAGTTATAAAAATAAAATTGAAGAAAGAATCTAATATGCAATATTAAAAAACTCTCTCCACCTAAGGAAATACTGATTCAGGATATCAAAGCAGATTACTGAATAAAGACAAAATAAATAAAAAGAGAATATCACCAAGATTCAAAAGACATCATCTTTTTATTTCCATCACTTCCCTATTCCAGTATTAGATACCAGGGTTCACCAGTGTTTTGAGTAATACCTATCCAAACTTCAGAAATAAAAAATTTCCTTGATAATTAAAATGTTTCAGAACATTTGCAGAGAAAGGTAATCTTGGAATTATGTTTATGAAGTCAGCATGACATTGCAGCTAAATCTCAATAAAAAATCTAAAAATGGGCCGGGCGCGGTGGCTCAAGCCTGTAATTCCAGCACTTTGGGAGGCCAAGGAGGGTGGATCACGAGGTCAAGAGATCGAGACCACCCTGGTCAACGTGGTGAAACCCCGTCTCTACTAAAAATACAAAACATTAGCTGGGCATGGTGGCACGTGCCTGTAATCCCAGCTACTCAGGAGGCTGAGGCAGGAGAATTGCTCGAACCCGGGAGGCGGAGATTGCGGTGAGCCGAGATCATGCCATTTCACACCAGCCTGGGTAACAAGAGCGAAACTGTCTCAAAAAAAAAACAAAAAACAAAAAAAACACAACAAACAAATCTAAAAATGTATGCCAAAAAGCACCAAATAAAATATCAGCAAATTGAATTAAGCATTACATTAAAAATCATAGTCCATGACCAAGATTCATAGCAACAATTTGAGGATAGTTTTGTTAGCATATTTCATCATATCCTATTACTAAATAAATACCACAATATTATTTCTGAAGATACCAAAATACACTTGAAAATATTAACATTTCTTAATTTCAATGTGAGATGTTGATCACCACCTGTGGAGATCTGTCCTGCAGACCCTGACTCAGTGACAGATGAATAAAATACACTCTCACACCCAGTGCAGTGATTTGAATGGGCTAGGGATGGTCATCGTCTGCTCTCAGAGGATGACTGCAGCTAACTGACCAGGAGTTCCTGTTCCCCTCACATTTATTCAGTATAGATTTGATAACAGAGGTTCTGATTCAACAAGCTTGTAGATATTTAACATGCTTAAAAGAGTGGTTTTACCAATGATAAAAGGTCTTGGTTGGGGTCCCAGAGTAAACACTATTAATGAGAATAATTCCCCTTCGACCTCCCCATGAGAGGACCATCCAGCACAAAGTTTACATGAGTAAATGGAATAGAGACAAAGAATTGTGGGGTAAACAGACTTAACTGGGGAAGCTTTTATTTTCCTTAATCTACCCTATGACTTAAGGCCCTAATCTAAGAACTGGCTGCCTTCAGCCAGGCTCACTGAAACCTTTCAGCCTTCTAAAAGGTTTAAGATGATAATCTATAACCTCCCTATATTTCCCTTAATATTTTGGCAGCCACCCTGAGTGAATCCCAACCCAATGAGTTTAATAAAGTAAGAATATGGTATGTCTTGACGTAATAACTACAAACACATATGCAATCCATGTACACAAAAGAACATACACACACATCTATAAAACATGTATGTGGCTATGTGAAGACAGATAAACATTGTCCTAACTGGTGAGAAACCTGATGCATCCTCATTAATAAGGAAACAAATTACATGTGTATATTATAGCCATTAGCACTTTTTTAAAGTACTGATTAATACTGCAGAAAACATAATAGGTAAAAACTTTAAAAAGAAGAAACAACATCATTACTAATTGATGAATTTGGATTGAAGAAGTTGAAAAATTTTAAAAATCAATAAAAAAGTGTTAAAAACTTTCAGTAAGGTTTTGGGAAAAAATTAATGTACAAAAAGATATAAATAAATGTATATAAATGACTAGTCAATTAGAAAATATAACATTTATACTTAACACTTATACCTTTAATACCGAAATTAACACAGACTTTTACTTTTATACCTTTTTTTCCTATGCATAGAACTAAATATCATTTTTTTTAAAGCCCTCAGCTTTTCTTTATCTATACATTTATAATTAGCTAAGCCAAAATGCCAGTTTATATATTTTTTTTCTTTTTTTTGACTCAGATAATCTGGTTCTTAACTTGTTATCAAAGAGCAAATTTCAGGAAACAGAATGATATGGTTTGGCTGTGTCTCCACCCACATCACATCTTGAACTGTAACTTCCACATTCCCACACATCTCATCATAGAAAATAACGAGAGCCGATGGTTTTAAAAAATGAGCGTTTGTCTGCACAAGCTCTCTTTGCCTGCTGCCATCCATGTAAAACGTAACTTTCTTCTCCTTGCATTCCACCATAATTGTGAGGCCTCTCCAGCCATGTGGAACTGTGAGTCCAATTGAATTTCCTTCTTTTGTAAATTGTCTTTAATAGCCCTGAGGACAAGGCCTAATACATGGACATATTTGAAAAATAAATGTAATAGAATTATCTATTTTATCTGCTATAAATACAGTTTACAGTCCTAGTAATTACATATTTTCTTAGTGCATACATTTATAGATTAATGGGGCAGAACTGTAATATATAAACTATGTACATAGTATACATATGTATACACATACACGCACACACACATACACACACACACACACACACACACACACACACAAAGAATATTTTCTCCTCCAAAAGAATAGAAAAGTTATTGGCAACGTTACAAATAACTTGCAAGTTGGAGTCACATGCAAGATTAAAAAAAAAATTCTAAGAGTTATAAAGAATAAAAATATTTTGAAGATGTTCTGTTATTAGAAAACCAAATGCCTAAATGATGCTTATGCAACTTATCTCTTTAAGCCTGTCCAAGCTTAATCATCAAATGTATAATTAGAATGCAGCCATTAGTTCTTTGTATTCATCCTTCAAATTGGCCAACGAGCTACACAGAGAAAAGAGCATAATTTTATTTACTTTCAAGAAGAATGTTTTTGTAATCCTCCTTTGCCCTCACTTTTGTGTGTAAATATTTATCCTTTCTCAAGTCCAGCAACAGATATTACATTTTCTCTGTTATGCCAGTTTAATCTATCTAGAGGGAGTTGTTTCCTAACAGGGGCAGGTTGAATATCTCTTAATCAAAAAGCTTGGGACCAGAAATGTTTCTGATTGTGGATTTTTTTAATTTTTGGAATATTTGCATATGCATAATGAGATATCTTGGGGATGGGACGCAAGTCTAAACACAAAATTTATTTACATGTAGCCTCATGTTAATTTTAATTTTCTCTTGAAAGCACTGAATAAACTGTGTGTTGTACACCAGCGCTTCGGCTGTGATGCAGAGAGTGAGGTCAGGTGCAGAATGTTGCACTTGTGGCATCATATTGGCACCCCAAAAATTTTGAATTTGGGAGCGGTTTGTATTTCATATTAAGGTTGCTAATCTTTGCCACAACTCTACAGAAACTAAACCATACTTCTATTATTAGGTTGGTGCAAAAGCAGTTGCGGTTTTTGGCAATGGCAAATACCGTATTTGTTTTTGTGGCAACCTAGTAACTACAGTTTTATTATCCTCCTCATTTGACACACAGAGAAGAATATATTATACTTCTGATATCATCTTCCACATGGCCAAAATACTTAGGAATTTCATGTTTTCCTTTTTCTCAAAGCAAATGCATTTGTGCCCAAAATTTACAGTGACTGCATAGCCAGCAATGTTAACCTTGATATTATCTTACCTTTTAAAATTTTTTCCAATTTTAAACTGAGTTCAAAAAAAAAAAATAAACTTGGCTGCCTAAAAATTCAAAGAGTAAATGAGAAGTAATATGATATTGCACACTTTAAAATACTTAAAATTAGTCTTCTACTGTTACTTTTTAGCACAAAGCAAAAGTGACAATGTTTTTTCTTTGAATAAGTCATAAAGTTTTATATTTTAATAACATTGAAAAGCATTTTCTCATTTTTCTCAACAATTTTATTGTAAAGCGTTATTTTATTTTATATATAAAGAGAAATATATAAAAGATCATGTGACTTTATGGAAACCTCAGAGACAGTGTATGATATATTTTACGTTTATATTTTATACTACAAAACCAGTGGCTTTTGTGTTCAAAATGACATTTGATTAGCAAGAAGAAATGGCAATTTTACTATTACTTATCTAGAATAGTAGCATATTCCAGATAAGTAAAGGAGAATCAGCCACATCTTTAAAATCACCAACTAGATTTGCATCATAAAGAGAAATTAGGGAACTAAAAAGGAAACATGAGCCTTGTCTTTCCAGATTGAAGGTGGGTAAGTATATACGGACTGATATAACGCTGTTTTACAACAGTTTCTCTAGGGCAAATTGAGACACCAGCGGCCAGCATATGAGTTGTGACTGAATTATTCAAATTGTTCCTAATAATGGAATCAGGTTTCTGTCATGTTCTTGTGTCTCTGCTTTAATTATAAGACATTTGATTATCTTCTATATTTTGTATTTATATCAGAAAGTATTTTCTGTTGTTTGTTTTTTTTTTGATGGAGTTTCACTCTCGTTACCCAGGCTGGAGTGCAATGGCGCGATCTCGGCTCACCGCGACCTCCGCCTCCTGGGTTCAAGCAATTCTCCTGCCTCAGCCTCTCGAGTAGCTGGGATTACAGGCACGCGCCACCATGCCCAGCTAATTTTTTGTATTTTTATTAGAGACGGGGGTTTCACCATGTTGACCAGGACGGTCTCGATCTCTTGACCTTGTGATCCACCCTTCTCGGCCTCCCAAAGTGCTGGGATTACAGGCTTGAGCCACCATGCCCGGCCTTAGAAAGTATTTTCTTAATTTTCAAATAGTATTAATATATTTTACTATTAAAAAGGTTTTGCCCAAAAATCCATTTTAATTCAGCTGAAAAATAAACTAGTAAAATATAATAATATGCTAATAAAAATAGTTTGCATTTTGCTTTTCTCTTGTAGGTGTACATGGTCTTTTAAAGACAGAAAAAAACTTGCAACTATATATTATTTTACAATTGTATTATATTGCCAACTCTTTCTGTTTCATTTTCTGCCTTGGTAATATTACCACATCTGTTACTTCCTTGTACTTTCAGGTTGAATACATTCATATCATTCATGATGATGGAGAATAGCTCATTGCCTATAATAATTGCTCACTAAATGTTAGGTGTGATGGTTATACTGATTGTCAGTATTTTATTATCAGATCAATCCCTCTCATCCTACAGGAGTCAAATATATTCTGTTTCCTACTTTAAGTATATCAATTCCTGCCCTTTTGAGCTTCCTTTCTTCAAATGTCAAATAAAAATGGAAAATCTTCTGAAGGTTCTCCACTAGAATAGTCAACATCTCTTGCTCCTGTTGCTATCACATACACCCTTTTATTGTTGTTTTTCCTCAAGGCATCCTTTAGAACCTGTCATCAAATGTTTGAAGATAATCAGCATCAACTGAATTACAGAAAAATCACTAACCTCTGCATTATATCGTCAATTTTTGTCAAGAAGGAAGTCCTATTGATTTTTTTTTTTGTACTTGTGACTTGTGTATTTTCTAGTTCTACATTTATTTCCCCAAACATCTGTCACAGGTGTCATTTATCTAATGACTCAGAAACAGCTCCAAGTTGGGAAAGAAGACCGGAAACACTGCTGATTCTTCTTCAGGTGTTCACACTTTATGACTTAAGACACTAAGATCCTCTGTATTTCAAAATGTATTATTTGCATTATCTTTGTGAAACTCATGATTATGTATTTGAAAATATTCCTATGCATTGCTTACTATCTTAGGAAACTTTTTTTTTTTTTTTTTTTTTTTGTTTTCCTGGGCTTATGTATCACAATACAAGTTAAATCACCATTTCCTATATATTTCTTATAATATTTCTTATAATGAACAAGTAAATGCTAGATACACAAATAAGGGACAAGGGCAACAGCTAAGCACAAATGAAATAATCCCCGAACGTTATAAACAGAGATGACAAGTAGTCACCAGTAGTGGAGACCTGATACCTTCAGCTATGTGTCAAAGAGGAAGCAGACTGCCTTACACCTTCCACACCCTTCTCTTCCTCCAGTCAAGTTAACAGCAGGACTATTCCATTATGGGAATGACATTATCTATTGCTACTGTAGGTTGCCTTTGTTTAACTGGAGAGGATTTGAGTTACCATTCCCAAAACTAAGTGAGGTGAGGTCCAGAGGAACCTTGGTAGAAATTCAGCGTGCTTTCAGAAGACACCTGGCATCTCATTCATTGGGTCCTCCTCATTGTTCCAGTAGACTTATTCTAGGGCCACTGTGGAAGCAAAAGCCATTCTCCAAAGTTACAATATTGGAGCAGGTGTGGGTGTGATCAAGGAGACATCCTGCGTCTGATTTATAATGGGAGGAAGATCAGAGGAACAGTGGACAAGAAAGCTGGAAAGAAAACTGGTGTAATGTGACCGAAAAGAAGATGGGAAATACTTCCCACCACTTCTTAGTTCTTCAAAGTCTTCTGGTGATATAGAGACATCCTCAGAACTTCTAGTTCCAAGAGAGGAGTAGGAAAGTTAGAAAAACAACAAAAGCGGCCTGGCGCAGTGGCTCATGCCTGTAATCCTAGCACTTTGGGAGGCCGAGGCCGGCAGATCATGAGGTCAGGAGTTCGAGACCAGCCTGACCAACATGGTGAAACCCTGTCTCTACTAAAAATGCAAAAAAAAAAAAAAAAAAAAAAAAATTAGCTGGGCATGGTGGTGCATGTCTGTAATCCCAGTCACTCAGGAGGCTGAAGCTGGAGAATCCCTTGAACCTGCGAGGTGGAGGTTGTAGTGAGCTGAGATCGCGCCACTGCACTCCAGCCTGGGTGACCAAGTGAGACTCCCTCTCAAAGAAAAAAAAGAAAAAAAAAAAAAAAAGAAAAATGACAAAAGCTATGGGTATAGTCCAATGTCAGCCAGGCCAACGAGAATCTCAACTTGGAGAAGGAGTTGGGAGTTTGAACACTTGGAGAAGGCAGATGGGTGTATCAGCTTCCCTTCTAAAGTGTCTTCAGTGAAGAAGGGGGACAAAATCCATGTCCATCATTTTAAGTAGTAACAGTTTAGTCACAAGGATGCTGGGGACACGTTGCCACCAAGGGAGCACATGAAGATTTTGCTTTCTGCCTTGTCCCTTCACCCTGTTTTGGATACCTGAGAGTTAGGGCTGAGCCAGGAAGAGGGAATATCTCAGAGTCAGAATCCTCCACCCTGCTGACCACCAAAGCGGCCCAGCTAATGGCTCTAGCCAGGGGGAAATAAAGCATAAAACTTGAAAATAGGATTGATTCTCAAGAACAGATTTTAAAAGACCTGATAAACAGTTTCTTTTTGACCATTCAGTGGTAAAGAAAATTTGGCTGCAGCCTCTGTCTCTCTCTTTTCTAATTCTTGTGGCTGGATTTCCTTTACGTAGCACTTACTTTTATTGTTGGGTGGGTGGAAGGAATTTCAGGCTGAGACCAGGAATATACTGCTTACAGTTTAAAATGCAGTCAAATGAGAAAGGTATTCAACACCTTCAGCCTAGGTATTTCAGTCTGCCACACGAATGTCATATTAGAGAGCAGTAAAAAGAAAAATACACCATCCAGGAAGAAAATAGATGCCATTGGCTACAATTGATTTGTTGGTGTCTATTTCAGGAAACTTGAACACTTTGGACAGGCTGTAGGAGGGGAAATATATACTGATAGAGATAGAAAGATAGGAGAACATATATTATGTTCATTTCAGTATAAAATGTAGAATAAAGCCAAATCGTAGTACATCACTCCTAATTATTACTTTGCAACTGCTCCTTGAATTTAGTATGATTTGTTGAGGTTGTAAACAAAAGAGAAATCTTATATAATTTCAAATCAATAAATATGTCTCATCATGGACTGCTCATGGAGGTTTTATTGCTAATGCCTCTGGAAATACCATATTTCATTTTATGAATTACAGGAAATATGTTGTAGTACAGCAACAGTAGATACTAGTGCATATTTCACAAGTTCTGAAGTCATTTAATACATTATAATAAAGCAACTCTGCATGTATGTGATTTTGCCTGACCACTGATTACCCCAAAAGCTCGGTGGCTAAGGGATGAAACTTGATGATGAAAAGCTGTGTAAAGTGCAACCACTAAACAAATCCAAGTTGTAGCATGGTTCTATAAACCATAGCTGCCACGCTGAGTGAGTAATTATGCCATTGCAGGAATGACAAATAACGCTATGCTATCTTCACTGGGAAAATGAAGTATTTCTTGCCCCTCAAATTGCTAAAGGTGAAACCTGCTTTCTGGAACCAATCTGTTAGAAGGGAAATCATCTGACAAGATAATTCTTCTAAAAGGACTACGTGTTTGGCTCTATGGCATGAAATATTTAGTTTCTAAATTTTACCTCTACTCCTTGTGACTTGTAAGAAAAAAAATTAAGGCCCAATTGAGATTGAGAGAATGATGTTTTAAGAAGTTAGAAATTTTTAATAATATTTATTATGATTGGGATTATTTGCTTCATGCAATCAATGACAATTTTCTTACTTCCATAAGAGGAAAACATAATATATTATTTAATCATGTTATGGAAGGCAAAATTTGAAATAATGAAAAGTGACAATGTGCAAACCATTATATATGTGTATTTCATTGTATACTAAAAATTCTATAAAGCTAACAGTAAGTCTAAGCTTTCAACTACCTATTAGTATTCTATTCATTGAAATTGTCAAATGTTATGAGAAGAGTTTTACTTCTATCTTCTTTCCAAACACGATTATGATTATACATGTATATTAGTATAATTATATGGTAGAACTTCTAAAATTTCATCTAAGCTGGGCCACCTTTAATCCAACCCGGCATTAAATTAGCATCCCTTGCAAAAGTACACGAGGCTCTAAAGAGACTGGAAATGTAGATAGACCTTCACTAAAGATCTCGAGAAAGCAACAATGAGGCCTCCGTAACACAGCCTCCAGTGCACCTGCTTACAATCCTCTTTAGACATCTCGTTCTATCCCCAGAGTTCATCCCACATGGCCACTGCTCATATTTTTTCCGCCTCATTTAAAACTCCCTCGTAGAACATGAGCGTCCTCTCATCCTCCCACCTTCGGACTGTGTTAATTTGCCTCTATCCCCTTAAAATTCCATGCTGCCAACTCAAGAACCTTCCACAGCACAAGTCTCTGGAAACGTGAGAGAGATGCCCTTCCTTGATTGCTTTGCCAGGATCCTGAGGAATGAGAATTCCCTTCAAAGCTGATATTTTCAATGAAATTAATAATATTTTCCTCCCAGGAGATTACAGTTTTGAATTTGTCCTCTTTAACTTCTTTTTAGCTTCATCAGAAGTACTACTACACAATCTGAATATTCTAATTGTAGAAAAAAACAACTATTATATAATTGTAAAGTACAATTTGAAATAAAAGATTTACTTCAATTGATTGAATTTCTGTGATTATTATTAAAGCAGAAGATATTTTCACTGCAATGAGATAGAAAGGTATTAGCAGGGCCTTGGGTCTCAAAAACCCTCAATCTGGTTCCTATGGCTGCCATGGGCTCCTGAAAAAGTTACATAGTGAGGACACGATGAACCAGGAGACACTTTTTATTATTAAGACTTTGACTTGTGTGGCCACTTCACCCTAGGATACTTGGTGACATCACCTGTGAGTCTCAAGCATGCCTCTGTCCCTGGGACCAAAAGTTGAGATACTGTGTCCTATGCCTACACTTAATTTTGACTTTTGGGTTTTAATCACTCCTAGGATGAAAAAAGGTAAGTAGCAATTACTTCAAGGAAAAGACTGCTGAAGGGAGTGGAGCTTTTCTTCTTAAAGCTGGGAGCAGCTGAACTGTGTTCACTATGAATATCCTCCCAATTCCCGTAAGGTCTTAGTTGAGTAGTGGGAAGTAGGCAGAAGGCTTAGCATCGAATTGCACCAGGACACATTTGCATGATCTTGTTCACTGAACTCCCCACAGACAGCCCAAAGTTGCTATCTTTGACCTGTATCATCTTTCTTCTCCTGAGTTCACCCTATGCATTAAAATATATAACTTATTATTCTAGCTATTTCCTAAAAGTATTTCATCAATCAGTTTTCAACTCAGATGTTATATAATCAATAACAATCTCCCTGTGGTCCTCTGCAACATTTTTTAAGTGACCAAAATAGTCTTATATCCCAACTGATACAAATTTTACAGCATTATGCATTCTTTTTTCTGGACATATCACTATATAATCTGAGTTAATGAAAATCAAAGAAACTAATTTAATGTGTGAATTCCTATCACTGAACATTTTTAATACCTTGCATTAGTAAACTTCTATTCAAGATAATACCACAGATTATATACCCAAATTAATGTAAATTCACAGTGGACAACACTGTATTGTCAAAATCACACTGACACAGAATCTCAGAAATAGAAGCTTCACATCAGAAGGTTAATATTTTCTGGATATAATACTGCAATAATAAAAGGCAAGCTCTGGATTAGATAGAAATCCAGGGATTTAAATTCTGGGGATTGTGACTCTAAATTTATGTTAAATATAAGTACATGCTACTGTAAGACAATTATTTACGGGTTCCTTGCAATTCTGCCTATGTTACAAGTAGGGATACTGACTGTCCTTTGGACTCTCTCATCAAGGGTATTTGTACAGTAAGCCCTGGAAAGGAGTGTTTTTCTCTGGAACAAATATGAAGTTGGCTCAGAGCCTTAAAGATTGTGATAGTGTCTCCCTGCAGAGAAGCAGCAGGTGTACCTCCCGCTATAAAATTTGTGGGTTCCCTAAGCTCAGGGTTTCTTTCCTGTAATTAAACTCATTGCATCAGCATGTGCCATCTGACCATCTTCTTACTGACTTGTGTAAAGTGGGGCTTGGAGAATCAATGCAAAAAGTGCTGGCATTCTGGCTACTGTTACTGTTGTGAGAGAACTGTCTTATCTTCCGCCCTCATTCATAAATCTGTGGTTGGAGAACTTGCAAGAAGGACAAAATCTCAGACTATTCCGTCTTACATGTGCATCCTACTGAAAAATGTGTGAAGGGACACGGCAGAAGTAAACATTTGCAAAAGTTTCCATTACAGCATTTGCCTAGCTTCAAGGACCTTTTCCACTAGATTTAAATTTGAACATTATCAATAGACGTTCTAAGGAAAATGACTAAGAATAATTGCATTCCTGAAAAATTTGCAATGTTCAGAAGCATCTATGTCACTCAGTTTTTTTTTTTTAACTTGGAAACTATTTTTATATGTTTAGTTATGTGACATTTCTTATAATGTTCATTTCAGCAATAGTTTTATCTCACATCTGAAAATACAACTTGCTCCTTACTGAAGAAAAACAACTTCGAGATTTGCCATAAAAATCCACCAATGTAACTCACAGATAAAAGAAACTTGGATTCAAGAATTGTTAATAATAAAACAACCTTTCTTCTCTCATTTATAAATGTAGGAATTACTTGTTATCTAAAAGTCACTTTTGATTTTCGAATGCAGCGTATGAGAGAAGGTTGTGAAGCATGTGTAGGTGTTTGGAAGTGGTGATATTCCAGGCCGAGAGACATCTACAGCCCTCGCAGCTGTTTAGCAATTTCTTCATTCACCTCTAGCTGACTTCCTACACAGTTCTTTGCAGCATATGTTCCAAAAATATTTAACTCTCCCAAGTCTTCATTACACTCCCCTCTTACTCTGAGCAGATGAGCCCTGCCAACACACCACTTTTTTACTGACAACATTGAGTCTTTCTGAAGCCTTACTCTTTATTTAAACATTTCTTCTGTGCCCCTTCATGTAACTGTTTCTTTCTTTTTCTTTTATTTTTCTTGTAGCTGTTTGTTTGTTTGTTTTGAGACAGAGTCTCACTCTGTTGCCCAGGCGCAATTTCAGCTCGCTGCAACTTCTGCCTCCCAGGCCCAAGTCGTTCTCCTACTTCCACCTCCCGAGTAGCTGGGATCACGTAACTTTTACCTTTTCTGTTATTTAAGAGGAAAAAACATTTCTCCTCATTGTCCTGCCTGAACATTTCATTCCTTTCTTCTTCCCTCAGACCTCATTATTTTCTCTCTTTTGCCACATTCTCACTGAGGTGCTAACACCCTTCTGCCAAGTACTTTTAGTTATAAAACTGGTTCTTCCAGCATTCACCCATCATCTACTTTCAGGTTAGAGAAGAGTATAATGTCTCATTAAATTTGGTAAGACTCTGATGAGAATTTTTTTAAAGAGGTAGTTGGCATATTAATATGGATTAGTAAGAGCCAGGCATGGTGGCTCACGCCTGTTATCCCAGCTACTCAGAAGACTAAGGAAGGAGGATCGCTTGAGCCCAGGAGTTCAAGACTACAGTGGAGCCAGGATCACACCAGTGCCCTCCAATCTGAGTGACAGATCAAGAACCTGTCTCAAAATAAATAAATAAATAAATAAAAATCAGTCAGTGGAATAGTACAAAATGTTAGAGAGTAGCATAGAGAAAGTAGGGCGCCTCACCTCATGTTAATTCAAACACAATATTCAAGGTCCCAGGAGGGAACAGATAACACAATTAGCGTTTTAATAAAGAAATTTTAGTAGAAAAACTATTTATAAAGTTGTGGAGAAGGTTGAGGGAAAACAAAAATAAAGCATGCAGTCTCTGGTGTGACCAAGAGAGCAACTCTATCGATCCCTGAACCTGAAGACGGAAATAGAAATGGAGGTTTCAGAACCCAGATCTGCAGCGGCATAGCTGAGGACAGAACTCCAGGAGGATCTGCGTCTCTAAGACAGGAACAGCGCCACTGCTGACCCAGAGCCTGGCAGGGATAAGGTCAAAAAAACGCATGTCTCAGCATCTATTTCCTCCACACATTCTTCTCCTGATGGTGCTAGGCAGAATTAGAGCCAGAGGACTGGAAGCTGTGGCAAACCATCCCAGGGGCAAACAGGAGGGGTTGGAACCAGATAGAGAATGGACATGGAGGGGTAAAGAGAAGGTATTGAAGCATCAGCCGAGGGGGGCTTTCAGGAAGAGACACAGAACTTGGTGTATGTTCTATTGTTATCATTGTTGGTGGTGGTAATATGTAGGGACATGGACCTGATTCACGCTTTAAAAGCTTAAATGCCAGAGACTGGCTTGAGCTGCAGAGTGTGGAAATATTTATTTATTTACAAACAGGGTCTTTATCTGTTGCCCAGGCTGGAGTATAGTGGTGTAATCTCAGCTCACTGCAACCTCGGCATCCTGGGTTCAAGCAATTCCAATGCCTCAGCCCCCACGTAGCCGGGATTACAGGCACCTGCCACCACACCCAGCTAAATTTGGATTTTTAGTAGAGACCAGGTTCCACCATGTTGGCCAGGCAGGTCTCAAACTCCTAATCTCAGATGATGCGCCCACCTGGGACTCCCAAAATGCTGAGATTACTGGTGTGAGCCACCGTGCCTGGCCAAGAAATATTTCCCTAAGAGTAAAATGCTTCAGTATCTCCAGAAGTCTGGGCAAAAGTTCAGTCACGTTTTCTGTGGGCTAGACGTTGGCCTCACTGGAGAAATACGGTTCAATTAATCTTTACTCAAAGGGATTTTATCCAAGTAGATCATTGGAGATAACTGTAACAGAGGGATAACCTCTGGCAGCTAAGGCTTGAGGCAAATTCATAAGCATCTTGCCAGATATGGGAGCCGAGGGTGGGAGTGGAGGCTGTGGTGGGTACCATCAGGCGTGGGTTTCCCAGGAGGCCACGTGGCCAATGGCAGAGTTGGTTTTGGACAGTTGCCTCGGCCAGAGGGTAACATTATCTGATGACAACTCTGCTTGCATAAAACTTTGTCTTTTCTCATTTTTACAACTTCACTCCCTGGGCCCAAGCAGTGGCCAATGAGTTCGACATAAGAAGCAGCAAGAAAAAGAGAGGTTGACCTCACCCCAGCTTCCCGCCGTAGGTTTCCCAGACTCAGTAAAGACAAAATGGTGAAACGAAAATTTTACTTTGACTGTGTTTTCATTTACAAGACAGGATTGGAACAGTATTTCAAAATGACAATGTAAATTCATGCCCGAGCACAACAAAGACATCTATACTATCTACCTGAAGTTTCATCTAGAATTGATAAAGAAAAGGTCCACAGACCTGTTTTAAAGATAGTGATATGGGAAGAGAAAACCATGCCTCTGTAACAAGTCCCATTCCTTCAACAAAGTGTAACGTTTACACGGATATATTGTAAATTTGCATTCTCCCTCCCCTGACTTCCCACACTCTGCCAACAATCATGCTTGCTTCCCACGTCCTAAAAATCTTCCCACCTATTGACACTGGCAATTCATTTAGCCATCAGTTTCAGTTTCTTCTCTTCCTCACATACTTGAAATAGTCGTTTTTGGTAGTATTCCTAGTTTTATCTTTTGAAACTATTTTGATTTAAGTATTTTAGTATTTTAATCTTTAAGTCACTTTTGGAATTACTTCTATATGAGTGTCACCAGTGACTTTACATTACAAAATGCAAAACAAGAAACAGAATAACCTGGTGGAATTCCTGAAGATCTCCTGCCTGGAGAATATTGATGTGTGTTATCAAAGATGGTTCCTTTTAGGCCAGCTCATTACTTCTCTGATAATTGTGGAACTCCCTTTATCAAGTGATGAACAACCTGGATTGATCCTCTAAATATTTATGTTTTGCCTCTTTAATTTTCTTTACTCTTATCTTTGTATTAGATATTTTTCTGAAATGTTTTTCTTAAGTATCTAGTTCTGTAATCTTTTTCTTTTTTCCACTTATTTCTTCAATTATTCTCTTGTTATATATTTTAGTAAAATTATACATGCATTTTAAAAACAAAAAATCAAGTGATACGAAAGATTAATAATAAGTGATCATTGTTCGTTCTCTAAGCCATTATTCTCCCAAGGATATACTAACTCTGATAGCTATTTTTCTGTCTTTATTACCATCTTTCTAAACAAAACTGATTGGTATGACATCTTGATTTATTTTAGCATTATTTACTGTCCTCTGATTGTAGATTAGTGATATGGTTAAACAATCTTCAAGTGATTCAATAAGTCAGTTTTAGCATAATCTCGACTAGCAAATATTATTTAAGTTAGTGTATTATTTCCTTTTCACTTTGGTACAATTTTTCTTTGTAATAAAAAAAAATCTACTTTTTGCTGCCTTCATTTTAAATATACTTTTCTAATTACCAGCCAACTCTTGTCATACTTCAAATGATAGATCCATCAGTTTTTTGTCTAAGATCTCTCTTACATCTCATCTGATGTCTCACAATCATTTTTATCATTAACAGCAGTCATTTTATCTTTCACTTTAGAATGTTAATATATGATTAATCTATACTATCGAACTAAAATTATTTAAGGGAAGAATCTTATTGCCATCATCTTTGTACTCTTCAGTGTTTAGAATATGCAAGTTACTGAAATTTAAATGAATTTGATTAAATTAGTCAATTTTAAAGAAGTATATGCTATCTTTGCAAAGAATGTGTTAACCTAAAAAAAAATTGGCGAGTTATTTCATAAAATTGCTTATACAACAAATGTTATTTTAAAATTTGCTGTTCTATTTTAAATAATAAATGCATTTTTATGTATGCAGCATGAAGCCATTCATAATAAAAATGCAGTTATTAGGGCTATGAAGTGCAATATGACATAAAAATGAAATATTCCACTTTAAAAATAAATAAAACACATTAAGAGTGATTATGAATTTGTTAGAAGTAATCTTGACTCCTAGTTCTCAGAAAATTATCTTCATGCATAAATGATAATGTGTTTATTGATATGGTAAAACACAACCGCTTGACAAGAATCCCCTGAAGTATTTTCTTTATTACTTAAATTCAAAGTGAGTGATTTCATTTTGAGAAAAGAATGATCATTATTCTGCAATTACTTTTGAATTTGCTGTTATAAAGTGACAGTTGTGATTTAGCAAACTACTTTTTAATATAGATGTGACAATTTATTTTTGGTTACTAAATACGTGAGTCAATATAGAAATTTAAATTTAATAAATTCTTTATTTGATTTACTTAAGTATCTTAATACTATTAATAGATAGTGAGACTCCTATTATTGTGATAAAAGATCGTTAATATTTTATAGTAACATACACATTGCCTAGTATCTTCCATCCTTATTTCACATGATTCTCTATGGTTACGACATGTTAGTCGTCAATCTAATCATCAGGGCATGAATACAAAACTTCATTTAGTCACAGTGCTCTGTTTTTAGACTTTTTAAACATTTTCTTACAACCTTATTTGGAGTTATTCAACTTGTCAGCAACATCTCTATTAATATGGAAGTTGAAATCAGCAAACATTTCTTATGAAAATCTTTAGAGTAAAAGTAAGAAAAGAATTAAAATGCCTTGGTTTTAATCACTGATATACCTCCTAACCCATGCCATCCTAAATGTATCCTACTGTGTTTTTAATTGCTGGTGTATCTAATTACCTTTCCCCCCATCATTAGTATTAGGAGGAGTTAACGATTTACTTTTTAATCTTCTCTAGTTACTCAGATCATAAAGCATGACTAAAGTCAAGCATTTGGGGAACAGAAGTCAAATTGACCTAAATATTATTTTTTTCTGCTTTTCCTTTTAATAATATATCAGACTGTCAACGATCAGGTTATTTATGGCAATCAATCGTAGGAGAGGAATACTATGTTACTTTGGCTTGAAAGACGTATGTCAATAAAATCTTAGAGTCCTTTGTGCAAATAACTATGTAATTAAGACATCCAAGAACATTTGCCTTAGTTTTTAGACGTTACTTAGTAAAAACCAAGAGGGGGAAAAAAAGGTTGCAAAGTCTAGCTACTATTCTTAATTTCGCTGTTACACCATTTGCATGGCAAGTTCTTATTAATTTCACAATGGCAATTACCATGGGAAGAGTACTTAAGAGCTGCACATAACGGAAGTATTAGATGCTATTTCCTTTTAGCTATTGCCAAAAATGAGGGTGGTGCCTTTTCAATTTAAATTCCTGTAAGTATGTAACTCCTACAGTATGAGTATAAATTTTGTAAATCCTCGAAAAGTGTAGTAATTCTAATCATTGTTATGTTACTACCAGTCATTGTAATTAATAAAATTTCCCTGAAATAATAGAGTAAAATTTTTCCATTATCATTAATATTAGTGCAATAGCAAATAAAATATGTCTGATGCCTAGAAAGAGAAAAACATCATAAATACATATCAAGGGAAGTGAATCTTTTGTGAGAATTACACAAGGTGGGAAATAGAGTGGTAGTTAAGGGACTTGGGTAAGAAATTGAGTTACAAATGGAATTAGAAGCTTCTTGGTTAAAAAAGTAGTGAGCACATGTAAGGAATAAACACCCTGAAAAATAGCAGAAGGCAGAAAAGATTAAACTGATATCTAGTACAATAGAAGTCTATAGTAAAATGCGAGTGTTTTGATGAATAAAAGGAGATTTAGAATGAAAAGAAGAGATAAAGAAACTGCTGGATTGTTGACTGCTGTTTATTATGCTATCACTGGCTTCTATACGGAGCATGATTTCTAGGTGGCAATACTTGATGCGAGGGGATCAGGGAGAAGAAGTTACAGCCGATGACCTCTGATAGGATTTGAGGAAGGCGTAACTTGGTTCTGAGGCTGCTTCAGAGATGTTCCAAAGTCCTTCAGGGCAAAGTACTCAGCAAGCCAAATCACCATCCACTGAGTATGATTTTCTAAGCCCAACAGCATTACATGTGTCTATTTTCAAATTTACTGTCTATTTAAATATCCCATAACATTTGAAATAAGGGCCTCTTTTTAATATAATGAAACATATCAGTGTATATGTTTAGGTGTATGTATTATATCCAATATCTTATTGCTATTTTCCTTATCTGTATGAGTATTTTGTGAATTTTATCTTTTATGGCCTTAGAGAGGGAAGAATGTCTTTACCATCATTTTGGGTCTATCTTTTCTTGTTTGTAGTTTCTACAATTAATGCAGTTCCTGTTTTATGCATTTTGAAGTTGTGTTATTTGATACATAAAGTTTCACAAGAGATAATCCTATGTTATAGCATTTTCCTTTCACATCATGTTTCCCATAAAATGCCCATCTTTAAAGTTGAACATTTGAGCAATAAAATATTGTAATCCTTTGTATAAATATCTCCAATATTATCAGCAGTTGGATGTATCCAGATTGTGGTAGTATAAAAACACAGTTCCTAAAATATATTATAGTAAAATAGGAAGAACAATGTTATGTAATACTTCCTTGCTAATTTTATTCAATATTTGGATACCAAAAGTATTTTGTCATCTTCATAAATTGCTGCACAATCTGTTTCACAGTTACCAGTTATGTCCTCCATAACTTCTCTACACATCCAGACTTTTTACACTTTATTACATATCTCCAAGGTATACCATAGTCTTATTAAATAAGCACATTTGATTTCAAGATGCCACTTCTGATTATTATGCATTGGCAGAAGACTAAAATATTGAAAACTCCTTATGTATTTCTATAGTGGAAGCACAAACATAAATTTTTATATTAAAATGCCCTGTATGTATTTCCTTAGAAAACTTAAATTTTATCTCACTATCCCTTTAGATTATTCTATTATACTGAAGAAAAATGTAAATCCTTATTTTTATCAGCCTTTTCATTTGCTTTACATGCTTTTCAGATGTATGTGTTATTGGTAGGGGAAGCTTTACTGGTCAAAAAAGTTTGGGAAATGCTGCGCTGCTCATAGCCTTTGTACCCATTCTTGGAGACTTAAAGTAAACATTAATTAGCATATTTAAGATCACAAGAAGCCTATTTTATTGCCTTTGCAGTTTTTTTTTTTTTTTTAACACACTTAAGGCTACATAGCTTCTTAATGCAAATGAAAGATCAGCTTTTGTTATGAATTCCAACAAACAGGAATATTCCAAACTCCTTCTGTGGTCACTGCGTGCGTTCCCTCCATTGGCCCTGCTAAAGCACGAGTTCTATAGAAATGCAGACACATTGACAGGGCTGTATTTTCCACCCTCACACGCTGCTGGAAATGCAAACTTCTCTTTTTGTGGCTCAAGTGACAAACATTTGATTTTATGTCTATTATCTTTCTAGCACTATTTGAAATAAAATATTCCTATTGCTTGTGGAACTGTCTGTAACACTAAGCCTTAATTGTCAACATAAGAACAACTGTTGTAGTAACGTGAGCAGTGGACTTGGAATCGCAAAACAGAGGCTTAGCGTCTGGCTCCACCACTGCTGAAATATGTGATGTTAGAAAAGCCATTTCAATTATGTGACTCTGCTTCCTGAAATGTGCAATGGAGGTAATCATATGCATAACACTATTCTTACAGATTTAATTATATGACCCTTTTAAGGAGAAAAGCATTACTGTTTTGTCATTTTCCTTTCTATATTTAAGGAAATATCTCCTGTTAAACGTTTGGAAGTTATACAAAAGTTTTAGCTGCTTACATCAATATGTTGCCCTTCTGGAGAGTTAAAACTATTTTGTAAAAGGCGTTTCTAGAGAAATACAGCTCTGCAATTAAATCTTGCTTTTTGAATAGGTCAAGATTAGTATCATAGAATGAAGATGTAAGAATTTGAAAAGGTATTTGAAATAACCTTGCTTCCCAGCATCTCTCCTCCTACCCATTTCATTGTTGGAGAAAATGGATAACTCGAGAAGCTAAGAGAAATGAAATTACTCGCAACAAGCGGGAGACAGAGCTGGACATTGAATCCAAAGGCCCCTAATTTGCTACTCTCCCAGCTTTCTTGGAACCAATCATTCGCAATTATTCACAAGAGTAAGAAGATGGATTCTCTGTCTCAAATCGACTCACAATTCTGACAAGTGACCTGAAATGTCAATACAGAAGATCTCCCACTTACCCTGGTTTGAATTAGAGTTCTGACTTTTATGATAGATTTATCAGGACATAATTCCATCCTCATTGGAGTAGTATCTGGACTTAAAATGGCTCAACTTACAATTTCTCAGTTTTACAATGGGTTTTTCAGGGTATTAAATGCATTTCAGCTTAGGATATTTTTGATTTCCAATGGATTAATTGGGATATAACCACATCATAAATCTAGAAACATCTGTCTTAAAACTTAAAGGCTATATGATCTTCAAATATACCATAATGAAATTTAAATATCTTTGAAAAATAATATTAGTGAATATTCATTTACATCCAATGATTTTTAATGGTATTAGACAGACAAGGAGAGCCGTAGGAAAAAAAAGGACAATAATAAATTATATTTGGTGAGTGAGAGTTGATAGGGTGGAGATTCATTCTTTTGCTGAATATCTTAAAAATTCCTGCATAAAATCAAGCAACTTAGTGGAGCATAGAGAACCCTTCGTAAGCTGGTAATACTCTGGCGTCAGTCCTTCCCTTCCCATTTAGTCTTAAATTCTGGGCATACTGAATAATGACTTGATACTTTCCAAATCTGGCATATATTCTGACATGTGTGACTTTTTCAGTTTTTTTTTTGTTGTTGTTTATTTGTTTTTGTTGTTTTAGTTTTTTATTTTTAAATAATTTTTTTTAGAGATAGGGTCTCACTCATTTACCCAGCTAGGAGTGCAGTGGGACCATCCTAGCTCACTGCAGCCTTGACCTCTTGTGTTCCAGTGATCCTCCTGCCTCAGCCTTCTGGGGAGCTGGTTTTATAGGCATGCACCACCATGCCTGCTAATATATACACATATTTTAATTTAGAGATGGTATCTTGCTTTGTTTTTCATATCGCATACACAGAGAACACAGTTCCTCTCTCTGATTATTTTTTCCTCATCATGCAAAACTTAATCATTTTGGAAGTTTTATTGAGGCTTATTGCTTCTATAAAGCCTTTCTTAATCAATGTCTGAATCATTTAAGTAAAGTTAGATGTCCTCTTCCTTGGCAATAACCCATTTGCACTTAATGGCTTTGCATCATAATTTCTTCATTTATAAAACACGGATACTAATAGTGCCTAATAGAAGTGTTATAAGGATTAATACATGTAAATTGTTTAAAAGTGTTCCTGAAAAATGTTATTTGTTATATTATTTTTATGATAGTATGCATTAATTACATGTCCATCTTTTCCACTGGACTATGAATTATTATTGGGCAAAGAATGTTACAAACATCTTATTTAAGTGATTATCATTTTTGTAATATACGCCATGTTCCTATAATAATGTCTGGCCCAGAACAGGCAATATTGTTTCTTCACTGATGAGAAAGGTGAGTTCTGTTGGGAGAATGAATGCACATTTTGTCAATCAGGGTCTCCACAGTGAAATCTGAGCACTATGAGAACATAAATGTCCTGAAATTCCACAGTAAGTTGTGTATGTTTGCCTTTGATGCAAAAGTTGCCAAGAAATAACAGGGACTGTAGAAATGTGACGATATTAAAAGCAAGTTCTGTGACTTTATAGTTTTTCTCAGAAAAAGCCATGTCCAAAAAATATGTTTTACTGGCCTCATTGAATAACTGATTCCTTTATTTGTATCAAATATATAAAGAATATAATAGATACAAAAGAAGATAGTGTAAGATTTATTTTCCATATGGATTCAAGACTCCAAGAATTTAATAATAAATTATACCAATGATAATCACTGAAATTCAGTATTTACAGAAAACTTATGGAAATGTAGATAACAGTACAATTTGTGATGTGCTTTGATTGCTCTGAAATGGCAGTTTTCAATAAATATTGAAATTAGGTCATAATTGCTAGCATTATGTATTATTTATCAGCATTCAGACTGCCATGAATAGGGATGCCCTTTTACACATTAACCTCCCTTCAAAGAACTTGGAGGAAAGACCTAATTCCAAATGCAGTAATATTTTTCATACCTTTTTTATTCTTCATTATTTATTATAGAAATGTATGCATACTCTTGGGGTAGTAAGAGAGTTCATTTTTACCCAGTCATGTCTAAAATAGCTCTGAGCTAAAAATATTCTCCCTGGTACGCAATGCAAATAAGCCTACCATGCAATTTTCATGGTTGATTCTTTGAAACTTTTGCAAAACTTAAGCTCTAAAATATTTTGAGTCTTATGGTAGTAAAAATACTAGGAACATCCTGTTTTATATACTGCTATAAAATATTCAGCAAAACCATGTCTTCCTGTACTAGAAATGCTTTCTTAGTTTGATTGCCTGAGTGAGAAATGTTTTTAAAAGAGAAGAGAGAATATTTTTAGTATTTTAATAACAATTAAAATTTTTGCCTCAAAATTAATTACATAAGTGTTTGGAATAAATCCTATAACTAGAACATAGTCCTGAGCATTAAAGAGTCATTTGCAAAGGGAAGGGGAAGTGGGCTGGTAAATATGAAAAAAAAAATCTTGAGGACTACTAACATATTCCATTTTACAAACATTTGAGAACAAAACTATAGATTTTTGAAGGTGAATTTTCACCAAAGAAAATACTTTGAATAAATTCTGTTACTGGAATTTAAATATAAATTATCTTTTTTTCTTGAGGATCCATTTTCTGAGATGGTGATGATAAAGACGTTGGCTGTCAAGTGGAATCTCAGCAGTCATTTTCAGACAAAGTGAGAGAGAATAAGAATGGAAGATGCCCGAGTCTCAAAGAGTTACTCAGTCTTGGGATGACAGCCTATGTCCATGGAAGCAAAAGTTCTCTCTTCCTTTGTACCACTTACTTAGATAAGTCTGCTGCAATTGAGTATCTTAGTTATACTCTATTCATTGGTTATAACTGTATTTTAAGTATGCCTGGTTTTTAAGATTTTAACCTATGTGCCATACCATAGTTACTGCTTCAGAATCATATGTGATTTTGTTTTGGTCGTAAAATTATTTTAGATATCTTCATGCCTCCTTATATATCTGAACTGCCCAGGAGTTTTCATAGTTATAATGTACTCCTTAGGACATATTGTAGATAATCACTTAGCAGAGAAATCTACCTAGATTAAACAAAAAAAAAATGTACTGAGATTGATATGGTTAGTCTTTGTGTCCCCACTCAGTTCTCATCTTGAATTGTAATCCACATAATCCTCATGTGTCAAAGGAGAGACCAGGTGGAGGTAACTGAATCATGGGGGTGATAGTGAGTTCTCAGGAAATCTGATGGTTTTATAAGGGGCTCTTCCTCCTTCAATTGTCAGTTCTCCTTCCTGCCATGCTGTCAAGAAAGTGCCTGCTTCCCCTTCACCTTCCGTCATGATTGTAAGTTTCCTTAGGCTTCCCCAGCCATACTGAACTGTGAGTCAATCAAACTTCTTTCCTTTAAAAATTACCCAGTCTCAGGCAGTTCTTTATAGCAGTATGCAAACAGACTAATGCAGAGAGTAATCTTATTTTTTCCTTTCAGAAATGCTGAATGCTGTTTCTAGATTTGTAAAAGTGAAGTATGCATAAAGCTCCCTCAGTGTGACACTTTCTTTTTGTGAGACCATGAGGTACTTACATGGTACCTCGGAATTTTCATCAAGATGTTTTAAAAGCTAACTGGAGTGCATTTCCTTGATGTTCCTTTTAGCTGAAATTAGAACATTTATAAACTATTATTGGCATTTCATTAGAAAAATTTTGAAATATATGATAAATTAAGTGACACTTTCCTCTGAAACTGTTCTGAAGCAATCAATGAACTCTCTAACTCCACTAGGATAAAATAAAATATTCCTATTTATTTCCATTCACAAAAGAGTCGTTCTCTAGATAATCAAATATCCATAACAATAACGAACCCAGAAAATGTTTATTTTACCTGGTATTTATTACAGTTAGGTCAAAGTTCAATAGAAATGTTTCTTAAAATTTTTGAACACAAAGTTCAACTTTACCTAAGGAAATGTTAAGGCTATTTTTATGTTGAACTTCAATTTTAATACCACTCAGGTCTTGATATATTTTAACTAGTATGAATCTTTTGTTTTTCTTTCTTAAAAGCATCAATAAAAAACATTTTAAGATTAGCTGCTTGTGCCTCACAGGTTTTCATGCATGAAAGCTGGTCAAGACAGCAGGAGCATAAAACTCATTATTGGCATAGTTAGGTCCATTACATTAACTGGCTTCATCACAAATCACTCTATTTTTTGCTTACACATTAAATAGTAAATGAAGGTTAAAGTTTTATCTAGTGAGGCAAAATATCTGGCCATTTCCAGTATTTTACTTTTACCTTTCTTTTGAATCTTAAACCTGCCAGATAGGTATTATTTTTCCTTCAAAAATCTGAAGAATAAAGGAAGTAATAACTTATCTAAAGTATTAACTGGTAGCATGTATGTATTCCCCAACCAATTCCCTCTCACTCTGTCTTCTTCTTTTCCTTTATTCCCATTTCCTGATACACTTATCAAACACCAACTATATTCTAAGCATTGTTACTATTCCTAGGGTTTTGAAGATTTGGCATGTTCCTTCATACCCAAGATGCTGGAAGGTACCAATATTCAAATACAAGCGATAAGCTAGAAGGTAGTATGACATCACAGACTTATGCACAGAATCCCCTGCAGAGAGGAGTAAATAGCTATCATTTTGAGGGCTGGGGTACAAGAATTAGGGAAAATTGCATATAGGAGACTCTGCGAATTAAATAAAACTAGCAGTTTTTCCAGACAGGAAAAACAGACAAGGTGAGAAAGGATTTTCATGACAAAGAGAATTCAGAGGCAAATTCACAAAGGCATAAGTAAGTTTATATACATATAGAATAGCACAGTTGCTACCTATGCATTATGGTTGAAGCACAGAAAATAATGGAAAGAAATAGTCTAGGCAGGGTGCACAGAGCTAAGTTATGACAATCATGATGATCATGTATAACAAACAAATGAGTGATTGGATAACACTATACAATCTCTTCACAGATGGAGGGGAGGAACTCAACTCAGATTCAGTATATGCAAACATGTACACCCAGGGATAGGTCAGTGCTTTTCTACTTTAATATGAATTTGAATATTAACTGGAGCATCCTTTCTTTATATTGGACAGTTCTTCCACTCCCTATTATATCTGGGCCAAAGTAATGCATTTATATTACAAGTTTTCCCCTTGCATGCGTTTAAGTTTAAAAATTCTCTATAGACAAAGGTGGACAATTTAAGATTTGAAACTAATATGACTAGAACCGTGTCTTAGAATTGCCAACCATTAGATGATAGTATTTTGTAGACAATAAAGTACTCCTTGACAAGGGCAATGGGTAGACGAAGAAGTTCCTATTCTAAACTCAGTTGGTCAAATACATGGCTAAGTGCTTTTAGATAAGTAAAGCTTCACAGTTCTTGGAAAGGACTGTCCACAATTACATTAATAACAATACACAGCAGACCCTGGAACAGTGTAAGAGTTGCAGGTGCTAGCCTTCCTCGCAGCTGAAAATCCAAATATAATTTTTGACTTTCTCCAAACTTAACTACTAATAGCCGACTGTTGACAAGAAGCCTTACCAATAACATAAATGGTCGATGAACACGTATTTTGTATGTTAGATGTCTTATATACAGTCTTCTTACAATAAAGTAAGCCAGAGAAAAGAAAATGCTATTAATAAATCATAAGGAAAATAATGACTATTCATTAAGTAGAAGTGGATTATCATAAAGGTTTGCATTCTCATTATCTTCAAGCTGAAGAGGAAGAAGAAGAGGGGTTGGTCTTAATGTCTCGGGGAAGGCAGAGATGGAAGAAAATGTGTGTACAAGAAATACCTGCAGAATTCAAACCCATGTTGTTCAAGGGTCAACTGCATTCATAAAAATTGCCAAAAGAGTACATTTTAAGGGTTGTCACCACAAAAAAAATAGTAAGCATGCAATGTAATGCATATTAATCAGCTCAATTTAGCCATTCCACAATGTATACATATTTGAAAACATAATGCACGCAATATATATACAGTTGTATTTGTCCATTGAAATGGCTAATTTAATTAATTTAAATAATTGTACACAATCTCAAACTGTACACAATTTGAGGCTCCACCAGGGTGGACTGGAATTGAAAATCTCCTGCCTTATTATCAATCTCTATTAGAAAGAGAAGGAGAAAAAAAAAGTCTGTTCTTATTTTTATATCTGACATTTAAACATTTTTTTTTCTTTTTCCATTCTCTTAGGAAGACTAGAATATGGGCAATATGTTAAACAAAAGTCTTCTTCCTGAATAAAAATTATTATTTCTCTAATGCAAGTCATTTTAAACAGAATTTTAGGTGCCACTAGTAGATAATGAGCAGCCTGAATATGTTGCTCTTCTCCAGGGCACAATCACTGACAGTAACTGAGTTGGTCTTGGGGAAGAGTAGTGTAAAATGGAAAAGACAGCTTTACATTTCTTCTCATATTACTTTCTTTTCAAAGGACAAAAAAATTCTCCGATTTCTCTTTTTACCAAATCTTACGATGTTTGTGGTCTTGCTCAAACTATTGTTACCCAGATAAATTTTCCACATAGCCAGATATGGTCATTGAAACTTTGGAAGATTCATGATATCTACATACAAAGTACAAATATTTGTCAATGATTATAATTATTCAAAGTATTTTTTCCTTAAGATTTGACACAAATACTAAAAATATAACAGCAATATTTTAAGAATAAAAATTAATTTCACTTTAAACTTCCCAAAGTCATAACTGTGAAGGAGGCAAAACACATATCAACTAATTGCTTATAAAATATTTGCAAGTGAAATTTACATTGTACCACATTAATGGACAGGATTTCCTCATGGTCAAGATGGCAGCCATACCATTCTGGAGGAAAATGATAAAAAATCTCCCTCAAAATAAAACAAAGGGAAGAAAAGCAAATAAGAAAAGTAAGATAACTCCCTTGTGATATCGCCCTCAAATAAACAAATACAAAAGGCAGTATTAAGTATGAAGGAAGTTGATGTCAGATCCTAATAGCCAATAAGAACTGTCATACTCTGAAGAATATGGAAAGGACACTGTAGACACGAGCATTTTGCAGGATAAAACCTCATCCACATTCTACAAGTTTATAAAAATATAAGAAAAGAGGAATGGTTGGTCCAAGTTAGGCTCCCAGACTAAGTAACTAAAAGTTTTAATACCTTCTTAAAATAGCTTTGTGAAAATATTACTTTTAAAACGTCTTCCTACTTAAATTCAAAAGTCACAGTTCACTCCCCTTTCCCTTCACATCAAATAGCATTTACTTGAGTTTTTAGCTCTTCTACATTACTGATTAATAAACCAATATTATATTTCCTTTTTTTTTTCGATCCTATCACGATTCTTTTAAGAAAAATCCAGGCGAACTTTTTTCCCCTTGGTGTCCTAACCATGTATTTTGTAAAACTAGTGAACACGGCTGCTCATTTATTTCTCAGATCTCTCTGATGCAGAAGTGTTTCAAAGGGATAAATTACAGGCAGAATTCTAATTTAACTATTTGCAAAGTACTACTCTTTTGCTAAAACTGATTGAACTTCAAAGCCTCCCTAAAACTTCATACATAATTTATTTTAGGGGAAGAAAACAATAAAATCCAGGACAAAAGCTGGAACAATGGTATTTTAATAAGCCATAGTGACAAGTAAAGTATTTACTTGAAGATGAATATACTTTTATCACAAACCATTTTTTAAAATTTTATAAATCTAGAAATATTTGAGAATTAATGATTATAAAAATTTATGGAGTAGAGGAAAGAGCAAATAATTCACCTTCCTTTTTTTTTTTTAACTAGGCAATTAATTGTTTCTTCATCATACATTCCAATCACAGATTTCTAATTGGGTTTTGACCTGCATACCATGATGGGTTGATTAACAATTCTCTAATCAAGATTGCATAGTGTTCATGTGTGTTCAATAATTCAGCAATTCGTCTGGGAGATGTAATGGGACCCTGGGATCTGGTTGACATTCAGAGACTGCTTAAAGCTCCAGAATACTTTATGCCTAAATTGCCCTCAAATTCCTTAATAAAGAGTCAGCAAGATTCCACAAAATGCACTCATTGCTATACTTTCAAGATTGAAAGAAAAGCTTGTATGATGATGAGAAAACACAGTCATTTGTATTGTCCAGAAAAATCTATATGTGAAGTGTTGAAAAATATAGATAAAAAGCATTTAGTAATGGATACCATCTATGTTGTAAGCACCTCATAAACAACAAAATTGAAATAAAATTCCTTAGAAGTGCTGGACGTTTATTATATAAATGCTTGTTAAAAAGCGATTTTCCTGATAAAAACCAAACAGGTTATTTCTAGATAATTCTTCACTCAATTTGAAAAAAATTTGTACCAGAAGTAAAAAGTGAGTATGAAATTAATCTATGTAATTGCATAGTTTCAGTGTGCTTTATTCAATCTGTCACTTTTAAGAGGGTTAATCTGAAGAAAAATAAAATTTAGTAAGTTCTAGGTGCCCACATAGGGCAAGGTGTGAGAATTCTGTTTTTAAAAACCATTTGGTTTGCTAATTCATAAAGACAGGTTATTATCTATTTCTTTTATTTAATTTCTGTAGCCTTATACTTTTAACGTTCATTGAATATTTTAAAACATTTTGTTAAATCACTTCTACATTTAGATAGATATCGATTTCGGAATAAAAACTTCTCACATGTAAATCCCTAAATACATTTTAAAGAAATGTAGAGATCCTTTTATTTTTTTATTCAAAAGAAATGTTCTCAGTTGACCTCAAAGTAAATTCCTGTGAAGTAATTCCTGTTTTGATACTAATTTACATTGAAAACTAATGTGTTAATATTGCTTTATGATCTTTTAGTTCATACTCAATTTATTAATTTGTGGCCAAATAGTATGTATCTTACATGAGGTAGAGACTGAAGGTTGACTCACAATACATTTTTCTCTTCTTTTTGAGCACATGGGTGACCTACATACCCTGTCCTCTGTTAACGTTAAGGATATTCATGTGATTATGTTTTCTCCAGTGGAGGAAGCTGAAACTTACAACTTCTAGATTGGGTCCCTACGACAGTGGTATACCTCCTGTACTCTCTCCCCTTCCTGCTGTTCAGAACTTATAACGTAGTTTTTGCTATGGAGATGATGGCAATTTCTTGAATGATGGCGCAAAGACAGACGACTTCATTTTGGAGTGACTTCCTAAGGCAAATTCACCCACATACCTAAGTACTCACTTAAATGTGAAGCACGAGAGAGACATATACTCTTCTTTTGCAAGTCCATTGGTGTCGACTCGTGTTGAGTCTCCTTGTTAAAGTAGTCTAGTTTTACCCTACGTAATACAACCACGAAAGAGGAACATCCATCGCATAAAATTCCCGGAGCTCTCTTAGCCAAGCTGTGTTGTGCCTTCTAGGTGCAATCTCTTAAAAAATTATTGTATGGAAAAAACTCATATCATTGAAACTTCAGCTATAAGATAATCCAAATGTTCTTCTCAGAATTTTTAATTACTAAAGCATGCAATCTAGGTTTAGTGAATTTTTGTGAAAGCAAAACAAAACAAAACAAAATCCTCATGACCTCTTTAAAAGGCTCCATGTAAGGGAAGTGGCTCTGGGATTTGGGAAGAGTAGACTGCTGCTGGGAAGAGAGAGATTTTCTCAGGCTTTAGAATATGAAAAACAAAAGCAAAAAACAAAATCTGTTGTTCAGGAATGAGCTAGCTCAGCAGACCTGACATACTCAAACTCTGCACATTCCCAGGACTTTATTTCATGACTGGCCTTTGGACAGTTCTTGGAAATTGAGAACGTCATCCATACTGTACCAGTATGTCAAGATAGTTTAAACAAACAGTGGGACTTACGGTAAAGAGTTGGGAGTCTGCAGCTTCAGTGACTGAAGTCAGTTATGTAGACACTGCAACTACGTACGTATGTTCAGATGAGCTTCCTTGGTAGGCAACACTGTGCACATGTTGTCTCAACTTTATTGGAAGAATCAAGTGTGTCCTATGAAACTGTTGAGAGAAGACTTGGAAACTTGCACCTTAATCCTTCAGACTATACCCATGTGCCTTTTCCATTTAATGCTATTATTTTATATCTCCTTATTGGAAAAAAAGTTCAGAACTCTAAGAACTTGTGAGTCTTATGCGTCTTTTTAGTGTGTCATCAAGTCTGAGTATGGTCCAACACAGCTATTCTTTTGAAAACTTGTTGTATCATACATAATTAGGTTACTGACCTAATTTCCTTCTTGGAATCGATTACTTGAAGTCTCAGTCTCAAAAGGATAGTCTGCCTCCAGCAAGAATCCCCACACTGTCTTTCATTTTTGGCCTAATACTGTTCTCAGAAAGCGTCTGCAAGAACCTAGTGCTTTGCAGTCTTCAGAAGCAAGAGGTTACACTGATGTAAAAGAAATAAGCTGCTAAATAAAAAAAACTGCTTTAGTAGTAGCCCTTTAGTGATCATGTGGAATTTGAGCAGTTAGTAAATGATCCAGATGGCAAGTTTATGTTCACAACTACCTTGCAACTCCAATCGACAGAGCTCTAAGTCAGCACAGTTCAACAAATTAGACAGCTAGTTGGAATAAACTCATATTAAGGTTACTAATTGTTTAGTTGATGAATTATACCTTTAAATGCCACAAAGGGACCAGGAATTATTCTTTACAGTATACTTATAAAGATATAGTATACTTATAAAGTATATAGTTATATATAGCATACTGGTAAAGTACACTTACATATACACATATATACACACACACATATATATACAGTATATTTATATATCGTATACTTATAAAGATGTGTCTGTGTATGTATATGTGTATGTATATATATATATACAAAAAAACACATCTTTATATATATATATACTGTATGTATACTTTATATATACTGTATGTATATGTGTATGTATATATATATATATACATAGACACATCTTTATAAACACACACATATATATACACACATATGTATTGTATGTATATAATACTTTCATTAATTAATAATTTAAGTAATTATAATAAAGTAATATAAATGCAAGCCAACAATTATTTTCCAGGCATTGTACTCTAGGGGTATATACATAAATACTAAAATTTTTGTCACCATAAAAGTGAGATATACATGGAAATGATATGTTACTAGGCTTAAGTACAATAAAAGTAGTACTAAAAAATATAATTAACCCAAAGTATTAAAACTATTTCTTAATAAAGCCTAAGTTATGAAAAATGTCACAGAAGAAATTTCAGTGAGTTTATGCATTCACTTTGATCCACAGATTTCTATATTTCTCTTCCACAAATTTAGCCTCTAAAATTTAGCCAAATTCCTATTTTGTTGGAATTATAATAAAATTAATAATATTAGGCTACAACTAATTAATGCATTCATATAAAGCATTTTAATATGTTGACTTTTTCAAATGATTATTTATTAAAAACACACACACTAAATCTTATGTTTTAAGAACAATATAATGCCTATGGAAGACATTAAAAATGAGCAATATGTGTTTCCTCCTTTTTTTTTTTTTGAGATGGAGTCTCACTCAGTCGCCCAGGCTGGCATGCAGTGGCGCTATCTTGGCTAATTGCAACCTCTGCCTCCTGGGTTCAAACGGTTCTCCTGCCTCAGCCTCCTGACTGGTTGGGACTATAGGCACACACCATCATGCCTGGCTAATTTTTCATTTTTAGTAGAGATGAAGTTTCACCATGTTGGCCGGGCTGGTCTTTAAGGCCCCACCTCAGGTGGTCCACCCATCTCAGCCTCCCAAAGTGCTGGGATGACAGGTGTGAGCCACCATGCCTGGCCTATCATGTGTTTCTTGTTCTTCAAAAGTTTGCTCTAAGGTGGTACAAATAACTACATTACAATAAAATAAGCTTAGTATTGGAAAGGAAGTAAGAAGAATAATAAAATTCAAGACATGTTGGGAATTTTTCAAAATGCTATAGACTATAATTAAAAACCAGAAGTTAAAAAATGTCATTGACTTCTGTACCTTATAACTGAGTTACTGATTTCCGACAGAGGTATTTTTGTTTAAGTGGTTAGGATGGAAATCATGCTACAAGAGATTACAGTGAAAAAGTGGTGAGGATGAAACAAGTACAAATTACATTCCAAACAATTTGATGATAAAGTAATAAAATCATGAGGTAGTTGCTTGTAGGGGAGTTCCAGGTCCAGTGAAGGCATTTTCATATCTGGGTAAATTTAGTGTGCTTATACACAGAGAATGAGCCAATGAACGGCAAAAGATTTAAAATAGCCTGAAAAAAGGCTGGGAGCAGTGGCTAACACCTGTAATCCCAGCACTTTAGCAGGCTGAGACAGGCACATCACCTGAGGTCAGAAGTTTGAGACTAGGCTGGCCAGCATGGTGAAATCCTGTCTCTACTAAAAATGCAAAAAATAATAATAATAATAATTAGCCAGATGTGGTGGCAGGCTGCTGTAAACCTAGCTATTCAGGAGGCTAAGGCAGAAGAATCACTTGAACCCAGGAGGTGGAGGTTGCAGTGAGCCGAGATTGTGCCATTGCACTCTACCCTGGACAACAAGAACAAAATTCCATCTCAATAAATAAATAAATAAACTGAAAAAAATCACCTGGGAATACTTTCTTTACCAGCAGAATCTTTCCAGATATATGCTAAATAATACTGTCTTTAAAGGCTCCACAAATAAGATATAAAATGTGAGAAATAATTTCAAATAAATTGCTGTACCAGTAAGAAAGCTAAAAAAAAAAAAACCTACAAAATATTCAGAAGTAAAAAATAAAATCAAAGCACATAAAAGATTATAAAATATATTCAAATATATCCATAATTTCCTAAGTATAAAGAAAGTGTAGGGTTGCACTGTTTGGAAAAAAAAACAAATCCACCTACAAGAGATTTACAAACGTACATGATAAATGCATGGATTTGAAATGTTGCCAGTGACAGCACAGAAAGTTCAAGAAAATATTAAATCAAAAAATTAAAAGCTGTGATAGCAAAAGTAATAACAATTAGCCTTCAACATCATTTTTCACTGTTTCTGCCACTCTATATCCTGTAAGTCACCAAGTCCTATGTTAAATGTCTCTTAAGGCTGGGCACAGTGACACACGTATTTCTGCACTTTGGGAGGCCAAGGCAGATGGACTGAGGTCAGGAGTTCGAGACCAGCCTGGCCAACATGGTGAAACGCTGTCTCTACTAAAAATTCAAAAATTACCCAGGTGTGGTGGTGGGTGCCTATAATCCCAGCTACTTGAGAGGCTGAGGCAAGAGAATCTCTTGAACCTGGGAGATGGAGGTTGCACTGAGCTGAGATCTCACCATTGTACTTCAGCCTGGGCTACAAGAGCAAAACTCCATCTCAAAGCAAAAAACAAAACAAAACAAAACAAAAAACAACAAAAAAAAATGTCTCTTAAATAGTTCTCATTTGGGTTGATTAAAACCTCCTTTTGGAAATAGTAGCGATGATTGTACAACATTATACATGTAATCCATGCTACTGAATTGTACACTTAATAAGGCTAACGGGGCAAATTTTGTGTTGTATACATTTTAGTAGAATAAAATTTTTTTACAGTAAAAGTCTTCATTTAACCCCCTCTCTTAATCCAGGAAAATTCTTAATTATGAAGGCTCCTTCCATGTATAACTTACTACTTTCTAACTGGTCTTCTGGCTTCCCCTGTTTTCTCCTTCCATCTCTTATCTACTAGGAAGGCAGAGCAATCCTTATGCTGATACCCTGCTTAGGAAGGCCCCTCGACCACCATCAATCATTCCACTCTGTCAGCACGTTACATTCCAAACTCATTAATATAGCTTCATCATCAGCCCCTTCATTTTCCACACCCTGAATATCACTGTAGACTCATCCTTTATATATCCCGCTTGACATCTTGCCTTGAACTGTGTTGAACTCCTCAAACACATGGTTTCTTTAAAACCAAGGCCTTTGTCAGGCTCTTCCTTCTATTCAGAACACCTTATCCTTCCCTCTCTTCCATCTGCAAACCGACTTGTCCCACTTCTCTAGCTAATCCCTGCCAAGTCTTCAAATTTAAGCATAGGCATCCCTTCCTGCAGAAGAATTTTCTGGTTGCCTAAATATAGTTCAGGGGCATATTTACCTAATAATTGCATTCACCGCAAGTATTGGAATCACTCTCTATAAGTCTGCATATCTCTCTGTATTATAAGCAGTGAGGTCAAGAAATATGTCTATTGTACCAAACATTTAACATCTGGGCCTACCACTATGCTAAATACTTAGCAAACAACTTGCAATGAAAATGTTATTTATTGTTTTGTAAACACCAATACAAGAAAATCTCTTGGATAGTAGTTGTGTCTATTGCTAGATAGTGCTAAAAAATACAGTGTCACAACTCTGGAATAGTCTATATTTGAGGTTAAAGTGTTTTTGTTTGTTTTGTTTGTTTGTTTTTGAGACAGTCTTGCTCTGTTGCCTAGGCTGGACAATGGCAGTATCTCTGCTCACTACAACCTCCACCTCCAGGGTTCAAGTGATTCTTGTGCTTCAGCCTCTCGAATAGCTGGGATTACAGGCACCTGCCACCACACCTGGCTAATTTTCGTATTTTTAGTAAAGACGGGGTTTCATCATGTTGGTCAGGCTGGTCTCGAACTCCTGACCTCAGGTGACACACCTGTCTCCCAAAGTGGTGATATTATAGGCATTAAGTGCCCTATTTATTGATCAATAGGTAGAAAGACGATAAATTCTAAATTGTTTCCCCTTAACATGACAATTTGTTTGGTGTACATTTATTTTGAAATGTTATCAAAAAAATTTCTTTAAACTCATTCTACGCGAGATGTTGGTTAAAAAGAAACAATTCTTGTGAAATTTGCATTTTTTCATTATTTCATAGTTATCTAATATAGAAAAAAAGGGTTAAATAAGAGAGAATTAGAGCAACAAAAATCTTCATAATCTAGAAACTAAAGTCCCCACGAAAAACAAGTTGGAAAGCTTTTAAGGAGAGAAAAGCAACACATAGCAAAGTCAGAGACAACGTAAAAAAATTTCTTTGATCTGACATTCCAAACACATGAGAAATTAGTGAGAGGAAATTAAAATTTAAAGCCACAAAATATATTCTGCTACAGTCCAACCTCCCTAGCAACAATTTGCATCCACATGCATTATATATTCCATACCTTGACTGTGAAATTTAATTAAAAATAATTATAAAGACAGCTCCTTGAGGCTATTGAGGATTTTGCAGCTTGAATCTTTACTTTTGAAACATTTTATTTTCATAAAATATCGTGCCTCACTAATGGTCTTGTCAGAATTTGTCTTCAGAAGAAATGACAACTCATCCAGTTCAAATATATCTAAGGAAGCTAAATTTAGATGGAATGACCTAGGAACTTTGACTCAGGGTTCAGTCAATATATTAAGTGAATAAACTGAAAACTGTCCCTGTAGTTCCAAATTTGTCCTTGATGCTCATTCATTTCAAATGGAAGCTCCAAAGGGAACACAGCAATAGAGCTATCTTCAGCACTACTAAAGTGTTAATTCTGGAAGAAAATAACTGGATGAACAACAAAATGAATAAATGAATGAATGAATGAATGCCAGATGCCATAGTAAAAAGTATTTTAGGGAAAGAGAAGGGCTAACATAAAGATAGATTCATTTATCCTATGAAGTTTTGGTTCCTATTTTTTCTGTTTTCTTTTGACCCCAAAGTAAGTTTGCATGCAAAAATGTCAATGAATGCAATAGATGCCTAAAATAAAAATGTGATCTAATTTGTTTCTTCGGTATTATTTGGAAAAATTGCAGTCCTTTGTTTTTCTTTGACATTATCTTAGATTTTCTGTGAAAATAGGGAAAAGTGCGATTCCGATTCCTCCACTCACCATCCAGAAGCACTCAGTAATTTTGTGGAAATGTAATTGATTTATTTTTGTTTACTTGATAAACTCAACACTTCAGCCGGGAGGACGTCAGACTCAAATGCAATTTTACCGTCTCGTCAAAGGATGCAGTTAGTCAAACATCATGTGGCTAAAATATCCGTCTGGCTCCTGAATGTCTTCAGAACATGGAAGTGCGTGCCCTGGTTACATGTTTCTCCTAGTGAGCATTAGGAATATATCCTTTTCTCTATGCTGCCCATGTTGAAAGCTTTTTTTTTTCCTTTTTTTTTTTTTTTACTTTTTCCTGGTATTATATACTGACCTCTGGAAGATGAGAATATGGGTGGTTGAGATGCTTTTGAAACTTGGAATTAATAAAGGCAGATGCTAAATTCCTGAAAATAGTAAGACCTGATACTGCATGTGAAATCATTGTAAGCAAGATCCTAACAGAGTATTTGTGATTTGTAAAATAAAAATTTATATATATATATATAGTTCTGAGTTCCCTGGTTATTTTCCATCACTGTGAAGAGGGGGAAATTAATAAAGAGCTGAAGAACTTGTCTCTCCATACTGTAGCTGCAGAGCTGCTGGTAATCTTCCATGCTGGTAATGCTTTCTGAGTACTCTAAATTTTTAACTTTTCTGTTAATGTTGTCACTATATATGTATTATACAAAGAATTCATAAGGAACCTGCTTTAGAATTAAATTATCAGTATTATGACTTCAGAATTATACTGAATACACACACACACACACACACACACACACACACCCCTTGTATAAAAGTATATTTAGGAGAAAATCTTCACTTTAGATTTTTCTATTATTTTAGTTGGGGCATATTATATACCATCTGACTATTTAAACATGGTGTTTTATTTTTTGTTTATATCTCACTTTATTTTGGGTTTACATGTTAGCAACATTTCTTTCAATGCTTCTCAAAGTAAGTGATATTTTCTGAGAAATGAACATGGATGTCACTGAAAAGACTAGAGGTCTGGAGTTTTGGTTTGGGGACTGCCACCAGTTACAGGTATGGCCTATGGTTTGTCAATTAGATTTTTTGTGTGAACAATGTTTCTTCATTTGAAAAATTAAGAGGGTTCATTAAATTATGTGATCCAAGGTACTCAGAACATCTCTATCAGAATGAGAATGCATGTGTGCACTTAGAAACAAGGATGAAATTTTTGTGTAAGACTAGCATATAAGAGCAGTGACAAATAAGTTAACTAGATGAAATAAACTGACGAAAGTAACAACATAAGTATATTTTCACATGGTCACCTTTGATTTTGAGAGAGCTCAGGGGCAGGATTCTATTTTACAGTAAGAGAGAATGAGTTTCACTAAAAGTATATGAGTTTCACGAAATTACTGAAAAGATGACTCCATTAAACAAAGGGAATATTATCTTTTGACTGACTTCCAGACAAGGCCTATGCACAACTCATAACTTTGTAGGTCTGCATATGGTAGGCGACCTTACTACAACCATTGTTTATGACCATATAAGACATCAATAATAAGCTAATATAATTGTGCATAGATTCATGAGAGAATGATTTAGATGATCATTGACAGAACAATGGATGGTTTTATGAATGTCTGCATTGGCCTGGGAAGAGCAGGTAGTTGGTCTGCTTTTAGATTCCCATTTAAACCTTGAAAAGGGAGGCATAAAGCTTTCTCTGGTTAATTCTGAAGGTCTTCTATGACAGCTTGCTTACAAAGAACAGTTAAGAAGTGAATTTAATAATGAGGTGTAGAAAATATGGTAAAGCATCTGGATCTCTGCCTCCTTGAATCTAGGTAATGATTTGGAAAACTGACAATTTTAAAAAATTTATGCCTTGAAATATCATTAAACACCTAGACACATGTGTTGTTGAACCAGGTCTAACACCCACCACGCTGGACCATATGTTTTCATATAAATACCTACTTAGCTACATTACAATAGTATCTGCACACATTTTAATCACATACAAATTACATAAAAACACAAATAATAAGATGCCCTGGGTGAAGTAAATCAGCGATGATTACAAGTGTTTGCATGCTAACGGCCTCTTATGTTTGACATAATATTCAATTTAAGGCTGGAAGTGGCTAGGAATGGGGACATTTCATTTCAAGTGGTATTTTTTTCTCCTTTTTTTGTAAACATGACAAGGTCCTTCGGCTAAATTTGAAGGAGGGCTTTTCCAAATACAGGAAGCAGCCTGAGACATGTTTTAGCATTGGTTGCAGAATAAAATAGATGGTGTCAATGATGAGAGGATTAGCAAAGATACAGAAGATGAAATGGCTTATTGCTATAGGATCATAACCCTCAAAACTCAAGATGAATTTTTTAAAATGCCTTATTGTGGGAGGGCACTGGTGTAGGCCTGGCAGCCATCTCTGTGAAGGTAAAGCAGAGAAATAGATAAGGAAGTAGGGTAAGAAGTGTCTTACCATTCATTAAAGAATTTTACTTAAAATCTCTCCATGTCAGTAAGGCACTGCACATTCGCTCTCACCTGTGTCTGCCATCCCCATGTTTAAAGCCTTTTAACCCCCTGTCAAACCTTTCCAGAGAGTGACACTCCCATGCCTGCCTGCACTGAGCTGGGAAGCAAAATGTGGTGTCTGGTAGCTACTTAAAAAGACCTTCAATCAATCCTGTTTTTAGTTCTATTTCATACTCCTGCCAGAGAAGGAGCCTGATTTCCCACTTTCCGAACCTTCTTGGGGTTTAGACTTAAATAGAATTACATATATCTTTCTGGATTCCTGAATATAGGGTAAATTTCACCTTCTCTGGCCTACTGAATCAGTTACCACCACTCCATTTGTTGCCAGATTGTAAAACTTTGTCGATGTGGGTTTTCTGCCTGGTGTTTCCTTTTCTAATCTCTTTGTCCTTGTAGTTGATGCCTTAAAAAAATTCCATTATATACATTTTAGTGTTGTTTTGGGAGGATGGGGAGATAAGCTTATTTAGGTAGCAGTTCTCCCAACCCTCTCTTTAATCCTCTCCAATCACACTTTCACCCCCACAAATCCACTGAAATACCTTTGCCAAGGTTACATCTTACTTGCCACTTCAGGGCATTTGATGCTGTTGATTACCTCCTTGAAATGTTTTCTTTTCTGGACTTTTTAGACACACATACTGTAAAGTGTTTATCTGATTAGTTGCATCTTCTTGGTCTCCTTCACCGTGTCCTTCTTCTCAAGAAAGTGAGGGAACTTACAGGCTCGATCCTAGAAACTCTTCTCTTCCTGTTCCAAATGTACCTCCTCATCGATAAAATCCAGTCCTCTAAGGCCAAATGCCATCTCTGCTGATGATTGTCATGTTTATTCTTCTAGCTCTGACATCCATCCTGAGCTCCTGATTGCTTTATCTAGCTGCCTACTTAACCTGATTCTCTGGATGTCTAATAAACATTCAAATTTTATGTTTCCAAAATCATAACTCTTGATCCCCCCAGACTTCAACTTCCAATCTTTCTTATCTCAGTACATAGCATCGACACTCATTCAACATCTATACAGTCATCTCACCAGCAGTCTCCTTCAATATATAACCCAGATGCAATATATAACCCTTCAATATATAACCTTCAATATATAACCCACATGCAATCCCGTTTCCATCATGGAACCAGCCACTCTCGTGCATTCCTGCAAATATTGTCATCTTTTCTTCTTATTTCTCCTTTTTTTCCTCTACAGTCAGTTCTCAACAGATAAAGATGATTTAAAAACTTAATCACTTTATCCATCCATGCTCAAATCACCCCAGTAGTAAAGGTGAGTTACAATCCCATCGGTACCCAGAGAGCTCTGCTGAATCTCTCCGATCTGTGTTCTCTTGGCTTCTCAGTTCATCCGCACCCCTAAACCTGACTCACCCCACTCTAGTCACACAGATTGTCTTTCATTCCCCTCCACTGGGCCACATTGTTCCAATCTTGGGACTTTCTGTAATCACTGTTTATCTCTCACGAGAAGGCACTCTCTGCTGCTTAGGAACCACTGTCCCTCATGACATGTATTTTCTCTCAATTGGCACTTCTTCAAGTAGCTTTCCTATGATCACATCTACCTCGTTTTCAGTCCCTTCATTTTTCTTAATGCCACATATTGTCTCCTGATATTCAACATATTTACTTGTTTATTTTCTATTTCTTTTTTCTTTTTTTTTTTTTTGAGACGGAGTTTCACTCGTTACACAGGCTAGAGTGCAATGGTGCAATCTCAACTCACCGCAACCTCCGCCTCCTGGGTTCAAGTGATTCCCCTGCCTCAGACTCCCAAGTAGCTGGGACTACAGGCGTGGGCCACCACATCCAGCTAATTTTTGTATTTTTAGTAGAGACAGGGTTTCACCATGTTGACCAGGATGGTCTCGATCTCTTGGCCTCATGATCCACCTGCCTCAGCCTCCCAAAGTGCTGGGATTACAGGCGTGAGCCACCGCAACTGGCCTATTTTCTATTTCTATTTCCATGTCTTGAATTTAAGCTTTGTGAAGGGCAAAGAATTTTTCTGTGGTCATTACGACTCAATCCCCAGTACTTGGAACACATGCCTGGCAGGGAGTAGACACCTGTTGAATACGAGAAGAAAAAATGGAAGAGGGGTAAGCAGGAGGAAGAACTGTATGCTCCAATCAACTCTAACCGTCAGCTAGAAGGGAATATGGATGACTGAAATATAAGTGAAGGTTACGTGCATTGACAGGAGCAATGGTGGGATACGGCCTTTACACACTTGGTGTACTCTTTCATAAACCGACATAGAAGAGAACTCCGCTGGTGTGCGGCTTTCATTGCCTGTCTTCAGTCCTTGCTTGACATAGATATGCCAGCAGATCTAGCGTAGTGTCAGTCACTTCAGGGAAACGTGACCCTCAGCCGGAGTTAAGGGTGGACTCCCAGGTCAATGGTTTGGGCAAAGGACTTAGCAGGTGCTCACATTTATTAACAAAGAGCGCTTCTTGGAGTTTGAGCCACTTCTCTGCACTGTCACTGCCTAAGACAAAGATGTCAATAATAGGTAGAATCTGAAAAAGTTGATCTCATAGAAGTAGAGAGTAGGATGGGGGTTACGAATGGCTAGGGTGGTTGGGGGGTGGGGGAGTTGAGGAAATGTTGGTCAAAGGATATGTAATTACAGTTAGATAAGAGAAACAAATTCAAGAGCTCTGTTGTACACCATGGTGACTAATGATGATATATAGAATCTTGAAAAATGCCAATAGAGTGGGTATTAAGTGTTCTCATCACAAAAATAACAACTGTGTGTGGTAATCAATGTGTTAAGTAGTTATCTTTACTATTTGACAATGAACACATACTTCAAATATTATGTTGGACATGATACATATAATTTTCTATGTTAATTAAAAATACATTAAAAGTAAAACCTCACTAGGCAGAGACTGCAAACAAACTGGAAATGACAAAGGACCCAGGGTAGAAAAGGGCATTGCCCTTGAGTTGTTGAGATATAGCTATAACTCACACTGAGGCAACAGAAGCCCAGGGTGCACGTTCCCTAACAGGGACACACATCAGGATCCCCATTCAATGTACCCAGTCATCTTAGGGAGAAATGCTTCTGGAGGAAAAAAGAATTGAGATGAGAATTTTTTCGGCTCAGAGACCGAGTCTTTTCTAAAAATCATAGTTTTAAATATCTGATTGAACTGAGATGAATTGATTTAAACATTATTTTTTTCCCAATCAATACAAAGGTTGATAAGGGACATGAAGAGTTATTTTTAAAATCTTACATTGTTTTCTCATCCTTTTAAGTTTCAGCATTAGTTGTCTTATGGAGTCCTGCTACATACTTCTGTCGTGTGACTTGTACTGCTGAATCAGAACAGACATGTAGAAAGGACATGCCAGGGCACATGCCTCAACAGAGACGAACAATGTAACTTTACAATGAGAAAACCTACTGAACAACAAGCTCCTAGCTATCTGGATGGGGAGAACTATTCAAGAGGGCTTTTCTAAAGCAGAGCTTGATAAACAGAAAGCGCTCAATAAATAAACTCAACAAGGAAACAAAACAGTGGGTAGCAGTGTAGACAACTCAAGTGTCTGTTTCAGAGAGTAACACACATGATGTTGAACCTGTAGTGACGACGTGGGGTGAGATCTTTATGATAAAACTGGAATTGATGGAGGAGTCCTCAGGTCCAGATATTCTGTGACCCAAAAGAGAAGAGGAAGTGAATTCAGAAGGAATGTTTGAGTGAAGTGTCAATTGTTATGACTCAGCTCTGAGCAGATTAAACCACCATGAGAAAAGCAGTGGGGAGAAACAAAGGAAGAGAGAAATGACATCCCCTTGAAGGTTTTGTTCAGAAAAGTTAATGTTGGAAAAGGTCTCCTAGGAGCAGTCTGTCGACTCCAGCTTAGCTGCATAGGAGCGAGTTTTGGGACTGAAATGCTCCCTTTTCAATAGATAAACCGTCTTCACGGCCTGTTCTGGGTTTGTCACCTTGTGTAAAAACAGCTTTCCATGTTTCAGACTCAGTGTGTCCTCTTTGACTCTGCTTCAGCGGTCCTCGTGCATGCCCCTAGCTTTCTGTATTTCAGACACCCCCAGGGGAAGGCGTTGAGGTCCTCTCACTGCAGCAGGAAGTCGGCTATGTGCAATTAAGTCATCCCTCCACGTTGGCTGGGGAATAGATCCCTGGCCATGGGGGCCTGAAGTATTGCAGGAAGCTGAATCTTGTGCTCTCTCTCTCTCTTCTTGCTATAAACACTGTATCACTAACTGCCTAGCGTGCATGTTGCCTGTTCCCAACAACCTCTAACGACGCACTCATCTCTGCCCTGGGTGGCACCTATCAACCTTTTCACCCTGGCCCCACAGTCCAAACAACAAGCAGTGAACAAGTTAATTTGGTTCTTAGAACATGTCCATTTTGTAAAACCAGTGATCATCATTTTGACTAAGTAGGATCATACTTTACACACATGTGAAACGATGAATGTTGTATTTCTCTAGCATACAAAATACTAATTCTGAATCTTATGTGGACTTCTCTCCAGTTTAACTAACTTTATGCAAGTTAGAAGTTCTTAGCTGTTAGTTGATTGGGTCACTACAGAGCTGATTACCTTATTTGTTGTAAGAATGAAACTGTTTATGGAATTTGGCAAGGCAATATTTAGAAAAGTAACTATTTATTTGGGTTGGAGAATAACACCAGTGCCATGATCGTAAAATCTCATGAATTATTCTTCTACTCACTAACAATTTAATGATGTTCACAAAGAAAAAATGTATTTTTTATGATTTAAAAAAAAAAGAAATCAAGATATGATCAGAAATACTGTGCATAACAGGGCAGGATCCAATTTTGTGGAATAAAACAGGGGAATAAAATGGACCTTTGTGAATCAGAGAATATTGTCTTTAGCCTCAGGGATGAAAATCAAGAGTAGAAAATCGTAGCACTATGTGTAAATGCATGATGCTTTTTTGCTGCACTGAACTAATGATTCTCAAGATTTCAAGTAAATCTTCTCATTTGAAAGGACAGGAAAAAAGGAATATTCTCTAGGCTTCTTCCAAGTTTTGGTATACATGGTAGATGGAAATCTTTCTAGTGTTACTCAAGGTTGCAAACACCTTCATAGGAACAGAACATAAATTAGCACTAACTAACTGGGATCTACAATGAAGTATTTGGTAACCAAAGTCAAGAAACATTTAGTCAACTGACTTGAAAAATGTTTCCTCTATTAAGAGATATAAAGAAAGTGCCACATCTTTTTCTTCCCTTGAGATATAATTCTGGAAAGCATCCCCCTCACCTTTACCTGAAGCCTCTCGTTACTTGCACATTTTCTCCCAATGCAAATGAGAGAGATTTCCATGCATCTTGGTTAGAATGAGACTTCTACATAGAACTGCAGTAATTAGAAATCTGAGCAACAGTTGCTTTAGAGGTCAAAGCAATTTATTTCATTGCTTTGTGACTCAGGATGCCAACTGTATGGAAATAATCCCTCCTCTATCAGGAACCAGGACGATTTTCAGATAATATAAAAAACATGCTACTGTAAATAGCGCTGCAAGAAACATAGATGTGCATGTGTCTTTACAGTAGAATGGTTTATAATCCTTTGGGTATTCCATCAATAATAAACTAGACAAAGAAAATGTGGTACATTCACATCATGAAATACTATGTGACCATAAAAAAGAATGAGTTATGTCCTTTGCAGGTACATGGATGAAGCTAGAAACCATCATTCTCAGCAAACTGCCGCAGGAACAGAAAACCAAACACCACATGTTCTCACTCCTAAGTGGGAGTTGAACAATGAGAACACATGGACACAGGGCGGGGAACATCACACAATGGGGCCTGTCAGGGGAGTTGGGGGAAAGGGGAAGGAGAGCATTAGGACAAACACCTCGTGAATGGGGAGCTTCAAACCTAGATGACGGGTTGATTGGTACAGCAAACCACCATGGCACATGTATACCTCTCTAACAAATCTGTACATTCAGCACATGTATCCCAGAACTTAAAGTAACAACAACAACAAGAAAAGAATAGGCCTTTCAAAACCAAACAACCAAACAAAAGACCCGCGTGATCTCTACCCAGTAATTCCAGCAGCTCAGTACCCCTAACCACAGAGAATATGTGACACAGCTCCAGAGGGTGGAGATCGGGGTAGAAAGCATGGCTGCCTCCAGCAGTGGATGCCCAGGAAGCTGGGCATTTAAGAGGAACAGAATTACCGGCTGGAATGGTGATGGAAAGACTGTACCTATATCTTTTTCTTTTTATAGCAAATCATAGGCTCAATAATTTTAAACATTAAATTTTTATTGAGACTAGACAATATGCTCTCTTCCTTACATAGCCATTCTCTCAAATATTCTTCTGCAGGAGTACCGTAAATAATGTACAATAAGATTTTTCTCCCTTTCTTTTTAATTTTAACAAAACACTGCCTATTAGACAATGGGGTGGTATAATAAAAATCATCCTCACTTTGGAGACAGAAGATTAAGGTTCAAGTTCTGGCTATGATATTTACTTGTAAACCTTGAGAGAATCACATAATTCCATGAATTTTCATTGCATATTAAAATAAAAGAATACCAATCTCCATGTACCTCCAGAGCTTTGTAAGGATAAATTAAAACAGGATATGCATTATCATCTATAATTTTATAGATTTACAAATGTAAGTAGTTATTAACTTTCTTTATATTTTAGTTCTTTATATAGGATGTCAATTCATATTATTGAACAAAAACAAAAAATATTTTTTCTTCCATTTTTTAGCACAAGATATGATACTCAATATTTTACTTAAAAGATAACAGTTGTCTTCTCAAACCATATGTATTTATTAACTCTCAATTAGGAGAGTTGATGGAGATGTTTTTGATCAATGGTTCAAGAAGAAAAGAGCTAAGTAAAATTGTGTTCCTGTGTGTATTGTGTGTGCGTGTGTGTGTGTGTGTGTGTGTGTGTGAAGAGAAAGACATAGAGACAAGTGTACTGTGATGTCTTTGAGAACTGGTTCAGAAATGCTGAAAGCTCTGGGGAACTCTGTAAGACCCAGTAGTTGGTACTGGCCTTGCTGAAACAGAATGGCTTTGCTTGACCTATTTCACCTTCATTTCTGTTTCTCTCCTAGTACTCTGCTCCCAGGGCACTTGGAGAAATTGCTTTTGTCTTTTGTAAGATCCTCAGGGGCAGGGCAGGACTGTGTCATATTCACAACCGTCCATTTGGCACCTACCCTGGAATCAGCACATAATGGCAACCCATAAATGTGAAGCCTAACCGAGTAAATCTGAACTCACTGGATATTTTTCCTCAGTCTTCTTTGCTGGTTCCACTTACTCGGCTCATTGTTCCATTTCATTCTGTACGCTAACACCAAAGTGGCTGCTTAAATGCAAAATTTCGTCATGACAACACACGGCTAAGAATCCAACTTCACATGCTAGGCTTCTAGGCTTTTCATTATCTAACTGCTTTACTGGACGTATTTCTCACACTCTGTTCTTACCTGTTACACCTTCTGTTCATATTGTGGCTACCTGCAGTTCTAAGAATAGTACAGGATCCTTTATTTCTCCGGATATTTGCATATGCTATGCTTTATGCATGAATATCTTTCAGCCTCATCTATGAGAACTCACCCTTCACTTCAGAATTTCTTCAGAAATTTCCTTGCAGTTTCTCTAATCATAATGTTTTCGGGGAACACGCTGGAAAATATTTCTCAAGCTTGACACCATTCTGTGTTCTCACGTTGAAAGCAGACATGACTAATCCATCATGACAGAAGTTGTATGTTCGTAATACATTTAAGCACCTATTACCAAATGATTAGTGTCAGCATATAAACTAAGCTCTGTAAACCTAGCCAGTGCATGAGTCAGTTTTCATGCTGCTGATAAAAACATACCCGGGACTGGGCAGCTTACAAAAGAAAGAGATTTGATTGGACTTACAGTTACACTTGACTGGGGAAGCCTCACAATCATTGCAGAAGGCAAGGACGAACAAATCATGTCTTACATGGATAGCAGCAGGCAAAGAAAGAGCTTGTGTAGGAAAACTCCCCCTTACCATCAGATGTCATGAGACTTACTCACTATCAGAACAGCACAGGATAGACCTGCCCCCATGATTCAATTACCTGCCACTGGGTCCCTCTCACAACACATGGGAATTCCAGATGAGATTTGGGTGGGGAGTCATCCCATATCACCAGGTTTCTGAATAACAGAAAACTCACCCAGCACTTATTCTTCTGAATAGCTTCTTGCCTGGTAACCTCAGAATGTGTCTTTCACAAGCCCAAGCTCCTCTCAAGATGGCCCTTTCCTTACAACTGTCTCATGCTGGGTTCCAGAACCTCATCCTCTAGCCTGTAATGGCTCCACTGTCACTAGAACAGGGCACTTCACTCTGTTCTTTTACTATATGCTGTTCTTATCTTTGTAAATAGGCTCTTTACTAAATCTTCTCCAATTATCTTTACTTGTTTGTGACAGCTGCTTTCTGCTGGTAAACTGACTGACATAGTAGGAATTATGAAGCTACCAGTTTAAATAGCAAGATAATTTTCATAATTAATTGGGATTTATCCCTGGGATGCAGGAATTGTTCAACATACACAAATCAATATATGTTATTTACCACATTAACAGAATGAAGGACAAAAATATGATCATTTCCATAGATGCAGAAAATATGTTTGACAAAATTCAACACCCAATCATGATAGATACTCTCAATAAATTAGGAATAGAATGAATGTAACTTAACACAATAAAGGCCACATACAACAAGCCCACAGCTAACATTGTACTTAACGGTGTGAAGTCGAAAGCTTTTCCTCTAAGATCAGGAACAAGACAAGGATGTCCACTCTCACACTTTCATTCAACATGGTACTAGAAGTCCTAGCCAGAACTGATAGAAAAGAGAAAGAAAAGGCATCCAAATAGAAAGGAAAAAATTTAAATCAACACTACTTGCAGATGATATGATCTTACATAGAGAAAATCATGAAGACTTCACCAATAAACTATTAGAATTAATAAAGAATACAGTAAAGTTGCAGGATGAAAAGATCAACATACAAAAACAAAGATATTTCTAAAGTAACAATGAACTATTTGGAAAACAATTTTAAGACCACAAGTCCATTTACTATAGTTACAAAAAATTATGTAAGAATAAACTTACCCAGGGATATGAAATACCCGCACACTGACAAGTACAAAACATGGATGGAAGAAATTGTACAAGATATAAACAAATGAAAAGATATCTTGTGCTCATGAACTTCTAGTTCATGACTTTATGCCACCCAAAACAACCTACCATTGGAATTTTGATAGGGATTACACAGAATTCCTACCAAAAGAGGATGGCATCAAACTAAAAAGCATAGCCAAAGAAATAGTCAACAGAATGAAGAGACAGACTACAGAATATGAGAAAATATTTGCAAACCATGCATCTGATAAGGAGTTGATACCTGAAATATATAAATAATTCAGAAATAAGAAACAAATAATCTGATTAAAAATAGGCAAACTATGTGAACAGTCATTTCTCAAAAGAAGTTGTCCATACAGCTAACAGGTATAAAAATCCTCAACATCACCTATCATCAGGGAAGTGTAACTTACAACCACAGTAAGGTATCATCTCACATCTGCTAGAATGGCTCTTATCAAAATGTTGAATGACAAATATTGGTGAGAATGTGAAGAAAGGGGAAACCTTTTTAACTGTTTGTGAAACTGTAGATTGGTACAGTCATTATAAAAAATACTATGTAGCTCCCTCAAAAATTAAAGGGACCCCCTCAAAAATTAAAAATGGAACTATCATATGATTCACTAATTCTACCCCTTGGACATATTTCCAAAGGAGATGAAAGTGGTATGTTGAAGAGGTATCTGCACTGCCCTGTTCATTGCAGCACTATCACAAAGACTAAAACATGGAATCAACCAAAGTGCTCCTCAGCAGATGAAGGATAAAGGAAATGTGGTGTATATACACAACGGAATACTATTCAGCTTTCAAAATGAAGGAAATCTGGTCATTTCCAGCAACATGAATAAACATGGAGGACATTTCATTAAGTAAAATAAGCTAGGCACAGAAAGACAAACACCCACCACATCATCTCCCTTATATCTGCAGTATAAAAAAGTCCAACTTATAGAAATAGGATATCAAGTGATACCAGAAGCAGGGGAATGGAGGGACTGAAGAGACGAGAGTCAAAAGAGAGGAGATTTCAGTTAGACAGGGGAACTAAGTTCAAGAGCTCCGTTATACACCATGCTGACAACAATTAATGCAAATATAATGTGTATTTGAAAATTGCCAAGAGAGTAGTCTAAGAATTGTCCCCACAACAAACGAGAAGAATACGAAGTAAGGTATATGTTATATAGCTTGATTTAATCATTCTGCAATGTATACATATATCAAAAACATGCTGTACAACATAAACATATGTAATTTTACTTGTCAATTAAAAAGATCACTTTGATTGTTTCTGTACCTATGTATATTCACATTTATATAGTTTGGAGATTTGTCCTCACTCAAATCACATGTTGAGATACAGCCCCCAGTGTTGCAGGTGGGGTTCTGTGGAAAGTGCCTGGAGCATGGCGGTAAATCACATGTTGAGATACAGCCCCCAGTGTTGCAGGTGGGGCCCTGTGGGAGGTGACTGGAGCATGGGGGTGGATTTCTCATCAACAGTTTAGCACCATCCGCTTGGTGCCGTCCTCGCAATAGAAAGTGAATTCTCGCAAAATCTGGTTGTTTAAAATTGTGAGTGGCACCTCCGCCTCTCTCTCACTCCTGCTTTCGCCCCGTGATGTGTCTTCTCCCACTTTGCCTTCCACCATTAGTAAAAGCTCCCTGAGGCCTCTCCAAAAGCCAAGTAGTTAAGCCAGTGCCAGGCCTCCTGTACAGCCTGTAGAACCCGAGCTAATTAAACCTATTTAACTTATAAATTACTCAGTCATCGGTATTTCTTTATAGCAATGCAAGAATGTCCTAATATACATATAGACACATATTTATATATTTTTCAGGTTTGTGTCTATGTGTACACTATACACAATTATTAAGATGCAAAATACTTTTTCTGGTGACACAAATGCTATTTCAGTGTGCAACCCAATGGACAAATTGGGAATACAGAAACCACAGTTCCTATCATGAACAATTATCCTTTTATTTACATTTGCCGGTCTTTGCAAAATGTCACTCTTTTGGATTTGTGCTTAGCCTGAAATTTTGCTCAACATGGGTCATTCCATTCTTGAGATATTTTTATGCTTTAATGTTTAGTTGCCACCTTCTTTCAACTCGAATTTCTTTGATCTGTCCACAGCATTTTCCCCTCGAACATGCTGTCTTTAACAAAGGTTGCACACAGCAGTTACATTTCTACTTAAAAATGTACAAAGTTATCCTAAGTGAGTCACGAAAGTGACAGAGGTCTCTCTCACCTCTGCAATAAAGTCCTGTCATTCAAACATGGAGAAAGTTTTGTAGAATAGATGCTCACTTTCTTATTTGAGAATATTCAATGCTTTGACAAAAAGAAAATAAACAGGAGTGATACAACTGATAAGAATGTTAAGCACACATAGTGAGAAAGCTAGCTTATGCTAGAGGGAGGGAGACAGAAACCTTACAGGACGTGTTAAGTCTAGGTATGAATAAGCAAGTAGCTTTTGCTATGTAGGCAGAATTCAGAAGAGATACTAGCTAGATGATATACAATGGTAATCTCTAAGATACGTTAAAGATAGAAACAATAGTCTGGTTACAGTGGCTCATGCCTATAATCCCAGCACTTTGGGAGGCCAAGGCGGGCGGATCACGAGGTCAGGAGTTCAAGACCAGCCTGACTAATACGGTGAAACCCCATCTCTACTAAAAATACAAAAATTAGCTGGGTGTGGTGGTGCATGTCTGTAATCCCAGCTACTCAGAAGGCTGAGACAGGAGAATTGCCTGAACCTGGGAACCGGAGGTTGCAGTGAGCCAAGATTGTGCCACTGTACTCCAGCCTGGGTGACAGAGTGAGACTTCATCTCAAAAAAAAAAAAAAAAAAAAAAAAAAAAAAAAAAAAAAGAAAGAAAGAATAAATGGGTTACATTATGTAACAAATACAAGAATTTCTTCTAAAAAATATGGAAAGGTTGAATACATGATACTCTCAGTTCACAGTTATTTCTAAATTCACTGCCCATTGGTAGCACATGCCATAGTCCCCTTACACCCTCATATACGCTATGCCCAATAAATACAGATAAAACCCATGCCTGTTCAGCAAGCTAACTGGTGATTTCATCTGCAGTCAGGAATTCTTGCCTGATTATCTCAAAAACAGCAAGTGTATTCTGTTGCCCCAGGCATCATCTACTGGCCCCCTTGATTCAAATGTCTACTCTATTCATCAAGATGACTGCATCAGTTGGGAAGGGTGATGAAGCAGAGAGAGACAGAGAGAGCACATAAATGTGTTAATGTGTTAATCTAAAGTCTATAATTCAGGGAGAGTGGCCCTTCTACCTCCTTGAATTCTACCTTGTCCATTTCTTTCTTCTTGTTTCTTAATATGTATCTAGAATGGATTTTATAAGTGTGTGATTGAAGAATATTGACAGTGAGCTTTCCTTTTCCATAACCTCTCAATAACTTTGCTACAAGTGTCCTGCAAAGCTACGACTGCATTAAGTTAATTTTCCTACATAACTGTTGCCAAAAAATTCTAATCTTCTATTTGAATTCTCTGGTGTTATCACTTATTGGATCATGTGATGTGTTTTTAAGATGACTCAACAATGTCATTCCTCCATGTGGTCATTAAGCCTATTGCTTGAATCCATGTTGTCTTCTAGGCCAACTCACTATGCTGGCACCATCTGGGAGGGTTAATTTTAGTTATCAACTTGACTGGGTTCAGGAATACGGAGATGGCTGGTAAAACATTATTTCTGGGTACGTCTGTGAAGGTGTTTCTGGAAGGGATTCGCATTTGAATCAGTAGGTTGAGTGGAGAAGACCTGCCTTTACCAATACATGTAGGGACTAGATAGAACACAACAAAACAACAGAGGAAAGGCGAATTTGCTGTCTCTTCCGTAGTTGGGAGCTTCTCCAGCCCTTGGATAACAGAGCTCCAGGCTCTCAGGCTTTTGGACTCAGACTGCATTACTCTACAGACGTCCCTAGTTCTCCTGCTTATGGATGGTGTATCTTATGACTTCTCAGCCTCCATAACTGGGTGAGCCAATTTCTGTAATGTATCTCCCCATGCGTCTCTATCTCTTTCCCTTCTTTATACCTATTTATCTAATCTATCTGTATCATACTGGTTCTGTCTCTCTGGAGAAGCCTGATTAATACACCATCCTATGCAACTAAAGTAGTAGTGCTCAAATTTGTTTGCTTATTGGAATGACCTCAGGAGTCCTGGAAACCGAGCTGCCTGTTTTTAGTGCTGTATGTGGCTAACACAAATAAAAGGGTTTTGACCCAGCCATTGCCCTGTTCCTCTTACCCTGACTTCCATAAGCCCAACTGCACCATTTACAACAGAAAATAAGAATGCTTCTCCACCTCTACTACAAAAGAGCCAGGATAAAATTGGGAGCCAATGGTCAATCTTACTGTAAGTACATTCAGGATTTGTAGAGTTCTACAGCATTTGCAATCACCGGCATTTTCACAAATAATCCTTCATTGCACTGTCTTTACTGACACCCAAGTGCACATATTTGCCAAATTTTTTTTAAAAGCCTAAAATAATATGTGCCGATATCATTGACTCAAAAACGACATAATAAAGCCATTTCTTTACTGTCAATATTTTTGTGTTTTTTTTTTTTTTTCTGCTCGTTGTTTTATTTTTCTTGTAACCAGACCAATCTCTTAAATGGTCTCTGTTTCTTAATGCTATTTACTTTTTCTTCTGTAAACTCGCTCTCACATGACTTTTATTCACTGCTTTTCATGATGAGATTTTGTACTTTGTGACTTGCAGAATATTAATTAAATAAAAGCAAAACTACAAACTCAGGAAATCAAAGAGCTTTTAGTACATTCCAGTTTTAATTTACCTGTGTAGGATCAGAAATACGAAGCTTTACTAGCAAAGGAAGTGACTTAATGTGAACCCATGCATTTTGGACATTGAGGTTTGAATCTCAGTTTAGTTAGTCTAAGATCTTGAGAAAGTTATTTACGTGTCTGCAAAACAAGGCTAATAATACCAAACATTCAAGGTCACTGACACAAACATACACACATACATAAATTTACTCATGTCTGTATCTATCTATCTGTATATTATTTGGAATATATTAGCGCTCCAAAAAGGTAGCTGCTAATAGCTTGCCAACTCTGGGCTAAAGCAAATACAGGTCTTGTCAATTACTTTTTAGACATACCTTCACAATAATCCTAAGTAAAAGGCACCAAAACCTCCAGTAGGAGAATTCAAAAGAAAAGCATGGCAAGTATGATGTGTTTGAATGTAATATACCCACATGACTTTCCCAATGACATGACTTAAAGTGAGTGGCCTTTTATAGCTTTCAATATTACAGATGAAATGACACAGCCTACTATCTTGGGAATTTGCGAGCTAAAATCTTAATGTGTCTGAATAATCCATTTTATTTTGAAGATTACAACACTCCAGGTTTTTTTTTTTTAAAGTACTTATTGCAGGACTCAAATGAAGATTTAAGGTATGGTTCTTTTGAGACGGAGTCTCCCTCTGTCACCAGACTGGAGTGCAGTGGTGTATTCTCGGCTCACTGCAACCTCCGACTCCCTGGTTCAAGAGATTCTCCTGCCTCAGCCTCCCAAGTAGCTGGGGTTACAGGCACACACCACCACACCTAGCTATTTTTTTTTTTTTTTGTATTTTTAGTAGAGAAGGGGTTTCACCATGTTGGCCAGGATAGTCTTGATCTCCTTACCTCATGATCTGCCCGCCTCAGCCTCCCAAAGTGCTGGAACTACAGGTGTGAGCCACCATGCCCAGCCAGGTATGGTTCTTGACTCCACTGAATTTGTAATTACAATAGGAAAACAAGCTATATGCAGGTGAAGTAGTTTAGAGAATGCTACAAGTTGGTACATGATTTCAAATGTATGATTGACACAGATAAGTATAGATAAAGTCTTTGGAGAAAGAGATCAATGTGGGCTGGAATTGTCTGAGAAGTTTCACTAAGAATCATGTGATCTGTGCTGGCTTTAACATATTTTGAGGTTAAGGGATGGAGGGTATTTTCTGATATCAAATGATTTGAACTATGGTTACCTATCACATAGGGATTCATTAAATTATATTTTACTTCCTCTAATTTTTCTTAGAGCTTCAGGGTTATTCATTTTTAATGTCTGATTTTCAGGCTCTGACATCAAAGGGAGATATTTAAGGGATGTTCTGTTGCTTTAGTGCTGAACACCTTGCTGTAGCCAAAGTGCCACACAGCTTCTCATTTGTAAAACTTTATGCACGTACAGGAAACTTACTGCAGTGTCAAGGTACAAAAATTCTTTCAATTTAAATTATCTTCACACTGAGAACCAAACTTTAAAACGTCTTAATGAAGAAAAACCCATGCGACCGCCCATCCATTCCTAGGTACCATCCGCCTTCAAATACCCTCTTCCCATTTACATATCTAATTCTTCACTGGCGGAAACAGATCACTGCATGATTTTTTGCTGGAGGAAAGAAATAGTAGGAGCTTTTCGTAAAGCACATTTATGTCTCTGAAGGTTTGAAGTCAAAAACTAATGTTATGAAGAGAACTGATTTTATACTTACTCTGACTGAAATTAAAATGAGTATTGGCTATATCTGGAGGGATTTTGTGAAACAATGCCAGTGGAAGGATTAGAAACTCACACATACACACCTTTCTGAATGAGATGGCATGGGGGCCATTGAAGCTGAGTAAGTAGCTGTCAGACCCGTCAATCTTGACTGGCTTTCATCGTAAATGCACTTGGTCTGACACCATTGCATCTGGGGAGTGCATACTCTGTGTGCCAGGGAACCAAAAATTATATCTCCTTCCTTGTAGTTGAATGCTTTCCCTTTAGTTTAGCCTCAGTCTGAATCTGGCTTCTAGGGAAAGAATGAAGATACACTATAGGTAAATATTAAGCATTATTTTAAAAATTTCAATGCAGTCTGAAACTAGTGCACTTATGTCCTAGTCAGGAGAAACAAAATGAGATAAATACACAGCAGTGCTGAGAGTAATACGGGCCCAGGGTTTACACAGGCGGCTCAGAGATTTTTGGAGGACTTCTGAAAGACAGGAAGTTAATGGGATTCTATTTATATTAGTTTCCTAGGGCTGCCATAACAAATTACTACACACTTGGTGACTTAAAACAACTGCAGCGCATTCTCACGCTGGTCTGGAGGCCAGATGTCCACAATCAAGGTGTTGGCAGGGCCACGTTCCCTCTGCAGACTCTGGGAGAGTCTTAGCCTCTTCCAGTTTCTAGTGGCTAGAAGTGTTCTTTGGCTAATGGCTGTGTAACTCCAATTTTTACATCCACTTTCACTGCATGAATGGCCTTTTTCCCATGTGTCTGTGTTTCAAGTTACCTTTTTAAAAAAATTATAAATATAGCAGTCACTGGAATTAGGACCCTAAATCCAGGGTGGCCTCCTTTTGAGCACATTAACTTAATGACATCTGTACAGACCCTGTTCCCAATATGATCACATTTTCAGTTTCCAGGGGTTAAGACTTGAATACATCTTTTTGGAGGCCACTATTCAATCAAGCTACACTAGTAAAAGAATGAAAGAGAACGGCGCTGCTTTTTGTCCAAAGTTTGCCCAGAAGGGAGCAGAAGAAGTAGGAAAAACAGACATTATTGTCAAGCGTACAGCTTCAGGAGGTTTTAAGCTTCACGTGAGCAACTGAGCAGAACAAAGCTGTAATGGAACAGAAATCAGGGAAGTCACTGAGGGTTTGTGGATGAACATTCGTGTCTCTTTCCAACTTCCCTTTCTCCTCCTTCCTTTTTGCCCATTCTCAGATAAAAGCTGGCAGAAGTGTGTTTACTCCTGACCTTCTTGCTAGCTAAGACCAGCAAATAACACTCTCAAGTAATAAACACTCTTCCTGAGTAGGGGTTAGTCCTTTGATTTATTATGATTCTCCAGCACTTTAGGGCAATCTTAGCTGCTATCCTGCTCACGCCAAAGTTGTCTTGACATGCCTGTCTGCATATAGAATTCAGAGCCAGCCTACCCACTCAGAAGACCTGCTGATGAGGAAATCATTCACAAATGCAACAAAATCATTTAGAAGCTGTGTGTGTCAGTAATCTGAGTCTTTCACATGTATATAGAGAATAAAAGATCATGAGACACATGGAGAAAACCCAATATTATGAGAATGATCAAAATTTTCCTGATACCTCATATCAGTTATGACAATTTATAATATTTATAAAGAGATTACTATGTTCTAGAAACTGAATGAAATTCTTCAAGGAATTACCTCAATTTTTCCTGTACAAGATAGGGTTGTTAGAGGATTAAATGAGTTTCTAAACAAATGCACTTGAAAAGGTGCTAGCATAAAGAGCAGCTCTTTCAGAATTTAGATAAAAGTCATTTCCTTGGAAAAAATGATTTTACTGTACCACTTTACTGTACCATTCTGAGTTGAATCAGTGGACAGCCCTGTAGTATTTTAAACAAGAGAAGCTTTGTTATAAAGAAGTATTAAGCAATGAGAGGACTATAACTACACAGCTGAATGGAAATCTGAAAGGTATCTTAGACCCGCGGGAGAGTAATTTAGGAATGACAAACTTGGAAGGATACCTCCCCAGGACTCGGGTTCAGGCCTTGCTGGAGGTTGGAGAAGGTGCGATTGCTGTTCACTGGACGATGGAAAAGTTCCTTGGTTTGTCTAGACCAGATCTGATGCCCATTCACTAGGCAAGTAAGAAGTTTCTCTTCAGGGTGCAGGTGGACTACAATTGGGCAGGTATGCAGAAGGCATCATTAGGCTGCTCATGACAACTGAAATATGCAGTGTCCATATAGGCAGGGCTCTAGGAAGGGGTTACTAGGCTGGACTGGGACTGCAAGGTTAGCAAGGGGGCAGGCGTTTTAGCCACCTGGTAGGAGCTATCACCAGCTGTCTTCACACATGCTCTGCTGACCAAGGGTGCAGGAGCCTGAGCCCACAGAAGCCCACTTCCTCCTGCAATGTCACTCTATCGCCCTCTACCGAGAAATTTTAACAACGTGCTCACTGTTCGGGAGAAGTGCTTAAAGGAATCCCATTTATTAGCACAGAGCAAATAGTGAAGAAGGAATTTAAAGCTGAGAGGCAAGAAATTGATAACTATAAAAACATCATATTGGAAAAATATTGTATAATTAAAAATCATCTGCCTTCTCATCTCTGTAGTACAGTGAGGCAATAAATGTTCAGCACCACTTTTTAAATTTTAAGTCTCTCATAACTGGACTATTAATATAATAGCTAACAGTTTAGTGCAAGTTACCCTTAAAAATGGTTTAGATGCACAAACCTATTAAATGCTCACTATAAGCTTTTGAGTTAAAACCCATTATCATGTACACTTGAGGAAACTAACACGCATTTTATTTACCATATATTTCCATCAGACCAGTAGCCACAATCTTTAAAACCACATGCTAGTGAAGGTTTGAGGGAGAGGTAGTGGTCTATTTGGATTAATGTCATGATAATTTTGATAAAATTCAACCTCTGTACACTAATAAAAAATCTTATAAAACTTAAGCATTGATCCTGGGAGCAGTTATTGATAAAGTTAAATTGATCACATCAAAGCCAATTAATTTTTTATGTATATTTTGAAAAATGATAAGTAACTTGAGAGATTATTTGTGCTTTATCATCTCAAAGAAGTCAATATCTAAATATCTAATCTTCCCATGACAGTTATTATAGGTAATAATCATTTTGTTTTTTGTTTTTTTGGGGGATGGAGGTTTGGAAGAGCATCAGGAACAGAGAACTGCAATTCCTGTAGTAGAATGGTGGAGTTTTTGCTGTTATTTTGCTAATAGATATTTCTTGCTTTGTATTATATACAGAAAAATAAATCAAAAGCTAGACTTTTTGTGTCATATGGTGAGATAATACGTTGAGGAAGAACATCTTGGGAGAAAAGGTTAATGTAAAAAAGAATTCTTCTTTCATTGTCTTTTATTCTTAAAGGATTATTAGAGCTTCATTCTTAGCATTGATCAGGGTATAAAGAAACTCTGATGTCATTTTATTTTCAAAAAGAAACCCCTCTTTTTGCCTAATGAATCCAACCAGATCTAATAGAAATGCTTCTGTGACATCAGCATGGCTTCCTTCTCAAGAGGCCAGGGTCACCACAGCAGTATCCATCTTCCCTGCCGAAAACAGAACAAAGAATGCAAAAAAAGAATGATGGTATTCAGCTTACGGTGAAAGGGCAGAATGTCCCAACAAAAGGTGACACCATTAACAAAGGCACAACAATGCCTGAACACTCAGAAGCTTCCTGACAAAGAAGGGCCACTGGGAAAATTGTCTTTTTGAGCATAGTATTTTTACTATGAAAATGAAGAGATAATAGTTCTCTTATTTAGTCAACTGGGACCATATATTTAATTCTAAAGAAAGGTTGACATACAAAAACAAAAAACAAAAAACAAAAAACAAAAAACAACAAAAAAAAAACCACTTATTTTAAAATATGCACATGATTATTTTCAAATACCTTAATCAGAAAAATAACAGTTTATCAATCATCTTATTTAACCTAGATGAAGTAGATTTATAGCCTAAGAAGATTTCACATGGCTAACAGCTCACTTTTTCTTCCTTTTTTTTCCAAAAAGGGCTCACTCTGTTGTTCAGGCTGGAGTACAGTGGTACAATCATGGCTCACTGCAGCCTTGACCTCCTGGGCTCAGGCGATCCTTCCCCTCAGCCTCCTAAGTAGCTGAGACCACAGATGCCACCAAACTCATTTAATTTTTCTAATTTTTGTAGAGATGGAGTCTCCCCATGTTGCCCAGGTTGGTCTTGAACTCCTGGCCTCAAGCAATTCACTCACCTTGGCATCCCAAAGTGCTGGAATTACAAGCTCACGTTTTTGTAATATTAAAAGTAATCCTGATAAAGATGCCTTGAAATAATGGATGTTTCAAAATGAATTTGCCATATTTGGATTTGGAATGTAGTTTTGTATTCATGTTTTAAATTTGGATTAATCTGGTTATTTGGGAAACATATAAAATTAAAAGAATCAAGCACTGGAAAGGCACTTTAATATACACCATTGCACATGGCCTGGCTCTTTTCATTTACTGCTTGTTTCATCCTGTTCAAATCATTTAACCCCAAGTTGCAAGCCTCAATTTGCTCTATTATGAAATGCATGAAGTCACTGTCTTTTTATATTTTAGGATGACTCTGGGGATAGAACTGGAACCATTATGTGGCAGCGATTTATGAACTGTGAGATATTAGTCTAATCATTCTCAGAATCCCTGCCTCAGCTGTTTGTATGCCCCACCCACATTTTCAGAAATGGACAAAACCGGCCCCCTCTCAAATCATATATGCAACAACTGATTGCATATTTCCCCAAGGGAATATTTAATATTGGGCATGTCTCACAAACTATGTTAGACTTAAGAGTCAACAGAGATAGTGGTATGTCTTGGTGAGAAGGGCCTAGAATTTGGAATGAAGGAAGAGAAACACACGGAGCAGTGACTCACTCACCAGCTATGTGGCTTTTGGCAATTTGCTTGTTGCACTAAGCTTCAGTTTCTGTATTGGTAAAATTAAGATGATATTTGAACTCAGCATTTTGGGTGGCTGTTGTGAAGGTCACCTCTAGCAATATAGGTAAAGGTGTCATAAAAATACATGTACATTATAAAAATAACATTAATAGGCATAACTGTAGTTGATACATTTCAATTCAGCCAAACTTTCTTTTGAATATTTGGTAGGTTCTGCTGTGTTGGTTACGTATGTGTTTTCCTCCATATCTACTATTTTGGACTTAATCTCTCAATTTTTTTTACATGTAAACATATCACAATATTAACATTAATTGAAGGTTAATTATATCAACTTAGATAAATCGTTAATCAGAAATAAAATTTATTTGTATTTCAGTTACAGAACAATATCTGCTAAAACGTTTAAGTTAAACAATCTTTACTTATATGTTACTAAAATGTTTTGGAGGAAGCAAACTAAATTCTGCAGGGCCAAGGAAATTATTTTACAACCCTCTCAGTAAATTGAAAATAAAAAAAATTATTTCCAATCATAATTGACTTGATCAGAATAATTTTCAAATGTTAATCACAGATCATAACCTGTGATAAATTTTTTCCTTTCAGTTTGAAAACTAGTTCTTCAAATTGTACTTGAATTGATCTAGAAATTATAGAAAATACATTGGTATTAACTCGGGATTTCAAATATATTTTTAGGATTTTAACTTTGCCTCCTAATTTTACAGCTGACTCTGATTTTGCTCTTCTTTTATGATTTTTAAATATTATCTACAGCTAGCACATATAAAACATTATTTTTCTTTAAAGACATATGGTGAAAATCATTCAAGCAGATGGCTATCCACAGTCATTGGTAATAGAGGATCGAGTGTCAGCTCAGTTGCTGCTGAAATGGAGTCCAATTTAATAGCTCAAATGAGGACACAAATTAAATTGGAAATTTCAGACTGAAATATTCTGCATTTGATCATAAAGCGATTATAGGAAGGAGAGAACACAGTATAACTGTTTATATTTTAAAAGGAGGCAGGCTCCTGATAGTTCTGTGCTGTATCAGTTCATAATCAAAGTAAGCAATATAAATCCATTTTTAAAACACTAATATGTCTCATTTTTGTTTATAAGAAGAGGCCAATTTCTTGCAGATGTACAGTGGCATTAAAATTCTCTTTCTTGACGTTTATGATCCTGGTGCACTGGACTCGCAAAACAGAGTTTAGTTTTGCTTTGCTCGGGGAAGGGTAATGTCCCTGACCTGTTCCCCATTCATTCTAGCCAGGTGTTCGGGTGTTTTTGATGACTTTCTCTGCTATACCCAAGACCCATATTTAGTGGTTGGCAATTTTATTTAGCACAAACAAAACATTCTAAGATGAGGCAAAGACTTGGGTTGCTCATGAGCTCCTATTTGAATAACCGTATTATGTTCTAGCTATGTAACTAGTACAGTTAGATCCTGGCATACCATCAGAATAATGTAACATAGAATACAAGGGCTTATTTGGTGGAATTAAATATTATGGAACAGAGCGAGTGGAGCAAGTCACTTAGCCTCAATTTCCTCCTCTGCAAATGAGTTAACAGTAGTACCTACCAGAGGACAGTGTGGGCATTCACCGGAACAATGCATATGAGATGTACAGAATATGCCTGAACTAGAGGGAGAGCAGAGACAGTACACACCTTGCTGGCTCCATCACTTGCTTGCTGCTAGATGTTGGGCAAATAACTTCTCAGTGCCTTGATTTTCCTATTTCTAAAGTGGGATTTATAATAACATGTGTTCACTGATTTCTTATGAGGACTAAATGAACTAATGTTTATAAAGTACTCAGTACAGGGCCAGCCCTTAGTGATATTATCATAAGCACACAGTCATAAGCACACAAATGCATGTTATCATTACTATCATCATATATTTGTTCAAAACAAATGAAGTGTTGTCGGTAAAATAAAAATTGTCGTCTTAAGACGTCATGAAAGTTAGAAACCTAAATAAGAATATTATAACAAACTAAATATTCTGTTGACAAAAATATATTTTAATCAAACCAAGCTGGAAATATCTTTATCATAAATTGACAGTGGATGAAAAAAAGTATTCTTCCGGCCGGGAGCGGTAGCTCAAGCCTGTAATCCCAGCACTTTGGGAGGCCGAGGAGGGTGGATCATGAGGTCGAGAGATCGAGACCATCCTGGTCAACATGGTGAAACCCCGTCTCTACTAAAAATACAAAAAATTAGCTGGGCATGTTGGCGCGTGCCTGTAATCCCAGCTACTCAGGAGGCTGAGGCAGGAGAATTGCCTGAACCCAGGAGGCGGAGGTTGCAGTGAGCCGAGATTGTGCCATTGCACTCCAGCCTGGGTAACAAGAGCGAAACTCTGTCTAAAAAAAAAAAAAAAAAAAAAAAGTATTCTTCCATGCTGAGCAATACTAAATGTAATCGTCTTTTTTACTTGTAGTTTTAAATTTGTCTTTTCCTTTTAGTTTTGTGCAAAGAATATCCCATTCTCTGCTCAGTATGGGGAACTGCCAGGTAGGCATACTTAGAATTTTCCCAAGGTAACAGATGGGTTAAAACATTGTTTTTTCCCATTTCAATTTTAATAGGCAAAATGTTGTTGCATTGGTAATAAATATTAGTAGTAACTTGAACATTTATTTATTCTTTTTTTTGGAGACCGAGTCTCGCTATATCACCCAGGCTGGTCTCGAACTTCTGTGGCCTCAAGCAATTCTCCTGCCTCATCCAGAGTGTTGGGATATCAGCGTAAGCCACTGTGCTCAGCCAGTATTACAACAAACTAAGCTAAATACTCTGTTAGTCTCTACTGCTCAGCCAATAACTTGAATTTTTCTTTTTCAATTTCTGGGATTTTTCTTCCTTTCATTATCATTCATTTAAATCAGTTGGGCTGAATTAAGAAATGCCAAAAAAACAGTATATTAGTTTTATAGTGCTGCCATACCATACTGCCACAAACCGAGTGGTTTAAAACAGTAACAAATTTAACATCTTACAGCTCTGTAGGTCAGAGGCCAACACAAGCCTCACTGGATTAAAGTCAAAACACCAACAGTGCTGTGTTTCCCCTGGAAGCTCTATGGGAAAATTCATGTTTTCTTTTCATCTTCTAGAGGCTGCCCCCATTCCTTGGCTGCTGGGCTCCTTCCTCTAGTATCTGCATTTCCACACATCTCATCACTATGATACTGACTTTTTACTCTTTGACTTAATGCCTCTTCTGGTTACATTCAGCCCATTCCGTTAATCCAGGGTAATCTCCCCATTCTAACATCGGCTGATTCACAGCGTTCATGCCATGTATAACCTTAATTCCACTTGATCATGTAACTGAACATATTCATAGTTTCTAGGATTAGAATACACGCATCTTTGGGGAGGAGGCATTATTCTGCCCACCACGGACAGCAATCATATTATTAGCCTGGGAAATCTTGTGTCTAACTGGCTCATTACAGGACCAATTAGGTGTAAAAAGCGATAAATTCCCCTTTGCTTACAAATGCTGAAGAACAGCATAGGTGATGGGTTTTCTGTGCACAAGGTGAAGCAGACGATGCCAAAAGTGTTTTACGTATCATCAAATCTTTAGGAAATGTTGGCCTCAGGAAATTTTTAGCACTGGGACCAAAACTGAAAGAGTTTTGTTTAACGGGCTTTAAGGAAATAACTGCCCATTTTGTGTGATTACCTGATGTGGGTAAAGACCTCCTCATCCTTTCAAACAAAAAGCATCCAAGTATGAAGTTTTCCTCAACTTCTATGAAAGCTGTCTTTGTAGATGGCATCAAAGACTCCCTGTAAGTTCTGCTAATATACTAGATCTTAAAGGTCAATCATGAAGAATTTCAGTGTGTCATCAAATATGTACTATATGTTATCCTCCAGGTCAATTAATAGCAAAAAAGCAAAAAACTTAAATTCAGAATTAGATACAATAAGTTTGACCAATTTGGTAATTTCTTTAATATTGTTACATATATATTTTATTTATATATTTACATTTTTTGCATTATGCGATTAAGCTTTTGCAGTTTGGCTTTTCTGGTTGAGAATTGGAAGGTAGGATCAAAATGCATCAACAGAAGTGAAGAATAAATTCTTACATTCCGGGTGAGGAAATGGACTACACTGGAGCACTGATGGATTTGTTAGTTACTCTATTACTGCCGAAGACCGAATCGTAACACTAGAGCCAGATTATCATGAAAATCAAGAAAAAAGCTAAAATGTGTTTGAGGACCATTCCATTTATTTGCTAATGGTTGGACTGACTTAAAATCCATTAGGTTCTTCGAGGGCCATGATCAATACTTCTGAAACTTTCAACTCCCTTGGGGACCTGAAAATTTGTGGAGCATGATGTAATGAATTGGCTGAATCAGCTTATTTTCAATATTCTTCTATTCAGTCTCCTTGTCTTCATGTGATTCCTTTAGCTTCAAAAACATTGAAAGGTAATTTGAGCCAGTGGAAACAATATTCTCTTAAATCAAGTTCATCTCCAAATATTTTGATTTTTACTTGTGAGAAGATGACGGCTGCTGATTTCTAAGTTGATAACTACTCAACAATTTGTGAGTATGGATCACCTTCCTGCTGAACTGTTATCAAATTCTGCCTGGAAATCAGTATTTCAATAGTGTATAGGACTTCGAGTGGTCTGAAACACTCACCTTTCCATGGTCTCTAATAGATTATCAAGATTAAATGATTATAAGTTCCACACTCAAGACCTCTGATCCCATTAGTTGAGTTACAGTTATTTCCTCACCAGTTTGTATTCTATACTGTAATTATATAATTTAATTAAATTATTAAAATGACTATTGACTCAAATAAATTTGAATTCATGAACAATATTGAATACATTATAATATCTAATAAAGGTTAATCACAAAAATGTTCATGTCAAATGAGAGAGACACAATTCTAAACAGGAGGGTAAAAATACGAACTCATGTTTCTTTAAAAAATCTTTAAAAAATAGAACTTAAAAGAAAAATATATTTCCTTTATATACAACAAAAAATGAACTGAAACTTCAATCAATAGGCCCAATCCAAAAACAACAACAACAACAACAACAAAAAAACTTGCTTTAGTCATAAGTGCAGGAAATGAATGTACATTTCTACATACTTAACTGAAATAAAATATAAATATATGCTCTTATGATTTTTTTTTACAACTCTTTGCTCTAACCAAGATTATTCGTAATGGAAAAATTTTGTGATCTTAGTTTGAGAGACAGGGCAAGTTTACTGAAAGTTATTAACTCTTTATGTTAATTTTAACTGTAACTCCAAAGCACTAAGAACCCTTGCTCTACACACTTTATGGCACTAAGAAAAAGCTATATATGACAATGTCATCCAAGGGGAAGAACTAAGGTCTTGAAGTGAAATTGGCAGGTTTTTATTTGCATGAGTCTGGACAGAGATCTTAACCACTTAGATTCGGTTCTTTTATTTAAAAAGATAAAACTTCTAAAACTAATCTTTAAGAGAAGAAATAAAGAAATCAAGGTGAAAGTGGCTGGAGTATTATAGTCACTCAATAAGTTTTAGTTTCTTTTTCCTTCTGGAATAATATATAACCTCTTTTGGAAAAGTTACATAGAACTGTGTTGACTTTCTTCAAAATCTAGTTTCCATTAAAATATATAAGTATTCCTTTGAAGCTTGCTATTTCAGGCAAAAATATGCTTAATTTGCAAACACTGTAGGCACTAGTGGACTCCAGATGGCTTATGAGTCTTCAAAAAGGAAATAAGTGCATTTTTGCCTTACAGAAGACTCCTGCTTTTGTTGCCTAAAAGTGAATGCAAGAAGAGTATAAGAGGTGTCATACTTTTACATCTGGATGTTTAATGTGGTTCTCCCTTCAATCTGCCAACTGTAAAGTTGATCTGATTATTTCCTGAAGTTTTCTTTCTAGGATAAGGAAAGATTAATATCTTTTATTTGGATTTAAACCAACTTGATCTGAAGTAAATTAGCCTAAAAGTAATAGTTCTATCTGAAGGCCATTATCCTAAGCAAATTAATGCAGGGGTACACAAACAAATACCACATGCTCTCACTTGCCAATGTGAGCTAACCCTAAGTACACATGACCATAAAGAAGGGAACAAGAGACAGTGGGGTCCGCTAGCAGGAGGAGAGAAGGAGGAGAACAAGGACTGAAAACTACTCTTTGGGTACTCTGCTCATTACCTAGGCAGTGGGATCATTTGTATCCCAAACTTCAATGTCCTACAATATGCCCATATAACACAAATGTTTATGTACCCCTGAATTCAAAATAAAATCTGAAATTATGAAGAAATTAATTAATGAAACATCAAAAAATAAAATAAAGCAGGAAAAGTAGACACAAAAATAACAGTGGGGCTAGCCCTCTTGCATTAAAACATCAACACAAAACACATGGATATATCTCTTCAGTATCTCAATCTTCATCAGGCTAGTGAATAAAGCAATAGAAAAGTTCCAATTGTATCATTTCATTATGTGGGACAGTGATGACTTAGAATCCCTTGTTTCACAGATAGATCCATGCGAAACCTATTGACACAGGGAAGAATAGGTTGCTTTGGGTCCCATTTACCTGCAGAAATGAAAATTATTACTTGCTAAGTGACATAGGCACTGGAAGGCATATGTCTGCTCACATGTTTAAAGCATATTCTATCTGAGAACTGCTTTTGTTTTTAAAATATAAAATAATATTTTACTTCTTGAGGTAATAATTTATCTCTAGATATTTGGCAATAGCACAGTAAAAATGCAAGACTTTTTTTCTGTAACTGGGATGTATCTTAATTCCTCTTTTAAAAAATAATTAACTACATAGTATATAGAAATAATAAAACATTGATGAATAATTAATAGATGATGAAGACCACTCAAAACTGTTCTCTTTGTAGGTAAATTTCTACATCCACAAGGCTTGTTTTAAATCCAAATATAATATGTTATTTGTTTGCATTAATGATGAAAGTGTTTAGTATGTAGAAAGACTATAATAATACTAATTTAATTAACTCTGAAATTAAATAGTGATGTCAAAGGAAAACTTATCTTATATCACCATAATCAATTAAACACAGTGAGGAATACTATCATTATTATAATAAAAGAACTTAATCCTATTTACTACTTCAGATTGAATAATATGTTTTTCACTCACTAAAATGGAATTCAAAGTACATCTTCTATCTTACTTGTCTTTTGATAAAATGTTAGTTTTTCTATACGTTTTAACACAGACTAATATATATTATTAGGCATTAAAAAACAGTGGAGTTAGTCCAACATATATTCATGATGTCGTTGTACAAGCAAAGAAAGAATACATTAATCAAGTCCTTTTTAACATAAACTGTTATTTTATACAAGTTAAAATTAAACAGAAAACTGCATTTAAATAAATGTGAAAAATTTGAACGGAAAATGGCCTTTGGAACACTTTTTATGTTTAGTCATCTGCTTCTTTTACAAACTATTCGATAAAAAGCTTAGATAGAACAATTAACACAAAAATAGCTTTTTTGGGGGAAAGGGGCTCTTTTGTAAACACTATTCAGTATTATGAGATCCTATTTTATTTTATGTGAGACATTTGCATGGACATATTAATTCTAAAAAGCTAAGAGATCTTAGACTTTATAGGTGAAATAAAGCAAGAAACAGAAAGCAAATAATTGCACTATTATTACTGGCTATATGCCAGACCCTTAAAAATTTAAGACCATTATAGAAAAATGATATTGATTGGTACCTGCCCACCACCAGATTCGAGTGGGGAAATTTGGTATTTAGAGATCTTTTATTTTCTTCTTGCTATTACACAGTATTATTGAGTTGGTCATCAGTGAACCGTCTTGTGTTTTGAAGCTTCTCTAATATTATGCTACACTGCTAGAGTACATAATATGGTTTACTGTTCAGTCAAACCTTGTGTTTTCACACACACAAAAAGCAGTCCTGAGATATTTTTAAACTCATAGTATAATTACCATGGTTTTAATGAATGGTGCCATTTTATAGGCATAAAAGACGAAGTCAAACAAGATGTATTACTGTTTTTGATAACTTTGCTCACTTTTATAAAACATAAGAATAGTTATCTGAAAATATGTAATTCTTTTTGACTCGAAAATATGTAATTCTTTTTGACCCAGACCTATGATGAAGCAAAGATGATTTCAACGTACTGAAGAAATAACGAAGCAAAAGAAAGAGGAGCCCATATGAGGTTCTCTTCACTGTGTTTTGGAAGGTCAAAATATTCTGGTTACTAACAAACAGGTTATTTCCGAGTTTTCAGAGACATTTGGAAACCAGGAATCTATCTCCGCCCTTTTATAGGAAGTCATACAAAAGATAATTCTTTGCCATCTCAGTGCCCAAGAATGGCTTCCGCTTCACCATTCAGCCGTGTAGATGGTGGAGCTGAAGGACCTATGAGAGGTGACAGGCACCAAAAGGACTGAGATTTGGAGAGAATATGGTGGAAGGAGAACATAAACTTCCTGGCAAGAACCAACATATTGAGGGAATGCCACAAGAAGGAAGTGGTGTGCCTGGGCGAAAAACGCACAGGGTAAGGGTGAAACGCCTAAGAAGCTATGGAACTGCTGAGAGCTGGGGAGCTGGGGAGCAGGTGAGAAGCTATCTTGTTAACTGTTGCTGTGTTATATGTTTGGACCTTATTTTAATGTTCTTTGAAGGCACAGTGAAGAATTATAGTTAATACTGAATCCCTACTGGAGGCCAAAACTGCCTTCTTAAACTATGCAATACGTCAGCTCCTGTATCAAGTGGGTCCCTAACATTGAAAGTTTACAGTCATATAAAGAAAGAGATATCAGGAAAGAGAAGATATTTATCTAATGAGTTGGTCTCTTCAGTCACAACAGTCAATTTGGTTAATGTCATTCACCAGTGCATTTTTCTTTCCTTTCTAATCATCCCCAAGTTTATCTCCTCGGAGGCTCATGCTCAGCGACAGAGATTGATTTACTGAACTATATCAGAGCAGCTTCTCTCCTGCCACAGAAACTCCAAACCTTCTCTTTTCTTCTAAACTTTCTTTCATAATAAAATATTTAAGGCAACCTTTCTAATATGAAGACAACTTTACTAAATCAGTTGTAGAGGGAGAAGAAAAGCTTGGTTGATGTCAGTGATAACACTGTACATTTGAAAGAAATCTAGGAGTTTCTCTATGACCATGTAGCATGTATGGAAATGAATAAATGACATTTGCATAGTGCTTACTACATGCCAGGCATTATTTTAACTGCATCATACAGTTAACCATTCAATATCTACAACATGTTCAGGCGACAGGTTCTGTTGGGATCATTCTCATTTTACCTAGAAGAAACTAAGACATTCAGTATTTAAGTGACTTGTTCAAATTCACATCTTTGGCAAATGGCAGAGATGGGATACTGAGCCAGAGATCACATGCTCAACCACTACCTATGTTGCCTTTATTGACTTGAAATGACAGTATGTTTAATTAAAATATGTGTTGGTATTCTTCATATTTGCATTATCTTGGCAAGTAACATAATGATCATACGTAAATAAGCCCTGCATAATTTACTGAAAAGAGAAAATTGCTTTAAGTAGGTTGAAAAATACAAAAGACTGTGCATATTATATTACATTATTACTTCACTGAAGACGGATTTTACTATGGCTAGTCCCATGGATAACTAGCCAAGATCACATCTCAGAGGAAATGCTCTTTCCAATAAATGTGGTCCAAATCACAAAGGTTAACTGCACAAATTTTATTGTGTTTTACTTTGAATGTACTTCAGAAATTTGGAATGTACTTTGGTATTGTAGACATTGCCTACTCCTGTATCCTTAAAGATATGGCTGTTAGGATGGGATATGTATATATACATAAATACATGCATAGATATATACATCTATACACATGTATATGTATATACACATTCATATATACATACATATGTACACACATATATAAACACATCACAAATATATGTGCATGCATACACACATGTGTGTATATGTGTGTATATATGTATGTATACACATCTCATATATATGGGATATATATGTATATATGTACATCCCATATATATGTATGTTTACATATGTATATACATACATCCCATATATATCCCATATATAAATACACACATATATATGGGATGCGTGTACATATATATCCATATATATGTGATGTGTATATACACACGTATATGCACATATACATACATCTGCATATATATACACACATATATATGTAGTTTTCTACTTCTCTAACATTTATACTTATTGAGGAGAGCTGGCCTTTTCCTGTCTAAATGTTTTCTATAAAACAGACACATTTTTCCTTTGCCTTAAGAATGACATTTCTCAGAATCCAGGGAAATCATTTTAATTCTCCATATCTGAGGCAGAAGGAAGAAATCATGTGTAAAATAAAGTGAGAGTGTTTCTAAACTGGGACATTTCCACCTTTTGCCTGGCAGAGAATCTCATCTATGAGTACTGTGCTAATGGATACGCCAGTGATAAAGAGAACAATTATGTTCTAGACTTGCTCCATTTACCCGTCTCCTTTTCTCCCTACTTCCACTACCAACATTAATGTGACAGCCAATCACAAACTTTAACTGATTTCTGGGGCCCATTCAGAGACTTTCTGATTTATCTGCTTATTAAAAACCGTGGGACCTGGAAACATGTGTGAGGTAGGGGCCATACTGATGTGCAGTATTAGTTTTGGCAGAAATTGTGCAGCAGACCTCGTAGGCCGAAAACCACAAATGTTGTATGAGGATCTGTGATGTTGTCACCAGCAGAAATCCAATATTTCTCATCAGTTATTTGCTTTTATCTCAAAATATCATATATACATCCTTTGTAATCAAAGCAGTTCTTACACTTATAGATTTTATCCTTTCATATGTCGAAAAAATAAATATAGGCTCTATCACGATTTGTTTATATTTTGCTAACAAGATTTAAGATAATTGCTATCTTTATTAATTCTCCTTCATTTATGCCAATAAAGTCATATTCTGGGTAACAAACCAAAAGGTCAGGAATCCCTGCTATGAAGTGATAAACTGTGGGAAAAAGGAGTAGAAAAACAAATGAACCTAGAGCCTTTTCTGCTTGCATTTTTGAAATTAATGCTGAACTCTTGAGTGCCTGCAGAAAGGGGACAGAGTGTTTCACGTTCTTTAGTGTGATGGTCAGTCAGATGTGGTCATGTGAGGAGGCAGTGGAGAGAGTTCAGAAACAAACTTTATTGTGCTCACAGGCCCTGTAGACAGTAGACATGAGATACCAAATGGGACCATGTGGAAAAAACACCAGGGTAGTCAGAAGACAAAGGTAAGAGCAAGGGGAAAGTTTAGGCCTGAGGCTTTGAGTTTCCCCAGAAAGGTACGGCAGGGTGATCAGTTTAGGATTAGCTAGTGTGAATAATTTTAGTGAGCTCTAAGCAACAGAGTGGTCCTTAGTCACCTGGTACCTGTCTCAGGCAGAAGAATATTGCCTGTTGTGGTATAAGAGCCAGATAGGGAGGGCTGGCTCTGGATTGGTTTATTTGCAAATGAAAGGTGTGCTCCTGGCTAGGCCCTTCCATCTCCAAGAATTGAGTAGCAGCAGGAGAGGCAGTCTCTCCTTAGCTAGAAAGAATGTTTAGGACGTCAAAACATCATAATATGCAGAAAACAGTAAACTTACTGGCCAGCTGTCACCCACTACCCGTTCCCCCTGCCACACACATACTCACACACACACTACAAAGAACATCTGGTAGAAGTCAGGGTAGCTGTCCAGATGCTGATATATCATTGCTTATACATATATTTTTAGCCCACCTCTTTCATCATGCATTGTATGCTTTTCCATTAAATCTAAGGAATCTCCACTTCCTTAAAGATACCGTGTTGAAGTTGTCCCTTACATTTTCATCTATTGTCAGGTGATGTATACTCCTGTAGTTCTGAGGGGAAATAAGCCAAGCACCAAGGGTGGACCGTGGTCTCTTGCTGGCTGAGCAGGAGCTGAAAGAGGAGGTCCTAGTCTTTTAGACAGAATGTCCAATGGCCTGGAATACTTTTACTATAAGAGTATTTTTTGATGCCTGCTCCCTGCTGATCATGCCTGAGAAACACTTTCTAGAAATCTGATGTGTCGGAAGGGAACTCTGCCATGCTGACTTCATAGCACCAGGATCACAAGGAGCTCTGACATTTCAGGGGGTTCAGTACCCAACTGCCTGCATGTGGTGAGACAATATCAATATTTATTCAGGTGTTTGTTTTATCTTTTTTTCTATTACTATATGTGCTAAATAATAATGTCCTAGCTTACGTTCTAAGGGTTAGCAACAGAGTTTACTTTGTTTTCTAAGTCTTGTATTTACGATTTTAAGAAGTGTACGGAAGAATCACTATATTTCCTGCTTACCTCAGTGATATTCTCATTTCAGAAACATTGGAGGTTTCCAAGAAACCGTATTTTTAAAAAGGTGTATATATAACAAACATAACCCTGAGAAACTACCTTACTGAGTCCATGAATAAATAAGCCCTTATATCGTTTTGACTATGATAATAACTGCACAAATACACATAATACTTGAGTGGCATTGGATAACATTTTATGTAGTTATGTGCACTTTTGTGTATCATTTTTGGAAAAAAAATACAAAATAACCAATGCTAAGATACGTTATTCGCATATAATTTTATTAGAAAATTCACAAATTTAATGAAAAACATTGAGATAATCATTGTAATTTAGGCATTGCATTTAGAATCCAAGTCTATATAAAATTTAGCTTCCTTTAATTGAAAGAACTATCCTTATCAGCTTTCCTGAAGTCCTGTATGCTGGATTTGCTACCAATTATGCCACCAATCTCTAAATAGCAGTTATCTTTTATCTCATATTTCCATTGCCACTGTTAATCTTCTCCTAATTTTCCAGTTACCTGTTTTATTGATGATGTAAATAAATACTGTTTTAGTACCTTGGATCCCATCTTGTTGCTCTCGTGAACTCTGAACTCTTTATATTTATTATTTCCTTTTTTTATCTGGAGATAGAATGTAATTTTATTTCTCAAATACAGCCTTTACTAAATGCCAAGGAACATTTTCTGATATTCCAAGTACTGTTCCAGCCCCTGAAGATGCTGAGTCCGAGTCTTCCGAGAGCAAACAGGCAGTTACAGTAGCAGCTGATGATTGCCATAATCCAGGTAAGCCCACATGGTGATTGAGGGTGACTGTGCAGGCTTGCCAGGGGAAGTGATTCCTGAGCCAATTTACAATGATTAGTGGAAGTTAGGCATTCAGCACTATGACTTATCCACCTGTATATCACCTGCCTCTTACATGGTACTTGTGTCTGACACAGAGGAGATGTTCAATAAACGTTAGATTTGATTGAAGAAGGAGGAAAACAGAGTTTTGGCAATTGAAAATAATCATCTGGGTTTGAGGACAGACTGCAATTCATGAAAAAGTTTAGAAATGTGTTTGAAAATATGCCAGGGTCTTTAAAATAAATTTCTAGGCTATACAAGGTGTTGACAATTTATTTTAAGACAATGAGATTCCAATTGGGATAAAGTATAATCTAATTTAGTTTTTATAATGTGTATTTGGGCTTCTTATACAAAGTTTGATCTTGTAAAAAGGCCTACCAGTGCTCCTCCCAGATGTCTAGTAAAGAATCTACGTAGTTTTAAAAAAATCAAACTTTAACCACATCCACATGGTAAGACAGAAGAAGAAATATTTCAAAATCTGGAAAAACGTTGACGCTATCACTGATGAAGCTGGATTGAGAGAAACGATTGGTAGGCTATTTATACTTACGTGGCAAAAAAGACCAACTCAGCCCATCGAAAGAGGCTAGGAAGGTATTATAGCCCTCCACAAGATCTCTGCCTCTCCACTTTTTCTCTCTCTCTGAGATGCTAAAATTTTGCTAACAACAACAACAACAACAACAACAACAACAACAACAACAACAAAATATTGAGAGCAGTCAGTTCTGTTATTGATCTCTGATGACTGTTGCAAAGATTAAAATACTCCCCATGTCTCTCCTTTCCTTCTCTTTTCCCTTCCTGTTTATAGGGGAATACTTTTTTAAAAACCACTTACACACCAGACTATAATACGTAGGCTATCTCAACATATTAAAAAGGGTAGAAATTGTACAGGTGACATTTCAGACCACAGTACACTACAATGAAAGATGATTAACACTGTTTTAATAACACATGATAATCTATAACAAAAGGTTAGTACATATTTAATTGCTCTCTGGATGGGCAACGACTTTCTAAGCAGGTAATTTTAGGAAGAGAGGAAAAAATTACATTAATAAATGTGGTTGAATGCTTTTCTTTGCTCTCTGGCAGCTTTTGCTTGTTATGAAAGGAGCACCTATTACATTAATACTGAGAATAGGTGTTTTCAAGTCTGCATTAACAGACAATCTGCACATTCATGGAAGATTGCAACTGTGTACCTTAGGTCTCTGTATACTGCCTGTCACATAATGGATATTAATGAATATCTCATCAAGGACTTTTTCTAAAATCACACATTGAAAAAAATGTCAACAAATATAAAAATAATATTTGCAAGCCAAAAAGAAAAGACTTGTACTCTAGTAGAAAAATGTTTTTAAAAGTCCAGACTATTCAGATATCTGAATTATTAGTAAACTATTTCTAAATGTTTAGTCCAACTGCAATTAAAATAAATAAAGTTAAAACCAGATCATGCAAATTTTGCTTAGTAAGTTAGCGGATGTATACATTGTTTTACAGTGTGATGGTATGAATGTAGATTCATTACAATCTTCCTAGAATACTTGTAAAAAGGAAAAGCAGGTGATACTTTACCACCATCACAAAACAAAAACAAAACAGAAACCCAATCATATTATTTATTGCCCCATATAAATTCCAAATACTCAATTTACAGGAAATAAAGGGAAGTATAAAAAATATCAATTCATGAAAAAAATCAAATAAAGTTTTAGAAAGTGATTCAGTCACAGCCCAAGAGGATTACTCATATTATTCTCCATGTTTTCCACTATAGTATACACTTGGATATGAAATACATTTCCTACTAGTAATGTTACAAACGTAATATTCTCCTTCTTGGCTGCACTCTAATGTATTACTCTAATAGATTTTACCAAGTCAAGAATGCAACCCATGTAGCAGATGTATTTTGCTAGTCTCTGAAATATAGACATATGTGGTATATATTTTGACATATTTATCAAATATATCTATATATTGTATTAACATATACATTTATATAATACATTGTGCTTATGTTTTATTCAATAAGTGCTTTGATTCTAAAATCCCATATTCTTACAAGTCTAGTTTTTAAATTAAAATTGAAAATTATATGTATTTATCTTATGTATTTAAATAATTTTATTTGTACAAAGAGAACATTTTCAATGGTAATGGTAAATCATTTCTTCATTGCTGACTTCAATAAATTTTTTCTTTTAATTAAGGTTTTTGTTCCATATGTTTATAAGATTAAGTCATTTTCTTTTATTCTAAAATGAGCTAAATGTTTCATTACAAAATAAAGAATGAACATCTGACTTTTGCTAAGTAATTTTACATATCTTTCAGACTATCATTTAAATATTATTTTAAATATATTTCAATGAGGATTTCTAAAGTTTATTATTGTTTGCTTTTCTGAGATAAACCTTATGTAATCAGGATGTCTTATTCTATCATTAAATTGCTGCTGTTGATTTGGGAGTATCATCTACTATTTACACATATGTCCATAGTGAAAATATAATAGAGACAGATGTGTATACCCCATCTTACAGTTTTTTTGGGATATAATTTACATTCCACAATGTTCACAGGTTTAGTGCACAATTTCATGCTTTTTAGTATATTAATACAGTTGTGCAAATACCACCATAATATAATTGTAGAAGATTTTTATAATCTTGAAAAAGAAATCTTGTACCAATTAGCTCCCTATTTCCCAATTCTGGATTTTAAACAGTGTCAGAACATAGAGAAAAAATAAAATAAAATTTCTAAAAACTCACACCAGGTTATGAGGTTGTAAAAAAAGAGGAAATTATCTACTAATTGTAGATTTAACAAATCTCATCCATACAAATTTCTTTGCCTTGTAACTTCATATACTCATATACAAAATTTTATCGACTATTATCAAATATATTTATATATAATCTTTTATATCAAAATTTCAAATGTATATTAAGAATATTTTATTTAATATATATGTTTCATATTTTTATCTTGAGTTGCGCAGTTTTTCTCTTATGGCAATAGCATCTCCTTTTTGTCATTTATATTTGAGAAATAATTTATTGTTTATTAGTTTCTTTCAAATAAATAGTTTTGAGGATGAATCTTTGTTTCACTAAGTTTTTAAAATGATTCCTGAACATTTAATTATATTGGATCATTCTGCTTTTTTTTCCCCCTCTAGCTTCTTGAGTTAAATCTATAGAGATAGAAAAATGTAACAGAAATACATAAATCAAAATTAAAAGTATAATGTAGTTGGCTTATCGTTGCTTTTAATCTTCAACATTAGGTTTTCTACATTTTTGATGCTATCAAGAATCAGTATGCGTCACTATTATACTCAAAATAGCCATTATTTTTAAAAATTTCACTTGAATGAAAAGACAGAGGTGGTTTATAGATAGAAGAGTACGCAGCAGGTTACTTTGATTCACCTGTAATTTTCCAAGCCATTTGTGATATGGCTGTTCTGATGACTATAACCTATTTGAAATGTACAACTTCTACCTTTGTTATCAAATCATATGAACATAATGTGGCCTAACTCTTCCTCTTACTCTGTCCCCTACTGAACCATGATTACATACAAATTTTATTTTGTCATCTTTTGTATATTGTCTGAATACATATGCATAAGTGTTATTAGAATAAGAGCCACAAAAATATTTTCACTATTTTGGTTACGGCCATATTTTCCTCTGAGAAGGAATCAGTCCCAGTGTCAAATGACATCGTCATAAACGTGTGATGTCATTAAATACGAGGTACGTAGATGGTGGGACACACTGGGAGAACTGTTAAAAAGTTAACTGAGGAATTCCTGTGGATTCCGGAGAGGAATGCAGGACTTATGTTGTGGCCTACATACATTTTTCCAGGTTTGTATAAAGCTGAAGAAACCAGAGCTTTTGAAAGACAAAACCACTCAAGGTTCTACAAAGTTGGGAGCTGATACAGAGCACTTTTGCTCGGAAAGATTGAGTCATCTGGTTTGATGGTGTGATTCAGCTGTCAGGTGGTTCCTCTCCGTTCCCTCAGCTTGGACCTATTCCGCACGTCTGTCTTCTATAGCCCTACATGATCCCACGCTCAGGGACTGAGTATGCCTTGAGGGTGAAACTGTTTGGGGACATTACCATATAATTTTATTGAAAGCCTAAATTTTGTATAGATTTGAATCATAATGTCTACATGTCAAAAGGGCTACTTCCAGGTAGCCAACTCAAATTTCAAAGTTTCTGATGTTACAATAGCAATACCAATATAGGGGTTTTGTTGGTTGGTACAATCATCTATGTAAGAAATTATGCAGACTAAAGTAATACGCTAATGGCATAGGCGACAGAACAGAAATTAGTTCTGAGAACAAGTTAAAACTAACCGGTTTGACGTTGAATATGATGGGCTACAGGTTAAAGTCACTATTATCTAACAGGTTTCTGTGTTGTAAGAAAAGTTCTCTGAAGGTTGTATTAATTGATATTGATCAATAAATGCAGAAACAAATGGCAGAAAAAAAATGGTAACATCAATTATGCAAATTTCAACTTTGCGTGGTTTATTGGTTGAGATGATTAGAAGGTAGGCAGATACCTATTCTAGAAATCAGAAGAATATCCACTTGGTCTAATCAAAACAGTCATAAATATAGCTTTGAGAGAATAATTAGTTCAGCCATGGAGAGTCACTACAGGGAGGACAATAATAAGTAAAAGTGAGACTCCTTAGAAGTAAGAGAGAACCCTTGGAAGAAGACATACAAGTTTCAAAGTAGAAAGAACGGAGAGATGACCATGGGAATAAGGACTTGTCAATGAAGGGAGTGACCAACAATGTTTAGTATTCTAAACAGGTGAAATTATTTAAAACCTGGAAAAGCATTTCTTGGACTTAGACTCCAAGAAGACACAATGAAACAGTCAGGAAATCTCCTGGGAATGTGAGTCCAGGATGGAGAGATCACTGAGTAGAGCAATCAGTGCAAAGCATGGAAATGAAAGAAAATTATTTCAAAGAGTTGAACTAACCCAAAACTCTTTTAAAATTCATAACTTCTTCTGAAATAATTAACATTCTGATGTCACTGGCAAATTCGAGCCTTACCACTGGTTTAGCCTTTAAGCTATTTTTTTCCCATTTATCTTCCTCTTACAAAGTAACGTAGTTTTTAAAAAATTTTCTTGCTCTTTAAATATAAAATCGACTGTTCTTCAATTTTATAAAATGAGAAATATGATTCCTGCAGATCCCACAAATATATTATCTGGTGACTCTTATTTTTTTTTTTTCTGTTAATCTTTATTTTGTAACCTCTTTCTGAGACCACACATGTGCTCTTAAGGGCAAGGACTATAACTTACCTCTCTCGGTATTTATAGTGCTGAAAAAGCTGCTCCCATTTCAATACGGTGTGTTGAAATGGAAATTTTTCATAGGCATTATTCTGTTCCTTCACTCTTCACACGTACTTTAAGTTAGTGTTTCCAAGATGGTATTGTGAAATATTACACAAAATTCTCACAGTTAAAAATGCATTTTCATTAAACAAGTTTGGGAAACAATTTACAGTATTTCACTTTTTGGAGATTTCTAATTTTATATTAGCATAGTAAAATCTCAGAGAAACCCCTGAATATTTTAATATTTTAAATTAACACATATTAGCATCTTGTAGTACTAATTGGAAAATGATAAACTCTTTGAACAGCTAAAACTTATTTCTAGTTTGCCCTTCAAGAAAAGTCTTCAGAGACTTGCTTGACTTCTTTTCTCTCTCTCACCAACTGGTCTACATTTTGATTAGTTTTCTATTTCCATAGAGAGTTTCATAATTCCTTTTTTTTTTGTTTGTTGGTTCTTCTCACGTTATTCTTGCACCGGCAGTATTTCTTCTTACACCTCCTACCTCCTACTGTTTCTCAATACCAAATGAGTTTAACATCTAGACTTCATCTCAAGATCCCTTATGTTTCACCCCAGTGAAGCAATTTTCATGCTCTGCCACACCAAATCTAAATCAAAATAAAAACAGGTTGCTTTCTTCTTGTCTTTACACTAAGCCTTTATCTTACTCTTAGTTGCTCCTTCAGATGAAATTATATTCCTATGTGCAAGTAAATTATGGCAGTTCTCTGTTTTTGCAAAGTAAATGACTTTGGAGAAATTCTTGGTTGCTAAGCATCTCAAATTTCACTGTTATTCAAGAATTTTTTCTTTAAAAATATCTGTTTAGCCAGGCGCGGTGGCTCAAGCCTGTAATCCCAGCACTTTGGGAGGTCAAGGCGGGTGGATCACGAGGTCAAGAGATGGAGACCATCCTGGTCAACATGTTGAAACCCCGTCTCTACTAAAAATACAAAACATTAGCTGGACATGGTGGCACGTGTCTGTAATCCCAGCTACTCAGGAGGCTGAAGCAGGAGAATTGCCTGAACCCCGGAGGTTGTGGTGAGCCGAGATCGCGCCATTGCACTCCAGCCTGGGTAACAAGAGTGAAACTCCGTCTCGAAAAAAAAAAAAAAATCTGTTTAATCTGACCAATTGTGACTTTCAAGAATTTAAGAAGGCTTTTAAGATCTCAATTTTTATTTAATTGTTTTTTCTCTCTCTCTCTTTTCTTTTTGGCTACTTGGTTTTAGATCACCCAAACTATGATAAATGTCATAGTTTGGGTGACGGAGAGACACAAAAAATCTTAAACTATCATATACTGGGCTGCACTGTGTGCTTCAATTCTTCAATTTTTAAAAATTATATATATATATATATTTTATTGTACTTTAGATTCTGGGGTACATGTGCAGATCACGCAGAACTGTTGCATACAGGGCAGTGTGGTTTGCTGCCTCCATCCCCCTTGTGACCTATATCTGGCATTTCTCCCCATGTTATCCCTCCCCAACATCCCTACCCTAGTCCCTTGCAACAGACCCCAGTGTGTGATGCTCCCCTCCCTGTGTCCATGTGTTCTCATCATTCAACACCCACCTATGAGTGAGAACATGTGGTATTTGATTTTCTGTTCTTGTGTCAGTTTGCTGTTTCAAAACATAAAGAGATTCTCTCTGTTTCAGTATTCAAAGAATTCTGGTCTTGGGAACCTAAGTATGAATATATGTAATATTCACGGTTATCACAAAATCTAAACAGCATCGCCAGCATTGTTTTCTGCACATACTGTGCACTTCACTCTAGTTAGAGCTCTATTTGATTATGTTCCAAGATTAGAAGTAATTGGTGGGAGTCTAACTCAAACATTGGTAGGAATATTAATCCCTTGGCTTTTTCTAAAAGATGAGCTTAAAAATAAACAAACAAACCAAAGCAAAATAGAAACAGTAGAAACAGATGGATATGTGTTTCTTTTCTGCCTCACTGATCCAAATATTATCAGGAAAATAATTATGTTGTTTATGCTGCTGTTGTTCCTACTGATAATGATGTAAACACATATTGATCTATCTTTCCGAGTGCCATAAATCAAGTAGTTTTTACATAAAAAATAAATGCAAAAATCTTCTGTGTACCTTTACTGAGTTTTGACAAACCTCGATAACTAAACATGAGTCAAAACATAGATTCAAAGCAAGTTTTTTAGTATTCCTTTTTCAGGTCTTACATAGACAATACCTGACATTAGAATATATTACTTGAAACATATTCTTTACCTTTGGCTCTGGATCCTGACTGAATATTAAGACAAAAGAGATCCATTTTGCTACCTAGTTATTTCTGTAATTTAATAAAATTATACTTTCGCTCTCACTTTGTACATGCCATAAACTTTATAGATATTACCGACTACTCTTCAAAATGACAAAGCTATTATCAGAGACATATATACTGAATAGAGAGAACATAATTATTTGGGGCTAAAGAACCCATTCCCATGGAAGTAATTTAATAAATAAATAAATAATGTAGGCTGTTGACTTGGATAATAATGCTTCCTTCTTACTGAGAATGCATTAAAACATTAGCTAAGATTCTTATATGTTCGTTTTTTGAATAATATTTCTATTATTGCAATTACATAATAAATATCTAAGTAACGTAAATGGAATCAAATTATATGTAAAATAAAAAATTCACCTTATATTTAAAATGCTTAAAATCACAACACTAAAAACAAAAACATTTTTTATTTCTTTGAAAATAGATATTTCTGGCTTAAGAAATAGGGAATCATTCAGTATACTTGAATTATAGTTGCCAGTGATATTATATATTACAGATAAATTGCTCTATTAAGCCTCCAAAGTCAAGGTATACAAAAAGAACTCTCTCTCTCTCTCTCTCTCTCTCTCTCTCTCAGTGTGTGTGTGTGTGTGTGTGTGTGTGTGTGTGTGTGTGTGTAAAGAAGCTTTCCCCTTTTTACCCCTACCGTCCTGCCTAAAACTCTTATTTTAAAGAGAAGTTTTTAAAATCACTTGAAATCAGAAAGTCAAATCAGAAAAAGGCAAACTGTCTGAGTATGTCAAATGGAAGGATACTTTCTTCTTAGCAGACTTAATTTTCTCCTCTGCTGTTAATGGGTAGTAAGTTCTAGTTTGCCATTTTTCTTGAAGGAGGCATTGTTCTCATTTGCTGAACATTCAAACACTATATATACTAGTGCATGACGGTCATTCATACAAATATTACGTCATTTCAATGCCAGAAAATGGCATTAATATGGTGAAATACATAGATAAATGTTAAATTGCCTTGGCTTTGGTTCAGGTGTCTAAACAGAGGTGAACTCTGCCTTCAAACCCATAGAGAGAACCCATAGCTTGCAAAGTGGTAAACTCCAATTTGTATTGCTTGAATATGAATTATTAACTTGAGTCAAAGATAATTTTTAAAGACGAAATAGAGATCCTTCACACCCTGCAACATCAGAAAAATAAAAAAGGTTTCCTATCTCTGTTAGCATGACTAGATAAGTAATTAAGCCACAAAGAAATTAGCTGCAGTTTAGTGAGCATAGTTTCATTTCTCATATTTTCTTTGACCTGATATGTTGAATCAGAAACAAGTATAATACTTTTATATTTGCAGTCTGGACCTTATTCAATAAAGCTCACAATCTAAATAGGTCCCTATAGTTAAATTATTTATTTATTTTCCACCTTGTTTTTCCTTTCAAAAATGATAGCATTCGTATTTTAAATATAGCCAGAAATAATAGTGGGTATTGGAAAAGGCTGCCCACTAGAGATATTTTATCATCTATTTTAAATGCTGCATATCTCTGAACTTCATTTACATTGTACCACCTCTCACCTTCAGTATTTATAGTCTTTTTAAATTTTTTAATTTCTGTGGGTACATATTGGTGTATGGGGTATATGAGATGTTTTGATACATGCATACAATGTGAAATATGCACATCATGGAGAATGGGTTAACCAATTTGTAGAGCAGATTTGAAATTAACAAAGTAGACCAAGAAATAAAACCAACAAATAGGAATTCGGGGAAAAGTAATGGAAAGGTTAAGGTGTTGAGATTTCACCATATGAAGAAGAAAAATATAAGCAAACTAGGGATAGTTTTAAAGTTTTTATGTCTTCACTTCTCCACATAAAAATTGTACATATGTGGCTTAGTATACAATACATTTTACTCAAACTTAGTATTTCTAAATATTGTAATTGTCATTAATGTTTAAAGCTCTTGTGTGTGAAATTTGACAAATGCCAGAAAGAAAGGCTTGGAGATTTTATTGCTGGCAATTATTAGACATGATCATTATTTATTTAGCATAACTTAAATATATTGTATTTTATATATTTAAAATTTCATTTGTCTGTTGACATTATATATCTATATAATTTATTTTTTAATATGGAAGTATTGCCTAGTGTATGAGAGCATTCATGTCATTTTGATAACGTTAATTCTGTAATTCTTGCTTGCTACATTTACTTTAAATATTTTATTTTCTTTAATTAAAATGATGTTTTATCCCACTTTAAATCAACCACACTTTTTATCTTCATCAGTTTTTGTGTCCTTTGCCTGAAATTAGAAGTTTAAAGGTTGATCTCAACTTTCAGGTTCAATTTGAAAAGAATAATAGCCATAATTTTTCTTTTTAATTTGTAAGTTTTTAAAAATAATTTTCCATTGCCAAGAAGAAACTATGAATAGGATACAAAGATTTTTCAAAGTTGGTTTTATGCCCTTTTGCTTAGAAGCAGGTTTAAATACTAAATTGTTATATTGATTATAGAAAAGAATAGATCTTGAAAGGCTAGCTGTCTGGGGCTATCCTATCAGAACATAATTTATCCAGTCTGAGGTACACAAAATATAAGAAGAGAATTCCTTTAAAATTCTACTGTTTTATTCCTGGAAACTCATTTTGAATTTCTCTAATGAGTCACTGAAAGAGACTTCCTTCCTTCCACATCTGCCTTCAGTGACTAAGTCAACTGAAAATAAACAGGTAAAAATACCTCAAGCATCTGTATCAACTTCAGGACTTTGTGAATAGCAGAAAATTTGGAGTAATGTCATTCACAGATAAAGTCTTTCCTTGCAGTTAAATTTTTCTCTAAAGCACTATGAAAAAATGTATTCCCTCACTGATTCAATTTTATGTTTATTTTTAGGCCAGATTTCTCTAGTCTTTTTTTTAAAAGGAAGTACAATTCATTTTCACTAATGTTAATATTTCCCTTTTAATCTAAATGCTGCTTCATTTTCTCATTAAAAAACACCAACACCAATCTATTTGCCTGCAAATGTGAATGCACCTAGAATCATAAGGCAAAAATATCTTTTGAAACGAGAAAATTTCTTAACTCTCAATGACAAAATATTTTTTTACTTTACCCCCTCCATTCACATAAGAAAGGAAAAGATGATCCTAAAACAAATGGAGAAATTATCTGAATAATGTGGAAATTATATTTCTGTATCAAGCTAGTGATTTTGGTTCACATATTTAGTGTAAGCTTCTTTCCAAATATTAATTAAAACGATCAAAAAAAAGAAATAAAAATAAATTATGTTTCACTATTAATACAACAAAAAGTTGGTCCTACAGTTCTGGTTCACTCAAAATGAGGGAAGGGTCAGCTGCCTCACGCATTATTTGACACGAGTTGAGAAAACAAACAAAAACCACTTGGGTTGTAAGACAGTAGGAGCTGAGAAAAACATTAAAAAAATGAAAGCAGAAGATAAAAACCATCAGCAATAACATCCAAATCCTGTCTCTTACAAAACTGTCAGAAAATTCTTCCAGTTTCATTCTGGCAAGAGGGCAAATTTAAATGTTCCTTTGAGCAAAGTGGACTTTTTTTTTTTTTTTTTTTTTTTTTTTGAGGCGGAGTTTTGCTCTCGTTACCCAGGCTGGAGTGCAATGGCGCGATCTCGGCTCACCGCAACCTGCACCTCCTGGGTTCAGGCAATTCTCCTGCCTCAGCCTCCTGAGTAGCTGGGATTACAGGCACGAGCCACCATGCCCAGCTAATTTTTTGTATTTTTAGTAGAGACGGTGTTTCACCATGTTGACCAGGATGGTCTCGATCTCTTGACCTCCCAAAGTGCTGGGATTACAGGCTTGAGCCACCGCACCTGGCCAAAGTGGACATTTTTATGGGACAATTCCCCAAGTGGGCTTTTATAATTACAAAAATGTTAAGAAAACACCATTCTATTAAATGCCAATGTATTTCCAGAATTTCTATGGTTCTGGGATGAGGCTGCAGAAACAGTTTTCTCCTGGCTTTAGCTAGCTCCTTTCAAAAACTTGTTTACTGTTTATTATCACAATCAGTGAGGGTGGTGATGGAAATACTAAGCAAGTCTACAAGTGAATCCAACATCATGGAAAAGTGAGATTACAAAGCACACCCCCGTCTCAAACCAGGTTTGGTATAATTAACTGTTGATATCAGTCAGTATGACCAAGTAACTTGTACATTTTCACTTATTTAGTATACATTCACTACATCAAGGGTACTTCTATTTGGCATTTTGAAATTTCAGTTTGGCAATGTAATATTTTTTAAAAAAGCAAAACAAAGCCATGTAGTTCAATGACATAAAATCAGCACATATTTTGATATGTATACAGAAACTGGAGAGTCTTGTGCCTAAACTATACATATGAGATGCATTTTTATGTTATGAAGGGTAAACTGCAATCTAGTTGAAAAATAACACTTAAAAGTGTATGTCAATTTCAAATACATAGAAAGTCTTAGAGAGGCATGTTTTTGGAGCCTAAGTGAAATATGTAGAAAAGGCAACATTTAGGTGAAAAATTTTAGTCTTCCTTCCATTAAAAAATAAGAAAATAAACCTTCACCTAATATGAAGGTATCCTATGATTTTTCAAATCCTTTCTCTGGTGAGAGTTAAAGGAGGTTACTTTAATCATTAGATGGGGTAAATATAAATTAACCCAGATTGCTCCTGGAAAACCAGGATATGTGATCATTTTACCTAATATAAAATATAAAGAAAGCAAAATATTATTTTTTATTTTATAGAATTAATAAGTTGGCGAAAAGGATGTTGGATCTGGTGCAACAAAATAATCATTATATCAAAAACTCCAAATATTGTTGTAACATATATATTAAAGAAAGAAGCTTTCAAAGAAATATGTAATTTATAAAGATCTATTATAACACTAGGACACCTTACGCTTAAATTAGCACTCCCTGTCAAATTATACTACTCTCTAAATACATCTTTATCCGAAGGCTTATCAATATTTATTTTAAAAATAGTAATCAATATGGGAAATACAAATGTAAAAATCCACCCATTGCTATAGTTCAAATTATACAAGCATAAAATGGAGCCTCTATTGAAAACTAGAGAGTATAGGCTTTAGGAATATGGGCTTTGACATTTGGCAGACCTGGATTTGGATTCTGTTACTATCACAAATCACCTTTGTGACCTTAGATAAGTTACGACCTTAAATGTAAACTGAGATAACCTATGTAATCTCAGTTTACATTTAATGAGAATAACCAAACCATTTACTCATAATACTGTAATGAAAATAAAATACAATACTAAAAATTGAGTGAAAGCACAGGGTCAGACACATTGTAAATAATAAATATTTACTCTTATTAGCTACTATTATGTAATAAGTATATATGAAGCATATTACTTGTTTTTAAATATTTCATTGAAATATGGCATGCAAAATATTAAGTAGAGAAATATAAAACCCTATGGAGAGTAGTTAATGGAGACTTATAGAAATAGAAGTATATGCATATACCATGTTCATGGATTGAAACATTCAATATTATCAAGTCAGTCCTTGCCAAATTAATTTACAGATTTAATGCAATCCCAATTGTAACCAGAGTAGATTTTTTGCTTGTTAGTTTTTGTTGTGAAATTAGCAAATTAATTATAGTTATGAAATGCAAAGGACTAAGAATTGTGACGATCTTTAAACAGAATAAAAGCGCTTTCACAGTTGATCTAAAGATTTGTTATAGAGGATGACATCTGCAAGGTGACTGACTAGAAGCTCTTAATGTTCATCCTCCCCACAAAAACAGCCAAAACAACAAATAGACAACTACATTTTATTGAAAATAGGAAAAATACCAAGGGTCATCAGAGGAGTAGCAGAAACCCTGTAGAACAACCCATGAGAGCCACATAGAGAATAGAAGGGACCATCTAGTCTCCATCCCCCAGCGAGAACCAGCTCAAGCCAGGAACAACTTTTCCCTCAGAGGAAAAAGTAAGCAGAAGGATCCCAGCAGCCTTTTCACCATCTTGGGCATTTCCAGCCTTACCAGTGGGAACACTTGCAGCCCTTGGAGACACTAAGCCTAGTTGGAGGAGCTATTTGGAATTCACACAGCTGTGTTCTCCTTGGAGAAGAAGCTGGCACTGTGTCCCAACCCCTGTCGCTGGCACAACTTATGCCCATCTTAGAGTTGGAACTACTAGAGTGTGTCCTGCTCCACAGGCCACTGTCCATGACATCCTTCCACGCCAGAGGCTTAGCTGCTCCTGAACCACCCCCATCCCACGACTCCATATCCATGAGCCAGTTTGCTACTCTGTCTACCCCTTCCAATCACTGCAGCACATGGTGCCTTGAGGTCCCAGCTATAGCTGTACACTCTCTCCTGTAAAATCAGTGCCTTGGCAGAGCCTCTCCTTCTATTCTTCCCAGTAAATGCTGTGCCCTAGACTTTAAGCTGAAACTGAAGTGGTACCCTCGATCCTATGAAAATGGTGCCACAGCCACTCAGAGTAGTCATATCCCCTATCCCTGAGCTGAAACAGTACCCTACTTTCTGGGAAAATAGTACCTTGGATACCCAGAGCAGTCCCACACCTCCCCTACAAGCTTAAATCATCAGAAAACAAAAATCAAAATAAGTATTTTAAGAAAACTCATTGAGACACAAGAGAATACAGAGACAATTCAACAAAATCAGAGAAACAGTTCGTGATCTGAATGAGAAATTTAAGGGAGATAGGTTTAAAAAAAAGAAAAATCTCGAGTTGAAGAATTTCATGAATAAAATAAAAAACACAATTGAGAACTTAAACAACAGACTAGATCAAGCAGAATAAAAAAAATTTCTGAATTTGAAGATATAGTCTTTTGATATGACCCTGGCAAACAAATAGAAAAAATAAATTTTTAGAAAATGAAGGGAGTCTACAGGGTTTGTGCCACAGCATTAAACAAGAAAATATTTGTATTACAGGAGTTGCAGAAGACATGAGAAAAGGCATGCAAAACTTATTTAATATACAGGTATTGATCGACTTACGACCTATGCGACTTATGACCATTCAACTTTACGACCACAATCACTAGCCACAACTGCTCCGCGTCTGGCAGCGCAAACCTTGCCCAACTGGGCATACGACAGTGTGGACTAGCTTCTGGCAGCACTACCATCTCCACGTGCACCATTTCAACTGTACATATAGCCTACTCAACTTACAACCAAATCATGTTACGACGGTTCCACAGTCCCAACTGCGGTCATAAGTCGAGCACTACCTATAATTATAACTGAAAATGTTCCAAATGTTGGAAGAGATATGGACATATAGATTTAGAAAGCTCAAATATATGTTAATAAATTTAATCCAAAAAGGTTTTCTCTGAGGCATAATATAGTCAAATTTCTAAGACAGAAAGAGAATTTTAAAAACTGAAAGAGAAAAATATTAGCCTAACAAATTTTTCAGCAGAAACCTTACATGCCAGGAAAACATGGAATGATGTATTTAAAGTACTGAAAGAAAAAAATAACTGCCAGTCAAGAACGCTGTACCTAATGAAAATACACTTCAGGGATGAAAGATAAAGTCTTTTCCAGACAAGCAAAAATTGTGATAACTAATTCCAAATAGGCTTGCCATAAAAGAAATGCTCTTGCATCTGAAAGAAAAAAGATAATAATTACCATCGTGAAAAAATGCAAACGTAGAAAACTCACTGGTAGAGCAAATACACAAACGAGAAAGACAAAGTAATCAAAGCTTATAACTACAGAAAACCACCAAATTGCAAAGAGGAACTATAAAAGATGACATAATGTCAAGTGAAATGAGCCAGCCAATGAAAGAAAAATATTACCTGTTATCACTCACGTAAAAGCCAAAAATGTTGATCTAATGGAAGCAGCAAGTGGAATAGTAGTTTCTAGAGACTGGAAAATGTACGTGGGGGTTGGGCAAAACATAGCGAGGTTGGTTAATTGACACAAAATTACAGCTAGATAGGAGGAATAGAGTCTAGTGTTCCATAGCACTGGAGGGTGACTATAGTTACCAGTAACTTACATTTTCAAATAGGTAGAAGAGAAGATATTAAACGTTCCCAACACTAAGGAATGATAAATGTTTGAGGTAATGGATATGCTAATTACCCTGATTTAATCACTACACATGGTATACAGGTATTGGTATAGCACACTTTATTCCATATTATAGACAATTATTATGTGTCAATTAAAATTTTTAAAGTGGAAATTTGTTATAAAAACAATGGTATTTAAAACAGACCTTTCTGGTAAAAGAACCGATAAATAAATCAATGGAAGAGAACAGACTTCAGAGACAGACCTACAAATATTTAGACCTACAAACACAAATATGCCACTGGAATGAAATGAAAAAATAATGTCTTTGGTAAATGGTACTGTAGCACCTGAATATCCTTGTGGGAAAAATAAAATAAAACTTGATTTCTAATGTACGTAACACAAAAATGAATTCCATATGGACTAGTAGGCATACATGTGCAAAATAAAAATCTTTTAGAAAATAGGGTAGGAGAAAATACTCATGAGCTTGGTATGGTCAAGAACATTCTTCAAAAACACTTTTTGTAACAGAAAAAAATCAATAAAATAGCCTTCTTTAAAGTTAAGAACTTCCGTTCATTTAAAGACACCATTAACAAAGCAAAGAAGACAATTTCTAAAGAGGGATGTTAACAATATAACTAGTATCTAAAATAAGAAAAAAATAGAAAATCAAATGAAATTGAGTAAAAAGAATTAAACACAAAAAAGGGAACATGCATATTATCAATGTTTTAACTTTTCATGCTGTAAGTTATTTTTTTTCAAATTGTATTATTTCATCCAAGTTTATGTTTTTAAGTCACTGTTTTCCCATAATAAATATAGTATATTTTTCATATAATGCTTTAAAAAACACTGGAAAGTAATGCATAGATACGAAACCATCCATCTTGTACTACCTTGCCAAAAGGGATTCATTTCTACATTTTTATGTACCACCTTACAAGCATTTCAGAAACATTTAAAAATATGCTTATAGTGACTAAAAGATTTTTCTCATATATTCTATTTATTGAATACTATAATCTCAGTATTTCTCTATAATCTTCATAAAAATTATTTTAAAATTAACATCATTATAATAAAACATATATATACATCCTTATTTACTTGAGTCTTCATTTGTTATATCCAATATGGAAATCTAAAGATCTATGAGTATTTATGTAACTTTCTACATTTACATTTTAGAACCAGCTAGTAGTCCTTACTAGTCAACCTACCATACTTCACCCAACTTGGTAAGTCTGGCCTTCTTGGACTTTAGTGTTCTCATTATTTTATTAACGTGATTACTATGCTGAGATGTTGTAAAGACAATGGTGACTCAACAAAAGCAAAAGTTCTCTACAGTGTAATATACGTGTTGTCCTTATATCATATTTTCTATAGTCTCAGGAGTATTTATCATTATAATTTTGTATAGAGGAATATGTAGCCATTAATTATTTTATACTGAACAGAAGTTTCTTTCTTCCGCAAAAACTTCCTTCTCTTTTTCCTAATCAATCAAATCTATTTTTGAATTGGACCACTTGCAAATTGTCTGGCCACTGCAAAAATAAGCTGGTTAAATCAATTAATAAAGTACCCCAGACATTTACAAATTGATACAATTTTGTAAATATAGATTAGATCCACTTTAAATGTATTTTTAAATGACATTATTAAATATCGATGGTAAGAAAATAATTTGGATCCCCCATTAACAAAAACTAATATTTTATTACATTATATTTTTCTTTCTTTAATTCAGAATTCCTGATTATGCTTTTCTATAGGCCCAGTATTATCTTATTCATATTTATATTCATCTAACACCTTAAGGCACATCTCATACAGCTAGGAAGCTGCAAAGCAATTGCTTTTATTTATGTGTTGAAAGAAGAAGAGAAAACTACTTAATAGCTTTGTCTAAAATTGTTTTCTTCAAATAGTTTGTCACATTATTCATGATAGAGCTTTTCATATTGATTAACAGAGATGAGCATGCTGGAGATTTTTTGATTTATTTTAATGTACATCAATATATTGTTATTTTGCAATTCATATGTGAAAAGGCTCCAACATTTATAAACAGTCACATAATGAATGTAAAAACCAGTCAGTTAATCTAAAACTAGTGTTATAACGTCCTTAAAAGTGCATTAAGGAAAATTTTTGTTTCTTTAATAGTCTAGAAAATTCAGAAAAGAATCTTACTATCAATTAAATAGAATTATTAATTAATTCTAGCCTTTGTGGTTCTTTCATTGGATTTAAGACAATAAATTAAGAAAATTGAAGGGCAGTAAAAAATTACTAGCCCTGATATACCTCCTTCTCAAAATCAATGGTCAGGTGAGAGAAAATTATATAGAAGACATTATCAAAATGTGTTCTGTAAAATAAGTGCAGATAGAGATGGGAGTGATAATACTACCAAGATACTGGGGCAAAGGAGGCTATAAGGAGGCGACAGAATGAGAAAAACGGGAAGGGAGGGATAGAAAGAGAGAAGGAAAGAAAAATCTATCCTGAGAGTGAACAAGGGATCTATAGAATGGAAGAAAATTTTTGCAGTTTATCCATCTGACAAGAGGCTAATATCCAGAATCTACAAAGAACTTGAACACATTTACAGGAAAAAAAACCACCTCATCAAAAAGTGGGCAAAGGATACGAACAGACACTTTTCAAAAGAAGACATTTATGTGGCTATCAAACATAAGGAAAAAAGCTCCTCATCACTGGTCATTAGAGAAATGGAAATCAAAACCACAGTGAGAGACCATCTCAGGCCAGTTAGAATGGAGATCATTAAAAGTCAGGAAACAACAAATGCTGGAGAGGATATAAAGAAATATGAATGCTTTTACACTGTTGGTGGGAGTGCAAATTAGTTCAACCATTGTGGAAGACAGTGTGGTGATTCCTCAAGGATCTAGAACTAGAAATACCATTTGACCCAGCAATCCCATTACTGGGTATATACCCAAAGAATTATAAATCATTACACTATAAAGACATAAGCACATATGTTTATTGCAGCACTATTCACAATAGCAAAGGCTTGGAACCAACCCAAATGCCCATCAATGACAGACTGGATAAAGAAAATGTGGCACATATACACCGTGGAATACTATGCAGCCATAAAGAAGGGATAAGTTCATGTCCTTTGCAGGGACATGGATGAAGCTGGAAACCATCATTCTCAGCAAACTAACACAGGAACAGAAAACCAAACACGGCATGTTATCACTCATAAGTGGGAGCTGAAAAATGAGAACACATGTGTACAGGGAAGGGAACATCACACACTGGGGCCTGTCGGGGGGTGAGGGGCAAGGGGAAGGAACGCATTAGGAGAAATACCTAGTAGATGACAGGTTGATGGGTGCAGTAAACCACCATGGCATGTGTATACCTATGTAACAAACCTGAACATTCTGCACATGTATCCCAGAACTTAAAGTATAGCAAAAAGAAGAAGGAGAAAGAAAAAAGAAATAGGAAAAAGGAAGAAGAGAGGTAGGGAGGAAGGAAGAAAGTAGTAAAGCAAGAGAGAGGGTAAGAAAGGAGACAGAAAGAAAATGTAGAACAGGAAGGAGGGAGGGAGGTGAAAAGGGATAGATAAAAGGAAGGAAAGAGAAAGGATGAAAGAAAAAGGAGGGAAAGGGGAACCGAGAAGGAAGGAGAGAAGGAAGGACGGGTGGGGAAAGGAGGAGAGGGAATGGAAGTGGAGGAGGAGAAATAGACAATCCATTTTTAAATATGTAAAATGTGGTTACTCTACACAGACTAATTTGGAAAAATTCAAGTTATTTGGTGAGCTAGCCTGGTCTAATGAAATTAGCATCAGGCAGGGAGTCAAAATACTTTAGTTGTAGTTCTAAATAGGCCACTAGCTGCCAGGGTAATTTTAAAGAAATGTATTAACCTCATTCTTCTTTAAGCTTCTTAACACGAAAAATTAAATGTTTACTCTGGCATCTTTAAGATTCCTCCTAGCCTTAAAATCCTATCCTTTCACAAATTTCCACAGTAGGAGACACAATAATACAAAAAAATTAAAAAGACTAAGATAGTGACGCTATTTAGATGAGACATTTTCAGTGTCTTTATAATTGATTGGATTTATAAAATGCCTTCCTCACACAACTGCCGTCAACTTTATATCTGAAGGTTTGTTTGACTAAGGAGTTTGGAATGAGCCTCTCACTTGGTATGTCAGCAATGAAACATGGAGATGGATAATATACTCTTAGGCTGGCAGGATTCTGACATTCATTACCAAAGATGTCGCTGTTTATGATATCTGTGGGAGAGCTGTAATGTACTAGTACACCTGGGAGACTGGTTGTAAACTTATATTAGGCAATCAGGGAGATGATGATAAACACTACTTGAAAGAAGCTAGTGACATGAACATATTTTACTCGATGCCTGGAATACAAGAATTCAGATAAGCCTGTGTATATATTTAGCTCTGACAGTGGAATTTACAGTCTGAGAGTTGATCAAATCACATAAAAATTAAAACTCCTTGAAGAAGTCAGTTGTCTACTTTTACTGATCACTTGAGCTATATGGTGCAGTTAGAGTTGCCTTTGAAATGGAAAGCATTTATTTAAGCCACAGATAAAAAGGTTGTTCTTAGGAACCTTTCCGTCACAATTTCAATTATTTTCTGACATGATAAATTTTATTTCACAGATGCTAACACCAACTACACCACTGTAAATCTGCACTTGGAAAATGCTTTAATTTTTAACATTGAAATATGCATTCAGCTATTTGCATTTAAAAGATTGTTCATGAGTTACTAAAACATGATGTAAATGAATACCTTCCCTTCATACTACTTTAGACATGGAATTTTAAATGTGGCAGCAGTTCTTGGAACACCCCTTCATTGTAAGCCAAAAACAAGGATATATAAATCTTTTCAGAGCTAACAACTGCAACATACCTCATTACATATTTTCTTTGATAAATACGAACAAAGCAGAAGATTTGAAAAATGTCAAGAGATCAAAGCTTACAAAGAATTAGACAGACATACACACTAATAAGCCTGCATAACAAAAATGATTAATATTTGACATATTGTATTTGACTGTTTTTTCTATGATTAATGTATACAAAATTATTATATTAATACATACACAATTTTATGGTCTTTTTTTGAATTAAACTTATACCAGAAGACTTTGTCCAGATCATCAGTCTCAAAAAAACATGATATTCATGGTTACTGAAGGTTCTATCTGCAGATATGCCATAATTTAATAATTTCCCTACCTGAGAACACTTGCTTCAGATTTGTGTCATTATAAACAATGCCAAAATGAAAATCTTCGCTCATAAACTTTCTTTTCGCCTTTGTTTTTCCCTCAGGCTGGACACCTAGGGTGGGATTATGGAATCAAATGGTTTGTATTTTCTCAGTGCCGTCTGTATAAATTACGAGACAACTGAGGTAAGAAGGCCTATCTCTGAATATTCCGATCTTTGCAACAAAAAGTATGCTAATGAAATTAAAATAGTACCTTGTCAAATCTGTTGACTTTTTATTAATAGTGGAATGAACATTGGGTTCTTATACTTTTTTACTGCTATACATCCTTCATTTATATATTTCTATATCTGTGTATATATTCGGTATGTATTAAAACTACTAACCGAACCTACTATTGGAAACGTATCTGACAAAGATAGTTGAGGACAATAGTCAAATTGTTTTAAAAATGCTACATTTTACTATCTGCCATGAAGAATAATACTACATATTAGTTTATTAAAGGCTGGGAGACGAGGCACACTAAATAAACCTGAACATTATTCAGTTAAAAAAACATCCAAATACATTTTAATACTCATCCATTTTTCTGATAACTATTGATATTCTGGTAAGCTAATGTTACATGAAAAACATATGCTGGAAAATCACTATAAAATATATCTGTTCCTTGTCTAATATTTTCAGTTTTTCATGCTTGCATCTTAATACATATTATTAAAATAATCATTATCAATGCTCACACTGTTCTACTGAGGTGAGCTTTTGTATTGTCCTCAAACTTGCTATATTAAGTCCAGACTTCATGCTTTGGCATTTCCATTTCTAATATGCAAGTGCAAGGGAATGTGGTGCTTTAGTATGAAATTTCTATAGTAAATGAAAGCTACCTACAAAGTAAGTTACTGGCAAACAGGATCATGTGAAGCCAACCCAATATTCCCATAGACAGTTTATACACACACATACACACACACACAGAAATGAACTATTCTAGGCTTAAAGATTAAAATGTGTATTTGTTTAAGTTCCTTCCTCAAGAACTTACTCTCCAGACTCTCAAAAGGCATTAAAGAACAGAAACTCACCAAATCACTGCCTTCAATGAGATGCCAGAACCCTCACTCATCATGATCGCTTCTGGACCCCTCCCTAGTTCCTGTTTTCTTACATTTTGTTACAGTTCTTTCCCGCTATATAAACCCTGAGTTTGAGCCAGTCAGGGAGATGGAATTGAGGCTGAGCTCCCCTCTCCTGGGCTGCAGAGCCTGATCAAAGTTTCTTTCCTGGCAATAGTCACTGTCTCAGGGACTGCCTTTCCGTGCAGTGAGCAGCAAGACCTGAACCGAGCCCTTGGTGTTTTTGGGAGCCCTGAAGAGAGTGACTAATTATAATCTCAGCACTTTGGGAGGCTGAGGCAGGCACATCACAAGGTCAAGAGTTTGAGACCAGCCTATCCAACATGGTGAAACCCCATCTCTACTAAAAAATTACAAAAATTAGCTGCGCATGGTGGAATGAGCCCGTAATCCCAGCTACTTGGGAGGCTGAGGCAGGAGAATTGCTTGAACCTGGGATGCGAAGCTTGCAGGGAGCTGAGTTCCCACCATTGCACTCCAGCCTGGGTGACAGAGCAAGACTCTGTCTCAATAAAAGAAAAATAAAAGTAGAAAGCAGCAGACATGAAAAACGTGGACTCAGAGAAGAAACAGCAAAGACAGAAGCCACAGCACTCTAGGTCTTAATTGGTTTCCATTCTCTCCTCAGGACTCCATGAATCCCAGCCACATTCCTGACCCTGGAAGTTCCTGACATTTCCCAGAATAATTCAAAGCAACCCGTTGAAACTAATCTAATTTAAATGGGTACTGGTTCTTTGCAATTTAACGAATATTGACTAGAACTCTGATAATATCTCATTTGACTTTGTGGGCCAAAATCTAGCACAGAAGGATTCAATCTAAGATCAAGGATATGATTACATAGGTATCTTTGGAAGTATAACTGAAAGTGAATATGGCTTTCGTCCTTAAACCTTTGGGTATGTTTATTGCTTCTTTCCTATCCTCCTCTAGCTATTATTTCTTGTACTATATGTTTTGGCATCTTATTACTTTTTATCTTGTACTGTTCATGAATTGTTTTATCGCTTAATATATAACCCTTTCTAAAATTTAATTCTATACCATTTCATTTTACTGTCTAATTCATATTTTGTTTCCTCTACTACCTGTGAGCTTTTTGAGCACAGAGAATACATCACATAATCTTATATTTTTCCATATGTGAAATACTCACTAAAAGCTACTTGAATTAATATTTTGCAGTAAAGGTCTAGGAAATTTTCCTACCTTACTAAAATTTCCATTTTCCACCTTAAAAAAAGCCTGGTAATGATTCTTCCTCCCATTAAGGGCTGCGAGATGCATGTAGAACATTATGTATGAAAAATACAGTCTAGGAAGTTACTGTTATGAGGCAGAACGCATATAAAATAAATGATTACATGCCATCATCCTCCTTTGCCTAACTTTTTTTGTCACTGTTCTCTGCTTGGTGCAGAGGTATATATTCTTCCGAGGTGAAAGGCCTTGAGAAAGGAAGAAAGTTGCATGGGACAAAATCGTATTTCAAGGAAGCCTGACTTCTGTCATTTGTTTAATGGAGACAGAGTTGCACTCTGCTGCGCAGGCTGGAGAGCAGTGGTAAGTTCACTGCAATCTTTCTCCTCCCAGGCTCAAGCAATCATCCTACCTCAGCCTCCCAAGTAGCTGGGGCAACAGGGTGCCATCCTGCTCAGTTATCTTTTTTTAACTTTTTATAGAGATGAGATCTCACTATATTGCCCAGGCTGGTCTTGAACTCATGGGCTCAAATGATCTTCTCACTTCAGCCTCCCAAAGTGTTGGGATGGCAGGCATGAGCCACCTTACCAGGTCTGTTTCTGTCATTTAGTATCAGCACCCAAGTGGTATTGGAGAAAAGTGGTTTGTTATGAAGAAAACTCGCACCCTTAGTTAGGTTTTTGAGTTGCAAATCTAATCTGTGTAAAAGTTTTATTAGAAACATAAACAGTTTCAATCTTAAATATTCTCCAAGGACCCTAAAAAAGCTGTGGTTCCTATAATAAAAATAAAGAAATAAAAAAGTCGACCACCACCCCATCACGAATTCCCTTTAATTCTACTTTTCTCTGTCTAATCCTTTTGCTCTCATAAAGCAATGGCTTTCATACCAGAATGCAGTTCTTCTGATGAAAGCCCACCAAGGAGATCTTTTCAAACATACATTTACCCTCTGTTTAATGCTATGAGACTGGAATGTCTGCTGAATATATGTTAAACCAAGACGTGAGGCTGAGGAGATAATCTGTTTTAGGTTCCAAAACTCACTCTTATCTAAAAAAAAGTTATGTTTAATACTCAAAGCCATATTATGCTGACTTCAGCATAATCTGTTAGCTTCTTTCAATAGAATGTTTAGACACAATAATAATAAAAGTAAATGAATATTCCCATTATAAATCACTCAATTAATATAAAGAAATGTTCTGATGGTAATGTTAATGAATTAGAAGATTTAGGAAAAGAGAATTAAAGGAGCATTTCACAATTTATCAAGATATGATTGGTGGCTTAAAAATATGAACTTATAAAACCTATGGTATGAGAACATGTAGTAAGATAAAATAAAGGTGGAAATAACTTTAATTTTTACACGTATTTTCATCATACATATTTTATTTAAAAAGTACTGTTAAGGTAATTATTTGCATATTAATTTTTTCCCATTAGATTCAGTAATAAAATTGAACATAAATTCCCATTATATGCTAAATATCAAGAAGAAATGAGCCAACTTTTTAAAATTGCATTTATAATGAAGAATATATTTTTTCAAAAATGCAGTCATTACTATTCTGTAATTTGTCATAAAATGAGACTGTCATATAGAAAGGATTATGTTAGTACTTTCCAAAGAAAAGTGGTTCGAAAAAGGAAAATGCCAGCTTAATAAAACTGCCACTTAGGATCTACCTAAACCCAGATTGTTTTGATTGTTTATGATGCTGTTTGTTATATGTTCTTTCATTTTGCAAAAGACGCTGCGTTTTACAAGTAGTTTATCGGGTCCTGAAGGAAAGTGAAATGAGAATATTAAATAACCACTCTTGAAAATATAAATAAGCAATGGAGAAGTTTGGATCTGAAACCACAGTGAAGATAACTGAATCTTCATTTAGTTCATGCTGTATTACCATAATTTTACAAATCCCTGAATAAGCCAGATTTAGAGATTATAAAATGAAGAAGAAAGAGATTAGACTGCAGTCTTTTGGGGGATCCTCTGATAAGTGATAAAAAGAATTGGTGCCAGCTTGCAGCAATCCTATTTGGTGTCACATACAGCGTTTTCTATTTCTTTGGGATTTAGTAACTTACATTTGGATATTACACTGACTATTCTGACTGTTCCATAAATTAGAAGCCACTTGCATCATCTTTTGTCTTTCATCCAAATCTACTACATGAAACATTTTTATTTATGGTCATCTACTCCTCTTAGAAAATAAGTTCAATGAGATCAGAGTTTGTTTTCATGATTGTAATAATCATCAATGTCTATTTCATGGTTGGTATGCTATACACATTGAATTAATGAATGAATGTTGGAGTTATGTGTATGGTTGTCTTACTGAGGTCAAAGAGCTAAACTACAGCCCTGGGGATACAGGTCTCCCCAAAAGAAACTGTCATTTGTGTCACTTCTGAGGAATTAAATGAGGGCATAGGAAACTGGATAATAGAAACTTCCTCTTTCCTTTGGAAGTCAGTGATACATTTTTATTTGCAGTTGGATATATGGATATAGGGGATGAGCCACCTGTCTTTAATTAGAGGCAGCCTCAGGGTGAGAAAAAGAAGCAACCATATAAAATTCTCTAAAGTGCATCTGGGGAGGTACAAGAGTTAACAGGTAACTTAATGACACTATACTATTCAATGTCCAAATCTGATTACTTTAAAATGAAAAATGTCAAGCTGATCTCAGCTAGACTGTGTGAAATGATAACCATATCACTCCTACCCTTAGGACAACATAATTCGTGACAAAACATAATATAAAAGTGGCAGTGTATCCTTCCCTCAGGATGCCAGAGAGGCAACACCTGCCCTGATCACTGTGAGTGGACATCAGTACTCACAGAATTTCAGTCTTCGTTGTCAACAGAGGCAATGGAATCCTAGCATGGCCTGGAATAGGAGCAGAAGAGTTTGAGGAATGGTTCTTGAACTGAAGCAAGGCAGAGCATGTGGTATGGGGCACTCATTTCTGGCAAGATCTGAAGAAGGTGATCACAAGGTCTAATCTTGTGTCTGTAATTATACAGCCATACACCGTATGTATCTTTATATATAAAAAGATGCATATGTATACATATGTATCTTTATAAACATGTATCTCTTTATTTGAATATATGCATATCTATATGTATATATTTAGTGTACTATTTTTACTGGATTGCATACAATGAAATACATATATATCTCTATTTATATTTTAAATATATATATATTCATTGTAGCAATACAGTAAAGGTAATATATCTTAAAACTAGTGATTTATTCAATATCAAACATGTATTATTTAGTTTTACATAGCCAAAATCTCAATTGTAATAATATTCTTACTAAATATTAATCTTTTATCACATGGGTATGATTCCTTGAGATCAATGAGATCATGGTTGACTCACATGAACTTATCACCTGTCACAGTAGGAAGAGTATAGGCTTTGGCTTCAGGAAAATCTGCCAAGTTTCAACATCTAAGATGTGGTACAACAAGAAAGATTCTACAACCAGAATGAAAGCCTTGATATTAGAAACTTCAATTTCTGTCATATTGTGCTAAGGATTTAGGTCTTTATGTTACCTGCTCGGTATTTGGGCTTTTGCTATAGAGGAAGATAACCATTGAAGGATTTAAGCAGAAAGTGACAGGATCATGCGTGCTTTTTAAGGGATCACTTGGGAATCTATATGGAGATCCCTGGAAAACATTCATGGGAAGATCATCTTTTATATGATTCCTCAATCTCAATTAGAAAGAGTAAGACCCAGAAATAAGGTAGCAATAGGAGAGACATACAGAAATGTGCAGATGTGTGAGTTCTTAAGAAAGTATGGTGGAAGGCATTTATTCACACATGAGGGTGTGAAAATGGTGTTGACATAGGAAAAATAACTCAACCCAAATATTTTACTTAAACTAGAAACTCTGAATATTAGAGATAATGCCTTGGGCTTATCAAGCCCTTTTCCTCTTTGGTACACAACTAGACTGCATTTCCCAGGCTCCTATATACTTGTTTGAGGCCACAGGAGGGAGTTCTAACCAATGTAATTGGTTGGAAGTATGTATTCTACTTTCTGAGCTGGAACAACGAAACAAAACAAAACAAAAAAAGTTCAATGCCATTCTTCATGTTTACTCTTTTTTCTTACTCCACTGGCTGCATTCACAAAATACAGTGGGGAACTCTCAGGTGTTACTGGGTGGATGGCAGTGACACTAGAAGTGTCTGAATAAATACAGAGAGCTAAACCCTCCCCTTCACCTTGACCCTAATCCATGTGCCCTACATTGAACTAATGGGTGAGGAAAATAGTGTTAAAACTTTCTAACATGAAAGCTCCTAAAATTTCACTGTATGTTTTATTATATAATAGCTCACCTCCTGTCTAAAATATGTAAGTGTTCTATACATTCTTCAGTAATGAAAAATTCGATATGATGCTTAGGACAATGCTGCATATTGTTTTATTCGTTTTTGTTTTTGAGATAGGGTCTTGCTCTGCCACCCAGGTTGGAGTGCAGCGGCACGATGAGTACTCACTGTAACCATCTCCTGGACTCAAGAAATCCTCCCACCTCAGCCCTCAGAGTAGCTGGGACTACAGGTGGACGCCACCATGCTGGGCTAAATTTTTAAATTTATTCTAAAGACGGGGTTATGCCTGTTTCCCAGGTTGGTCTTGAACTCATAAGCTCAAGTGATCCTTGTGCCTTGGCCTACCAAAGTGCTGTGATTACAGGGGAGAGCCACCATGCCCAGCCATATTTATAATGCGTTGTAGATTTTAATGCTTAATATGACTAGTTCTATGGTGTGATCATAATTTTTCTTAACAATTCTTTTTGTTGTCCTTGTAAAATTCTAAGTTAATGTGTTTTCTCATATAGCTTAGGAAGAATATTTAAATTAGGTAAATCAGCTGAGAACTGTGATCAGAATTCTGGAGGCTGGAGTGGGCAGAGCAGCTCAACAGCAGGTTACTTCCCAGGTGGTTACATTCCTATATTACATTGTGCCACCTAGAGACAGTTACTATTCTTTAAGGTGTCTTTGTAGATGATTATGTTTGTTGCTGATCGAATCATAAGTTCTTCAGCTATTTGAGATTTGATATGTAAAAACAGTATGTTGATTTTAAGACCTTAAATAATATTCCATCCTATCTATTATTTTGTTTATGGTATTTGAGTTCATTTGTTTGCTTTGGACAAACAAAATCTTCAATAAATATTAAGGTAAAGGCTATTTTATTTTCATAGATTCACTGTCTTTAAGACTCATCCTAGTTGTCATATTGAATCCATACAAATTATTGATTTGAGACCCCTTGCACTGAGAATTTTAACATATTGGGCAGGAAGGCCAAATTTTAACTGTTGGTTAAAATATCTCAATCTGCATTATATATCTTTTCAATTAACAACCCAGTATTTTGGACTCTTGTTTTTTATGAAGTAGTCTAAAAAGCAGGACTCATTCTTAAATGTTCCGTCTTAAAGCATGTAAGTATAATTGGCCGATCAAATTAGCATCTTCTTTTCCAATGTAAAATGGGTTGACCGCGATGCAGTAATAATTTAGTACATCGCACTTAAGATAAAATTTACTTCATCAGGTTTTCACAGTTCTTATCATGCAAAAAGCATGAGTTGTAAGCTTTACAATCATTAAAAAGTGCCTTTTTCTTTCAAGAAAAAATCTAACCCTATTTTATAAAATACGGGTACCCTATTAAGAAAGAATTGTTTTAGTGGCTTATTTAAGGGACTACTAAGAAAGAACTCAATTTTTAAACTGCTTCTGCTTAAAGAACACTTACTACATACATTTATCTTATTAAATTAAATTTAAAATTCATGTTACAGTCCAAAAGTTCCTTTCCTTAGAACATCTATTAAGCATTTATTAAAGATGGTGGGTTAATTTAAGATTTTAATGTATCACTTCATCAAGAAATACAGTATTTATATAAATCATTTAAATTTTGATAGGTCCTGAAATTCTTAATTCTAATACATACCTTATCATTTAGAGACAGAGATAGTAGACATTAATATAAATTGTATCCCATAATAAAGAAAGAAAACTCTGTAGTTAAAATTCTAGAAGGAAAGGAACGTCGTAAAAATTGACTTATCATAGGGTTCTACATGGCTCCTTTTATAACGGAAGTCTGTAAGCTAGGCCAATTTTTATTCCAATTGGCAATGACTTACATTTGTCAAAAGGACCTGCATGGCTAAAAGTTTTATAAACTTTTGAAAGTTTATAAAAATGCAGCCAAATGTTAATAATTCTTGGAAAAATTAAGAAAATCAGTAATACGAATAGCAGGTGGCAGATTCTGTACAGCATTCCCATACTAAAATGTACAATATTTTATAGTTTTTGCAGAAGCTCAAAATCGGCACCACTGAGCACAGAGACAACCTTTACTGGATGGATATCAGTTTAGGTTTCAATTCTCTAGAGGTTAACATTTTTGGAATAGAAAGATACTTCAAATTAACTCGTTTCTTCTAAGTTTCACATTACAGTGACAATGAATATAAATTCAGTTTTTACACTTAAAATTATTATTATTGAAATATCAGTGGTTAACTACCTAATGGTACTTTAACCATTTTCCTTAAATTCACGGTAAAGTCGCATTTAGATCACAATTAAGTCACACTTAAATATTTTCTTTAATATTATTCTTATCTACTTGTAGCTTGAAATTAATAATTTTCTCTATGTTATAGAAACTAAACTAAACCTAATAAATCAAAATTAAGAAAATTTTAGTATTTAAGCTCATGAAAGTAATGCATTTAAAGGCCATTCAAAAGTGTCTTCATGGAAGTGACCACTAAATTCTATTGACAATAATGATATCGAGATAGCAGCATTATAAACTAAGCTGTTTCCTTTGCAGCAAAATTTAATAAAAAAGCTGTAATCATCATCTCCACCTCCTTCTTCCTTCCCATTTTTCTTATACTCACTCCACCTGACATACATACCCTATCCATTACTGGGATGATTTTACTCTTCTCAAGGACACCAGTGACTATCAATTTTCCAAATACATACGTTACATCCCATTTTACTTGTCCTCTCAGCAGGATCCAACTTGATTGACAGTTTTGCCTATTAACTATCCTCCCCTCTTCTATGATACCACTTCTCCATTTTTCTCACACTGCTTTCCTTTCCTCCTCTATAAATATGATAGGTCCCAGAGCTCTGCTTTGGGATCTCTTTCTCTATTGATGGTTTTCTTTCTTTCTTTCTTTCTTTCTTTCTTTTTTTCCCCTACAGATTCTCATATATTTTGGGATCTTTCAGTTTAAATATTTACTCTGACTTTCTAAGTCCAGACTTGAGTATTCCCTCAGATTCCAGAATGATGTAACTAATTACCTTACATTTGGCAAGTGTGAATACATCTCTTGGTTCTTCCCTACACTTGTTCCTCACCCATACTTCAGCATCTCAGTCACAAGCATAGTTATTAATATGTACTCAGTTACTTAAGAGTTCTAATTAATTCCTAGATTTCCATTATATTTAATACCTACCTCTTTAAAAGGAGGCAGTGATAAAGTTTTATCAGTTGCCTCCTTTTATTTTTCCTATACTTGCTGTAAAGGAAGTTTTCTGGAGTGGTATTTGCTAAGTGGAAGCCAGAATATGAGGAAAATGTTTTGCCACGTGGATGTGAAGATTTATTTTGTTTGTCCAAAGCAAACAAATGAACTCAAATACCATAAACGAAATAGATAGGATGTAAAGATCTTTAAAATTAAGATGATAATTTTAAATCGAAAACACATTTGAAACCTTACACTTGTCTACACTTACTTTAAGAATAGAAACACAGAAATTTTATCTCTAGTCTCCTAAAACCTCTGAGGTCTTCTACTTGGTTTTCCTGTTTCTATTCTTTCCTCAATCTCCATCCCCCCCCAAAACATCTAAAGTAATGCCTAAAAGGCCTAATTAGGTCATCTGACACTTTCTTCTTTAAAATCCTCCTATGTCTCCCCATTAATACTTTAAATAAAGGCAACACTCCATACCCCACAAGGTCCTATCTTACAAGGTCCCCTGTGATCTGGCTCCTGCTATCCTCTGACTTTTCTCATGTTCCCCATTACAAACTTCTTTCACCCACACTGGACTTATTTCTGTTTTTCAAACATGTCAAAACTCCTTTTGGATTTGAGGGTCATGACATTATCTATGGAGCTAGTGAGTGCCAGGAGCACACTAACCCCAGATTACGACAGCACTATTTGCTTAGCATATATCTCATTCATTGATAATCCAATTGGCCTATTAACATTTATATCTTTAATTTTTCTTATCATTCTTAATTACCTTCCATTTTCTTGCACATCTGCATGTTGATTGTTCTGTGAGTCTATAATTCCACACTGTGGAACAATGCCTGGACCACAATAGGTTTGCAAAACAAAATTTGTTGAATAAAGGAACAAATGAATGACTATTATATCATGGGGAGCATGAAGTTAAGGAAGGTTTTCTGTTTTCTGCAGTAACATTTAAGACAGGAGATTACATAAATTGATGACACAAACTTGAGCATGTTTATGTAATCGAGGGATAGTGAACACCGAGAAGTTGTAGATTCTATTATAGAAGTTGCAATAACTGATAGAGCATGAAGGTAGTAAAGAGACATTCAGTGATTAGCACTAGAAAGAACAGTAAACACTGTGACTGAGAAACAGACTGGTAAGGAAGAGTTGAAATACAGAGGAGTACACAGCTGTCAATGTTGGGATCAGAGTGAATTTCTGGCAGGACTGGCTCTCATGGGGTAAGATCACCATCAGCTAGTGCCGAAAGTGAGCTCCCTCCACTTTTCCTTTGCTGGTTGTTTTGGGAGAAGAGAGAAGATTGCATCAAAGGACTGTCTGCTCTGAGAGAAACTGCCCTTATCTTTTGCAGTAGTCCCTTTAGAGCAATTAAATATTAATATTCAAGGTGGATTATCTGTTATGATTTCTACCAGGTAGACATATGAGAAACATTTAACTTTCTCCCTTATATTTATGCCAGTTTCCTCTTCTCATACACTGATTACTGTCATTCATAGTATCTTCTAAGCTTTTCTGATTATTGTCTCTAACACACATGCACACACACACACACACACACACACACACACGTGAATCTACTTCTGATTCATTTGGATTCTCCCAGTTTCTTCACTGTATTAAACGGGATCTTCAAATGAGGCAGTCATATGCTCGCTTGAAACATGTGACATTTTTCTTCTCTGAATCCATTATTTCCAATTCAGAGTACTATGATAAACAGAGCAAAATCTCTCCACTGTGCAGATTCTGTTAAACAAATGATGGTAGCAATAAAAGCAGAAATTCATAAATAATTAGCAAGTAGTAGGCCGAACAGAAATCGTCCACTGTGAGATGATTGAGGAAAATCAATGGGAGGGCCACTGAGACTGTGCAGAATCAATCACAGTAATGTGCCATGCAAGGGTACGGCCTTTCAGTCATAACTGCTTCACGCGATGGTGTGGTCTTTCAGTCATCATAATGGCTTTAATAATCATTTGAATTTAAGATGACACAAAATTGAATGCATGATCTTGTTTTTCTTAGTTGGTATGTCCCACTCAACCTTTATTTTTCAAAATACTTAGAAACCCAAGCATTGGTCATTAACTTAAATAAAGAAGGCCTTAAAAGGTTTTCAACGTTACTCATCTCTAGGCGTCTCCATATCTTGTGCTGAAATTAATTCTTGCCTAGATTTGCTTCTGGACCTTGTATTTACCTTGCAAACCTTCATATTTTAAAAGAAGTGACCATTAATGATGGTCATGCTACAGAGAAATCTTTCATGAAAGAAAGCATCAATTGACGTGGCAAACTTTATCACTGCCTCCTTTTAATAAATTGTTATGGCAACCTCAATTTGTATCAACCACCACTCTGATCAGTCAATAGCTATCAACATTGAGGCAAGACCCTCCACCTGCAAAAAGATTACAACTTGCTGAAGGCTCCAATGATTGTCAGCAATTTTTGACAATTATTTTTTAAATTAAGGTACATACACGTTATTAAACATAATGCCACTGCACACTTAATGGACTACAGTCTAATCTAAACATCACTTTTATATGCATGAGAAACAACTTGTGTGATGTAATTGACACAGCTGCCTTGTAAAATATTAATTCAAATGAAAGAATTAATTTGTTAACTATAATGAGTAAATATCCATACTACAATACAAAAGCTTTTGTTGAAATGTGGCTGGCTGATTTCCATGTGCTTTGATGTCATTTTTTTTCAAACTAATTTAATTGTCTTACATTTGCTATGTTCAATAGTTTAAAATCCACTAAAACACTTATTTGGAAGACATAGAAATTTTGCTTCTAAAATAATTATTAAAAGTTTGCTTCCACATATTTGAAACATGGAGATTGGAAAAATGTTGTATTGACAAATGGACCTTGATTTTAGTTACAACATCAAATACTCAAATAATTGATGAAAATGATCCTAAATATTCATTTAAAAATTATCTTTACTTTGTACATGTTACATACCAAAAGGAGGTCTTTGTCAAATATCAATCAAATAGTATTTTTGCTATAAAAGGATAGATAAAGTATCTATGTTGTAAAATGTTAAGCTAAGTAGCATATGACTGAGAACCTATTGTCCACCCAGAAAATGTCAGCAAATTTGGAATACTTGTTTGTTGTTGCTGTTGTTTTTTAAAAAAAAATGTGACTTATGAGTTTAGCACCACATGAGTTCCAGAAGGCAAATAGTAAATATCTGAGTACAACAAATTTTCATTAAAATTCTGAGTATGATTACAAACTATTAGTAAATGTCTTTTACAATTATCAAGGAAGTCTTGTTTTAATTAAATTAACTGTATCGATAACATACTATATCACTTTTCTGCATTTTCTGGCTTCAAATTCTTGCCACAATTATTTGCCAACATTTTTTTTTCACAAAACCAGAATTTATTGAAAGCAGGTACCAGCTCTGACTAGAACAATTAGAGATACCATTACTCAGAAGAACTATACATACAAAAATCTCAGGGAAAGGAGAATAAAAGAACTTAAAAGAATACAACATGAACAGAACTTTACCAAAATGGTCTTGTTGCAAAATAGTAGCTACCGCAAAGATCCCTACATGAGAAAGCCATGTGTCCTTAAGCCTGGGGGTGAGGACTCTAGTTCTCAAATTCTTAGAACACAGTGCATGATTCTCATAGGGAGAGAGGCTGGGTGAAGCATGAGGACCTCACTGCTGACGCCGTTTAACAAAGCCCATTCCCCAGGCACAGGCACACAGGGAATGAGATCACCATGCAAGTCACACCCGCCCCTGCGCCCATGAGCTCCGTAAGAGAGAAATGCTCTCTGAAGTGACTGTCCATAGAATAACTGTCTCCAAGCTGACCACTGGACCGTGGACAGCTTAGAGACAGTTATTCTACCGACAACCACATAAAACCCCCAGAATCTAAGCCCTACATTTCCCTTATCCAAATTCTCACTAACTGGGGAGGTTGAAGAGCAAGACATGGAAGTTGTCTCCAAAACAGTATTCGATCTCCAGTAAACATGGATAAACATAAAACACTGTTCCACAAGCAGATTTCAAAAGAACTACTGGGCACAGCAGGTGAAAGACCCCCAAGTCCCATTTAGCACCTCGCATAGGAGGAAGATGAGGAGGAGAAAGAGGAGGGCTGGGAGGAGGGTGTGTGATGAGTGTGGGAGGGGAGACGAGCATGTTCGCTGCTGAGGTCACTGCTGCCAACTGTCCTGTTCTGCTGATCTGTAAAGTTCCCGCCACCTTCTGGACCTGCCCTTTCATGGCTCAGAGCTCATTTGTCTGAGCCTAAACGTCCCAGTCTCAAGCATAGAGAGCAGAGATACCAGAGGCAGAAGTTCTCTGGGTAGGGGTGGTGAAGGCAGTCTTCCTGAGAACACAGGGTTCTGTGCCCCCTCGACTGCAGGGAGGGCAGGGTGAAGAGGGTGCCAAGTTACAGGAGGCGGAAGGCAGCAGCTCAGAGGGCAGGGAGGATTCAGCTGGGAGACTGACGGGAAGCTTCCACGGCATGGAGCCAGCAAGCAATGGCTGGGGTCAGCTGAAATGGGGGCTGCGCAGCACAGCTCTACCTAACTGGTGTGGGAAGAGCATGTCTGAATTCCTGAATTCCTGAATTTCCCCAGTGCAACACGGGTCCTTGCTCTGGAACTTCACACTCAAACGATAAGCAAGCCTGAAGGGAAGAAGTCTCTTCAGGTTCCCAGAGGTGCCCATTAAAAGTCCATCCTGTCAACTTTGGCTTCTCATTTGTGGGTCCATATGCTGCTGCAGATTTGGGTGAGGCGACTGGAGAGCTTCTTAGTGTTTCCCAAGGCCTCTGGATCCAGCTGAGCAATACTGTGCCCCTGCAAGTCACTGGCCAATAATCTCAGGCTCTCTCTGCTGCCCATTGGCACAGTGAGGAAGATCTCTTTGCTGTATGCAAGAGGGCTGCCATTCCCTGAGATGTGGTAAATCCACTCTCCTGCTGCTGGAGTGTGCAGGCCAGGGGTCTTGAAGACTCTCGAGTCAAACCTAGGGGTCAGGCCCGGAGCTGGTTTGACCATGGACGCCTGCAGTTGGCCCAGGGCTGCGGTAACGATGTTAGCACGGCTTGACCTTTTCCTTTTGCCTTTTCCTTGTACGGACTGAGTTCTCTTCTTGGATGGAGGACACCTTTTGACTCTTGCAGTTTGAAGATTCTTATATATTTTTTTTCTTCTTTCTACTATCATTTTATCTAGTTGTATTACCTTTTGTGTTTTGGCAGATTTCAGGGGTGTCTGAATAGCTTCTGCTGTTAGTTTGTTTATTTTGGTGATATCCAGGTCAGCTGTTGCTGCCTCTTCCAGGGCCTGCTTGTTTCCTCCGAGGGTGAAGTAGTTGAGCCAGCTCATCTCACGCAGTGCCTTGAGGAGTCACAGTATCTTGATGTTGTAGAGGTTATCCACCTCCTTGAGGAAGTTCTTGCTAGTAGGCAAAGAGCCAAGTCTGATCTTTCCTAATTGAAGAGACATCAGGAAGATTGGCTTAGAGAGGAAATAATATATCCAACTAGTTGAACAGCTAAGAAACACTGTGGCTCTCCATGCTGACATTGCTGCTCAGAAACTGTTCTGGGCTGATCTAAGCCAAAAGGCCATCTTCAGTGCCTCAATTGATGACAAGGTCAGTAGACATGTTAAAACGATTGACAGTGTCTATAATCCTGTAGCCACTGCTGTTGATTGGGTGTACACGACCATCTACTGGACTGATGCGGCTTCTAAGACTATTTCAGCAGCTATTCTAGATGGAACTAAGAGGAAGTTCCTGTTTAACTCTGACTTGGGAGCACCTGCCTGCATAGCTGTGGATCCACTCTCTGGCTTTGTTTACTGATCAGACTGGAGTGAACCAGCTAAAATATAAAAAGCAGGAATGAATGGATCTGATAGATGTCCGCTGGTGACAGTGGATATCCAATGGCCTAACGGAATTACACTGACCTTATAAAAAGCCACCTCTATTGGCTTGATTCTAAGTTGCACATGTTATCCAGCGTGGACTTGAATGGCCCAGATCGTAGGATAGTCCTAAAGTCTCTGGAGTTCCTAGCTCATCCTCTTGCACTAACAATATTTGAGGATCGTGTCTACTGGATAGACAGGGAAAATGAAGCAGTCTATGAAGCCAATAAATTCACTGGATCAGAGTTAGCCACTCTAGTCAACAACCTTAATGATGCCCAAGGTATCATTGTCTATCATGAACTTGTATAGCCATCAGGTAAAAATTGGTGTGAAGAAGACATGGAGAATGGAGGATGTGAATACCTATGCCTGCCAGCACCACAGATTAATGATCACTCTCCAAAATACACCTGTTCCTGTCCCAGTGGGTACAATCTAGAGGAAAATGGCCAAGATTGCCAAAGGATCAATGCGACCACAGCAGTATGAGAGGTCAATGTTCCCCCAGAAGGGACTTCTGCTGCATCGGCCATTCTTCCTCTCTTGCTCTTATTGACGGCAGCGGTAGATGGCTACTTGATATGGCGGAATTGGCAACACAAGAATATGAAAAGCATGAACTTTGACAATCCCGTGTACTTGAAAACCACTGAAGAGGACCTCTCCATAGACATCAGTAGACACAGTGCTTCTGTTGGACACACGTACCCAGCAGTATCAGTTGTAAGCACAGATGATGGTCTAGCTTGACTTCTGAGATGAGTCTTGACCTTTGAGGTCTAAATCAGTAATAACCCCATCGGAATGGTAACCGAGACTTCAGCTGAAGTCTCTTTCTTCCTCTCGTCTGGAAGAACATCAAGATATCTTTGCGTGGACCTTGTGTACTTTACCATTTTCATATTACTTTTGTAAATATTCTTGTCCACATTCTACTTCAGCTTTGGATGTGGTTACCAAGTAACTGTACCCTTGAATTTCTAGACAGTATTGCCACCTCTGGCCATATATGCACTTTCCCTACAAAGTCACATTCCAGCAATGAAATTTGTGCTATCATGCATACCACCTGCACATACATTGTACAGGCCATCTGTATATATCCCAGAGAACAATCACTATTCTTAAGCACTTTGAAAATATTTCTATGTAAATTACTGTAAACTTTTTTCAACGGTTGGGACAATGGCAGTAGGATAAAATGGATTACGAAGATGAAACTGCCAAAACAACTTGTAAACTAATTTTGTACGTATGAATGAAATCTTTGACCTCAGTGGAGGTTTGCAAAGACTGAGTTTTCAAACTACTGTATGTGTTTTTTTCAAGTGCTAAAAAATTGAACCAAGCAGCTTAACTATGAAAAAAAAAATATGTTGTTATAGAAGAGATTCATTCTTGCACAGACGCTCTAATTTTCATCAGCGATTAATTTGTATTGTTTTCCATAAAACATTGTTTTTACCAAAGACATTTTTTAAAATTTTACTTTAGGTTCTGGGCTACATGTGCAGGCCGTGCAGGGTTGTTGCACAGGTGCATACAGAACCAGGTGGTTTGCCGCCACCATTCCCCCTTCCTCTGTATCTTCCTCTGTATCTGGCATTTCTCCCCATGGTATCCCTCCCATTGTTTTTACCAAAGACATTTATTTTTTAAAAAACATATTTTCTCTGTTATACTTCCTTTATTGCTCAGGGAAAAAATGTTGCATATGCATTTCAATATTTCAAAACAGAATTTAGCAAATATCTTAATTTGTGATGTATTAGAAACATATGTTTTATTAACCAGTTTTACAGAAAACTTTCCCCACTGAATAACTTGTCCTAATACTTCTTCAAATTTTCAAAAAATATCTCTTCATCTTCCAAAAATATTTACTGATAAAGGAATTCGTTTTAGCTATTTTGACTGTAGCAGGAGGAAGCTTTATCCCCATAAAATATCAAGGGCATTAGCGTGTCTATGAACTTGTATTTTTCAAATTTAACTTCATAGATAAAAATGTTTTTTTAGTTTAATAGAAAAACAACAATATGGACTCATGTATTTTATGCCAACATTAATTTTCAAATTTCTAATATGTTAACTATTGCTATCCAGACTATATTATTATTTGTGTAGACCTCCATATGTTCCCCTACAATACTCAGTGCAAATTTTAAAAAATTATAATGTACATTGAAAATTAGAAAAAATTAGCTGAACCTAACAAAATGGCACCAGTAGGTGAGCTTTAGTAACCCATGTGTGCAATTATATACCAAGCAAGGCTCTCAAGTACCTAAAAGCTAACAGCTAGGTCTTCACATGAAGTTAATAGTTATATGAAAATATAGAATATATGATTTAGTAATAATATCACATTAGAAAAAGTCTAATGCTACTTTCAGGCTATAAGTGCTTCTTGTCTGTTATTTACATTCATGAGAATAAATGTGAACAGTTGATAGTTACTGGTAGTATTTCAAGTTAAAATTTTTAATTAAAAATTTCTTACTTTATTTTCATGTTTTTAGAATAACTTAATTATAGTCTTCTGGGTCTGAGGGTAGTGCTGTGATTTACGCTTTCCTCAATATTGAATGCAAAAATATAATAATTGTCTTAAGGCATGTAAGTGTCATTCATAAACCAGGATTTCAATTTTTGGTGGTAAATAAAACACAGTGTCTTATTGACTAGGTTTATTGATTCAATTTATGTTAAATAAATTAGTACTTTTATCTGCTTTAGAAATTTATGTTCACATTATGAGGACATTTAAAAGAAAAGCATCTAGTGCTTGAAAAAAACAAGCAAGTAAAATCCTATGCTGTATTCTGTTATATGTACATAGATCAGACAAAAATGCCACCTTCCCAAGCATCTAATTCAGTCCCGAACTTCATGCCAATCTCACGTAAAGCTTCATGCTTTATCCCGGATAAAACCCAAAAATCTCTGGAACTAGATGAAAGAAACACGTTAAGGTACACACTATCTTTAATCTTCCAGGTATTTTTACTTTCTTCCTTGGATTCCCCAAACAACAACAAAAAAAAACGCTGCTCCTCTCTTGGTATAGTCAGTTATGTTTCGGTATATCAATTACTTGGTTATAAATCCTTTGGGTGTAAGGATTACATGTTCATTTACTTATTCTTAGTACTAAGCCTACTGGTGCCTGACACAGAGAAAGCACTCAATATATGTTATGAGTTTTAATGAATTAAAATAAATTCTCATCATTTTTCTGCAAAGATATCATCTCTTTTTTATTCCCTTTGCTGGCTTTACATTGACTACTATTTTGAACTTATTTTGTATACTTATCCTCCAGGTTCTTCAGTTTTCTCTGCCCCTCACCATTTTTGCTTACTAAGTTTTCAATATGTTCTGTTGTCTCCCTGCATTTCTGCAGAGTCTGCCCATCATGATGAATGAGGGAGTCACGATAGTCATTGAGGGTACTTGAAATATGTAGTTACTAGAGCCTTTCTTTTTCAGGGTGCTGTCACAGAGAGGAGTCATGCTTTGTCACAACAGAACTCTTGGTCAGAACCAAGAGTTCCTTTATTGGAGAAGGTTGAACGGGTCTAAGGGATTCTTTGTCTGACCCACTAGGTAATTCTGTCCTAGTTTTATTCAAAGTAGTTCCAGAACTGCACTTAGACGTTCTGCTCCTCACAAAGGCATCTGGCTCACTTCTCTTGAAGGCCACATAGCACTGTGGCGAATGAGCAGTCTCTGGACTGGGCAGATGGAGGCCCAAATCTTTGTTTGCCACTCTTACCTTTGTCATCCGAAGCACGGTATTTGTCTATCTGTGCCTGCAGTTACACATCTACGAAATGGAGATAATATGGTGCCCATGCCATATGTTTAAGAGGATAAGATAAAGCACATACAACAATGCCTTGGGCCCAAGTAAACATGGAAAAATCTTTGCACCAGATTTTCTGGGCTTGACCACAGAGCCTGAAACAAGGACTTCTAAATTTCTCTAGGCTCTTTCTGATAAATATTCAGCATTCTCTAGAACAGCACACCAGGTAATTTTGCTGTTGAAATCACCAAAGTACTTAAATTCTTAGTACTTAGTACACCAAAGTGCTTAATTCTTAGTCTTCCAGCTTAGAATTTTATCCCTGACATGAAAATAGCAACAGTGAATTTGAGAGAAACGTGTATTAGAACAGCGTGTGTTTTACAGCAGAGCACACACTGACAGGTGACAAATCAATGTGACCTGGGTGGGTGGGGGGATAAATCATTCTACCATAAGGACACAAGCACACGAATGTTCATAGCAGCACTGTTTACAATAGCAAAGACCTGGAACCAACCCAAATGCCCAGCGATGATAGACTGGATAGGGAAAATGTGGTACATATACACCATGGAATATTATGCAGCCATCAAAAACGATGAGTTCATGTCCTTTGTAGGGACGTGGATGAACCTGGAAACCATCATTCTCAGCAAACTGACACAAGAGCAGAAAATCAAACACCGCATATTCTCACTCATAGGCGGGTGTTGAACAATGAGAACACATGGACACAGGGAGGGGAGCACTACACACTGGGGTCCCTTGGGGGGAAATGGGGGAGGGACGGGGGGGGGAGGTGGGAAGAGATAGCATGGGGAGAAATGACAGATACAGGCAAGGGGACGGAAGGCAGCAAAGCACACTGCCATGTGTGTACCTATGCAATAGTCTTGCATGTTCTTCACATGTACCCCAAAACCTAAAATGCAATAAAAAAATAAAAATAAAAAATAAAAAAATTAAAAAAAATAAGAAGAACCTTCAGCAAGAACCATCCCCTTCTAGGTTGGTTGTTTTTGTTTGTTTTTTAGCCTTACGCCCTTGCTTTATGCAAAGTTTAGTCTCTGTAGGTGGAAACTGAGGCCAGCACAAGAAAATTAGATGTCAATTTATTCAGCTCCCGGGTGGCGTTCTGTGGTCCCGGGGAGAGGGGCCAGGGAAGTCGCACCTGATTCTGCTCAGGAGTGGGGTTTTATACAGCGTGAAGGCACTTGATTGGATTCTGAGAAACAGGATGTGGATGGGGTGAGCTGCTATTGGTAGGTAGGTGGGACTTCTGGTGAGCGGGCTAAGTGCCAAGTACAGAGGGGATTTCCAAGGCGGAGCTAGATGATTGACATAATGTAAATTTTCAAGTGGGGAGGGAGATGGGCGTGTCCGAACTCCCAGGGAGGCAACCAGACTGACACTTTATACTGATTTTCCTAAGTAAATTACTAAATTCCTAGTTGATCTATATTCAAAGGCCATTTCTTTTAAGACAAGTTGAACAGCTTTAATCTGAAAAGCTAAAGTTCAAAATGCTCAAAATCTGAAACGTTTTGAGGGCCAACACGATGCCACGAGTAGAAAATTCTGCACTTCTTTATGTGATGACTCATCGTCAAAATGCGGTCAAAACACCGTTTTGTGAACAAAATTACCAAAAATATGGTATAAAATTACCTTCAGGCTATGTGTATAGGTGTATACAAAACATAAATAAATTTGTCTTTATAGTTGGATCCCATGCCCATGACACCTCGTTATGTATACGCACACATTCCAACCCCCCCCCAAAAAAAACCTGAAGTCTGAAACACCTCTTCTCCCAACCATTTCAAATAAGAGATACTCAACCTGTAAAACCATTTACTGAAATTCTCTTAGTCTGAAGAGGAAAGAGAGAAATGAAGGGAGGAAGGGAGGGAGGGAGGGAGGCAAGGAAAGAAAGAAAGAGAGAATGAAGGAGAGAAAAAGAAAAATGTTTTATACGCCTTAATTTAAAATAAAAAAAGAAAACAGAAAAAAGCTTTAGATTTTTACTAGGATGTGGAACAATGCTCAGGAACAGAAGTTTATTTATTTAGTTCCACAGCTGTGACAGCAGTCTAAGTGAACTGATTCATAGTACTTTCAATTTTCATTATTATAAATTCATTTTCCCCTAAACATTGGACAAGAAAGAATTACATGTTCTCCTATGTTTAATAGAACCCTAGGCACACTGCCCATAATTTCTAAAATGCTACTTCTAGGTTCAATACAGAAAAAGGCATGTTCCTGCTGATTTTCACTACAGGAAAATAAGGCCTGCTGACTGCCTCCCTACTCCGAAGAGAACAGCATACAGGTCCAAGTGCAGACAATATGTCTTCCCATCCGAGTGTGACATGGCCTTCCACCCATGACCTTTCCAACACACCAGCACAAAGGCACACCTGTGACCCTGCTGCTTGGCTGAACACAACATTTGCATGGAGGACAGTTGCCAGGATGTAGCAATGTGGCTTGTAGCCAGGAACTCTTGTCACAGCATCCCATCATGTGCTGGCCCCATTCAATTTATGAGCAAAACCAAAGCCCTGTAGACATTTAATGAGAGGAAGGGAGACTGTAGCTACTCATATTACTAATGATCAGAACAAAATGAACCTTTCAGAGACAGAAGCTATAAAGCCAAATGGCTGCAGTCCACAGAAAACTGATTCTAAGCATGTTAATTGAGCATAAATTGATGTAAAAGCAGTAATGATCCATGTGAATTTCAGATGATTGACTGTATCATTAATCTCCAAAGCATGAATAATGTGAAACCCTCCCTTGTCTTCTAAATGAACACTGAAAATACAGAAGATCTAACTGGATACTGACGTAGGGAAAATGAAGAAGTAGGTGAAAGAGTAACAGATCAACATCTGGATTACCACAATTTAGATGATCATTATGTTGGTAACTTTCTCAAAAAGCCTACAATGTTGATAGAATCGAGAGCGTATTTATAGTAAAGTTATTTCTTAGAGATAATTTTATTTTTTGTCTTAATTGTAAGATATATTTTATCTACTGAAATGTTCACACATATCATTAAAATATTATTTATTGGTTGCTTTAGGGATTATCATTTTAAATGCAGTGGTACTAACTGTTCCTTCTGTAGCTTCTCCCCACTTGTCACTAAAGTATTTAAAGTGACTTGGAAATACTAAAAACATGCATGGTAACTTGTAACAGGCAGACACACACAGACACACACACACACACACACACACACACACACACACAATCTACAAAATAAAAAAAGAAAAAATACTAGGATTGACGATTAAGTGTTGTCAGGGCAGAATCCAGTAGAAAATTCAGTTAACTATAAGATAAATGGGTTAGACTGGCAAAAGTCCTCAATATCTCATTGATACATACTTTACTATTGAAAACAGGATAAACCTGGTGGTCTTAGAGAAGGTCAGGAGCTATTTTACTTCTTTCCCACTGACTGATTCCGGCCCAGATACCCAAGGTAGAATGCAAGTAGAAATCAGGTCACCCAGAACTTCACTACAGGGATGTTCTATTTTGAGACTATTTGCTGCCCACTTCTCCAGCCTGCACTCCACCTCTCTCTTTCACCGTATGACAAACAGAACCTAGTGAGATGTAAAATGATCACAGGGGAAGTGCCGCATGAGATGATGGAGTCAGGAGGGGTCTAGGAGTCACACGGGCTGATGATTGCAGTTTCTCTCTTACTCGATGGAAAATGTCAAAAAGCTAAGTACCTGTATCAGAAGAAGGAGAAAATTATAGCCCTGGCAACAAAAATGACTTTACGAAAGAATTTACATTTCTTCCAGTTAAAGGGAAAAACACATGAAGAACTATGGAGTTTGTGGAAAAAGTATGAGAGCACAAAGAAAGTAAAACATCATCCAAAAATAGCCACAGAAATCTGCCCTTGAACAACAGAGATATTGTTTAATCGGCTGGTATTTTTAATTTGTAGGTTAAATGACAGCTTATTCCTCTGAGATAAATAAATAAATCCATTAGTAAAGAAGATCCCCAGATGAAAAACTAACATAAAGTAATTACAAGTATGACTGTTAAGACATCTCTGGGGAAAGACAACGGTGGAAAAAAAAAGCATAATTAAAATATACATTTGTGCAACTGGAATGTACAGGAAGTCCAGTCACTGCTGCGAAGGACAAATTTGAGATCGTTTCCCAGATTGCAGAAGTGAAGAACCAAGAATAAAAGGAAAGCCAACACAACTTCAGGAGATGATAGATAGAAATGAATTCTAAAAATAGCAGATTGACTGGAGAAAAAGCCAGAATAATTAAAATAGAAAAAGACATTAAGAATAGAAATAAAGTCTGTTCAAGAATTTTCAAAGCCAAGCTAAACATATCAAACTAAACCCTAAACTTTCAGATGGAATGAATTCATCCGTTTCTCCGTAAGATGCCTCTGTAAGACACCAATCTAGACATTAACAAAGGCTTTAATTAAAATATTAACATCGAATTCAAATGATGGGAATGATCTACTTTAATGTTCAGAAAGGCCCACACATCATAGCACGATCTTATCCTCCCTCACTTCATTCCATTTCCTAGAAGAGTCAACTGAGGCTCAGACAGCCTGCATACCCTAGAAAGAACGCTGAGGTCACGGACTGACTGATTTGGTAACGCAGACGCTATCAATCTAGTTACTCTTACTTACATCTCACTCGGAAGTTAAGACAAGTGAATTTTCGTAGTCCATTATAGATAGAAAATCAGCATAAGCCACTGATACCGCTGAGATCTACAAACCAGAGCTATGTGGCTCCATTTAAAGTAACCTAGAGGTGAGTTCATAACACCAATTTCTACAGACGATGTCTTGATCCCAGCAGGAGAGCTCATATTACATAAATTCAGTAACCAAGACTGAATGTACCGAGGCCTTATGTCAATTGTATAGACAATAGGCAACGTTGCAATTGAATGAATAATACTTTCCTAAAGATCGAGTACAAAGTAGCTCTCTGAAGCCAGTTGTTTGTTTACAGCTCGGTACAGGAAGCATGCTTCTAAGAAAGGATATTAAGACAAAATTCCCTGCTGCCATGTTCCCCATCAGTCCCTTCCACGTAGGTCTTTCATTCCAACCTACCCACATCATGAGAGGTTGTTAAGTTATTAGGCTGGTGGGCATTTTGACATCCCTCACATTAATTCATTTGAACTTTACTTGAAAGTAGGCAAAGATGAAGTTGAGTTACCTCTAAGTAAAAGGATAAACATAAAGATGCCTGCAGTTTCTCCAAAAATAAAAAAAAAAATAAACAGCAAAAGAGGAAAAAAGTTACGTTTATCTAGAAACAATTTTTAAAGTAAAAGCAGTGTGTATAAGAAAATATGTTGTCAGAAGAAAATGTTGTTAATTATATTTCAAAAATTACTTGTTTTCTAAGTAACCCTTGCATTAGGTTGGTATCCCTATTTATGTTATTTGTATGTAGAATAACATGCCTCAACATCTCTCATAAAATCTGGAATATTAAGCTTAAGACATCTAGAGTGTGTATATAATATATAACATGTTAATTAGTAAAATGTGATTGCTTATTTCAAGTGTATTCATTCAGGAATCTGTTTCTACTAAGTAGTTGTTATATTTTCTAGCATGATGAACAAAAATATTCCTGTCTACAGCTCATTTCTCAGTGTCTCTCATCTCTCATTGCTCCCATGTTGAGTGAGCAATGAAAAAATAGTAATTTTCCCCCAACAGATGAAGGTGAGTATGTCTTTGATTGCTTGCTTTTAAATAGCTGGAAAATTGTAGAAATTTAGCTTTCTTGAAGTCAATTATTTCTGTCTTCCTTGGATGCCATATCACCAGACTGTCAACTTTCATCTCTGAAGGAAGAATTTTAAATGCCACTTCTCTCTTTTACCTCTGTCACATCTTTACCTGGTTTCCATTCCTAAAATATTTGTAGAATGTCTCCTCTGTGTGAGGTATGATGGTAGTCACTGAAAGAACAAAGTAATGAAAAATTAAGAAAAAGGTAAGAAAATATAAGAGCAGGCAGACTATCAAAGGGAGAGGTGTGTCGAGAGGTAATGTTAAATATAAGATAATGAGACAACAGCAGAGGGAATCAACCCGAGAGAAGCTTTTGGGGAACATCGTATTTTACCTAAGAAAATATTTATCCAGTGCTTAAAGGGTCAGAGATAATTAAAAGCAATAAGGAGAAAGGAATTCCCATTAGAGCAAACAGAAGAGACAGGGGGAGGAGGATTAAAAATACCGGGAAGTGTACAAGGACATGATTAGCAAGTTGATGTTTCTGAGATGTAATTTTTGAGGCAGGGATAAACCATGATAGAGGCTATACCATGGAATTCTTCATATTAAACTTCTACTACTCAGCCACTTTCTTTTTGGTTACAGTGCTTATTATTATGAGGCAGATACTATGTATTTATATTTACAGTCTGTCCTTTTTAGAATGTTTTCTTCCCAAGCACAGGGTTTTTCTCTATCTTGTTCACTAATCTACCCTCAATACTTGCAACTCAGATTTACACAGAGGAGATGCCCAATCCTTCAGAGAGAAATGCAGAAATGAATGAATAAATTGAATGCTTAATATGGTATCTTTCAAAATCATCCTCTGATTTCAATTCCTTTTTCAGTTTGATCACAACATAACCACAGTCAAATTCTTCATTATTTCCAATCACATGAACATTTTTATTAAATTGTTTTATTTCTATGACTTGACTAATGCATTGCCTGTAAAGAGAATGACTTTTGAGTGGGTTTCCAGCTAACATGCTAATTACCTACAAAGTTATGAAACTTCAAGACAGAATTAATCTCATCTAGAAAGCACAGATTCTAAGAACTTGAACTCTAGATTCACACAGGCAACAGCAGCTTCTCTATTGACAGTGTGTCCTTGGGCAAGTTACTTAACATCTCTGTACTTGTGTTTCCTCAGATGTGAAACAATGTCATCTACTTTTGCCTAATGGACCAGCTGTCTTTAGGCAAAAAAGAAAAAGATAAGAAAATGTAAGAGGAGACAGACTATCAAAGGGAGAGTTTGCCTTCGGCCTGCCCCAGTAAAATCTTTCGGCCTTCCAAAAGGTTTGAGACTAATCTATAACTTTCCCCAATATTTTGCTAATATTTTGTCAGCCACCCCGAGTGAATTCCAACACACTTCACCATTATTGAGAATACTGGATTGTACAAAATCTGTGAAACTCTTAAAACCATACACAATACATAATACATTTTGGCTTTCTTATATTAATAGTCCTGTGTGTGCTTGTCCATAATCATTATTATTGTACCCATGCTGAGGACACTGATTAGAACTTTAAAATTTTTGTACCTACTTGTCTAATGTGATGTTCTGTATATATTTGGATGATTAACAAATGATTGCTCTTTATTGTGTTAAATCTTAAAAGGAGGACTTTCTTTTCAGCAATAGATACATTCAATATATATAAAATGGTTTCATAAATTTTCAAATACACAATTCAAGCAAAAAATAATAAAATAAGATAAAACATTAAATGTATGAGGCTTTCTTTCTCTTGATGAAGTTTTTCACTTATGCAGGGTATGTTTTATTCCTATGTATCAGCCAAGCTATTTCCACTTAATTCTAAATAAAGGCACCTTAACATTTTTTTTCCTTACAAAATCATGTACCAGTTATAACATTTTCAATTCTCAGTGACATAACTTGTAAATAACTTTACTTTGCTTTTAGAAATTCTGCTAACATCAAAGCAGAGATGTTATAGGTACAGTGGGTGTGAGTTTATTCAGTGTTGGCTAAACTGGTTATGAAAACAATTGCACACTCTTATGTGAGAAGGGATTTCATCTATTCTGCCAGCTTTTGTAAGTAACACATTTTCAAATACTACATCAACTATAGAATGAAAAAAAAATATTTGTAGAGAATATTTTATAGATGTTTTATAATGAAAGGACTCAAGCCAAAGAAAGCTAAATTCATTCATTCATGGTTTCATTTATACATTTACTCATCAAGCATTTGTTGAATTTCTATAGCTATTGCTGGCAAGAGAACAAAAGTAAAAATGTAAATAGATGAGAAAAAAATTATTGTGGTGCTGTAAGTGGATAAGATTAGAGGCAAACTCAATGTACAATGAAGACAAATCATGGATGGTGTGGTTGAGGAAGTAGTTGATCTTTCATTGGGGAGTAGAGACAGGTTTGCCAATGGAAGTCCATAAAAACGATGAGGGTGAGTAATGAGGCAAGAATATTCTAGGCAGTGGAAGCTGCATGTGCAAAGCATGAAGACATGGAAACGCATAGATTTAGGGAATCACATACTTGATGTGACCAAGGAAATAGCAAAATCAAGATACAGACAGAGGCACACACTAAGTAGAAATATCTTCAGTGCAATCATCTGTATGTATATAATTCTAATATTTTAATGAGAGCCTCCTGATTCTTAGAAAATATATTCTTGTCATAACACAATTTTTTCATTTCTGTTTCCAGAAATTTTAATCAATCCTGCAACAGGCTATGGTAATAATGTAAGACATACTCTTCAACTTAAAATCATTATTTGTGATTAATTGCAGAAGATTCCAAAGAAATCACCCAGAGCCTTGATACAAGGTAGAAGAGCTTTCTGCGTTCTCTACTGGGATATTATATATTTGAAAGACCCCAAAACAAAAGACACAGAGGCTGAAATTTCACTCTCTGAAATTTTCTCAGAACCACAAATATGAGCTGTAAATTGCAAGTTGGGTTAACTATTATGTTAAGTCATATTCTGGTCACTCTCAAGAATTTATATGGGGAACATGCTTTATTTAGCATTTACTTTGCTTGAAAGAGACCCAGAGTTTTCTTAGTTATGCTTTTGTAATCAATGATTATTTTAAAAATATTTTAGGTAATCTATTTTGACTGGCTTTAATTTTTAACCTGGTCTTAGTTTATGTTATTTTAATCAAACTTTTATTTTGAAACTTTAATTTCTGAAATAAAAACACAACGTAATACTGTTTTCTAGAGCTCTTTCATTCATATTATGTTTTTGAAAAAGTGTGTGTGTGTTCCTACAATGATTCTACTTCTCTTAAAGGCCTCAGGAACAGCCTTTATTTTGCATTTTCATGCAGCTCATCTTCCAAGCTTTTTGCTACTGTTAAAGACAAGCAAAGTTTGGTATATAGTGGATGATTACTTTTAAGTTCATGTTTAAAATAACATACAATGAAATTGACCTTTAATGTGGCATACGGTTCTATGAGTCCTCTCCTGTGTCTATGCTGATGTAGCCACCAACTCCAAAAAGAAGGTAGAACAGTTACATCCCATTCCCCAGAGCCCATTCTCTCGTCCTATCCCTTTACAGCCCTACTACTTCTCACTCCTACATCCTGGCAACCACTGATCTGTTTCCCATCACGGCAGTTTTGTCTTTTTAGAGATTAAAACACACACGGATACATGGAGTGTGTAACATGTTGATACTCGCTTCTTTCACTCAGATTAAGGCCTTCGAGATTGATGTAAGATGTGTGTACCAAAATAATGCACACATTTTAATTGCTTAGGAGTATTCTATAGTATGGATGTGTCAGAATTTGCTTATCCTTTCAACCGCTGAAAGATATTTGGGTTATTTCGAGTTTTGGACAATTATGAAGAGAACTGCTATAAACATTCATATGTAGGTTTTGTATAAATCTAAGTTATTTTTCCAGGGTAAACACCAAGAAGTAGGTTTCCTGGGCCATAAGGTAGGTGAATGTTATATTTAACATAAAACTACCAAACTATCTTACAGACTGACTGTATCATTTTTATTTTCCAATGGACTGTATGAGAATCCCAGTTGCTCTGTATTCTCACCAGCACCAGAAATTGTTAGTACCTTTTTTAGTGGGAGTTGTTCTAATAGGTGTATAGCAACATCTTACAGTTTTAATTTACATTTTCCTAGTGGTTTTGATTTTGAACATTTTTTCATGTTTACAGGACTTCCATGTCTTCTTTTGTGAAATGTCTGTTCAAGTATTTTGCTCATTTTAAATTTGATTCTTACTGTTGCATTTGGAGATTTCTTTACATATTCTGAATACAGGCTCCTTTTCAGATATGTAGCTTGAACATATTTTGCTCTTTCTATGCTCCTTAAAGTTACTGTTAAAGTTAACTTCTCAAAGTTACCGTTAATGTTGACAGTAACTTTAAGAGACTTCTAGACTTTCTAAAGTATCTTAACCTAACTTCAACAGAACAAAAGTTTTGGGTTTTATTGTGGTCTGATTTATATGTACATATATATTTGACTTTCATGGTCTTTAGTTTTAAGGTCTAACAACTCTACTCCCTGGGAATGAAGATTTTCATCTATTTTTTTTTTTTTAAATCTGTTACAGTTTTGTGTTCTATATGTACATCTATGATCAATTTAGAGTTAATTTTTTGATAAACTGTGAAGTTTAATTTAGTGCTTACTTTTCTTTTCCTGTGGTTGCCCAAGTGTTCCAAAGCCATTCGTTGAAAAGCCTATCCTTTATTGTCATTGCCTTTACACGTTTGTCAAAAACTTGCCCATATTTGTGTGTATATTTCTGGACTCTCTTTTCTGGGGCATTGATCCCTGTGCCCAGCCCTTAGCTAATAATGTATTCTTTTGATTATGACGCAATTTTTTGAAATTAGAAAGTGAAAGTCTCTCATTTTGTATTTATTCAAAATCACTTGGGTCACTTGATCATCTTAGCACCTTCATTCTTTCCTGTATACATTTCAGAATCAAGTTTTACATATTGAGAAAGAAATCTTGTTGAGACTTTGATTGGATTTGCATCAAACCTATAGATGATTTTGGGTTGAATTAACTTTATTACTGTATTTAGACAAGCCTATGAATATGTTATATCTCTATTTATTTAGGCTTCTTTTGATTTCTTTCACCAGGGTTTTATACCTGTCAGCATTCTGTTTCTGTACTTGTTATGTTAAATTTACAACTAGATATTTTATTTTTTGGAGCTATTATATGGTTTTCAACAGTTCATTGCTTCTATAGAGAAATGTAGTTCATTTTTTGTGGTTAATTTGCATCCTATAATCTTGCTACAATATCTTATTAGTTACAGGAGTTTTTTGGAAATCCTTTCAGTTTTCTATATGGAATGTGTCTTACGTGACTGAACACAATTTAATTTCTTCCTTTTCAATTGGTATGCATTAAAGTAAAACAGGAACAAAACAACATACACACACAAAAAAATAACTCTTTTTTAAATGTTCCCTAGAATTTATCAGAAACAGTCTTGGTCAAGAAGATTTTATTTTCAGAAGAAAATTAACTACAAAATAAACAGTGATAAGAACATGCTAGTTATTTAAGTTACACTTGGGTGTGCATTGATTTCCGGCTTCCAGGAATTAATTTATTTCATGCAATATGACAAACTCTGATGTGTCAATTTTTTTGTGATATAGTCTTACTGTTTTAATATTTCTGGAGTCTTTAGTTATCGTCTATCTGTAATTTTTCATATTGCTAATTTGCTACCTATAAAGACAATTCATTTTTAGTCTTTCTAGAAGTTTACAGCTATTGTTTTAATATGTTTTCTTTATTGTTTTCCTGGTTATTTTTTGGGGGGGAGGGTGGTATTTCTGCTTTTCACTTTCTTATTTTCTTACTTCTGCTTGCTGTGGAGTTTACTTTGCTCCTTTTTCTAGATAGAGGCTGAGATAATCTAAGCTTATTCATGTCAAGCTTTTCTTCTTTTTTGTATAAGCATTAACTCCTACAAGTCTCTGGCTAAGCACAGCTTTAGCTACATCTCACAAATCTGATATGCTGAATTTTCATTTTTCCTCAGATCAGTATGTATTCTAACTTCCCTTTTGATGTTTTGATTGTTTTTGATTGTTTAAAAGTATGCTATTGTGGAATAACAGACTGGGAGACTTGGTAAGTGGGATAGTGGGAGGGAGATGAGAAATGATAAATTACTTAACGGTGCAATGTACGTTATTCAGATGACAGTTACACTAAAAGCCAAGACTTCATCACTATACAATATGTTCATGTAATTGTTCCTTGTTTTCTGCACCTGTCCTCCTTAAATTGATCCAGATTTTTTAAAAAGAAGAAAATATGTCAACTCCCTAATATTTGCAGGTGTTCCTGTTACCTGTGCTATTGTTGTAGACACATTATGCATGATTTTAATTCCTTTATATTTGTTGACCTTTACTTTATAATCCAGAATATGGGCTGTCTTGGTGAATGTTCCTTTTGTATATGGGGCAAGTATATACACTACTGTGTTCAGCGGAGTATTCCAATGTTAATTAGAACTGATCAATTGATGTCACCCCTTAGGTCAACATTTTCGTCTATTTTCTGTCTATAAAGTGTATCAACTACTAAGGAAAGAATGTTGAAATCTCTATACTTGGAATGTGTCTGTTTATGTTTTCAGTTCTGATCGTACTTGATTTATGTTTTCTAAAGCTCTGCTGTCAGGTTCATACACATTGGGATTGTTCTGTGCTTTTAATGTAATGTCCCTCTTCATCTCTAGTCATGTTTCTTAAGCCTACCTCAGCTAATACAGCCAGTCCAGCTTTGTTTTTGTTCATAATACATGTATGCATGTATTATTTTCCCCACTCTTTATATCTAGCCTATCTACATCACCACATACATTTGAAGTAAATTTTTAGTAGCCAGCATATAGTCATTTCATGCTTTTTTCATCCATCCTGACAATCTTTGTATTTTAATATGTGTGTTTAGTCATGCTTAGATTTAGGTCTACCATTTTGTTATTTGTTTTCTGATTGTTCCCTCTGTTTTTCAATCTTTATTCACCTTTTTTCATTTTTCTTGGGTTATTAAAACATCTTTTTAATTCTATTTAAATACACCTACTGCACTTTTGGCTGTATCTCCTTGTATAATTTGCAAGCATATGCATGTGTCAAGTGACTTTAGAGATTATCCAAATACTTAACTTTGCACAGTCTACTTAAAATTCATATTTTAGCATTTTAACCAGAGCATAGAAATCCAATTACTTTATAGTTACATTTCAAAGAATCGTGAGGAGAAAAATAGCCTATTTACCCCAATAGTTGCTATTAGTGTTGCTCTTCTTTCATTTGTGATATTGCAAGTTTCTTTCTATTATAACTTCTTTCTATGAAGTTTCCCTGAGCAATATTTTCAGAGCAGTTTTGACAGCAACAGATTATGTTAGTTTTCCTTTATTTGAGAACACCATTATTTTATGTTCATTTTTACTTGATTTAGAATTCTGGCAGGACAGTTATCGCAGCAATTTCAACATATTTCCTTTTCTCGCTTCCTAATCTCCACAATTTCTGATGAAAAATCTGCAGACAGACATTTAACAGAATGTCTCCCTGTTTGTTAGTTTTTAAACATTTAAACAGTTTTCTCTGGATGCTTTTGAGACTCTTTCCTCTTCTTTTCTTTGATTATGCTGTGTCTGGGCCCATATTTCTTTGGGTTTACCTGATCTAGGGTTTGATGAGTATCTTGAATCTGTAGGTTTATATATTTCACTGGACATGGGAAACTTTCAGCCTTTATCTCTTACATATCTTTTTCTGAACTGCTCTTTTTGCCTCTCTTTCTGGGACACCAGTGCAAATCATAAACCTTAGGAGCTATTCCAAAGGCAAATTAAAAATTGTTGATGTTTCTCAATTTTGGTTCTCTCTGTTGTTAATCTTGCGTAATTCTCATTGATGTGTTCTCAAGCATATTGACTCCTGTTTCGGTCAGTTCTCTCCTATGATTCTGCCTATCATGATTTTTTTTTTTTTTTTTTTTTTTTAGTGCTATGTTTTCCATTTGTATCCTCTATCATACCAATTTACTGACATTTTCTATCATTTCATTCCTTCAATACATTTCACCTTTATTTGTTGGAATATGTTATAACAGCTTGTTAAACTGTTTGTCTAATTATTCTAATTACTGCGTCACTTCAATAGTGGCATTTATTTTATTGTATTTTCATATATGGGTTGATATTTTCCTTGTGAATCATAGGGAAGGTAAGCCTTGATTTTATGCTAAACATTTTGAGTATCGTTTTGAGAATCTGGGTCTTATTATCTTATGAAAAATATCTCTATTTTTGTTTTACAGTCAACGCAGCAGGGGTCAAGCTACTAGATTTGACTAGCTTTCCTTAGCTCACCCTCTCTGCCATGTCCTCTGAAGTTTCCAGTTCCCTGATGTTCCCTCTTTCAGTCTTTTATTCAGGAAGCTAGGGATTTATTTATCTTACTCTTGTGCTCTTTCTCTCGAAGCTGTACCCTTATCTAAGGCACGTGGTGGGTGGACAAAAGTAAAGTAAAAGCAATGTGAGTTTGCCTCACCCTCTTGAGGCCACAGCTACTTAAATCGGAGAGGAAGGGGCCTCTTCTTTTGGGTAGCTACAAGCCCTCACTACTGCTGCTTCTACTGCTACTAACAAACCATTTTCTCAGTTCTCAAGCCTAGACAAGAAGGGTTCTCCTGGTGTTCCTTAAGTCCATGGTGATACCCACTGCCATCTTTCAGGTTGCCTTAAGTCCAGGAGGGAGAAATTTTAAAAAAAGAAAAGTCACCACCAATTTAGTCATACTTTGAATTCTGGTCTTCTTCTCCAATCTATCTGTCACTACTGACTTTTTAAAGCAAAGAATCTTCTATGCATTCTGTCCAGGTTTTATAGCTTATTCCATTTTATCCCAAACCGAAAATCCTAGATGGATAAAGTTTGTTTCTTAGTGGCATATAGGTAAAAACTGAGTCAAAGCCGAAGTCCCATTTTTCAATGAAGAATTAGCCTGATCTTTGAAATGTTACTGAATTAGTATGTAACAGGAAGATTCACTTAACCAAACTAGAGTATTTCCCTACTGAGTTCACTAAGAAACTACTGTACATACATGGCATTATGTATGAAATGATAGGAAGTTTTAATCTTTACTGTAATCTTGATTCTGGCATTTTCTGCTCTTTTGTAGCTAGTTATGATCTGACTCCTATCTCCAATCACTGTGAAGTTAATTAATGCAATTTTCAGATAAATTTATTGAAAAATACACAGTCCCCCTCATGTCTATCAATCTCTTCATACGCTACTACCTCGACTAGAGATTGTGTTGCCAATATCATTACAAATACATTTTCAATAATCTTTTATCAACTGATTCTATTTATCCAACCCTAGGAAAATTATCCTCCTATTGAACAGACCACGAAAAAAAGGAAAAAATTGATTTTTCACAGTAATTTTCATGTTTCTCTTTCCTGAGATTATTCATCAGTGCAAACTGTTTTGCTTAAAAATCATGTGTCATTGCCAGTAATATTTGGGAGAAATTCTATTGTGTCAGGAAGATTTCTCTTGGGTTTCTCAGTATAAGCTGTGATGTCTTATTGTTTGAATCCTGGAGCCACCTCACATTACTTTTGAATACTGTATATTCTTCACTATAAAAGGGACATCTGTTGGTATGCTTCTCATCTGTATGTGTCTTATTCTTAGATCCAAACTATTTTTTCTATGTTAAGGACATTCCAGGATCCTCTCTATTTTCTTCACTTGGTCCTACTCATCACACTCTACTACTTAGGATGAAGTGGGAGAAAGAGGTTTCTAGTATCTTTCAGCATTCTATCTAGGACGTAATCTTTTATTTTCATACGCATGTGAAAGAAAAGGGCTAACATCTGCCTTGGGGAAACCTGATGATTTGTCACTTGCTTTATTTCCCCCTTGCCACATTCAATCAGGAAATGTTAGGAATTTATCTAGGCTAGATGACAGAGAGAGAGAGAATTTGCCCAAGGATGACATGCCAGGCCAATCTCCCTCATTTCATGGTTTCAACCAGTTATTGAATAATGAGTAAGCTGTATAGATGAAATAGCACATGTGATGGGTCTAAGTGTAAAAGGTGAAGGCATTATAGTAGGTAGTCAGATATGAGCAGGGCAGGACAGACTCCCACCCACCGTCCCACAAACCAGGAATGTCAGGTGACCATCAGGTGATGGTCAGGCTGGTGTTAAGCTGTTCCTCTAAAATAATAATTGGTCCCAGCCAGAACCAGGAAAAGCAGGGAAAAGGAGTCTCACAACAGACAGAAACACCTGTAGCTGATGATCAGTGGCTTCTTAATAAGATCTTACAAGTTGGGCAAAGGGTCTCATGTATGCCACTAAGAGGCAAAATGGGAGCATTTAACTGGTATGTGATCTCTCTCTAGGGACACTGGACTGGAAAGGAAAAAATGCCTCAAGTGAGTATGCATGCAACTCTAGTAAACATTCTGCACATGTGGCCCCTCCCAAGTGCTAAAAGCCCTTTGTGCATGCAGACAGTCCACCCCAAGTAAAGAATCAGGGGAGAAATAACTCAGCACCTCAGAAGCATGTCATCGTATAAAACCCCAAGTCAAAAGGTCAAACTGCACACTTGATCTCTCAAGTCACTCGCTTGGCCCTCTTCCAAGTGTACTTTAGCTCCTTTCATTTCTGCCCAAAGTATTAGAAGTTCTGGTCAGTACAATCTGTCAAGAGAAAGAAATAAAGGGTATTCAAATGGGAAGAGAAGAACTCAAATTATCTCTGTTTGCAGATGATGTGATTGTATATTTAGAAAATCCCATCATCTCACCCCTAAAACTCCTTAAACTGATAAGCATATTCAGAAAGTCTCAGGATACAAAATAAATGTGCAAAATCACAAGCATTTCTACACACCAACAATAGACAAGCAGACAGCCAAATCATGAATGAATTCCCATTCACAATCACTACAAAGAGAATAAAACACCTAACATACAGCTAACAAGAGATGTGGAGGACCTTTTCAAGAAGAACTGCAAACCACTGCTCAAGGAAATAAGAGAGGACACAAATAAATGGAAAAACATTCCATCCTTACGGATAGGAATAATCACTATCACGCATGTAGCCATACTGCCCAAAGTAATTTACAGAGTCAATGCTATTCCCAGCAAACTACCATTGACATTCTTCACAGAATTAGAAAAAAACTACTATAAATTTCATATGGAATCAAAGCAGACCCCATGTAGCCAACACCAGCCTCAACAAAAAGAACAAAGATAAAAGCATCACCCTACCTGACTTCAAACTATACTACAAGGCTACAGTAACCAAAACAACATGATACTGGTATCAAAACAGACATATAGACCAAAGAAACAGAACAGAGACCTCAGAAATAACACCACACATCTACAACCATCTGATCTTTGACAAACCTGACAAAAAGAAGCAATGGGGAAAGGAACTCCTATCAATAAATGGTGCTAGGAAAACTAGCTAACCACACACAGAAAACTGAAACTAGACCCTTTCTTTACACTTTATACAAAAATCAACTCAAGATGATTAAAGACACAAATGTATAACCCCAAACCATAAAAAGCCTAGAAAAAAACCTAGGCATTACCATTCAGGACACAGACATTGGTCAAGACTTCATGATGAAAATGCCAAAAGCAATTGCAAGAAAAGCCAAAATGGACAAATGGGATCTAATTAAACAAAAGAGCTTCTACAAAGCAAAAGAAACTATCATCAGAGTGAGCAGGCTACCTACAGAATAGGAGAAAATTTTTGTAATCTAATGATCTGACAAAGGTCTAATATCCAGAGTCTACGAGGAACTTAAACTTTTTAATACCCTTCACTCCTGCTTAAAACTTATCTCAGTCACTCTGCCCCATGCACCTCAGTTGAATTCTTTCTTCTGAAGAGGCAAGCAAGAACTTAGGCTGCAGGAGACCTATATAAATTCACCACCAGTAACAAAGGAACATCAGCTTGACCAGACTCTTCTCTTAAATGTATGTCTTGAGTTAAAAATGGCTGAGGGAGGAACTCATGAGCTCTCTCCTCTGTCTGTATGCATGCTGTGTATTTCCTGTCCTGCACCTTTTCTTAAAGCTTAGTAAGTTTGTACTGGTGGTACTGAGTTCTGTGAATTTGGTTGTCAATCCGCACCCAACACTAGTATTGCTGCTAGTAACACAAAGTTGCTATCAAAGTATACCCTTTCCCTTTTGTTTTTATGGCTGAGTTTCCCCTCATTTTACATTTATTTGTTTTCCTTTTAATGGAAGTACCCAGGGCAAGCAGATGAAGCACTTATTCTTAGGTTCTGATTTACCTTGCAATGATTTCACTTTAAGGAAAATCTACAGAGTAACACACATTGTATATTTCTCAATACTTCTTTGTTTTATCTTTTCAATTTGGAAACATCAAGTAAATTGTTATGACAAAAAACTTTATCTGAGATTTTACAGTACATGAAATTGATATGTTTGGTGCATCTGGTTTCAAAATTACCTTGTCATTTTGTATTTCTAATGTTTTAACTTGTCCTCCTATGAGTCACTGCTATTACAGATTGCTGATTTTGATTCCATGATACTCCATGATAAATTTTCATGTTTCAAACACAAATGGTCAATAATCATATTTGAACTATAAAAGAGCTGTACAAGTTTTAAAACAATTGGCAGCACTGCCCCCTGCAATGTGGAGAATTCGTAATTTAGATAGGTCTTCCATTGACAGAAGACAATGTGGGCAAGCATAACAAAATATATGCCAGTTCATTGCAGAGTTCAACAGAAAATACAACAACACTCAAGAGATAAAGAAAATTTAAATAAAGGCAAAACCCGAAAAAAATGTTGAAAAGCAAACCTTTGGAGTTAGTGTAACTCTAAATTCCTCTAACTTTAAATGTCAATCAGATACCTGGGATTAAGAATATTTAGATGAATGGATCTGAAGATAAATGAGAGCCTGGGGTTTACAAGGGTTCAAAAATAGACTCTGAATTGCAGATTCATGAATAATATGAACACATTTTAAGTGCTACAATTTCAGTAAAGGTATAAATAGGTATAAAAAACTGTCTACAAAAGAAACCAATGAAGTCATCTCTTAGAATCTGTTCCTTCTCTTTGTGGCAAAATAATAATAATAGTAATAGTCTCCTTAAAGATTGTAATGATGGGCCTGTTGTTTCATTTTTCTGGGTTATGGAGTTTACATCACCCCTACATGTGGACTCCCCAGTCTGAGGAATCAAATTAAAGTGCTTCCAGACTGGCAGCATACTCCAATACCATTCAGAATAAAATTAAAATATTTTCTCTTCATAAAAATAGACTCAGTGAAAGTCATTCAGGTTGCTCATCTGGTATACTACTAGGTATGAATTCACAATGTAATGTCATCAAATATGGAAGGAAAAGAAATCATTGTAATTGAAAGTGCCAACAGAAAGCAAAGCTAAGAGATTTGCCTCCACCTCCCCAAACTAATTTAGTTCAGTAAACTTCAAAATATCAAAGATGAAGAGAACATTTAGAAGAAGCCAGAGAGAAAAGACAGATTATCTACAAGAAAGTATCACTTAAAAACAGATTTTCTTGTGTCCATAATGACACAGGCACTATAATATTATTTTCAACATGCCGAGAGGAAGTTACTTTTCTCCACTGAATTCAGAAAAACTTTGAGAAAAAGACATCCTTACACAATAACCAAGAAATGCTACTTTCTGAAACCAAGAACTAAGTGGACTCTTAAAGCAGCAAATATCTCAAATGGAAAATCAGAAACAAGAAGGAACAGTGAAGGCAGAAATCTTAACTATCTCAGAAAAATTTAGAAAAATAAACTGTATAATAAAAGAATAATAATGTTGAATTTGTGGGCTTAACTACAATAATAGATTTTGGTTGATAGGAAGAAGGAAAGGAAAAAAATTAAAAAAAAACATGTAGGGAAAAAGGAAGATTAAATCCTGAATACCAGAGTCTATGATTATGACATCTTGGTAAATGTGCACACAATTCAGTAATTTCTAGTGTAACCAAAGCTTTTTTTTTTCCTATGAGAAGCAGAGACATAGAGACATTCCCTATACAATAAAAACATTAAAAATAATTTTAAAATAAACTAATGCAATATGTATTTTTAGGGTGTAAGAGAACCATTTGTTGGAAAAATAATTTTAGATAGAGCTGCAATTACTTCACATATATGATTTTTATATGTTTTTGAAAATAAAAACAGAATACTAAGAAAAAATTGCAAGTAAGTTTATAAGTACAATTTGTACAACAATCCCAGGAGTCATAACAAAGCATGTTTAATGATTTCCTTTAAAGAATGAGAAAAATATAACTGAAGAACTTCAAAAGTAGAAATTGGTAGATTTAAAATTAATCATTTTAAGATAAATGTCCAATGTCCTGCAAACTCATATTCTTCATTATTCAGTGTCCATATGTGAATTGTGAAAGCATTATATTTTTGTATTTTCTATAGATACAAGAGAAACAGTGTACATTTACATGAACATTGAGTTCACAGTACATAACAATGTCCACGATACAATGTCAGTCATATTATTTAGTTTTTGAAGCAATTGTCTGAATTATTATTCCCACATTGCAAGTGAGAGTATCAAGATTCAGACTGGAAGTGACTTGTCAGATTGCTAGTGCCAAATCTGAACTAGGTATTTCTGAATCCAAAGCCTTTGCTTCAGTAAAGTCCCAATTAAAATGCCACTATGCCTCTGATGTCTCACTGAAAAAGAAAAAAAAAAAGAAAAGTAAGAAAGATGTGGTTAAATTAGGAATTACTGAACTCTGAACACAGCAAAGATGGCAAGCGGTCTTGAAGGCAGACCTTGAGACTAAGGATTTATCTCGCTCTATGTGTTTTTTTTTTTTTCTTTCTCTTCCTATTAACCAAAACCTGTTATGGTGGTTAATCCCACAAATGAAATATTATTGTTCTCACTACCTCAGTGAGATCAGTCGAATGTGCAAATAGTTAATACAATGTAAATAAGGAGCAACAAATTCTCCTATTCTTTGAAATCCCATTAATACTGATAATTTCATGGTATTTTAAAAAAAGAAGTGTTTCTTCCACTATCTCTTAAAATAATATGCATGCAAATTGTGTCTTCTAATTTCTCCAAATATGACTGTTCCTGTCAACATATAGAAATTCATATACAATATTTAATGTCTGTCCATCTTTAATGCTGAAAAGTTCTCATTTTAAATTAAAGTGTATATTTCAACATAGGAGTTTTAAACACATCTCATGCAGATGAGAATATTTAAAACATGATTTCCACAGAAACTCTATTAAAAAACAATGAATTAAATCTGTAGAGTTTGTGTTAACAAAGAACAGCTGCACACTTGGGGCCCTGGAAGGCAGCCCGAACAGTGTGAATTCAGAAGGCAACCAACAGGCTTACTGTCATTTATGTGTGAGAGAACAGTCATTTGTTTGACACACTGAAGTCAGCCTCAGGGTGAGGCTGCTTTGTTCCACAACTATCAGACAGAAAAAGTTATTCCCCATATTCCTGATAGGAAGTCAAGGAGAACTTTGAGACAGTCACTGGTGGATACAAATGAATGACTGGACAATAGTTGGAGATTACTAGGAATTGCATTTAAAAAGGCAAATTTTCTGAGATGCTAAAAATTGTTTCGACATTCACCAAATCACGAATATTCATTTTTACTCACCTGGCTTTCCTAAGTAAGAACATAACTCTAGCATTGTGTTTATCTGATTGTTCTAGTTTTACTTTTTTGCCTATAATATTGTCTCTTTGATTAAATATTTAGCCAGACATTTCTATAGTTTTGAGAATTTATTTCTTAAGAAACTTATTGTGCTACTCTACTCAAAATTGTCTTAATTTTTTAAAATTAAAAAATACAACATTGACATCATTAGAAATCTATAGAATTTTTTAAAACACATAGACACAATAGTTTTCTTCTGCAAAACATTGAGTCTCTACCTGTTTCTTCTACATAGTGTTGTTGTAGAAGAAAGATAAAATGGAAGATCTTTAGATCCAGATCACAGCATGCAAAAAACATCAAAGGGACAGCCTGCCTTTTGAGGACATACTTAAATGATGTAGACCCTACACTGAAAAGATAAAAAACTCGGAAGTTGAAGAAGGAATGATTCTGCAATTATGAAGTCTAAGGATATATTTCAACTGAATTCAGTTAACAAGAATCTCCTTTGAACCAAGAGAGAAGAAAACTAAGAGCAAATAAAAAGAAATATTACTTGACATAGTGTAATAATTTTATGAGGTTTGGTTTTCTAGTCAGAATCGACAGTCTGAATTTGGAGTAGTCTGAAAAAAAATCAACAGTTTGGGCATGCACTGCTTAATTTTTAGAGGAATATTCAGGTACAAAGCAGTACATTTGACAACATATTTCTTATTGTTTGTCAGAGGTAAAATGTTGAATTGGATAATCTACACAGTTGGCCAAGTGCACTAGTTCTTATATTCTATTATCATGTTATCCTGGAATCCCATTTATTTACCAAGTCTTCTTACCAAATGAGCGTGAAAAACATGCTACTGATGTGTGTTGAGAAAATCTGTGCTTTAACATGAGAAAATATTGATCAAATATCCTTCTATAGCATTAAAAAAACATGAATTCTTAATTTGTATATAAAACATTAAAATGCCTATTCATTACACATTTCTAAAATATAATAGTTTTATAAGTGTATTAAAAAGTTGACTGAATTATATAATTCTGGTCCTTTTTTAGCCCTATTTTTGTGGACTTGAAGACTTAAAAAAATCACATCTTTTTCTTCTGCATAGCTTGTGATTATGGATAATATTTCAAAACAAACTAGAATAGCACTTCACATATCAAGAATATCTCAGAATCATTTTCAAGTTTAAATTTTTAATTAACATGGATCTGATAATAAACCATTAGCACAGGTTTAATCCTGAAATAATCAGCAGTTGAGTACACAACTCCTGACATGAAAACATAATACATTTCTGATTTGTCACTAAGCAGAAACTTAGTTTCATGTAGTAAAGAGACCATCTGAGTCCTCAGTTTCCATAGGCATCTGTCTTTGTTCTACCTCATCCTACACCATTTGCACGTGATGGAGTTGACAGTTATTTCTGTAGAAATGTTGAAAGGCTTCTTTCATGATAATAAGTACAAAGATTTCCACTGTATTTTCATTGCCTCCAATAATTAGCTTGGATTTATTGAACTACTATTTATACTAATATAGGGTTCAACCCAATGTATCTTTTCAGTCAATTATTTTTAACCAATTTTTGATGCCTTATCTGTTACATGGTTAATTCCTTCCTATGTCCCTATTTTTAAAAATATATATAACATTAGAATTAGTCATAAAAATGAAGAAGTGGAAAATACTTTACAATTTACAAAGCACTTTTACATGTGTCAGTCACTGTGACTCTAAACAGACCACTGGGACAAACACCATTTATATATTTATTTTAGACCTAAGGATACAAATGCTTACCAAAATGTTTACAATTATACAACCATTAAGTGCCAGAGCCACTCTTCCAACTCTAAACTCTGTATGAATACTTACTATTCCTCGACAATGCATACCAGGGACACTGATTAGAGATCCATCATTTTTGATGAAGTTTCATACATTTTTCTACCTGTAAGTTAATCATTTGTTCATTTACAGTAAGATTCTAAAATACGCACAACACTAAACATTAGGGACATTAAAATTATTTCTCTCAGTAAAAAATAGATGATAATAATAATGGAATGAAAAGGGGCAGATTCTAGAGGGTAACTGCAGATTGCTGTAGGATCAGGCAGGTTCAAACGTAATTGTGTGTTTACCGTTAAAAGTAATGGCAAAACCCATTACTTTATTTTTGTCACTACTTTTACTGGTAAATCCCACAATTACTTTTGCACCAACCTAAGAATCCACTAAGAATCATGAACAATTCAGCTTGGAGTTTATAGGAAACAACTCATTGGAAAGTTTAACTGTGTGTTGCAGATACATTTTTAAAACTGTGCAAGAATACGTAAACAAACATTCTAAGAAGAAGGATTACATGTTAAAAATAAAAACTTGCATACAATGTTTAGGGGCAAATATGTCATAATGAAGTCCTGCCAAGAAACTTGCCCTACACTTTATCCTTTTAGAAGCTGATTTTTTTTCCCTGTGTTTGAAATATGACTGTATCTGTTGGTTTTTACATTCAACCAAGAGTTCCTTCCTCGCTTATGAATGGGTGAATCAAGTCTTTGTCCCAGCTCTGTCTGTACTTCAAACTACTATAGATATTTTGTGTATCCAGACAAAGGAATATGGTGATATTTATTCATCCATATTGTAGAGAATGTGGAGAAAGTAAATTACTATTCTGAGGTCTTCTGAAAGTAGTAATGGCAAGCTCTAGGTAAGTTTCTGAGAGCAGCTCTTCCTCAGGTATCCACGTGGATAGCTCTCACTTCCTTCAGTGAGAGCTTCTCTAACACCTTTCCTGTCACCTGTCCACATCCCTCAGCTAAAACAGCCACACCAACACTCCATCTCATCTCACACTTTTGTCCAAATTACCTTGCCTATTCTTCTCCAAGCTATGCCATCAATATCTGACACATGATGTATTTACTGATTTGTTTTCTGCCAGTATTGTTTCCCCATTAGAATAGAAACTCCACGAGGACAATCGGTCAGTCACATGATGTATCTCTAGCCATAAGGACATGGACTTACACATAATATTTAGGAAATATTTATAGGATCATTAGATAAGTGAATGCACATAAGTAAAATGTACATGAAAATGAAGGATTTTTTTTTAGTTTGGTGGTTAAATCATTATATTGTATCATTTCATGAGTTTAGTAGTAGACTCGCACCTGGAATTTCACAATCTTTCTCTACTCCATGATGCAATGTATTGTCAAAGAGAAAGAGACCAAGAACTTGATTAAATTATTAATGTGCTGATTTGTGCATAAATGAATAGAAAATAACTGATACATTAATATTTATAGGAATGTTCAGGAAATTGTACATAATTCTGTCTAAACTTTAAACCATTCCCCTGAAATTTACTTGCTAAAAAAACCATTTCTAATGTTTTATTTGTTAAGTAGCTGCCTTTACTGTCAAGTCTTTAAATGCTATTGCTGCATTAGTGCATTGATACACATAGGCATGAATAGTTTTCCAGAGGGCAACTTCACAAGTAGAATTAATTTTAGTCAATTTCACTTTCAAAGCCTCAAACATTATCATGAATCAAGAGAAATGCAATGCCTGCAAGAAGCCACCACGTATGATACAGTATTACTGCAAATTCCGAGCATATGCACGGTAAATACCAGGTTTTATGTCATTGTATTTCGTCTGGCTTTGAATGAATTCTGCCCTATAGGACTACCAGCAAACAACAAAAATGATAGCACTTCACAAACCAAGGAATAACTAACCTACTTAAATATGTCTTCCTTTTGGACGGATTAAAAATGCCAGCAGTGAAGCAGTTGATGTATCAGCATGTATGGCCATGGAGGGATTTTTGCAGGAATATGCACTTATATCAAATATTACTTTTCCTATCACTGTCTAGAATCTATGTAATTTAATTAACTTATGCTTCAGTGGCATTTTAGAAATGAAGTGCATCTGAAGTAAGCATTGGATAGGATCTACTTAGCATTCCATCACAGAAAAGTGATGCATACATTTAAGTCTTTCAATAAAATTATGCTTTGATACAAATTGGTTTGAAAGATTTGAAACTGCTTAATAAGTTTGCTATCTTTAAAAAATTAGTCACAGCCACATTAGAAAAAAATGGGGTTTCAATGAGTTTTGATTCTGGATTAAATTTATAAACTTAAATGCCCCCCCGCCCCACACACACACACACTCAGAGGCACATACATATCTGGGCATGTATGTGCATGCATACGTTTACATTTTTATTGAAGTTTAATATGAAGAAAAGAATATTGTAAGTATATAGTTTGATGACTTTTCAAAAATTGCACATAATCACCCTAATCAAGAAACATAAATTAGCCGGGCGCGGTGGCTCAAGCCTGTAATCCCAGCACTTTGGGAGGCCGAGGCGGGTGGATCACGAGGTCAAGAGATCGAGACCATCCTGGTCAACATGGTGAAACCCCGTCTCTACTAAAAATACAAAAAAATTAGCTGGGCGTGGTGGCACATGCCTGTAATCCCAGCTACTCAGGAGGCTGAGGCAGGAGAATTGCCTGAACCCAGGAGGCGGAGGTTGCGGTGAGCCAAGATCGCGCCATTGCACTCCAGCCTGGGTAACAAGAGCAAAACTCCGTCTCAAAAAAAAAAAAAAAAAAAAAAAAAAAGAAAGAAACATAAATTTATCCATCCTCACAATTCCCTTCGTATTTTTTTCCAATTACTAATCCTTACCCCTCCTCGTCAAAGGGATCTGCTATCCTGACCTCTAATAGCATAGCTTAGTTTTTCTTTTTTTTAACTGTTTTTAAATACAGTCCATATATATAATCATGATTTATACAGAAGTTTGTTTCACAACTCTCAGCAAGCTACTTGGCCTGAGATGGGATGACTTAAAATTTATTTCCGTTTCTCACAGAACTGTGTCTTAGTGTAGTAACTAATTTCAAGATAAACTTAGGAGTCATGTGTAGCCCTTAAAAGCAGTTTGGAAATAAACACTTCCACTGTTGGTTGATAAAAATCATTGCTCTCTGGGACACAGGAAGTTTTCCACTCTTTGAAATATACTGAGGCATATTTGTAGAAGTAGTCAATCCTATAATCATACCATCTTATAGACAAGTATTATCCCATCTCAAAAAGCACATGGTACATCACGACACGCCTTTGGTGAATCACGCAACGCAATTCAGACACAATTAAGAACAGCAATAGTCTCCTGATTACAAATTCCCTTCAGATAGTACCTACGACAGGTGCATAGGCCTCCATTTATGTTCACTCTCACAAAATCACATGGTTGTCATTTGTCTAAATAGTCTCCTGAGAAAACCAATTTCTCACCTTAGGGAATATCTCCTCCTCCTGAAAGCACTGTGTTAACTGCCTGGAGATAGTAAATCTACATGCAAATACACCAAAGCAGCACTCTCCATAGGGCTTTCTAAGATAACAAAAATTCCCTAACTGGATGCAGTAGCTCAGGCCTTTAATCCCAGCACTTTGGGAGGCTAAGGTAGGCTGATCACCTGAAGTCAGGAGTTTGAAATCAGCCTGGCCAACATGGTGAAACCCTGTCTCTACTAAAAATACAAAAATTAGCCAGCCGTGGTGGGGGGCACCTGTAATCCCAGCTACTTGGGAGGCTGAAACAGGAGAATCAGAATCTCTTGAACCCAGGAGGCTGAGGTTGCAGTGAGCCAAGATGGTGCCTCTGCACTCTAGCCTAAGCAACAGAGCGACACTCCATCTCAAAAAATAATAATAAAAATAAAAATAAATTCCCTCTACCTGTGTTAACTAATCCAATAGCCACTAGTCACATGTGACTACGAATCACATGAAATGTGACTGACGAACTGAATTTTACATTTTATTTAATTTTAATTAACTTTACATCTAAAGAGCCACATGTGGCTAATATTTTGGAGAGCAGAGCACAGTGAATATCAGGTATTAAACAGTGATCCTTACCTTCTCATTCTTCTAATTTCCTTTCATAGAAATACAATCAGGGTACTTCCAAATTGTCAAAAAAAGACAAATTTAAAGTTGTCATGAGTGTTAGAGACTAAAACTCTATTATTTTTTCAGTTGGACCCCCACTTTCCGGTTCCTACGTCTACAAATCAAACACCGTATTTGGAAATGTGTAGAATGTTTTCCTTTTTATTTAAAAAATTGTACCACACTTTAGGAAGCAAGTTTGATGTGGTTTTTATTTTACAAAATTTAAATCAGAATCACTGTTATTGTACCACATATAATTGTAATGGCAATGATGCCAACAGATAAAAGCTTGACCTGAGGATAGAAATGTCATTTCTCGGTGTATTTTTCAGTACAAGTCAGGCTAGAGTAAGCGTCATTGTCACTGAGATCCTTCAATTTTGCCTGACAGCCCATATAATTAAGTCAGGGGCTATCATTTTAACCGGCATTAAATGTTTTGATGATGCTGATATATTCCAGTATAAAAAAGACATTCAAGCTGTAGGGAGACTACACAGAATGTGATGGAGCATGTGGCAGTTGCATTTATTAATAAGGAAATCTAGATCATTAAGACCTCCAAGTGAAGTTTTCAGCCTGAATGATCTGTAGCTGCTGGCATTAGTCAGTCTAACTACATAATTTCTTAAATGTCTCTCTTTTTTTTTTCTTAGACAGAGTTTCGCTCTTGCCACCCAGCCTGTAGTGCAATGGCACCACCTCTACTCACTACAACCTCCCAGATTCAAGCGATTCTCCTGCCTCAGCCTCCCGAGTAACTGGAATTACAGTCATGCAACACCACACCCAGCTAATTTTTGTATTTTTTAGTAGAGACAGGATTTCACCATGCTGGCCAGGTGGGTCTCAAGCTCCTGACCTAAGGTGATCTGCCCGTCTTGCCCCCGTAAAATCCTGGGATTGCAGGTGTGACCCACCGTGCCTGGCCTAAATATCTCTTCTCAAATCTACCCACCCACCTGCTGTGAGGTAGATCTGTAATGATCCAAAGTGGAATGACCATCTAGAAATTTCTTGATTATTCCATTAATCAATCAACTTGGGGTTTATTGCTCAATTGCTATTTGCCTAATTTTGCTGCATGGACTGTGACTGAAATAGAAGAAACATAAGAAAGTGATTTTTTTTCTGCTCTTGTTGAACTTGTGATGTTACCTTACAGACAAAATAAACAATTTGAAAATTAGAGAAAAAAACTTTTCTATGAGAACAAAGTCTATGCCTTTATTTTGCGCTCACCTTATCTTCTCTGGCTCTTATTTTGGACTCTGACCATTAGTACTCAAAATATTTGTATAATAGATGTTGAATTAATAACATTTAATTAGTAAGATTGCCTGAAATTTTACCTTCCTATAATACCATTAAGGTTACATCACTCATATATTCAGAAAATGTGTTGCTCAAAAATAAATAACAAAAACTGAACAGAATTTATTTGCACAGGTTTATAGTGTTTGAAACTTTTCACAGACTTGCCTCCAACAAACTTCCAGAAACTCACTTCCATTGCATCCCTCTAAGCTTTAAACATGGATTGTCTCACTTGCCAACCTCCTCTTACCTGCATCCTTCTTTCAAATCTCTATTCAAGGCTGGGGAAAGTGGCTCGCACCTGTAATCCTAGCATTTTGGGAGGCTGAGGCAGGTGGATCACAAGGTCAGGAGTTCGAGAGCAGCCGGTCAACTGATGAAAACCACCTCTACTAAAAATACAAAAAAAAATTTATAGCTGGGCATGGTATCACACGCCTGTAATCCCAGCTACTTGAGAGGCTGAGGCTGGAGAATCACTTGAACCTGGGAGGCAGAGGTAGCAGTGAGCGGAGATCGTGCCATTGCACTCCAGCCTCCGCTATAGGAGACACTGTCTCAAACAAACAAACAAAATGTAATTATATTCAAGGCACATCTGACCTGTAACAGTATAAATTCACATGTTGTTTGCCCTTCTAAAGACAATAGCCTTTTATCATATTTATCATACATGTGCTACATAAGCACATTTTGGTCAACAAGGGAGGTGAAAAATTCCTATTGCCTGGTGATGTAGCCATTGCAATGTCAGAGCACAATGCATTATTCACATGTTTATGGTGATGCTGATGTGGACAAACCTACTGAGCTGTCAGTCATACAGTACCTATAACCAAATTTAGCCCACATGATTCCGTATAGTGCATAATACTTGGTAATGATAATACTTGGCTATGGCTACTGGTTTAGGTATTTACTCTACTTTTTATAGTTATTTTGGAGTATACTCCTTCTGCTTATTAAAAAACAAAAACTAACTGTAAAACAGCCTTCAGCAGATCCTTCAGAAGTTCTTCCAGGAGGCATCGTTAGCATACAGGGTGACAGCTCCGTGAGTATTACTGCCCCTTAAGACCCTCCAGTGGAACAAGATGTGGAGGTGGAAGACAGTGATATTGATGATCTTGACCCTATGCAGGCCTACATGTTTTTTGTTTTCTGATACAGGGTATCACTGTGTAGGCCAGGCTGAACTGCAGTGGAGTGATGATGGCTCACTGCAGCCGTGAACTCTTGAGCTCAAGCAATCCTCCCACCTCAGCCTCCTTAGTAGTTATAACTACATGTGCAAGCCAGCACACCTGGCCAATTATTTTAAATGTTTTGTAGAGACAAGTTTTGCTATGTTGCCCTGGCTGGTCTCAAATTCTTGGCCTCAAGAGATCTTCCCACCTTGGCCTCCTGAAGTGTTAGTATTACAGATGTGAACCACAGAGCCCAGCCAGGCTAGGCGATTGTTTATTTTTAATAAAAAAGTAAAAAAAAAAAGAAACTAGATAAAAGCATATAAAGAATATAACAAAAAATTGTGTATAACTGTACAATGTGTTTTAAGCTACATTTATTATAGAAGAGTCAAAATGTTAAAGAAACAAATTATAAAGTAAAAAATTACAGTAAGTTAAAGTAAATTTATTAAGGGAAAAGAAATATTTTTTAATAATTATAGGGTATTTTAAGTGTACAGTATTAATAAAGTCTATAGTAGTATACAGTAATGTTCCAGGCCTTCACATTCACTCACCACTCACTGAATCACCTACAGCAACTTTTTGGCCTAAAAGCTCCATTCACAGTCATTTCCCTTTAAGGTGTACCATTTTTCTTTTTTACACTGTATTTTTACAGTATCTTCTCTATGTTTAGAGACACAAATACTTACCACTGTGTTACAATTGCCTACACTATTCAGTACAGTGGCATGCCATACAGGTTTGTATTCCAGGAGCAAAAGGACCCACCACGCAGCCTTAGGTAGGAGTGGGCTATGTCATCTAGGATGGTGTAAGTATGCTCACCTTGTTCACACAATTATGAAATCACAGAAGCATGTATTTCTCAGAATGTGTCCGATACGGTTTGGCTGTGTCCTCACCTTGAACTGTAATAATCCCCACATGTCAAGGGCACGGCCAGGTGGAGATAACTGAATCATGGGGGTGGTTTCCCTATACTGTTCTCATGACAGTGAATAACTCTCTGGAGAGCTGATGCTTTTATAAATGGCAGTTCCCTTGCACAGGCTTCTCCTGCCCGCTGCCATGTAAGACGTGCCTTTGCTTCTCCTTTGCCTTCTGCAATGATTGTGAGGCTCCCCAGCCATGTGGAACTGTGAGTCCACTAAACTTTTCTCCTTTATAAATTATTCAGTCTCAGATATGTCTTTAGTAGCAGCATGAGAACAGACTAATACAGCATCTCCATCATTAAGCAAGCGTAATTGTAGTTACTCATTCCTTCTTCCTACTGTTCTTGAGGATGAGAACTATTTGCTCTTGTTTTATTGATTAATTATTCACTCACTCAGTAGTTCTAGCTTAAGTGCAATACAATAGTGGGTAAAAGTGTACCTGGCTTCCACTCTAATGGAAGTTATAATTTAGAAGTAGAGACATTTATCAAGTATTCATTCACATTCGTGCATAAACTAAAATTTAATTATATAAAAAGTATTATTTTAGGCAGAAAAGACTGGCCAAAACTGGAAAGAAAAATGTTGTTAAAGAATCTTTTATTCTATGAGCAATGGTGGAAAAGAGGTAAGTCATTTAAGGATTTCCAGCTTAATCCTAACGTCAGCAAGAAGTTGTTAGGTGGTATAAAAAGCAGAGAATGGACAAGTTAATTTTTTAGGAGATTCTTCTGGCTGCCTAATGGAAAAAAATAAGATAGAAGTGAGTGGGAAGCAAAACAAGTTTCTAGGAGGAAAACTAACTGTTTTCTTTTTCTTTTTCTTTTTTTTTTTTTTTTTTTTGAGACAGAGTCTCACTCCGTCACCAGGCTCCAAGCTGGAGTGCAGTGGCATGACTTTGGCTCACTGCAACCTCCGCCGTCCGGGTTGAAGCAATTCTCCTGCCTCAGCCTCCCAAGTAGCTGGGATTACAGGCATGCGCCACCATGCCCAGCTAAGTTTTTTGTATTTTTAGTAGAGACGGGTTTCACCATGTTAGCCAGGATGGTCTCAATCTCTTGACCTCGTGATCTGCCTGCCTCAGCCTCCCAAAGTGCTGGGATTACAGGTGTGAACCACCGAACTGGTCATTTAAGTATTTCAAAAGAGAGATGATGTTAGATTAAAACAGAATGCTTGTTGTGGAGATGTGGACGTAGACAAATTTGAAATGTATTTTTGAAAGAAACAATGACACTTGTTGGTGGAAAGGATATGGGGCAGTGTGTCAGGCACAATGTGTGCTACACATCCAACCTCAGATGATCTTTTCACACTTAGCCCCCAAGCATCAGCTAGGTATTAAAAATCTACTTGTCTTCCACCCTCTTCTTCTCTTCCAATAGAATCTGATTTTTTTTTTCCAGCTGAGAGTTAAATAGATCTTAGAAAGGAAATCATCCCTTGTCTCAGCTCCAAGAGATGAACTGTGATTGTCTAATTGAACAGTGCCATGACAACCGAATTCCTTTGGTTTGTGGTTGATCGAGAGTACGCATGCAGCCAAATTCTGAAAAGGGCCAATGAGCAAATAAAAGCTCAGGGGGGTTTCTATGAAGGCTTTTGCTTTCCTGATAGAAAGGGACAAACTCAACAGGCATGACTCTTTTCCCCTTTTTGCCCCTACATGTTAGTTCATTTCCCATTGCTGCTATAACAAGTTACTACAAGCGTGGTATCTTAAAATACCAAGATGAGTGATCTTAACAGTTCTGGAGGTCAGAAGCCTGGAGTAGAACCCACTGAGTAGCATCATCTGGATCTTCTAGGCAGAACCTGTTGCTTTGCCTTTTTCCAAACGTAAGAGGCCACTCACGTGCCTTGGCTCATGGTAGCCTTCCATCTTTAAAAACCAGAAAGTGCTAGGTGAGTCTTTCTCAAGACCAGTCACTGCTAGGTAAGTCTCTCTCACTTCACATCCTTCTGCTTCCATGGTCACACCTCCCTCTCTGAATCTCCTGGCTCACTAAGACAGTTAATCCCTTCAGGATCCTTAATTTAATCACACCTGCACAGCACGTCTGCAATGTAAGGCAACATATACACAGGTCTGGGAATGAGGACTTGGGAGCCATCTCTGGGCAGGGGCATTTCCTACCTTCCACAGTGTTTTTTGGTCTTTGAATGTGAACATGAGTCCTGGGATAATCTGTCATCATGTGGTCACGAGACAACAAACGTGAGAGAAAGACCATTCCAAACTGCAAGTTCTAACATGTACCTGGCCATGAAGCTATTATTAGTAGACGTATAACTCAGGACTTCTAACATGACATAGGTAAATACTCTATTGCCAAACCTTCTTAAACTTGGGTTTTCTTTTTCTTGGAGCCATCCACAATAAGAAATGTATTTTATAGGATGACCCAATAGTGAGCTATAACCCGTATCTGAAAAATGCTGTCCTAAGAGTGAAGATTATTTAAGGTTTTTACTTTTTTGTTTTCTGCACGTTATACTTCATTTTATTTGAGCTACGTAAACAAGGCAATCTTCACATTTAAATTGTTTGTTAAAAAGACCTTTGAGCACTGAACTCCATAGGAATCTTAGCACCATCTGATGTTAATCACCTACTGTTTGCTAAAATCCCCCTACTGTTTGTATAGAAGGTTCTGTTTCACTCTGCTTTTTCTACTTTGTAGTCATTTCTTTTTATTTTTGTAGAGATTTAGAATTTTGCCCAGGCTGCTCTCAAACTCCTGGCCTCAAGTGATCTTCCCAACTCCACCTCCCAAAGCACTGGGATTACAGGCATGAACCACCAAGCCCGGCCCACTCTATATTCCTTCCGATGATTATCCTTCATCCTGCTGTCCTCTAACTGTAGTTCCCTCAACATATTTTACGTTTAACATTTTTGACGAGGTCCTATATTGAGAAATGAATTTTACATTACAAGTTACCATACACACACACATAGGGCAAATGTTTAGTTTTCAGCTATATTTTTGCAATCAGATTTTCTCTGAAAAATAATTGTTATGTGGATAAAACAACTCAATTCCTATCAGATGTTAGCCCCTTTGTGTGCTAGAGCCATTCCCTTGCTTCATCTGAGGATTTATTGATTTTGGACCATTATCCAATCTCTTTCCTGCATCATTAATTGCTTACTTTCTACAGGATGATGCCCTAAATTTCATTCTGTTACACTCAAGGAAAGAAGAAGAAACTGGAGGCAGAGGACTGGGAGGAGGAGAAACTATGTGTGCAGCTCTTTTCCAGTTCTCTGCCATCCTTAAAGGTACAACTTCTATAAAGAGCCACCTATAGTCACCTTCTCTACTTCATCACCTGAATTCTCTCCTCAGAGTAATGGAGCTTTCATGGTCACTGGGTTTGTTTATGAACTTTTGTTCAGCTACATGCAGTGAAATCCAAAGGTAACTCTTCTGTTCTTGTTCAAAATGTCTTAGAAGTATTTGCTGCAGTTTATCTCCTGCTTCTATGCTAATGCTTTCCTCTCCTGATTCAGAAACCTCATCCTCTCCTTGCAACTCCTTAATCACTGACACTCTCTTATTCTCTCCTTGGCCCAGTCATGGTATATCCCTGGGTCCTTTCCTGAGCCTGTTCTCTTTTCTAGACACAGATAAAGCAATTTAAACCCATGTAATTCCTGTGCTTTAACCAGCATCTGTATAAATATGACTTTCAATTCCATATATCTCGTTCTGAACTCTATTGAAACTATGATTTGTGTAATCAAACACAGACTTGAGATCTCCACATAATACAGAATATTTGAGGTGCATATTGCCGAATGAGGGTCTTTTCAGTCCACTTCATGAAACTGAATTGTAGAGAGAATGAAATAACTAATCCAACTTCATATTGGCAGTCAGAAGCAGACTAGAGATGCCTTCAATCCAGCACGACCAGCTCCTCTTTAGTAGGACAAAAATTTAAAAAGTGCAAAATGCATATATTAAATACTAAGAAGCAGAAGAATAAGATTTCGTTTCGTTTGTTAGGAAGGTCCAATGTTGGACAAAGCACCACTGGATAGACTCCTATAAATTCAAGCCCTGTGGTGGGGCTCTTTTTTGTGCTATGCTGAGTAGCACAGCAGAGGCGTGACTGCATTTCTTTTAAGATTTCCCCCAGCATTCAATCTGATTTTTACATTTTTATCCTTTCTCTCCCTGCCGGCAGGTTTCACTGAATGGATACAGATTTGCATATTCCCCAATCTGATTATATTCATTTATTGATCAAAAATTACTGCTGCAATATTAAGTTATTACAAAGTTAGGCACAATTTTTTAGTGAATTATCACTTTCGTACATAATGATCACTCTAATGGCAGCTTCTCTTTAAATTATCCCATCAAATAGTTATTGTTTATTTAGAACATGCAGAGATTCAGGTGATTTATGTAAATTTCCAAATCCCCAAGACTCAAAGCTGATTTCCAAAAAATCTTTGACTTTAACAGTATTGCTTCTTCAACTGAACTGTCTTTATTTATAAGACTTTTAAGGATCAAGAGAAACTGCAGGCTTTGACACTCAAATTTTGAAGGCTTATATTAACTATTAAATAATGAATTTCCCACATAATATTTTTTTCTCTACTGGGTCTTCATGCAATAATGTTAATCATCAAGATAAACAATTCAAAATGAGATTATAGCTAAAAATCAAAATACTAAACAAATTCTCCATGATCATGGGGATGACTCAATTAAAGCAAATTGCAGCAAAATGCAGGGCAGCAATAAGGGAAACAGGGCAATAAGGAGACAAATTATCTGTATCAACAACAAAGTTCTAAAGCCAAAATATTTAAGAGAAGTACAAATGGTCTGGCTTTGAAAAATAAACCAAATGCCGAGAGTTTACTATTGCAAGTGCCAGGTACTTTGAATACTTAGCATTTTGCATGCCAGGTAGTTTACTGTGCAACACCAGTTACAGCAATGTAGGCTGTACAGTGAAGGACTGCTGGTTTTATTTTCCTCTACCACAACACATCGCTTCAGTAACTCTGCATGCTTTCATTTCAGCATCCTCTAGAGGTCCTTTATTACAAGGTATCAGAGCACTACAAAGATTTCTGGGACTTCACTGAGTTTACAAAACGGATGCATATGACTATATTTGTAATTGTTATCAGACACTTTTTTTACATGGGACAGGTTTCAGCTACAGCTACTTTTATTATAAAAACACGATATTTCCAGAAAGAAACCTAATGCCCTCATGTTATCAATTTTAGAAAGAAAGAACAATTAAACATCAGTCGATTGCCTTCACTTACGAGAGTAAAGAAGAACGCATAGCCCTCAGACAAACTGGGGAGGCAGGAGAGAATTATGCCAAACAGGAAGTTTACTAAGGTACTACAGATACATGCCTAGGTTCTTCCAGAATACCCTCACCCACTTTCAGATACTGGCCTTACGACTCTAAAGTACTGAGCTCAGTTCTTCTGGAAACAGGACATCAGATTCAAAACACTCTGGGCTTGAAATGGAATAAGTTTATATGGAATTCCTTTAACAAGGGATGTGATCAAGTTTTTCTTCACTGCCAAACCCTTTACCCCCACTTTTGCCTCCTAAGATATAAAGCCATGGTTTCCTGAAATAATTGTTTTTTCATAGGTGTGCATAAATACTGTGGAACACAACAGCATTTGCTCATTATTAAATGTGTCAGATTCACTATCTTCAACTGTTTATTTTCAGTGCTAAATTCGTTCCTGTGTCGTCTCCAGAGTTTGTGAGTATACTTCCTGGTTACAACTTACCAGTTAAAAATAAAGTTGGAGGAAGCACTAATTGTGCTATTTTTAGTACAATTAGAAAAACATTGTACTTATTTCCTTCACACGCAAAAAGAAAATAGGTTTTATGATTTTATGGCAAGGCTTGATCTAAAAACAGAATATAACTTTTCTGTAATCACTGTGTATTAGTCTTCTAACCTCAGCAGATACTTTTCTGAATACATTTGAATAATTTCTCATACTCTTCCTGTCTTCTTCAATTTGTTAAAACATATCAAGCCCAAGTGTCTTTGGGTTGTCTACACATTACAATAGAGAATCTGGACTTGGGATTAGGTTACTCTGAAATATTTTCCGAAGTAACTCAATTTTACAGAATCAAAGTGTATGTGTAGTTCATTTTATAGCTATGGAGAATATGTATTTCTAATTTTCACTTGACAGTTTTTTTTTAAACCATCAAAACTAGGAATTTTAATTCTTTGTCTGAAAAATTATACCATACGTATTTCCCTCAAAGCCATTTGGTATGAAGTACTGCCCATTAGAAGCAAGCTGAGCATTTTGAATATATATTATTCATCTCATATGGGATGACCTTGCTTAGTAGATCATAATTTGAAGATCTATTACTACTGTGATTAATAGGACTCCTCTCAACCAGTATCTGAAATAAATGCAAATAGCCACGATAACACCATTACTTGGTTTTTATGTTAAAGTCTTTCCTCTTAGAAACTAAATATACATAAAGGTTACACATCTCAGTCTGGCTGACAGAGTCTCAGATGCATGGGCCGATTACAATCTATGCAAACAGGAAGACTAGGTCACTCATTAAACCATGGTCAATATAAATGGTGCAATGGGTTTTGTCTCAAGGACAGATGGCTGGATAATTTGACAAAACGACAGAGAAGAACTGTGGGGAAAAAAAAAAACAGATCAATAGCTATTAATTTGAAAGCAACACATATCCTAGAAAGAAAGAGTTTATGCTATAATTTAGAATAATTACCATTTTCAATTAGCTGACATTTCACATAGCTTTGGGACTATAGCAAGGCAATAACCCTCAACATGTAATCTCAGCTCTGTCTTTCGTCAATGATATCCTGATATTGCTTCAAAGGCAAACCCAATACTTTGTGAGCAATGGCTTTGTCATAAATAGCAAGTAGCGCACAGAGTTCAAAGGAAGTTCAAGTGATAGACACACTTAGGCAAAATATCTTATGTTAATATTTCTCTGAGTACATGAATACTTTTTTCCTGGCCATTTCCTTAATAAGCACATATTTTTAATGCAATAGATCAGTAATTTTATTGTAATATGATGACACTATAAAAAGCATAAGGGAATTAACAGTTCCAATGTAGATTTCTATCCCATCAGTGTTTATATACAATTTACATAACTGTTTTTGAGCTAAATAAACTTAAATATTCACATCCTTTTATTAAGATACTGTTTGAAATTTGAAAGTATACTATGATGCATAGTTTAAAATAATTAGCCATTTCCTATTTGAAAAATAAAATCCTCAATCTGTTAAGAGAACATATAATACTACTGATGAGCATTATTTGTTTCAAAATGCTTATTTGGTGAGCACACCCGACCATTAGTCCAAAAGCACAGGATTAATTCTTGTCTATTCTGTGGCCTATGTGATATGTACTAGTCACCTAGTCCTCTGCCTGGTACAAGACTTAAATCACTACACTGGAGCTTAAGAGAAACAGTGTGATCCAGTATAAATAAAACATTGTAACCCGTAACTCCTGAAATACAAAACTCAAAGTCTGCATCTCACTGGTTATTGGCTAGTTGTATCATCTCTATTGGGTGCTGAGGTACTAGCAATAATTAAAAATATAAACTTGCAAAAATATTATAACTGCATTAGGTCTGAAGATCTAGACAATGGGTTTTAAAAAATGTGGTTTGTGCTGTCCAGACCATGATTCTTGGAATCTAGTTGTGAAATGCTGCTCTATTTACCTTAATGATTTTTAGAAATATCATAAATACCTGTTTTTGACAATCTTTATTAAATGGGCAAATGGTCGTTAGCGGTTTAGATCAGTTTTTCCATTAGATACCAAACAGAATTGTCTAGGCATGAAAAGCCAATCATAAATAAGGTACTATTCCATTAAACTGCTTTGTTCACACTAAGAATCATGCTATTAGTTTACTACTTCTTAAGATTTTAATTCCATACTCTTCAGAGTCACAATTATGTTGTGAATTAAGTATGTCATTAGCAAAACTGGGAACCCTCAGGCATAACATTTCCATACAAGTCACAATGAATATTGAGGTGATGATGTCTAAAATGCTTACACTTACAAGATTTATCTTACTATAGCTCAGGTAGTGCATTCCACGTTTTTGTCACTCTATTCATCTACAAATGAGCAACAAAATAAAGTCATTTAAAGACAAACAATTAAGTGTCTGTTAAACTTCTCAGGCTTTGTAAAGTATTCATCGATTGACTCTACTCTTCTAGGCTCTGAACAAGTTGTACTATCTGGGCAACTGGCAAGAGGTATTTGGAACTTTTGAACAGAATGCCCTAAGAGATTCATAGGCCTTTCATAAGAAGAAAGAGTCTCAGTACTTACTGAAACACTGCATGTGAGCTAACTTATATATGTTACCTTATTTAATCTTCATGACAACCTTACTAGCCTGAAATTGCCAGCAGACCAGGAGTAGCATTGATTTTGCTCAACACTGTCTTAAAGCAGTCACCAAATTGGAAAGAGAACAAACTTCCAATAAATATACTAGAAATAGAAGGGGATACAGATGAAAGGGAAGATTAAGATGATATTATTTCAGAGTAAAACAGCTGAAATAAATACAAAGGAGTAATATGTCCAACATCACAAAGGAGAAAGTTATGGTCCTAGCATTTAATCCCTGATACTTCAGAATCCCAAACCCAGGGTTTCTGTACAAAATATGCTTCCATTCATATGTGTACTTTCGTTTGCATTTTTAAAACAATACTTGTGACTTCATTCATGCTAGCGACCAGCTAAGAGGGTCCCAATGACCTGGAATCTAAGTCCAAAGGAACAAGATGATTGAACAGATGTGCTGTCAAAACAGAATCACCTATTGTGGCCAGGCTGTGAACAGGTGATCACTTGTTTCACCCTCCAGCTCTACATTTTGAGTCTCACTGTGCATCTAGCATGCGAACGCTTGAAGTTCTTTACTATGACCTAACACATAGGCATTTGGACAAATCTTCACGAAAGTAATTTTTTGAATAACCAAATAACCCATAAAATTGTTTTAAAGTCACTGTAAAATAACTCAGCACCTTTAACTCCTTGAAATTCTCCTAATTACTCTCACTCTCTGTATGGATAAATATATGTATATGTGTATTTATATATAATATATGAATATTTATAAATAACTCTCTGCCAGCTAATTAACTAGGTTTTCTTGCTCTGACTCTGCCAGAGCGTGCGTTTCTTATTATAAATGCAATCAAAGGACTCCAAGGTTTCAGCCCTGGATGGTTTACCTATAAATAGGAAGAGATAAGTAACCAAAAGACCTCAGTGTGCTCCTCTGGAGCTCCCCTTTCTTTCCTGGCTTCTGAAACGTCTCAGCCACATCCATCTGCAGGCTGTTGCTCACAGGTGCATGCTCTACCTTACATTTTGTCTCCAAATTGGAGCAAAAATGCCTTTCCTGGGCCTCTTAAGCGGAGGATTCTGATATATTTTATAACATGATTAAACACTATAGAAAGATATAAAGTAAAAATAAGGAAATACAGACTAACAAATTGAGTTTAGTTTATAAATTACCTGTTGCTGACTATCCCTTTAGGACTTACTTCAGGATCTCATGCACACATCCCCTTTTGTGTTCTGGCTGAGGGCACTGCCCATTTTTCTAGCCCAGATAAGGACATGGCTGTCCTCCTAGCTGCACAGGGAGGGGCTCACTGTGTTTCCCATGACACGACAGTCAGTCTCCATCTCCCCCTTCCTCTGAGACAAATTCAGAAAAGAAACCTCCCATTCCCAAACTTGTCTCCTCCATTTTAATCTCTCATCAAAGCAACTTGCTTCTCCTCAAACAGAATTAGTAGGTCTATAACAGTTGACGAAAATAGATGTTCTCTGTCAACCCAGTAACAGCTGGAGGGGCAAGCAAAGTTCCCTAAAGCCCTTTTAATAACCTAAGAACCCTAATACTTACATCCATGTTAATAGGACGTCCCTGTGTCACTGTGAAGGTTAAAACTGCATAATCAGATAGGCTTTCAGACATACAGTAAACAATATATATTTTTTTCTTTTTTAAATGTGGTGTAGAGATGACTGAAATGGGAAAGCTACTACTGAGCCGTGGTCGAGGGAGACGATGCTGAATCAAGGTCAGCGAGAGGCCAAACATCTTGGGCTCCCATATCATGCTTTCTTATTAGAGTTTGCCTTTCTGTTTTTTCTGAGTTTTATTCTCTTCTCTTAGACCCGGATGTTTTAGGGATAACTCCAATCACGTTCAGATAAAAGAAGAAAATAAATAGAAAACATAGTTGAAAATCAGTATCATGATCGACTATGTTATAGAATACAAGTTTGAATTTCATACAATCTACTGTGAAATACAGACTGATTTACTATACCAGGACCAGTAAAAAAATATTCCTATTACTATTTTCACTGCTGTATAGTAGACCTCTTTTTAACAGGACAATTTATATGTGCATATGTGTATTCATCTTTACTCCTATGATTAAAAATGATCCTTAAGTGTGCCCTATAGTTGAGTAAAACACGAACAAGCTGAGTCATTTAGCTCAAGTTCAAAGAAAATGACCTTTTAAAAATTGTTATGAGCACAAAAGTTGTTCCAGCTGTGTAATACCAGCCTTTGTTTCATTTAATACCTCAAATCATTTCTGATAGTTATAAAATATTCACTGGACTATATTAATTCAATTTTGATCTTAAGATACTTTGTCATGATAAAAACAATTTTAATGTTCAGTATGAGTTGTACATGTACCTCACTGTCCCTGTATGACATAAATTATCACAAGACAGTGATAAAATCTGTGTTTGGGAACCACTACTTTTACTGTTATACACTTAATTCCTATATGAATTTCCCTTTTACTGTTTACCATAATGAAGGTCTTTGCAAGACATGCAGGAAAAAGAGTCTTAAACATGGAGGTGACAAGCAGTTCAATTAAACAAAATTTTACTTCCTGTCCATTCTGCACTATACGAATAGAACAATTGTACAGACAAGATTTAATGCTTTAAAATGAGTTAAAATACCATGCTCCAAGTCAGCAATTATATAATGTGAATCAAGTAGTGCCCCAAAAAGTAAATAGGTAGATAAGAATTCTAGTCTTAATCATAATGCTAACCATATGAGAGGCCTTACATTAATGATTTAAGTTTTCTGCTCTGTTTCTTCAATGGTGAAGTAAATGTTTAAACTAGTTAATATTCAAATTTTCTTTCACTTCTCATATCTTGTTAGAAAACACTCTAATAATGGTATTAAAATGATATAGAAATTTAGAGAGGAAGGAGACCTTAAGATAACCTACTTGGATGTTTTAAATCATGTAAAAATGTCTTTAACAAAATCAGTAACAAATGCCCATTCATTTATTCTATACATATATCTTGACCTGTCCTATGCACCCGACCCTGTATCCAGCACTGGAAAACAAAAAAGAAATAATACATCAAGGAACAGTTAGACAATTTTAAGATACAGTGGTAATTTATTCGATAGGAACAGGATGCTATGGGCACATCCCTAACAAGACAGTGGAGGGAAAGGAGGTTCTTTGGAGAGAGTGACACCTGGAGAGAGTACTGAGAACAGAGCAAGGCAAAGACTGCACGTGGGTTTTCTAGGTGGAGAGGGAATGGGTACAGGATGACACTGGATGATTTGAGGGAATGGGTACAGGATGACACTGGATGATTTACAAGGGACTGTGAAAAATTCTTGGCTAGAGCAAAAAAAGTGAAAAGTGCTCAGTCAATTCTGCTGTGTTTTTCCTCCAGTTGCCAACTAACAACACATGGGCTGTGTGTGTGTGTGTGTGTGTGTGTGTGTGTGTGTGTGCGTGTTTCATGCATGCAAAAAACATGATATAAACATACAGTAAGTATTATTCTTATAAAGTTATGGAGTATTTTGCTTATCTAAGTACAAATACTTTCCAAATAATCATGTGCAACAAGTTCCAATGTATTAACATTCCTGTCTTTTCTCAGAAAAGAAATCCCCAGCTCACGTCTATTTGCTTTGTTTCAGATCAGACATTTTGCTTACCCAATACAGATGAGCAGAAATTGAAAAAGGCAAGTGACTGTTTCTCCCCAGACTAACAGGCTCACTAGATCTGCATTCTAAACAACCAAGAACACTCTTCTGCAGGGAGACAGACCTTTTCTCTATTCCCACGTCACTTCCTGCACATCTTTATTTAAAGTGTTTCTCTTCTGAAGTTGTAATATGCTGTTTGTATGCTTGTTTCCCTTGATGGGAAGCAACAGCTTTGTATTATCTGGTTTCCAATACCTAGAATCTTGTTTGATGAATTCTGAAATCCATAATTGAATCAGCCAATTTAGTAGCTGCCTCTCCCCCGGGTATTGTACTATTTTTGCCTATAAAGAGTTGGATTGCATACTGTCAATGTTAACTCAAAAACACTTAGACCCATTTTATATTAAGCATATATTCAGAAAAAAAAAAGTGAGAGAGTTAATCTAGAAACATAAATTTCAATTTGCAATAGGGGAATAAACTCTGAACTGGTTGGTTCAGGAACTTACTGGTTTTTTATTGAACTCTCCTCCATACTGGGTATCTCATAATCTAGCTTGTGTGTGTATCTTACCAAGGCACATCAAGCCTATTTAAAGCTCCTGCCTCCACTAGAGAGACATTTAAACAGCATGTATCTTCTTCCTTGAACAAATGTTGTTTCAGGGAGGGTAATTTAAAGTTCAGAAGTCTCCTTTTTGTTCTCAAAACTAAATCTACATCTAGGCAATGCTGACAGGCAGTGGAGCCCAGCAGTTAAAAATATGACTCTGGAGCCAGAATGCTGCCTCTTTTACATACACGTTTTAGGTATTCAGCAAGTTATTTTACCTCCCTGTGATTCAGTTTCCTCACCTGTGAAATAAAGACAACAATAGTACCTACATCATATATTTCTTTGTGCGTATGTCTGTAAGAATTAAAGAATGCACAAAAGATGTGTAGAATAGTGACTAATACATAATACTCAATATTTGCATCAATGAAGACATCATTTTCTCTTTAATATTTGTTTAGGAATATGCCTATGAAAGTGAAAATAAAGCACCCAACCAGACTCATCTATAAGCATACATTTGTATTGATGTATACTAATGTACTTTAGATTTCCAGTTTGATTATTCAGAATTCATCCTGTGCTCACTTACTTTCTTAAGATGGATATGAATTTCTGCCCATTATCCTTTCTCTGTCTTTAATTGTCTTCAAACGATACCCACGCTGTCTGAAAAGCTCCAAAGATAAAGGTGAAATGCTTCCAGGTCCTTATTAGTTCTCTAAGCAGTCTTATGATGTTCACAAAACTTCTAAGAGTTTCTTCAAAAGTCATTTGAGAAAGGCTTGCTCACATAGCAGATCACAAGGCATTATTGGCAGATGGAAACGAAGCGCTGTCCTACCTTTGGGAAATGGAGGCCTCTTTTCCCTAGCTTTCATTAGAAAGGACAAACAGTTTGAAGCTTATTTAGCATGGTGGGCACCAAACTTCTAATTAGCACCTCATATTCAGTATCGTCTTGTCTCAACTGAATCAAAATGTAATCTGCCTCATTTTTAGAAGTAGTAATACTCTACTGATTGAATATTTCGGGATTGTTTGCTATTCACTCAATGATTTTATGCCAGCTTTACTTTTTACAGGTTTAACCCAAAACTTCACAGCAAGAACCAGAGAATTTCCAGGTGCCACCATTTACTATCAACAACTGTTTAAACCTTCATGAAGAGATTCATCAAGGGCAATGTAAAACTTTATAAATTTTTAATTAGTCTATCAATGACCTTTGATTAGAAGAGAAACACGGTCAAAAGCCCTAACTATTATACTTTCCAAAAAATCCAAATTTTCGTGCTTCCACAGGAATTAGTTTTACCATAAACAATGTATTGAAAGTAAAAAAATCAAAATCTCAAGTAATGCATTGTAAATCAGTCTCTTAACCCCATTTTCTTTACACCACAATGGTCTAAAACTATTTAGAAATGAATCAAATGAAAAAAATTCTCTGAGATTAAACAGGGAAGTAAGAGTCTTCATGACTTCATGGTGTGATTTTATATACTCAAACTAGGAGTGACCTGGAGTGATCTCTAATTCTGTTATCAATCTATGCTTACTTGTATTACCATCAAAATCACTGCTTTCCAAAGCCAACAGCTATGTCAGTTTGTCCTGATATGCAAAGCTAATTCACCACTGAAATTATCCTGGCAGACAAAAATACTCCTACTATTACTACTCTATTTAAGTATTTATATATTTTTAACTAACAAATAATATGTATTTATGGGCTATGACATTATAACTCTATACATTGTGGAGTGATTAAATCAGGCTAATTAACCTGTCACCTTGCATTGTTATCATTCCTTTGTGATGAGAGCATTTAAAATGTCCTCTTTTATCAATTTAGAAATGTACAAAACATTATTACTGTGTGTACACATTAATAATCCCGCCTTTTATCATCCACCCTTCCCCCATTCTCTGGTAACTGCTATTCTGCTTTCTACTTCTATTTATGAGTTTGACTTTTTAGATCCCACATCTAAAAAAAATGAGATTATATAGTATTTATCTTTCTGTGTCTGGCTTATTACACTTAGCATAATGTCATCTAGATGCTGAACGTGGTGGTGTATGCCTGTAGTTCCAGCTACTTAAGAGGCTGAGGCAGGAGAAATGTTTGAACCCAGGAGGTGGAGATTGCAGTGAGCTGAGATTGAGCCACTGCACTCCAGCCCGGCGCCTGGCAACAGAGAAGGACTCTGTCTCAAAAAATAAAAAATAAAAAAACTTTTTAATGAACATCCTTTGGCTAATGTTTTCTTATAAAACTCTGCAATGCTGTCAGTACGTAACTCTAATTTTATTCAGCTGTTATTCAAATACTGAAATGAAATCAAAATGACTTTTTCAGAAAACAAAAGACAAAGCATGGTTGTGCTCGAAGGAAAGTTGGTGATTCAATCCATGTAGAAATGATGTGGCAGTCCACCTCAGATTAAATATATATATGTGTGTATGTGTGTGTGTGTCTACATATATGTATTTATATATATGTATATATATATATGTATGTATATATATATGTATATATGTATGTATGTGTAGACACACACACACTTATGCACAGATATATACATACATACGTAGTTTGGTTTTCAAGTTTCAAAATGAAGTGTTGACTCTACTGTGAGATAGCCTAACAGATAACCTAATTTTTTAAGTACATATCTATCCCTAAGAATGATAATCAATAAACACTGTAAGTCACGTCAAAGCATACCATCAAATTATCTGACATCTAGCTGAAAATTTAATGTTAAAATACCTTAAAGAGTATAATCTTTCTCTTTTATAAGTCATATATACTTAATTCATGTTAAGATTTTCTTAACAGAAAGGAATATTCCAATAGAATTTATTGAATTTTAGGATTGCTGCATAAAATGGTTCTATGTTTGCTATAAAAATTGTAATCATTTCATAACATATACATTTGTACAATGTGCATTCTCATGCCTCAAATAAATACTCACATAAAAAATTTATTTTAGAGTTGATCATTTGAGTAAATTGTGTCTGCCCTTTGAAAATCTGATCCTTTCTCCACAAAGTTTGCAAATTCTGGCTTCCCTCCTTACATTGGTTTTTAAGAAACATAAATGAATATGCCATCTGTCACAGTCACTTTACCAGTAACTGTTATTAATGCATTTTCTTCATCTTTCATGTTTACTTTTAATAAATATAGATATATAGCATTTACATACATGTTGTTTAAATATATATTTACATATAAATATATGTAAATCTTTTTATCTTTGTATATTGATACATATATATCCAAATAATTATAAAGTTCTCCAAATAATGTTGAGAAAGAAATTTGGAGTCAACAAATACATGTTTAGTATAATTCTATCATGATATACCACATAATCACATGCTTTAAATTTGAAAGCATTTTTATTTCCATTAAAAGCAATATTTCCAATATATTATGCAATATGCACCTTTAAAATGTCTCCACAATCGTAAATAGGATAAATTTTATACCATGCAGGTCATGACACCACATTGTACAGCCTGTACGCTACACCATTCCAGGGATGCCATTCACTATTTAGTCTGTGTAAATCAAATGGCTTGGGGTTGTCCAGGGCATACACAATATGGCTGAATGCCATCCCTATTGTACATAAACAGCTTTCCAAACAAACTCAGTATAGTTGTAATATTTTAAGGTATTCTTGATCATGAATTCATCACTAAACTATGTTAATCATGCTGAAATTGATGGGAAATAAATGTAGTCAGTATCCATTCATTGAAACATATCTTTCTTCGGGTTGATGGATAAAGATAAAAGAGCATCAAAGAAGATACATTTGTCCAAAAAAATATAGAATTTATGATTTACTTATCCACAAATTTATTCATGCCTCTATTGTTTCTGCAAAATCTATCTATAATTATTGGTGTAAAAATATGAAAATTTTTACGGCAGATGTAAAAGATGGGCTCATTAATAAATGCTTTTGCTGGTATCATTTGATATCATTGGTTCACCTCATATGGTATGTATGGTGGAATGGGTTGTAAGCAACAGATAAAACTCTGGATTAGAAGGAAGATATGCTGACCGCACTAAAGCATGAGGAGTAATAGAAACGTCCTGGTCTCTCCAGCCAGATCTGAATGATAAATTGTATAACTTTGATTGGGTTATTCTACCTTCTTAAGTCTCACTTTCCTCCTCAGAACACTGATGACACCACTACTGCCCTCTTACTGCACCTGTTCACTGAAACGATATGTACACAGCGCTTGGTCTACCTAACATATAAGCGCTATTCTCACACCTCCCCTGAATTTAACATATGACAAAAATAAAGTGACAGTAACTGAGTGCACAAAGACATTCTTTTTCTGAGAAACTCAACTCCAATATATTGCATTGCGAAATAATCTAAAATTTTATCTTAAAACTGCATCTTAAAGTAATGAAATCTTGGGAATAAAAACATGACATTTCATAGCAGAAAAAAGCTTTGTGTCTTATAACTAAGAAATGCTATTTGTGGAGTCTTATCTGGAAAGATATTAAATATAAATGAAGGAAAATAAAGTTCCCAAATATTCTTTTATATATCTATGTTACAAGGAAGAATTGTGCAGCATCTTACAATTAAAGAATTCCTCTAGTATTTTTTAAAAAAATCTTCCTCCAAACTGAGATTATTTCACATGCAAAACTAGTTTAAAGATCACAGCAGTTTTTTCCTAAAGAAATAAAATTTCACGCAACCTGCCGTTACAGCAGATGCTAATAAGTGATCAGGGGTAGGATTAATAGACCTTCAGAGATGGGAGAGATCTGAGAAACCGTCTGGCAAACCCTACCCTTTGCTGTGAGGGAAATGAAACTGAAAAAGGTTAAATGCCTCACCCCAGAACGGAGTTAGACGGTGATGGGTCAGGCAGTTGGGCTGCTTGCTGTGTGTAAACAGCATTCTTGGCAGCAGGCTGGCATCACGTGTGCTGCAGAAACTGCATCAGAGCCACTGGAGAGAAGAAAATGTAACACTTTCCCTGGAAAATCCAATGTGCTGTTTATTCCATGTTTGTCTGCTAAACTTTAGTGAACAGTCCAAATCTTGAGATAATCTTAATATTTTCCTCATGTACATCTGGCTCATCTGTGAGATTCCTGGTTAAGCCCTATCCTTGCCCCTCTATTCTCTAAATGAAAACAGGTCCCAGCTGGTGCTGGCATGGGTCCACCTTATTTGGTACTGCAAATAAGAAAAAAAAAATAGATGTCCTCTTGCAGGGTATGCTCTTCATCTTTGCCATGCTTTCTGGTAGATGCCTTAAACTCCTTGATTAAAAAACGAACAAAACCTGACCAACATGGAGAAACCCCGACTCTACTAAAAATACAATATTAGCCTGCATGGTGGTGCATGTCTGTAATCCCAGCTATTAGGGAGGCTGAGGCAGAAGAATCGCTTAAACCCGGGAGGCAGAGGTTGCAGTGAACTGAGATCGCGTCATTGCAATCCAGCCTGGGCAACAAGAGCAAAAAATCTGCCTCAAAAAACAACAACAAAACAAGACAGAACAACAACAACAACAACAAATGAACAAAACGCAACATTCGTTTGGAGATTTCTCCCAGTCCTGAGGCTCTAAATACCATCTAAATTTGGGACGACTGCTGGATTTGTGTCTCCAGCCCAGAACTCTCACCTAAGCTCCAGACTCTTAGATTCGATTGTCTACTATATGTCTATACATGGATTTTCAAAAAGTTCCTCAAATTTAACATTTTCAAGACAGATTACTGCTCTTCTTCAAGAAAAACCCCTGCTTCAGCTTTATCTGTGTAAATCTCAAGTCTATCATTCCAGTTACTCAAGCCGAAACATGGGACTCACCTAGATGGTTCTTTCCTATCTCACACTTCATCCATCCCTACACTCTCTAACTTCAAAACAGTCCTAGATTCTAACCACCTTTCACTGCCTCTTCTGGTATCACCCTGGCCAACTTCACCATCTCTCACCTTGTATGTTACAAAGCCTCCTCATTGGTACCTCGGCTTCCACCTTGAACCCTATAGTCTGTTTTCAATGAGCCAGCCAAACAAAGTGATCCTATGACAATGTCAATCAGATCACGTGAATCTTTTTGCTTGAAATCCTCAAGTGGCTTTCTCTGTCTCTCTGATCAAATGCGCACTTTCCCCTATCACTGACAAGGCTGCACACAACTAAGCACACTGGTACCTCTCTAACTGGTAGGGTTTCCTGACTGTCACCTGGTTCTTCTTTCAGGTTCAGCCACACCAGCATGTCAGCTGCCCATCAGCTAACCTGAGCTTTCAGGCTTTTCCACTTGCTGTTCCTTTATCTCTCTCACTTCATAGAGGTCTTTGCCCAAAGGTTTTTCAGAGGTGCATCTGTCTTAGCTTAGGCTGCTGTAACAAATTACCACAGACAAGCTGGCTTAAACAATAGATGTTTATTTCCCACAGTTCTGGAGGCTGAGAAGTCCAAGATCAAGCTGACAGCAGATCTAGTGTCTGGTAAGGGTCTTCTTTCTAGTTTGTGAATTGGCATCATCTTGTTGTATGCTCATAAAGTGAGCAAAGTAGAGAAAGAAGTATTTCTTTTTCTTTTTCTTTTTTTTTTTTTTTTTTTTTGAGACAGAGTCTTACTCTGTCACCAGGCACCAGGCTGGAGTGCAGCGGTGTGACCTCGGCTCACTGCAACCTCCACCTCCCAGGTTCAAGCAATTCTCCTGCCTCAGCCTCCCAAGTAGCTGGGACTACAGGCTCGCGCCACCACACCCAGATAATTTTTGTGTATTTTTAGTAGAGATGGGGTTTCACCATGTTGGTCAGGATGGTCTCGATCTCTTGACCTCGTGATTCATCTGCCCCGGCCTCCCAAAGTGCTGAGATTACAGGTGTGAGCTACCACGCCCAGCCAAAGTATTTCTTTTTAGAAAGGCATTAATCCCACGAGGGCTCAGCCCTCATCATCCGATTATCTCCCAAAACCATAATCTCCTATTACAATCATACTGGGGATCTGGATTTCAATGTCTGACTTTGAGGAGCAGAGCAGGACACAAACATTGAGTCCGTACCACCTTCCCTGAGTAGTCTAGTTTAAATGGATATTTCTATTTCTCTTTTTCCACAATCTGTATTACCTTTTCCTGCTTTATTTTTCTTCTTGGTACTTATCACCCTTCCTCACACTAGATAGGTTCAATATTTTGTGTCTTGTTTATCTTCCTCAGCTACACAAAAGCTCCATGAGGGCAGAAACTTCTGTCTGCTCTATACCTTATTATATTCTCACGCCTCAAGCAGGACCTGACCCATAGAAGACACTCAATACATATTTGTTGAATCAATTAATGAATTTTTCTGCTCTTCAAAACTCCTCTCATATTCAATTTTCTTTTTTTGTACTCTTTGCATCTTCCCTGTATTTCTGAATCTATAGAGAATACTTTTTACTTAGCTTCACCAAATAGAAAGTTCATAGGATTTAGTTTTTATTCTCCTGACACTCTTAACGTATTTTCAGAAAAAAAGAAAAAGAGATTATGTTGACTTAGTCATGTGTGTAGAGGAACTCTTACTCATCTGCTTTTAAGACCCAGTGTTTATTTCCATGCAGCATCTTTAAGCTTCACTCACAGTTTCCCAGCTGTTCTCTCTTATTCTAATGCCTTTGCTGCAATACGTCTCATACCTCCTACTGGAGAAACATGACATTTAGTATGTCACCTTACGATCTAGAACAATGTAGGATCAAAAGGTCCTGAGGGTTATACATCTAGCTTAAGCACAGTTTTCATGATACTTTCACACATACTGTAATATTTTTCTTTTACCTCAGTTAGAATTTGAAGTCTTCTTCTGGCTTCTCTCCATTTCTTTAAACACTAGCCAGCCTTCAGAAGCAAGTTCAACTGTACCTTCCTGATAGCACATTCCAATTTTTTTCTTCCTTATGGGAACAATCACTGTATTTTTAGAGTAAGTCACATCACTGAGCATTTAGTTGTTCTCAAGGACTACTGTATAAGCCCCTTGAATGTGATATAAGGGCTCAGATTTCTTCAATATCCCCTAGGACGTTAAATCATAAAAAAATACCAGTTGTTTTTAATTTATTAGACATATGGCAAAATGTCTAGCACATATTGGACATAACTTTTCCTTGCCGAAAGAAAAAAAAAATGAAAGGAAGAACGTTGCTGAAAGAGTCCTCTGTTTTCAAGTTTTATGTGTTTTGTTTGGGTAGTAAATATATGGCTTGTATATGCCACATCTCTTTTACTTTTTAAAATACATTGACTTTAGTGAAAAGACATAAAAGTAACAAAACAAATATTAATTTTAACAGCACTGCAATAAAAATATCATAGAAATTATACCCCTTAAACATCTAATGCACTGTAATTGGTTTTGTATAGATGTAATTAATAGGTAAGAATTTTATTGTACAATTGGGTTATTCTTATGGCATGTTCAGGTGGAGTCTACATGAAAAACCAAATTAAGATTATTTGTACTGAAATGGTTTGGTCATAATAACTAACTATATAACAATACTTCTCCTAAAAGGACTTTAAATAATTTTTTAGGATTTTTAAAAATGGAAATTCTACCAGTTATCTTGCTACGTAGTGAAGACACAAAGATAAATTTTAAATGGACTTTATCTTCAGAGAAACTACAATCTAGCAGAAAAAATAAATTTTCTATTTCTAAAGTATGCCTTTTCTTTTCTTTCTTTTTTTTTTTTTTTTAAAGCTAAAGTTAGAGCTCATTAGATGTTTTAATCTAGAAAGACAAGCTGAGAAAAGTGAAAATTTGGTTTCTAAAAAACAAAACAAGTTGGTGACAGGTCATATATCAAAAGTAATGAGATAAGGTGTACGCATCTCATCTGGACTAACGAAGCTTATACACAGAAAATTATTAAATAAGGTAAAAAAATTGAGAACTAATTTGTGCATTCAAAAAACATTTTAGAATGGTAAAATATTTGGTACATCCAGTCTGTCTGTTCCCTGCAACAGATTTCTCATTTGGCCACTAGGAACAATCGTCCAGCTGTCAGGGGAAAATTTGTCATATTTGAACCAGTATCTTCTGTGCCAAGAACAAGGTCAGAAATAAAGGAAAGGAGTATCCTGTCACTTATTGGATTTGACAGTAAACTACTCTCTGACGAACAGAAGGACTTCAAGAGATTTAAATTCATAAGCAAAGTGTGATCATGAGGAACAGTGACTTGAAATCTTCTGTCAACCCATCAGTGAAGGACACCTCACAAGCCCTAGTCACAGAATCCTGTCTGGATCCCTAACTCAGAGCTTGCCTACCATTATATGAAGTATGTCTTTGTGCCATCAAAATTGCGTGGGTAGTTATGCATGTGTGTAATTCATTCTGTAATGTTGCTGTTATATAAACTAGAAAATATATTTTCAATAAGATGTGGAGACTTTAAAATCAAATCTGTTCTACTGTTTTGGTAAAACTCAGTATCATCTTAAGGTGTCTGCATTTCATCCGGACTAACAAAGCATAGTTACATGCTTTGTTTGAGAGTACACATTAATAAAAATGCACATATCTGAACATTAAGCTGCACATATTTAAATGATAATAGTACGGTGCATATATTAAAAACAGCATTATTCAAATTTTACAATGTAGACACTAACAAAGCATGTGGCTCCCTCAAAGGCACTGTGCATAGGAGCTTAGAAAGCTATCAGTAGATGTTCTTATCACTTTGTTTATTAATGTTATGGTGATGACGGTCCTGATAAGGATGACAAAGGATCTGGATATGTACACGCTGACAAATAAGGACAGGTTGCCTAAATAGTCATCTGTAGCCCATATATTGAGAACCTCAGAGCTCTGATTCAAAACAGAATTTTTTTCTCTTTCCCTATTTTTTCGCTTCTTTCTTGTGTCCTTCTCTTCCTCTTTCTCTCTTTTTCTCCCTCTCCTTTTCTCTTCCTTTCTTTCTTTCTTTCTTTTAAAAAAGAATAAATAAGACTTGGTGCAGTGGCTCATGCCTGTAATCCCACCATTTTGTGAGGCCAAAGGGGGTAGATCACCTGAGGTCAGGAGTTCGAGACCAGCCTAACCAACATGGTCAAACCCCATCTCTACTAAAACCACAGAAATTAGTTGGGCACAATGGTATGAGCCTGTAATCCCAGCTACTCAGAGGCTGAGGCAGGAGAACTTCTTGAACCCAGGAGGTAGAGGTTGCAGTGAGCTGAGATCGTGCCACTGATTGTGCAACAAGAGCAAATCTCCATTTTAAAAAAAGAAAAAATAAAGTAACTAGTATGTGTCAAGTAGTATATGTCAGAGATGTAAATAAGTACATTCTAGAATATATTCAATATTCTAGAATGTTCATTGTACTTATTTACATCTCTGACATATAACATATGCCTTTAAGAATATACATTCTAGAATATTGAATTAGGCATGTAGAAAATCAAGGACAACCACAATTTATGGCTGATGTGCAGATTAACAGGAGTTTTTCTATTTGAAGCTTTCCATCCAGGAACAAAAGCTCCAAGGGAAGTAGGATTTCCTCAATGCAATGTTACTAAAGATGGACTCAGTCTTTCAATTTGTGGAAATGCCTTGAACTGAAAACTTCATCTTCTCTTGATCATTTCCATTTAGAAACAGCACGCTGGGACAACAGACTTCCCAGTACCATGCAGAACAGAAAGGAAGCAATAGTCAATTCTGCATGGAATGGTGAAAGGACAGGCAACATGTCATCAGAACAAGATACTACTCTAGATTAACCTTAAGAGTCCATAAATCTGAAATTGGGAGATTCGAGGAGAGATATATGGCAGGAGAATATAATCAAAGATATTAGAGCAAGTGGCATTACAAAAATATTAAAAAGTGTGTAAATAAGACTTCAAGCCATTTGCAAGAATGGAATGTAAAGCCCAAGGAAAATAAATAGGCTAAATTTAAGCTGGTGAGATACACAATGCCATATTATGACAATCCCAGAATATCATGATGAAGAGTTAGAATTCATCCTATGGTCTTGAGAGAGTTCCAGAACCTGTGAGCATGAGTTAGCATGACTGTCTTGATGTTTTGTAAAGAGCACTCTGACCGTGTGGAGTAATGATTTTCAATAGGGGACAATTGTGCCCTCCAGGGGACATATGGGAATATCTGGAGATGTTCTCAATTCTCACAACTGGGGAGGAAGAAGAGTGCTGGTAATCTAGTAAGTAGAGAACAAGGCCAATGCTAAACATCTGTTATATGCACCGGACAGTCCTTTACAACAAAGAATTATCCAGACCCACATGCACTCACATGTTCATTGCAGCATTTTTCACCATAGCAAAGACACAGAATCAACCTAGGTACCGATCAGTGGTGGACTGGATAAAGAAAATGTCATACATATACACTATGGAATACTACACAGCTCTAAGAAATTACAAAATCATGTCCTTCGGGGAACATGGATCCAGGGAGGCCATTATTAAAAGTGAACTAACGCAGAAACAGAAAACCAAATAGCACATGTTCTCATGTGTAAGTGGGAGCTAAACACTGAGTATACATGGACATAAAGATGGGGGCAACAGACGCGGAGGGCCACTGGCTGGGGCGGGGAAGGACAGGAGCAAGGGCTGAAAAACTATCTATTGGGTACTATTCTCAGTACCTTGAATGGAATCATTCATACCCCAACCCTCAGCATCATGCTATTTGCTCATGTAACAAACCTGCACATGAATACTTTAATCTAAAATAAATACTGAAGTTTTTTTAAAAAATTAACCAGTCTCATATGTCAATAGTGCTGAGATTGAAAAGCCCTGACATAAGGGATAGATGGTGTGGGTGGGGAGAGAAGACACGAAAGGATGACAGAGAGAGGGTTTTCAAGACTGAAGGACAAGAGTCATCAGAACATTTGCGTAAGAGGTGGCAGAGATGCTGGCTGCATGGATGAGCAGTCTGGGTAGCTGTACAGAGACCCATGCTCAGAAGGGCCGACATTTGGTTGAATGTTCTGTTTGTCACAGGCTAGAAATTCTTAGTTTTGCACAAGGAGCTCCACGTTTTCATTTTGCACTGGCCTCATGAATTATGTAAGTAGTCCAAGGTGCTGAAGGCTAGAGATGTTAGGGAGGAATAATGATGGATGCGGGGTGCTGAAGGAAAGGAAGTCAACTTAGGTAATATCAAGTCACTCAGTGATACATGGGAAAGCACTTAAAGTCTGGGGAAGATAAAGAGCATAGTCTGATACATATTTAGAGCCACGTGTTATATATTCAAGTAAAACTGTACAGTAGACAGCATCCTTCAGGAGCTAAAGCATCCTTCAGGAACTTAGGAGTAAGTGCTCCTTTAGACAATGTTCATTAGTGTTAAGAATCTAAATTACACAGCAGAAAGGAAAGGACATAGAGGGAATGTGGCATCTGGGAAAATCAACTTTTGGCTGACATCAACACTTTAATGTCATGATAATCTCGTCAGTAGTTATATACTTAGTGTAAAATGATGCCACAATTATTTTATCCTTTTTAAAGCAGTTAAAATATGGTTTTTTTTTACAATAAAAATATATTAGGCTGGGTATGGTGGCTCACACCTGTAATCCCAGCACTCTGGGAGACCAAGGTAAGTGGATCATGAGGGCAGGAGATCGAGACAATCCTCGCCATGGTGAAACCTCGTCTCTGCTAAAATACAAAAAATTAGCCAGGTGTGGTTTCACACACCTGTAGTCCCAGCTACTCAGGAGGCTGAGGCAGGGAAATCACTTGAATCTGGGAGACGGAGGTTGCAGTGAACCGAGGTCATGCTACTGCACTCCAGCATGGCAAAAAGAGCAAGACTCCATTTCAAAAAAAAAAAAAAAAAAATGTATTAGCACTTGAATGCCTGTGTTTTCTCTGAGAAAGATCTTCCTGAAATAAATCAGCAGTTGAAAGTCTGCATTTTAATCAAAGGACCCAAAAGAAATTTTCTCACCCTCCAAAAAGGGGCACACTTTTTACAACTAGTAATATGCAGCGAGTTTGAACATTTAACTGAAATAATGATATTATGTTCATTTATTTTTTTCCCTACTGGCCTTGAGACATGGCAATGACAGATGCTACATTTCTGGCTTAGCTTTTCATAGCTGATAGCTCAGAAATGAATAATTTTAACAAAAAACATATACAGTTTCAGAAGTAAAAGTGTTTATAAATTTATATATTTTTTAATTATCTCAGAATTTAGGCTGTAATAAAAGCATTAATTTAACTGATTTTTTTCAATACTTGGGATTCCTCATGTGTTATCTTTTCTATGTCCTACTCCATCAAAATCTGTTCATAGTACACGTATTTATTATAAAATAAGTGTGTTTTTTGTGTTACATCGATATTGCTTACACCAGAGTTGTTTGTGAAACATAATTCTAGAGACAGTGACTGATTAGACTTTATGATTATCTATTTCACTGGTATTCATTTAATTTTTCCCAAATCTTGAATTTTTAGAGATCGTACGTAAAATATATACAGTGCATTTCTTTAGGGGAAATTCATTTTTTTATCTTTGGCTATTTCTATCCCTTTCCCATAAGCAGAATACTGAGATAAGCTGACATGTTATAATTATATTTATGAATCCTCATAGCATATGCTATCTGTAACAGCCACCATGGAACTTAGAAACTAAGGAAGCCTCTAGGTTCCTACAGTGTTCAGTATCCCCTATTAGCAGGGGAACATTTCCCGTCTGAATGTGAAGTACTGATGTTAACACTGCAGACTATTTCCTGAGTAGGAAAGATAACGATTCTTCCATTGCTTACTGAGTTTGTACCTTGTTCTCAATACATATTTAAAATATACTATGTGAAAATTAAGTGGGTGATACTGAGAGGAGAAAGATACAGCTCCTCCCCTCAGGATATTAGCATTTAGTGGACCTATGATTATAATAGCCTGTGTTCTTGCTACATAATAACAAATTTAAGCTCATGGGTCCAGCTATTTCTTATAATGTCTTTTTTAAGTAGAATGGAATATTTCTATTTTATATATAAATACGCTGAAGTTTTTTAAAGAAAACATTAAAAGGGGTCAGTTTTAGAAAAATGATGAACACCAAAAGCTCTGACTTTTTCTGAGGTTCCAGGTTTTCATCACTGTTGAGGACAAAGGCTCCATCTTTGGCTCTATAACGAGATACCAAGTATGGGCAAATGCATACCATGTCAAGATAGATCTCACTGGAGTGAAAGCCCCTTGAGGGCAGGTATCACATCCATCTTGCTTACTCTTTTACCATTAATCTTATTCCTGGTACCTGATAAATGCACACCCAAAATATTTTTGAGCATTTATTATGAGGATTAATATGAAGTTGTGGTGCTTATCATGGAATCTGTTATGATACTTTGCTTTAAGAATGCAAAAGATCATTCTACTGAATCTTGGTCATTTTCAACAATTTACAATGGAGGTTCCTCAAAGTCAGTGCTTTCCAGAGAAATACTACAGTAAAGCAATACGATGGTAAAATTACACAGCTTCTGACTAAAACAAATAAATAAAAGCAAAAAAAAAAAAAAAAACATAAACCAGTGAAGTCAACCAGTATTTGATAAAGACGTCACATTTGTAAAAGAATGCTTCAATTTTATAAAAGAAAAAAATGTCCCCAAGGATTTAAAAACCAAATCATCACAAACTTTGAGATAAAATTACTAAAAGTATTTTCAGGGTTATTTTTGTCTTGTTTTGTTTTATGCCCGATGAACATGGTTTATACTATGGATGGATATGTTTACCCATGCAGATATGTTTAACACTTGGTTTGAGCCTGGTATCATGGGACATAGTTAGAGGGTTTACTTCCGACCCTGACCCTGAAAGTGATGCTATTGACTAATGTGGAGTCAGATGGATGAAATCAGACAGGTTGCATGCTATTTATGACAATGGATATTTCTATCACTAACAAGGACTATGTAGCCTAAATAATAACATGCCTTGCCCTTGCTGGTATAAGCAAAAGGTAATTTTAAATGAAAGAAATGTAGTGTCACATTTTCAAACATTTGTATAAAATTGACAACAGGCTGAATGAAGAAAGCATAAATGTGGTGTTACAGTTCCATCTTGTCATCCTTTCTGATGCTTTGCTTCATTCAAATACATGCTGGTATTATTTTTTCATAAGAGAGATTAGGGAGAAAAGACAGTCTGATTTCATTAGCGCTGCATTTTGCAATTTCTGTCAGAATATATTAGGAACGTCAAAACATTGCAATGCCTTTAGCTAGGAATTTCTGTTTTCATGAGAAATTATAGAAATTTGAAAGAGTTTGTATGGTTTCACTTTCTCTCTGTTCAATTTCTTCACTAATCTTCAAGTCGGTGTGGGGCTCGTGTCATTCTTTCTACCAGAGCCTCCGGTGAATCCAGCTCTTCATTTGCTTGTTTTCAGTTCAACCTATTTTCCATGTTTATGCACATACCACAACTGAGAAGTACCCTACACGCTGATTTGGATTAAAAACTCCATAAATATCAAGATTATAATAGTAAGAAAGCAACATTTTGGAATTATTTTTCATTAGAAGGCACATTATTTAGACCTTCATTACTTGCTTTCAATGCTATATACAATTTAAACTGTAAAATTAGAATGAGTAATTGTCGTATTGCATTTGCACGACATTTTATGTTTTAGAAAAAGTGCTTTCCTTTACATATTATTCTAGAAAGGAATGAATGATGAAAAATAATCACAATTCATATGGATTTGGGATGAAATGCAATTAGAGGATTATGTCGGTATTGCAATCACAGTTCCGGCTAGCTGAGACACTGCACAGTAGTGCCACATAAGGTTATAAGAAGTGAGATCTCAAGCCAGTTCTTCGGAGTTTAAAGTCCAGCCCTTTGTGTTCTTTGGGAAGTAATTGCAGTGGCTGGGAATTAGCCTTCTGTGCTAGTTTTCTTACCTATGAAAACAAGAGTAATCAGCCAGGCACGGTGGCTCACACCTAAAATACTAGGACTTTGGGAGGCCGAGGTGAGTTGATTGCCTGAGCTCAAGAGTTCGAGACCAGCCTGGGCAACATGGTGAAACTCCGTTCATACTAAAAATAGAAAAAATTAGCCGGGTGTGGTGGTGTGTGCCTGCAATCTCAGCTACTCAGGAGGCTGAGACAGGAGAATCACTTGAACCCAAGAGGCGGAGGTTGCAGTGAGCCCAAGACGGTGCCTCTGCACTCCATCCTGAGCAACACAGCAAGACTCCATCTCAAGAAGAAAAAAAAAAGGAGCAGTCATTGTGCCTTCCTTGTAGTGTTCACCTTAAGTATTAAATGTGACTTAATACAAAGAACAAAGTTGGGCATATATGATGATCTCAAAGGACAGTTATTTAAATTATTTTTAAAATTTGAAATGATTTGCATTAATTAATGGACTATTTTACTCCTTCTAAGAACATGAGTTTTCTTATTTTCGTTGTTGAGTAAATGCATACTCTTCTGTATGTGTTTTTGTTAAAAAGTGACTTTACCAACAATATTTCTTTGCTAACTAGGACTTGTTAAAATGTGACATAGTTATTACTTTATTAGTGCTTATAAAAGTTCACAATCTCTTTTATATTCACATTTTTCCAGTGTTTCTCTAATCCTGCAGTTTCAACCTCCCTCCTTTGAGTTACTTTCACCATCGTTTTTTTTTTTTTTTTTTTTTTTTTAAATGGCAGAGACTCAACAAGAAAAGAAAACTTCAGGCCAATATCCATGATGAACATAGATGCAAGCATCTTCAATAAAATACTGGCAAACCGATTGCAACAGCACATAAAAAGCTTATCCATCATGATCAAGTAGGCTTCATCCCAGGGATGCAAGGCTGGTTCAACATACGCAAGTCTATAAATGTAATCCACCACATAAACAGAACCAAAGACAAAAACCACAATTATCTCAATAGATGCAGAAAAGGCCTTTGACAAAATTCAGTGGCCCTTTATGATAAAAACTCTCAATAAACTAGGTATTTACGGAGTGTATCTCAAAATAGGAAAAGCTATTTATGACAAACCAACAGCCAATATCATACTGAATGGGCAGAAACTGAAAGCATTCCCTTTGAAATCCAGCACTACACAAGGATGCCCTCTTTCACCACTCCTATTCAATACAGTATTGGAAGTTCTAGCCAGAGCAATCAGGCAAGAAAAAGAAATAAAGGGTATTCAATTAGGAAAGGAGGAAGTCAAATTGTCTCTATTTGCAGATGACACAATTGTATATCTAGAAGACCCCACTGTCTCAGCCCAAAATAATCCTGAAACTGGTAAGCAACTTCAGCAAAGTCTCAGGATACAAAATCAATGCGCGAAAATCACAAGCATTCTTATACACCAATAGCAGACTTAAAGAGAACCAAGTCAAGAACGAACTGCCATTCACAATTGCTACAAAGAGAATAAAATACCTAGGAATACAACTATCAAGGAACGTAAAGAACCGCTTCAAGAAGAACTACAAACCATTGCTCGACGAAGTAAGAGAAGACACAAACAGATGGAGAAACATTCCATGTTTATGGTTAGGAAGAATCAATATCATGAAAATGGCCACAGTGCCCAAAGTAATTTACAGATTCAATGCTATCCCCATCAAGCTACCAGCGACCTTCTTCACAGAACTAGAAAAAACTACCTTAAACTTCATATAGAACCAAAAGAGAGTTTGCATAGCCAAGTCAATTCTAAGCAAAAAGAACAAAGCTGAAGGCATCACATTGCCTGACTTCAAACTATACTACAAGGCTACAGTAATCAAAACAGCATGGTACTGGTACCAAAACAGAGATATAGACCAATGGAACAGAACAGAGGCCTCAGAGGCAATGTCACTCATCTACAACCATGTGATCTTTGACAAACCTCACAAAAACAAGCAATGGGGAAAGAATTCCCTGTTTAATAAATGGTATTGGGAAAACTGGCTAACCACATGCAGAAAGCAGAAACCGGACCCCTTTCTGACACCTTACACTAAAATTAACTCCAGATGGATTAAAGACTTAAAGTTAACACCTAACACCATAAAAACTCTAGAAGAAAATCTAGGCAAAACCATTCAGGACACAAGCATAGGCAAGGACTTCATGACTAAAACACCGAAACCATTGGCAACAAAAGCCAAAATAGACAAATGGGACCTAATCAAACTCCACAGCTTCTGCACACAAAAGAAACAGTCATTAGAGTGAATCAGCAACCAACAGAATGGGAAAACATTTTTGCAGTCTACCCATCTGACAAAGGGCTGATATCCAGAATCTACAAAGAACTAAAACAGATTTACAAGAAAAAAAACAAACAAGCCTATTTAAAAATGGGCAAATGCAAATCAAAACTACACTGAGATACCAACTCACGCCAGTTAGAATGACAATCACTAAAAAATCTGGAGACAACAGATGCTGGAGAGGATGTGGAGAAACAGGAACACTTTTACACTGTTGGTGGGAATGTAAATTAGTTCAACCATTGTGGAAGACAGTGTGGTGATTCCTCAAGGACCTAGAAATAGAAATCCCATTTGACCCAGCAATCCCATTACTGGGTATATATCCAAAGGATTATAAATCATTCTATTATAAGGACGCATGCACATATATGTTCACTACAGCACTGTTTACAATAGCAAAGACTTGGAAACAACTCAAATGCCCATCAATGATAGAATGGACAGGGAAAATGTGGCACAAATATGCCACGGAATACTATGCAGCCATAAAAAAACAATGAGTTCGTGTCCTTTGTAGGGACATGGATGAACATGGAAACCATCATTCTCAGCAAACTGACACAAGAACAGAAAATCAAACACTGCATGTTTTCACTCATGGACAGGTGTTGTACAATAAGAACACACAGAAACAGGGAGGGGAGCATCACACAGAACTAGGGGAGGGACAGCAGGGGGTGGGGAGTTGGGGAGGGATAACATGGGGAGAAATGCTAGATATAGGTGATGGGGATGGAGGCAGCAAACCACATTGCCATGTATATACCTATGCGACAATGTTGCATGTTCTTCACATGTACCCAAAAACTTAAAATGCAGTAAAATATATATTTTAAAAATAAATAAATAATAATAAAGTACTATAGTAACTGAGGTATTTATCTCTCATTGAGGGATTTACTATTTTAGTTAAATTAATACTTTTATTAGAACTATATATTTCTTTTTGTTCAAAGTTGCATCAGTTTTCCTGGGTTGCTTCCAATCTCATTTTCCCCCTTAGTCCTATTTTCATCAATACATGATATTACAGAGTAGGAAGTATTATTATCTGTGTTGAAAATATTTATCACCATATCACAGATGTACTTGTACTAAGTGCGTGATTTACAATGCTTAGACTTCTTCTGAGTTTCCAAAAGTTGATTACATTTGAAGCTCACCTATGTACATATATGCTTCCTTTCTTATCACCTTTGCCAATTTTGCAGTAATTCTAAAGTATTGCTAATTTCATGGTAAACATAAAATAGTTGAAAACAAAAGTCAGTCTCTACTGATGCTCATTAAGTACACTAAAAACAAGATTAGGTTAGTGGCTTCTATTATTGACTATAATTACACATCTTCTAATGTCTAATGTTGATTGTGCCAAGTACAGAACATATAATAATTTAAGCTACATATTCCTTATAATAGACATCTTGACTTTCATATACATAATGTTAATCAATTTGATTCCTATCTTGCATGGCATTAAAATTATTTTCGTGTTATTTATTAAAATCTGCTGAAGTGTTTAGCTAATATACTACTATTTACATATGTTCATGTAAATTTTAGGTGTCAATGACATGGAGGAAATTGATCAAATCTCCCCTAAAAGCCAGAAATCTACACAGATGTCCTGGGTAACCTAGACCAGATTGTTCATTTCATTTCACCAAGGGAATAAGTCAGTTAACTGATTTGTAATGTGCTGCTAAATTTGTGATTCAGGCTTCTGGCACTTTGGTACTCAAAAGGAGAGTGGCAGAAAGTGATTTTTGAATCCTGCCTATCACTAAAGGAACAGCTGTTGTTTATTTTTTTTTCTGGTAGGACCTGGAAAAGAGCAATTATCTACTTGGGTCAGTCAGAAGGATATTAATATGTGGCACATTGGCACATATACAAATATCTATTAAAATCACAATTCATTAATGATTGCTGTTGTTTGTTAACTTGAAGTGAAAAAGGCTAGATTTGATTTTCAAGAGTCAGTATCTTTCATAATAAAGATATTAAGTAACCTTTAGTGAGGACTTCCTCTGTGCCAGGAACTGGCTAAAACCATTACCTTTCTTACCTCATTTTAGTTTTCCCTCAATAACTCATTATTATTCCATTTTAAAGATGACAAAACAACAACAACAAAACCCAATAAGACTTAGAAAGAGAAGTATAGAAGTCTGGTCACAGCTACAGGTAGGTCCTGGAGTCACAGAGCCTCTCCGGAAGCCCGTCCCAGGGATCAATCTCTTCCACACCATGCTTCATGACGTCATGTAGCTGGGAGGCACAGTATAATCTGCATGTTGGCCTTGCATCTGTCCTCAAGTATTTAGTGTTAAACATATTCTTCTCTCTGTCATCTTATAGATTATAATATCGACCAGCTGGCAGCTGATAAGGTTTCTCTTTACTGCCTAAGTGCTTGACTAGAACTGTAAACTGAAAACCTGATTGAACATTCCTAATCCAAACACCTGAAATCTAAAATGCTCTAAAATCCACAACTTTTTGAGCACCAACATGCCACAAGTGAAAAATGCCACACCTGACCTCATGTGGTAACTCTACAAAAGTATGAAAAACATTATCTAAAATTAGCTTCAGGCTATGGGAATAAGTTACAAAGGAGACATAAATAAATGTCATACTTAAACTTGGGTCCCATTCCTAAAACATCTCAGTATGTATATGCAAATATTCCAAACTCTGGATCAATTTAACATCCGAAATACTTCTGTTCTCAAGCATTTCTTATAAAGGATTCTCACCATGTACTTCAGGTCTGTGTGTGCTGCTGGTATAGGGGATAGGAATCCAGTGAATATACACAGCTCCTGCCAACTTCTTTTGTTTCAAGGTCTTAGTCTTTCAAGGTTCATTGTAAATGCAGAAAAAGGGGAAAATGTTTTACTTCTGAAACTCTCTGAATAATTCATAAATTTGGTTTAGTTTTAATTTCCTTTTGTTTAAGGTTTGACATGCAGATCTTTGTATTCTTAATTTTAATCAGACTATGATGATTAATGTATAATAATAACAATATACTTCAGATTTTTTAAAGGGTTGAAATAAAGTTCTTCAGGGCTGTGCTTTTTAATTTATTGGATTATGATTAATGTAGAATAACATAGAAGTATATATACCATTTTCTAGTATTCTGGTAATAACAGTATGAATGTAAAAACATACAAGACATATGCTAAATAATTTTTTGTTTTACTCAATGAACCTGTGTGAAGTTTATCTTTAAAGAGTAACACTCATGTCAGAATTCTACCACTTAGGTAGCTACTATTCTCAATTTTCAGTGTTCATGAAATACTATAAACTGGTAACATTTTGCCCTATTCCACTGTTTTTTTAGAACGCTTATCGGAATATTCCATTTCACTGCTCTCTTTAACTCATTTGTTTACTGCATTACATAGCACTTGTCTAAGTAGAAAAACTAAAATTGTAGATTTTAAATTTTATTCCAATAAAAATACAGCATACAGCTATGTATTTGTTTTTGATTTACATTAATACACACTCATATTTAAATATATAGTATAGATAACATGGATTTTCCATTCTCTCTATTTGAATGTCAGATTCTCAAAGGGTTGAGAGTGGTTTAATTACTCTGCATGACTCAATGACATGAGAGGCTAAATCTGTAAGATAGAAACAAGGATTAGAGTCAAAGTGCAGAGGTCAAGGGCTAAAGAAGCAAAAAAAATCCTTTCCCTCTGTCCAGTGGCACCAAAATAAGAAATTGGGACTGCATATACTGTTGAATGCTAACAACTATTGTTATCGTTGTTTCTTTTGTTCAACATACATATGGCTTTTTCACTTTACCCAAGAAGCCTTGAACACCACATTTTTGAAAGATCTTTGGATTGATAGCCTTAGGAGGATTTTCTAGTAGAAAAACTGAGCATCCATGAAAACGGTTGTAAAGAGAGTCCCGAGCCTGCACTTTACCTGAGAGTTACCAGAACTGCCTTGAACATATGGATGAATTAAGCTACAGAACACATTACCTGTGTTGATTCTTAGAGGTTAAAGATCACAGAGTAGGCACTTCGGCAGTGCCCAATAGCGTTAGCTTTTTGTGGGGCATATTTGTGTGGGCTTCATCAATGAAGAATGTCTCTAACACCATTAAATAGGAATCTCCCAAAGTTCCCTAACAAAGATAAATTGAATTTAGTATAAATTAAGTCTATGCGCTAGATTATCAATTTAAAAATTTTCCAAAGGTATTTTGAATGAGCAATTGTTACACCGAAGTGAAATAATGAACTTAACAAAAAGTCATGCTATAATACTTTTCCTGAGGCTCATTTTACTGATTATGCTGAATCCAACTCCATGCTCATCAAGATCACATTACTGTATTTTTCTGAAAAAGCATCTAATAGGATTTAAATTACAGATAGTACTGACATGTATCTCTACCATACTGCTAAGCATTTCTAAAGCATTTTTACAATTTAAAGATAGTTATCTCATGATGTTACTTTAGATGACTTTTGTTTAGCATTTCATGTATCTGATACCAAACCAATTTTTAGAACCACAAAGAGTTGGTTAATTTTAAACCAAGTTGAATTTATTGATGCACATTTTATAAACACACTGTATTTTGCTAATAATTATAAAATTTGCCCTTAATTTGCTATATTGTAACTTTCCCATATCCTTCTACAAAACCTCAAAGAAAATGCATGAATATATAGTATTTTATTCTCTTTAAATACTTGAATAAAATCAAGTTAATTAAAACGTAAAACTGCTATAGAATAAGTAAGTATGTATTCACTTTTTTAATAAAAAAATTTTAAAGTTATCATTCGTCTTTAATTCTTTTAAAATAGAAGTGAGAGAAATTATTTGCCTAACTTCTCAAATAATATTTCCCTTTGGAAAACAGTAAGGAAAGCTGTATTTTCTGCAATCACCCCCATTTAACTACAGTTTAATAACTGCTGCAGCATGAAAATAGATTTTAATTTGGCCAAAGTGAAATTCACCCAAAAATTAACAAATTTATATAAAAGAATAATTATGAATAACTTGGGAGAAAAGAATTCAAATTGCAATGTTCTTTTGTAAATCATAGTTAACTGTACTTGGAAATCCATTAGCTTCATTTGGATACATAGTTAGATAACTAATTATGTTGAAAATGCAATAGCATTCTTAAACATATGTCCACTTATGTAAACCCTGCAAGGTGGCCTTTCTTTCCTGGCAATCAGAGATCATTTGTTTAATTTAAATCATCTTTATATTTCATGTCATCTTTAAAATGTGAAGATAATAATAAGTGGAACTACTTGTCCATGTCAGAATAATCCCTTACTTTACTTTCAAAAGCACATGATTTCACTCTTTGCAAGACAATTACATTATGAATCATTTACATCACTTGAAGTTTGTTGAGTACAAGATTTTTTTTCTCATTTCCTGATGATGAAGCTAGTCTTTTTAGCCATCCTAATTCCTACAAATAATATATCTCTCCCAGAAAAGCTTCTATTCTTCTTGTGATCTAGTTCCTTCTAGTTTTAGCTACAGAATCATATTTATGCGTTCAGCATATAAGTTACACTTTATACTCTAAATTCCCCTAGTAAATGTACATATCTTACATCTCATCTGAAAGACCAAAGGAACTAGACCTCTATCTCTCACCATATACAAAGATAAAATAAAAATGGATTAAAGACTTAAATCTAAAACCTCGAACTGTAAAATGACTAAAAGAAAAGCTTTGGGGAAACTCTTCAAGAAATTGGACAAGGCAAAGATTTCTTGAATAACACCTTATAAGCACATGCAACCAACATAAACGTGGATAAATGGGACCATATCTATATAATAAGCTTCTGCACAACTAAGTAAACAAAGTAAAGAGACAAACTCATAGGATGCAAGAAAATATTTACAAACTATGTATCTCATGAGGCATTAACAACCAGAATACATAAGAAGCTCAAACAACTCCATATGAAAAAATGGGGGAAAAATGTAATAATCCAATTTAAAAATGGACTAAAATTTTGAATTGACATTTCTCAAAAGAAGACATACAAATGTCAAACAACTATATGAAAAAATATCCAACATCACTGATCACTGGATAAATGCAAATTAAAACTGCAATGACATGTCATCTCACCCCAGTTAAAATGGCTTTTATCCTAAAGACATTAGCAAATGCTGGCAAGGATGTGGAGAAAAGGGCAGCCTTATACACTGTTGGTGGGAATGTAAATTAGTACTATCACTGTGGAGAATGGTTTTGGTGTTCCTCACAAAACTCAAAACAGAACTTCTGTATGAACCAGCAATTCCACTGTTAAGTATGTATGCCAAAGAAAGGATATCAGTATATTGAAGAAACACCTGTACTCTCATGTTTATTGCAGTAAAATGGATAATGACAGAACTTGTCTTGTTCCTGGTGGAATTTAACCTCTGCAGTTGGTGGCACTCCGATATGACAGCTAAAACCCAGAAATTGAAACAGACCCTGGAGCCTTGTGATACTGAATATCCAGCATTTGTCTCTGAGCGCACCATCAAGGAGACCACAGGGAATATTGCTTGTGAAGACTGCTCCAAGTCCTTTGTCATCCAGCAAATCCCAAGCAGCAACCTGTTCATGGTGGTGGTGGACAGCAGCTGCCTCTGTGAATCTGTGGCCCCCATCACCATGGCGCCCATTGAAATTAGGTATAATGAATCCCTTAAGTGTGAACGTCTAAAGGCCCAGAAGATCAGAAGGCGCCCAGAATCTTGTCACGGCTTCCACCCTGAGGAGAACGCAAGGGAGTGTGGGGCTGCGCCAGGTCTCCGGGCCCTGACAGTCCTCCTCCTGCTCCCTCTGCTTTTGATGCTCTTCTCAAGGTGACACTGACTGAGATGTTCTCTAGGCATGCTAAATCATGGATAAACTGTGAACCAAAATATGGTGCAACATACGAGACATGAATATAGTCCAACCATCAGCATCTTATCATGATTTTAAACTGTGCGTGATATAAACTCTAAAAGATATGTTGACAAAAAGTTATCTTTTTACTTTGCCAGTCATGCAAATGTGAGTTTGCCACATGATAATCACCCTTCATCAGAAATGGGACCGCAAGTGGTAGGCGGTGTCCCTTCTGCTTGAAACCTATTGAAACCAATTTAAAACTGTGTACTTTTTAAATAAAGTATATTAAAATCAAAAAAAAAAATAGCCAAGATGTAGAAGAAACCTACCTGTCTATCAGCAGATGGATGGATAAAGAAAATTCTGTACTTAGACACAATGGAGAACTATTTACCCATAAAAAATAATGAGACCCTGTTATTTGCAACACCGTGGATGGAACTGGAGGTTATTATATTAAGTAAAATAAGCCAAGCACAGAAAGACAAACTTCACATTTTCTCACTGATTTGTGGGAGCTAAAAATTAAACCATTGATGTAACAGGGATAGAAGGTAGAAAGACGGTTACTAGAAGCTGGGAAAGGTAGCAGGGGGTTAAGATGAAGGGGATGAAATGGGAACAATTAATGAGTTAAGAAAAAAAGAATAAAATCTAGTATTTGATAGCACAGAGTGATTATAGTCAACAAATAATTGTACATTTTGAAATAACTAAAAGAATGTAATTGCGTTGTTTCTAACACAGAAGACAAATGCTTCAGGTGATGGATACCCCAGTTACATTGATGTAATTATTACATATTGTGTGCCTGTATCAAAATGTCTCATATACACCCCACAAATGCATGTGTGTGTGTGTGTGTGTGTGTGTGTGTGTGTGTGTGTGTATCTATATCTATATCTACTATGTACTCAGAAAAATCAGAGAGGGAGAGCAAGAGAGAGAGTGGGGGGGGAGGAATGGAGCCTGTACAACTCTTAAGAGCAGAGGGATAGAGGGGAGGGGAAAGGAGAAGGGAGAAGAAACGGGAAGGAAGGAAGGAAAAGAATGAAAAGCCTACAGTTTGTCGTTATTAGACAACCTAAGAGCTGCTGATCATCCATTGATTGTACACAATTTCATAAATCTTTCAACGTATTCTTCCATCCTGAGGACTAGGTATGCCAACCCAACCACCTGAAAAGAGCACCTGCTAAGATCATTGATATTTTTCTAACTGCCGCATCTAGTCAAACAATTCTGTCTTTTTCAGCTTGACCTCTGAATCACTGGACTATGTTGACTGTTTCCTTCTTCCGGCATCCTCTTAATTTGAGAGAAGCAAATTAACCGGTCTCATCTCTAGTTTCTTTCACTGGCTTCTTTCGTTCTCTACCCATCCGTTCGTTTTAGAGGTTTTTCTTTTAGATTTCAGGAATCTAGTCTCCTCTTTTCTCCCTCTGTGTACTCTGTAGCGGGCCATCCTATTATATTCTCCTAAGTTTTCCTTATGCAATACTTCTTTTCACAATTAAACATTCTATCTGGCTTGTCAGGTTTATATTACCACTTGGTCTGTTACACCAGCTGCTCATGATAAATGACTACTAATTATAATTTTTAGTGCTGCCGTTCAAAATGGCCACCCTTTCAACCACACTGTTTTCAAAGCTGGGAACATCAATCATTCCAGTAGGTTGATCTAACTGAGAGCATGAATTGAGTCTTACCCGTTTTTGTATCTCTAGCAGCTGGTATAATTCCCAACACAGAGGCTGCTCAATAAATATTTGTTAGATAAATAACTTTTCCTTTTCTCTTGCTTCTCACATCCAACTGGCTCTTCTGATTTCTGCAGATTATTCCTGAACACACAAACTGTGCACTCTTAAAAATCTGTATATCTACTGAGCTAATATTCCTCTTCCAGACAATACCTACTGTGTAGTCATTCCTTCTATACCTGTGTGGATTGAAAAAATTATCATTCTAATCTCAGGATCCTTCCAATTTTCTATTTTATCAGATCTTTGGGGCTCATTTCCTTTCCTACAGAGTTTGAACCACACGGTAGGTCAACCAAACTCCATTATTGCCTTCAAGTCTTTGTTTTTTCACTCATTGTACAAAACAGGCAATCCTTCATTCCAGGTGTATGGACCCAAATACAGCAGCTGAGCAGAACTGGGAAATAATAGGAATCCATATCCATGTGGTTTCTAGTCTCAGTTGGACCCTCAACAATGACCAAGGATATTTTTCTTTGCAGTTGGTCAGCTGTTCATTTTCCTCTGAAACTGCATAGTAGTCTGCTACTTTTTTTCACATCCCTCCCCTGCCTTTCTTATTCTACAGATGGCCACCTGTACTCTTGCTTTCCGAAATGTGAAGCTACTGGACATGAAAGCCATCAGCTCCTCCAAACTCAATCACCCACAGATTGCTAACTGAATATATGAGCTGGAGTGCAGTGGCACCAACTCAGCTCACCACAACCTCCACCTCCCGGTTCAAGCAATTCTCCTGCTTCAGCCTCCTGAGTAGCTGAGATTACAGATGCACGCTCTTACGCCCGGCTATTTTTTGTGTGTTTTTCGTGGAGACAGGGTTTCATCATGTTGGCCAGGCTGGTCTCAAACTCCTGACCTCAAGTGATCCACCCACCTCAGCCTCCCAAAGTGCTGGGTTTACAAGTATGAGCCACCAGGCCCGGCCACTATTATATTTTTAATCCTTACCACTCCCACAAATCCTCTTGCACTTTTTCAGTCACTTGTCTCTCCTGAGTCTTTAATGTCTCTAGTTCTAATGATGCTATTCCCTTGGATCAAGTCATGCTCCACATTCTCCATCTGTCCCCTTACTAAATCTAGTCTGCTTAACCCTTAAATACAAGATCTTCCCAGATTTTCGTTTTATCTAAACTCTATTCACACTTTAATTAGGTGATCTTGTCTCCCACCTATAATTCTCAAATCTTTATCTCCAGCTCTGACACTACCCATGAATTCCAGGTATGTATATCTGACCAACTGCTGAGCAGTTACCTGAAGTTAAAAAAAAAAAAAAAAAGAATATTTAAAATTGAAATTATTCCCACTCTTCTTTCACCCCACACAAAACATGCATTTCTTTGTTCCTTCTCTCCAGGACCACGTCCACTCTGCAGCTGACAACTGAAGCCAGACATTAGCACACCATTGTTGACAGCTATCATTTGCCCACTGCCAATATCATGAAAACACTTTGCTCATTGCCAATATTCCGAAAACCCTAAGTTCTGCTCTGTTAACTTCATAAGCCTTTCTCAAGTTTGTTTTCTCCCATTTTATTTTACTACATAATCTTAGTTTATGCCTTTATTATTTCTTCCTAGGTTCTTGCCAGGGCCTCCTAACTGTCCTCCCTGCCATTGGCATTTTTTTCTGAACACAAGGTATTTCTGGTAGGATTGCCTCTGCTTATGCAGTCCCACCTGTTACCTCCACCAAACCTCCAATACCATTTGCACTTAGTTCTAACACCTATTCATTCAAGATCAAATTTTTCTTTTTCTTTTTTTTTTTTTGAGAGTCTTGCTCTGTTGCCCAGTCTAGAGTCCAGTGGTGCAACCTCAGCTCACTACAAGCTCCACCTCCTGGTTTCAAGCAATATTCATGCCTCTGCCTCCCTAATAGCCGAGATTACAGGTGCATGTCACCACGCTTGGCTAATTTTTGTATGTTTAGTACAGATGGGGTTTCATCATGGTGGCCAGCCTGGTCTCGAACTCCTGGCCTCAGGTGATCTGTCCGCCTTGGTCTCCCAAAGTGCTGAGATTACAGGCATGAGCTGCAGCATCCAGCCCTCAAGATCAAGTTTCTATCACGTTTTTGGAATAATTCTCTGGGGCTTTATCTCCATCTCTCCACGTCTTTTTGCTGCCTCTGTACTACTGATACGTGCTACTATCTCTGCTCTGGATGCAGTCAGTAGTATATTATTATTACTACCTTGTGCCTTTGTCACTCTCATTATACTCTCAACTATTTGCAACCGCAGACTTGTTTTATTTATCTTTAAGATGTTTCATAAACTGTCAGGAGTGCAATAATTGTATTCTGTAACACAAGTATATTTTCAATTTTTTCGATGAAACATTTTCAACAACAAAATTAGTAAATCTTCACAGGAACACAGTTGCTGATTTCAAAACTTTGTTCTTTCTTTATTTTATGCTAAACCACCAATTATAGAACGTCCTAATCCAAAATATTCACTTGAGAATATGGTTTGGATATCTGTTACCTCCAAGTCGCATGCTGAAATATGATTCCCCATGTTGAACATGGTGCCTGGCGGGAGGTGTTTGGATCATGCAGGCAGAGCCCTCATGGAAATCTTGGGGCCGTCTTCTCAGTAATGAGTGTTTCCTCACTCTGTGAGTTCATGAGACAGCTGATTGTTAGAAAGAGCCTGGGACATCCTCCCCTCTCCCTTGCTTGCTCTCACACCATGTGACACGCCTGCTCCCCCTTCACCTTCCACCACCACGACTGTAAGCTTCCTGAGGCCTCAGCACAAGCAGATGCTGGAGCCATGCTTTTGTCCAGTCTGCAGCGTCGTGAGCCACAGTTAAGCTCTTTTCTTTATAAATGTCCCAGCCTCTTGTATTCCTTTATTGCAATGCAAAACAGACTAACGGAGTTGCACATCTATTTTTTACTTTATTTCTAACTAGGATCAGGACATCTATTTATTCAAGTGGCTACTGGGTATAGAGCTATCTGAAACAAATGTGAGAAAAAAAATATTATGATGTGGTCAGACTGTTCCTTCTACTTTAGGAGGACTGAAATTCTCAGGATCTTGTGGACCTGATATTCTTATGGATGAACCCCTACGCACTTGGGCTTTTGAGCTTTCTGGGAATAGCTCAGAACAGTCTTCACAGAACATTTTAAGTGTCCTGAAACCACCACAATTGAACCAGGAGTGAATATTCACTTTAAAAGACTTCTGATGGATTGCAACATTACTTTTCTTAGTGCCATTTTTATCTACTATTTTTGAAGAATCCTCTATCCTGGTACTACTGATGAGTGAAACATTTGACATATAAATTTTAAAATGATGCCTAAAAATAATTGACTCGTATTTTCTTTTACATCCTAGTAATCTTCTGAACATTATGGGTCCCGGGATGGCTGCACACCTCACTCTATGGTATAGCCTTCTTTGGTACTATTTACTGTAAAGTTTTAAATAAGTGTCTTGTGTAGTGAGTCTACATTATATTTTTTTATCCACTCAAATTCCCATTTTCTAATCCTAGGATGTCTATTTGTATATGTTATGTAAGAAAGAGTGAGATAACCTAATGAGGAGAGTTGAATATTACCTTATAAAGCTGGGTTATCTAGAAGAATAATCCTTGATTTTTCAGTAGATAGCTGGGGTTTTGCATATAACAAGCCTACACAAATATATTCATTTTGATTCCATCATAGCCTTCAGCAATTATTTCAGAGTGGTATTTTAAATTTTCTTTATTTGTCTTGAGGCAATTTCACTTCACTTTATATACTCCTACCAGCCAAATGTTGTGTTTATTTTGTGAGTCAAACACTATTGGGTTTCTTGCCTCTTAAATAATGCATATTAAATTCAAGTACTTTTCATAGCCAAGTGTATGGTCCTGACTGCCTCTAGGCCACTTGCCTTAAATCTGTGATGCCTCTGGCTTTGTTCTGTTTGCGTAGGATTGCTTTGATTATTTGGACCCTTCTTTGGTCCCATATGAATTTTAGAGTAGTTTTTTTTTTTTCAAATTCCATGAAAAATGACATTGATCATTTGATAGGAATAGTGTTGACCCTGTAAACTTTTCTAGGGAAGTATGGCCATTTTAGTGATAGTGATTTTTCCAATCCATGAGCATGGAATGCTTTTGCATTCATTTCTCCACTGATTTCTTTCAGCAGTGTTTCATGTGTCCCCTAATAGAGATCTTCCCCTCCTTAGTTAGCTGTATTCAGAGGTATTTTACTCTTTAGTGGCTATTGTAACTAGCATTACACTCTTGATTTGCCTCTCAGGTTGAATGTTATTAGTGTATAGAAATGTTACTGATTTTTGTACATTGATTTTCTATCCTGAAATTTAACTGAAGTTGTTTATTAGTTCTAGGAGGCTTTCAGATTATTTAGAGTTCTCTTAGGATAGAATCATGTCATAAGCAAAGAGAGATACTCTCAAAAACAACTACAAGAAAAACAAAAATTGAGGCTGTAGCTCAGGCCTGTAGTCCCAGCACTTTGCGAGAACAGCACACTAGATCACTTGAGGCCAGAAGTTTGAGGTGAGCCTGGCCAAGATGGTGAAATCCCGTCTCTACTAAAAGTACAAAAAGTAGTCAGGTGTGGTGGCACACACCTATCCCAGCTACTCAGGAGGCTGAGGCATCAGAATCACTTGAACCCAGGATGCTGGCAGAGAGATAAGGAGGTTGCAGTGAGCCAAGATCGTGCCACTGCCCTCCAGCCCACATCATAAGACTCCGTCTCAAAAGAAAAAAACATTGATAAATGAGACCTAATTAAAGAGTTTTAGACACAGCAAGAGAAAACTATCAGAGGCGTAAAAAGACAACCTACAGAGTTAGAGAAAATTTTCCCAGACTCTGCATCTAACCAAGGTCTAATATGCAGAATCTATAAGGAGCTTAAACAAATCAACTAACAAAAGGTCAAGGATAGACACTTCTCAAAAGAAGATATATAAATGGCCAACAAACATAGAAAAATGCTCATCATCAAAGAAATGCAAATCAAAACCACAGTAAGAGACCATTTTACACCAGTCAGAATGGCTTTCATAAAAACGTCAAAAAATACCAGATGTTGGCAAGGCTGTGGACAAAAGGGGACATTTATGTATACTGGGAATATAAATTAGTACAGCCACTGTAGAGAGCAGTTTGAAGATTGCTCAAATAAGTAAGAGTAGAACTACCGTTCTACCTGGAAATCCCATTCCTAGGTGTATACCCAAAAAGAAATACATTGTTCTACCAAAAGGGATGTGCACCTGTATGTTCACTGCAGCACTGTTTACAATAGCAAAGACATGGAATCAACACAGATGCCCATTTATGGTGACTAGATAAAGAAAACGTGATACATACACACAGTGGAATACTATGCAGCCATACAAAAAAGAGTATCTTGCCTTTGCAGCAATATGCAGCTGGGGGACATTACTCTAAAAGAATTAATACAAGAACAGAAAACCAAATATCACACATTCTCACTTATAAGTGGGAACTAAACATCAAGTCCTTATAGACATAAAGATGAGAAACACAGACCCTGGAGACTACTAGAATGGAGAGAGAGGGAGGGGTAAAGTGTTGAAAAACTACCTATTGAGTACTACGCTCAGTACCTGGGGGATGGATTAATTCATATTCCAAACCTCAGCATCACGCAATATACTCATGTAACATACCTGCATACGAACCCCCTGAATATAAAATAAAAGTTGAAAAGAAAGCATCTACTTGTCCCCCATCATTCCCTTTTGTTTTCATCACTGGCTTCAATGGATTAACAATAGTTCCTTGCTCTACAGAGCTCCCTATTCAGTCAATTCCTGGAGGCTTACATGCCAAATCTTCAAGGAATAAATCTCTTTTAAGAGTCATTTCATTTAAGCCAGACTTCTGCCAGCTCCATTCCCTTCTAGAAGGAAAATCACTTCTCCTTCTACCATAAGAACTTCCTGAAGTTCGTAATTGAATCCCAAGAGGTCTGACTACCTAACTTGTAGCTGACTATTACAGTGGGCTCTGTGTTCTGTCTTCTTTCTCACTTTCTTCTGATCATATCTTGTAATTTTTATGTCAACTAAATTAAATACATTATACACACTCCCACTATCTTTGGTTTTCCAGACTCAAACACAGTTTTAATGTTTTTTTTTCTATTCCCATTTTTAAAATCATATGTTTATTTTCTTCATCCATTGATGAAGTACTACCTTCATCCAATACCCTTCTATTGTGCTCCCTGGTACCCAATTTTTTTAGAATCCACTTCCGAAATTCCCTCAATATGTCAACTTACAGACATTCTTTATGCCACGATCATTGTACCAGTGACAGTTATCAACAATTCTGATTATGTCTAATGACCTTGTAAATGGTCTCACTCACTCAAGTGCTATACCTCAGAAAGCAGTTTCTGTCCATGCTTAAACTGACCATCTTTCAAGGCATGTCTAAATATTACTCTTTTTAGTTTAAATATTATTTTACTCTATCACCTTATAAAGGTCTTCATTAACTGGATAAATGCTGGTGTTTTCTCCAGGAGCAGCTTACATGTGATTTTCTTTGAGAACACTTACCCAACTTTGTAGATTGGGTTGGTTGCTCCATTTGCGTGTTCATATGTACATAATGGTTTCTTATACAGCAGATATTTTAATGTATGAAAAGTAGACTTTGCTCATAATTTTATTCCCAGGACTAAACACATGAGGTAGGCATAATTCTAAGGGTGATTCCGAATGGCCCCAACCTGTATAATCTCCAGTCCTTGAGGGTGGTGGAAGATACGAACATGTTGCAAAATCACGTCTGTGATTGTTACATTATATGGTATATATGCAATTAAGATCAATTATCAGTTCATATCAGGTTAATCAAAAGGGAGATTATCCATGTGGGCCCACTCTAATCACATGAGCCCTTTAAAAACAATTTTCTCTAGCTTGTTGTAGAAGAGCGAGCCAGAGAGATTTAAAGCAGGCGAAGGATTCATTCCATTTCTGCTAGCAACCTGAAGGAACTTGGAAGTTAATTCTTTCTCATAACCAACCAATCAGAGTTCAGCATCGTGGATACCTTGGTTGATTTCAGCCTTGTGAGATGTATGCTAGGACCCAACTTAGTCCAGTTAAAGACACAACCTAAAAAACTATGAGATAATAAATGGGTGGTGCTGTATGCCTCTAAGTTTGTGGTTATTATTACGGAAGTAATAGAAAAATAATATAGCACATCTCCTAAAATAAGTTTGAGTTCAATTGTGTGAAATAATTAAATTTAATGCAATTTTAAGAATTAAAAAAAAAACCTCTAAAGTTTTCTATTTTTTGATGTACAACTACATATTTTTTCTTCTTAAGGTATAATACATATATTATTTACAAGTTAATAATGGATTCATTTTTTAAATTGATTCAGTTGATGCTGCCTGGGTAACTGAAGCAGTATCTCTAGGCCTGAAGCTTCCCAATTTAAACTACATTTAACAAGTCTATTATAAGAGAATACATAATGCATAAATTAAAAAATTAAAGACTCCAATATCTTCAGTATTATTAGTAAGACAGTGAAAGATCCGTCACTCAATGATTGTCACTGGAATTAAAAGGGCTGATTCTATTGATGTATTTGTCTTCCATACACCCTGAGTGACTGTCTTAGTGTTCTTGTTTTGACTTGCCATTTTTCCCAGAGGCAACTCTTAAATCCCTGTCAGAGCAATGTAGGATGTCTGCTTATTCAAAGCAAGCATTCAAACCACCTGCTGTTCTGGGATTGTGGATTGATTGCTGGCATTTATTTCTCTTTCAGTCTCAGTCTATTTACAAAACATTTCCTGAGATAAGAAGATATCCTTTTTTCATACTGTGTCATATTTTCCCTTTAAATAATTAAGATTATATAACATTTTAAGAGAAAACCTAGGTAAATCCTTGAAATATTCATTGTGTTGATTCATTTACATTTTTACTGAAACATTTAAATGTGTCAAGCACAGCACTGGGCACTAGGAATAAAAGAATAAATTAATCACAATGATTATCACCTATTGAATAATCTCATACATGACTGATTTTAGCACAAAATAAAAGGGGCAGATACTGTATTAACCTACTAATATAAATTAAATACTAATAGGTAAAAAATTTTGTCTGAAGAGTGGTTTGAATACAACATTTCAAAAAGAATGTGGGTATAACTATTTTAATTGGAGGTTTACGGGAGAAGAAATTATAAATTAAGGCATAGAATTACAATTTATATTGTGGAAGGATGAGTGATGTAATGTGTCATGTAGACTGGGAAACAGAAAGCAATAGATGGAATTAGAAAAATAGTCCCAAGAGCTGTGAAGAGCTGAGATTTTGCATATCGTAAGCAAATGAGTAAACTTATCAGTTTCATGGATGCCAGTCAAAGATACAAGACTGCTACTAAGTCAGATAGAATGATAGAAGGACCCTTTTCTTCTCAGAAATATACTATGAATGACAAAGTCCTGTTACATCTGCAACACTATCATATTCAATTACACACAGAAAACTTACATCATATACTAGATTGTGTAAAATCTAAGAGACTTTCCAAACAGCCCCAGGAGTTTTAGCCACACTGAGAAGCAATAGTTCAGTTAATAACATCAACAAAGTAAGTCTTTACACACAAAACTAAAATCTGGGTCATTTTTCCATCAACATTAATGAGTAATATTGTTATTACACTCTTATTTGACTGGATGGTAACTCATGGCCTGAATGAATAATTTTAATATCAAAATCATGTTCAGCAAAATATTAATTTAATCAATAGGCTGCTACTACCTTTATAAAAGATTGATTAAAAATGTTAAGTCTTAGATAGAGTCATTAATAGTTCCTACATGTGCTTTTGGCAAATGAAGTGCTATATTTTAGATACATGTGAATCCGAAGTTATTTCAAGTTGAATCAAATGTCTTAAAATTCCCTGAATGTATTCTACCAAATTCAGACTATTTTTAAATTTCATACTCATAATTTTAAATCAAATATGCACCATCTCGGAATTGCCTGTGTCCGTGAGCACAAATGTTCGCATATATAGTCATAAATACGGTTGGTTGACCAAAATAATGATGTTTCAGTCTTTGTTCTTTTTCATTACTTTGTAATAATCAATGCCCAATGTTAACCTTTACTTTGTGTGTGTGTGTATATATATATCCATACATATATATATATATATATATATATATATATATATATATATCCCTCCCCATAGCTGGCCCATGACTCATTTCTCTTTTCAGTCATTTCAAACTTTGTCTATGTACAGCCTTTGCTCACATCATACTTCCCACAGGATGTCAGTACCTTTTACAATTCTCCAATGAGTGTGTTTTGTTCTTCCTGTCCAAAATGGAATCATCTTTTATCTCTAACAAAGGTTTCTGTTTCTTTCTGTTATTTTCCATGTTTTTAGGCTTTTCAGACCTTTTGAAAAACTTTCCATAGAAGTTATATCATTTGAATCCCTCTTCTCCCAGATTGTCAAAATACATTTATCTTTATCTTTAAAACATTTATCCCCTTTTGGTCTTGATTCATTTTCTATATTTGCAGTCAAAGTAAGTCACAATAAAAATACGGGGATACTATAATATATATCATTTAATTTTCTCATATTTCATTTGGACTGCCAGGCACAGTGGCTCACACCTGTAATCCCAGTACTTTGGGACATCAAGTTGGGCACATTACCTGAGGTCAGGAGGTCAAGACCAGCCTAGTCAGCATGGCGAAAACCTGTCTCTACTAAAAATACAAAAATTAGCTGGGTGTGGTGGCACACACCTGTAGTTCCAGCTACTCAGGAGGATGAGACAGGAGAATCACTTGAACCAGGGAGGCAGAGGTTTTAGTAAGCCGAGATCACACCATCACACCACTGCCCTCCAGCCTGGGTGATGGAGTGAGACTGTGTGTGTGTGTGTGTGTGTGTGTGTGTGTGTGTCTGTGTGTCTGTGTGTGTCTGTGTGTCTTTGGACAAATTAAATTAGTTTAATGGTTATATTGATAGCAAAACACATTGTATCTGTTATATAGAGAATATGGTCTCCTTGAAGGATAATACAATAGGTCCCTCTGTGGAAACCCAGCTCTACTCCTGTCTTGGATTAACCAAATGTGGCCTTTAGTAAGGTATTTAATACCTCTGGGCAATAGTTTTATCATTTCTAAATAAGGGGCTTGATATTAGAGATTTCTCTTAATTTTAAATTTTTATCACACTGCAAAGGTATATTACGTTCAAGATATTTCTTTAACCTGTAGAGTATCAGATTTAAAACACAATGAGATTATTTAAAGCACCATTATTTCCTGATGTCACCATATGTAATAAACTTGTAGAATCATTAAAGAAAAGGTCATCTTGAATATAAGCCATTTTTTCAATATTTTTTCCATTTTTTCAATATTTTTTCCGTTATGGATGTATTTTTCTCTTTACTACGTAGGCATATTTTTTTCTCATCTAGTACATAGAACAATAATTGACAGATAACCTCTTTCTAAAGAAAAAAACTTTCCATTGCAATAGGACTTGAAAATTTACTATATTATTACTTCCTTTGCTTTACTGCTTCTCGATTCAAGTCATTGAAATAGGTATTTCTTAGTGGTTGTTATGGTAGTCTAAATTGTTTTATCTACCAGCACTAACTTTAGGCTTACACATTAGAAAGGTGTTGCCCACTCTGAATAACCCTACTATAGTTATTACGTGTTAAAAGTAGAACATTCACTAGTACAGCAGTAAATTCATATGGAACCAAAAAAGAGCCCACATAGCCAAGACAATCCTAAGCGGGAAAAAAATAGCTGGAGGCATCACACTACCTGACTTCAAACTGTACTATAAGCATACAGCAATCAAGACAGCATGGTGCTGGTAGCAAAACAGAGATACAGACCAATGGAACAGAACAGATGCCTCAGAAGCAACACCACACAATCTACAACAATACAATGTTTGACAAACCTGACAAAAACAAGTAATGGGGAAAGGATTCCCTAGTTACAGGTATTGATCGACTTACAACCTATGCAACTTACGACCATTCGACTTTATAACCACAATCGCTAGCCACGACTGCTTCGAGTCTGGCAGTGCAAACGTTGCCCAGCTGGGTATAGGACAGTGTGGACCAGCTTCCGGCAGCACTACCATCTCCGCGTGCACCATTTTAACTCTTATCCCAGACTCGGTACAGCAATTTGTGTTTTGTGTCTTGGATATTTTTCATCAAACCCCTCCCAAGATGTCTACCAAGAGGCAATTGTCTTTGTCTATGCCTAAGCCTGCCAAGAAGGAAGGAAAGGCCATCGATCTCGACATGAAAATGAAGGTAATTAAGCAGTATGAAGGAGGAAAGAAAGTGAATGTAATCGCACATGATACGAAGTTATCACATTTGACTGTGTCGACGATTTTGAAAGATAAAGAAAGAAGTCGTGAAGCTGTGAAAGGTTCTGCACCCATGTGATCAACAGTTATAACAAAGCAACGAAGCGGGCCCATCCACGAAATGGAGAAATTGCTGCCTCAGATGACGACATCAACAATCCGCAGCCAAGCACCAGCGGCCAATAAAATGTTTTGTACATGTTTATATATTTTGATATGTTTTGCAATTGGGAAAATGTTTCCTATGGCATTTTTTACACCTGTATTTTGTATTTTTGTATGCACCTGTGTTTTGTAATTTTGTATGTTTTGCAGATATTAAACCAGTAGTTCTGGTAATGCAGTGTTTTACTTAAACCCGACGAATGTAAAAATAAGAAACAAAATGGTGTAGAAATGATACAAGTGACATAAAATGAACAAAGAAAATTATGATATATAACAATAATGAAAGAATATTATGATAAAATATGACTTAAAGATTTTTATAACATCATTTCACAGTACTGTACTGTACCTATAGCCTACTCAACTTACAACCAAATCGCGTTACGACCAGTCTGTCGGAACCCATCGTGGTCGTAAGTCGAGCACTGGCTGTAATAAATCCTGCTGGGAAAACTGGCTAGTCATAGGCAGAAAGCTGAAACTGGATCCCTTCCTTACACCTTATACAAAAATTAACACTAGATGGGTTAAAGATTTAAACATAAGACCTAACACCATAAAAACTCTAGAAGAAAACCTACACAATACCATTCAGGACATAGGCATGGGCAAGGCCTTCATAACTAAAACCCCAAAAGCAATGGCAACAAAAGCCAAAATAGACAAATGAGATCTAATTAAAGAGTTTCTGCACAGCAAAAGAAACTATCATTAGAGTGAATAGGGAACCAACAGAATGGGAGAAAATTTTTGCAATCTACCCATTTGACAAATAGCTAATATCTAGAATCTACAAAGAACTTAAACAAATTTACAAGAAAACAAAAACAAACCACCTCATCAAAAAGTGGGCAAAGGATATGAACAGACACTTCACAAAAGGAGACATTTATGCAGCCAACAAACATTTGAAAAAACGCTCATTCATCATCACTGATCATTAGAGAAATGCAAATCAAAACTACAATAAGATACCATCTCACTCCAGTTAGAATGGCCATCATTAAAAAATCTGGAGACAACAGATGCTAGAGAGCATGTGCAGAAATAGGAACACTTTTACTCTCTTGGTGGGAGTGTAAATTAGTTCAACTATCTTAAAAGACTGTGTGGCAATTCCTCAAGGATCTAGAACTAGAAATACTGTTTCCCCAGCAATCTCATTTCTGGATATATACCCAAAAGATTATAATCGTTCTATTTTAAAGACACATGCACACACATGTTTATTGTGGCACTGTTCACAACAGCAAAGACTTGGAACCAACTCAAATGCCCATCAATGTTAGACTGGATAAAGAAAATGTGGCACATATAAACCATGGAAATACTATGCAGCCATAAAAAAGGATAAGTTCATGTCCTTTGCAGGGTCATGGATGAAGCTGGAAGCCATCATTCTCAGCAAACTAACACAGGAACAGAAAACCAAACACCGCATATTCTCACTAATAAATGGGAGTTGAACAATGAAAACACAGGGACACAGGGAGAGGAACATCACACACCAGGTCCTGTCAGGGGTAGGGGTCTAGCATTAGGGATAGCATTAGGAGAAATACCTAATATAGATGACAGAGTGATGGATGCCACAAACTACCATGTGTATAACAATGTACCAAATTTGCATGTTCTGTACATGTACCCCCAAATTTAAAGTATAATAAAAAATGAAAAGAAAAAAAAAAGGAACCCAACTCTTTTAAACATTCTACCTGACGGTTAATTGGAATCTTTTATTCAGCCAAACTCTTGATGTTTCCTCATACTAAACCTACAGTTTTCCAAGACTTCTCTAACTTTAAAAAGGTAAGCACTAGGTTACTGAGGCTAACAAATACTAGTTTAGTTTATTAGTCAGCTTGGGCTGCCATAAAAAAAAATACCATCAACTAGCTGCTTCAATAACACAGCTTTATTTTTTCACAGTTCTGAAGGCAGAAGTCTAATAGCAGGGAGCCAGCATGGTCAGGTTCCGGTGATGCTCTCTTCCTGCCTTTCAGATGTCCACCTTCTTCCTGTGTCCTCGGCATGGCAGAGTGAGCCAAGCTCTCTGGTTTCTCTTTTTACAACTGCCCCAATTCCATCATGAGAACCTGAGTCTCATAACCTCATCTGAACCAAATTACTTCCCAAAGGCCCCACCACAAAATATTATCATGTTGGGACCTTAACATACATTGAGAGGAAGACACCATTCAGTCCATTGCCCCAAGCCTGTATCCCTGATTCCTTCATTTTTGACAACTTCCTACACTCTGTCAGCACTACTTACAAATTCATCACTGACACTATTTACAAATTTACTTTCCACTACTCTTACCTCATAAGCAGTTCAAGCCACATGAATTATTTTATCTAAGACACAAATAAAGCCTTTTAAACAGTCTTGCTTCTCCCTTTTATTTGAACAATAGCCCGTTTTCAACTCATGGTCAGAGTGATCTGTTTGATCACTCTAATCAATATCATGTTAGCATGTTATTCCTACAAGCTCTCCTCATCATGGCTTCTGTTGTCTTTGCTCAATCTATTTCATCCCATCTCCATCTTCTTCGCACTGACTTTGCTTCTAAATGTTAATTACATCAATGTTTTATCCATTTTGGAGCCTCTTCTTTTGTTACATAATCTTCCTTAGGTGCCTTTCCCACAGAACCCTTTTGGTTGCCTCAACTATTTAGCCTGTTACCTCTTCACAGAGACTTCTCTGATCACCACTTTAGCTTAAAAAGCTACATCTATAATGTCTCACATTTAGTCATGCTGTCCTGTGTTATTTAGGTGAGCGCAAAAGCAATTGTGGTTTTTGCCATTCCTTTAATGTCACTAAGGAACGGCAAAAACCACAATTACTTTTGTATCAACCTAAAACTTTCTTCAGTGTAGTAACCATTACCTCATATTATCTTTTAGTGTATACATTTATGTGCTTACTGTTTGTGTTCATCTATTTGGATCAAACTTTGAGAGCAGGAATGTTGTGGTTCTTGATCATCATTTCATACCTAACACCTAGAAATGTGTCTGCACATAGGAAGTGGTTAATAAGTGTTTGATGCCTTGTGGTTTACATATGTTAGGATCATCTAAAATGCAGAATCTTGAAATATCAGTAAAGCAATTGGTTTGGAAAGAGAATAAAAGTATATTTAAACTCTACCTTTACCAGATAACAATTGCATAGTGCTTGTCAGCATCAAAGACTACTAATCTAGAAATTCTTAACTGTGTGTCTGATGCTTTGCTTCCCATGTTAGAAGTCACTATTTACCAGGAGAGCTAATTTTTGCATTTACATCATTGAAAAAACAAATGTAAAGCCATATAATTTGTCTATGGTGGTTTTTCTTTGCAAGCTTAATGTGGTTTACTGCTAGTGACTCTTTTTTACTCTGTGACTTGGGATCTCTTTCTCCCTCATAGAGCTGTATTCTCTTTCATAAAGTTTGCTACACTAATTGACTAGCCATGGTCAGCAGGCTTTTAAGAAACTTCTTTAAAACGCCACCATTTCTGCTCTTTGGATTATTCTGAATTTTGATTATCTTCCTAAGTCAGTGATTCTCTACCTGTAACATGGGCACGAATCATCTGGGCAGTTTAGCAGAGAAGGACCAAAGTGTGATGAAAATGTAGATGCTGGCTCACTCTCACCCTGGCTCAGATATGTCTTTTTCAAGTAAACACATCAGATGATTCAGATGTAAGTGAGGCTGCCTTTAATTTTCGAATAAGTTCATTGAGATTGATTCTGAAGAATTTCCTTAGCGCCTGAAGACTAGCAATGTTTAAAAATAATGTTTCCTTCAATACTGCAAGGACTACATTTATTTTTGAAAATTTGAGAAGTACCAAATAAATAAATGGCTGATAAATATCGCTTGCAACCCTATGAGCTTGGGAGACAACTATTAACTTTAGTACATATTTATATCTTAGTGTTTTTTCTCTATTTTTCTAAACAATTGTTATATGACAAGCATTCTAAACAGGATAGGTAAATGAGCAAAAAGGAAAATACCCTCTTTTCAGGGAGATATATAAAGCCCCTCTTTTTTTTTCCTCTAAATTGTTTCTTTCTATATTTTTTAACTGACTAAAAGTTTTATCTGTTTATTACATACAACATGCTGTTCTGAAATAGTTATACATTGTGAAATGGCTAAATCAATCTAAATAACTTATGTATTACCTCACTACTTATCATTTCTTGTGATGGAAATATTTAAAATCTACTCTCTTGGCAATTTTTAAGAATATCCTGCTATTAAATAGTCACGATGTTGTACAATAGATATCTTGAATTTATTCATCCTAACTGAAAGTTTGTATTCTTTGACCAACATCTCTCTCTCTTTTAAAAAATTAGTACTATGCCTTTAGTAATTCTTAGTGATTACAAAATATTGAATTGCATAGATAGACCTTAACTTTCTTACCCATCTGTCTAGTGGTCAACATGCATAATACACATCTCTTTGCCAATAAATATTCATCCAAATTCTCTACTGTTTTTACATAACTTCTGAAAAGTAAAATTTCCAGAGAGGTTGATAGAAAACAAACACCAGTTGATTTGTAAAAACGGCGCTGACCATTTTTGCTTTCAGAAGCAATGCTCTGGCACATTTCATTTCCCATTGCAGACAAGTACATATTTAAATTAAAAAATAAAATTTTGTGATTATAACATTTGGATTTTATAAAAATCAAATATGTTAGGTGGATAAATATATTTAAATTATTTTAAAATTATTTTTTAAATTAGTGATCTTAAGTGTTTATAGTTAATATTTTGTGTATTACTCCCATTTTTCTGCACCTGAAATCATAGGAAGACGTGAATGTGCTTTCTGGAATGTGAAACTTGGCGACTCTTTGCATCCACTTTTTGTTACTTTGTAGGGAACTTAATGATTCCCTTCATGACATGAATAAAATGTCACCATTATTTTCTTTAATCTTGAATGGTTTTTCATGAAAGATCTTTGTATTGAATTATTCTGCCAACCTTTTAATTTTATCCCATTAATACTGTAGATAGGAAGTGTTACCTTTTTGTGGTGAAAACAATATACTTAAATTCTCTTTGACTAGTTTTTTCAACTCTTAACTTCTATGTAAGATAAATTTGTTGTAATGCATGAAATTAACATCCAAATTATTTTGTCCCTGAAAGCCAGCCAACAGTGCCTAAATCATTTATTTACAATCCTGGTTCTTTCCTCACAGATTTATTATATAGTAAGCTCTTATATGTGGAGGCAAATTGTTTCTTCATGATTTCTTGAAGCCAAAGATTTGCCAGACTTCTCCAGCTATATATTTTTGTTTAATAGCATGATTTTACATTCAAAACATGAATCAGTACAATTGATTAGTAATGGTTGGCCCTACAGAAGCATTCTTAAATTCTACCCTGGAGGTTGGAATGAATAAAGTAGGTGTCAAGACTTGTACATGAATTTTCTTATGGAAAATAGCAAGCCTTTGGGCACATTTGGCATAAAATATAATATGAACTAGGGAGAACTTTAAGCTGTTGTTACCAACTGATCATTGGAGTGCTTTGATGTTTCTTTTTATTAGAACCCAGTTTCTCTCAGTAAGAAATTGAGTGCACAATGATCAGACACCCACTAATCTGTCTAGATACACGCAGAAAATAAGCCAGTAAGGAAACTCACTGTTAGTTTAATAGTCCTGAAAAATATGGATCAATCAGAGGCAAGCTAGCATCTGGATAATGAGGACTTGTGGGTGGATACTACAAAAGGGCCAAGGTTCTGGGAGGAAGTGACTGTAACACAGGGTATGTCCTCTTTGTTCATATGCTGCTTTCAGAGCTGATTTAATTTGAATGATTTTCTTTGTCAAAGCAAAACAACCAAATGAAGATGTGGCTCAAGTCAGCCAGGATATCATCCAAGACAGGAGAGTCATATGATGACATCGGCACAGCCACATCCATTCTGATAGAGACCACATGTCTGCCATAGGTTGGGGACCAGGAATGAAGACATAAAGAGAGGATATTTGGAATCACTTCCATGTATTTATATTTGTTGACCATGGTAGTAAGAAGACTCTTTCTCTTTCCTGTTGATTAATATAAAAATATTTTGCTGACAATAATCAATAAAACACACAAATGAGAAACAGAAAAATGATACAGGCTGTCTGAAAACTACTCAATTATTCCACATTATTATTTTGTCTTGGAAGTTGACTTAAATTTTTCCATCCATGTTTTGCTGAAACAATACAAATATATTTTACTTACTTTTTGGCAAACACTTCTTCCTTAATTTGCCATAAGTACCATTTGTTAGCAACTAAGGAGCTAGATCAAAGTGAATTCCTATTACTAATTGAGGCCTTTGGATTTATTTTACAAATACTTCTAAAAGTAGTTGAGAGAGACTTGCATTTCCGGGTTAATCAGCTTCAAAGTGTATCTCACAAGATTACTCGACTCAATGGAATCATCAGAAAAATAAATATTCTTAATGACACCAAGCAACAATTTCTTTAATGAATACTTCCTGAGCCTTTACCAGCCCTAAAAATACTAGCTTAATCCTGTTAGACATTTTTCTGCAATTACTGTCAGAGACAATAGAGTAACCTGGTATGTTTTTATTCAAACTGCTGCCAAGTATCTTGTTCACACTCTCACTGTCCCCTCAATGCAGAGCCTTTATTGGAAAGTAAGAATTTATTGGAAAATAAGAATCATATAATGAATCATGTATCATTTTCTGAGAGAGCTAGTTATCTCACGTTATTTACCAGTCAACTGCAATACAATGGAGACCCAACTTGTAAAGGAGTTAGGTTTTAAAAACAGCACAAAAGCAAAATAATAGTCAGCTTCATCCTTGAAAATCTCCTCCTTAGCTTCTAACTTAGAAATCAACCTAGTGCATTCTGATAAATCAAACACAACCAGTGTCTTCTCAAATATTCAAAATGATTGCTATTCCTTGGGCAAGCACTAGGTGAAATTGTTTTCTCAATAAATATTCAGACTTCACTTTCACACTCTTTACAGCAAAATGTTCTTAACTACAATAAGCAGCCAGGAAATGAGTGAGCCAATGTCATGGTCAGAAGAAGGGATTCATCTCTCATCACAAGCTCATTATAGAAACTGATGGCTCAATTTCCTGCATGATTTAACTAGTTCTCTCTTTTTCTCCTAGTTTCCACAGGTCTCCAATAGTTGAATTCTCTACAGTGAGATAGATTAGCCAATTGCACTTGCACGTGTTTATAACCTATGCTCTGTATGTACCCGTGTTCTCATTTTTACTACCTTTTGCCCTCTATCCTCCATTCATAATTTCCTAATTTTTAAATTTTTGATTCATATATAAAATTTTATGTAATCAAAGCATAAGAGCTATACTGAGTAAAGCCAAACACATAAACAAATACATAAAAATAAGCCAGAAGAACTCTTAAAAAAAAAGTAAAGATTCGCATTGTTCTCTTCCAGTGAACATGTTGATTATGCATTTTGTTTTAAAATAAATATAATTTTGTGTCATAAAAATTATCCTTGTCATTTTATCTCATTTCTCCTCTAAGGGTATATGAAACTTATAAACAGATGGAAAGAAAGATCAGCCTTATTTGAGAAATATTTTTCAAAATGTGGAAAGCCGATTCAAATTTCTGGGAAAACCAGTACAGCAGAGGAGGTCACTGTCACAGAAGAGGTGGACAATCTTTTCTGGAGGATCTGCAAAGAGCAGGCTCAGAGTTGGCTGTAAAAAGGGTGGGAATGAGAATCAGGACTAGACAGGGGTATTCACCATGGATTGTAATATGCAGTGACTTTCAGTCCTCTGTCCCACCTATACATGTAGGACCCAGGGCCAGATACATAATCATGGTTCCGGGGGAAAGAGAAGCGGGGTATTCTTGAAATAAAATGAACAAACTCTGGGAAAAACTGAAGCTTCCATTTTGAGTCTTGCTATGTTAAAACGAAGCCTTCCTAAATCTGGAATTTTGGAGACCTTCAGTGTTCGCTGTTGTATTGTTTGTAACAGAAAAGTAGAATAAGCCTAAATATCCGTCAATAGAGGAATGATTAAATGTATGTTGATCTAATTTTAGAGAGCTCTTAACAATACCACCACAACTATAAATGTGCAACTATAACAATATTAAAAATATTTTTAGATGAAAAAGGTATAGTTTAACATGCTACTGTCTGAATAAAACAACTTAAAATGAAGATAATATACAAACTACAAAATAGCTAAAAGATATGTATGTATTTGGAAGGGAGAGGCAGTGAACATGGGTGTCAGGGAAATGAACTGAACACTCCTCTGTCTTTCCTACTGGGGAGCCAACAAGCATTGTTGAAAGTTGATTAAAAAATAATAAAGGCATATGTCTCAGGATTACAGCTATAACCAGAAGAAGTCCAAAGATAATTTACTCTTACAAAGGTTGAACAGGAGAAGAGTGAAGGAAGGTCTAGGCTCTGGAATAGGACTCTTAAAACTGGGCAGCCACTTAGTTGTTTGATTTTATCAGGTAACTTGTTTCCTTAGCTCTAAAAGGGTAATAAAAAGAGAATCTTTGCCATAGGACTGTTAAGGTAACTTTTTTTTTTTTTCAGATAAGGAATGATAAGTCCTTGGTATAGTACCTGGCATGTAGAAACTAATCAATTCATGTTAGAAACATTAGCCATTATTTTTTGAGAGGGTGGATGTGGGAGACGGTAAACTTTTATTATATCTAGAAACTGCTTATATTTAACTTATATATTTACATTAATGTTTAACTCACATATTTTTTCCTATCACAATTTGCCAAAATACAAATTTTAAAACACGTCTTTTATAAACAAAGATCTTTCACCAACTGAGTTGTCCTGATATGAAGGAATAGGGAATTGAATAAAAAGGCATCAATGGAGATTGATTGATGGGCATCATGGGAAGGACAAATTGAATGTGAGAAACCAGAAACATGAAATAGCAACAAACAAAAATAGAAAACGCTGGCTGGAGATCCACTTTGGTGTAACAAAAGGCTTCATTTTAGATGTGTTAAGCATGAGAAGATGCCAGCCTATCCAGATAGAAATAATCAATATCTGCTTACCCTTCGAAGCAGGAGCTATGTCTTATTCATCTTTGAATCCCCACCACCTAGTTCACATGTCCGGAATATAGTAGAAGTCAGAACATGTTGAATGAATGAGTGAATGAATGGGTGGCTGGATGACTGGATAAATATTGATTTGTGTCAACTATAGAAATGACAGTGAAGTCATCAGAGTATATAAGCAAAGAAAGAGGAAGCAAGTCTTGAAGAATATCCATTTTTAAAGCAAAGTATCAGAAGATGTGAGACTAATGAAAGAAGGACCCACAGACTAAAGAAAAATGCAGAGATTAAGTCATAAAGCTATGGAAGAACAGATGTAACTTAGTAATAATACTGAAGTATATTTGTGTGCTTTCTTCTCTTAAGAATGATGAACCTTGTCTTTGAAAAGACAAATTGGACAGAAAATGCCTGTGTACTCAAAAAGATAAAGGCATTTTGTTTCTAGAATAAAGATGAGTATACTTAAAATTCTTTTAATGATTTAAAAAATATTGTCTGTCATATTGAATGCTTATTTGTACATAGCTATTTAATAAATATTAATTGGATTAAATTAAGTGTCTTTGCTCAAAGGTAATAAAATCACTTAACTCTTAAAAATATACACATGCTAATTAAAACAATTTTTAAAACACAGAAAATTGGAAAGAAGAATAAATAATTTGTTTTATTGTAATGTTTTGATTACTTTTGAGTTTCCATAGTTATTATACTGCATTCAGTTCTGGAGAAGCAATAACCCTAGATGATTTTTCATATCATGGAAGAAATTTTAATTTATTAAAGGCATGATCATTTCTAGGTTATATTAGGAAACATTCATACATTTCTTAAGGGGAAAGGGCATTTAGTACCTTTTAGTTTTTCATGTTTCAAATACTCTTCATCTTATACAAAACTTGATTTTTTTACTCATTACACAATACAGAAATATTAATTTGATATTTTATAACATACTACATGTGGAAGTGCTCTTTTTAATATTCTGAATCAATGGGGGTAATTTTTTATCCATTTAATGTGGCTCTGTTACTGAGTCTGGGTAGTGTCTGAGCAATCTTCTAGCAGCCAGTGATAGATCCTCAGTATGTAACATTAACTCTTCTCTGGCTATGCAATCAAACATGTAATTTCACTACTAATGATGCTCCTTAGGCTACAGGGATGTGAAATGGGTATTTTCAAAGCGAGGTTGCTAAGTAACATTAAGAAAATTGCTATGAAAGCAAAGTTAATGATCTCGGCTAGTACCATTTAGCTAAGGCATTTAAACTAATAGCAGCATCAGTTGAATTTACTGTACATCTACAGCTCCTCTTCTTGCTTTGCTGGAGATATCTTCATTCTCCAAACAACAATAACACTTAGTGATTTCATTCTTCCAATTGCTTAATGAAATTAACAAGTACATACACCACGCAGTTGTGGAATGGTTATTTTTCCCATTTCACTATTAGCAAAATAATAAGCAAATAATGTTATTTGATGGAAAAATAAGAAATTAAATTAGGAGAAACAGTCAAAACACTGCAATTTATTGATATTAGCAAAACAATATCCCTCAAAAATTGTTTGCTATGCATACCTAATACTCAAGAAACATTTTAAATACTTTCTTATTCTGAATGATATGTTTCCATCAGTTTTGCAATGGACTGAATGTTTAAGTCCCCAGCAAATTCATATGATGAAACCTAATCTTCAGTATGATGGCATCTGGAGATAGGGCCTTCAGGAAATGATTAGTTTATGAAACACACCCCTCATCATCTGATTAGTGCACTTATAAAGAAACCTTGGAGAACACCAAGTCCTCTTTCTACTGTGTGATAGACACAGAAGAGAGTCGTCTATGAACCAAGAATCAGGAACTTACTCTACACTCAATGTACTGGCAACTTGATCTTGGGCTTCTCTGCCTTCAGAACTGTGAGAAATAAACTGCTGCTGTTTATCAGCTGTCTAGTCTATAACATTTTGATATAAGATCCTGAAGAAATGATGATTAGTATTAATGCAAAATACAGAATTCTCAATATAGAAGTAGGTGATCCAGCCCAGCTAACTAGCTTTGATGATATGACTCATATTGTTGGCTATGCAAAAAATTTTTCAAGTAACCAAATAGCTTGTATAAAATATCACTTGGTCTTAGAAATTATTTTTTAAAATGGCCACTATTTTTCCCTCTAGAATTAGCTCCTCTAGCCACTGGGTTGGTCACTTTTCTGGAGGGTTTACTGAAAAACTAGTGAGAACCAGCCTTATGTAGAATCCACCCTTGCCTAATATGGGGAAAAGACAGGTGAACAGTGGGTAGAACAAGGACAGCATGAGAGGCAAATCTCAGCTCTAGTCATGACTACGATGGGGAAATACTTTTCTTTCCAGGAAGAGAACGTGTGTGTGTGTGTGTGTGTGTGTGTGTGTGTGTGTGTGTGTGTGTGTGTTGGGGGAGGGGGCGGGTGTGATGGTGATGAGGGGTGTTTACAGAAAGAGCTCATAAAATTTGAGGGTGCAAGTCACTGTAGGAAATTGACCTCTTGTTTTGGGCAGGAAGCCTCCTGAATCACAGAATCCACAGGTTCTCCCTGGTGCAGAAAGATCTTGGAAGAATATTCAGAAAATATCTGCCTAAAGCATATTGTATTTATTAACATCTGCCATTAAGGAGGAAAGAGGGAGACATTTTACAGTCATCTCCTGAGGTTTGGAGGGCTCTTTTAAACAAACTGAAGTTCTTTTCAGCTTTAGAGACTTCCGAAGGCAGGAGTATTTGTAATGGTGTTTTTGAAATGGAAGCAGGGCTTGAAAACACGGTGGTAAGATTTGTTTTGGAAGAATATCAAGCAATCTCTAGTCTGTGTCCCAGATTCCCCACAGCCTTGGATAGACAAATAAAAGCGTCTCCTCACTTAGTTTTACAGTTCCAGTGATGACGCCTGGAGCACTGAATTACGTGAGTGGTGGGAAGTATGTGACCTCCAGGAAGCCAAATACTGAGACGGGGTCAAGGTGTGTATTCCAAGCAGGACCAAAGAGAGACAGTGCTGTTTTTTAATTGCACTTTAGGTTCTGGGGTACATGTGCAGATCATGCAGGATTGTTGCATAGGTACACACATGGCAAGGTGGTTTGCTGCCTTCCTCCCCCATCACCTATATCTGGTATTTGACTGCAGTGTGTGAGGCTCCCCTCCCTGTGCCCACGTGTTCTAATTGTTCAACACCTGCCTATGAGTGATACCATGTGGTGTTTGATTTTCTGTTCTTGTGTCAGTTTGCTGAGAATGATGGTTTCCAGATTCATCCCTATCCCTATGAAGGACACAAACTCGTTTTTGATGGCTGCATAGTATTCCATGGTGTATATGTGCCATATTGCTGTTCTTATGATAGAGTTCTTACTAGATCTGGTTGTTTAGATGTGTGCTACCCTCTCACCTTCCTCTGGCTCATATGAAGATGCTGGCTCCAACTGTGGCTTCTGCTATGAGTAAATGCTTCTTGAGGCCTCCCCAGCCATGCTTCCTGCTAGAATCATGAGCCAACTAAACCTCTTTCCTGACTAAATTATCCAGTCTCAGGCATTTTTATAGCAATGTGAGAATGGATTAATACAGTGTCTTTTTCCTGCCTGATCTGTGATCTCTTTTCTCCACTCCAAGCAGTCAGCACCACTGCTTCGGAGGAGCAATAGGTACATTTTGAATTGTTTGTTGTGATGTCTTTAATACCAAAAGTACTGTCTCTTACATTTAGAAAAGGGGTTGTGCTCTCAACTAGAAGTAAGAGGTAAGTTACGGAACTTGGCAAAGATGTCACTGAAGCACATACTTCCTAGAGTAAAAGAGAAATTTGATCCTACAGATAAGAGGAGTGACTGCGGAAAACTATCAAGCCATGTCTTGTTTATACCTTAGTGGTTTGGGACTTTTTGCTCAACTGGTATCATTATATTTGTGGCTAGTTATCATACTTTAGCAATGAGGAAATAAAAAACTAGTGTTGCAGCACTATTCACAGGAGCCCAAATTTGGAAACAATTTGAAAGTCCATCAACAGATGAATGGATAAAGAAGATGTGGTACACAGATACAATGGAGTACTACTCGGCCATAAAAAGGAATGAAATCATTTCGTTTCCAACAACGTGGACAGATCCGGAGGTCATTATGCTAAGTGAAATAAGCCAGGCACAAAAAGACAAATATCTCATGTTCTCACTTATTCATGGGATCTAAAAATCAAAATACTTGAATTCATAGGGATAGAAAATAGATGGTTACCAGAGGCTGGGAAGGGTAATAGAGGGTGAGAGGGAGGGAAGGATGGTTAATGGATGCAAATATACAGTTTGAAAGAATAAGATCTAGTATTTGATAGCACAGCATGGTGACTATAGTCAATAACAATTGTGTATTTTAAAATAGCTAAAAGAGTATAATTGGATTGTTTGTAACACAAAGGATAAATGCTTGAGAGAAAGGATGTCTCATTTTGCAAGATAGAATTCTTATGCATTGAATGCCTATATCAAAACATCTCATGTACCATGTAAATATATATACCTACCATGTACCTACAAAAACTAAAATTAAAAATTAAAAAAAATTCCAACACAACATTCTATAAGGCATTCTCTTAGAAGAATACTTAAAATAATATTACCTATGTTTATATTGGATACTGAGTATATTTTCACTTGAAGTGAATGAGTAAAAAATAATTATGTACTAAACAATGAAATTTTCAGCAGAAAATAATACATTGATTTACAAAGTGTTATTTATAGAATATATATCTAGAAAAACTTAAAACAGTTTAACCAATAGACATTTGACCCCATAGACTCTGACTGTATCAGAGAAAATATGTGAATAAAGGATGTAGATTTGAGGATTGGAAACAAATTGAAGACTGATCATGCTCTGATTGAAAAGAACAAGGTGTAGAGAAGTATGAATAGAAGCACTACACAAAGGCTTCAGTTTTGACAGCAGATCAAAAGTAGGGCTTCAGGCTATTCATCTATCTTACGCAGACAATGACCCAGGGTACAAAATGCTCTTTTTTTTTTTTTTTGAGATGGAGTTTTGCTCTTGTCGCCCAGGCTGGAGTGCAATGGTGTGGTCTCTGCTCACTGCAACCTCTCCCTTCTGGATTCAAGTGATTCTCCTGCCTCAGCCTCCTGAGTAGCTGGGATTACAGGTGTGTGCCACCACACCTGGCTAACTTTTATATTTTTTTAGTAGAGATGGGGTTTCCCCATGTTGACCAGGCTGGTCTGAAACTCCTGACCTCAAGTGATTCATCCACCTTGGCCTCCCAAAGTTCTGGGATTACAGGCATGAGCCACCACACAGGCTTGCAAATTAATTTTAAAGTAGCCATGATTTCCGGAAGGAAAGAATGCTCTGACTACCCAAAAGTAAAAGAATGAGAGATGGAGAAGGAGGAAAATAAGTGGAATCCCTTAGTTTTTCTTAAATAAACTCAATACATTTATCTTTCCCTTTGAGTTATTGGTAAAAAGAAGGGTTTATAAATGTTAATCCATGCTGGTTGGCTAGAGAGAAATGTCAGGATGCTAGTCTAGAAACCATTTCCAATAATTGTCAAATATTGTCAGAATCAAATGACTATTTTTTTGGTTCTGGTCAGAGAGTTTATATACATAATATGAAATGTCAAGACAAACGTGAGTTTGGCAGTATTCAATTCACTCTTCGTTGTAGAAACTGTAGCTCAGAAATGACATTTAATAATATTAAACATAGGATATTTCACCTAGAGTGTGACCAAAGGACCATGATTAATCCGAAATTCATATTCTGTTGATTTACCTTTTTCCACCATACAAAGTAGTCCGGCAAGAAAGCACCATTTAAGAGAGAGTGATGCATTATGACAAAAGGAAGAAAAAAAAAATAATTTGCTACAGCCAGAATGACCAATGCTGAAAAGTTCCTCAGGTGAAAAAAAAATAAAAATACTGCTGGGCTGTAGCTGTGGTCTAATGAAGGATACAGCTTCGATCTCATTGTCATGAAAGCTAAGATTTGTCTTCCTGCAGTGCTGATGGTCGCTTTGATGACCCAGGTGGCAGTCTTATTGATTTTTATGAGTAAATGAGTTGCTGTAGCTTATATGCATAACTAGTCTTAAATGCTTCCCTGAGTGAAATTGACAGTTCATTTTATTTGGTTTGCATAGTCTTCTGGTCCCTTGCACATCTTGTATGCAACGTGAGAAGAAGTTGATTACCTACTATTTACATTAGACAGGTAATGTTTGCTCTCCAGGACTGCAGATAGGCTCTGCTGAAGAGGTGGTAAGGTGGCTTGATATCTTCCTAGCAATAAGCTTATACTTTTTTCAGGCAAAAGCACTGTGGATAAAGTGCTTTTCCATACCTATTTTTTTTCCCCACCTATTTCTCAAAATATTTCTGGTAACTCCTTTCTTTCTGTTCATTACACAAAAGCTGAACATAAAATCAAAGTGATTAAAAGCTTAATTTTGATCTGCCCAATTTCCTTGCACACACAAAAAAATTACGGAGAGATACAGACTAAAACACACGTGGTTAGTCTGACCTACATTCTAACATTATGCCATCAAGGTAAGGTAGTATTTTAAGACAAAAATTGATAATTATATATTATAACCCTGTAAATGTATTTTTGACTTACGTTACCCGAAGTTTACATCTGTATTTAATCTGTATTTAAATACATCTGTATTTTTAAATGGGTTATTTTCTATTATTGATTTGTATAATTTCTTTGTATGTCCTAGATATGATTTTCTTATCAGATACATGTTTTAGATATATTTTCTTCCACACTGTGAGTTGTTTTTCACTCTTTTGATGGTATCCTTTGAAGCACAAACTTTTTGAATTTTGATTAAGTCTGATTTATCTATTTTTCATTTTGGACCTTGTGTTTTTGACATCATATCTGATAAGGCCATACCTAATCCTAAATTTTAAAAACATTCCTATATTTTTTCTAAGAATTTAACAGGTTTAGAGACTACTTTATGATGCCCTCTGGGTTTGTGTGTGTGTATGTGTGTGTGTATGTGTGTGTGTATGTGTGTGTGTGTGTGTATGGTGTAGGGATTCAACTTATTCCTTTTATGTGTGACTATTCAGTTGCCCCAGCACCATCTGTTGAAAAGACTATTCTGTCTCCATTGCTTTGTTTTCACTCTTGTTGATCCTATTTCATATAGAAAATTGAAGCATCAATTCTCACTATCAAATCTGCACAAGTTGGTAGGGTAGCCTCTACCTACTTTGTTCTGACCTCATCTAACAGGCTAACATGCCTCCTCCAATCTATTTTCCAGATCTCTTCTGATAATTAAACTATCCTTTCTTTCTTCAACATTGTAGGATAATCATGTATCATCTAAGCCCACATACTTGCGATGGGAAAGAGTCATCACAAATTAGTTGGCAGTAACAACAGATGTCAATCTAAATTTTTACAGAAAACTAGGCTACAATGCCATTTTACTGAAGCGCCAACCACTTTTCTACTGAATGCCTCTTAGCAGTATTCAAATATCCTTCTTCCAGTATCTTCCATCTTAAAATGTTCCAAAGCTAAAATTACCTCCTTCAGTGTCACTACTTATCAAAACTCCGTTGCTTCACACAGCTACACTTCTTTAAAAAGCTGTCTATATTTGTTTTCTTCATGCCTTCATCTGTAATTTATGCTTAAATATGTCTTCACTCTGCATCCTTCCACAGAAATGTGTCTGGCAAATTCACCAAAAACCTTCATGTCACTAAACCTAAGAGGTATTTTTTTCAGTGTTCATTTGCATGAACTCCCATCAGCATTCAAATATTGGTTCATCTTTCCTGATAGGATCAAAGGCCCTCAGGGCATGCATCTAGATAGGTTCTCATCATTCAATCAGTTCTGCATACCTCACTGCAACGGCTTATATCATCTGTCCTCTGCTATTACTTCTTACTTTTACTCCAGTTGGGACCTTCCTCTCAGCATCAGACTCATATCTGAGGACTCACTCAACATCCTGGCCTAGATATCTCAGAGACACTTCAAGTTCCGTATTTCAGAATGCTACTCATAATATTACCTGCAAAACCCTGGTCCTCAGCCAGTGTTCTCTCTCAGTCAAGAGTGAATTCACGCATCCAGTCATAGAAGCTAGAATCATTACTAAACGTCTTCACTTCCCATATCCAATTTGGGACTAGATACATACAAATTTATTTTCTAATCATATCTCACACCTATCAGCTTTTCCCTGGCTTGACCATTGCTCCTTTATTTTAGCGTCCATTCAACCATATTAATTATTTTCCAACTGTTTTTTCACATACATTCAGGGCTTCTTCCAACTCACTCCACTCTCTGGAGTGTTCCACTAAAAATCCTTCAAAAATAATGCTTCTGTTCAAAATCAATGATTTTTCTAGTTGCTGGAAAGATGAAACATATTATATCACGAACATGTTGTCAAAGGGCATAGACAGTCTCACCCTGCCCAGCTCCCAGCTTCATGTTTCTTCCCTCTTCCCCTTGCTGCTCCACATTCCGGCTTCTCTTTCTTTCATTTCCTTCAGTTGTTTGAACAGGCGCAGTCTTCACCTCCCAGCCTTAGGGCTTAAGTATTTTTTTTTTTTTCTGATACATTCCAATCCCATTTAGAGAGAAACCCCTTGCTATGGTCTGAGTGTCTATATCCCCATTCATATATTGAAGCTTAATCCCCAATGTGATAAGGATTAGGTGGGGCCTTGGGAGGTAACAAGGTCAAAAGAGCAGAGCATTTATGAATGGGATTAAGAGGTTCCACACCCATTCCACCAAGTAGGACACAACTAGAAGGCATCATCTATGAGCCAGAAAGTGGACTCTCACCAGACACTGCGTCTACCACTGCCCTAGACTTCCCAGCCTTCAGAACTGTGAGAAGTAAATTTTTGTTGTTTATAAGTTGTTCAGTCTAAAGCAGTTTGTTAAAACCACCCAAATAAACTCAGTCACCCCTACTCATCTTTGATTTGTTAGCCTAAAACTTATACCCTCAAGCATCTGTCCCTGACTAGACACATCGCTTGTTATACACTTTCAAAGTAGTCTGTACTTCCCTTTCATAAAAGTTTGAATAATTCTTTTTTTTTTTTTTTTTTTGAGACAAAGTCTTGCTCTGCTGTCCAGGCTGGAGTGAAGTGGTGCCATCTTGGCTCACTGCAACCTCCACCTCTTGGGTTCCAACGATTCTCCTGTCTCAGCATCCTGAGTAGCTGGGATTACAGGTCTGTGCCACCACGCTTAGCTAATTTTTGTATTTTTAGTAGAAATGGGGTTTCACCATGTTGGTTTGATTGCTCTTGAACTCCTGACCTCAGGTGGTCTGCCCTTCTCAGCCTCCCAGAGTGCTGGGATTACAGGCATGAGTCACCAGGTTCAGCCTGAAGAATTTAACTAAATAATTATGTAATAAGAAAGTTACTATCTGTCTCTGCAATAAAATGTGAACTTAATGAAGTAAGTGACCATGATGGTCTATATTACTGCATTCTCAGACTAGCAAAGCATCTGACCTAATAAAAAGTCCTCAAGAAATATTTTTGAATTAGAGAATCAGTAACCCTCCAATTCACTTAACTGATCATTTAACTTATTACTTCTAGTTATAGAATAAAATAGAAAAAATTAGAAATAGAATTAGAAAAACAGGACCATGAAAAATCAAAAATGAAAAACTTTGGTAGGTTAGGTCATCTTTAGAACACACAAAATCACAAACATATTTAACGTTTTTTTTTTTAAAGGAGGAGCCCTAAGTGGTCATCCTATTATTTAAACTCTCAAATAAGCCTCATCTCAGCCTCCCTTCTCATTCTGCTTTTGCAAAGCTAAACCTTCCTGGTCCTTGGTAGGTTTACTTTATACCCTTTACCTCCACAGAGCTGGTTTATCTGAGTTTTCTATCTTTATTTGAGCTCACAGCTTACTTTTATCTGTGGTTATCAAAGCTACAGTCCTGGACAAAATCAATTCCATTTTTCATGCCCTTGATCTCATTTTGGATAAACTTACAACCTCTTATCCATACCACTATTCCCTCACCCATTCCACTAATTCATTCTAAAATTTGGTTTACAAAAATGAATAATAACTGATATCCCTGAGTAGGTAAAAACAAGAAAGCTTAGATGGAATTGGATTTTTATCAAATGCACACACTGTTCTTACAATAAAAGCAGTCTAAATCATTAAGTAGGGAACATGCCCATTTACAGTGCCTGGCCAATAAAATAATCTTGATGTATTCACTTCATTCTGGATTTAGATGGCATTCAATGCTGTTTCAGCCCAAATTGCTGATAACACTGAAATTTCAGTGTTGCTTGATTGCTTAGCCGTGTTAAAGAGCTGTAAAACCAACCCTCAGTATAATGCATGGCTTAGAGTTAACTGTAGGCTAGAAGGAATAGCACTGGATTGAGTCAAGAGACAGAAATTTAACCAAGGTTCAACCACCCACCACGTTTGCTCTGATCTTGAGCAAGTCACTCAAATTTCCTGCATCTTTGTGTTTATAAAATGGAAATAGAAAAATCCTATTTCAGTGGGTTACTTTGAGAACTGAGATAGCATAGCCAAAGCATTTGGCACACAGGAATTCTATTATTGTTAGTTTAATGCAAATCATATTTTAAATTCTGCATTTATCTGACAGTAATGTGTCTATTAATGAAGACAGGAGATTTGACAGGCTCTCCTTATACTTCTTACCAGCAACCGCCCCAATGTTTAAATTTTAATTTGGAAAAGCTTTTAGCAAAATAATGTATTAATGAACTGAGATCTAAATATTAATGTATCTAGCTATACAAACACATTAATATTTTGGTAGAGAGGTAAAGTATTACTAAGTTATTTAACTCAGGGGTTGGCAAACTTGTTTTGTAAAGGGCTAGATAGTAAATAATTCAGGCTTTGTGAACCATATGGTCTGTCTCTGTCTTAACTACTCAATTCTTCTGTTATAGTGCAAAATCAGCTATAAACAATGCTTAAACCAATGGTCAAGGCTATGTTTAAATATAACTTTATGGAGACAGGAATTTTACTGTCATGTAATTATCATAAGTCACAAAATCTTGTAAAGTTTTCTAACTGTTTAAGAATGTTAAAAATATAAATCTTAGCTCACAGGCCATGCAGATACCAGTGGCAAGCCTGACTTGGTCCACAGGTAGTAGTCTCCCACTCAACACACAATATCATTTACTGAATTGTTATGTTTATTTTTGTTGATCCTCCATACATCCTAAAACATAAGATCCTCAGGCATAGGGTTGTCTGTTTTACTCACTGACGTATTTTGAATTCCTTTAACAGTGGCTGGCTAGTGTAAGGTGGACTAGCATCAGCTAGACAGAAAATATTTCTGAAAGAATGAATGAATGCAATGCTCTTTTCCCCCATGAACATTTTAAAACAGGAATTTCTAGCACTACAAGCATTTTTAAGTGTTTTTTCACATGTTCTCGCAGACATAGAGGATCAAAGATGTCAAAAGGTAAATTTTGACTTGATGATTATTACTGAAAACTAATGTGATATTTTGAATCATGGTAGGAAGAGAACCATATGCCAAAGGTTAATAATCTATTTGTGTGTGGGAGTAGAGAGTGTGCAATCATGGATAGCTACATAAAGACAGATATTCAGGTTGGTGCAAAAGTAATTGTGATCTTGCCATTACTTTTGATACTATTAATGACTAAAACTGCAATTACTTTTGCACCACACTAACAGAAAGATAACAGTAGATGGATATAAATATGCCTAACTATTTTATATACATATACAAGCCCTATTTCGGTAACTATATTTGACACAGATAATTTATATATGGATTTATTTACATCATTATGCACATATAAATTAGTCTTTGAGTATGATACCTGCTTAATTAGGGCAGCTAAGTTGTAATGACACCAATTAATCACAAACTGAAAAAATATTAACCTTAGAAAAACTAACACTGCTAAAATTACACAGATTAATTGGTTTTCTTTTTAAAACACACACACTGCAACACGATTATCTTAGGATAATGTCAAGTATCCTGAATCTATGTTTGTCCTCAGTAAATATAAGATCCAAGACATTGACCATAAATCAAAATCCCCATTAGTGACAGAAAGGAAAAGAGAAATGTTTCTTTTCAATAATATTGATACGGAATAATTGCCAGAAAAATATAATAAGATAAATTTGTGAAGTTAATCTTTAAACTTTAACAAGTAATATTATCTGCAAATGTTTTTGAATGGATGTTTTCTATTATAGATCAACTGGTTATGTAAAATGTTAGTGAAAACTAAGTATAATATCGCTATCTCAAACAAGTATGTGAAATAATCTTTTTTTTTTTTTTTTTTTTTTTGAGACAGAGTCTCACTATGTCACCCAAGCTGGAATGCAGTGGCATAATCTTAGCTCACTGCAACCTTCACCTCCCGGGCTCAAGCAATTCTCCTACCTCAATCTTCCAAGTAGCTGGGACTACAGGCACACATCACCATGCCCAGCTAATTTTTTTTTTAATAGAAACAGGGTTTCACCATATTGGCCAGACTGGTCTCAAACTTCTGACCTCAAGTGATCCACCCACCTTGGCCTCCCAAAGTGCTGTGATTACAGGCATGGGCCACAGTGCCTTGCCTCAAGTAATCTTTTCATAAGAAAAGATGGAATGTATTCCGCTGTCAGAATTGTAGCTAATCTTTAATAAATTAAGTACTAGAGAAAAAATAAATATGTCTTAAAATTATTATACAACAGAGTCCTTGCTGTGAGATTTAAAGATTATTAGCAAAAATCATAATTTAAAAGTTACAAATCTACTGTTAGAGTTCCATGCTTGAGGAGAACAATTTAATCCACTTTTTAACTCAAGTTAATTAAAATTGTTTTTATATTATATGCAACAAAAGTCCTAGGAACATTTAGGCACTCCTTTTGCATCACAACAGTTCTCAGTCACCGTCTTTCTGTGTTTCTGTTATCACAGCTAGAGAGCTTAGAAAATTCAGTGCTTGTTTTTCCTTTGAACTGGAAAGAGGCATTAAGATGAGTAGGTTAAATAAAGAAAATTCCATGCAATGCTTTGAACCTATTTAAATGTAACATCTAGTTCCCTTTCTGGTAGTAAATGTTATCCTCAAATGAGTGAACAGGATAAGAATACCTGAGTCATGTCAGGAGTGCCTCGTAACTGGTACCTGTAGGGCAAGCAACAGGTTGAGGTAATGCATGTAGATTAATTCCTCCAGGTTTTAGAGTTTGAAGCATAGAATCAGAATATCAACTGTCATCCATTCCCTTGGATACTGCACTCCCTTTCATGAAGCCATTGTGAGATTGTTGTCCAACCTGAAAATGAATATATTCAGGCCAACAATACATTGCAGAAACTCTCTACATTGCTTCTTTGCACCTTTTATCCACTGGTGCTTATTTTGGCCTGAGCATTATACAGCAATGTTCTGTAAAAACATCAGTTATTAAAGAAAAAGTGTGTGTGTTCAAGTAATACATGAATAATCATTGAAATATATCAAATAATATGAAATATATCAAGATAACTAGGAAAGCCCCCTCTTCACGCAGGCACAATCAGGCACACGTGCACGCGCACGCACACACACACACACACACACACACACACCTTGCTTTTAAATAAAAAGGAGTGTATTTCATGGATTATTTCTTGTCTTTTCTTCCTCCTTAAAGTCATATCTTGACAATTGCTCTATGGCAGTATTTAAAGCTCTGTGGCATTTGTTTTAAAGGCTGCACCATAAATGTATCATAATTTATTCAAATATGTCCTTACTAATGGGAAATTAGGTTTTCCATTTCATAGTTTAGATCATACAGAATATACAATTCTGCAGTGAACGTCTTGTGCATACACCCTGGTCGTATTGTGCGACTACCGCTCTAGGATCGACTCGTGGAAACAAAGGGGAGGCACATGTGAAATCTGAAAACAGGGCTAAATTGTCCTTCAAAACTGCTTTACTCATATAGCCTCCGCTTCTTTCTATTTTATGTATTCTCAATTCACAACAGATATTATTAATCTTTTTTGATGATGGTCAATTATATGGATTAAATTATACATTAGAGCAAATTCAATTTTTCAGATATTTGCGTGGCATCACACCTTTTCTTATAATTCTTGGAAATTTTTATAATTCTTGCTCACTGAACTACCAATTCTTAATCTTCATTTTTTCACTGCATTTCTTTCATGGTTACCTTGTTACTGTATTTATTAAAAATACTTTAATTATTCTTTTTTTATAATTACATTTTAACATCGAAGGATATTTAATTTTTGTTTAATCAAATCTGGCAATATTGCCATTAAGGCTTCTGGGGTTTCATTCTTACTTAAAAAGAGCTTCCTTATCAAATATTATAAAATTATTTTCCACTAATATTTCTTACTTTCTAAATATATGTGTTTAATTTTAACTCTCGACTTAATCCAAAATGTACATATGATGCTATACTGTGTGAATGTGTGTAGCATAAGGAAAGGGTTTAACTTTATTAAAATAATTAATATTTCACTTAGTTTATCAAGAGTATTCAAAATATCATTTATTGAAAAAACCTTTGATAGTAGATTTCTAGTTTTATCACAAGCTATATAACTGATGGAGACTGTTTGGTAATCTAACACATATTCCATAGATCCATTATTTTCATTCATGTATATGGCACAGTTTCTTTTATTATAGGATAAAGTACTTTGGGGGAATTTTTATAAGAGAATACCTCATCATTGTACTCCTTTTTCAAAACTACCTTGATTATTCTTTCACATATTTTTATTCATATGAAATATGCAATCTGTTCATCATATTTAATAAAAAATATTTTGGCTGTTGATTGGTAGCACAGTGAACATACAGAAAAAAATGTGTGTGTGTGTGTGATATATGTAAGATCTGCACAGAAGGTGGATAGCAGCATCTAAAACACTTTATCCGGTGCCAATCACTTGCTCACTAGACCTAAGATGCCATCCTGTCATTACACAAATATAGACTGAATACAGAGACTTACGTACAGATGACTTAAATATATAAAACATAATGCTAATATTTCAAACTTCTCATGGAAAGGATAATTGAGTGAGTTAAGTCCTATTGTCTTCTATATATTGTCTCAATGTAACAAGCTACAGGGGAACACAAATTATAATTAAAATGTTGATTGAGCATGAAATAAGGAGAAAGGAAATCCATCACTTAATTCAAATATTTAATGGAATAATGGATCCAGCTACTCAATGGAAATTTACAAACCACTTGGCTTGGACAGATAGAGTCCCTGTGCCAAGTTACCCTCTCCTATGAGTATTCTTGGGGGCCTTTTAACAATATTTACCTTTTTTCACTCTTATATTTCTATAAGAGTAGACACAAGTTTTCTTATAGATATTTTGCAATCCTTGAGAATGTGACTGGCTTTGAGTAATTGAAATCCTGATGAACAGCAGCATCAATGGCTATATAGTGAATGCAGCTAAGAGGAAAATAGCTAGGAATAGGCACAGAACCACCTAGCCCACAGTATCCGCCACATAGGTTCATGGCTCATCAGGTAACAGCAAATCTCACCAACCTGGAGGTCATCTCCTGGATAAGATAACTGGAAATATCAATTCTACAGTGTTAGATGTTATTTATATCACTTCAATAGCTATTTAATCTATATTATTCCCAGGTTCTTGAAAAGGACTTCATTAATTTTCTCATGGCTTAGATATGTACTTACATATTTTTTTCAAATTAGACTTCCTCAATTAAAAAATAACTACCACATCTCCTGTGGCATTATTTTATATTTTGTGCATTTATATTATTTTCATATATTTTAATACATGATATGATGTCCAGATACACAGTTATTCTCTTGTGTTTGAACTTTAACAAGTTAGTGGACATCAAAAGCATGGAGTCCGTAACTAGACACAGTGGCCCTAGTTAGTGTATTATTCTGTATTCTGTCCTTATAGCAGCGCCACTGCTATAAAGAATTCCCCAAGAGTAGGTAATTTATAAAGAAATGAGTTTTAACTGACTCATAGTTCTGCATGGCTAGAGAGGCTTCAAGAAAGTTACAATCATGGCAGAAGGCAAAGGAAAGGCAAGCACTCACTTCACAAGGCAGAAGGAGAGAGTTCCATAAGGTGGAGCTGCAGCATACTTTTCAAACATCAGATCTCTTAAGAACTCACTCGCTATCACATGAACAGAATGGGAGAAAACACCCCCATGATCCAAACACCTCCCACCAGGTTGCTCCCTCAACACATGGAGATTACAATTTGAGATGAGATTTGGGTGGAGACACAAAGCCAAACCATATCAGCAAGCAGCTAGCTTGGCATTAGTTAGCCAGCTTGGGTTACTGCCATTCACTTTGTCCACTGTATGCTCAGCCCATTCCTCATTCTGACATTTTTTCTTAACAAAGTCTTTTTGAAGAGGTAGCCTAAATGTTCTTGTTCCTCCTAAATAATCCCATTGTTTGGTTATAGTTGAGTAAGCAGGTAAACACCTGGCGCAGGACACTTGACTGAGAGAAATTAAATTCATGAATCCAAACTTATCCAAATAGATTATTTTCAGAAATTTTGATTTGAAAACTAAAAATTCTGAGATAATTTGATTAATGTCAATGGTAAAAATGAAAAATCTTATAAAACTAGGCCTAGACAAAGTCACATTGATATGGTCTGGCTCTATGTCTCCACTCAAATCTCATCTCAATTTGTAATTTCCACATGTGGAGGGAGGAGACTGGATCATGGGGGTGGTTTCCGCTTTGCTTTTTTTGTGATAATGAGTGACTTTTCACAAGATTGGGCAGTTTAGGAAGTATCTGGCACCTCCCCCACTCTCCTGCCACCATGTAAGACATGCCTGTTACCCCTTTGGTATCCACCATGATTGTAAATTTCCTGAGGCCTCTCCAGCCATACAGAACTGAGTCAATTAAACTTCTTTAGTTTATAAATTACTCAGTCTCGATGAGTATCTTTAGAGCAGTCTGAGAACATACTAATACACATACGTCATTCAAAGCTCTGGGTAGGAAGAAGCCAAGAAGAGAATAGAGAGGTTCTGCAGAGAAAAGCTGGAGAAGGAAAGAGAATCGAAGAAAGAAGAGCTATCTGCCTCTGAGGGCTGTGAGGTGCAGATGGAGCCTTGACTCTTGCCTTTTCATTTGGTCATGGACTAATAATATTTTGTGGCCTGTATGAAATGAAAATATTTTGGGTTTTATCCATGGAAAGCTACAAGCTTCTGCTCTACTCCATCAATGAAGTCCCTTCTTATTTGAACTGCCTTCATAGGACTTTTCTTCTTTATAACATCATTATGAGTGTATAAATCAAGCATTATGAAAGTAGAGAAAGGTGGCCACTGATTTTGCTTTGGAATATCATAGAATATTTCATTGAGAAGGTAGCATTTGTGCTGTATTTGCAGATGACATGATTGTATATTTAGAAGACTCCATCTTCTCAGCCCCAAATCTTCTTAGGTGGATAAGGAGAGGAACACAAATTGATAAAGCCATGAAGGGAATAATTCCATGCAGGGAAAAATAAAGAAAGACTCTGGAATAGCCAGAGTTGGGTAAAGAAAGAGCTGATCACACTAGTTTCCTTAGATAGCCAAAGCAAGTTAAATTCCTACTAGCACTGGACAATGGGCAGGTGGTTTTGTTTAAAGGCCACAAAAAAATAAGGGACAAGGTATATGGATACCTAGGTATTGATAAAATGTATCTCAAAACAGTAAGAGCTACTTAGGTCAAACCCATAGCCAATACTATACTGAATGGGCAAAATTTGGAAGCATTCCCTTTGAAATCTGGCACTAAACAAGAATGCCCTCTTTCACCACTCCTATTCAATATAGTATTAGAAGTTCTGGCTAGGGCATTCAGGCAAGAAAAAGAAATAAATGGTATTCAGTTAGGAAAAGATTAAGTCAAATCGTCTCTATTTGCAGACGACACGATTGTATATTTGGAAGACCAAATTGTCTCAGCCCAAAATCTCCTTAAGCTGACAAGCAACTTCAGCAAAATCTCAAGATATAAAATTAATGTGTAAAAATCATAAGCATTCCTTAACACCAATAACCCACAAATGGAGAGCCAAATCATGAGTGAACTGCGATTCACAATTGCTACAAAAAGAATAAAATACCTAGGAATACAACTAGCAAGGAATGTGAAGCACTTCTTCAAGGAGAACTACAAACCACTGCTCAAGGAAATAAGAGAGGACATAAATAGAGAAAAAACATTCCATGCTCCTGGTTAGGAAGAATCAATATAGTGAAAATGGCCGTACTGCCCAAAGTAAATTATAGATTCAATGCTTTTCCCATCTGAGCAGATTCTTTAACTTGGTAGTGTGATTTAACCCTTCATCTGGTTTTCAATATAAGCCATCACGTTAGTATTGGGGACAATAATTAAATTCAGTTAGTTATGAGTCACATCAAGTTGTTTGTTAACATCAATGAATATTACATTTGTGCTTTCTCTTTATCGTCCAATGTTTTACTTGCCAAAATAAATAAATTGAAGTTAATTTTTAAACTAAACTTCTATTACTTTTCTATATTTATTATCTTTATCTTGTTCATTGTTTTATCTTTAAATTTATTATAATAAAATCAGACTAATCAAATAATCATTACCTACTTGTATATGTCTTAATATTTTCTATCAGATTTGTCTCTACTTTTCCTCAAGTCTTTAAAAGAATTTTGAGGATAATTTGCATTTTCCAAATGCAGAGCAATGCTCTGCACCAATTTGTACAGCTACATATTAAAAACGTGAGACATTATTCAATTTTGTTGAAGAATAACAAAGAAAAAGAGTTATTGTGACACATGTCTTAAGAAGTACCACCAAAGGGTTGTAGCAAGAGAATAAACTCAGCAATTCTTATTACAAACTTGGACCTATTTCCTAATAAGGAAATGATGGCTATATGCGTAATAATGGCCTTTTTAATTTAATGAAGAGGTAGCTGGCTTAATATCTCAAACACAAAACCACATTAGAAAAACATAGAGATTATCCTGTCAAGGCTAATCTATCCAATGGGCCATTTTATCAATTCGTGATTAAAAGTAACTTCATTGGCTTTTCCTTCAAGGAAAGGAATGAAGCCAAAGAATTTAGTCATTAAAAGTAGTTCTATGATAGCTCTTCCTCTTTCACACAGTGTGGATTGTGTATCCTTGTTAAGTAATTTTTAGTCTTGCATATAAGCTAGAAACAGATGAAAGAAATGTTGATGAATGCCATTTTTATGTCCGCCTGTTGCAAAGGGAGCCAATAAAGAGCTGATTCAGTTGCCACTGGATATTTACCCATAAACTAAAACTTTATCTTATGGAGAATTTCAAAAGCATAATTTTTAGCTTCAAATTTATTATTCAAAACTTAACCAGAAAATGGGCAGTGGGAGTTAATACTAATCAGATAAAAAAATCTGCAAAGAGATGAATAATAGCCAATAAATGGTTCTCAGTGTTCAGTAATTGAGACGTTGTTTATACTAAAATTTTCTTCTTCATGTATACTTACCAGGAGACAGGAGGGTAAACTCTCTCCAACATGTGGTTGAATGTAATATTCACCTGACTATGTATCATATTGAGTAATCTGAAATTTGTTTGACTTTATGTAGTGAGAACTATTAAGAGAATTGTCTCTGAGATAAGAAAATAAACAAATGACTGGGAAACTATGACTTTGTTTGCTCATACATTTTTGAGTAAACATGATATGAGTTACCTCACATACTTTCATGCTGTGAGAGTTCTCTTTATGTTGAATTTCTTATCCAAATGACCTACCCAAATGACTGTTTTCCATCCCAATGACCCCCTACACAGTGGATCAGAGCACCAGGATCATAACAAGCACACAAAAATCTTCATGAACTATGAGACTCGGTGTCTTTGCTTTCCCAGTTGCAAAATGATCTCCAAGTTAATATAACTCCAAATAGATTTTGGTAGCAGAAGAAAATTTCTCATTACTTTAATAAATATAAAACCAGTTAAAATAGGAAATTTAGGAGGAATTAGTTAATATATTGTTTTGAAAAAGATTAGGTAATGGAATCCAAAATTGAAGTTTCACAAACAATAGCAATGAATGCAACGGTTTAACTGCACACGCATCTCTCTTGGTGGCTGCCTTGATTATAATGACCTTTTTCCATCTTAACTATGTACAATAAAAAAGACCCATTTATGTGAAGTAAAATCAAATTTATGGTAGAATAATTCACAGTTACGTTAGTTCCCATTTGGGAAATGTAAGGTGGATTTTCATGACATCAGCGCAGAACACAAAGGGTGAACAGTAGATTAAATAGAAATAATGAACTTCCATATGCAAATATTTCCTAGGTAAAGAGACCTTGTATATAGTCACACTCTATATAAATCTGTCTATTCTCTATCAATCTATTTTGTATGTATGCATTTAATTCCACCTGTTCTCTTTGATACTTGGAAGGATACCATAGAATAAGAAAGGTAGGTCAAATCTAAAACACCAGAAATGTTCAGCCACCTTCTTTTTAATTATTTGTGCCTAACTTTCCAATAAATGTGTGAATACAGAGGACATGTAAATGTAGATTTTTTTTCCCCAGTGGTTGGACTTTATAAATACTTAAAAGAGAGATGAGAGTCTAGAGATTTAAAACACTAGTTTCATATTACTAATTTCATATCCCTAGTCAGTTGTCATTAATAAGATATAATGTGAAATATTAGGAGGTTTAAATACTTGCACAAGGGCAAGATAACCTTGAAAATAATTCACTCTTTTTAATTTAAATTTAAATTTCACTTATCTGACTTTGTAGACCCAGTGTTCATGTTAAGGAAGAATGTGAAAATTTTGAATATTAAAAATGGGTTCTATTTTTGCACTTAAATGTACAGCAAGTCCTCTAAGAAGATGATTCATTCAATGTTATCTAGTCATAATGATGATGATAAATGGCCCCAGTTGGGGCCATTGCCTGTGTTGTTTGTACTTCTCCCCACGTTTGCATGAGTTTTCTACATGTACTCTGGTTTCCTTCCACATTCCAAAGATGTGCACTTTAGGTTAATGGGTGTGTCCATATTGTCCCAGTCTTAGCCAGTGGCAGGGGCATGTGAGTGTGCCCTGTGATGAACTGCATCCTCTCCAGGGTTAGTTTTCGCCTTGTGTCCTGAGCTGCTGGGATAGGATCTAGCCACCAGTGCCCCTGAAAAGGATGGAACTAGCAGGCAAATAATTATCTTGTTTTTATTATTCTCTTTTAAATGTATATATAGCTCACATTTCTTTCAATGTTTAATTTTAGAAGTGTTTTAGTCTTTATTTATAAGTGTAGTGATATTTTTGTAACCAGAAATATGCCACAAGAACTTAACACTTGTTTGTATATAAACTTGCCTATGGCAAAATCGGTTTCCTTATACATTGTTTTGCTTAAACTCCCAGTTTCCAAGAACCTATTGACAATATTAAGTGAGGATTGCCTATACATTTGCAGTGTATTATCTTTGATGTACTTTTAAAGTACCACCTTAATACAGAATTTAAAGATGATCATACCTAGGAATAAGGTATTTATCTGTGTTAACTACCTTCCATTGAGCTATCTTGGGGAAATGTTGGTTTAGTAGAAGAAATACTGAACTCTGTCAAAGATTGGGTTCAATTCCCAGGTCTAGTATGCCAAGACCCCAGGAAAGATATTCAGTTCAGGCCCCAGATTCTTTCTGTCAATTAGGAATAAGAATGTAATCCGTTTCCGAGTTGCTGTGAATGGTTCTTTATTCACCGAATATTTGTTCAAGGTCATAATTTGTATTGGAATTTAAAAATATAAATTTGTATTGTATAAAAACAAGGAATATCATGCAACTTGCTTTGTGCAAGGCATTCTACTGGATACAAAAGGATACAGAGTTCGATTATCTTGCTTTTGTCCAATTTTGTTTGGGAAAATGACCTTTGGATTATTGGGCAGATGGTCCTAAGAGTTTCTTCCTTCAATCGTTTTTCAACTATTTTTTATTGAGCACTTCCGTGCTTGGCACTGTTTCTAGTTACTGGTGACACAGAGGTCAACATGACTAACAATGCCCATGCTGTCAGGAACCCATTTATCTTCAAATGTTTGAAACTAACACGAAAACATCAGAAAACATGAGTATAAATCCAAAGGCAAAAAACAGTAAGATAACTAAAATAGGAGGATAAAGGGGGAAAGATTAGTTATTCTGAAAACATATTTTCTGTTTAAATTCCTTTTTAGTGATTTCTTTGAAATCACTCATATTTCAAATATAAAGCAATTTATAAAACATTATGAATATTGGACAAGTTAATAACACAGTTAAATGAATATACATCGCTGGGCGCAGTGGCTCATGCCTATAATCCCAGCACTTTGGGAGGCTGAGGTGGGTGGATCACGAGATCAAGAGATCGAGACCATCCTGGTCAACAAGGTGAAACCCCCATCTCTACTAAAAATACAAAAATTAGCTGGGCATGGTGGCGCAATCTGTAGTCCCAGCTACCCAGGAGGCTGAGGCAGGAGAATTGCTTGGACCCAGGAGGCAGAGGTTGCAGTGAGCCGAGATTGTGCCATTGCACTCCAGCCTGGGTAACAAGAGCAAAACTCCATCTCAAAAAAAAAAAAAAAAAAAAAAAAAAAAAGAATATACATCTATTTGGAAAACTCAAATGTAATACAATACTGCTAACTAATTTGTTTTTTGGCAAACAGAATTTTAAATACCCTTTATTTTAAAAGGAAATGAAATCTATTTTTCCAGTAGAGAAAGTTGCTAATATATGTATCTGCGTTTGTTTCTTTTGAAGGAATTATTAGCTCTATGAATAGTCCCTTTATCATTCAGCAAAATAACGTAAAATCAGCAATAATGAGAAAGTTTTTAGTATCTCCCTTAGCATTTGTATTACACCTTTCCAGTTTATGGATAGGAATCTTTATCTTCTATTCTACTCACTCATGAAGAAGAAATGAATAAACATTGTATAATCGTATAACAATGCCTCTAGAATGCTTTAACACAGTGGTCCCCAACCTTTTTGGCACCAGGGACCGGTTTCAGAGAAGACAGTTGTTCCACAGACTGTGTTGGGGGATGTTTCGGGGATAAAACTGTTCCACCTCAGATCATCAGGCATTTGTTAGATTCTCATAAGGAGAACACACCCTAGATCCATCACATGGGCTGTTAGTTCACAATAGGGTTCCTGTTCCATGAGAATCTAATGCCTCTGCTGGTCTGACAGGAGGTGGAGCTCAGGCAGTAATTCTGGCTCGCTGCTTACCTCCTGCTATGTGGACCAGTTCTTAACAGGCCATGGGCCACGGACCAGTTCCAGTTCTCCGTCATGGCTTGGGGACCCCTGGTTCAACATGCTAATGGCCTTCAAGCAGCTTGCATAGTACTTAATGTATAGTTTGAGAAACTACGTATGTTTTAAATTTCTTTAAGGTAGTTCATGGAGGCATTAAATCCTTAAACATCCGCCATTCATATTTCAGCAGCTCAATACCATTTTTCAGGCATCTTGTCTTAAGCTTTGCAAACTTAACAGTATAGATATGTGTTAGGTAAAATTGAATATGAGAATATAGCAGAGCACTTCTACAATGAAACGATATTTGAGTTGTAGCTACAGTTGTCTGTTGATTTGAAAATAAGGAGTTAAAATTTGACATATGTGACATTCTCAGGTATCAACCAGAAAGATTTGAAAAGGCATGAATAAATTCTGCTTTAGAGAAAACCAAGAAGAGCTATGTTGCTGCAATGAGGAATAAATCTCAAAACTTGTTTCAAGCTGGGTGGAGGAAAAGCATGAAGAGAGCATCTGTTCACCCTATGAATCATCTATGGCACAAATAAGATATTCCAAATGAACACAATTAACTCAAGGATAGTTTTTAAAAATTATTATACTTTAAGTTCTGGGATACATGTACAGAATATTCAGGTTTGTTACACAGGTATACACATGCCATGGTTTGCTGCACTCATCAACCCATCACCTACCTTAGGTATTTCTCCTAATGCTATTCCTCCTCTAGTCCCCTACCCCCTGGCAGGCCCAATGTGTGATGTTCCCTTCCCTGTGTCCATGTGTTCTCATTGTTCAACTCCCACTTATAAGTGAGAACATGCTGTGTTTGGTTTTTTATTCCTGTGTTAGTTTGCTGAGAATGATGGTTTCCAGCTTGATCCATGTCCCTGCAAAGGACATAACTTTATCCTTTTTTATGGCTGCATAGTATTCCAGGATGTATATGTGCCACATTTTCTTTATCCAGTCTATCAATAATGGACATTTGGGTTGGAGAGCTTTTAATTGACTTCAAAATTTTTACAGATTTGTCAAGAGGTTCCAACTGACCTTCAGGAAAAGCTTTTTGGCTTCCACTTTGACTCAACAACAAAGAAGCCACAAGCCTAACCAAATAGAAAATACAAAGACAAGCAAACACACACAAAAACATTATGCTTCAAAATATTCTTGAATATTATGCTGATAATCCTAAGGTGCAAAAGGGGTCAAGATCATAAAGGAAACAAAAAACCAAAAATGTGTATTACCATTATGTTTCAAAATACTAATGTAGCTCAAAAATATCTCAGAAAGCTGTAGAGTGAACATGTAGAATGTTTAGACTCACATTTTGATTGCTTTGTGGAAAGAAAAAAAAACGGTTGTATGTCACTGCTTATTTACGAGTTTGTTATTGTTAGAAAACGATAAAACTCAAGTGTAGACATGCTATTTAGTGATTTTGTTTGCCCAAACTCCCTGCTATTAATAAGAAATGGTTGATCTCAATATTAAGGAGGTAGAAGGCAAATAAAATTATCTAATACTGGCTAATTTAAATTCTGGCTAGAGTCATAGCTAGTCAAACAATTATGCTCATCAACTTCAGTCCTAACTCAACAAAGTAGAAGGGGGTGTAATTCCTTTTTCTAGTTAATTCCTAGAAAAAGGAAGTCACTAGTTCAACTGCTTTCAATAAGGGGCCTTCTGACAGCTTAGCAAAAGCAATGAAATATTAACTATTTTTCTTTCAGCAAACAGAGCTTTCAAATTATTCTTCCTACCAACCTAGGAAGCCTGTTACTGTAAACTAAGCAGGATGTCGTTTTAAGCCATTTACCTCTTGACAGAGGAGGAGAGTATACAACCAGAGCATTGGAGCAAAGACTCTGTGTTCTTTTATAGATAACAATGTAGTATCTTTTAAGTGTATAGATTCTCTTTCTTGATTTATACTCAGGTAATTAAAGGCAAAATGTTGGTATCTCCAGTAAAATTCACCATAATTACATCAACTTGCAATTCTTTTGAATTTCTGCAAGAATTTCATAATGAAATAAATTCTTGCTGTGTATTTCTAGTCTTTTAGACCTTCTCTTTTGAATTTTACTTTTACTGTTCAAAAGTTAGCTACAATTTTTGCAGGACACCCAAATAATTTCTGTAAAATAAATATATGGCTTCAAATTTTTCCATTTTTATGAATTTTATACAAATTTTTCTGACCCATGAAATAATTAAAAATGGTTACCCATGAAATAATTAAATATTGAAATTTGATGTGAATTATTATATTGCTGGATAGTAATCCATGGTGGTTTTATTCAAGTAAATAAATTAGTGAAAGGAAGAACAAGTACAATATGGTAATTTGATTTCTAATATAGTAATGTAGTCATTTTTATTAACTCTTCAGTACTTATTTAATATACATCTACACAAGAAAGGTCATAGTACTATGTACTTCGGAAATAAAAAGACTTCTATCATTTCCATAAAGAGTTTAAGTATTTTGGAGAAGACCAAGGTATGTTATTTATTTTTCCTTCAGTTTTCTAAAAAATATTTTTTAGAAAGCTATACAAAGAATTAGAAAACAAAAAAATGGTAGCAAGTATGTAAATTATTGGCCAATCCAAGAGTCTAGTGCACAGGTCTGTCACTGGAAGCTCCATTTTGGGAAAAGAAATATTTCATAATTTTACATCATTGTATTTGCTAAATCACCTTGTAAGAGTATTTTGAAATCAAAGGCAATGGCTTCCATCTGCCTCAGTATATACTTAGGATTTCTCCCTGTACCAAGGAAAAAAAAATAACATAAGTCCCATCCCAATAATTGATATCCTCTTTTTATTAACATACCATATACAAAAGTTCAGACCACATTTTATTTGCCAGGCATTTATAAGTCTGAAATGTGGAAAGTAAACATGAATCTGGCACAGTTATCTCTTTATTTTGAAGGTTATTTAATCAACCAAATTATATAAATAGTATTTCTGAATGCTTACTAGCAGAATCAAAATAATTGTGATATAACACAATATGATAGCTGCTGTAGGAAACATATACTTGAGTGCTTTGTGGATTTCAAAAGGCAGGAGAGATAACTTGTTATTGCAGAGTAAAAGGGAGCTTCATGACTGTCATGGTGTTTAGGTGAGATCTTTAAAAACACTAGAATTTGGATATATGGAAAGGGTAAGAGAAAATTTTAGGATATGGAACAACATGAGAAGAACAGAGTTTGAAAAAGCAAATGAATTTTTATAGGATGCCCTGATTAGTGCTAGATGGCATGGATTCGTATAAATAAGAAGACATAATGTTCTTGGGTTAGTAAATAAATCATTAAGTGCTACATATACATATGGAAGAGATCTTCCTCTCTATTGCTATTGTTGTAGTGTTGCTACTGTTTTTAAGTTCTTCTAATAAAAGAGTTTTTTTTTTAGACTCTACCAGTCTCTAGGTACTTTGGAGCATATCTTTATTGTGGTTTTGTCAAATGCAACGTGGTCATAAACTATTAGTTGATATTAGTGCTGCCTTATGCTTTATCTCATTTAGGGTCCAGAATATCTCACTGACAATGTTAGAAGATTGCTTCAACACCAATTCTCCCCTTCCAGTCCTTTTTCAAAATTGACTCTGTAGCAAGAAGAAATTCATGAAGTAAAATGGTCAGCCATGACATATCCCACAAGCCAGGGCTGACTGCAAATTTGAATGATCTTTTTCATAAATTCCACAAATATCTGACCACAAAGTGAATGATGAAAGAAGCCTAGAGTCAGTTAACCACAAATAATTTTCTACTACCCACCGTGAATGAGCTGCTATGTTATTTACTCCTGGGAAAACAACTAAGTATCCAATATGATGACTGCACTGTAATAACTTAGCTTTTCAGTTGAAGAAATGAGACACAGGCACAGAAAGTTAAATACCAATAAGTGAGAAGTGATGCTTAGGTAAATACATGATAGATATGAGTAAGTCTTAAGGAGCAGCAGTTTCTAAACTGATATCCCACAGGTTTTATGGGTAATAACTTGCTTCTCGTGAAGCTGTGCTCAGTATTGCAATGCCTAATGAGAAATGCATATGATCCTTCCTTTTGCCTAGAATCCCATGAATTCAATGTAGCAACACTCTTTATCATTATAGGAACAAGAGGGCTCTGCTTTATGGTTTTAATTTGTGTGTATGTATTTGTGTGTTAGGGAGTGGGGTGGTTGGGGGTAATTATGTATAGTAGAATAAGAGGCTACTAACTTTTAACTTGAGGAAAGATCTAGAAGGAGTAAGTTAGGTGAAATGATGTCTAAAGTTTCTAGACCTGATTTCTATGAAGTGATTAATCAAGGATAATCTATGTGAGCTCAGATAGTCCTCCCAGAGATTGCTGTCCAATGGCACTTAATGGTCTCTATTATTATGCTCATCACAGTTTACATTTTAATTATTTTAAGAGTCTACATGTTATCTCACTAAATTATGTGAGTTTTAGAGTAGGTACCCTAATTTACTCATCTCTGTAACCTCAGCCTGCAGTACACTCAGCATGTACAGATCTTGTGTGATGCCAATAAAAGTTTGTGAAGCAAATAAGTAAAAATGTGGAACCAAATCATGAAGCATACTGAATGTGAATGGGTAAGCACTTATCCGTAAAGAGTCTTTTGGGTGGTGGTTTAGCTTCAGCAGAGCTCTAGTGCAGAAAGATTAATTAGGTAACATCATGAAAGACAGGCTGGGGAAGGAAGTGAAGAATGGGAGAGGAAAATTAGAGGCTACTGCGAGTATAAGAGGCAGACAAGGAAGATCTAGGTTAGGATGGAAAGGCAGGGGAGAGAAAGAGATTATAGCAGTAGATTCAGCTCGATTCAGTAATTTTCTGAGTATGTAGTCAAAAAGGACAAGACGACCTCAAGCAAAATATTTGAGTTTTTGGAACTGCAACTATGATGCTACCATTAACAAAAATAGAAAAGAAAAAAAAAACAATTTTAGTTTAAGAAATGATAATTTTAGTTTTGGATATAATGAATTTTGAGGAACATTTGATATATTTAGGTGAATATATATACAGTAGAGTAAGAAACAATTGAGATTTAACTTAAGGAGTGAGTTTAGCAGGCAGTTGAAAATTCCAGAGAAAATATGTGAAAGTAAAAAGCATAGCTGTGATAAAGAATATTATTCTAAATGTCTAAAGAGATGGGAGAAAGAGATCAGGAGATGCAGAATAAATAAAATTTCAAAGTATTATGTTATGGTTTTAAACAAACTGAATGGAATTTTTTTTTAAATAAATTAATCCTGTGTTTAAGTTTTTCTAATACTTGCATCAGGGCACCTTGTAGAACTCTGAAAGAAAAGCTGACATATCAGACAGTAGCAATCAAAAACCGATTATCCAGACAGCCTGCACTTTAAGATTTCCTATCCCCCTGCCCTCAGATCATCACTCTGCTCTGAACAACTAGCTGAAATGGTGACTGTACAAAGACATAGTAATCTGTCTATTTTGAGATAGTATATTGTATTTTCATCAAGTATCTATTATGGTACCTTATACATACTGCAGAATAGAATAATATCTTTCAACCATCTGAGATACATACAAAAATGGAATTTTGTAGGTGAGAAATATTCTTAGCGCTTCATTACAACCAGGATAAAGGAACAACTTGCTGTTTCCACCCCAGTAAGTAAACAACTTGTAAGCGCTCACTTCTGTCCTTACAAGCAGAAAAAAAAAAAAAAAAAAAAAAAAAAAAAATGAACAGGCAGAAAATCAGTGAATTTTTTTGGTTTGAACAGAGCACTGAGATTGCAGAAGAAACCACCACCATGAAACTTAGAGAGGCTGATTCATAGAGTTACAGCAGAGATTTGTTTACCTGGAGCCAAAACTGCTGAAATCATACAATGATGGAAACATATTGTATTAGTCCATTTTCATGCTGCTAATAAAGATATACCTGAAAATGGGTAATTTGTGAAGAAAAAGAGGTTTAATGGACTCAAAATTCGATGTGGCTGGGGAGGCCTCAAAATCATGACAGAAGACGAAAGGCATGTCTTCCATGGCAGTGGTCAAGAGAGAATTAGAGAACAAAGTGAAAGATATTTCTCCTTATAAAATCATCCGATCTCATGAAACTTATTCACTACTATGAGAACAGTATGGGGGAATACCACCCATGATTCAATTATCTCCCACAGGGCCCCTCCCACAAACCATGGGAATTATGGGAACTTCAAAATGAGACCTGGGTGGGAACTCAGCCAAACCCTATTACATGTATAAGATAATTTTGGCAAATTGCTAGAGGTTCAGTGGGACACGTGTAACAGCGAGAAACTCTTACGAGAAATCCACATTTGTCATTTTATCTGCAGGTACACCACTAGGTGCTAACACTGAAGATCCAAGAAAGATCCCCTCTTGGCATTAACACATGGAGGGAAACAGTACCACAAATACTATGAAATATGTCCAGAGTGTTTTCCATAGCAAAGGCCTTCTCTCTAGGGAAAGAGTCTTTATTACAGCCTTTTCTTAGCTAGAGAAACACATTGCTCACATCAGACTATTCAAACCTTCCTGTCTCACAAAAGTGAGATAAGGAGCTATGCAAAGGTCACAGTCCAGAGAAAGAGGCCCTCTAAAAGACTGAGATTTTATTATAAGATTATAGAATGCTTAGCTTCCCACCCATAGGCCTCTAAAGTCATGTAAAAGGCAGGAAAACAACACAGTCCAAAGATTCAAGGTAACTTTCAAAATTAGGATAAATAGCTAATGCATGTGGGGCTTAATATCTAAGTGATGGGTTGATAGGTGCAGCAAACCACCATGGCACACATTTACCTATGTAATAAGGTTGCACACCCTGCACCTGTATCCTGGACCTTAAAATATTTTAAAAAGTCATTAAGAAGTAAAAGAAAAAAATATCAGATTGAGATAGAACACAAGTGTAGGACTCATCAGATAGGGAATATAAAATAACTGTGGCTAATATGTTAGAAGCACTAATGAAATAAGCAAACATGACATGAAAAGCACATATGAGTAATGTAAGAAAAGATGGAAACTAAGAAACAATCAAAAGGAAATGCTACAAATAAAAAACACTAACACAAATAATGAATGCCTTTTATGGTTTTACAAGTAGATTGAATATAAATGAGGAAAGAATCAGTGGGCTTAAGATAAGTCAACGGAAACTTCCCAAATTAAAATGCAAACACATAAATGAATGAAAAACCAAAACAAACTATAAAACAAAAAGCAGAACAGAATATCCAAGAACTGGGGGACAATTTGTTAGCATAACATGTATAATTCAAATACGAGAGCAAAAAAGAAACAACAAAATGAAACATTTGAAGCAAGCATGACTGAAATTTTTCCAAAAATAAAAAAAAAAACAGAAACAAACACATAGACATATTATATTGAAGCTGCAAAAAAACAAAAACAAAGAGAAAGTTCTAAAAGAAGCCACTGTGGGCCAGAGCGCCATACTGATATACCAAGGATGAGAAAAAAAAAGTGGACTCCCAGTAAAACCATGCAAGTATGAAAAGGACATAGTGTAACACATGCACCAATGAAAAAGGGAAAAAAAAAAAAAAAAAACAAAAAAACCCTCACACAAACCAACCTAGACTCCTGTATCCACTGGAATTTTCCTTTAAACATGAAGGCAAAATAAAGACTTCACTAAGACAAAATGCCAAAAAAAGTTATTTAAAAGAAAAAAAAAATTATCTAGGTCAGAAACGTCAATCTACATAGAATGTTGAAGACAGAATAAAGGTTGAACAAAATGTTCTACATTTCCTTTTTAAATGTACCTAGAAAATAAATGTTTAAAATAATGAAGAGAATGTATTAGGAAATTAATGCATATGGATAAGGAAAATAAATGACAACGTTGTATAAGGGACAAAATGGGGAATTGGAATAGTCTGTTATAAGAAACCACATGTGAAGTGTTAGTGTTATTGGAATGTGGACTTAAATTAGTTGAACGTTCATATTGGAAAGTCTAGGACAATCGTAAAAATCATTTTTAAAATTCATAATTGATATACTAAGAGATAAAGTTAAATCATATAAAATGCTATATTAAAATCACAGAAAAAGGAGAGGAGAATGCAACAACTGTGGAACAGTTTTGAATATGTTAGATCGTAAATAAACTACATCAATAATTTCTTTAAATGCTAATGGTTTAATATACCAGTTCAAGGACAAAGATTATTAAGCTAATTTTTCAAAGGCCCAATTGTATATTTTCTCCAAGAAATGTGCTTTAAATGTTAAGACTCTGATGGTTACAATCGAATACATTAAAATTTTAACCCAATAAATGACATGGTAGCAATAAATGACATAGTCATTACAAAATAATTCCACAAAACAATCAGATTTGTCTACTATTTTAAAAAATTAAGAAAAACTTTGAATTAAAAAGTTAAAATTATACCCATACCACTATTTAAAAATTATTAAATGGATTTTATTGTTGAAGTATATAAAGAAGATTAAATTGTTCTCTTAAAGAACTATATACTTATGATGATAAAACATTTTTCTCTTTTCACTAATTTGTTTAAAACATAGAAAGAAGTAACTTTCAAGACATGAAATATTCTGAAGAAGATGTGTATAGATGATATATGTATTATATATCTTAGTCTGTGCTGCTCTCACAGGTACCACAGACTGGGTGGCTCATGAAAAACAGAAATTTATTTTTCAGAGTTCTAGAGACAGGGGGTCTGAGATCAGGGTCCCAGCCTGGTTGGAATCTTGTGAGGACCCTCTTTCGTACTGCAGAGCGTCACCTTCTAGTCGTATTCTTCCATGGGAGACAGCCAGCCAAAGTGCTCTCTGGGGTCTTTTTTATCAGGCACTAACCCCATTCACACAGTTCTACCTTCATTACATAAGTGCCTCTCAAAGGCTTCGTTTACTAAGATTGTCACTTTGAGGGTTAGGACTTCAAGATATACTTTTGAAAGGACACAAATATTCAGTCCACAAGAATATGCACACGCACACACAAATTAGGTATAGATGAAAAACAAACACTTTTAGTAGGCTTTCATTTGCCTATATAGGTAAGTATAATAATATACTGTACACCCTTAGATGATTGAATCTTTGGAGGTCCTAAATCTCATTCATTACTTCATGTCATTCCCCTGTAATGAGTTTCCCAGGGATGGGAAACTCAGTTCAGGAAGTAACCCACTGATGTTTGGAGAAACTGAATACTACAAAGTTATTCCTGGCAGACATCTGAGAAGATAGCAAGGAGAACAAAACGCATCTAAAACATACATTTTTGGAATACCAACAAAATTCATCTGAATTAAAGGATATAACAAAATAAAAAAATAATCTCAAGAAAAAGAAGTAAATAAATTATAATTGCAATAAAAAAATAGGTTTTTAAAAAACTTTTTTCAAATATAGGGGTAAATGTGAAAGTTTGTTACACAGGTAAACACATGTCATGGGGTTTGTTGTACAGATTATTTCATCATGCAGGTATTAAGTCCAGTACCCAGTAGTTACCTTTTCTGCTCCTCTCCCTAGTCCCACCCTCCCCCATCAAGTAGACCCCAGTGTGTGTTGATTCCTTGTGTTCATAAGTACTTTTTTTTTCTTTTAGACAGAGTCTCACTCTTGTCACCAGGCTGCAGTGCAAGAGTGTGATCTCAGTTCACCACAATCTCTGCCTTCCAGGTTCAAGCGATTCTCCTGCCTTAGCCTCTGAGTAGCTGAGATTACAGGAGGGAGCCACCACGCCCAGCAAATTTTAAATTTTTAGTAGAGATGGGTTTCACCATGTTGGCCAGGCTGGTCTCTAACTCCTGACCTCAGGGAATCCACCTGTCTTGCCTCCCATAGTGCTGGGATTACAGGTGTGAGCCATTGTGATTGCCCTGTGTTTGTAAGTTCTTGTTTAGTTCCCATTTGTAAGTGAGAACATGTGGTATTTTGTTTTCTGTTCCTGCATTAGTTTTTTAAAAAGAATAATGATCTCCAGCTCCAACTATATTTCTGAAAGACATAATCTCATTCTTTTTTATGGTTGCATAGTATTCCATGATGTATATGTACCACATCCTCTTTACCCAATCTGTCACTGATGGGCATTTAGATTGATTCCATATCTTTGCAATTGTGAATAGTGCTGCAGTGAACATTCACATGCATGGTAGACAGAGGTAAATAGTAGTTATGCTTTTAGCTCTGTGAAGAATCACTAACCTGCTTTCTACATAGCTCTGAGAGGAATCACCAACCTGGTTTCCACAATGATTGAACTAATTTACATTCCCTTCAACAGTGTATAAGTGTTCCCCTTTCTCTGCAAGCTCACAATGATCTATTATTTCTTGATTTTTTTTAATAATAGCCATTCTGACTGGTTTGAGATGGCATCTCATTGTGGTTTTGATTTGCATTTCCCTAATGATCAGTGACACTGAGCTTTTTAAATATATGCTTTTTGGCCACATGTGTATCTTCTTTTGAACATTGTCTGTTCCTGTCCTTTGCCCAGTTTTTAAAGGGGTTGTTTCTCTTGTTTCAACTTACTTACAAATGTTGGATATTAGACCTTTGTCAGATAGAGTTTGCAAACATTTTCTTCTGTTCTGTAGGTTGTCTGTTACTCTGTTGATAGTTTCTTTTCCTGTGTAGAAGTTCATAAGGTAAATAAGATCCCATTTGTAAATTTTTGCTTTTGTTGAGATTACTTAGGGTGTCCTTGCCATGAAAATTTCACCTGTTCCTATGTCCAGAATGGTATTGCCTAGGTTGTTTTCTAGGGTTTTTATAGTTTTGGGTTTTACATTTAAGTCTTTAATCCATCTTGAGTTGATTTTTGTGTATGATGTAAGGAAGGGATCTAGCTTCAGCCTTCTGCTTATTGTTAGCCAGTTCTCCCAATACTATTAATTTAATAGGCAGTCTTTTCTCCATTGCTTAACAGCTTTATATCATCAAACTATAGGCGCCCCTCCCAAAAGTCTCCCCTGGGCCACAGAGAAAAGAATTATAATTTGAATTTTTAAAATGGTACATTATTTTCTGGGATTAAAAAAACAAGTAATTATCTGTTTAGAAATCAGATGTGTGAAAGTATGACAGCTGGTAAACTAGAATATACTTGGCTTAATTTTTTTCCAATTTGTGCTTATTTCTATTCTCTGATATAGAATAGGCCACGTATCTGCTCTCTCAAAGGCAAAACTTTCACAAGCATAAGCATTTTCTATTAAAATCATGTAACTTTTTCCTTGTATACAGTCATTAAATCAGGGATGACACATTGACAGTCTCCTTGCCGCCAAAATCCAGCCATTCCTGCCATCTGCATGGGGCTCGGCTGTGAGTAACCTTCTCCAACCTACATCTTTCCAGACATGACCTTCTAGAAAGTGATCATCAGTCTGCCTTGGATTCTATCTGTTCCCCTAAAGGATTTTTGGTGGTCTCTTAAATAAGGGAGCCAGAAAAAAATTGGCCAATTTTAGTAGAGATAGTCTTTGCAAAGGTCGTGAATAAATTCAGTATCAGATATTAAAGTAAAAATTAGGATATATATTATTCATATAAAGAATTCGGAAGATGGATACCGTAATGCTAGCAGCAAATAAGTGGATCTAGAGTGTAACATTTCAACTACAAAATAGAGCCTTTGGAATATTCCGTTATACCGGAAAAGGATCATAATGATGCACATAAACTCTAAAGATATTCAGCATCAAAGTTCCCAAGCAAGATAGAATACAAAAGGTTAGGTTTCAGTCAAATTAAGCATTTTAAATCGTCTTACATTTTGAGCAAATTCCTGTGCGAAATGTATTATTGTAGCCTATTGCTCGCAATAGTCTAATTTGTGTTCACAGTTGGACTGTATCTTAATGGACAATCGTATCTCATTACTGGTAAAAATTCAAAACTAATAGAATTGTGATGTATTCTTTGTACCTGTGAAATTAATATTTATGGCTGCAAAAGTGGCAACTAAAAATATGGATTGGAGAATTAATGACATTAATGTAAAATGTGATTTGTTTAATAAATATTGAAATAATTTTATTAATGACGAGACTTTTCTAAATGTGATTTGTGATGCCTCTACACCAATTCAAGGAAGTCAATAATCTTGCTTATACAGAGCAAATTAAAAAGTCAGGAAAAGTACCTCAAGAAAATAAATGCACATTAATTTCATATATAATTTCCTAATTTTATCTCTACATTTTGAAGTGAAACTATATAATAATTTAAAACCAATTCTAATTCTCAGATTTAAAAATAAAATTAATCTACACATTGATTATGTGACTAGTTGAACCAATGCCCTACATATATGCCAGGTTTTACAAAAAAAACAGACACTAAAATGCTACTATCAGAGTCTACTGATATACTAATTTTAAAATAAAACTTCCGTGTTTAAGATATATGTGTTTAATAAAACACATAATCATCTTCTGAAAAACTGCTTTTTCTCTCTCTTTTTGGTCACACACATACACACACGCACACATTAAAAAGTGAGTGAGGGCAAGAGAAACATACAATAAATACAAAGAATCACAGAACCAAAAGGAAATCTAAGTAAACATCCTGACTAGGATCATAAATACATAGAAATGTCTGCAGGAACTCACCACAGAGGGGTAAAAGGCACCAGGTGTTTGAATTCGCTTGACCACAAACCCATAAAAGGCAGCTGCTGCTGATTATGTCATGCAGAAAGGTGGACACACAAATGTCTCTATCACCCTCATGCTGGTTCATTGTTTATCTTTGTAGAAATCAGTTTATGTTTTTGAAAAACTCCCTTGGTGGATCAATCCCCTGCAGACTAAACAGATGTGCCCACAAGCCATTTTTTTTTTTTAATAGGCTGATGGTTTACCACCTCTAGTCCAGACAAGTCACTGGCTCATATAACTCACATTCCTAAATAAATCTTCTGGGACTAATACCAGTAGCATTATCCTCATCAGATATTGTAAGGTCTAATACAAAATCATCTTTCTTTAGTTTAATACCAATTTTATCCAGCCTTCAAGACAAACTGTAACATTAGACATTAGACTCGTGGTTTGCTCCGTAAATTATTATGATTTTTTTCTCTCTCTGTTGACCACCTATGGTCATTTAAACAAATCCCTTGAATCGAGACAAAATTCTAACGGAGTTGTCAAAAGGTGATAAGATTATTTAGTTCCTATTTTAAATACATTACCATCATGCCAGTTTTATTCGGCAAAGTGGTAGAAATTACAAGTAGAGATTTTCTGGATTATAGAATTTCATGTGTTTAGCAACCAACTTGTAGTTCATACTTTTAAAATACACTTTCTTAAATGCATCAACTTAAAAACTGAGTAAGATGAATATTATTTTACATTTCTGTAAAAATGTGGGATTATCATGATGATTATTATATCTGCATCTTCACACATTGATGGCCACATCGACTGTGCAGCTTGTCTTTATACTGAGTGGTTCCAAACTGACTTGCTCTTTGAAGTTATGTGTCTATTAATTAGGCTTTTCTGTTCCATTTGTCTCCCTTCCAGTAGTTAGCAGTGTGAAACTCTGAATGTATAGAAACACCCTGTCAGCTAGCTCTCATTTTGTTTTTTGGTAGACATTTTCTATGAGCTAGGACTACCAGTAGTAAGTTTATTAGATGAATACCTAAAAAAGAGTAATAGATTCTAAAGAGAGCTAGAATGTTTCTAAATAGGAGTCCTTGTTTCCATGATCCATGAAGCATTTTTGAAGAGAAATACCCAAGTTGCTTTGTGTGAAAGGTGTGTGCCTCCCACTTCTCTCCAGCATGCTAACTGAAACCCATGGAGGAAGTATGTCCTAGTATAAACAGGACACATCTTGGAGGGAGATTGTTTTGAGATCTCATTATTCCCAAGTGTGTTGTCTTAGGTATATCACTTTATCTGATAGTTCTGAAATCTCATCTTTCCAAAGTATATCACTTTGTCTCTTTGACTCTGTTTCTTCAGCTATAAATAAGGATAACATTCTTGTCTTGTAAAACTAAGACTCTTGTACAGTATAAATGCGGTCACGTATTTGAAACATTCAGCACATTCCTTGCAGTTAGCTACCACAAATCAATATTGGTGTTATTTGTCATTATTCACTGGCTATGTATATTATGAACAAGAGGAGAAAGAGAAGCATGGTGTCTGGCTGCTTTCTGTCACTGACATCTAGACTGATGTTTTCCTGCAGAAATAAACAACTTCACTGAACATCAACATCAGACAAGGTCACTCTGATGGATCAAGACAAAAACAGCACTACCCCATAACCATTTCTGAACACAGACAAAAACATAATTTTCTTAAAAATCAAAAAATTAACCAAACATTTCCCTAACCTGGCTAAGATGAAGGACTGTACCTCCTGACCAATTAAAGTTTAGTTTCACCCTGGTCTTGCCCCTTCTCAGTAAGGCTTATTAAAATGCTCAGTCAAGATATTACTTCTGCTTCCTGGTAGTATCCGATCCACAGCAAAGATCTGCTTCTCCAGACACTCCCCAAAATCACCTCATGTGACCCCAAATCTTATAAGTCTTCCTAATATCACCTTATGATATACTCCATGGTTCTTCATGGTATATATTATTTCCAACTGCAATGAACAATACATCCAACCTGTTTAATTGCAAATATACTCCTGGTAGTCTTTGGCTCGAGCAAATATCAGGCAAGTTTCCAAAATGAAAGTTACTTTTGTCAGAAGTGATGACAGATGGCATTAATATCCATGCTGTCCTAGCCACTGTGTGGGCCAGAATCACTTCATTAAAGATAGTATATCTTTCCAGTTAAATATCATAAACTTAGTTACCAGAGATTACAGTAAGTTAATACCAAGCTTATTCTTTCTAGCAAAAATATCATATATAGAAATCCATTTCTACTATCATATATATATGAATTAAAGATCAAAATAATCCATTTCTCTTTTTGTCATTAATGCAAAGAATTAGCAAAATGGAAAAAAAGTTTAAACTTTTAAGATGATAATTTTCCAGTAAAAAATAAAGTTCAGAAATAGGTTTAAAACCATACTAAAGCTATAATTTAAATTCTAACTTAAGAAAGGAATAGACTTTAAGAAAGAAGTGTATATAAGATTAATTTTAATAATTTAATATGCTATAATCATCAATAAATATGAAAAATTTAGAGCAGAACCACATAAATTAAAAAATATAGTCTACATTGGGGCAAATGCTTTAATCAGTTAAACAGTAATAATGCCTAACATCAACCGTGTACTGATTATCTGCTAGAAACTATTTTACATGCCTTACATGGAATATCTGAATTAATTTTCAAAACAATCCTCTGAGTTAGAAGTTATAATTATCTCCACTTTACTAGTAAGGAAACCAGAGCTTAAATAGGTTAATTAACTTGTTGAAGCTTATATTGTTTGACGATAGAGTTAGAATTTACACCCATAAAATCAGATTTCAGAACCACATAGTTAATTAAGAATCACTTCTGAACTTCCCAAGCATTCCAATTTCTTCTAGAAACATTGTATATTCCCACACACAGGTAACTCTGTATACGATAATAGGGTTTTAAAAACTTTAGAGAACCAGCTCTTCTGAAATAACATTAAACCCTCTCTGGAAGTCAAAAAGTGACTGCTCTGTGAGGTTACATAACTTACCTTAACTGGTATGCCCACTTCTGCCTCATTGGCTAAAACCTTATTAAATATATTTGCAATCAAGATAATTACAGATACTCCTCAACTTATGATGAGGTCATGTCCTGATAAACCTATCATAAATTGAAAATATTGTTATTTTGAACCTACCCAACATCAGAGCTTAGCCTAGCATATGGTAAATGTGCTCAGAACACCTACATTATGCTACAGTAGGAAAAAACTGTACCATACAAAGCCTATTTTATGCAAAGTTGTTGAATGTCTTATGTGACTTATTGAATACTGTATAAAAGTGAAAAATAGAATAGTTGAATGGGCACTTGAGGTACAGTTGCTACCAAAGCGTTTGCTTTCACACCATCATAAAGTCAAACAACTGTAGGTAAAACCATCTCCAGCTGGGGCCATCTGTATAGGTCATGCAGCACATGGTTGTCAATTAAATTTGATGTTAAGACACATAAGTGTGAGTTCTCATGCTACTAAAATTAGTGAAAAAGTAATCCATACTTCTTCAGAGGTGATGAAATTGGAAATTCAATTACGAAAGAGTTACCAAATGTTTAAGGTCAAATTTGGATCTAGGAAGCAATGCACTGCCTAATAACTGAGACCCTATTTTTAATAATTAGATGGCTGTAGCAAAGCGCATTTTAAAAACACAGTAAGTTTTGAACCAGATTAGAAGTAAAAATGGAAACTAACTGGAGAGATATTTACTAATAAAAACTTAAACATGCAAAATTAATATCCTGTGATGAAATGGGGTCATGTTCATTTTTGGGAATGACTGCTTGTCACCACAAACTGCAGCTGGTATAACATCACAAATGTACCCTTCAAAGCGGAAGGAAATTTATTTCCCATTTAGTACTTACAACACACTTTTTGAAGACTTTTTAAGAAATGACTGTTGTGCTATGCACAATTGGAATATTAAAAATAAGTCAGCCAGAACATAGCTTACCATCTCTGAGTTACTATTCACAGGAAGTAAGGTAGAGATTAATGCATGACTTGTAGAATCTATCTTTTAACCATATAGTTATACTTCATTGTTTGATCACATTCAAGTGGCATTCAAAGCACATTGATCATAGAGCAGCAAAGTGCCTGAAGCTCACGTTAGCAAATTCTTCATCATGAGTTTTAAAATGTTCCTAGGATTCTACACCTTTATACAGCTTTCCTAGATTTTTCACGGGCCATGACTTTTCTCATATGTTGAACTAGGAATTTAAAAGAAACTATGTCTTGCTAGGTTTGCAAAGCCTTAAAGAGGCTCCGTTTAATTTGATGAAGTAGGCAAAAGTAGTTACATCAACGGATATTCTATGGTTCATTACATTACCCTCTCTAGAAATAGGACTGTTTTATGGGGTATAACCTCTTGATTGTAAGCTCATCGACTACTCTGTCTGCTAAAGCTTAAGTGAGTCACTTGGGTATGATCTTACAGGTCCTTAAATGAAACAGTTTGTTTTATCTCTTTTCATCTGAAATTATATACATATAAGATGTATCTACAAATAGGACTATACTACATAAATAGTCCACTGGATACATGACAGCCAAATTCACAATTTTCTACTATTGCCTGAATAGTAGAAATTTAATAAAATGTATTTATATAGAATTTTTATTCAGGATTAATTGGCCAGGTGTAGGCTACCGCCAGAATGTTTCAACACTCTAAAATGAAGACTGGAAAAGGGAAGGTCATATTGGGGGAGGGTTTTCATATCTCTTCTATGGAAAAAAACATTTTTGTTTTAGTCATCCTGTAATACAGGTAAGGAAAGAAAACTGGAATCAACAAGTCATTACATCTGTACATTGGAAGTTTAGCTAGATGAGATCTTGTGTGCAATTTTCCTTAGGGGTGCTTTCAAAGTCATAGGTGGTGATGGGTAAGACAATTCTGACATCACTGAATATAAATCTAGCAATTTTGGAGGACATGTTTTTGAACACCATCCAGTCAGCAACATCATTAATGCACAATTCCATCTGTATCACAATGGCACACAGGTGAAAGAAGACAACAATCATTAGTAGGGAAAATGCTGCTCTCCAAATTTCTCACACTTTCTGCTCCTGTTCATTTGGTAAAACTTCCACACCGATTCGTGTTGCTCAGATGAAGGTAATGCTGTTTGTGACTACCTTACTCCCCTACCCTCTCGAAATTTACATTCTGGAATTGTCTACTTTTAACATTACTCTGTGAGATTTGTTTAAAGGAAGAGAAAAGGTCATTGCCTCTGTACCTCTGAGATATTTGTTTCAGAAAATTATCGTAGAATAAAACTGTAAGTTGACTACATAAATAATGAAATTGTAATTAGACTTCCTTTAAGTCATGTTGTGTCTTAACAGAACTGACTAAAATAATTTTATTTTTAAAAGTGAATTTTTGTCAAACATAACAGGAAGCAACAAACAAAAATTATAAGAACAAATGAGTTCTGTGGCTGTGATATCTCATCCTGAGTCTCCAAGTGAATTTCAGAGTCTTGCAGCAGGAAGATGGGATTGATTACCAACTGGGCACAAATGCTGTATTTGCATAATCATCCATTTCTTGTACAAAATAGCTGCTCCATTACCTGGTGAGACTTGGCCAAGTTATTAATTAGTTCTAGTTACCTACCAATCAGACAGCAATGAAAAACACCTGGAGTGAGAAAAAAATATAAAAACGATATGTGTATCTATCTTAATATGCCAATCTTTGTATATGTTTAATTGAAAATATTTCTTTATTGCACCAAATCCCTGATTTTTTAACTTTCAAACTGGAGAAACTGCTGAATAAATGGCTTTAATTAACTAAATTACACTGTAGTGGATCTGATGAGTACTTAGCACTTTTTAAAATTTCTCTATCTAATTTCATTGTCTGGGGAAGTGTTTATATTCTGACAGTTGCATTCTTAGAGTTACTATTGGTATTTCTGCAGTTACACTATGTAATCTCAGATTATTTTTCTCAAAACCTTTTTAAATAGAAAAGAAGTTGAAGTTACAATATAATTTATTATTTATAGTTTGGACCTGAGTCGTTAATTGACGTATCTTTCTCATGTGTGTAAAGAACAGCTTTGCTGAAATGATTACATGAAGCGATGTTCATGACACCTACTAGACGCTCACTGCAATAGTTGTTTGACCAAAACTATTCCCTCCAGCATTTCCTGTCAGTGTTTTTCTTTTTTAATACTTATCATACTATTGAAAAACGCAAAAAGAGTACATATACCAGTGTGCTAAACCAACAGAAGCATAGTGCAACATATTTTAGTTATCTATCATTTAGTCTTGCAGGTATGGAAAATTAAATAGTGTCACTCAGGTGCTTGCTTTCCTGCATTGGTATTGACATTGGTTGTATCTTTCCTACCTGGCAGTGATGTCGAAAGGATACATGAACATTAGAAAGGTCTGATTTGCGTTTCCAATCAGGATACACTGCACCATATTTGTAGCCTTTTATCCCTCGCCCTCCTCCCACTCTTGCTGCCAAGTCCCCAAACTCCACCGTATCATTCTTATGCCTTTGCGTCCTCATATCTTAGCTCCCACGTATCAGTGAGAGCATAGGATGTTTGGTGTTTGGTTTTTCATACCTGAGTTACTTCACTTAGAACAATAATCTCTAATCGCATCCAGGTTACTACAAATATTGTTAATTTATGGCTTTTTATGGCTGCATAGTATTCTCTCTCTCTCTCTCTCTCTCTCTCTCTCTCTCTCTCTCTCACACACACACACAGTTTCGCTATCCACTCGTTGACTGATGGGCATTTGGGTTGGTCCCACAATTTTGCAATTGTGAATTGTGCTACAATAAACATGCATGTGCAAATGTCTTTTTCGAATGATCTCTTATTTTCATCTGCGTAGATACCCAGTAGCGGAATTGCTGGATCAAATGATAGTTTTACTTTTAGATCTTTAAGAAATCTCCACACTGTTTCCCATCGTGACTGTACTAGTTTACAATCCCACAAGCATTGTAGATGTGTTACCTGTTCACTACATCCATGCCAACATCTACTGTTTGATTTTTTGATTATGGCCATTCTTGTAGGAGTGAGGTGGTATCCTATTGCGGTTTTGATTTGCATTTCCTTGACGGTCAGGGAATGCAAATCAGACCTTTCTAATGTTCATGTATCCGTTTGACATCACCACCAAATAGGAAAGATACAATCAATGTCAATATCAATGCAGGAAAGCAAGCACCTGAGAACAAACTTAGTTTGAAAAATTAAAAGCAGTTAGTTCATGCCAGAAACTAGACCTCATGAAGCATTATGTGAAACTTTGTTATGAGTAGGGAAAGACTTACAAAGTTTAAGGTACAATGCTCAGACCAGGAAGAAATTGATATTTTGAATGTTTCCTTACTAGCCCTACATTGATTTACTCTGGTAATTCTATGTTCACATGGAAATATCTAATTATTTCTGCAAGAATGGACTTACACAGGCTGCTATTTAAACAAGGGTTCCGTATTCTGTAACAGAATGTTAAAAGGAACTTTTCATGTGGTTATGGAAAGGGTATAAAGTTTCGAAAGTGAAATCCTTATGTATGCTTGCATTCTAATGAGCATTAAGGAACTATCAGACCCACCTCCGCAAAGCCTGCTAAGTTGGCAGAGCTGGCCCTGCTACCATCGGCAGACAATACTCCTCCTGTCTACATGAGCAGAGCTAAGAGGAGAAATGAAACTGGATGAGTTCTCAGAAATGTAATTTCTCACTGAGAGAATTTTTTTGTAGATGGAGAGATTTGCCTCTCCAAGAGGTCAAGGGAAGTGAAGAGGGCACACCCAGAGCATCATTTCTTGAAAAGGGGGCTGCTGTAGAAAAAGGCACCAATATCTCACTTGCCCACTGGAAGCCTGCTTATGCAGTAGCCTTGCTAATTCTTTGTACTCTGCCAAGCGAAGAGGAAATTCATTATATTAAAATGGCAGACTGAAAGGGTAGCCTAGCATCAAAGCAGCATGCACAATAATGTTAGCTTGGCGCAAAAGTAATTGCAGTTTTTGCCATTTAACGGCATAGGAAGGGTGAGTGACCATTGGATGGGTGAAGTGAACAGTGTTGACGATAACCAGGATTAAGCCATATTTCTTGTCTCCAAACTAATAGTACCTGCTACTATTCAGGTGAGGGACTGCCCAAATAGGTAGCCACTAGCTGAATGACAAGCAGCAGCAAAACAAGAACATATCAAGCCAGAGAGAATCTTTACTCTGAGCCATGGGTAAGTGAGAGAGGCAACATTTTAGGGCACAGAGAAGAACTAATAGTGCTAATGTGCAGAGGGCACAGAGAGGAACTAATAATGCAGGGGCCACAGACAGGAACTAATATGCAGCAGGCACAGGGAAGAACTATGCAGAGGGCACAGAGAGGAACTAATAACATGCAGAGCACACGGACAGGAACTAATGGTGCTCACGGGGCAAATGGCTTTTGCTCGTTTTCTTCAATCCCTCCTTTTTGCCCCAACAATGGAGTAATCAAGATCAGAAAAGAGGGGGTAAGAAAAATAAAAAAGCACCTTTCCTTTGCATTGCAGGTCTCTTAAACTGGCACCTGGCTGGCATTGGAGAGAGGGGAGACTATGAGCTCTGATTTAGAAGGGACATTGATTAACTTAACCAAAAAGAACTTCACTAGAAAACCAAAAGATCTCTGCCTCGCATAGATCAATGTGGGAAAGGGAGTTTCAATAGAATTTCTATGCAGTTATTGCCTGGAGAAATCAATGAGCTATATCTGAACCCCACCAAAGTAATAAACTGGTTTCACAAGTAACCTTTGGCCAGTTACTCAATATCACTGAGTTTCAAAACTGGACTACTTCATTTAAAACACTGAGATGCAAGTAGCCCACCTTTATACATTTATTCCATAATCTCCATTAACTGCATGTCATATGGCTGATATTCTTTAGACACAAGGCTGATAAATAGGATATATATGATCAGAGAGTGGCAGTTCTATAATATGGTACTGCAGAAAGTTAGAGTCCTTCATCAAGTAAAAACCTTTAAGAAGTCATAACAAGGTAAGGAATATCCATCATTTTCCCTCATGTACCATATGCCAGAAACTATATTATACACTTAGGGAAAAAATGTCCCGGTGCTTACAATGTAGAGGTAAAAACATACACATAGATAATTATGTTTTAATTGTAATGAATGCAATGATGGAGTCATAGTTTCCATTTCATATATCATTAAAACTTTATAAAAAGGTCTCATTACGTTTTATAGATGATAAAATGAGGTCATGGTACTAAGAAAAGTTATATCATGGTTTTGAATAAAGTTCTCCTTGGCTCTGAAGTCCATGCTATTCTGATTACATCATTAATCATAATCTCAAGACAAAACAGGGTGTCATATATCCAATTTATAACCTCAAGTTGGGCTAAAACCTGGAAATAGCATGTTTTAAAAGTTTGCTTTCTTTAGTAATGGATTAAGAGAAGCTAAGGATATTTGAAGAGTAATTCCAACCTCATTTTCATGATGAAATTATTGAACACCCATGATTTTTGCAGTGGACTCCTTTGGATAATACAATCATCTCACTGTCATTCTTAATATATTAGTTGGTTCTTAATCCCCACATCTTAGTTGCACATTTATTACCATGGAGAGCCTGGTAACTGTCCATTTTTACAGGGCAGGTTAGTATCTAGGACTGACAGGACTAGCAGGAAAATGGCATTTTCTTTGAGTTGAATCCCTTCCCATGAGTATGATTTAATCCTAGAGCTCTCATGGCCATCTGGTAGCTGTATTTTCCAACTTTAAGGAAATATGTCGGATAATAAGGACATTAGAAAGAGAAAAAGATATGGTAAAGAGAAAAAAGAGAATATAGGAGAGAATAAACCTCTATATAAGAGATTGAACCTCTAAATTATTCAAAATAAAATTTATAGCTCATATTCAAGATATAGGAAGTGAACTATTTTATTCCTAATTTCCAAGATAAATGTTATAGGCACACATATACATGTGAATATATGTGTATATTCACATATATACACATACAATCATTATGACCCATAGAAAAATGCATTGTCCAAATCCAAGTCTTGGTTGGCCATTTATTTATTTATTTTTTGAGCATCAAGAGTCATTAATCACCAGAAGAAAACAAAACAGTTATTAATCAAAGACATCATCTATTATTTAGAGTAAAACTATAATGTGTGATATATGCCTGTAGAAAATTCAGATAAGGACATAAGGATTTGTCATAAATTAGGGTAATTTTGTTTAGGCTGGCATATTCTAGCACTCCATGCAGGCCTTACATATAGTAGGTGCTCATAAATCCTTGCCTGATGCATTCCAAAGCTGGAAAAGCTGAACAATGAAAATAAATTATTACTAAACTTTTCTAGTCATAACTTCCATATTATATCAGAAAGACAGTTAATTGATTCCTTTGCTTCCATATCATTTGGTATTTCAAATATGTACGTCATGTATATAGTAAATCTAGGCCTATTAATCCTAGCCAACAATCCTTAGCAATCCTTAGAATACTTTGCTAATTCAAATGTAATTCAATATACATTCACTAAACAGTGTACTCATCTTGTGCTCGTCTTCAAGGAGTTCACAGGATGGTAGAGAACGCAGGCATGCAAAGTGTCACGAACTTTGTAGTGAAAAGTATAGCACTGCAAGCATACGCAAAATATGATGGTAGCATTAAGTGATTCATTCCATTTGGAGGCATTTAGAAAGACTTCATAGTGGCACAGATTCAGGAACTAACGTTTGAAAGATAAAGAACAATTTACCTCATGACTGTCTTCCTTCAGTCAGGGAAGTTTCTGTACCTTGCTTAGGTTTATCAGAAATCCTACTAAGAACCCCATTTTTCGATCTAACCTCAAAACTGAAACTTATTAAGCAAATATACTATCATTAACTTAAACTCTCCTTTAAAATATGGTTTTCTACATCGGGCAAAATTCACCCAGATGGAGGAACTTACTGCACTTAATAGAGCTATCAACAGTCTAAGACCAGAAACTAAACCTATATGCAGAGGCTAGGCATGCTTTTGGAGTACCACATAAATTTGGGATGCTTTGAAAACAAAGTGATTCTCTCATTTCTGCTGAAATCCCCACCCAAAAGGTGACAAGTTAAGATATCTTTACATGCACTCCTACCTTCTAGAGATGAGAGGTCCAGGCAAAAATTGATGACATGGAAGCTAAAGAATATGCCCCACCAGATCATTATGGAAAACAGTTCAGCCAACCTCATAATAATCTCAACGAAACCTTCAAAGAATAAATCCCTAAAGAAATCAAAGACGCTATTATAAAATATCAAAATTTAGCCCCAGATTCTGAAAAGGATTAATTGTGTGGTTGTGTCTTTCATTCAGCTCAACTCTAATACTCTATAGACAGATCCCGGTTGGCATCAGATGATTTCAAATGGGTATTATCAAAATTTCTCAGTGAAACTACTCATCATAGTACACACAAAAATTGGTTGCTATTTTAAACCAACTTTCAAAAGACATGTCAGATAATTTTCTTTTAATGTATCTCCCATCAATACAGCTCTGGAAAAAAACCATAAAGGGAAGACATGGCAATAGATGGTATTTTTTATGTATCAGTGGGCTAGGTTGCCTTTCTCAGGTAGTCAATCAAATTATAACGCAGGTATTTCTGTGGAGATATTTTGTAGATGTGATTAAATGCCATGATCAGTTGACTATATTAAATTATCTTGGTGGTTTGATTCGATTATTTGAATAGCTTTAAGAGCAGAAAGAAGACAAAATTCTGCTTATGAACAGCAGCTTCAGCCTGTGCTTGAGAGTCTCAGCCTTCTCCTTTTGACAGCCTGCCCTACAAATTTCAGATTGTCTCACCAGCATACACGATTGAGTTAGCCAACACCTTCCAGTAAATCTCTTAATATATATCACACACAGTCCTATTTCTCTGGTTGAGCTATGACTGCTACAGCTAAAAACCTAAGCCTGCTAGAACACTTTGAACACCTTCAGATGGATTTTATCTAGCTTCTGTTCTTCATGAGGTTTTACTTATTGTATGTCTATTTCTAGGATGAGCTGAAGCATTTCTTTACTGAAAGGCTGCAGCCTTTATGGTTGCCAAAAACCTGCTTAATTTTATGTTTCTGGGCTAGAACATTTCAACTTTCATATCAAATGACCAAGGCACACACCAAGGAAGTCACCATAAAAAAATCTTTAAGACTCTGTAAGACACCACCTCTTACTCAAAAATGACATTTCCTTATCACCCTAATCTTCTGCAAAGTTTGTAATGAAGACAGTATCTTTAGCTTAAAATTTACAAAACTTTCAAAGATGTTTATGTTCCCTTAGCCAAAGATACTCTCGCTCATCTTTATGACCATATAATCCTCCCACCCCCAACCAGGGAACACATTAATTATCTTTGATCTTGCAAGTAAAATACAGAGCTTTGGAATTTTAGCTGATAACAGGCCTTGTCCTGGTACAGGCAGACATGTCAAAACAGTGCAAGGAACTCATGTATTGTATCCTTAAATATGGACATAATATTCTACGGGAAGGCAACTATTTAAGGCTGTCTTCCCATAGAATCTTCCTAAACAGATTCTTGCCATTGCAAGAAAATCAACAATCCAATTTATTTTATTTTTTATCAGGATGAGGATTCTACTAGGTAGTAAGAGCCAATTGTGCATATATCTTATTAACTAGGAGTACAGTGACATGTTGATAGTTTGAAAACAGTCACTATAGAAGTATTTATATTACAGAAATCGGTAGATACTATAAATCAGAGCCTCCCATTACTGTTCTCGGCTATGGAATAAGCATATCAAGGGTAAGAGAGCTCATTTTATTTAATCTCACCAATACAAGGTGTGATATATTCAAGTTAATAAGGAATCTGAACTCATAAAAGAAAACGTTACCCTATTTCTGAAAGTTTCTCCTTTTTTATAGCAGTGTGATTTTAAAATAAGGTTTGAATCTATACCATGGCATCTTTTAGCTAAAAGAAGAATTTATCAAGTTGGATTCTACAGTTATGGAGAGTTAATAAAATAAAATTCATATCCAAGCTCAGGCTTTGATTCATTTGCAGGAATATGACAACTCAAGGTCAAAGTAGTATGCCATAATATTAATAGAATTATTGAATAATTCCAAGAGAATGTGAATGGTATTTTAGTAACTACATCCAGCAACATTATACCAATCATATTATGAATTATTTATGTTTTATGAAACTAACCATTCCCCTTCCTACACTGTTAATCAGATGAAAGGACATTTTTGTGACCTTGGCTCATTGTCCCTTTTAGAAAGAGTAAAATGAAACTAGCTGGAGCTGATTACAATTAATCTATGTTGAAATTTTCATTAGAATGGATGTTGGTATACAATTTCACATTTATAACCTTCGTGCTATCCTGTGAAAGAATTTCTTTATGAGATACGTTCAACAATATAATACTATCAGGGATAGGAATACCTGTAAGGTAGACCGTGATTTATAATCACAGAATATGAATCAAGCACCCACCAGAAAACAAAACATAAAGATCAAACTTCCTAAGAAGTTTGGACTCAAAGACTCAGGAGTTCACCCTGGGCTTGTGTGAGAACTTTGAATCACCATAGGATGGCAAATAGAGACAGTAGCTGTCGGCAGGATTTACTGGCTTCAGTGGTTCAGTGGACAATGGCTAGCATTTCTTTCTACAGAGAGAACATGATATATAACTTGTGGAGAAACAATGATATCAATCACATAGAAATCTGCAACAGAATATTAAAAGCAATGCACCCTGGCATAACAAATATACTATGCATTTTCTATTTTTCCTTAAATCATTTTATTTTTCATACTAATTATATATGTGCTTTAGCATAATAAAACTAGAATGTGTTCTAGGTATTCATGTGTTGACCTAGCCAGTTGTGTGGACACCTGTACTTTGTGAAGATTGGGGAAAGCTATATTAAGGGATTACTCACATGTAATCTATTAGCTTTGGAAATGGGAACAAAATAATATACATACTTAAACAGATGCTCTGGATTTAACACCAATTACTATTTACTACTTACATGGTGAAATATACTGTAAATATTCTACTTCCAAATAATTCCAAAGTGTTATAATTTATATCAGACATTATCCACAAACTTTAAAACAAGGAGCGGATAATGTGTTGTAATAATGGAGTTATTTCCTTGTTCTGTAACATAATGCAGGCGCAAAAATAGTAATTGATAATGTTCATGGAGTTCACCTGTTACAGATAGCTTTTCTTAATAGTAACTGAAGAGATCATTAAATCTGAGAGTTGACTTGGGTGCACAGTACTCAAACAGTATTTCTCCTTTTTAGTTTCTCTGTCTCCTAACACAATTAGCCTCAACACAAAAAAGACATCTACTGACAACTAGGATTGGAATACAACAAATAAAAAATAAATTACCTGAGCTGTGTTATAATTTTTAAATGTTACAACAAACAGCAGTTTCACTCAAAATAATTCTATTATTTGAGAGTAGTGTCACTGATAGCATAAAGAGAAAGTGTAAAAAGCTTTGTTAGAATTGGTAATGTTTTCGTAAGATGAAGGTTGTTTATAGATATCTGTAATAGCCTGAAATAATCTATCAGATTTTCATATTTTTAAAATTCTATCATATTCGATTTCACAAAGGATAAGGATTTTGCTCAAAGTTTGTAATTTAGGGCCTTAAAAAACTGAAGGTCACTGTAACAGTATTCTATCGCTACTGTAACAAATTACCACAAACTTAGCCTCTTAAAACAATCCTCATTTATCATCTCATTGATTTGGTGGGTCAGAGGTACAGGGGTCTCTGCTAGGTCCTCTGCCTATAGCATCACAAGGCTGAACTCAGTATCCACAAGGATGTCTTCCTCTCTAGAGAATCTAGGGGCGATTTCTTTCTTGTTCATTCAGATTGTCGGTAGAAGGAAGCGCCCTCTAACCAGAAGGAGGACTGAGGTCACCATTTTCTTGCTGGCTGTCACCTGAGGGCCATTCTCCACTTCTAGAGGTCATCCGCATTGCTGTTCCAATGTCCTTCCTTCATCTTCAGAGCCAGCAATGGCAGATTGAGCCTCTCTTATTCTTTGAGAGCCTGCTACTATTTCTACCATGAGGTCTTTCTAGCATCCACTGATACGGCCAGGATTTCTATCCCAACCCAAACCTCAGCTTGAATTTTAATCTCCAGGGTTTTAGAGAGAGACCAAGTGGACGTAATTGAAACATGGGGACATTTTTCCCCATGCTATTCTTGTGAAAGTGAGTGAGTTCTCATAAGATCTGATGGCTTTACAAGGGGATCTTCCCCCTTGGCTCAGCACTTCTCCTTCCTGCTGCCTTGTGAAGGAGGCTTGCTTCTCTCTCACCTTTCACTACCATCATAAGTTTCCTGAGGCATCCCCAGCCATGCAAAAGTATGGATCAATTAAACCTCTTTCCTTCATATATCCAGTGTTAATATGTCTTTATTAGTAGTGTGAGAACAGACTCATACACCACATTTTTGATACTCTCAAAACATACTACTGCTTTCTTCCTCTATTTTATAAACCCATATGATTACACCGGGACCCACCAGATAATCCAGGATAGTCATTCTAATATTTCACCGCAATTTCTTAAAACCCCTTTGCCATGTAATGTATCATACAGAGGAATAACACCAGAGGATAAAGAATATGGAAGAAAACCCCTGCCTATCACATTTAGCTAGAAATAACATATAAAACACAAGGAAACAAAATGCTAAACAGTTTTGTTGATTAAAAACAAGGTCTTTTTTCTTTTTTTTTTTTTTGACACGGATTCTCACTCTGTCACTCAAGCTGGAGTGCAGTGGCATGATCTCGGCTCACTGTAACCTCCACCCCCTGGGTTCAAGCAGCTCTCCCGGCCTCAGCCTATTAAGTTGGACTGCAGACATCTGCCACCATGCCCAGCTAATTTTTGTATATTTAGTAGAGATGGGGTTTCACTATGTTGGCCAGGCTGGTCTTTAACTCTTGACCTCAGGTGATCGACCCGCCTTTGCCTCTCAAAGTGCTGATATTATAGGGATGAGCCACCCACTGGCACCTGACCAAGAAGATCTTTATCAAAAACAAGTGTGTTCTAAATTTAAGTTTTGGTGTTTACGATAACAATATGAATTCCCAACAAAATATTATAAACTAATCCTATAAATGTATCTTATAAAAAATTAAGCTCTTTTGGGTAAAAATATAATACACTCAATGTGCTATGTACAGTAGTTGCCTTATAAAAGAGTAAAACATCTAAAAAAAAATCCCTAGTAAATGGAAAATTTACTATTTTCGATCATATTTGGAAGTAACTGAGTTAATTTTTAGATATATATTTTTCCATTTAATGGAATATTAGATATGATTGACAAGCTGGCTTTTTTTTTTCCTGATTCTTTGTATCTTCTAATCTTTAAGGCAAACCACTAATGTCTTGGTTTTAGAGAAAATTAAGTAGGTAGAGTTTCAGCCCATATTAAGGAATCATCAATTTTGCTGACATAATAGGCTTGCTTATCCCATCTGGCAATAACTCCAAGGTATTAATTCTCTGTGCATTTTACAGTTCAGAAACTACAGTTCTATTGACCGCATTATGGAAAATAAATTAAGCGGTTTCTGTCAAAGCTCAGAAGGTGAATAATGCAATCCTGCTAAAACTCATGCACCTAAGAACCAGATACTGTCACAATGGACAAGAAAAAAAATACACTTTTAATGAAAAAATACACAGTTATTTGGGACCTGAATAAATGTCCATGAAACAATGGTCTCGCAGATATACCTACATATTTCATCAAGATATTTTCTATTCATCTTTTGTATGTATTTCTGAGTTTAATGAAATTAGCTTTCTAAGAAACTCATCAGCCTTGAACTTGAAAGACTTTTTAGTGATTCTAACAGAGAAGGAGGCATCTAATGGAAGTATCTACTAAAGTGATCTTAAAAGCAATCCTGCCTGTAAACACTAATGAGATGAATCATATATGAGCACTATACCACACAGGTTTATTAACTATTTGTTGACTTTCTTTAATAGAATTGTAAGTATTTTTAAGATTTAAAAATATACAACAAATTCTTGTTGGCCTTTGGTAGAATACTTATTTTGGTATCTTGAAAAAAAAATACTAAAAAAGTTAATTCTAGTTACTATATGCAATACAACACAGGCAAATAAAAGGAAATGTTAATGGTATGTGATTAGGTAGTAATCTGAAAGAATTTTTATGACAGGAAGATCTGAGATTTGATGTCATCATTGCTTATTCAATTTTATTGACATTCATCAAGCAATAGTTAAGTCTCATAGTTTTCCTGTATAGTTGGTAATATTCATCTCCACAGGAATATTCATTCATTCATTCAAGCTTTGCTTATTGAATGCATATTGTTCAATACACTGTATTGAGTAACAAACAGAAAACAACAACTAAAACATTAAAAACAGCTCTAGACCGAAGGCTGTGGTTCACACCTATAATCTCAGCACTTTGGGAGGCCCAGGTGGGAGGATCACTTGAGGCCAGGGAGTTTGAGACCAGCTTAGCCAACATGGCAAAACCCCATTCCCACACACACACAAAAATTAGCCAGGCGTGGTGGCACATGCCTGTAATCCCAGCTACTCAGGAGGCAGAGGCATGAGAATTGTTTAAACCTGGAAGGCAGAGGTTGCAGCAGCTGAGATGGCACCACTGCACTCCAGCCTAGGCAAAAGAGCAAGACTCTGTCTCAAACACACACACACACACACACACACACACACACACACACACACACAGCTCTAAAGGTGCATTGATGATATCATATTCATAGCTGATGTTTACCTGTGGTATCCTTTTTACTAATTAAAATCTTTGTGAGAATAGAGACTGCATCTTATTTATTATTGTGAATGAGTATCTTTTGTGAATGAATAAATCCAAACTTTACCTTGACCAATACCAATAAGACAGTATAGAGCTAGAGAGAAAATGCCATAGACTCATGCTAGATGCACACCTTCACAGCTTTTCCTCTCAAACTTAGAGAACAATAACAGAAACCCAATAATGACTCTTCTCCCTAGAAAATCAAAGGGAGTTCTTGCTACAAAAATGCATATGCTTGGCTTCGGTTAATTTAATTAGTCGTATTTCAGGCTTTCAAGGAAACATAAAGTTAATACAGTCTTTTACAGCAGTTTGAGTTGCAATTCACACGTGTTATTCAATTCCTATCACAAATTTCATAATTAAGATCAAAATTTCAAAATAGCATTTCCATATTTTAACTTTCAGGACTCTATTTAATGCTTTTTTTTTTTCTTTGAGACGGAGTCTTCTTCTGTGACCCAGGCTGGAGTGCAGTGGCGCAATCTCAGCTCACCGCAACCTTCGGCTCCCAGGTTCCAGTGATCCCGTTTTTTTTTTTTTTTACAGTTAGAAGTGCATGATGGTCTTCTCTACCTAAATAAATTATAGCCCATCTCCTTCCTAATTATGTTATAAAGTGCTCAGGAGTAGATATATTTGTATCTTATAATTTTGTGTCCATATATAGTTGTTCCTCAAAATATTAATGACAACAACTTTCTCTTAGTAAGGAAATGATCAAGTCTAACTCAAAAGCTACTACTGAGAAATATGTTTCTACAAAATGAAATGACTTGATATTAGGTAGCATTTTAATATACCTGGATAAGTTTTGAATGCTCTTCTTCATCCATGAACATAATGGAAAATTAAAGTACTAAATACCTTTGCTTCAGATATTTGAGTAAACTCTAACAAAGTTGCCAATTGCTTTGGCCAGTTGCAGCCAAATTGTTTTCAATAAACTATCCAAAATGATTTTCTTTAATTTTCTTTTCCCCTTTACCAAGAGAGACCCTGGGAGCAGAACACAAATTAAGCCCATATCTGAATTTACCAAGAAAATATCTGAAACTATATTCAAATCCAAGTTTGCAGTGTTTTCACTTTTTCTTTTTTCTTTTTTTTTTTTTTTTTAGGTTCCAGTGATTCTCATGCCTCAGCCTCCAGAGTAGCTGGGATTCCACAACACCTGGCTAATTTTTGCATTTCCAGTAGAGACAAGGTTTTACCACGTCGGCCAGGCTGATCTCAAACTGGTGACCTTAAATGATCCACCAGCCTCAGCCTCCCAAAGTGCTGGGATTACAGGCATGAACTGCCCAGCCCTATTTAATCTTTAGAGTATATTTCTGAGGATAGGAGTATAGCCTCATAGTTTACTGGTGATAATAAAAGGTGTTCGGGGTTGGGCACAGTGGCTGTCACCTGTAATCCAAGCACTCTGGGAGGCTGAGGTGAGCAGATAACTTGAGGTCAGGAGATCAAAACCAGCCTGGCCAACATGGTGAAACCTCATCTATACTAAAAGCACCAAAATTAGTCAGGCATGATGGCAGGCACCAGTAATCCCAGCTATTCAGTAGGCTGAGACAGGAGAATCACTTGAACCTGGGAAGTGGCGGAGGTTGCAGTGAACTGAGATTCCACCACTGAACTCCAAGGTGGGTGACATAGGGGAACTCTGTCTCACTACCACCCTCACATACACACAAAAGTCTTTGCTTTAGCAATTTGAATGGTTTACTATTGACCATTCCCACAAGTGTAACTGACCAACTTCAGAAGGAGGACAATCTTGGAACTCCACCTACCTGCACTTTCCTGATTTCCAGTACTGAGGAAACTCGGCACTTGGCAATTTTTTGTATTTCCTTCCAGCTCACTAAGACTCAAGGGAAATTGTGTTGTTCACAAAATTGCCTTGTAAGTGAGGGAGGGAATGGGAAAATATGTTTTTAAATCTTTTATTCTTCATATCAAATCATTCTATTTACACAATTAGATAAAGATATAAATTTAGAGTTTTTAGATCTTTGGGATGAAGATAAAAATGGTGAAATAATCTTCAGAAGAAGAAAATGGCATTATCACTAAATTTGTCATGTACTGGGTACAAAACATCTCTTCGCAATCTCACTTTTACATCACTGATAATATGAAACAGGTAAAAAGTGGCGAGAGTTTGAACAGACAAAAGCTAAAATAACAAAATGCCTTCATTGGTAAGCACATCCATTACAAAGAAAATCCTTCATAGGGGAGTTTTATGGTAGCAAGGCTTTTTGTGTAAATGATCTAAGATCTTCTAGAACATTACTCGAAAGGAGAGCATCATGCTTATTAAAATTAAATATTGCTTGCTTGTGATAGCAACAAGATCATTTACAAAACAACATGGAATATAAGACAGATGAAGTCTCATGGCTATGAAAATGCCACTCCCTGTTTTAAAGGCAGCTAGCCTAGTATAACCAACTATCTGCTTGAGGATTTTTTTTAATTAATGTGATTTTTCCTAGTTTACATTTTGAATTTGGTTGTTTCTTGATGCGCTTTACTGGTGCACTTTGACATGTAGCAACAAATTGAATAGATTGTTAATATAAATGTTCTGTCTGAAATAGATGTAAAATACGAATTCAGTATAAAGAAGTTCAAACTATGCTTTGAAGTAAAATAAGCCTAGCCAACAACAGTGCTGAAAGTAGATCAAGTAAACTGCAAATCAAATATTTTTGCAGTAGGTCAATTCCAAAATCCCCTATCTTCCTTCGCAAATAAGAAAACTGTATTCCCATCTATGATATGTGCACTAATCTTCAAGTGCTAATGCCAATGTCTGAATAATAACGCTATCAGAGTTTCGATCAAAAGATGAAATTTGTGTTGACGTTGAAGTGACATTTTTTCTTAAGTGTAGGCTGAATTTACTAGGCATGGGAAGGAAAGTAATTCTCTCTCTTTCTCTCTGACAAATATTTAATGAAACAGCAGTAGCTGTAAATGCTGGTGGCCGTGACTTTAAATTGAAATGTCAAATATAGCACCCAAATCTGAGAATATCTGTTCAGATAATACATTTTTAAAAAACAAAGAAATCAGAGTTACCCTCATAAAAAGATGTTTTAACATCTACTGCTGCACTCAAGATGTAAAGAATTTCAGAAAAAAAAAAAAAAAAAACTTCTTAATAATGCTAAGGTTACTGTAGCTTGCCATTAGTTGTGTTTGCCTGTATCAAAGTCATGCATGAGGCAGCCGTTCCTTCTAGGTACTGAGTTGCTAGGCAAATGGAAAACAAGAATATTTTTAAATTGGAAAATCTCTCAGATCACAGTGGGGAGAATAAAAGACAGAACCAGGCAAGACCAGAAGTAGAATACAGAGAATCTTGCTGCTACAAATATTCTGAATGAATAATCTCAAAGCTTTGCTTGCTACCTTTTGTCGTATCTATATTCATGTACCACATGCAATGTTTTGGTCAACAACAGACCACCTATATAACAGTGGCCACATAAAATCAAAATAGAGCTAATAATTCCCATCACCTAGTGATATCATAACTATTGTGACATCATAGCAGAATGCATTACTCATGTGTTTGTGACGATGCTGGTGTAGAAAAAGCTATTACTCCACCACTGGTATAAAAGTATAGCACATACAATGATGTGCAGTGCATAATACTTGCTTATTTATTATACTGTGTTTTTTCTAGTTATTTTTGAGTACATGCCTTTTACTTATTTAAAGAAAAAAAGCTAACTGTAAAACAGCCTCCGCAAGTCCTTTAGGAAGTATTCCAAAAGAAGACCCTGTTATCATAGGCAGTGACAGATCCATGCATGTGATTGCCCCTGAAAACCCTGCAGTACAACAAGATGTGAAGGTGCTAGAAAGTGGTATTGATGATCCTGACCCTGTGGAGACCGAGGCTAATGTGTGTGCCTTGTCTCAGATTTTCACAGAAAATTTACAAAGTAAAAAAGAAAATAAAACATTTAAAAATAGAAACAAGCTTGTAGAATAGGGATATAAAGAAGGAAAATATTTTTATACAGCTACGCGATCTGTTTGTGTTTTCAGCCAAGTGTTATTACAAAAGTCAAAAAGTTTTTTAAAAATTAAAAGTTTAGAAAGTAAAAATGGTAGAGTAAGCTAAGGTTAATGTATCACTGAAGAAAGAAAGAAATTTTACAGGCTGGGCGCAGTGGCTCAAGCCTGTAATCCCAGCACTTTGGGAGGCTGAGGCGGGTGGATCATGAGGTCGAGAGACCGAGACCATCCAGGTCAACATGGTGAAACCCCGTCTCTACTAAAAATACAAAAAACTAGCTGGACATGGTGGCGCATGCCTGTAATCCCAGCTACTTAGGAGGCTGAGGCAGGAGAATTGCCTGAGCCCAGGAGGCGGAGGTTGCGGTGAGCCAAGATCGCGCCATTGCACTCCAGCCTGGGTAACAAGAGCGAAACTCCGTCTCAAAAAAAAAAAGAAAAGAAAAGAAAGAAAGAAATTTTACAAGTCTAGAGCAGTGTCCTAGGCCTTCACATTCACTCACCACTCACTCGTTAATTTACCCAGGCAACTGCCAGTCTTGCAAGCTCCATTCATGGTAAATGCTCTATATACCTATACCACCTTTTACCTACAATATTTTTACTGTACCTTTTCTATGTTTAGATACACAAATACTTACCATTTTATTAAAATCGCCTACACCATTTACTACAATAATGTGCTGTACAGGTCTGCAGACGAGGAGCAACAGGCTGTATCATAGAGCGTGGCTGTGTTGTGCCACATATCAAGGTTTGTGTCAGTATACCCTGTGCTGCTCTCACAATGACAAAATTACCTAACAATGCATTTCTCAGAACGCAGCCCCATCATTAAGTGATGCATCACTGTATTTATGTATTTTGCTTATGGAAGATATTTTGTGTCATTAGTCACATGGCGATATACTCTCTATGACAGGGCAAAAAGAGTTTAAGGAAATCTCTTTGAACTGTGTACAAAAGATTACAAAACTTGCAGAGAATCAATTGCTTATTCCTTATTCTCAGTCAGCTGATCGGTAAAAACAATGGGAAACATTAACTCATAGCAAGTCTATTACAAACCTATCTCAGATCAACGCTAAATCCTTTATTGGCAAAGTAGAAAAGATAAAAATGCCTTTTAAACATTAATGTCAAATCTCTAGAGTACAAATATGTCATAATCTCAAAAGCTGAACTTAGTATCTTCTATGACATGAAAATTAGGAAACTATTATTTTAAAACAAAGTTCACATGTTATTATAGTTTGAAATAACTCAATTGAATTTGTGTATTTCTAGCATTTCTTCAGAAACATTGAATACTTTATATCAAGTACAGCATTCCCCCCCAGAGAGCAAAAGATAAATTAGTATATATTCAGATAAACCCTGCATGGTATCTTCGCAGACTATTTCCCATTCATTCCTCTGAATTTCACAGTATTCACAATTTCTGACATACAGCGTAGCTAGATTTTTCTCTTTTGGGCTTGATTTTCAATTTTCTAATTTATATGCTTAATAAAATTCTTCTCAGCTCTTTTTTAAAAAATACACATCATTGATTGCTCTCCTAGTCGTGAGCATGTTTCCCTGCACTCTCTCAAACATGTGAGGAATAATTATAATCAGTTCTGGCATTCTTGTATTAGTTCAATCATCTTTTTCAGCTCTAAATCTGTTTATAACTATCTATCATCTATCTCTTGAATATACATAACATTGTCCTGTTCCTTTGCTTTTCTGTATTTATAACTGTATGCTGGACATTGTTCACTGCTGGATTTTTATGCCCTTTAAAACGATGTTAACATTTGTTCTGGCATTCAGTTAATCAAGCGATGTTTCAAGGCTTGCGCTTAAGTTTTATTAAAGCAGGTACAAATAGCTTTTGTCTAGGGTAGGGATTCCCCAAACCCCCAGGTCATGGACTGGTACCAGCCTCCAGCCTGTTAGGAGCCTGGCTGAAGAGCAGGAGGTAAGCAGCAGACAAGCAAGCATTACCTCCTGTTAGATCAACAGTAGCATTCGATTCTCATAGGAGAGAGAATCCCATTGTGAACTGTGCATGCGAGGGATCTAGGTTCTGTGCTCCTTATGAGAATCTAATCTAATGTCTGATGATCTGAGGTGGAACAGTTTCATGCTGAAACCATCACTCCCTCTACTCCCATCCCATGGAAACACTGTCTTCCACAAAACCAGTCCCTGGTGCCAAAAAGCTTGGGGAACTCTGGTCTAGGGCCAAAGTGTTAAGATAGTACCTTCTGATTATTCTATCTGGTAGCCCAGAAACCCACGTGCTATAAGATTTTACTCTAGCTGGCAGGAACAAGAACTATTCCTAGTCCTGTGTGAATTGTTCTATTACTTTTAATTTCCCTCCCAGCACCACTTTTGGTAGTTACCTCTCACGCTTCTGCAAATCAGTATTGAGCTAAAGGCTTGAGGGGACTGCCTCTTCCAAGTTCTTTCTTACTATGGAATTCCTTCCTCTCTGGTAGTCTGCTCCACAAATGCTGGCCATTTTGGCCTCTGCAAACTCTAGTCTCTTCTTCCTTAACTCTGCAAGACTGTCAGACTCTGATAAGGTTTCCCACCCTGTGCAATAGCCTGAAAACTGCAGGCAGTGAGCTGAGGTCTCCCTGTTACTCCGTCTTGGACAAGTGGACGCACGCACCATGTTAAATAAGCTACATTAAAGTAATATTGACCAAAGAACTAAGGACATGTTCTTTACCCCTAACAACACAGAGATTTGCTTTTAACCTGAAGAGAAATGTAAAATTGAGCAATGGATTTTCAAGCCTGGAAAGAATGTTTCCTGTGCTTTCAAGACCTTATACTTGCACCTGGGTTCCTGGCAATTTGAGAAATCAAAAGGCCAGCAAAAAGCTGTCCCTCTGCTGGGGTGAACTGTATCCTGAAATTTTCACAGGCAGAGGAAGAATTTTTAGTGACAGCAGTCACAAAAGAAGGATATATAACCCTCTTTTATAACTGGGGCAGGTAACTGGAATTTTCTTCAGGTTCTTTCTTCATGTAACTAAATCTTGCCTTAGTTTGCCAAATATGTTTGCCTCCCTTGACGGAGACTGAAAGAGCTGGTTAAAGTCTCTTTGTTGTCACATCTCAAAGGATCTTTTAATCCTATTCATAAGTTTCGTTTATAATGTTTCCATAAATTTGTCTCGACTCCTAACTTCCTTCAGTACATTAACAATACCTACTCTGTACTAGCTTATCTTTGGACTGGACACAGTTTGAAAAGAAGCAATTCTTACAGTCTAAGAAGAAGGAGAACACTGCAAATGAATCACAAACTCACAAACATATCTGAAACAACCTGAAGTTATAAAACGCAGAAAACTTTCATTGGGTATATGAGAGGATAAAGTAGTAAGATGTTGTTCAATTCTTCTACGTGACTTTTACCCAAGCGAAAGAGTTAATAGCAGTAATAATAATAGGTATCAATTTTCATCCCAGTATCATGGTTGATACAAATCTGCATCTACAAGATTTTTTTTAATGTGCCTAAGAGCTATAGAAAATATTCCAAAATTGATTTTAAACCTGGGTATCTTACATTTATGTTACACAAGCTCATTAGCTGTAGGTCGTCAACATTGTACACTATCATCCAGTCAGGAACAGAAACACCAAGCAGAACACTGAGAAGGATGACTTTTCTTACCAACTAATCCACCTGTGAGTCATTACGTATTATTTTGTAATCTATTGACATTTTCTTGAGCCAGATACTTGACTTCTGTTTATTGATAAATTATCAGCGCCCTGTTTCTTCCCAAGCAGTCATTCTACTCCTAAAAGCCAAGAATGTTGCCCTCCTCTTTAGCTGCCTGCATCTCAGTACTCAAGTGCTCTGCGACGGTTGATCCTCCAAACCCACCAAGTCCCATTCTCAACTCCTCCTCAGACATTGACATACTAGTAGGCAGATGTTTGGGAATAGAAAAACCTTTCTTACTCTCTCAACTCATGCTCTACCATAAGCCTGATAGCTTTGGTCACACACAGGGCTGGCTATCTGTCAAAATCTAGACCCATATATCTTAAAGTAACTTACAGACTTTAGAATTCAACCATCTTCTTTAAATTTCCAGAATCGGAGGCCAAGTCAGAGAAGAGCAAAATGACTGGTTCCAGGTAAGCCAGCAATGTAATTGTCCAGATGGAACTCAAAGTTACCTCTTCCGATTCCAACTCTAATTCATACATTCCCCCGCCTCCTGCCCCGACACACACACGAGATGTTTCAAGCTGGGGCATGTAGACTTAATGTGACCAAAGGTTTTCTTTAGCATCCATTGTTGTTGTTTTTTTTTTTTTTTTTTTTTCCTTTTATTTGAATTGGCAAACATCATTATTTTAAAAAATTAAAAATATTTTCCATAAAAATAGAGATGTTTTTGTTATGTAAACGGCAGATCCAGTGACAATGGCTGCATTTCCACATGGCAGCCATCTACTACAACTAAGAACAGTTCTGATTTCAGTGCCCGCCATTCCTTGTTGTCACCCGGGCACAGGGGCTGAGTTTAAATTGCCATTTGTTATTTCATGTCAAGCTCATATCACTCATTTATGTGACTAGGTTGGCCCATAGCCATTTATGTTTGAGACCTTTGTAACACATGCTATTTAGTTGCTCTCTGCAATGCAGTGTTAATTATATAATAGGTCGGAATATTAAAAAATTAATCCACAGGAATGCTATTGATATTTTTAAGTTGATTCTGTATCCTGAAACACTGCTGAAGTTGTCTATGAGCTGAAGGAGCTTTTGGGCTAAGACTATGGGGTTTTCTAGATACAGAATAGTATCATTTGCAAAAACAGGGATAGTTTGACTTCCTCTCTTCCTTCTTGGATGCCCTTTCTTACTTTCTCCTGCCTGATTGCTCTGATCAGGACTTCCAATACTATGTTGAATAGGAGTGGTGAGAAAGGGTATACTTATCTTGTGCCAGTTTTTAAGGGGAATTCTTCCAACTTTCACCCATTTACTAAGATGTTGGCTATGGGTTTGTTACATAAGGCCTTATTTTGAGGTATATTCCTTCAATACATAAATTATCGAGAGTTTGAAAAATGAAAGGATGCTGAATTTTATCGAAAGCCTTTTATGAATCTATTGAAGCAATCATGCAGATTTTATCTTTAGTTCTCTTTATGGGATGGATTTACATTTATTAATTTGCATATGTTGAACCAACTTTGCTTCCCCGAAATAAAGCCTACTTGATTATGATGGATTTGATTTTTTTGACATACAGCTGGATTCAGTTTGGGTTTGCAAGAATTTTGTTAAAGATTTTAAAATGCTGGAAGACACCCTAGGCAATACCATTCTTGACACAGGAACTGGAAAATAATTCATGACAAAGATGCCAGAAGCAGTTGCAACAAAAGCAAAAACTGACAAAATGGTATCTAATTAAACTTAAGAGCTTCCACAGAGCAAAAGGAAATATCAAGAGTAAACAGACCATGAACAGAATAGAAAATATGCATACCATGTTTAGTCTATATGAAATAAAAATAAGAACTCCATAACCTTATTATATTTTAAGTAATCTAAGGAAACCTCATCTGAACCTGTAGTATTAAAACCTAGGGACACTATGCCCCTTGCAGGACTCTGGTTTTATCACCTATGATAATTTTTTGGCTAGCATTTGCCTGATATGTCTTTTATATTCTTTTACCTCCAATTTTTGAGTGTCCTTATGCTTCAGGTGTGAAGCATGTGTGAATATTTGTATATATATTCAAAATTTTTAAATTAAAATGTCATGTGTCTTTTAACTATGAGTTTAGACAATTTATATTTATTGTAATAATGTTACATTGGAACTTTTCACTATCACTTTAATTTTATTTCAGTTACCTAATTTTCCTTATTTTTTGTAACACTTTGTTTTAATTGCTATCTATATTTTCCTGCAATTATTAAAGAAACTAAGCCTATTTCATATTTACTGTCCTATCCCCATCTCTTATATTGATATACTCTATCACCTTTTAATTATATTTCATAATTGATATTTTGCCTTTTTCCTTTAGTATTACGTAAAAATATACACAGACACATAAACTTTCCCAGGATATTTAACACCTTTGTTCATATTTCTTTTGCAAAATTTTCTAGATTTTTTGGTCTTACTTATTTCATCCAAAAGTATTTTCATTGTGAATGTTTGTGTAGCAAAGCTTCTAAAGGAGGTGCAGGTTATAGTGAGCCGAGATCGTGCCACTACCCTCCGGCCTAGGGAACAAGAGTGAAACTCTGACTCAAAAAAAAAAAAAAAAAGACTCATGCTTAGTTTTATTCATCTTTTATATTGTTTTGCTAGTCTCTATTTCATTTACTTCTACTCAATCTTTATTATTTCCTTCTTTCCTCTATCTTTGTATTCAGATTGTTTTGTCTCTAGCTCCTTGAGGAATAAGATTAAGTTGTTTGAAATCTTTTTTTATGTAAACATTTATTTTTATGAACTTTTAGAATTTCTTTTGCTGTATTCCTTAAGTTTTGGTATGTTGTGTTTCCATTTTTGTTTGTCTCAAGATATGCTTAAATTATTAAAAAAATTTTATTGACCCATTAGTTGTTCAGTAACGTGTTGTTAAATTTAGATGTATTTGTGAATTTTCTAAAATTCCTCATTATTGATTTCTAGTTTCATATCATTGTGGGTCAGAAAAGATACTTCATTTAAGTTCAAACTTCTTAAGTTTTCTGAGGATTTAGTCCTGACAGATAATCTATCCTAGAGAATATTCTCTGTGTGCTTGAGAATACTGTGTATGCTGTTGCTATTGGATGGAATATTTTGTGTATATCTGTTATGTCCATTTGATCTAATGTGGTCAATCCCATGTTTTCTTATTAATTTTCTGTCTGAATAATCAGTCCATTGTTGAAAATAATATATTAAAGTCCCTTACTATTACTGCATGGCAATCTCTCTCAAGATCATTTCATATTTTTTTAGGTGCTCCAATGTCGAATGTATGTGTAATTACTATTGCTATATCCTCTTGATAAATTGACCCCTTTATCATCATATAATGTACTTACGTGTCACCTATTTCAGTTTTTGACCTTTTCTTTTTGTTTTCATTTGCACAGAATATCTTTTTCCATCCCTTCACGTTCAGCCTATACATGTCCTAAAATACAAGGTGAGGCTATTGTGGGCGGCGAATAGTTGGGGATTGTTTATCCTTTTAGTTACTCTCTTTTTTGGAGAATTTAATGCATTTATATTCTAGGTAATTACTGACAGGCAAAGACTTACTGCTACCATCTCGTTAATTGTTTTCTGGTTGCTTTGTAGATATTTTGTTTCTTTCTGCCTCTTATACTGTCTACCTTCATGTACTGATTTTTTTTTTAAGCAATGGTATGTTTTGACCTTTCCAAGTTTTTTGTCCGACTAATAATCTTTGATTGGTGTTTCTCATGAGGTTTACACATAACATATACATGTATTAATAACAGCCTACTTCAAGCTGGTAACAACTTAACTTGTATACAATTCCACACTTTTCCTCCTCCCATACACATTTTATGTTGTTAAGGTCAGAATTTACAACATTTTTTTATGCGTGTCTCTTGACAATTTATTTCAGCTATAGTTTAAATTGTTTTGTCTTTTAATTCTTCTACCAGGGATAAAATTACATGTACTGATTACAGTACTCGAGTATTCTGAATATGGCTGGGCTTTATAACTTATACCACTAAGTTTTGTTGTTTCATATGTATCATTATTAATTTGTGGCTTTTTGTTTTAGCTTAAAGAAGTCCTTTTAGCAATTCTTACAAGACTGGTGTAATTGTTATGAAACCCCTTTGCTTTAATTTGTCTTCTTATTCCTAAAAGACCAATTTTCTGATTAAAATATTTTTAGTTAGAAGCTTGTGTTTCTATAGCACTTTGAATATGTCACCCCACTCTTCCCTGGCCTGCCTGTTTCTCCTGAGAAATCTGCTGATAGTGACACTTCCTGCATGTGACGGGTTTCTTATCTCTTGCCGCTCCAGATTTTTTTGTCTTTGATTTTTGGTAGTTTGACTTTTATGTGTCTTGATGAATTTCTCTTTCAGTTGTATTTGAGTGGTGACTTCTGTGCTTCCTATACCTGGATGTTGGCATCTATTCACAGATGATTGAAGCTTATTTTAGCCCTTATTTCTTTAAATATGCTCTATGGCCCTTATTCTTTTTATTCAGCTTCTGTAACTTCCATTATGTAAAACTTTGGTCTCTTCAGTGTCCCATAATTTCTCTAGGATTTCATTATATTTTTTCATTCTTTCATCTTTTAGCTCCTTTGATTGGATAGTTGTAAATTTTGTTTCCCAGTGAACTGTTTTCCGCTGCTTAATCACATCTTCTGTTGAAATCTTAACTTTGCAATTCAATCATTGTATTCCTCATCTCTACGATTTCTATTTTCTAAAATTGTTTCTATTTTGTTGTAAGACTCACTTTGTGAATTGTTTTCCAAGTCTTAATTTTTTTAATCCATATATTGTTATAGTTTACTGAACTTCTTTAGGAAGATTATTTGGAATTTACAGTCACTACAGAGATCTCCATTTCTTTGGGGCCCATTACTGGAGCTTTATTAGTTTCCTTTGGAGTGTAATGATTCCCTAATTCTTCATAATCCTTATGTGTTTGCACTGTTGTCTGTGCATCTGAGAAGACAGCCACATTTTCTGGCCTTTATAAGTGTTATTAGCAGGAGTAGACCTTCACTATTTAGACTAGCCTGTGATTCTGGAAAAGCCTGTTGGTGACAGTCCCAGGAAGGCAGATTTTGTTATGTGTTCTCTAATGTATGGGGTCACTGACTTTGCTCTGATATCAGGTGGGCCTGCGAGCCGAGTTCTGCCATCCAGCAGAATCACTGAGACGGTTCTGCTGTCAAGGAGAGCAGCTGGCTGGGTACTGTCTTCCCTTCTATTCAGGCTAGTAAGCAGATGTATTTCCTGGCCAGGAAATTCTACTATATGGGATATGCAGTTAAGCAGGGCTACAGGCTGTGCTCTGATATTTGCCAGTCACTGCTTGAGACAGGCAGGACCAGAGGCTATGCTCCTTGGAAATGTGTAACTGAGGATTGCCTCCCACTCAGGTGGAAGCCTGGGGTGAGGTTGTTTTGATCTCCCAGGTTAAGCTGGTCTAGCCTCTATACTTCTCCAAAATGTATGAAGGTGGGAGTGTCCCTGCCTGGGCAGGGTCATTATGCTGTGCTATGGGGCTAAGCTTGGAGATTAGCTATCTAGAGACTCAAACTAAAAAGAACTTTATGTCTTACTTATGAAGGCATTCAGCTCAGTTTTGAAGAGTGGTTATAAAGTTGGCTGGTATCATCACTGATTGAGCTGTCAGGAACACAAAGATACCAGCAGGAACTGTATGCTGGTCACTATGAGCTCTGCCTCCTTGGTCTCTATCTGACCCCAGACAGTTTAGCTATGCCATTATCCCCATTGTTCCCCATCAGCTGAGACTGCAAGTGGGCTTCTGGGAAGTGTCTCAGAATGCTAGGGAAGATTGGATGCCTCCGGTTTTCTTTTTCTGCCTGTACAAACTGTGGGCCCAGTGAAATCCTCTGTCTGTCATTGTGCTGACTTCAGGGGGGATGAAGAACAGCATCATCATGAGATCATTCCTATTCATCTAATTTGTTTTCATTCAGTTCCACCAATGACGTGGGTGTCTCAAGATATTTGCCAAGTATTGAGGTTTTCAAAAAGATGCATGGTCTGTGGATAGTTGCTAGTTATAATTTCTGTAGGTGTTGGGTGGCATGGGGGTAAGGAGACCCAGGCATCTAGGATCACCTCCCCCTTGACTTCCACACTGCATTTCAGTTTTTAAGTTGATTCTGTATCCTGAAACACCTAAATCACCTTCCTATAAGATAGCAGGCGTGGTATGGCGGAATCTCTCTGGAAGACATTGCTGGGAGGGAGTATCCGTGACTGGTCAGATTCTTAAGTAGGTCACATGCTTGTCCTGAGGTACACGCAGGAGGGACATGTACTCGGGGGTTCATGGTGTGCACTGCCAGCTATGGCCCCCTAGCAGGGGTGGCCACCCGACCCAGAAGCTCCAGGGGCACCAGGAAGGGGTTCAGGGGGCAGATGCCAGCTGCTTGCCAGGGCGATTTCAGTTTGCTGCCCTCTGCCTTCTCGGGGGCTGGGCGGGTCTCCTCTGGTGCCTTGGAGGCAGCCCCGTCCCCCTCAGCCGCAGGCCCCAGGCTCCCTCCAGCGGGGCTGGGCTGGGGGGCTGTCAGGCGTAGGTATGTCTCCATCATATGCTCAACCAGGGCTGTACAGGGCAGGAGAGGCAGCTCTTCCGGAAGTGACATGAGCAGGTCGAGGACCACAGCGGACTCAGCTGCTGAGAGCTCAGGCCTGCAGCCACTGCGGGACAAAGAGGACAGGTACTTGTAGATCTTCTCAAAGTCCACAGTGAGGTCTTCAGTGGAAGGACCAGCCAAGGACTCAGAAGGTTTCTCAGGGGCAGGGCCAGAAGTCTCTGGGGCTGAGCTAGGTGCCTTGGGGGCAGAGCTAGGTGTCTCAGGGGCAGCGTCTTCCTGCCTTCCAGGGACACTCAGGATTAATGGCTTTCCATTGGCCTTCGTGGACTTGGGGGGCCTGGAGTGTAGGAGGGTGATGGGTTCCGTGGCCGCGATGGTGAGCACCTGTGAGAAAGCCACTGCTTAAACAAGATCAAACCCCCACCCCAGTCCTCCATCGGAGACCAGAACACTTTTACATGTAATTCCTAAAACTAAACCCAAGGTGCTTTCATATGTGATTTCTAAATCTATAAACCCAAGACCCTTTCACTTGTAATTTCTAAGGCTGTAAACCTGAGATTCTTTCATGTGTAATATCTAGAGTGTACGCCTATATAAAGGCAGAGCTTCTCTTTGTTAGGGGGGCTTGGCCATTTAGACGAAACATAAAGCCTCGCTCCAGGGCTGTAATAATAAACACCTCTTCCTTTCCAGTTGGTGTCAGAGAGGTCTGTTTCTCTCTGAGGATCCTGCTTGGAAGGGAGAGGGGATTGGGGAGGGGGGTGTTGGTAGACATTGCAGCCTGAGACTTTCTATTCTGCTATTGTGCTTATGTCACCTCCATCTCTTTGTCTTTTAAATGCTACTACTATGTGTGGGTTTTTAGTTATTTTTCATCTTTCATACAATAGATAGTATACTTTATATTTTAAAGTAGACTTTACACTTTATACATTCAATCTGCTTTTTATATTTTTAAATGCCAAAACAGTCATTATGATTAATTTTCCCATAGCTCTTCCTCACAATTTTACTTTTCTCTCTGTGACATCTTTTAAAATATTTCCTTGGTCTTTTTTATTTGCTTATTTTGTTATATATTGCTATGATTATGAATTTACTTTCTTGAATGCTTCATGGAGCATAATTATTCTTGGTAATTTTTCATGTACTTTTATTTAATATCACTAACATATTTCTCTTGATGTATTATGCTGTTGTATTTTTATTATGCTAATTTAAACATACTGGTCCATCTTTCTAGTTTTGTTTCTGAAGAAATCGGTAATCCAGCATGTTGCTTTTCTTTTGAAATTGTTATTGTTCTCTTCAAATGTCTCATGATTTTGAGCCATTCACTCATATTCTCATGTCATATACTCAGTCAGCTAACATATGAAAAAAGACCAGACTTCAGTCTTTGGGGAAAAAAATGTGTTTAGTGGAAAGGTTGTTGTAATCAAAAGTCTGACTACGGAAAGCTTTCAAGACTCACCCCCCTTTCTGCCCCACATTATTGCAAGCTGTTAAGAAAGCCTGCTTTCTCTGGTGCTGGCAGGAAGTTCAAAACTATGTAAGACACTGTCTGCAGTCATGAACCCTCGCTATGACCACACCCCCAAACCACCATAAAAATTTCATACCAGTCTTTTTCCTTTTGTCGGTCATTTTTGGACAAAATTAGGAATGCTGTCCTACTCTGCTATAAAGTCTCATTTAGTAAAAACCCTTTCATGTACTTTTGGTGCATATATAACATTATCAACCCTCTCATGTGAACCAAATTTTGGGTACAGGCCTTCTAATTGATTAAGGTGGCCACTACACAGTGATAGGTGATGACTGTGTAGTGGCTGTGTCCCTACCCAAATCTCATCTTGACTTACAGTTCCCATAATCCCCCCCATGCCACAGGAGGGACTTGATGGCAGGTAATTGAATCATGGGGGTCGTTACCCCCATGTTGTTCTCATGATACTGAGTTCTCAGGAGATCTGATGGTTTTATAAGGGATTTCCCACTTTCCTTGGCATTTCTTCTTCCTGCTGCCATTTGAAGAAGAATGTGTTTGCTCCCTCTTCTGCCATGATTATAAGTTTCACGAGGCTTCCCCAGCCATTTGGAACTGAGTCAATTAAACTTTTTTTGTTTTTTTTTTTTAAGAAATTACCAGTCTCGGTTGTTTCTACAAACCCTAGAAGGAAATTCCTCTTAGATTCTAACCTCCCCATCCCCCAGCTGTTGAGGTTTGAAGCAGGCTGGGTAGAAAAAAAACGATTAAAAGTTATTCCTCAATTATCTATTATCTCAATTCCCAAAAAACAGGCTTCCACCATTTGTCCAAAAGTAATAAAAGAGAGAAGACAATAGATTAGAGAAGATAGGAATGGATAAGATATGTCCTGAAAATTTTTGATATGGAAAGAAATCAAATCTTTCAAATTAATTTTATAAACAATAGGTTTTAGCATAACATAAAATCCTACTATGTTTTATTTATATTAATTAATGATGAAGATTACGCTGATCAGTTCAAATGTTGGAAATGTCATTTTAAAACTGCTAGTATTTACTGAAACATGATTAGAGTTAGAAAAAATTATTAAAAATTTAATTTTATAAAAATTATGCTATTTAAAAATAGAAGGCATTATTAGAAATCAAGACAATTATATTACTGTGTTTCAATAATTTCTAAATCATATCTAAATAGCCTACTTTGCCTACTTTGTCAAAAGCAGAATTTGAGAACTCATATAATAGAATAAGTAGCTGTAAGAAAAATAAAAACAGTAATACACCATAGAGTGGTTTCAGTTCCATTTCAGAGGAAGAGAAAATAAAAGGAGCAGTTTAAGGACAAAAATATTAGCACAACTACAAAATCAAACTGAAAGCATTATACTCTTTTTCACAATATAGGGCAATTGAACCTCACTTGCTCTTCCAAATTCTATCACTAATTTGCAATTTCCTGCTCTACTGGCCTCCTGGGATGAAGGCACAGACATATTGATCTAACTGGCGGTGAAGTATCACTTTGCAGTAAGTGTCTAAGTGGTGTTGCAACACCCAGTGCTGTCTGATTGCTACAAAGGAAGACACTACCAGTTCTATCTTGTTATTAAGAAATAAATGTCTCTCTGTAAATCAGAAAGAAAACAAATTATTGTTCCAAACTTCACATCTCACTATGGTACAGTTTCATGTATTATCTATTTAAATTATTTTAACTGTAATAGTAGATATACAAGTATCTTATGTTGTAGATGGGGAGGCAAAATATAATTTACAAAATAATGTCCTAATATATGAAAGGGAAGTACATGGAGATATTTGTACATAAATCTGATAAAATAATATTCACAGATCTAACTAAATACCCTGAAGAGAAGTCTGAATCTCTGAGCAAAGATAAAGTCATACAAAGTGGTAGCATGTTTCTGGATTTGTTACGAATTAGAATATTATCTTAAAAACAATGAGAATTAATGGAAGTGTTTTCATCAGGAGGTAGGAATTAAAATACTCATATTTTGCAAAGAATAATTTATCACTGTCTTAGTCTATTTGGGCTACTGTAACAAACTGCCTTAAATTGAGTAACAAAAAAACAAAACAAAACAAAACAAAAAAACAGAAATTTATTTCTCACAGTTCTGGGGGCTGGAAAGTGCAACTCCAACACTGGAACAGATTCATTATCTGGTAAGAGTCTATTCCTCTGAGCGAGTACTTATACCTGTATGTGTTTTCACATTGAAGAAGAGGTGCACAAGCCTTCTCAGGTCTTTTTGATAAGGACACTAATCTCATTCATGAGAGCAGAGGACTCATGACTCGAATACCTCCCAAAGACCCCAATTCTTAATACCACAATATTGGGGATCGTTTTTAACAATGAACGTCACACACAAACATTTAGACCATAGCAGACATCAATGTGAACAATGTCCACTAGTAGTGAGTTCATGGAAATGAGTTAGGAGGCTACTGCAGTATTCCATGAGAGAAACAGTGCTTTGAGGAGTGTAGAATACAGATTAAAAAGTAGAGCTCAGAGCAGTGGGCACCATGACCCAAATCAGGCAACTGAATCGGTCAAAGCCGAGCAAGGTTCTAGAAAGTGACATTGGAAGTGTGTGGCTTTGGTGAAGTAGAGGAAGAGATCACTGAAGATATCAGGGAATTGAGAAGCCAATATATTAAACTAATCGTCAAGGTTAAGCATAAAAATTTTAATAGTATAATAGTAAGACAAATCATAAGCTTGCATTTCCTACATCGGAAAACAGTATTTCTTCTCAGAGACAATCTACTTCAATTTCCCCTGTTTCATAATGGCATACATTGTATTATCTATGCAGTTCACATTTTTATTGCTAAAGTTTTCCTCCTGAACAATTTTAACATTTTATTGACTATACTATTTTATATTATTTAAATAACAATAAATTGGTTTTGTAGGTTTCACTGTGTTGTCCTTGCTAAGGCTGGTCTGAAACTCCTGGACTCAAGCAATTCTCCCATCTCAACCTCCCAAAACACTGGGATTACAATCATGAGCCACTGAACCCAGCTATGTTTTTAATCAATAAATTTTATTTTAGTTTTTATTTACTAATTTGTTTGTTTTTTAGATGGAGTCTCACTTTGTTGCCCAGGCTGGAATGCAGTGGCGCAATCTTGGCTCACTACAACCTCTGCCTCTGGGGTTCACGTGATTCTCCTGCCTCAGCTTCCTGAGTAGCTGTGATTACAGGTGCACACAATGCCTGGCTAATTTTTTGTACTTTTAGTAGAGATGGGGTTTTACTATGTTAGCCAGGCTTGTCTCAAACTCCTAATCTCATGATCCACCTACCTCAGCCTCCCAAAGTGCTGAGATTACAGGCATGAGCCACTGTAACCTGCCAAAATTTTATTTTGTATACAAACTTGATTTTACTTAATCAGCAACTCACCTCTTAATTATGCAATCAATATATTTTTAAAGAAAATTTACAAAAAAAAATTTTGTAAAATAATTTTCTAAAACACTTAAAGCATTACTTTTAAATTAATCATATGAATAATTTCACTTAATCTTATACATTAATTTGTATATTGTCTTCTATAATCTTTATCTTAGTTTTAAAAAAAGCTTTATGTCTTTCATGTATCTCTTACCAAAAAGTGGAAGTCAACAATATATGCTACTACAATGTGCCTTTAAAGATTGCTCCTATGATAGATGGAACTAGTGACTAAATTTATTTTCGCCATACATGCTTAAGATAAAGTTTATTGTGAAACATGAAAGTAAAACCCCTAGAAGTTATTTTTATTAGGAAAAAAACACAAAAAAATTAATGATGCCTATAATTTGATATTTTAACTATTTTATCACCTAATCTCTACTTGAGAATATGAACATACTTTTTATTCAAACTTTCCTAAAACCAAAATAAAAATGAATTACTACTTTCATCATTTTGCCAGTGAAGATTGCTTAAAACATGCCTTTTATTATCAATTTTTTGAAAAAATGGAGATGGACTATAATAAGCAAATGCAATTTTGAAAAGCACGTGTTAATGAGAACTCCTTTGCTGCTTTAGTGCTTTATGAGGGAATAATGTTCATTAGATAATATTTTTTATTTTGCAACCAACTGGCCTATCCAATGACACTAAATGCCATATAGTACAAAATATGAAGAGGAAAATGGTTTCATTATTTTACACAGAAAAGCCAGACTGGATTTTTATACCTATTGGGACTAAAAGCCAAATATTTAGGCTTTTTTAAAAGCTACATTAACGCTTTATTTTATAATTAATACAATTGTTGGGATGATTTTATATCTTATACTTTAACAGTTTCCAAGTTCAGCCCTTTCAAAGTCAAAGAAAAAGCAATTAAAATGACATTGCTAACAATATTAGGGGAATGTTTCCAAGTAAAAATTCTTTTAAGTACCTGAAAATCCAGGACTATTTTTATTTTGTAACTATTCTCAACATTTAGGTTCAAAGCCAGGATTAGTAGCAAAGCACCTCTTGTCCCAGCTACTTGAGAGGCTGAAGCTGAAAGATCACTTGAGGTGAGGAGTTCAAGACCATACTGGGCGACATAGAGAGATTCCCATCTCTTTTTAAAAAGTTAGGTTGTTAGGTACCGTTAGATTTCAGAAACTGGGAATAGATACTCTGGGATTTGATTGAATTCACTTGCTTAATGTTCATTTTTTGCTTGGATTATTAATAGTCTTTGAATGAAGGGTTACTTTTTCCAATTCCACCTGTTTTCATCATTATATACTGTTAGTGTTTCCTTGAAAATAAACTACATAATTAGCTAATAATCCAAAATCCCACCTCTACTCAAACAACATCAAATACTAAGGCAGTATTAATTTTGGTAAAATATTTAAACACATATCTTAGTTTGCAACAGAAAGTAAACACTTGGCAAATGTGCTATTTTCACACTTTTTTTGTTCATAGGTACAAATACCATGCATGTTTTTGGCCTCATACAAAGAAATGTTTGGCAATTTATGTGTATGTGCATTTAGCATCATAAATACATATAATTCATTATAAAGCCATAGCCAGAAAAATAGTCAGCTACCTGATAATTATAAGTTCTTGATTAGAAAATATGTACTTACTGTAAATAAAATTGTTATATTAAAGCACCCTGCTTTACCTGTCCTTTAATGCCTTTTAAGAATCTCAAGATCTGCAGAAACATGGATTTATTGAAATTAATTCTAATATAGTACAACATTTGCAGTGGCTTTGGTAATTCTCTAGCTCAGATGTATAAGCTCAAATGTTTCTATACATCCACTGAACACGTTTCAGTATGTATGAGATCAAAGATCCTTAATCATACTCCATCTTGCATATTGCTAGCTAATTGGGTAGTTATAATACCATTTAGTTCATTTCTTAATGGAAAGTTGAAGCACAGCAGAAGTATAGTTAATGTTATAAAGGATGATTCTCTGTATATATTTCTCAATTTTGATGAGATGAGCTCATCTTATCCAAAGTACTTAATGGCTCCTTAAAAATATTCTTGATTAATAAAATACACAAGACATTCTTAATAGAAACCTTATCAAAGTCAATATTTATAACTAGAAAACGATTCCCCAAACTTAACACATTACAACATAATGAAACATTTTGCCCTGAGGACTGTCTTTATTACCAGCAAGACAAGCATGAAGAAATACTGTAGAAAGAGAATGCTGTAGTCAAATATCATAATGTATATATTATATATAAACACATGATATATACACACAATATATGCATGTACTAGATTCACGTCTATGATCTGTTTTTTGACTACAAACAGTTTCAGATGATTTAGCTTATGTCAAGCCATCACTTAATACTTAATTTTTTTTAGAGCAGCTTTAAGTTAAAGCAGAAATTGGGAGGAAGGTACAGAGATTTCCCACAAACCTCCTGCCTTCACACATGGATAGCCTCCTGCATTTTGAACGTCACTCACTAAGTGCTACTTTCGTTTTAATCGATGAAACTATGTTGACATTTCAATAATCATCTAAAAATCCAGAGTTTACATTAGGGTTCACTGTTGGTATTGTACATTCTTTGGGTCTGGACAAATGTATAACATGTTTCCACTATTAGAGTATTATGGAATATGATTTCACTTCCCTAAAAATCATCTGTTTGCCAGGCACAGTGGCTAATGCCTATAATCCCAGCACTTTGGTAGGCTGAGGTGGGCGATTACAAGGTCACGAGACCATCCTGGCTTACACGGTAAAACCCTGTCTCTATTAAAAATACAAAAAAAAAAAAAAAAATAGCTGGGCACAGTGGCATGTGCCTATAGTCGTGGCTACTTGGAAGGCCGAGGCAGGAGAATCACTTGAACCTGCAACGTGAGGGTCACAGTGAGCTGAGATCATACCACTGCACTCCAGCCTGGGGACAGAGTGAGACTCTATCTCAAAAAAACACAAAAACTATCTGTGCTCCATCTTCCATCCCTTCCACTCCCCAACCTCTGGCAACTACTGATTGTTTTTTACTGTCACCACAATTCTGTCCCTTGCAGAATGTCATATTGTGGGAATCACACAGTATATAACCTTTTAAGATTGGCTTCTTTTAATAGTATGCATTAATGTTCTTTCCATGGCTTGATAGTTCATTTCTCTTTGGTGCTGAATAATATTCCATTGTAGGATGTACCAATTTATTTATTCATTTACCTACTGAAGGGCAACTTGTTTGCTTCCAGGTTTTGTCAATTATGAATAAAGCTGCTATAAATATCCATGTGCCACTTTTCATGTGAATTCATTTGGATATTGTGATTGCTGGAACACACAGTTTCTTAATTTTGTAATAAACTGCCAAATTGTCTTCCAGAGTACCATGTTGGATTCCCAGCAACAATTATTGATAGTTTCTGTAGCTCCACAGACTTGCCAGCATTTGGTGTTTTCAGTGTTATGAATTTTGACCATTCTAATAGGTATTCGGTCATATTTTACAGTTGTCTTAATTTTCATTTGCCTGATGATGTAAAATGTGCAGCATTATCTTATATGCCTATCTATTGTGAGGTGTCCTTTGAGGTCTTCGTCCAATTTTTTTCATCAGGTTGCATGTTTTCTTATTGTTGAGTTTTATGGGTTTTTTTCTATCTTTGGGATAACAACCCTTCATTGTTTCTATCTTTTGAAAATATTTTCGACCAATTTATGGCTTTACTCTCATTCTCTTGACATACCTTTTCACAGATCAGAAGTTTTTAATTTTAATGAAGACCAGCTTACCAGTTACTGCTTTCATAAACTGTGCCTTTGTGGTATATTTAAAAAGCCTTTTCCATAGCCAAGGTCAGCTAGAATTTTATCTAACTTATCTTCTAAGACTTTATACTTTTGCATTTGACATTTAGGTCTATGATTTTTTGAGCTCATTTTTGTGAACAGTGTGAAGTCCATGTCTAGATTTTCTTTGTAAAATTTTGCATGTAAATCCAGTTGTTCCAGCATCATTGCTTGAAAACACTATTTTGCTCCAAAGCTCTGTATTCTGATCTTGTAATATGCAAACTAACCTATTTGCATATTACTCTTTCATCTGTTCCACACTGTCTTGATTACTGTACTTGATAGTATGTCTTGAAATCTGGTAGTGTCAGCCTCCAACTGTGTTCTCTTTCAGTATCCTCTCCTTTGTAATTCTCCTTCAATATGGCTACTACAGACCTTTTGCCTCTCCATATAAACATTAGAATCACCCTGACAATATAAATACCTTGCTAGGATTTTAATTGGGATTACACTGAATTGATAAAGTCGTGAAGAACTAATATCTTAACACTATTGAGTCTTCCTATTCATGAACATAGGCTACCTCTCCACTTGTGTAGTTCTTTGATTTCTTTTATCATAGTTTTGTTGTTTTTCTCAGATCGACCTTGAAAATACTTTGTTTAATTTGCACCTGTTTGTTTTTGGAGGGTACTAATGTAAATGGTATTATATTTTTTATTGAAAATTACATATGTTCACGACTGCTACAGAGGAAGGTGATATGGTTTGGCTGTGTCCCCACCTAAATCTCATCTTGAATTGGAGCTCCCAAAAACACCCATATGTCATGGGAGGGACCCTCTGGGAGATAACTGAATCATGAGGGTTCGTTTTTCCCATGCTGTTCTCATGACAGTGAATAAGTTTCCTGAGATCTGATGGTTTTATAAAGGGCAATACCCCTGTACATACTTTCTTGTACATGCTGGAAGATTACTTGAGGCCAGGAGTTCAAGACCAGCCTGGATGACATAGAAAGGATCCTATCTCTTTTTTAAAAATTAGGTTCAGTCAGATTTCAGAAAATGGGAATAGATACTCTGGCTTTTGATTGCATTCACCTGTTTAATGTTCATTTTTGGCCTGGATTATGACCATAGTCTTTGAATGAAAGGTTACTTTCCCCAACTCCACCTGTTTTCATCATTATATTCCATTAGTGTTTCCTTGAACATAAACTACATACTTACCATTTTTATATAACCTTAATATGGAAATGTATAATATGTAACTATTTCCTGATTGTAACCTTAACTAATAATCCAAAATCCCACCTCTACTCAGACAACATCCAATACTAAGATAGTATTAATTTTGGTAAAGTGTTTAAAGATACGTCTTAGTTTGCTACAAAAAGTAAACACTTAGGTAATGTGCTAATTCTTTTTTGATTTTTGTCATATATACAAAACCATGCATATTTTTGGCCTCATACAAATCAAAAAAATTTTTTTACAATTTTTGTATTTGTACAGTTAGCATCATAAATGTATTTAATTCACTGTAAAGACATAGTCAGAAAAATAATCATCTACCTGATAATTATTAGGTGCTCACTAGAAAATATGTATTTACTTTCAGTAAAATTGTTATATTAAAACATCTTGCTTTACTTGCCCTTTGAGGCCTTCTGAGAATGTGAGATCTGCAGAAACATGGATTTATTGAAATTAATTCTAAAATAGCACATTTGTGGTGGGTTTGGTAATTCTCTAGTTCAGATGTATAAACTCATTTTTATACACATCCAAATGAACATTTTTCAGTATGTATGAGATCAAAGATTCTTAATCATACTCCAAATTGTCTGCTGCTAGCTGGAACTACTATGTTGCAACAGAGTAACAGGAAGAGGTTCTAACAGTCTGGAGGGCTCAAAAGAAGATAGGAAAATGTAGCAAAGTTTGGAATTCCATAGAGACTTGGAAGGCTCAGAAGACATGAAGATGTTGGAAAGTCTGGAACTTCCTAAAGATGTGTTGAATGACTTTACCAAAATGCTGATAGTGGTATGGACAATCAAGTCCTGGCTAAGGTGGTCTCAGGTGGAGATGAGGAACTTGTTAGAAACTGGGGTAAAGGTCACCATTGCTATGCAAAGAGACTGGCAGCATTTCGACCTTGCCCCAGAGATCTGTGGAACTTTGAACTTGAGACAGATGATTTAGGGTATCTGGTAGAAAAAAATTCTAAATAGCAAAGCATTCCAGAGGAAGCAGAGCATAAAAGTTTGAAAAATCTGTACACTGACAAAGCAGTAGAAAAGAAAAATCCATTTTCTGGGGAGAAATTCAAACCAGCTGCAGAAATTTGCATAGGTAATGAGGAGCAGAATGTTAATGATTAAGACAATGGGGAAAATGTCTCCAGGGTACCTCACAAGCCGTAACAGAAATCCCTTGTATTACAGTCCTAGGAGGGAAAAATGGTTTCCTCTGCCAGGACTGCCCCCCCCGCACTGTCATCAGCCCTGTGCCCCAGCCACTTCAGCTGTGGCTAAAGGAGGCCAACGTACAGCTTGGGCCGTGGCTTCAAAGGGTTCAAACCCATGCATTAGTAGCTTTCATGTGGTGTGGGTCCTGCCAGTGCAGAGATGACAAGAATTGATGTTTGGGAACTTCCATCTAGATTTCAGAAAATGTATGAAAGCAGCCGGATGTCTAGGCAGAGGTGGAACCCTCGTGGAGAACCTCTGCTATGGCAGTGCAGAAGGAAAATACGGGGTTGGAGCCACCCCGCCCTTCCACCAGAGTCCCTCGTCAGGCACTGCCTAGTGGAGCTGTGAGAAGAGGGCCACTATCCTCCCTCTACCAGAATGGTAGACCCACAGATAGCTTGCACCATGCACCTGGAAAAGCCACACACACTTAACGTCAGCCCGTGAAAGCAGTCAGAACGGAAGCACTGTAGCCTGCAAAGCCATAGAGGCAGAGCTGCTGGATGTGAGACCTGGAGTCAAAGTAGGTCATTTTGGAACTTTAAGGTTTAATGACTGCCCTACTGGATTTCAGAATTGCATGGGGCCTTTGGCTCCTTAGTTTTATTTTTATCTAGTTTCTCCCAGTTCAAATGGGTATATTTACCCAATGCCTATATCCCACTGTATCTAGGAAGTAACTAACTTGCTCTTTATTTTATAGGCTCACAGGCAGAAGGGACTTGCCTTGTCTCATATGAGACTTTGGACTTGGACGTTTGAGTTAATGTTCGAATGAATTAAGACTTTGAGGGACTGTTGGAAGGGCATGATTGTGTTTTGAATTTTAAGGACATGAGATCTGGGAGCAGCCAGGGGTAGAATGTTATGGTTTGGCTGTATCCCCAGCCAAATCTCATCTTGGATTGTAGCTCCCTTAATCCCTATGTGTTGTGGGAGGGACCCAGCGGAGGTAACTGAATCATAGGGGAAGATTTTTCTCATGCTGTTCATTATAATGAATAAGTCTCCTAAGATTTGATGGTTTTATAAAGGGGCAGCTTCCCTGAGCATGCTGTCTTGCCTGCTGTTATGTAAGGCATGGCTTTGCTCCTTGCTCACCTTCCGCCATGATTGCGAGGCCTCCCCAGCCATGGGGAACGGTAAGTCCAATAAACCTCTTATCCTTATAAGTTGCCCAGTCTTGCAAATTTCTTCATAGCAGTATGAAAATGAACTAATACAGAAGGTGGTTGACTTGTGTATATTCCTACAACCTTGCTATTATCCATTAGTTCTGAGGTTTTTTGTCAGTTCTTTCAGATATTTTACATGGACAATCATGTCACAAAGACAGTTTTATTTCTTCCCTTTCTATATGTATATATTTTATTTCCTTTTCTTGTCTTATAGCATTTGCTAAGGAAAAGGAAATAAAATATGTCAATACTGAGGAGGAAATATTATGTTTTAAAGTAGTATGGTATGCCTTTTAGTATGGTGCTTAAATATACCTTCTAGTAGGATGCTTAAAAATGTCCTCCGTTTGTTTCAATAATTTTGACCTGTAGTATTTTTTGTTTTTTGTTTTTGTTTTTGCTTACGATTTCTGTCCGTTTAAATTGCCCATCTGTTCTTTCATGTTGTCTACTTTATTTATCCATTAAGAGCCCTTAGCATATGAACCATATTTGTTTAAATTCCAAGTCTGATAATTCTAATGTTTCTGTCATGTCTGCTTGCTTTGTGCCTTCAAATTGCGGGTTTGTTTGTTTTTTTTTTGCCTTTTGGTGTGCCTTGCAGTTCTTTCTTGATAACAGGACATGATATAGCTAGTGACTGCTGCAAACACGTCATTATTAATGTGGTAGAAGGATGTCAGGGGACAAGCAGCATCCTGTGTCCTGTGATTCAGTCTCAGTCTTTTATCAAGCCTATGCCTCTGGACCGTGAACTTCAAAAGTGCTGCTCAGCACTGCCACCTCATAAGTAGTAATGGAAGGCTAGAGTAGACTGAAAGTGGGTATTTTCCCTCGCCTTTGTGGATGGTTAGAGTGGACTGAGGTTCTGCATTTCCCTTTCTTCATATAAGAGGACACAAGTGTCTGAAATTGGGCATTTCCCTTCCCCTGAGTTCTGATAAAACACCAAGAGGATAAGCTTTGGTTAACAGTTTCTCCTGAGTGCAAACCTTTCTAGGAACTGAATGCTCTGGCATCTTCTAAAAGTGGTTTCTTTTCCTGTCCCCATACCAGAACGATAAGGAGACTTTTCTGATATTTACTGAGAGAAGTGGGTAGAGTTCCTGGAAGTAAATTTCACAAGAGTGCGAAGTCCCTTTTGTGGGTTCCCCTGGAGATTTTAATTCTCAGACTTGTCCACCTTGCGGCCCCATCAATTCATCAACTATGCTTCAGGTTTACAACCGAGTACTCATTCCTACTGAGGTTTTCACTGGTGAGACTCTGCTCTGGTAATCTGTCACTCAACGTATTCACTAGTCTGTCTCTCCAATCTCTAAAACAGTGAAGGCAACTATTTTCTATCCCCTCTTTTATGTATCTAATAAAAGTTGTTGTCTTATCAGTTATTCAACTTTTCACTGTTGTTAGAACAGAGTGGTGACTTATATGTGGAACTGGAAAGCAGAAGTCTCAGCACTTTTAATGTAATGAATATTCTAGGAAAAGGAAGTGTATCTCTTTCTTGTCCTCTTGTTATCATTAAGGCAGAACCTATACAGGCAATCAAATTCAGTATAACAGGGTGTCTGTGAATCGCTTTTTTGACAATAATCTTTTTCTATTCTTTGTCTAATTTATAATTCATTTCCAAATTATATTAAAATATTTTCAAGTGGTTGAAAATTATGTTCAATCATTTACTTTATCTATAGTAACAGCATTAATAATCATTAACATGTTGATTGCTTATTGTATATTATGCTATTATTTCTCACAATATTCCCATTGAGTACTTGCTCCCATAACTCTAGTTTTATAATTGAGAAAACTAGATTGAGGCAGTTACATAAATGAATTGTCACAGGCAATATTAGTATTAAATTACGAAACTAGGATGGGGTAAGATCCTTATAACTTTAAATTCCATGCAATTATTATTATTTTCTGTCAATCATCTTTACTCCTCACTGCTAAAAGCCACTTGTAGCTAAAAAACAGAGAGCAGAAAAATATTACAGAGGCTATCAAACTGATATCCCCAGTTTGTTTATTCTAGTCCCATTAAGAAGTATATTATTGCAGAAGGCACAGCCACATTCAAATATATTCTGCCTAACCTAGGAAGTTCAGTGTAACATTATGTATTCAATCAAAACTTCTGAAAATACATTATGAAAACAATTAAAGGAGTTCAACATTATTATCACATAAGAAATAATTTGTCAATGTTTGGGGACAGTGGAGGGGAGACTGGTGATGTTAGCAATTAACTGTTTGGAAAATATTTTAAAGATTTTTAGTGCTATAAAATGAAAAATACACAGTTCACACATTGAATTGCTTCTGCATTGTTGAAAACTAATTACTTCTTACATTGCTTAGTAACTGAAATTTTATCCAGTGCTCCATTTTTCTTATTTTTGTTATTGAATTGAGATGATAATGATAAAGAACTCCCAACTGGGTGCACATAGTAAGCATGTAAAATACTCATCTCTGATAAAATGTATAATAGCCTGGCAAAGATCTGTGACAGTAGCTTAAATCAGACTGCTTTCGTGTTGAGAAAAAGTTTGACTGTGCTCATATAGAATATGAAATTAAATAAAATCTATATTCAGCTCTGCATTTAGACAAAAAATCTTATATAGACTATCAATCGGTTTTGTGAAAAATTTTGTTTCAAGTTGAGTAAATATTTATACCTGGAGTAATGAAGAGCAACTAGGAGGGAAGCAATTTGAAATCTTACAGTTGTTAACACAGCCAGTGTTTATATTGTGCTTATATTTAAACTAAATATCGCAGTCACCGCTCTTGCTTTATAACTATTATCATGAATACAAAAGCTGAGAAAACTATTTTTCAATTTAGTCTTCTCTTTTGTGAAACTTCAAATTTTGGCATTCATCAACTTCTTATTATGTGGCAGAGGATCCAGAGACAAAGAGAAGATTGAGATTAGAAGAAATAGCTTAAACCTGTAGACGTGATTCATTTAGAGAAGGTAGAAACTGAAAGCATTTTGTAGTAACTATGCTTTGAAATGTATTTCTACTTTGTTTTCTGCTTCACTAAACTTAGGATACAGTCGTGTGTATTAAACAATTGAGAGAACAGAGAAAAACTGGATTACTGAAGAAATTATTCACTCAGACTTCACTCAAGACTAAGCAAAGATAATACACAGGTAATTAGAGATTCAACACGTACAGATCCTTATTAAAGTGTTTTTAAAAATCTATTTGGACCTTTTCTTGTTAAATTGCCTAAGATGAATTTGAAATGATGGGATCAGTAAAAATTAATTACAATTTAAGTGACCCTGAGCTATAAAATATGAAAATAACTGCCTGCTATTTTTGTTTAGAATCAATCAGGTTTGAAAAATAAAAAGGATGGCAGGTTACTGTTGTGAAAGCAGAAGAAAAGGAAAGAGCAAGCCACTGTGGAATGTTGTGGAGTGTGCAGGTCAGCTATTGTTGACCTTGGCTTCACCAGCCCACACGAGTTAGGTGCTTTGTGTTCTGCCAGAGGTGGCCTGGGTTATTTTATTCCTACGAAATGTGTCCTCTCTATCTTCAGCTTCCTGTCTGGGAAAATCAACAAGACTCTTAGGAAAGGTAATTACTCTTAAATAAAAGTAATATATAAATACGCTCTTAATAAAATTCAACATTTTAGAGGAGGTTTAAATGACTAATTTTCTTAACAATTTTCCAGTTCCCGATTCTATGCTTGCCAGGCCAGGAAAACAATGCTAAGAATATTTTTATGTATTTCTGCAATTTTCATACAGTGAACCTACATACATTGCCTGCTTAAAATTTACATACATAGAATTACAATATACCTGGAAATTGCCTGTTAGGTGAAAGAATTACAAAAATAGCAAATGAAAGACGAACCCACTGCAAGAAATTGTTTCACCCCCAAGATATTACCAGAAATGTTATTATTACTACATCAGAATAAACTGAGGTTAACGGACTTTGGAGAACAACATAGGTGATAACAGAACTGCACCACTGGCAGGCTCCTTTAACCAACAAAGAGGGAATTTGGGGATTAGAGTTGGAGCAGTCCTACAACTTCCCTCCAGGCTAGAACTTGAGACTTCTCAGTTTACCAACCTATTGCTAAACACATTCTCTTTTCTCCAAATGGTGATTGATGTTGTTCCTGGGATCTTACGTATTCAATCAGCTTTCCAACAACCCCATTAGTTCGCCATCTGACTAATTAGGAAAAGTTGGCTTGGGGCATGAATGTGCATTTTTAAAAAAGTTTTGTTTGTATAACTTAAGAGTCATAATGTGTTTTCTTCCATAGAAGGGAAAGTGAAAAACATCAAAGCCTCTTCCAACCCAAGAACAACGATGGAAAGCACAATTTGTTTTTCTCCTTGGGAGAGCTTCACTCCTCACATCCTCATTTGATTACAGCCTGGTAAGCCAGAAGACTGTGGTTGTCCTGTATTATCTTCTTGGCCACTGTTAATAGATTCCTATCACCACAGTTTTCTTCCCATTGATAAACTCAATGCTTTTATTTAGATAAACTCCTCAAATTAAAGTGAATGGACACAGCTGGAAGAATGACAATTCACCTCTAACTTTTATAGTATTTGAATTTTGTTTGACTATGGCATCAGAAACTAATAAGATGATACTTATCATTATTATTAATGAATGTTCTGGATAACTGAAGTAGTCCTTGTTATGTGTTTGGAAGTGACACAGTTTGAATGTTTGTCCCCACCAAATCTCATGTTGAAATGTGATTCTTGATGTTGGAGGTGGGGCCTGATGGGAGGTGACTGGATCATGGTGGCAGATCCCTTATGAGGGCTTAGCAGGATCCCCTTGATGATAAGTGAGTTCTTGCTCCATTAGTGCATGTGAGATCTAGTTTGTAAGTCTGGAACCTCCATCCTCTCTCCCTCTGGCTCCTGCTCTTGCCACATGACGTACCTGCTCTAGCTTCATCTTGTGCCATGAGTACAAGCTGCTTGAGGCCTTGCCTGGAGCTGAGTGTGGATGCCATGCTTCCTGTACAGCCTGCAGAATCATGGGCCAATTAAGCCTCCTTTATCAATTACCCAGCCTCAACTATTTATAGAGATTCAAAAATGAACTGATACAGGAGGAATGTTGTAAAAAGGATGATTATAACTGCTTGACTCCTCTAGAATACTCCACTCACTTAACTTCTGAGTCCCTTCGCCCTCAGAAATTTAAGGTCATAACTCCTCACACAGTTTGTGGCATAAACCAGTAGAGGGTGAACCTAGCAAAGGGTAAATCAGGAGTTGCTTAGCAGCTGACCAAATAAATTTAAAGCAGGGGAAATTAAAAGCAACCTCTGGTAGGGGAAAAGCACCATGCCATTGATTCAGAAGTCCTAAGTAGAGAGTCTGGTATGGATTAAAAATATAACAACAAAATCAACCCAAACCATAAATACATAGAAAACACCACAGGGACCAGAAAATGTGAAGTAAGCATGCTTGTATAACCTAAAGTAACTCCCTGAAGTGTGACACTTCAAGTGACAAGTCTTTTTGATTACTCTTTCTTTTTCTTCCCATGGACACAGAGTGATGCAAATAAATTGGAAAAGACATGGACACCTCGGGCTAAGTCTGCTCCTGGTTGGGGTTAGTTTAAGGAGCACCATCTCTGGTATCTTGTTCATTGTGTCATTTGGACAAGGAACTCTGGTTCTCTTAAAATAAACCACTCTTAACTTGTTATCTAGTTCCATCAATAGATTCACTCTTATTTTTCTATATCCAAGACCTTGATTACTGCTTTCCCTAATATTCCTGTTTACTTGGGATTAAAAGTCTGACCATTTTTACTTGTTCTTTTAGGAAAAGGCAAAAATTCTCATCACCCCAGATCCTGTATCTTGTTCTGTTTATTTGCATTTATCCCTTTGTTGGGAACTCCCTACCTGGTTGTACATCTACATGTTGCAGTTCTGGATGTTTCTGTTGCCACACTCCATTTGCCCACCCAAGAAAATCACTACATGATGTAAGATTTTCACTTACTCTTTCCCCAAATATAGACTGAAGATCTATTGTGATGTGCCAGTCATGTGTACGTATCTAGAAGTACAAAGTGAAAAAGTCATATTTCCTATCCTCAAGAAGGTTCTCATTCTAGTAAGAATCACTTGTTAACAACTCCATGAATCACAGTGTCACAAAGTTCCTTTTGTCCTGAAGCGGCACAGTAAATTTCCAAAATGTCCATTTCAAAGAGGGCCCAACCTGGCTAGGAAAAAGTTCAAAGAGGCCTGTGCTGGGCTTTGGATTTGATCAAAGACTTCACTTAGTGTAGACAAGATGGAAGTATCTCTCGGACCTCTAAGAAGCTGCATTGTGAGTGGCCTGGAAGAACGAGAAGGCCTGTTGTGTTTGCGAAGTGAGCAAGAAAGGGTAGAAAATGATGCAAGAAATGTGGCTTGGGGACAAAATAGGGACTCTTTGAGTATCATACTAAAATGTTTGCATTTTGTCATAAAAGAAATAGAGGAGCCATCTATAGCTTTTCAAATCGGAAATAGCACAATTATGTCAGTGATTCACAGTGATAACATGAATAATGGTGCTAGAGACCAGGGTGCATGTTAGGACCCTCACCAGCCCTCATTACTGGTTCCTCTAATTATTATGTTAGCTATTGCAGAAACAAAACAGACTATTCTGTCTGCTCCAGTAGATGCACCGTTTTCCCTGAACTTATCCTTCTGACCTACAGCCAAGGCAGCCATTATTTTGATAGGTCGAGTACTGATTATCAGGTAAATCTTACCTTCCAAAATCTCTAAGAGAACATGCTAATTTCCTGAACTAGACAAGTATAATTTCCTCCAATGTGTAGGATAGTAACACAAGTATGTGTAATACACAGCAGGAAGCAGAAAAGAGTTGCGAGTGTTTTAGAGTGAAAAGTGTTTTCAAACGATCAACTGGGCTTCTCTGAGAGTAGAGCAGCAAGTTTGAATTAAGCAAGGACACTGCAGATTAAACCTGTGTGTCTGGTTCTCTGCTATCAGTTGGGAGCAAAACATGATTTGAAGAAGGCAAAGGCAAAAGCTGCAGTAAAACAGGTCTTGGTTCCTGAAGTGAAATATCATTAACAGGATTTTGTAAAGAGACCATTTATTATTTTTAATTAATTTATTTTACTTTAAGTGCATACTATATCTGGCATTTTTCCTCATGTTATCCCTCCCACCCTCCCCTCCCTCTCCACCCCCTAATCAAGAGACCATTTTTTTCCTGCTAGAAATCGCCTAACTAGAATAAACATCAATTCTCAAGATGTAGTGAACAAAGAGAACACTGAAACAGATGAGCTCACGCAGATCGGGAGACAGGATGAACATCTGAAGGCAATAGTCAAGGTGAGGCTACACTGGTCACTGCAGCCAAGGGCACCACTGTGCAAGAGAAAAATGTTTATGTCTAAAGAGGGGCGCTCCTCCCTGGCCGTACGGCCTGATGCAGATGGTTGTATGACCTGGTGTCCTTGGGGAAGTAAATGGAAAGAGACAGTAAATTAAAAAAAAAAAAAAAGAATCACAGGGAAGATTTAAAGAATTACTTAAATTACTTCAGAGAAATATGTTTCCCTTACTTGACTTAACCAAATACTAAACTGGAATCTTATGTTATGATCCCTGTTCATTTGTTCCAAAGAACTAGACCAGTTATTATAGTAGAAGTAAATGGAAAAGGAGATGTTTTCCTACAGAAGTGTCTATAGTTTGCCAGATTGCAGAAAACATTTTTCAAGCCATTGATGTTGCATTTTTTCCTAGAATGTTCTATCCCTATTGTAAATATAATATGAAGACTAATAGATTTATTAGGTTTTAAAACAATCAATAAACTACCAACAGCAAACAAAGATATATACATATACATATTGGCTGAAGTTTCCATAAAAATATGAGTAAATTGAGAAAAATTTCAGTAAGTTTTAAAAATTCCCAGACATATAGGTTCTACATTAAAAGTTTTAGTGAGATAGAATAAAATATAAAAACCTATACTTTGCCTTATTTTATGAGTCTGAAATTTTTATTATGGCTATAGGATGTTACTTAGTGGTAAGTAGAATTACATCTGTTCAATGAGAACATCAGAAATCTTACTTTTTTTTCCCCTTTTCTTTTCACAAATAGCTTGATTCTTCACTCAGGGTGGCAACATCTATATAACACAGTAAATAATATTTTTCACCTACATGATCTCAATGATTTTGAAAAACCTTAAAATCATATCTGTGATTCAAGGTTTCCTGATCAAGCTGGCTCTGAAAAGTCGTATCTTTATTAAAGTAAAATTGACATACAATAAACTACACACATTTAAATGTACCATTGGATAAGTTTAGCATTTGTACACACGTCTAAAACCATAACCACAATCAAGATAATGAATCTATCCATCAATCCCGAAAGTACAGTGAGTCCCCTTTGTAAGTTCGCCCCTTCTGTGCTATGGCCCATTCATAGGAAACTACTGATTTTCTTTCTGTCACTCCTCGTTGGCTTGTAATTCTTACTCTTTTATATAAATGAAATCATAGAGTATGAAGAGTTTCGGCCAACCCCTTTCTCTCAGCATAATTAGTTTGAGATTCATCCATTTTACATTTTGTACTAATAGCTCATTGTTTTTTATTGCTAAGAAGTGTTCTATTGTGTGGATCTACTACAGTTTGCTCATCCAATCATCTGTTTGCCTGGTGAAAGGACACACCCTATGCTTCCTCCCATTACCATGTCTTCTCTGTCTGTTCTTCCTCTTGATATACTCCACCTCAGTGAATGGAATCAGGAATCACAATCACAGAACTAATCTAAACTTCTCAATTTCTGTTAAATTAATTGGTCTCTGGTACTGTATATTCGTTTAGAATATAATGACAGGAATAACATAGCAACTATGGGAGTATGTTGGATATTTGTTTATGTTTTGCCTCTATTTAGCAAGTTCAGTTTGAGTGGGGTCAATGTTATTGCAACCTCCATGATCTTCTTCATTAACTTTATTCAATCTGAATCAATATGTTCTTTTAAAGGCATGTGTTACTAACTTTTCCTCTGATGATCCATAGCAACTTTCTATATCCACTTAAATATATTACAACCATTAGATTGTAGGGAAACTCTATTATTAATCTGACAATATTTATAAACATGCTTAGGTTTTATAAATATATATGTGTGTATATATGTCTGTGTGTATACGTGTGTGTCTGTGTGTGTTTGTGTGTGTGTGTGTCAGAAGTTATTAAAGGCATGTTCTCTCCTTCAGACTGACTTTTATTTGGAATCTTCCTTTGTCTCTTCCCAAGAGATAACATATTTTACATATTTTGCAAAATCGCTTTTTCCTTAGGCAAGTTAAATGATGTAATCATATTTTCAGTCTGTAATTTTTTCAGATCTGTTTTATAGAATATTAAGTATTTTGGGGATGCCAAGAAAATGATAAACTATTTCAAGAATGTCTCTAAAACTGATCTTGGTTGAAGTCCCTATCCTTTTATTCGTGATGTAGAAGTCTATGATAGAATTTTCAGATTTCTATGTTGAGAAAGTCAAGTAACTACTGTAAAAATACGTATAATGATTTTACAGCTATTTTATTGAATTTGACTTTCAGTCATTTATTATACCAACCAGACATTTAAAATATTTAATCTTTATTAAAACATGTAAACTTTTGTTTTCTGTTAAGATACTATTAGGCATTTATATTCAAGTATGGAGATTTCTCTTTGATGTTGGCCTACAGCAAACATTCTATACCTAATCATAAATAGAAAGCAAATGTGTTTCTAGAAAAATGTACTTTATCTCTCATCACCCACATTATTTTATCCTCTGTGTAAGAAAACAACTATCACCATCTGGGGTTTAGCATTGAAAATATCAAGCAATAGTGGTTTGTAGTATTTCACACTACAAAATACATTAATTCCACAAAAATGACCACATACTGCTTTTGCTAATATATTAATTTTCATTTTTTACATTTTTATTATATTCTACATATGCAAACATACTTTACTGTGATGTGTTTCTTGTCATATTACATTTAAAGTAAAATCTGCATAAAGGGAAAAAATTTTCTTCATTGACTTACTCATTCATAAATCTTTACTAAGTAAACCCAGAAAAATCCATAGGTTACACATGACACTACTGAGTGTTTGAGAAAGAAGGATAACATATTCATCTTCATAAACGGAAACTACATCAAAACAACATAGTATACATTATACAACAGGCAAAATGGCACTGTTAGACACTAATTCATCTTAACACAATATGTGTAAAGCACTACATTTTTGATACAATGATTCATTGTCCCACAGCTTGAAATTAGATATAATTAATGGATTTCTGTTTTCCAATACCCTAACATATATTTATCATCTATATTTATCTATGAATTAAATTATATTTTTGGTACATTTTCTATATAAGAAATAAGAGTATTAGAACAAAAGACTCATTTATTGATGTACTGATTTTACAAATTCTATTCTTAAAATTGGGAATCATGCATAAGCAATCATTCCACTTCCTAAATATTTTCAGTCTTTCTTTTCCATTCAAATCCAATTTTAAACACAAATTATATGTTTTATTAGACAGATTAGAGAGCCACTATGTAAGTAAAAATAAATCGTTCTTTTGAGGAGATAATACAATGTGCATAAAAACATATGCTATATGCCTACATTTATTAAATTACATAAGAAATATTAAATGCCTAAACTGTGCCGGCTCTTTTAAATATTTTTACCTCATCTAATCAATTCAAACTAGTGAATAGGTATTTTTCCCCATATTTTACCAATAAAACCATATACGTACATATACGTCTATGTATTTTTATGTATTATAGTTATGTATATGGATATATTATATATGTTTACGTATTTTATTTATATATATGACTCCCCTGAGTACCAAAAATACTAAGTACTTCATTTGAATGCCCAGAAGTAGTGATTAATGAAGTTAATACTGAAATTGTGATTTCTTTGATTTCGTAACTTCTTTTTTTCATTATGCCTCTTCCTTCAGAGCATGTTAAATTATTAAGAGATCAGTATATAGATTATATAATATAGATGTTAAGAATTATATATTTTTAGGAAGACTGATAGCAAGACTGAATTTCTCCTCTTCTGTAGTTCATACATTTCCTTGCCTATTTTTTCCCCTCTTCCTCTTTCCCTGACAGGCAGAGGGCTGATCCAAAGCCTGAATGCACTCCCCCTCTCCTGGTGTGAGATGCAGATGCTTCCTTGTTAGTGCAAGGGCCCTTGATTGTTTACATAATGCTCCTGATGGCAAATTAAATGATAATTACCTGATGTGGCAAAACTCATTAGAGGGTAAATTGAGTCTTCAAATCATTTTGTTCATGACATAAATTGAGCATGGAACCTTCACTTCTTCCGCAATGAAAGTCACACTGGACTTCAGCTTATGAAATACATTTCTACTTAAGAAGTTTCATTACACATACATTAAAATGTGAATAAATTTACAAATAAATTCACAAATATTTATTGAATGCCTACTATGTTCCTAGCATTTTTATTCGTCTATAGACAATAGCAGAAAGATGCAATCTAGCTAGTGAGACTGCATTAAGCAGTAACAAAACACATGAGCCTGTGTGTGTTCCTTCATTCCGTTTAGAATGCCAGAATTTTCCAGTAGTTTCTTCTAGTTTCTACAGAAAATCTTTTCCAAACTATTTTTTATGTTTGGAAAAAATAATACTTTTCAAAAATACTGCTTTTTCTTTGCCATACAATTGTGGTCAAAGGTCTCATATAATTTGCCTTTTATTTTTCTTCTTTTTATTTTACGCCCTAAATTTAGCCAGATATAGTGTTAGCTCAGCTTGTGAACATTTTTTCCCCACTAACCATCTACTTGGTTACTCATAGCTCCTTTAAAACCGTAACTAAAGCTCTGCACTTACTCTATCCATGACCTGTACAAGTTATTTTATCTTTGTGTCCCTCAGTTTCGTCACTTGAACTGACAGAGTTTATATATTAATTTTCTTTTATTTAACTTTCAAGATCAGGGTACAAGTGCAGGCCTGTATGTATTAATTTTCTTTGTACTTCCAAGATTGGCTGATATGTCATGCATTACGTGCATTTTTGTCACAGGAATAAATTCATTTAATTATTGCTCAAGTTATAAACTAAAATGAAAATATAGATTAAGGTTATGAAGACTTTTGCTATTATTATACATGTTTACTTTTGATTTGTTTATATAAAATATCATGACAACTAAAACTATTTTGAAGACAGTGGACCAGCAATACAATGTATTTTCTCAAACTCCTCTAAACTATCTAAAAGAAAGGAAATAAATATGATGAACATGTAAGTTGAATTACATCAGAAAATAGAGAAATTTAGTGGCATAATCAGTATACTGTAACTTACAAAGGCATAAAAAATTTCATTTCTGGATGATGTTTTCTCCATCAATAACTTGATCTGACTTATAATTCTATTTTTAATGTTTATTTTATTTTATTTATTTGTTTGTTTGTTTTTGAGACGGAGTCTCACTGTTCGCCAGGCTGGAGTGCAGGGGCAGGATCTCGGCTCACTGCAACCTCCAGCTCCCTGGTTCAAGCGATTCTCCTGCCTCAGCCTCCTGAGTAGCTGGGATTACAGGCACGTGCCACCACATCTATCTAATTGTTGTATTTTTATTAGAGTCGGGGTTTCACCATGTTCGCCAGGATGGACTCCATTTCCTGACCTCATGATTTATATGCCTCCTTGCCAAAGTGCTGGGATTACAGGCATGAGCCACTGGCACCCAGCAATAATTCTGTTTTAGACTCATCTTTAACTTCAGCTCTTTCAATTTATGCATTTCAAAGTTTTTGTGTTTTTCTTATCTTACATTTAAGTGTAATTTACTTAGAAATGTATTGCTGTGACAATGTAATAGTAACCAAACAATAATGCACTTATCTACAAGGAGTTTTATATTGGCATGTTGTCAAGCCATCAATACGTGTTTAAAGGTAGCCTGAATAACTTACTCTAGAGACAGCTGCCACATCTTTTTTAGGAAGATAGTTTCTAAGAATATCATACGTTGTACCAAGAAAAATATAATCTGCAGTAATTTTGCTAATATCAAGCAAAATAACTCATATTTAGTTTCAAAGTTAATAAGATACCAGGGATTTATTGCCAAGGGTCAAAGATTTAACAAGAATGTCGGTTTAAATATTTGGTAGATCATTATTGATTTTTAAAATCCACATTGTAGAAAAAATCCTCAAAACAGTCTTTTTTCATAAATCATATAGTGGTTCAAAATCTTGAAAACAACTTTGTGTAAGTTCAAGACATTTGGGGGCCTTAATTAATTTTCTGTCTTAGCATTTCTAGTTGTTAATCAGATTTGGCATTTGCCTTATGTTTTGATAAGAAGGTTGCCGCTTTGATTAGAAAGAGAGATTTTAGACAAAAGTGTATTTTCCCTTATCAAGGGTCATTAAGAAATAAGGCATCCAGCAAAAGGCAAGCTGGAACTCATTAGTCAGCTTAATAAAAGACTTATGAGAACACTATGTACTAAAGGAATGACTATATTTATACGGCCTTTTGAATAAACAAAGCGAAGCCAAAAATTACAAGCAAAATGACATAAAATAAATTTATTGAAAGGTAAAAGTTGAACAGCTAGAAAAACCACCTGCATGTTATTATGCTATATATAATAGAAATATATTTTTCTTAAATGGAGTAAACTAGGCCTTAAAAAATTTATTTAATCCTATATCAAATTTTATTCAACACGATGGTTCATACTTTGGTTTTGATTTTAACTTTCCCTCAAGTGAAATATTTGAGACGAGAATTTAAGTTTTCCTAGGTTGTTAAATGCAAAAATGCATGAAGCTCTGTTATGTTAACATTAGTTTACATTTCTTTCATAGCTGCGAAGAAACTTTAGGGCCACAGCAAAAGAAAGTGATGGTACTTTTAATCCTAATTTGTAAGCAACATCCTGCATTCCTTTTTTCTAACTCAGACTACCAGAGGATTTCTGTTGTTCAAAAATACGTACATTACTTTGAAGTAGAACTATTTATTAATATGTGCTAATGATTCTTAAAATAGAGAAAAATGTATGGAGGTCGAATAAGGTAAATGAAATTAAAGATCAATAATTTTGGTTAGACACACAAAGCAATGACAAATAAAATGACTAGTTTATATACTGTTTCATGCTCCAGAGCACTTGTTTTCATAGCTGCTTGACTTAAAAAATTGAATGGGATTGGGTGCAAGATTTTTAAACTTCTTGAAAATTCTCTCTGGAAAATCACAGCAATAACAATGTGGATGCACGGTGTGTATAATAAATGCGATACGTAAATGTATGAAAATACCTAACAACAGGCAAATTGTGTATGCTTAATCAGTGCAAGGTACTTATTATATTAAGAAGGTCACTTATTTGCCTTAACAAAAAAGTCAACTATCACTAGAGTAATAATAAAATGTTAGCCCTAGAAGTTTCAGTATTCCTGTGGAATCTATGAAGCCTACGCTGATACGCCAGACAACCGGTGTAGGCGTGGAAGTAGACCATGCTCCAGACATGAGAAGTGGTTCACAATGGAGGTCAGAGGTAAGCAATCTTACAATGAATACATTTCCTTCTTAATTCCTATTCTAACTGAATTCCTTTTTTTGTTTTGTTTTAGAGATCCATTCTCATGGGAAAAAATACATTGGCCTCAAATTGTAACAAAGCTCACAGTTAAGATTCCTGATGTTTTTACAGTAGTGTTCCATCTTAGGCAATGTCAAATACATGTATATATAATTCACTAATACCAATCTTGAAAAAGACAGTGAAAAAATTATCAACTAACAATTGCATATTCGAATCCTCGCTTTTTAGAAACACAACAGATATTATTTCCACTTTAATGACAGTTTTTACTGATTCAAAGCAACTTGGATATTTATATTGCTGCCCTGGCTGAGACATTCTTTTAGCTTCCACCCTTGCAGATAAGGTTTATGTTTAAATATAAGGGTCTTTGCCCTACTCTCTTCTTCGGTTAGCCCCTGTGTCTTTCTTTTATTCATTCCACCACCAGTCAAACAACAAACATGCATTGCGTGCATCCTCTCTGTCAGATGCTGCATCAGTTTCTGGGGATGTGGAATAAACAACAACATTTACGAAACAAAAACAATAAAAACAAACAAAAATACGAAAAAAAAAAAATTTACATCTAACCTCTAGTCAAATATTTCAGAGATTACTGAAGATACGCACAGGAATTATAGTACCTTGAGATCATTTCTACCATAAGAACATATATGCAACTCTACAGAAAAACGTGAGCAGCAAAGACCAACTTTATAGCAATAACTGATTGATATCTAATTACCACTTATTAAGATGGTTTGGGATCATGCTTCCTGTATTAAACAGAAATAGTATTTCTATTCTTAAAAAATATGTTCTAAGTATTTCTATTCTTAAAAAAATATGTTCTAATTCTATTTTTAAGTATTTCTATTCTTAAAAATATGGTAAGTATGCTGCACTTGTCAAGGGTTTTGACAGTGATTAAATGCAGGCATTAAAAAAATTAAATTAGGTATACTTACAATTAAGTACGTTATAATATAAACAAAGGTACTCAAAAATCACCACTTTCCACTTATTTTGTTATATTTTACAATTGTCTATGCTCTGGAGATTATTTAAGTGTATGTGGAGGAGATACTGCAGAAGGCTGTGTTACTATACATTTCTCCTTTATTCCACATTAAGTGATGTCATGCTGGAAATTTGAAATCAGCCATGATAGCAGTGTTACAACACAGTATTGGCAAACACTGCAATTCAGATGTGTGTGTTTTAAGCCAGTTAATATTTTTTAGCATACCACCAAAGGCACCGAAATCAACACAACTGATTCACAGTCATATCAGCAATAAAAATTAAAAGTGAAGGGAAAAGATGCTAAATCAAGTTGATTTTTACACTCAAAGAAGTCTTGAACATAAAATTTCAACAAAATAAATCTACTCTTCAAACTGTCCAATGTGAAAAGCTTCTAATGGGCAAATTAGGAATTTTAGGAAAAAGGTTTTCTCCACTTCCTGTAGTAACTTTCAGAGAGGAGACCATGAAGTCTATATTAATCGTTCACTTCTCAAATATAAGGTATCCACTGAATTACATTTTCCAAAACTGAAGTTCCTTAAACTTGAAATACTTAAAAATTTTATATGGTCAAGATCTTCCAGAATGCTCTAACAATTAGAAGAGGAGATTTGAACTCAAATGTTAACTGGAATCTTTTTCAAATGCAGAAAAGGGCTGGGTGTGGTGGCTCATGCTCGTAATCCCAGCACTTTGGGAGGCCGGGGTGGGTGGATCGTTTGTGGTCAGGAGTTTGAGACCAGCCTTCCAAACTTGGTGAAACTCTGTCTCTAGTAAAAATAAAAATTAAAAAAAATTAGCTGGGCATGGTTGCCCATGCCTTTAATCCCAGCTCCTCGGGAGGCTGAGGTACGAGTATGGCTTGAACCCAGGAGGCTGAGGTTGCCATAAGCCAAGATCACACCACTGCACCCCAGCCTGGGCGACTGTGTCTCAATCAATCAATCAATCAATCAATCAATGAAAACAGAAAAGGTAAACACAAAGAACACATAAGGGGTAAATCACACAAAATCTTTTCTTCTCTTTCGTTTTCTATCATCCAGAAATTATCAGCAAGCCTTCTTTCTCTTTGAATAACTCTCTTTTCACCCACTATCTTGAATCCTTTTCCCACCCTTCCACCCAGAGCATTCCAGACTGATGACAAACACCCGCCCCTTGCTAGCCACAGCCCCTGGACAGTAGGGTCTGATGTCACAGGCACACCATCTATCACGATGATGGCTTTTATCTCAAGAATCCTGCACTATGGGTGACCTCTCACATACATTACTGGGAGTTGGAGAAGTTTCTGGACAAATGCACATTAATAATTTTTGGTAAAAATGACAACATAAATTTGGACATATCTAACATTTAGGAATCTGAGAGTTTGTGAAAATAATTGCTTGTAGTATGGTTTGAAACAGAATTTGCTAGAGTTTACTTTTAAGATAGAATAAAGAAGAAAGATCCCATGTAAAGAAAAGACAACAGTTCATTACCACATTATGGAGAATGCAATATAATTTATTTAGCACTTAGAAATATGAACAATTTATCAATGGTAAGAGAAAAACACCATGTATAAAAATTTTAGGTAACTAGAAGTAACTTGAAACAAAAAACATAAAAGAAATGAAGCTCATCATCAAAATTGATCCAGAAATCTTTTCATTTAGAATATTATTTTCAAAACTTTGATACAGATACATGTACAATTTTTCTTCAGAAAATGTATCTTGAGTGGCTTTATTAAATACAATGAAATTCTTAGAAAAAATGTAATTGTTTAATTCCTTATGCATTTGATATATTACTTTGAGTCTATTAAATAAGCCCTCAGTACTTATTCAGTAAAGATAATAGGCAGAACTCATACTGTGTCCTTAGTTTTATTATACTTTTCTTTATGGAAAGCTATTTAGTAAGAAAAAAAAAATCTGGACACTTAAGCACCTATCATTTCATGGCTAAATGTAATTATGTTGAAAGCCAAGTAAATATATGAGTGTACAAAATGTGACTGGTTAATGCTAAAAGCTAAAGAAATTGCTGCATTACGGAAAGCATGATTACCTGTGTATTTGTCATTCTTGAGCATTACCTTTCCTCCTAATTTTTGAGGCCAAAATCAATTATTTTATACTTAGTTTTCCTGAAGGTATTTAAAATTAAAATTAAAATTGCAACCATTTACTGGATAGAAATAAAAAGGTGCTGGTCAGCATTTATTTTTCTAAGTTATAGAGTTACTATTCTGATTTTTATTTTTCATGGGTTTCTACTATAATCTCTGATGGTCACTGCATTCGCAGCATTATACACAGATTGAGATGTGAAAAAGAGAGAAGTGTAATTAATAAGCAGAAAGATTTTAATTACAATAAAAACTGTGTAATCGAATTCTATCTGACCTGTAGTCAATTAATTGAAGTCAGTTAAAATGGGGAATTATTTAAATATTATACATAAACAACTTATTCTTTTCTCTTTTATTTTAACCATGTAAAGTTTATATCTATTTACTAGTCTTTTAAAGTAAGGCCAACTACGTCTTTTTCAGTATCTTCACTGAATGACAGGGTTGTCTTTGCATGAAAGCAATAATCTTTTTCATTCTGATTTTACTTTCTTTAAAGTACCACAAAAATTAAAGTACTTGAAAAATAATTTGAAGAGTCCTTATACATTTACTAGTTGTTTTTCCAACCCATATCTCATACAACAGAATTCTTTTAGCAGTTTGTCTTGACTGAATTGTCCTAAAACTTGAGTTTATATTTTTATAGGAAAATTTCTCTGAAGTTTTCCTTATTCAGTCATCCTTAAGTTTTCATATTTCACTAAACTAGATATTTGTAATACCGAGGCACATGACCAAGACAGTTTAGAACAAACACAACCAACTGACTTCAGAAAGTGTAGAGTTTAAGGTCGACAGGCAGAAATGACTGGGGCTCTTCAAACCCTGATGCCCAAATCACTATGGGCATGAGTCAGAACATTTTCTAGAGTGAACAGGAGACCTGGTAGAGTTTCTAAAGTACCTAAATTGAAACTTGAGAAAGATTTCTTCCCCACTTATTCACATTTGAAAACAGAAGATCACTGACTAGTCCAATTTATCCCACCCAAATGTCGGAACAACCTCCCCAGTCCCATTGCTGTTACTCTAGTCTGAGGAACCATAATCTTGCTCCTGGATTATTCCAGAACTTTCTAAAGGGACTTTCCACTTCTATCTGTAGCCTTTCAAATACACCCTAACCCCAAAGTTAATGACTTTTACTAAATTTTATTTAATTATGTCACCTTTGAAGTTAAAACAATTTCTCTCAATTGAGGACAGTTGGGCCAGGAACAGTAGGTTGTACCTGTAACCCCAGCACTTTGAGAGGCCAAGGCAGGAGGTTCACTTGAGCCCAAGAGTTCAAGACCAGTCTGGGCAACATAGCAACATGCTGTCTGTACAAGCATTAAAAAATTAGCTGGCCCTGGGGCATATGCCTGTAGTCTCAGCTACTCAGGAGGCTGAGGTAGGAGAATCACTTGAGCATGGGGAGCTGAGGCTGCAGTGAGCCATGAACATGCCACAGCACTCCAGACTGGGTAACAGAGCAAGACTAGGTATTCAAAAATAAATAAATAAAAATAGAGCATTCTTCTGAACACTTACTCAGTTTCTCATCTCCGGTCTTCATCTGCAACTGATACTTTAACGTATCAGTTGTCTGCTCACAGTTATTTCCCTTACATCTTGGAGTAGACTGGTTGTGTTATGTTTTTTTGCATTCCTACAGAAACTCATTCTGTCCCACACTCTACTGGAATTACCCTTTAACCATTTGCTGCCCCAGTGATGCTACACACAGAATGCCTCCACAATCATGTTTAATCAAAGAAAACAGATCAGGGGCAAAAGAATACAATGAATAAATACTCAGAATCATAATTACTATAAAGCGACTGCCATATATAAAGCATTTAACACCATTTCTCTCATCTAGTGAAGTATTAACCAACTTTATCTTTTTATAACACTTTGGGTGTGACTAGTGACAGAAAATAATTTTGCTACAGTTATTTCTATAGTTCAGTGTTTCTTTCCAAAGTTGGGGACATAACTTGAACATATTTTGACACAAGCTGTTGCAAAAGGGATTAAGAGAGAGACAGACAGGAAAGGTACCAGATACCTGGCAACTACCTAGCTGCCCTTGCTTCCAAGAAAATTCAGGAAAAAGACACGTGTGGGTGAAAAAATAGAAAGTATTGCAATATGACATGTGATATAATTCTCTTCTCCATTTGTCTCAAAATCTCACAAAAAATCTATGAACCTACATTATTTCAGTATTTCTATGCAATTTTAATGCAATTAGTGTTTCGAGGTAATTGGTGGAATGACTCATGATGAAGCTGGCCTCAAGATAGGCTAGACAGGCAAGACAAGTGAGCATTTATCCGGGTAGTTATTATACATGGGTATGGGAAAATCTTTAATTTTCCTCACTCTTGTGTGAAAATAGCATTCCATTGCTGAAATGAAGCAATTGGTAAGAGTATAGGGGATGAAGGAAAGGTACCAAAATAGGACTCCTGCCTGGATACAGATTAGGACATTTAGACATTAGGAAAATGGATAAATTCTGGAGGAGGAGGGGGAGGAGGAGGAGACCTTGACTCTGATTAGCTTGTGTTGATGAGAACAGACCAGAGATTTGGGATGCGAGTCTCATCTAACAATTTGATGACAGTGTCCTCTATATCCTCTGTATCACATTGCTCAGGCACAACAGAAACGGGTTGCATGAAGTCTTTGGGCCAATGCAAGGGAAACAACCTCTGGCACCATGAGCAAAAGAGAACCTCCGCTTCCACAAACAGTAGACTAAGGATACATCATTTTGTTTTTAGTGATCTTTTTCCTCTCATTTCTGCTATGTGGCTTTGTCGCGAATTACTTGGAAAGGTCCGACGTGCTCAAGGTCCTCGTCCTTGGAGAAAATTCAGAGACTATGTGACTTTTAGGTATAAATGATGCTGGGTAGAGAGAGATTGACTCTTTTCCCAGGAATCGATATTGGCGTGTTATTTCTTGTGAAGTAGAGAATTGGCATGAAGTTCTACCTCAGTCGCCTGTGTTGGTTAGAAAAATGCTCATGTAGATGAGAAGCTATGTTTCAATTTTCTCTCCCTCCTCTTCATATTGGCTTTCTTGTTCTACTTTCTTTGGCCAAAAACCATCAGGAATTACCACTTCAGGGACAGAGAGGTGACAGAGTTTTGTTATTTAGAAAAATCACTCTTTATATGAACAAGTAGGTGGTCCACATCATTAAATGGTGAACCCCATCATTAACTCCACATTATTATTTGAGCTGAACATTAACAAGCCTTTAGAGGTACTACAGACAGCCTATTTCCTCAAGAAAGGCAGTCTGAAATTAATGAGTGCTATTGAAATTTATTACTCATTTGTATTAGAATGACCAGTTAATTCCTGTATCAGAAATGATATTTCAGAAATGGCTTATGTATTAGACATTATAATCGAGAATTGGAAAAAAAGTTTTCAAAAATTTAATTCAAGAAACCGAAGTCATTAAACAGAAATATTACTTGTTAAAAAATGGAGACAAAATTACACTCAGACAATTCTATTTTTCTAATTTAACATGAAGATCACTATGTCCATGTCACTTTAATATCACATCAACAGATGACAATTTTATGATGAATTTTGAAAGAAATTTAAGCAGAGAGGAAGAGTTGATGAATTTCATTCAATTATTAATAAATATTCAATGTAAAATGGTAAGCAGTCACTTAAATTATGAAAATAATATATGTTGAAGGCAAAACATAAAATAGCCCAAATGGGTATGAAATGAAAACGTCATTCTCATATAAACAACCTCCTTTCATTATTTTTGGAGGTATCACTGTTAGGGGTTTATCTTTTCAGAATATTATATAACACAGAGATGGAACCTCATTGTATACAAATTATTTTGATACACTCTTTTATAACTTGTTTTTTTTTTTTTCTCACTCACAGTATGCACTATATCATGTATCATACAGTCCATCAGCACACACATCTTGAATCTTTTGGAAAGAGAAGAGTGAAAAAATACTGGAGATACTCTAGAAAGAGGGGTTGAAGAAAAGCTTTGAAATCCACATTCTTTACTTACTCAAAATGTTTTAAACCTAATCTAGTTCCATCAAGGTCCACGTAAGATCTTAAAAGAGCAAATCTTTTCTCCTCATTGTTATGCTTAAAATCTTTTAATGACCTTCCTTTGCTCTTTAAATGAAGACCAAAATCCTTTAGGTGGTCAAAATAGTGAGATTTATTGTTCCTATATCATCTGACTTGTTCCATTCTCTCCTTGTCCTCTCAGCTTTGCTACCTCTACATTCCAGGTAATTCCCTGCTCCTTCTCTTATCCTCATGTCTTCACACATGCTTTTATTCAACCTGAATTGCCTCACTCTTTGCTCACCTAACACCATTTTCGTTCTTCAGATAGCAGCCAAAGGTTATTCCTCCAAACAACAATTCACTAATTATATGGTTTGTCTGTGTCCCCACCCAAATCTCATCTTGATCTGTGGCTCCTGTAATTCCCACATGTTGTGGGAGGGACCCAGCGGGAGGTACTTGAATCATAGGAGTGGGTTTTTCCCTATGCTGTTCTTGTGATAGTGAATAAGTCTCATGAGATCTGATGGTTTTATAAAGGGGAGTTCCCCTGCACACGCTGTCTTGCCTGCTGCCATGTAAGACATGCCTTTGTTACTCCTTAACCTTCTGCCATGATTGTAAGGCCTCCCCAGCCATGCTTAACTGTGAGTCAATTAAGCCTCTTTCCTTTATAAATTACCCAGTCTCATGTACGTCTTTATTAGCAGCCTTAGAACTGACTAATACAAGCGGCATTGAGACCAAGTCAAATTTTGCTCTTTTGGTTTCCTTTTTATAAAATGTGTAACAAGTAAATGAATAAATAATGTATGTAGTTGTTAAATACCTAATTCCTCTAGCAGAAGAAATCAAATTCACCTTCTGAAATGGTTCCAAAGAGCAGGGGCCATGCTCCCTTCTCAATGGCCAGGAGAGTTCCTGTACATGCTAGCTGCTTGACAAATAGTTTGAATAATGACTCTCTTTCATATTTTTAATTTCTATGTGGACATTTTATAATTTAACACTGTCTCAATTAATATTTTCCAAGGATTCTGATGTGTACAATATATTTATAAATTTATAACCATTTTTGTTTTTTTCTTGTTTTCCATAAAAGATACAAAGTAGCCCTTTCCTCTGTGAATCTCTCAATTTTCTTTTTTCTATTTTCAATTTCAGACTACTGTAACTTTTGAAGGCTGAAAATTAGCTGCCACTAACATAGAAAACACTCATGAAATAATGACACAATACATTCAACTTGAATAATCATCCAAAGTTGAATATTTACTCAAAGTTGGATGTCTCTTTCAAAAACATTTTTATTATCAATGCTATCTTTATGAATGACCAGATAGCCATTCACCAATTTAACCTATAATGTGGTTTCCATTTGTTTACCAAGTGTAAGTTTATCTGTTTTTACAATGCTTTGAATACCTATTTAGAAGCCTAGAAAAGGCAGCAGGGAGGACTGAAAATCAGATCTTAAAAGTTTCACAACAGAAAATGAGAGAAGGTAAATAACTTTATAAAACAATTGGGAAAGCCTATCCCTTTCTATGATATGGTCAGTCTGCAGATAAAGTGTACGTTTGAGTTTCCTACTAGTCTACTTTCACGGGAATTTGTACAAATGGTTTTATGGAGGCCATCAAATGCAGCCAGCATGAAATGAAATGCAACAATTAAACCACGTTTCTGTTTTCCAGAAAGGTAGTGCTGTTTCTGTAGACTTAACTTTCGGAAAAAGTAGATGTCTGTTTATGTTGCACCATCGGGGGATATAAATAAATAGAGAACTGAGTAATAAGATGAAAGATTCATTACAAAATATTCAGCAATTTTGCTTTCAAGACCACAGTCTATTAAAATATAACAGAGGAGAAAATTAGCCTTGAGCATATGTAAGAAAATTAAAACTACATAGATAAAAGATGAAGAAATGATACACTGTTTTTCAGAGGGGTGTTAAAAATATATTCACAATAGCCAAGATAAGGAATTAACCTGTGTCCATTGATGAAGACAATGTGATATATACACACATGTATACGTATACATATACACATAAACACACACATATACATAGTGGAATATTATTCAGCTTTAAAAAAGGGAATCCTATCATTTGTGACAGCACAGATGAACCTGGAGGGCATTATGGTAAGTGAAATAAACCAGATTCAGAAAGGCAAATATACTGCATGTTCTTTCTTACATATGGATTCTAAAAAAGTCAGACTCATGAAAGGAGAGAGTAGAATGGTGACTGCCAGATGATAAAAGGTAGCTGGTTGCAGGGAGAGAATGGGGCATTGTTGCCCAAAACACACAAAGTTTTAGTTAGACAGGCTACATACAGGGGTCTGGAGATCTATTATATAGCATGATGACTGTAAGTAATAATATTCCGTTGTACACTTGCAAAATGCTCAGAGAATAATTTTAAATGCTCTCACCACAAAAAAAAATTTAAAGATAAATATATGCGATAAGGGACATATTCATTAGCTTGATTGTGGTAATCATTTTACAATGTATGCATGTATTAAAACATGTTTTATAGTTATAAAATAGACACATTTGTCAATTATACATCAATAAAATTTTAGAAGTCATTAATTATTTTAAATGATGTTTATAGTTCTTAATTATTCGTCAACCAGTAAGCCAAATAAATAAACCCAATAAAATCAGTGGCCTAAATAGTAGTGATAGATATACCAGGTTAAATAATTTTGTGCATGAATAAACACATTCAAATTTCTCTAGTCTTACAAAAACACAAGAATCAATGTTTAATTAGAGCTACATATTTGTCATGATTACCTCTAGTCAGATATCTGAAATAGGCCTTGAGAGATCATATAATTATACATATTTTAGGACTGAGTTATTAATCCTGATCCAAATTCCTAGTGAAGTAACTATATGTATTTTGCTTCCTCTATGATTGCAGTAGACTGCAGCTCCTACAATCAGAAAATTGCGCATTTTACCTTAAATTACTGTTTCCCATTATCTAAAGAAAATATACTAACACAGTGTGCACAATCGGGTCTGTATTCACTTCATTCTGCTGCAGATGCTATCTTATTTTCAACAGCTTTTATTTTTTAAAATAGTGGTAGTGTTGTTTTTGTTTTTCATTTTATGAATGTGTTCAATGTTTGCATAATGATTCCTCTCAAAAGATGAGAGAATGAATGAAGAATAAATAAATTGCAACCTCCCTGCATAATGACTCTACCTTTAAAGATGGATCACACATGGCCATGCTTGAATGCATCCAATATATCAATATTTATTAAGCAGACAGAAAGTCAATTGAACTATAACTTGCTTTGCGCTAAGAAAGAAGAAACCCAGAAAAGGATATGGGAGGATTATTAAAAAGAAACTTAAGAACCCTACCCAACGTCAGTATCAGAAGCTCCTATCGAGTCTTTCTTCTTCACAAATCTTTATGGAATGAAATACACTAGCTACACAGGGAACTGAAAAAGATATGAAATGGCTATGCCCTGTCAGAAACCCTTATTGAGTGCTTTAAACAAGGCTCTTCAATCTCCATTTGTAAAGATGTTCTGTACCATTTGCATACATTGTTCAAGAATCACTAGTTATTATAGATACATATTTCATTTCTCCAACTGGAATGCATTCATAAGAACAAGGTCTTCGCCTTATGTATTTTAAGTTCTGCAGAAAAGTGTTTAATAAATATAAACCAGTAGATGGTGAAGAACTGATGGGGTGCATTTGAAATCTTTCCATCATATATATAAAAACAAAAACAAAATGTCACTGCTCAGTATGGCCTTACATCCTTTCTCGATTATAATAAGAGTAATATTTGTTGAACGTTTTCCAGGCACAGTGCAAACACATTTCCTAAATTAAATTCTTAATTTGGAAAAACCCTATGAGTGGGCTTTATTATTTTCACTGTACAGATAGGGAAAATACCGTTTGAAACATCACACTGTTTTACCCTAGGTTACAAAAGTCGTAATTAGAAAATCAAGACATTGAAGAAAGTATTTTCCCTTTGATCCCACGAAGTATACTTTTAGCAACCACACAATACTTCTTGGAACACATAATGATTACCTTGAAAATGATCTATATGAGCATGTTTAACTCAATAAGAGACTTACTAGTTAAAATAAATCCTCAGCTGTCATTCTCCATCTGACCATCAAAAAATGTAGCCCCACCCATAGTTAAGACATACGCTTTACATGGATTATACATGGATGTAACAAAAGTTGGAAGTATTTATCCCTAGATGGTGAGAAGAGGGAGCAAGTGATTTAACCACTTACTGACTTATACTCACATCTGTAATAGGAATATAATTTGAGATTATTACTTTAGGTTTTCTGTATGTGTTTCCTTTCTATGTTTTCTCTTTTTCTCTCCCTTTATATCCCAGCATCTACGTCATTCATTTTTCAGGGGAAGTTTGTTGCAGGGCAGATGAGAAAGAAATAGCTTTAATTCTTATGACTTTTGTTTTACACAAGCTTGAGACCTAGGGGGAGGAAATTCCTTTGGCCAAGGACAAAAATACCTCAATCTCAGACAAGAATAGCCAACTTCAGGAATATAAAGAAAAAATCTGCTGCTAATATGAGTAAAATCTTGAAAAAATACATATTTTTAAAGAAGCACATTTTATTTTATTTTTTTTGAGAGAGTCTCCTCCTGTTGCCCAGGCTGCGATCTCAGCTCATTGCAACCTCTGCCTCCCGGGTTCAAGCAATTCCCCTGCCTCAGACTCCTAAGTAGCTGGGATTACAGGTGCCTGCTATCACACCTGGCTAAATTTTGTATTTTAGTAGAAATGGGGTTTCACCATTTTGGTCAAGCTGGTCTCGAACTCCACAAATTTCTTAAACTGAAATACGTATTTCAAAAATGTATGTTTTTTTTTTTTTAATATATCAACAGGAATAATCTAAGGGCTGAGAAAATGCACAAAGTTTCACCTTCCTATGCAAATTGAAATTTCAAAATGAATCAAAGTAATTAAGTAGCAGACATTTCCAATATCCTGTGATTCTTCTTTCATTGGCATTGGCTCTGGCTCTTGTTCTCTATCATACATCTTTGTCCAGAAAAATAAAAAGTATTATATTATGCTTCTATAAATTAATTAAAGACACAGATGAAGTATTACGTGAAAACCTGAAACAGACAAGAAGTGGGATTTTAAATCCCTCCTTTCCTTACCTGGGTAGCCTGGAGCTCTCAGACCCGGTGCCTGTGCAACATAATTTGCAAACTAAAGGCGGACGCTTCTTTTGAGATGTTTAACCGGATAAGAAAGGAAAGAAATAGAATGAGGAACACAGAAGATGCACAGTAACTGCTGAACTAAACGCTAATTAGTTCCAGGAACTCTAAACAATCAAGCTCAAATGTAATTATGACACAGGTTGAAGGTGAGATAGTGACAGGTACAAAAAAAATGTTTTGAGGTTAAGGGTAAAGCCCTCTGGGGCCACCATTCACTGCATGCTTTCAGCTTAGAACAAGAATTAAGAATAGACTCTGGTGGGAGTGTAAGTTAATTCTACCCATTGTGGAAGAAGACAGTGTGGCGATTCCTCAAGGATCTAGAACTAGAAATATCATTTCACCCAGAAATCCCATTACTGGGTATATACCCAAATCCCATTACTGGGTATATACCCAAAGGATTATAAACCATTCTATTATAAAGACACATGCACACGTATGTTTATTGTGGCACTGTTCACAAAAGCAATGACTTGGAACCAACCCAAATGCCCATCAGTAATAGACTGGATAAAGAAAAATGTAGCACATACACACCATGGAATATTATGTAGCCATAATAAAAGATGAATTTCTGTCCTTTGGAGAAATGTGGAAATCATCATTCTCAGCAAACTAACACCAGAACAGAAAACCAAACACCACATGTTCTCACTCATAAGTGGGAATTGAACAATGAGAACACAGGGACACAGGGAGGGGAACATCATTCACTGGGGCCTGTAGCGGGGAGGAGACTAGGGAAGGGATAGCATTAGGAGAAATACCTAATGTAGGTGATGGGTTGATGCATGCAGCAAACCACTATGGCAGATGTATACCTATGTAACAAACCTGCAGCTTCTTCACATGTACCCCAGAACTTAAATTATAATAAAAAAAATAAAGTCTAGGCACGATTAGCTTTAAGAGCAGTAAAAAGGTCACATCTGGATAGGGTAGAGTCTACATTAAGCTGCCTCCAATGGGAAGCCTTCTCGGAAGGCATTTCTGTGTCACAGAAGATCCCTCAAACTCTCCTTATCTTTCCAGTTCAGCAGTTACTGTGCATCCCCAGTGCTCCTCTTTCTACTATTTCTTTCCTTTCTTACCCTGTTAAACATCTCAAAAGAAGGGTCCACCTTTAGTTTGGAAATAATATTGCACAGGCCCTGAGTCTGAGACCTCCAGGCTACCTGAGTAAGGAAAAGAGGGATAAAAATTCCACTTCTTATCCGTTTCAAGATTTCACACAAGATTTCCTTTGAAAAAATGGACTTCCACTTTTGCACACACAAAAATATTGGTCTATTCACACTTCATTTAATTTCTTACCTCTCATTTACTCTATAGCATCTTGCAATCTACTTTCCAATCTTACTACTCAATTGAAAACGTCTCTTAAAAGTCACACCTGGACTTAATAGACAAGGCCAGCTCATTTGCTCTTCTCAGTCCACATACCTTCCCATCTCTCTGCATCACTTGAAATAACTGACAGTGTCCTCCTTTTAAAGAATCCTTCTTTACTTTGCCTTTCTTGGGCAACATACCATCATAGCCACCTCTGGCCACCCCAAAAGCTAATCCCCTGAATGCTTCACTGAATCTCATTACTCCAGCCACTTGGTATAGGCAAAGCAATATACGGCAGGAGAAGAAATTGTGAACTTTGAAGCCTAAAAGTTTGGGGCCAAACTTAGAGATTTTTAGATGTTCTACCAAACGTAATTAAAATTTCACAGGGTCTTGAACACAACAGATGCTTAGTAACGAGTTGTTTAAAGAAAATAAAGTAATATATTCTGAGGGTGAATGAAAACACCCTCAGAAAAACTGTGGACATACATTCAATATGACAGATTTTCTTTCAAATGCTGTTTTTTCATGATGTTCTTTGAGTTGAAATTCAGTTAGTTTAAAAATTTTGATGATCCAGCTTTACAGTCCATGAAATTTCCACAGTAACACTGTGTGAAGAAAAAATTATTTTAAAAACCAGTTGATCCAATTAAAATAAAAGGTAAGGCTGGGGTATAGGTGTTTTGTTTTTCAGTATATACTAAACACACGGTTTTGTTGACTGAAATGTTTTAATGTCAGGTTAGGTATTTGGGACTTTTTCCTCAGAGTCCACATATTTTTACATACCTTTTTAAAATAAAATAGGTAATAGATTAAATGGATACATATGATAGGTTAACTTTAATAACTCTCAGCTCTCTTGAGAACACATTTTCAGACTTGAGTATCTTCTGTATTTTGAAGGAACACTGATGTGGGTTGGTGCAGTGTTTATCTTAACAGATTTGATGACTGTTTCTGATGACAGTGGAACATTCTTAGTATGAAGAGTTGGATATGAGCAATGAGTTATACTGCTATCCTGATAATGACATCAATTAGCATACTAATTCTCAAACATCTTTGAAACTAAAATTTTTTTTTCATTTGCTCTAATGGTTAGGGCTGTATATACTTCACATCCTTTTTAGGGGACACTAAATGGTCTAACAAAGATCTAAATTATCGGAGAGGGGTTTTTGAAATTATAAACCCTATCTTGCAATCAATTTTCTCTCATTTATTTCAACATAACATCAGTGGGTAGAACGTCCCAAAATTTAAGAGAAACAAATTTTTCATTTATACAAGGTAAGAATACAAATTTATAATTTTTTGAAGAACATTTTTCAAATGAATATTGCTAAGGAGCTTGAAAAATTACAAGATGAAATGTTTATGTTTCACCTATATATTTGAAAGATAATCTGAAATAATTACACTAGCCACTCAAAGAAAGTATTTGTAGTGGCTAATTATCTTCACAATAGACAATAACTAGAATTACAGAAGGATGATCTCCCTAGTTATTAGTTCCCCCAAATAAGGTTCCAAAAAAAAAAAATCAAAGTTGAATGTAAATGGTCACATCAAAACCCTGCAAATTTTTGGAGAGCCATTACCTGAGAACAGGAGTAAAAACTACAAGACCATATACAGTCAACCACCATGAGGCCAGAAAAGTTAAACTTAAGTAATTGAGGTATAATCTGCCATACCTCAAGAGTAAACGATAGAATGGAATATATGTGGAAGCTGTTAGACAGACACTAGGTATAGAAGCTACCTTAGTATGTTGAGAATCTTCTAATAGCATTTTTCCTACTGATTTGAAGTTGTTTATACGCTTACCTTCCTAGTCTATGCACAACTTATGCTCGAAAAATATGCTTTTGCTAACTGTTGTTGTCCCAGGACCCAGCCCAAAGCCTGCCACAAAGTAGACACTATTTGTTGAATGAATGATGGATTAATATATCAAACATTGTATATTATTTATCAATCATTTATCTTCTGATTTCAGATTTTCTATGCATTACGATCCTGGCAAGCCTTCAAATCCTTGCTGATAAGCTGCTTTGGTTTGTGTTTGGGCAATGCTGCTTGGTCAGTACTGAATGCCTGATAGCCACCATCTGGTACTTCATCAACAGTGACCTAACTCAGTTCCTAGATTCCTTGTTTCTTGACTCTCACAGACTGTCTCCCTGAGACAATACTCCCTGGCCATGTATGTTTCTCAAATGTTTAATATTATTTCCACCATGTTTTTCAAATGTTGACCTGTTTGGAATCCTAACTTCTCCTCATTCCCATCCTGCATTCTTAGAATTTTGAGTTTGGTGTATTTCAGAATGAGACATTCTTCACCTGCTTTTAACTTCTCTAAATATTAAACCTCTTTCGTTACAGTAAATATAACTTCTCTAACAACAAGCACAAAACTCAGGCATCCTTTAGACCTCACTGAGACTCTGGCATAGTGCTATTTGCCACTCTTGAGAACAAACATCACTGAACCTGAGCCTAGCCACTGCTGCCCCCTCCACACCTGCAATTTCATACTCACATGTTCTAGCCCATTCTCTCCCCAAGACCTGTTCTAGTATGTGTACCTTTCAAAGCTGTAGAAAAAGAACCAGAGGGGAAACAACAATGAAAATGTTAGAGGGGAAAAGGAAAAACAGAGGAATTAGTTACAAGGAAAGAAGATAAAAATTAATTCTAGATCAGAAGTGGTAAGGTAATTTTGGATAATAGGAATAAGGGTTTTTAAAATGGAAAAAAATATATGAATGAGTACAGGGATACCAAAAAGGTTCAGTGTTCTCTTCACTCCTTTGATCCTCCCATCAGAGTAAAAGGAGGGAAGGTTTTATTGCAAGAGAGAAAATCTAGAGATGAGATTGAGATCTTAAGGAGACTGAAGAGATCTTCAAAAAACTGCTGCAAATAACTCCCCAGGGAATCAAGATGTTTTGAATTAAAACAAAGGAAGAGGGATTAGTCCAGGTGATGTTACACAACATAAATTGCAGTTAGCCAAACCTCATTATCATAAAACGCTGAGGCGATAATGTACTTGCCAGCTACTGCTGTACAACAAAATAGCGACAGATGTTATTATAATCATAACCTTAATAGACTTTTTTCATAAACTACATTTTATCATTCTAAATAAAGGAATAATAGTCAAACAGAGTTTATTAATACAAAGTAAAATATAAACAAATGCAGTACCCAGTTTAAAAAGCAACTTTTTTTGATTCTTGGTCTTCTACATTTCCTTTAAAGCAAACTACTGTTAACAAAATGAAGTTTGCATTTGGGTTGTATTCAAGGGCACTATTCAGTTTCACAATTTCCACTGTAGTAATCCTAATGATATCATTTAATTCACATGCACAGAATCACTTAAAAAAATCTATGTCAATGATTGTGGCCCTTTATTTTTTTTCCCTATGGGTATTATCTGCCTAACTGTCCTCAAACAACAGAATGGAGAAAAAAAATAAATGTTAAGTGCCATATTAATTAAAGTGCAGAGAAACAGAATCAACATTGCACTTGCAAGATCTTGAAGACTAATGTATAGAATACTATGTATTGTCCAGGGGCAAAAATCCATTTATACACATGACATGGTAGATCAACTTCTCTGCTGCATTATGTACCTTCACCTGGCTTAAGAATAAGTTAAAATTAATAAATAAATTTAAACTATAGTCACACAAATAATGCAAATAACAATCTGGGACTCATACATAATTCTGAGATTTGGAAAATGTTTGAGAGCTGTGGTGATTTAATTTTTTTTTTTTTTTTTTTTTTTTTTTGTTGACAGAGTCTTGCTCTTATTGCCCAGGCTGGAGTGTAGTGGCACAATGTCGTTTCAGGGCATCCTCCACCTCCCGGCTTCAAGTGAATCCCCTCCCTCAGCTTTCCAAGTAACTGGGACTATAGACATGCACCACCATGCCTAGCTAATTTTTTGTTTCTCTTTGTAGAGACAGCGTGTTGGCATGTTTATCAAGCTGGTCTTGAAACATTGGCTTTCTGTGATCCACCAGCCTTCGCCTCCCAAAGTGCTGGGATTACAGGCGTGAGCCACCACATCTGTCTGGCCTGTGATCATTTTTCATCAATGATTTTCACAACAATCCAGTGGAATAGAAAGTGCATTATGCTCACTCTAGAAGTAAATAAATGGAATCATGGATTGGTTAAGCAACAAATACTAGGACAGAAAGCTAATAAATCAAGAGTTAGATTTTGTAAGAACCTAAATTCTGTTTCAGAGAGTTTTCTTGCTACAATTTTTTTTTTTTACATTTTAGTGCTTATCTACACATCAATATCAACTGCAAGTTCAATGAGACCCTTAGAAATCTTCCATGTCTTGACAGTTCTTTCTCCAATTTCTAACAATAGAGTCTCCAAAGATTCCACCTCTTCCAGAATGTTAGCCCACTATTCACTTCTGTCTGGAAAATGATTTTATGATCTACCACTTTGAGAAAATTGAAGGTAGAAATAAAAACCCGATGCGGAATCTATAAAAGAACCTATATTTTTAGTTTCAATATTTCTTCTAGACAAATGAAAGAGGTCTTATTTGCAGATAATTTTATTCCATTGATGTGTTCTTTATTGTACTTTCTCCTTGTTCATATACTTTGTGCCAGAAGGCTACTCTACTACTTCAATAGGAGAATAGCAAACTTTCTGTCTCTACAGCTGTTGAAATTGCATTGACAATTCTATTATCCAGATATCCAGATTTTTACCAGTTTTCGGTGAAAAGGACCAGGATCCTTATTGGGACCACATTGCATTTGCTGATGCTTAAATTAGCTAATCTTATCTGACAGTAGCAAAAGTGAAGATACTCACATTTTTGCATCCCTACATCACTTCCTAATGAAGGTAAGTCTTTGGCTGTTAGGGTGACTCAATATAAATTCAAACTGGAGATAGAAGAAAAGCTTACGCAATATTGCGTAAGATAGGTACCTCAAATATAATGAAAAGGCTGAATTTGGATGTTTCATTTCCTAGTTACACTTTTAAGACAGTGTACTGTCTTAAAAGATGTGAGTCAGAAAGCCTTTAAATTAGTCCAACACATTCTATTTATCTAATTGTCACCACTGCCTACTGATTTTTATTTTCCAAGGCTTTTTGAATTAAGATCCCTTGACTGATAAAAAGATTTGAGTTGAGTCATCAGACTCATGCGTTAGGTTAGCATAGTCCCTGAAATAGCAACATCAGTGTCACGGTAATTTATTAGAAATGCAAATTTTGGGGTCCACTACAGGCCTACAGAACCATATACTGATGGCGGAGCCAAAAATCTATGCTTTAACACATTCCAAGGTGATTCTACTGTAGCTAAAGTTTGATAACCACTGTTTTAGTATTAAACAGTAAGATGGAATCAGAGAGAACCTAAACTCTCCAAGGAGAGTTTTAGAAAGAAAATCAGAGAAATTGGCACAGCGTGTTTTGTGACCTAAGTCTTTAGGAACTACCTGTCCTGTGTATGTGTTTATCCTCAGGACAACATTCTGAGACAAAACCCACTGTTCTATAGTCATCTGCAGGTGGAAAGTATGCTTCTAGAAAACCCGTGTTCAGGAGAGAATAAAGAGTTTCAACTTTATGTGGTTTCTAACTAAAAGGAATCTATAGTTTTATTCCTTAGTGAAAGATAAATCAATTATTTTCAGAAAGAGTTTGATTTTAAAAGCAGTAACAATGGTTTCGGGGTAAGCAAAGTAAGCAAGGAACACTCCATACAGAACATCTTCATAAACCTTTTCCACAAGCCTTGGGCTGACAACAATACAATTTGCATACTGTAAAAATGATACAATATGATCATACACTAACAGCTTAGAAGCTTTTACTATGTATAAAATATTTAGATTTTAAAATCCATTTTCTGCAATAAAACAAATTGTTACTGATGACTTCTTAGTAAATGTACACATCATATTACATACATAGGAGGAGAATACACGGTTATGAGAATTTTTAAACTAGAATAATAATCCCTTTCCTTTTTGGGGGGTTTCAGAAGTAATTAGAATTAAATATCATCTTCTGAAAAAAAGAGAAATGTTCACTTCATAGAAATTTTTACTGAATTACGTCATTTTTTTTACACCATCTACATAATTTTTTTTGTAATGACTGAAATATGTTACAATTGGTATGATCATTCTTAGACATTTTAGTACTTTCATTTACAAGCAATTGTTAGTATTGGAAAGTGACATTTATAAATTTGAACGTTAATTACAGTCATTACTCATAGTCACTCCTTTTTTGGAGGTCTGGATAATGACCCGTGTTTCACCTCTTTGAATATGTAATGAACCACCAAAGGCTTTCTCCCAAGTATATCAGCTGCTGTCAAGAGATTTTCATTATTCCAAAAATTGATTAAGCTGGCATATGGTTTATCATGCAGAAGTTTGCTTTGAATTTCTGAACTATGTCTTTAAAAATCGATATCCATAAAGATCTTTGTTGTAAGTTGTGGGACCAAAAAAAAGGTGGGAGGGTGCTGTAAGGCCTTTTAAGAGTTGGAGTGACATACATCATATATTTCAAACTTTTATTTCTATTTCCCTTAAAGGCACATTTTACAACTCCAGAAGTTATTTTAACACACTAAAAAACAAAATCATATAAAATTTTCTTTAACTACGGATCTAATTAAGATATTTCCGGGCCGGGCGCGGTGGCTCAAGCCTGTAATCCCAGCACTTTGTGAGGCTGAGGCGGGTGGATCACAAGGTCAAGAGATGGAGACCATCCTGGTCAACATGGTGAAACCCCGTCTCTACTAAAAATACAAGAAATTAGCTGGGCATGGTGGCGCGTGCCTGTAATCCCAGCTACTCAGGAAGCTGAGGCAGGAGAATTGCCTGAACCCAGGAGGCGGAGGTTGCGGTGAGCCGAGATCGCGCCATTGCACTCCAGCCTGGGTAACAAGAGCGAAACTCTGCCACAACTTGTCTTTCTATTCAAAAAAAATAATTGCTAAAATTTGTTTTCATCAGCAAGTGTCCAAAATAAAGGGATTTCCTCGCCTTAATTATGATTTACATTCATGGAAAAATGCTGTAAATAAAAATAATGTAAGTCAGTAGATCATGGCGGATGGGAGGCAGGACTAGACTGCAGCTCCGATTTGGACAGACAGAGCAGCCTGTGGAGACTTGCATCATTAATTTTTGCTTCACAATGACTGCAGGAATAAATCAGCAAACTAGAGCACATTGCTCTTGTAGGACCCAGGAGACAACCCAAATACCGTGAGTACCCAAACTGTGGAAGTGGGAAAGGGAGATCATCCACCTGCAAACACACAACACTCTGGGGAAAACCAAGGAGAGGTTACGGGAGATTTTTACCTTACCTGGAGCTGAGTTAATTTAGAAAGTCAAGTGAAATATAGGGATAGAGGAAGCAGTGGGAAAATCCCTGTGGGCTCGCTGGGTCACCTAGCAAACTGTTTTTGCCTGGCCTCACAGGGGCCCTTCTAGAGGCTGGCCAGAGGCACTGGGAAAAGGCCACAGGGAGTAGGAAATCTCCAGCTGAACTTTGTAACAATTTGAACTGATTGAGAAGCCTTCTGGCCAAAACTTGGGGGAGGGTATGAATCCAGTATACAGACTCCAGAAGCAGGGGAAGGAGGGAAGCCATATTTACTTTTGCAGCTGGGAGACAGGAAGCCTGGAACAAGTTCTCGGCCCTGCTCACCCACTGCCTGGAAAGAGACTTGGTGCTATGGCAGCGGGTGGGGCGTGACAGGAGTGAGACTGGCTCTTTGGATTGAGTGGGAGCTGGGCAAGCCCATAACTGACAGCTCCCCCCTATTGCCCTGACAACCTGCATGACACAGTGGAGACAGTCATAACCCTCCTAAGAACATAACTCCACTGAGCTGGCAATCTCACCCCCATCTCCCACAGCAGCCACATCAAGGAGAGTCTGAGCTCAGACATGCTTTGCCCTGCCTCCCACCCAATGCTTCTTCCCTACCCACCCTGGTAACTGAAGACAAAGGGCATATACTCTTGGGAGTTCAGGTGCCCCTCCCAATGCTGTTCCTCCCCATACTACCATAGCCGATGCTCTTTGGAAATCACCACCTCCTGGCAGGAGGAAACCGGCACAAAAATAGTGCATTACACCACTAAAGCTTAGAGTCCTCACAGAGTTTCACACCCCACCACTGCCACTAGAACAGGTGCTGGTATCTATGGCTGAGAGACCTACAGACAATGTCCATCACAGAACTCTGCGCAGACAGCCCCCTGTACCAGCGGAGAGCCTGGTAGACTTGCTGGGTGGCTAGATCCAGGAGAGAGACAACAATCACTGCAGCTCAGCTCACAGGAAGCCACGCCCATAGGAAAAGGGGGAGAGTACTACTCAAGAGAACATCCTGTTGGACAAAAGAATCTGAACAGCCTTCAGCCCTAGACATTCTTTCTGACAGAGCCTTCCCAAATGAGAAGGAACCAGAAAACCAACTCCGGTAATATGATAAAACAAGGTTCTTTAACACCTCCAAAAAATTACACTACCTTACCACCAATGGACCCAAACCCAAGAAGAAATCCCTGATTTACCTCAAAAGGAATTCAGGAGGTTAGTTATTAAGCTAACCAAAGAAGCAACAGAGAAAGGAGAAGCCCAATGTAAGAAAATCCAAAAAATGATACAAGAAGTGAAGGGAGAAATAGTCAATGAAATAGACAGCATATATAAAAAACAATCAAAACTTTAGGAAACAATGGACAGACTTTAGAAATGCAAAATGCTCTGGAAAGTCACAGCAATACAACTGAACAAGTTGAAGAAAGAAACTGAGAGCTCAAAGTCTTTGAATTAACACAGTCCAACAAAGACAAAGAAAAAGGAATAAGATGAGCACAGCCTCTAAATATGAACAAAGCCTCTAAGAAGTAAGAGATTGTGTTAAATGACCAAAGTCAATAATTGGTGTTCCCGAAGAAGAGGAGCAATCAGTAAGTTTGGAAATCATATTTAGGGGAATAATCAAGGAAAACTTTCCCAGCCTTGCTAGAGACCTAGACATCCAAATCATCCAAATACAAGAAGCACAAAGAACACCCAGGAAATTCATCACAAAACAATCTTCACCTAGGCACACTGTCATCCGGTCATCTAAAGTTAAGATGAAGGAAAGAATCTTAAGAGTTGTGAGACAAAAGCACGAGGTAACCTATAAAGGAAAACCTATCAGATTAACAGCAGATTTCTCAGCTGAAACCCCACAAGCTAGAAGAGACTGGGGCCTTATCTTCAGCCTCCTCATACGAAACAAGTAGCCAAGAATTCTGTATCTAGTAAAACTACACTTTATATATGACAGAAAGATATAGGCTTTTTTAGACAAACAAAAGCTGAGAGAACTCGCCCCTACTCGTCGCCACTATAAGAACTGATAAAAGGAGGTCTAAATCTTGAATGAAATCCTGGAAATGTATCAAAATAGAACCTTTAAAGCATAAATCTCACAGGACAAATAAAACAAAAATACAATTTAATGAACAAAAACAGAAAACCAAAGTGTACAGGCAACAAATACCATGATGAATGGAATGGTACCTCACATCTCAATACCAACATTGAATGTAAACAGCCTAAATGCTCCACTTAAAGATACGGGGGTGCAGAATGGATAAGAATTCACCAACCAACTATCTGCTACCTTCAAGAGACTCACATAACACTTAAGAACTCACACGAACTTAAGGTAGAGGTGGTAGAAAAAGACATTTCAGGCAAATGGATACCAAAAACGAGCAGGAGTACCTATTCTTCGATCAGACAAAACAGACTTTAAAGCAACGGCAGTTCAAAGACAAAGAGGAACATTATATAATAAAAGGCCTTGTCCAACACGAAAATATCACAAATCTAAACATATACACACCTAACATTGGACCTTCCAAGTTTATAAAACAATTACTAATAGACCTAAGAAATGAGATAGACAGCAACATAATAATAGGGGGAAACTTCAATAATCCACTGACAGCACTAGACAGGTCATCAAGACAGAAAGTCAACAAATAATGGATTTAAACTACACCCTAGAACATATGAATCTAACAGATACATACAGAACATTACCTCCATCAACTGCAGAATATACATTCTATTCAACAGTTCATGGAACTTTCTCCAAGATAGACCAGATGATAGGACACAAAATGAGCCTCAATAAAATTTAAGAAAATTGAAATTATATCAAGCACTCTCTCAGATTACAGTGGAATAAAACTGGAAATCAACTCAAAAAGAAACCTTCAAACCCATGCAAATACATGGAAATTAAATGACGTGCTGCTGAATGATCACTGGGTCAAAAATGAAATCAGGATAGAGATTAAAAACTTTTTTGAAATGAATGACAATAGTGATGCAACCTATCAAAACTTCTGGGACACAGCAAAGGTGATACTAAGAGGAAAGTTCATAGCCCTAAATGCCTACATCAACAAGTCTGGGCTGGGCATGGTGGCTCACACCTGTAATCCCAGCATTTTGGGAGGTCAAGGTGGGTGGATCACCTGAGGTCAAGAGTTCAAGACCAGCTTGGCCAACATGGTGAAACTTCGTCTCTACTAAAAATACAAAAATTCAGCCAGGTGTGGTGGCAGGCACCTGTAATTCCAGCTACCCAGTAGGCTGAGGCAAGAGAATTGCTTGAACCCAGGAGGCAGGGATTGCAGAGAGCCAAGATTGTGCCACTGTACTCCAGCCTGGGCAGTAAGAGTGAAATTCCATTTAAAAAAAAAAAAAAGTCTGAAACAGCACACACAGATAATCTAAGGTCACACCTCAAGGAACTAGAGAAAAAAGAACAAACCAAACCCAAACCAAGCAGAAGAAAGGCAATAACCAAAATCAGAGCAGAACCAAATGAAATTGAAAGAAAAAAAGAAACGCAAAGGATAAATAAAACAAAAAGATCGTTCTTTGAACAGATAAATAAAACAGACCATTAGCAAGATTAACCAAGGAAAATAAAGAAAATCCAAATTAGTGCAATAAGAAATGAAACAAGATATTAGAACTGACACCACAGAAACACAAAAGATCACTCAAAGCTACTATGAACACATTTACGTACGTAAACTAGAAAACTAAGAAGAGATTAATAAATTCCTGGAAGGACACAATCCTTCTAGCTTAAATCGGGAAGAATTAGATATCCTGAACAGACAAATAACAAGCAGCAAGATTGAAATGATAATTTAAAAATTATCAACAAAAAAATTCCAGGACCAGACAGATTCACAGTCAATTTCTACCAGCCATTCAAAGAAGAATTGGTACCAATCCTATTGAGAGTACTCCACAACACAGAGAAAGACGGAACCCTCCCTAAATCATTCTTTAAAGCCAGTATCACCCTAATACCAAAACCAGGAAACAACACAATCAAAAAAGAAAACTACGGACCTATATCCCTGATGAACATAGATGCTAAAATCCTTAACAAAGTACTAGCTAATCAAATACAACTACATTATCAAAATGATAATCCACCATGATGAAGTGGGTTTCATATCAGGGATGCAAGAATGGTTTAACATACGCCAGTCAGTAAATATCGTACGCCACCTAAATAGAATTAAAAACAAAAAATATATGAAAATTATCTCAATAGATACAGAAAAAGCATTTGACAAAATCCAGCCTCACTTTATTATTAAAACTCTCAGCAAAATCAACATACAAGGGACATATCCCATTATAATAAAAGCCATCCATGACAAACACAGAGCCAACGTAATAATGAGGAAAAATTGAAAGCATTACCTCTGAGAATTGGAAGAGAAGAAGAGAAAGACACCCACTCTCACTACTCCTCTTCAACATAGTACTAGAAGTCCTACCCAGAGCAGACAAGAGAAAGAAATACCCAGCATCCAGATTGGTAACGAGAAAGTCAAAGTGTTGCCGTTTGCTGATGACATGATGTTTTACGCAGAAAACCCTAAACACTCCTCAAGAAAGCTCCTAGAACTGACTAAAGAAATCAGCAGTCTCTGGATAATAATACTAACATTTTTTTAACTTTGGTTTTTATAGTTGCTATTGGCCCTTGTAAAATTAAATGGTTGACAGTTTCTATGTTCAAAACCTGAAGTTGTTAAAAATCTTGATCACAAAAATATCGCTGCAGACAGCTTATTTCTATTTCTCTAATAGAAACAATTTCTACGCGAATATGTGAAAAAGTGTTCATTCAATCAATATATAGTCCATGAACATCTCTGTTACATTAGTCATAGGAATATGACAGGCAGTAAGGTCTAACTCCTGGCTTGATGGTATTTAGACACTAGAAAAGCATAGCCATATGTACTTAATTTACTATGGTTTCTATATACTATTTGATTAAAACTAATTACATATATAGTAAACAAGTAGATGCTAAATAAACAAAAATAAAAAGTTTTTATTTAAGAATCTGGAATTTTAGGGTGTTTCTATCTGGAGATAACCAAAGATCCTAGCACTCTCAAAAAAATTGACAAATGTAGATATTAGTTTTAATTTTTTAAATATATAAATAAACAAATATTACTTAACATTAATATAAATAAAGTTTGCCTTTTTGTAAACAAAGTGTGGTCTAGGCACTTAAAGTTTTAATGTTTTTATTATATTTAAACTTTTCAGATATTCAAACTACTTTTGTTTGCAGACACATTTAAAGCAGTTATTGCCTATATAAAGATCATAACCACTTAGATAACAAATCTATATCTGCAGCAAGAAGTGCTCCTAATCTGAATTTAAAATATACCTTACACTCATATATGAATATCTTCCTTGTGTATTGAGACACAGTTGTGACTAACAACATTTAAAATATTACTTGATTCTTACAGAAAATACAAATGTCACAAAACTAGCATCAATATTAAAAAAGTCTAAAAGGCAACTTCTATAATTTGGGATGGGCAATATACTTTTATTATATTCACATTCCCACTCATCTATTTTTTTTCTTTTGTTGTTCATGCTTTTGGTGTCAAGTAAGAATCCATTGCCAAATCCAAGATCAGGAAGATTAACCCTGTGGTTTCTTGCAATAGTTTTACATTTTTAGACCTTTATTTAGGCTATGGTACATTTTGAGTTAAATTTTGTGTAGAATGTGAGGAAGGGGTCCAACTTATTCTTTACGATATGTTTATCCAGTTATCCCACCACCATTTGCTAGAGACCACTCATTCCCCCATTGTCTTGTCTTGATATCCTTATCAAAAATCAGTCAGTCATGGACATTTGGGTTTATTTCTGAACTCTCATCTATCGTTGTGCTAGTACCACATCTGACTACTGAAACTTTGTAGTGAGTTTTGAAATTGGGAAATTTGAGTCTTATTTTTTTTTTCTTTTCAATGTTGTCTTAACTATTAAGGGCCCATTGTGAGTCCACATGAATTTGAAAATCAGATTTCCCATTTTAGCAAGAAAGGCCATTGGGATTTTGATTGGAGTTGCACTGAATTCTCTGAATACTTTGGAAAGTACTGTTCTCGTAATAATAATAAGTCTTTTGACTACTAATACAGGATATATTTCCATTTATTTGGGTCGTCTTTCATTTCTCTCAGTAATGTTTTGTAATTTTTAGTGTACATTCCCTGCACTTCCTCACCTTACTTCTTCCTATGTATTCTTTCCCCTTTGGATGTTATCTGAATGGAATTTTCTTAATTTCCGTGTTTGTTTATTGTCATTGCATATAAACACAATTAAGTCTTTTATATTCATCTTGTACTCTGAAAAAATACTGGATGTAATATTGTTTAATACAGAAAATCATGTCATCTGCAATAGAGATAATTTTTACTTATTTTCTAATATAGCTATTTCTTTTTCTTATTTAATTACTATGGATAAGACTTTAAATACAATATTAAATAGTCTGATGAATTTTCGTCTTTTGTCTTATTCCTGATCCTAAAAGCAAAGCTTTCAGTCCTTTGCCATTGGGTAGACTAGGTTTTTTTTTTTTTTAAATCATGAAAGAGTATTCAATTTTATCTTATTGCTTTATTCATATCTATTGAGATGATCATGTGCTTTTTCTTGGTTCTAAAATACATTGTGTTACATTGATGACTTTAATATTGAAATAAGCTTGCATTTCTAGAATAAATTTGACTTCGTCATGGTATATACTTCATTCAATGGTGCTACTTGATTTGGTTTTCTAATATTTTTGTTGAGCATTTTTGTATCTACATTTGTAAGAAATATTTTTCTGCAGTTTTCTTATGGTATCTGATTTTGACATCAGTCTAATTCTGGCTTCATAGAATGTGTTGAGAAGTATTCCTTCTATTTTCTTTTTAATTTTGGCAGGAGTTTTAGTAGAATTTGTGTTAATTCTTTAAATGTTTGATAGAATTCACCAGAGAAAAGCTTATCTAACCCTAGCCTTCTTGTGGTTCGTAGTTTTTTGATTATTTATTCAATTTTTCTACTGGTGATATTTCTCTTGAGATAGTTATTTTTTTTTCTTAATTTGATAATGTGGATTTCTGGCATTTTTTCCAATTTGCCTAGATTACCCAAATTGTCATGTAATTATTTTCTTGTAATTTTTGTATTGCTATAAGATTGGTAGTTCTTCTATTTCTAATTTTAGTTTTTGTCTTCTCTCTTCTTAGTATACCAAAATATTTGTTAATTTTGCTATCATTTCAAAGAAACAACTGATTTTTATGTAATTTCTATTAATTATAGCTTATTTAGCATCTAATTGTTTGCTATATATGTAATTAGTTTTAATCAAATAGCATATAAAAACTATAGTAAATTAAATACATACGACTATATTTTTCTAGTGTCTAAATACCATCAAGCCAGGAGTTAGACTTTACTTGCCCATCATATTTCATTGCCTAATGTAACAAATGTTCAAGGAATACATATTGATTGAATGAACACTTTTTCACATATGAGTGTAGAACTTGTTTCTTTCAGAGAAACAAAAACAAGTTGTCTGCAGTACCATTTTTGTGATCAAAATTTTTAATTTGATCACAAAACTTCAGGTTTTGAACATAGAAATTGTCAACCATTTAATTTTACAAGGGCTAACAGCAACTATAAAAAAAACAAAGTAAAAATTCTTGGTATTAAATTTTAATATATTCTTATTCTATTGATCTTTTTATTAGCAGCTGAGGAAAGAATGAATCATAAATTCACATATACTCTTGAACTTGAGATGTTCTCTGCACTTGGGTAAAATAATAAGTGCTGTATAATATTACCCTCCACTAACTACAAGCTATCCTAATCTTTGACCATCCTTGAACATTCTCATTGCTATAATTAGGAAATAAACTCAACTGCATTTCTTTTCAAATAATTTTAACTGATTTATTATTATTACCTTATAATGTACATAAAATGATTAATGTGAATTGTAACATACTTTAAAATTTATCTATGGATTTTCCCCCAGAAACTTCAGCACAATCTTTGACTTTCCCTTATCTGCCTCTCAAGAACACTCAAGCTGTTATGTGTTCTCAGACCCATGGTGGGTGTCTGCTCTCTACAATCTTGAAGAAAATATAAAACAGAATTGTGAAACAATTTCAATGTTATATTAATAATAATCATGGTAAGAAATAGGGCAAAATTTGTAGCATTGAATTCACCAGGCATACCTGAAACCTATTTGAATGTTGTAAGCAACAGAATGTTGCTTTAGCATTTCCTGAAAATTTAAAGAAAAAAAAGAGAGAGACTAAAAGTAATGTTTCCTTTTCATATTTCCAGTGTACTAAAGCAACATGACTAATATATGCCTACTCTGGATGAGCAAGATTCTACTTGCCTCATCATCTGAAATTATTTCCTGTAATTTTTAAAAGTTTATACTAAAATGTTATCATGTAATGCTTTCAATTCCACTAAGGAAAGCTATTAATTTATGGCAATGTTAATAAATATAATCTATAGCAAGTCATTATACATCTACTGGATCATTTCATCTTAGGATACTGTCTAGTAATAAAAGGCTATTAATTCTGATGAAATAATTCATAGAGCAAAATAGAGTGTCATCGTTCCTTGCAAAGTGTTCTGAAAATTGCTAGATAGTTGAAATAATAACAATATAATAAGTAAAAAGGTAATTTAGCTAGCACTCATGAATCATATTTTTACTTTTCCAGAAGCCCAGGAAAATGTAATGGTCAACTTAATGCTGAATTATTTTTTGTATGTGATTCTAAATATGAGAAAATATTGTGTTTTCTGAATCTTTTAACTATAATAATAATATAATGGCCTCAAAGAAGAATATTCCTGTCAAAGAATACATTAGCTTTTGAAGAAAAATCTGAGATAGTCTATGAAAAATTAGAATTTTAGATGGTAAGAAGAAAGCATAACGGCAAAACAAAGTACTCTGAGAAAATCAGAAAGATTAGGTGCACTATCGATCACAAATTATTCCACTTTAATTTTTAAATGAGTTTACACATCTGTGAAATTTAAACCCCAGGGCCAATGATTTGTGTGGCAGTATATTACAAAAGGAACAAAGCTTTGACATGCAAATTCTAGCTTTATGTTATGTCAGCCCAAGCAACCTTGCAAACAACCTTCACACACACACACCAGAAGCTGACTGATGCCTCCCATATGGGTCCATTCTTTCTTTCCCCTTCCCAATCAAGTTGACAACAATTCTCAGTTCATTTTCTAAATGAACTGGTAAAAGCTATGCTAGGCCTGTGCCTGTGATTAACCTCCCTTGCACTATTATTACTCATATGTTTTCCTTTGAGATAAGCAGCTAAATGCAGAAGGTGATCTTTGCATATGGTGGGCTATTACCCCCAACAAATAATTGCAAATGTCAACCTATTATTGGGTCATTAATATCAGGTCATGATATTTCAGAATTTGATGTTTTTAACCTTTGCAGACATTAACCCATATACAATACAATTTTGAAAAGAGTTTATCGTTGGTAACAGTAGATACATGCTCCAGAAATACTGACCTGTAATATTAGGTACTGGATTATTTGGTAAGGATCATTAAGTATATTTATGTAACTACTTCCTTCAGCTTGTTTTTGCCCTTCATCTATTGCTTTAGCAAATCCAAATTATGGATGGGAGAAATGTCCAGATGTCTGATAAAAGAGAACACAATTAAGTTCTGTTTTATTTCTAATTTCTTCTATTATACAATCACTCCCCACGTGTGACTTATTGTTTAGAGAAAGTTTGCAAGGATATTATCTTATTTCCTTTACTTTTGGTTGAAAGTCAAAATTATGTCCTGTTATAAAATTCAACAAAGTCAATTTCATTGCACGAAGTAGTTTTAGTGTGTATCATTAAAGTTATAATTCAAGAGGTTGAGTCAAATCTATAATAAAATCCTTTAAATAGATTTTGTACAGCTGTGGCGATGCTCACACTGCTCTGGATCCACATTTTATTTGTAATGTAGATTTGAAAATATTAGGAAAAATACAGAAGTGCATGTATATTTTAAACAAAATTATGTAAAATTAGGGTTTTGTTGAGTCAATTCACTAGTATTAGAATTGTTTTGATTTTTAGCTTAACTGACCATGTTTGATAAAAATATTTTGAAAACTAATAAGTGAAAGAAAGAGAATCCATCCAAAGCAAAACAACAACAACAACAACAACAACAACAACAACCTCATGAATTTACTCAAAACATGAGTTTTCTGCAAGTTGATAACTACTTCTACAGAGTTGTTGAAGAAACTAGTCAATTAAAGAGCATATGTAGTTAGGTGATTCCAGGAGGGCACTCTAGACTATATGTGGCAATCTATTGAAGGGTCACTCAGGAATTGTTTTGCTTATTCTCAAGAATTGGATAATTGTTCTTATTTTATTGCATGAGATATAACATCTTTCTCTTATCTTCATCTATGACTGTCATCTTCCTATGGATTAAACACTTGGGTAGTAACTATTTCCCCCAAACCTTGTATTTATTGTTCCTTTTACTCCTGGCACTTAAATTCACAGAGAAGTCTGAGCTTCCTATCATTGTTTCTTTACTACAAACTCCAATTTTTTCCATTTTTAATTGTTTTAACTCTCTAAGTATATTTAATTAAATTCTCACCAGGGCCTCTCAGTGAAATTCCTTTTATTGTTTTGATTAGAGTATCACATCACCTTCATTTTTATACCTAGTTTTCTTTTGCTGTTGCTGTTTTAATATAACGGCAACTACTAACATTGATTCTGCACTTAGGATTAGGATAAACACTTTACACATCTTATCCCTGTAAATCTCATAACATACTTAGAAGACATGATTATTATCCCTGTTACAAATGAGAAAACTGATGCATAAGAGGTCACTGGCTCAAGGCCACATAGCTAATGAATGTGGAGATTAAAGACGGACTCAGACTAACCAGTTATGGAGTCATTGCTCCAAGCTATTTTGATAGTGTAAAATCATCATCCATGGATGAATTTGATAGATAGTTGCAGGATACTTAGAATATCCAGTCCTGGTGCTGGGAATTGGGACCACTGCACTAAACAGAATAACTCTAAAGTCCAGAGATATTTTAATGTTATTTTAAATTTAAAAATAAAGCAAACATTGTGACTAAGAAGAAATCCAAACAACAAGAAAAAGTCCTAATTATTTTCAAGTAAATTACCACCAAATTTCAAGGGAAATCCCAGTGAGTGGTGTCACCTCCCCCAAGTTCCCCACCAGTTTATCTGTCCAATTTCTCTTTCACATGTTGACTCGCTTTAATCTCTCATCATTTGTTTCATGTTGTTATATTTTTGCCACAGTACGGCTTTCTCTCCTACTCAGTCTGGGGCCAGGTTATGTCTTCAGCATCCTATCGAGATTGTCAAATTGTTTTCTAATGTGTTCTATAGGAAATCATTTATAAAAGTGTTTATTTCTCCAAGTGTCACAGGTTCTACTCCGTCCACTTTGCTCTACAATATATGCTTTTAAGCTCCATAGTATAGGAATTTACTTTTCCCATCCTCAACAAGGAGGGGGCTGTAAAACATTTAGCATCAGCTTTTGGCTTTGATCAGTGACCAGGTGGGTCCCAGGCCTAGGTTGAACTCTTCATAACACAATGGGGTAAGAGACTGATGATTACACTTTCCAATGCCATTCCTCCACAGAGCTTTGATGGTGCAGGAATTACTGCTTCTCCTTCACCTGTCACATCTTCTGACAAGTTAGTAGGGTACTCAGTAGCTGCAAGGGAAGAATCACTATCTATTGTCTTTCAAATAGGAAAATCAGTTCTAGTTCATAAATCAAAGCATTGCTAGATGGCTACATCATAGGCAGTGTTCTAAACATAGCTCCAGGCACCAGACTCCTTTCAGGAATGCAGTGGGCTGTCATCCAGCCTATGTGTTCTATGATGATGTGACTTTTTCTTCTCTCCTGTGTTTCTACTTTTCTTCCTCTCTTCTATCCTTGGATATTTACAAGCAAATTAAAAAAAAAATGTGGCAAGGGTATATCCAGAACAACTAGTCAAACTGCATTTTAAATGAAAAAACTTCATTGAAATGTTAATCATGACATGTTAGGAAACTTACTAATTAGTGTGGAGCTTCAGGTACCCCACCCCGCCTTCACTGGCTGAGTACAGTGAATAAAGTTGGCCATTAGAATGGAAAGGATGTAGGTTTGCCAAATAAGACTTTGAACCTCAAAAGAAACAATCAGATGATTGATTCCCATCATACTATTAGACTAAATATTGCTGATTTTAGGCTTTATTCTTTTTCCTTAGGCTTAATCTGGTCATCAGTTTGTATTTTTCATTTATTTACAGTCAGCATGTTACTGTCTAAGAAACATTGCTCAGACCATATTTGTACTGGAGGAGGAGAAGGAATCATTTCTGCAGTGTAACTTCTTTCCTACTCACCTAGTCACATAAGCTACGCATTGTTGAACTCCTACTCACCATTCTCATTTATCTCTAGGGCTCTACCTTCTTTCTGCCTCTCCTTTCTCCTCTCTAGCTTCATTCACAACTCTACCCTAGATTTCTTTAACTTAGAGGAATATCATCATGCTTTACGTCCTTACTAAATGTGCCTATTAATAAATTTAGAGGATGACAAGTTATAACATTCTATTTTTATTTCATGTATAAGTTGTTGTATGATATTCCTATAGCATTCTTTCTCACCAACCTCTTTCTTTCTCAAACAGGTAGTTTCAGCAGCTAACTTTATACCTGAGAATATATAACAACAAGCTGTTAAAGACTCTTTGGTTCATGGAAAACATGTCCCAAGGGAGTTAACAAGTAAGGTATAAGCCATAAAAGGGTAGAGTTAGAAACAGATTGCTCATTTAGCATGATCCCTGGGAAAATATTTTTGCTAGAAGTAACATGTAGCTCTCATTCTACACTTAGTTTAAATGTGAAGCTAAAAATGACTGTATGACATGTTCCATGTCTCCCCAAAAATACCACCTTTGGCAAAGCATAGTAGATGGTATACCCTGGCATTGCTCTATATAGAAAGTTACTTGGACATTGTTCAGAATCAAAGGAAGGGTCACATATTTATCTCACAGGTCACATATTTATCTCACAGCACTGAAGCTCCTGGGAACTGGGCTCTAAATTGTTTCTGAGGGTACACTGGAAACAACAGTTTTACATCAAGTGATAGGTCAGCTCTCAAACTCCCAGAGTAGACCTCAGAGAGCATCTACGTCTTTCGAAGGCCAAATCAAATATTTAAAAAGTTGTGTGTTTGAGCATGATGCATAAAGACTACACATAAGGCAATGGAACTAAAACAGCTCATTCATATTCAAATACAAAGCAAGATTATGCATTATATAAGCATAGAAGAGCTGCAAGGCTGTTATCTTTGCAAATCTAACTCTAATGTCTATATTTTTAAAAAGGAGTTTCGCTTTCTTGATTTGCCTAGAACAAGATTTAAATAAATGAACTGATTTCGCAATTTCTATGTAGGGATTTTCTTTTATGAAAAATAAACCTATAAAAACAAAGATATTTTCACATTATACTGATTTGCAAATCATGTTATCTGTTACTACCTAATGAGGAGTAATGTTTAAAAGTCCACATTTCCTAGATAGATGTATTAGTTCATTCTTGCATTGGTATAAATACCTGAGACTGGGTAACTTACAACGAAAAGAGATTTAATTCACTCAGGGTTCCACAGGCTGTACAGGAAGCATCTGCTTGACTTCTGAGGAAGCCTCAGCAAACTTACAATCAGAGAAGAAGGTGAAACAGGAGCCAGCATTTTACACAGGAGCAGGAGGAAGAAAATGGGGAGGTGCTATATACTTTTAAACAACCACATCTCATGAGAACACACTCACTGTCACAAGAGCAGCATAGAGGGGGAAATCCACCCTTATGATCCAATCACTTCCCACAAGTGCCCACATTCAACATTTGGGGTTACAATTCAACATGAGATTTCAGCTGGGACACAAACCCAAATCATGTCAATATGTAATGGGAAGAATACTACATTCCATTCACCATTCAAATATCTCCTTCTTCCATGATTTGCTCACTACAATTAACAGGTTTCAAATTCCCATCATGATCCCCATGTTACTATTTCAATAATATGTGTCTGAGGAACATGTAGGAGCCTCCCCTTCCCCACCATCCTCCTTCCTCTTCCCTGAACCACAGTTCCTATGTGAGCACACTGTGGGATCAGAAAAGTGCAAGGGTCTCCACATGGCAAATACAATCACTCAGAGAATATAACTACAGGTTACTTGCATTAAACTAGACTTTGACAGGAACACTTACTACCAACATAAATGAGAAATGCTGATAATGTCTAGTACTAAAATCACCCATCCTAGCCATGAGATCTCCTACAAAGCAAGAAAACAAGGGAAACAAAACGAACTAAAACCAAAATCCTGCTCTAGCTTTGACAGACTTCTGTGCCCCACAAGACAAAAGGACTCAGAGGCTCTGTAGGGGTTAGGATTTAGGTCAAAGGAGCGCTTCACTGACAATTTATTAGCTAGTTTATATAATTTGATATTCAGTTACATAACTACGCAGTAAGATGTCAACATAAACTGTAGTTTATATAAAAAGCCTTTTTTCAGTGATTAATAACTTTACTATTATTTCTCATTGACACGTTGCTGGTCTTTAAAAATACCATTCATATTATATCATACTTATTCTTATTTACATGAACATATTATGCTGACTACACTAGCATGGAAGTTATTTAAGGATTAACTTTTTTCTCCCATTCTCTATGAAGGCTCCTTCATATAGCACATGTTTGATAAAGAATTGTAGTGTTGAATATATTTTGTAAGTATTTAGCCAACATGAGACAACAGAAATTTCAAAGAGCAATAGAGTTCCAAGTCAATGAGTCAGACGTAATTTAGTAATAAAATCTATGTGTCCAAACCACATAGGACCAAAGAGATTAGTAACTGAGCCCTTCTCATGAAGAATTTAAACCTAAATCTAATAAAAATCAAAATGTATAAACAGATGTCTAGAGAAATAAAGCTACTACAATTAAAATTGTTCAATACGGGAACATAATCAATAAACATAAAATTACAATGCAATAACACACAGAGGTAAAATCAGATAAGTAAAAATAGGGGTATTTCAATTTAGTTAGAAACGTATATGCTACTACCTAGCATACATAAAAACAAATTTCAAATAGATAAGTTATCCAAGCATCACATAAGATAATTAGAAAAAATAATATTTATATTCTTTGTGTAAGGCCTTTGAAAAGAAATTAAGTAACGCAGCATTTGCAAAGATAAAATAAGAGTAATTATAAATAATGTCTAATGATAAAATGTAAATTTGGAAAAGCATTTGAGGAGTATAAACAGACCAAATGGTTATTTAGCTACTAAATTTAAAAGTCCTATACATAAATATGAATATAAGCAGAGACAAATGTAAACTTAATAAAGATTTGCAATTAATAGAAACATGCACGTAAAAGGCAATTAAATATACTAAAAAAGTTTGAAAACATGAATCATAAAATGGTCAACTTTGAAAAATTAGTTACATTTATTGTTGACAATGACTTAAGAGAAAGTATTTAAATACATTTTATTCCGGACCAAAAGTTAACCTGATGCTGTTTAGACATAAAGCAAAGGTAACATATTTGTCTCATAGCCCCAAATCTAAGAGATAAGTATAACAGAAAAAAAATTAGAATTTCATTGTTTCAAGAAAAATGGCTAAAAAATTCTAGCAGAAATAAAGATAAATGAACAAAGTTGTTTATGAGAGTGTACAATAGCAAAAAAAAAATAGTTATCACCTAAATATTCATCATGTACAGCTGGTTAAATAATTTATAATAAAATCTCCATCAGGAAATACAGTATCACTATTTTACAAAAATAAAGATGTATATGTACTATAAAAGTGAATTAAGAGTATATGTTTTTAGGCCGGGCGCGGTGGCTCAAGCCTGTAATCCCAGCACTTTGGGAGGCCGAGGCGGGTGGATCACAAGGTCAAGAGATCGAGACCATCCTGGTCAACATGGTGAAACCCCGTCTCTACTAAAAATACTGAAAATTAGCTGGGCATGGTGGCGCGTGCCTGTAATCCCAGCTACTCAGGAGGCTGAGGCAGGAGAATTGCCTGAACCCAGGAGGCGGAGGTTGCAGTGAGCCGAGATCGCGCCATTGCACTCCAGCCTGGGTAACAAGAGCAAAACTCCGTCTCAAAAAAAAAAAAAAAAAAAAAGAGTGTTTTTAAATCTAAATCAAAAACTATATGAAATTATCTCATTTGTTATATATCTGTGTCTATTCATTTTTTTCATCAGTATAAAAAAGTATAGAAAGAGATACTTATCAAATCAAACGGCTGGAATGGAAAGAACAATTTGTATTTTATATATGCCAAAATGAAAATAGTAATAATTTCCCTTTCACTTTTTTGAAATTTCAAAAAATTGTGTGAAATCAAATAACTAAAATACAGAGACACATATACAATATTAGAAGTGTACGTGTGATAGCACATAAGCAGATACTATTAATTATTTGAGAGATTTTTGAAAGTTTTGTAAAGAGGGGGCTTTATCCATTGTGTTTTGAAGGGTAAAAATATAGCTTTCCAAATGATTACAGTTTCTGAAAGCATATGAGACACAAAAAGTTATAAGCACGAAGATGTAAAACATTCAAGGAATCACAAGTTTTTTGGAACTAGTGGACTAAAAATACAACGGTGAGATAAACCTCCAAAGAGTGTTAAGAAACAGGTCATGAAAAGCCTTTTATATCCTGCTAAAAAAATTTTTTATTCTATACTAGGAGTTGGAAATTTTCTTCTTATATGGTCAGATAGTAAGTATTTTAATTTGACCTCTGTTAGAACTACTCAGCTCTGTATTGTAGTCAAAGCAGTGTGGCAACGTACAAATGAACAAATGTGGATGTATTCCAATAAAACTTTACTTAAGCCAGTTCACAGAACGCAGTTTGCCATATTCTAGGCCATGTGGAATCCATAAAATATGTTATTAGAGACATGACCTGGTTTTTTAAAAGCATGAAATTACCTACGAAGAATGTGAAGAAAAGGAGGCCTCAAGATCAAGTCCCAGATTTTACTCAGATTTGGAAATCGTAGAAGAAGAAGTAACCAAGGATTCCGAGAAAGATCAGCCAAGGAAACAAGTGGAAAACGCAGACAGTGCGATATGGCAAAAGCCAATAAAAGAAAAACAAAGAAGAGCGCGTTCAGTATTGTAGAGTGCTTCTGAGTCACAGATAAGATGATGGAGGAAATCTTCTCACGGATATACAGGATGGTAACTGTGAGAAAACTCTCAAGTGGTAAAGATCGAGGTCAAGATTAAAGAGAAACTGGAAAATATGGAAGAGGATATAATCTAGCAAAATCTTAAAAACAAAAAAGCCTTGCTCTGAAGACTAGGGAAGTAAAATAACAGCCAGGATATATGGAGGAAACATGATATTAGAAAAGAATGTATGTTTGGTTTGTTGTTTTTAAGCTAGGCAATACTTTAGTCAATGTTCATATGCATGCCTATTAGAACAAACTGAGAAAAAGAAATGAATTGTGCAGAAGAAAGGAAGCAAAATTACACGAAACTAAAGCAATAAAAGCCTCAATTTTAGGAAAGAAAAAAAATAGCTGTAATATTTGTGGAAACAAAGTTTTGGTGGGAAGACACGAAAAGCAAAATTTATCCTTTAAAAACTATACTTTTTTTTTTTTTTGCAGTGCTCCATGTCATTATTTTATTTAACAAAAAAAAAAAAATGTGTTCTTCTATGTTTGAAAATAGATGTCTGTCACTGATGTTTTAAATTACACTATCATGAAATGAATGAAATAATTTGTGCCTTCATCTCTTAAAACTAAAGTGACATTTATTAAAAACCCGGGAAAACACTGAAAATTTTATTTCAGCTACAGATATTTGAAACTTAAGATGCTCAATTAGTATCATTAAAAGTTAACTTAGTTACCAGTTACAGCGAAATAAGCACATTCCACCCAATCTCTCCTTTTGATTATAAAAATTGGAGATTATATATATATATATAGCTTCTATCAGAGGACTCTGAAAGGTAGATAAAAGCAGGTGGATTGGCTAGGGAACACAGGACCTGAGGGATGACTCAGCAGTGAATTGTCTGATGGTTTCTGTTTGTTTGTTTGTTTGTTTGTTTTTGGCTTCTACATCCTATCTGGGACTTGAGGTAAACCTAATCCCTGGAACTCTGAATGGTTGTAGTTAGAAAAAGCTCCAGAAGATAACATCTTCCTCTAGCTTCAGAAAATCAGATGCAGAAATTATCGTTAAAATCCTCCCATTTGGGGTAAATGACTTAGATTTAAAAATCTAAGAATCTAATAAAGTGAACTCTAACCCATATAAATTGGAAGATAATCATGCTCAAACACGTGAGAGTCAAACCGCTAGAAACAAAGATAAGAACTCATAGAAGTTGAAAACGGTCATGAGAAGAGCAGATGTGCCCCCAAAAAAGTATACATTGGACACTTAATCCCCAAGGTAACAGTGTTGGGAGGTGGGAGCTAGTAAGAGGCGACTACGCCATGAGGGTTTTATCCCAATCAACGGATTAATGCTATTGTTAAGGGAGTGTGTTTGTATTTCAGGAGTGGGGTTTTATAAAACAGCAAGTTCATTCCCCTCTTGCTTTGTTTTTTGCCTTCTCTTCACCCTTTTACCTTCACCTTTGGGATGATGCAGCAGGGTGGCCTTTGCTGGCCCCTTGATCTTGAATTTCTCACCCTCCAAAACTGTAAGCCAATACATGTCAGTTCACTGCAAATTACCTAGTCTGAGATATTCTCTAACAGCAGCACAAAATGGACTAGGACAAAATTGGTACTGAAGAAGTGGAGCGCTGCTGTAACAAATGCCTGAAAATATGGAAGCAACTTTGGAAGTGCATAATGGGTGGAGGCTGAAACAGCCTGGAGAAGCATACTAGAAAAAGCATCTGTTTCCATGAATGAGACACTAATGGAGGAGAATCTGGTGAGAGTTTAAAAGAGAACAGCTGTCGGGGAATTATGAATCATCTTAGAGATTATTTAAGTCATGTGATCAGAGTATTGGTAGAAATATGGACAGGAAAGGCCATTCCAAAAAGGTCTTAGACATAAATGTGGAAAATCTCATGGGAAAATGGAGTGAAGAAAGACCATTTTTGTTACAAAGTGGCAAATCATTTGGCTGAATTGTGTCCATGCCCAAAGGCTTTATGAAAGGCGGAATTAAGAGTGATGAACTAGACTATCTGGAGAAAGAAATTTCTAAGCAAAATACTGAAGCAGCTGTGTGGCTTCTTTTAACTACATATAGTAAAAAGTGAGATGTGAGAGTTACTTTAGAGATGGAATTTATAAATTAAAAGGGAAGCAATTCAGAAAACTGTCATCCTGGCCATAGAAAGAATTGTAAAACTGTGTTTCATAGAGTACTAAGGCTATGGCCAAGCATCTGTTTGCTAAAGAGATTAATATGGATGGAAGGAAGTCATGTTCTATTCTTCAAGACAATGGGAGAGTGACACCAAAGGCATTTCAGAAAATTTCCAGGCAAAGTAGACTCTGGAGGGCAAGGTTTCCAGAAAGGTGCTCATGCGATGTCACCACTCATGCCTTAAACTGCCTCAAAACTCTGCTGTCTACACTCCTGTGCAGACTTGGCACGGGAATGTAATGGAATTGCAACACACACACACACACACACACACACACACACACACACACAAACACACACACAAATACACACCCCAAACATATACAAGACCCTAAAAAATATGTCGATGATTTTGAAAGGACTTTAATCCTGTAGAGCATATTATAATGAACATGTTATTGGGCTTTAGTAAAAAAAAGAAAATCCATATTATTCAAAATGATCCTACATACTTCTCAGTTTTACAGAAAAAAAATAAGAAAAGAAAAACTAGACAAGAACAACACAGGTTGAACTCAGCCCCTCCCTTTGTTACCAGGAGAAGGTCTTGACTATGAGTCATCCAGGTTCTTTGGGTTTTGAGCCAAAAATTGGACAAAACGCACAAGCAAAGCTCTCCTTGCTTCATTCTTTCATTGCTTTACTTATGTGTGTGTGTGTTTGTGTCTGTGTGTATGTGTGCGTGTGCATGTGTGTGTACAGCTGTTGCAACTCTATTGCAAATCCAAAAATGAGTGAAAAACCACAGTTTAGGCATAGTTTGGGGAAATCTCTTAAGGCAAAACACTGTACTAAAAGCAGGGCATGTCTCTATTTTGCCTATGTCCAGCATCTATTTTGTTGCTTGGGTTCTACTCTTAAGGTGATTCACAATAGTCTTTAAAAAATAATGTTAGAAATTGTATAGCCATGCTTCTAACATCTTGTTTCATTTATTAATTTTCTTGTTATTAGTATATTTACTCTCTACTGAGCTCAACTGAGCTGATAAAGACTAGCATACAAAAGGGAATATTGTAGGATCGATAGTACTTTTAAATATGAGAGCCTCTGTGATTAGACAAAATTTTGTTTTTCTTTTATGTTTAAAATTTTATTTTTAAATGACAAATAATTGTGTATGTTTATGAGATATATGTTTTATGCATATTTACAATGTGAAGTAATTACATCAATGTGATTAACAAACCCACCATTCCAAATACTTTTGAATGAGGAATTTTGATTATTGATTATTGTCATTACTCTGTGAAATTAACATAGCAATTCCTATTCCTATCAATGAATGAATTATTTTCCATTTCCTGAGAGCAACTCAGTTGCTAGTTACTTAAAGGCTTCAGCCTTTAAAGATTTTTACAAGTGATGTGGCTGATAATACAAGAAATCATTTTCAGATGACTTTAAGCCAAAATTGATTCTTAAGGTACAAGGTAAAAATTGAACACGATGGGTCAATATTTAGTCCCCATTTATGAATGGGAATCATAAATATCTTTGTCAGTATAAGACAGCTAACATTTGAAGGATTATCTGACTCTGAAGCTTAGTTCCCTACCTTCCATCCCACTATATATCATACTTCCTGGAAGACAGGACAAGAAGAAATGTAAACAATCTAAGAATGGAATATGATCCTTTGAGAGCAGAATCTTTCTTCTTCAAAATCAAATCAAGAGAGGAAAAGTGAAACAAAGAAATACTGTATTGGAGAAGAAAAAGAAGGAAAACATATGTCCTATGATGTTGATGCTGACCTTCCCAGCTGAGTGGGAAGTACATTTGTAATGGTAGCATGAAGTGTGTTGCTTACACTTAAAGATGCATCTTCTGTGCTCCAAATAGTCCATGTTTTCCTTTGAGTATGTAAATATTTAAATACTATCCAAGTGACAACTTTTATTCACATGATTTATATATGATAAATTTGTTTTGTTTTACTATTTAGAATTTGATAACTATATACTAACATAAATATATCAGTAACTTATTATTCTATAATTTGGATTAATATTGTTTCCAGCTTTCATTTTTCTATACAGTGAAGAGAGACTTTGAACTTCTCCACAATAAGATGGCTACTCTCTATGTCATAAAAATGTAAACCAAGGTGTTCCATCTTTATAATGTATACAATATTTGGTACATGATAATAGCTAAAGAGTATGGAAATGGTAGGATAGAGAATAATACTGGGTTAAAAGGCAAGAATACCTTGATTCAAGGCTTAGTATACTCAGGGAATGAACTCATGAAGCACATGATGAGAAAGAGCTAACAGGGACTAATTCCCAATTCTTTAGTCCCAATCTTTTTTGGTTTTCCTCAAAACTTTGTAAGAAGTATGTTTATGTTACTTTTAACTTGAAGTTATGTACTGTGTGACACGTGTTTGAATAAAACTGGATGCATTATGATCACTTGTAAGGTAATAGGATACGGAAATCCCCGTCTGTTTCCACTGTGATGCAATTGTCTGAATTCGTGACTTGTTACTTTCTAGGCTGTAATTTATTGGTATCCTCCAATCACTCTGTTCAAATGAACATATTATGCTCAAATGCCTGGCATTAATGCTAAATATAAATATCCTTTAGTTTTTCTTGGCACTCTGGCCCAAACTCCTTCACTCTGAAAGAAAGCTAGAGAATGGCACCTCTATTTTCTTTATTATATCAGGTCTTAACCCAACATTAATATCAATTGAATAAAATCAATTTTAAAACTTGCCCCAAATGTCACATTATTCAAATCGACCATGTTGTCAGAAAATGTACTATCTATTAAAGCAATCAAAGTAAAACACAAATGCCCTGTGTTGACATTTCACTGCAGAGCATCTCCACTAATAAGATTTTGGCTCTGGTTCTCGTCATAATGCACTTGTGAAATACTAGAAACCAAATATAAATCAGAGGTTATAAGGCAGCTCCAAGGCCCATGGCAGTACAAGGATCTGCAGAGAAGTACTGGAAGGAAAAGTGCAGAGAAGTTGTTCTTCTTTTTCTCCCTCAAAGACAGGCAGGTATTTTTCTTATCTGTTTCTTTTACATTTATCGCATTAAAGCTGTAATTCTGGGAAAAAAAATACCTTACTACAAATACTGCACATATAGCAAAACATCAATAGGTATTTTCATTTGTATACCTATGTCACACCATTTCCAACAGTATAAAATATGCAATGTAGAGATGCTGGTATTTACAAATGAGATTGCACTTAAGATTTAGATATATCATTCAATCCTATGTTTTATGCAATCTTTAATCATTTGCTCTTTTCAATTTTTCTGTAGTTTTCATAATTATTGTTAATGCTCCTTTTGTTCTCCAAACCTTTATTAAAATTTAACAAATGAACTATTTTTTCCAATATTTACATAAAGCACTATGTCATCAAAGGCAAAATGTGTCATGACTTAATGTATTTTTAACATGAAAGCAGTGAAGTTTTCCTATTGACCCATATATCATTATGCTTAATGGTATAATTAGTGGTAATTAAATATTCTTTCTCAATCATTTCTTTGAAGCTGCCAGGAATCAATTTCTACATCCTTATTTAGATGAGTAATACACGCGCTGAGATTGTTTTTTCCTACTACGGTGAAAACATATTATCCTTTTAGAAATTGATCCATTCATTACACCAATAGCTACCAATCCATTCACAGCACCAATAATTACTATGTAATATTTAATTTCTTATTGCAGTGTAGAAACTTGAGAAGTCTGACTTCAAATGCAATCCTGAGCTTTTGATTGCCTTGCAACATGTAACACACTACATAGAAAGCTTGTAAGACTGCATGATTCTAAGTAGTTCGTCACGAGGTTATGCTAGCAAAACTGGCAAACAAAAATTGAAAAAGAAAATACCAAATTATTTGATAGATAACTAGTGTTCATTAGTCACTTTTCTAGTGTTTTTACTTAATATATCATAATTCTTTCCATATAATTTTAAACACATATACTCTAATGACTTCCTAATTTTAAATAAGAAACATATTTATAATGTGGCTATAATGTTCTGATGGTCAGTTACACAAAAGTTATTATATAAGTATTGAGGTATTAGTTTCGGAAATTTGTATGATGCGTAATTCCCAGTAATACTCATTATTTCAACCATTATAACAGCTGAACTTTGAGGTCTTAAGGACCAATTCTCTTAGGAAGCATAATTAAACATTTAGCTTTTCATGCAAACTAAGTATAAATGACATTAAGCAGAGAACATCTACAGTCAAGAGAGAACAAGTAGGTTTTCCAATTCTCATGCTAATTAAATCAAGTAATAAGACAGGAATAGAGATGGATGTTTTATCACTTTTTCTACCAAGAAAACCTAAGAGTGCCACAAACAAGTAAGAAGAGGCAGAGGAAGACAGACTAAAACCATGGGGGATAATAGTGACCAAACCCACCTTACTGATTTCCTATGGCTATGGGTAAATTTTTGCAATCTTCATGGGGAGTTGCAGACATGACAAGAAGATGACAGATCAGCAGAGGCCTCAGTTCCTGGTACAGCGGGAGTGAAAAAAAGATGCAAGGCGAGGAGCACAGACCTGAGCAGAGGAAGCCGGATCTGATGTGGATCTACAGAACAGTATTCTTATCTTGTGCTGCCATGATAGTACTTTCGTATTGCAACAGGGTATTCAAATAGGATTCTTCCTGTCTTGTTTTTGGCTGAGGAATGAAGATGATATACACTGTATTCCAAAGACAGTCAGATAAACTGCATTACATTTTCCAAGAAGGGGCTTAGAAGTGAGTTAGGAAATTGATCCACATTAGGTTTCTGGAGATTTGAGAGTCTCAGTAGTGTTTCTGTGAGGAGCTGCTGTTATATTTTTAGCACCCTCCCCATACCCAAGGTAGAAGAGTGGCTAAGAGTTATCTCTTTCTTCCAAATTCAGTTAGACAGACTTCAATTGGATGTTCCCAAGCACTGAACATGAATCCTAGCCTTAGTGAGTAGAGAGGATTGACTTATGTATGAAACTGAGAGAGAGAGAAGGAAGAATAAGCAGTTTAGTTGCTAAGGCTGCAGATTAGAGGCAAGTTGCAATAATAAGGGGTTTAGCTTATTTCCCCAGAGTGTGTTGGGTCTAGAATTGTGTAACTATCTCTACGAGATTTGGGTCCTCCTCCTGAAACAGGTGGCAGGAGCACTTCCTTGGACTCTTTCTAAATAGGCCACTTAGAGGGGTGATAGAGCCTGAACAGCCAGAAGCTAAGGGTGAATTTCTGATCTACAGGGTTACAGAGGCAGTAAAGCACAGAGTTAGAGGAATGCCGTGCCCAAGTCGAGGAAGCTTTAAGGGAGTTCTCCAAACTGATGAGATCCCATGTCCTCCTAAGAGCAAAACTCAGCTCCAATCACCTGCCAGGTCCAGGCAGGTTAGGAGAAGTCAGGTAAGAAATTAGCTGCCCTCACGTGCTCTCTCTCTAATTCTCTATTAGTTATCAATGATTAGTAAGATGAGAAACAGGAGTCAAAGTGCAAGGCAAAGAAGGATGGGAATGGTAGGGCAGACTATCCTAAGAAATGATCACATCTATATTTTCCTCTTAACTCATCTGAAGATGTTTTATTATACAAGAGCAAGGAGGAAACAGGAGATCTCGAATTTTCAGTCAGGAGCAGGGGAGATGTCTCCTCTACAGAACACATTTTAAAGGAACACTAGGAGACACAAATTTAGTCTTTTTTTATATCTTATGCATCTTGCTTATTCAAAATATTACATAAACTACTTGTCCTTGGAGGCTACCCAGCCATAAAGAACGGAAAGGGGAAGGGAGAATAAAACTGAATGTAATTAAATATTTAGTCCGCAGAAAACAACTTAAAAACCAGAAGTAGATGTGGGAACTTGAAGTGACAAGTGTAAATGGTTCCTACCAACAGCAGAAACGGGAGCATAGAAACAAATTAAATTCAGCTTAAGATAGCAACGTCATATGCTCTATCTACCCAAAGTTCTGTAAACTCATCATTGCTGGAGACATATTGCCAAAATAATCAAGCAGCATTGTAATTTTATACTCCCTTAAATGATATATGAAGATGCAAACCTCATCCTATCTCACAAGATTTAAATTTTCAATTTTTGGAATTTGTTTTTTTAGAGACCAGAGTGTTGCTGTATCTCCCAGGCTGGAGTGTAGTAACTCTCTTTACAGGCACTATCATGTACACTGCAGCCTTGAATTCCTGGCTTTCAGTGATCCTCTCACTTCAGCCGCCCAAGTAGTTGAGACTACAGGTACATTTCCATGTCTGGCTATTTCATCAATTTAATGGATTAAAAAAAATAAAAAGGAACTCAGTTTTATTTGCCAGGGAGTCACAAAATTGATTGATGTAGTATGTGTGTCTATGTGCCTATATATATTTAAGATGAATGCTGTTTTAGAGTTTACCAATTACCAACATATATAAGATTGAATCTAGACTATTAATTCTTAGTTACAATGCCATATATTTCAGCTAGATTATAAAAATAAGTCCCATACCTTATTATATAACCAAAGTTATAACTACCTTTGCACTAGTTATAACTTAAAAAGAAAACCTTCCAATTTACTTTTACTTTACTGATATTAATGCATTGACTAGAATGTATTTATATATACATTTCAATGAATCTAGCCATTTGACTGCACCCATATTGATAAAGCATACAAAGGCTACATCAAATAGTAATTATAGCAAGTATTATAGTTGTAATTATTATAAGCCTACAAAGGAATTGATCTTTTGCCGAGTTTCAGGATACATTTCAGCACAGGTTAAAACATGGCTGACAGGTTTTATTTAACTGTCTCTGGAATTAGCATTAGTTTTAGTGCTGTTAAGGAATACTGCCCTATTGTAAATGGATTTGCATTAGAATCTCCAAATAAATTACATTTTTTCTTCTCACCTACATTTTATTATGAAAAAGAAGCCTAAGCATTTAGGTATTGAAAAGTAATTCATTTTCTGCTATTTTTTTCCCTTTTAAACTACAATTTCTTTGATATTTTAATTCAACAAATATTTGACAGGCAATTAATGAGCAATGCAATCATAATAAATTGGTGAATTATAAAAAAACTATAACAAATTACTTTGTAAAGTATTTTATCTTTTAAATAAAACCTTTTATTACTTCTGAGTAATTTGCTTTAATTACCAGGAAAAGGCAAGTTCACTTAGCTCAAGAGTTCCACAACTCAAATGACTTATCAAAACGTCCCTGTACTAGAAATTTCTCCCACTATCTGAAAGGTTGTAACTACATATTAAGGGCAGAAATTTATCTGGAATCTTTCACGTAAAAGAGGGCTCATATATTTTTCTTTCAATATATGATTTAAGACATAAGTAAAAACATTATTCACAATGTCTCTAAACATGTTTTTTTCATATTAGCATACCTAAGGATTGCATATAATGAAAGCCGTACAGTTGCTTGTTTAAATAGCAAAACAGCTCCAAATAGTGTAAATAGGCAAAAGGTTAAGCTTTCATTTTTTTCTTACACCTAGTGTGGGTATATTCACAGCACTTAAAGAATCTATTTTGTTTTGTTTACTTAGAAGAAAAAATACAACATTTCCATCACTCAAGATTTAAAACTATGACCAGATATTGCCTAGCATGTTTTCTGCTTCAGTTATTTGACTTTGTTTTGATTCTTTTCAATAACTCACCTCAAGTTAATTACCTGGTTTTAGCCGAACAGAATTTTTTTATATTTGAGTTTTATTTTATTTTATTGGTAAAGTAAGAAAGTCGCACAAAGACAAATACTGCATGAATCCACTTATGTGAGGTATCTAAAGTAGTCCAATTCATAGAATCAAAAAGTGAATGTCAGTGGCTGGGAGGAGAGAGAAATGGAGAGTTCCTGAGCATCTTTATTTACTGCTGTGTGCTTTTTATTTCTCAAGCACATTCAGTAACTATTTCCTTTCTAATATGACTTTTAAAAGCAAAATTAATAATAATACAAAAGAGGGATCAAACAAAGCAAACTTGATTCCATATTTTCAAAATGATGAGCAAAAAGGAAACATGGAAATGTCATTTTTTTAATAGAAGAAAACTAGATAATTCAATTCACCTCAGGAAATATTGATTAAAATGTTTCTTTTAATTGGCAAAGATTCATATAGAGCTAGGTAAATGTCTTAATGTTACATCTCTTCCTTGTCAATGGAAAACCAAGAGGTTCATGTTAAGATATATGTTACATTTTGGAAGTACAACGTGAAACAATAGCTTAAAAATTATGGATCAAAAAGATGAGTAAAAAAGTAAATGATAGGGCTCATTTCATCCATATTTGCACAAAGTACCAAATATTGCTAACTCCGAATGACTTCTGACAATATTTTCAATATTGAAAATATTTGAAAATACAAATTCTTCTGAGGAATTTGGCTGTGCAATTTAACCTATTTGATTCTCATTGTTGTTGTTGTTATATGAAAGAACATCTACCCTAGAGCAGTCTTATAAATATTTGAGATCATAGAGAATATTGTATATACAACAAGTTATATAGTCCCATATTCACAGACATTTAACTTTCAATAAAGAACCATCTCAGAGTATCTTTCAGATGTCAGTAATGATACTACAAAAATATCTATATATTTTTATCTCTACCTATATTAAAAATTGGTAAGTTCTACAAATAAAGCCTTTATCACAAATATGGGAAAAATTATATGTATGGATATTGAAATATTTTAGAAAAAAATATAGTAACATCAATGTTGTTGGAACCAGTTTAGAGAATCATTAATTTAGAATATAAAGCCCTAATTATTTTCATTCTACATTATTTCAAAGTGACTCTGTAAAGGTATGCAAAGAAATTTATTGAAAGTCATTCTCTTCCTTCTAAACACTCTGCACTCATTTTTTTAAAGTTAGCAAGACTGCAAAAATCCTTGGAATAGGACTGGAGACAATATAAACAAAGATAAAAAATGGATAAGGAAAATAACGACAAAATTTAAAGAAACAAAATCTTGTGAGTGTTCCAAATACTTGGAAGCCAAGAGTTCCAGCTGTGTTACTACGGAAATTTATCTCTATGCTAATATTCAGTAATCTACTAAGAGAGCTAAAGAAGAAATCCAGACTAGTACTGATTGCATAAAGGAAGCATCTGCCTGAGCAACTGTGTTTATTCCTTTAAAAAGTCCAGATGTCATATTTTAAATTCATATATTATTATTAAAATTTCATTTATATTTTTAGATACTGAAGGATATATGCCATTAAAATAATACTCTTTTGTTTTTCAAGTCTATGTGTCTAGATACATAAATTTGGAAGAAATAAAGTCACTGCCATCTAGAACCTGAAGGAATCCCTATTTTTAGGTTAGATGTTCTTCCAATTCAAGTTTACTAACTCAAAGATGGCTTCTGAATTAAGAGGAATCACATTGTTGTTTTTTGTTGAGACAAAGCATGTTTAGCTCTTTCATGCCCCATTCTAATTAAGTATAGGACTTTTTGTGGTCCACTTTCAGAGTTGTTTCACTGATAGGTTATCTTCCTTAATAAGTACCCTGGTACATAATACAGTCATCCTTCACATCCCTGGGAGGTTGGTTGCAAGACTGCCAAGAGTATCAAAATCCATGCTCAAGTCTCTCATATAAAATAGTCCAGTATTTGCATACAACTTACACATCTCCTGCTGTATACCTTAAATCATCTGTAAATTACTTATAATAACTAATATATAAAAAGTTGTTATACTGTATTTTTATTTGTAATTTTACTGTATTATTATTTTGGGGTTTTTCTGTCTGATTATTTTCCATCCATGGTGATATGCTCTGGCTCTGTGTTCCCATGCAAATCTCATCTTGAACTGTAATCTGAAATATAATCCCCATGTGTTGGGGGAGGGACCCCATGGGAGATGATTAGATAATGGAGCAGTTCCCCTATGCTGTTCTCATGATACTAAATGAGTTCTCACAGATTTGACCATTTTATAAGGGACTTTTTGCCCCTTTCACTCTGCACTTCTCTCTTCTGCCACCATGTGAAGAAGGACGTGTTTGCTTACGCTTCTGCCATGATTGTAAGTTTCCTGAGGCCTCCCCAGCCATGCGGAACTGTGAGACAATTAAACCTCTTTCCTTTATAAATTACCCAGTCCTGGAGATACCCTTATAGCAGCATGAGAATGGACTAAAGTGTTTCTGAATCCACAGATGCAGAACTTACTGATCTGGAGGGCTGACTGTACATAAAAATCAACAATTCTTTTCTATTTTTCTAGTACAAGTTATTCTCTTTTCTGGTCAAATAGGTGAGAAACTAATTCCAAAACTGCTTTAATGTGAATCTATACCAACTTCATCAAATGCAGAATACCTGTCATAATCCACAGATTCTTCAAAGAGGTTTCCACTAATTTTTGAGAATGTCTCATGTGTTTGTTAGCAAATATGGTTATTTAATTGTGGGTGCCACCAGCACTTACAAATTCTTACATTATAAGAAAAACCTCAATCTGTTCCCATGCTCTTTGGCTTCCAGTTAGTTCAGCCAATGGGAAAACCCAACTGGATAAAGGGAGTAGAGTGACTTTCAATATTTTTGTTCCCCTGGTTTACTCTGCATCTTTTCTTGGGTTGATCATGGCACTTGACTACCTTCCAGGCAGCTTAGCTATCCTGATGTGTTTCTTCCTCCATCTCTGTCTCCCCTCCTCCATTCAAGCTTAGGGGTGGAACCGGCTGGGCTTGGGTTCCTTGCCCTTGCTCTGAGTTCCTACACTTTGTGGTTCCTTGACACCTGCAGACATTTCAGTCCTCATTTTGTAACAAATCTTCAAACTATCCTAATTTATTCCTGTTGGGATCCTAACTAATAATATTTTAATCTTGGTCTCTCTTAAATTAAATTCATTAATTTCCCCCAAAATATTTTCCTTCTTTTTATTTCTACAGCTCTGTTAATAAAACAGTAATATCTTTCATGTCATCTTAATCTGAACTTTCATAATAAAACTATTATTCATTTACTTAGAGTCTTTTAATTAAAATCCACTTCATGTACATACTTCTATTTAATTTCACAACCACCTATGTGTCATGACTTCTACTGCACACATGAAGAGATCCGCTTTGCAATGTCATGGCTGCCACCATCCAGAATGCTATCTTAGCACTGGTGCATTTGGTCTCCACTACGCACAGGTGACTACTCTTTCCTTATCTGTGTGACTGCTAATTTATTTTCAGTCTATCTCTGTAGTGGGTCACCTATCTTTTGTGGGGAGGGCTCCTGTTATTTCTACCTATACACCATGTAAATAAAGTCCCAGACAGATCTCTCACCAGTCATTTCTAGTGCTAATCACTCAGGCTAGTTTACGAGATCTCATATTTGTGTGAGGTCCAAACCCTTCTGAGACTTCTCTTCCCCCATTAATATCTTTCCCAGTCCACAGTTGTCTAGTCTCGTTAAAACTCTCACTATTCTCTTTGTTACTTCCCGCATTTCAGTCCACATAAATTACTACAAGACAACTGTACCCAATTTTTACTATTCACCTTACTCACATCTTCTCCTAATGGAGAAATTCTCACTTTTTAGAAACTGGCCAAATACTCTCCATCTTAACAGGCCCAATTAAAATATCACAATAGTTTCTTTGGACAGAAGGAAATCACTTTGCACTGTAAACTTCCATAACATTTCCACTTTCTGCCATTCTCCTTGTCACATGACACTTCTACTTTGATTGTCTATGTATGTATTTTTATGCCCATTCTGTATGCTAGACCTTAAGGAGTATGTCTTATTCATGGTTGCTATATTCAGGTAGTCACTAACTCTTTACTGACAGAAAGAATGAAGCTCAGCAAAAACGACATTCGTAATTGTTTTTAGGAGCGTTAACTCAGCAACTTATTAACAGCAATGTTCCTTTACAACTTTTTGATTGCTGTTTTTAACTGTGCGTTACCAAATCCTACTTTCCATTTTTAAAAATATCTGAGGTAGATTACATAACTTTCTGGTAACTTTCAGCAGTTAAAATATAATCCCAAGTAACTGTTTTTACAGAATTATAATTTTTGTCTAAGAAATGTTAAAAGTATAAGCCTAGATATGTAAAAACATGTCTATAGATGTATTTTTACTCTATTACATTCTTACTCTGAAAATGAAGTCATCATTTTGCAGTTTCAACTGAGGTAATTTTAAGTGAAATAACACAAAGCAGTAAAAAGTATTTTTTCTAGTTTCATATTGATGCTGCAAAAATTCGTATTTAACACGAGTCTATAATAAAATTTCACTGCAACCACACATGGAGCTTCCTTCTCATGTCTTTGCATTTATTACTTTCAGTTAATAAATGAGTTACCTATAGTTTATCTAGACATCAGTTAACCAAAAATATCCATTGTTTATCGAAACATCAATCTCTTTGCTTTACAAATAAAAACTAACAAACTCTTCAAAAGTCTAAGTCTTCTTTTTCAGTTTTATTCTCTTAAAAAAAATACACTCCATACTGTCATAGAGGCCAGGCATGTGTCACTAATGCTTTCTCACTCGAGTGCTACCTCAATTCAATGTTGCTTAATGTTTCAAGTTACTTAAGCTCTATCCTTTCTCAGATACTTTATCTCTTCAGATGAGACATAACATTAAAAAATATAACCACACTGAAGAGATTACAGTATTTTAACTTTTGAATGCATAAACTCAGTTTGGAATAATTACATTCATGTTGGATGTTCTCTCTGCATCTAACTACATTTATCCTTGCTCTGTGTTATTGGATAACACTGTGCTATAGATGGGAACCAGCTTCCTCTAGATCACATGTGCTTTCAAAATGAGCCAGAATACACACACCCATGTGAGGCTATTAGGAATGGTCACCTAAAAGGCTATAGTTAAACACATTTCCCTATGTTCTTTCAGCAGAGCTTCCCAAAAATCTGGCTTTATTCTTCCCATCTCACTAACACACAGTTTAAAAGGAAACAGACATTGTCATCAGAGTCTTGTAAACACTAGGCACTGTGCTATGATACTACACACATTACTTCCTTCTAATTCCTTCAAAAAAGCTAATTTTATAACAGAAGCTCAAAGTAGTTAGCTCGTTCCCATGATCATATAGGGAGGAAGTCGGCGGGGGGAGATTCTAAAGACCACTCTTTTCCATACCTCAGGCTGCACCCGAAGGATAATCCAGAGATTCTGAGAGTGAAGACAGCTCCCACCAACCCCAGCATCTCCTCAGATATATGCAGTGATGTGCTGGCGAATAAGCCCAAAGCAGCTTTCATTTGTAGCATTTAGAGATTTATACAGAAGTCACCTTACACTGGAATTTCTTCCCACTGCAAAACTCAGCCTAACACATTTACGGTACCATCCCCAATAACTTCATGAGCTCTAACAGTTCTGTTTTAAACATCCACTCTTTGATATGCCATATCCTCTACGTCCAGCCTGTTGACTTCAGTATTCTCAATTTGTCCATCATCTGTCCCACCCTTAACTGCTTCCTCAGCTTCACTTCCCTATATATCAAGGTTTTCTGGAGCTTTATGTGGGAATGCAATTTAATTGATACTTTGTGGAAGCTGTATTTAAGCATATAGTGCATGAATAATGAAGAAAATAAGAGATCAGGGACTATGTAGAATCCTAAACATACATTTTAAACTTTGAAGGCATTCTGTATTTTCTGGATTTAAGTTATTTTAACTTGGATTTCTGATCCAATGCCCATTTTTTGGAACAGATTTATTCCATTTTCATACATGCTGTATAAACATCCTTCTTTTTCAATCAATAAAAATGACCTGCCATATGCCATCATAAAGCTTGTCAGGCTTTATTTTTATTAGTTTATGTTACATCCTCACTTAGTGGGATCTGGAAAAGCCTAAAAATCCAATTATATCAGTTAGTGAAAACTAGTTTTTAGATGCATTAACAGATTTTATGCATTCCAGTTATAGTTTTTTATAAACAAGGAGAAATTACTATTTTCACGTATCAAAGATAATAATCTTAAAGCAGAGAAAACCACAGCAGCTGAGGTCAAGCAAGCTATTCCTGATGAGCCTCTCCATAGAATAGCCCACAACTTTGAAGAGTTATTCTTTGCTGGAGTGTTTTTAAAACCACAGCTTCCCTGTACACATAAAGAAGGGTAAGGCATACATGAACTCTGATCAGCTCAAACACATGGTGAAGAGAGCACTGTACACCTGAGGACCTTTATGCACCACATTCATTGACAGCTATCAGCTGTGAGCATAATTATAAGTTTTTATTGCAGGGTTTCATTCAAACCAATCTTCATTTATTGGAAGGCTAATATTAAAATGGGCATGTGGCAGTTGCATGTATTGTGAGGAAAAGTCTGCCTAAAACCATATCTATGACCCTAAACACTCAGCCATATACATAAAAAGCCATACAATCTGTCGTATACACACATGTATTCACACACACACAGAAGCCTTAAACTGTCTTTACCCTCTTAATTTTTTGTGGCTGAGCATTTATCAGTGAATTGCTATAAAGTAAGTCTTTATGGCACTATATCACAATTCATAATCTGATTACCACTTGTGAGATGAACAAAAATAGAAAGTATCCATAAAAATGACTGCAGAAGTATTTATTGTCCATTGATCTGTTACTGTTTATTTATAACTGAGTTATATTGATCACTTGTTTAAAGTATGCAATTACATAAAATATAATTTGTGAAAGTAATCATATTTATCATGTATGACAACTATGAGAAGAGTCATTGTACTGAAAACTAAGAGAGAGATAAATGGATAATACTTACATATGCAAAGTTTCCACTACAGGTGTCACTAATTTCTATAGTTCCTAGATAATTCTTTCAGGTAGAATAAGATGTTGATGAAACAGAGGTAATTAAACAACCAACACAGATTCCTGAACTGCCTGCTCTACACTCTCTACTCACCTTCATCTGCATTCTGCCACTAACTCAAATATCCTAAACCATTGCACATGTCATCAACCCCCCTCCCCTGCAAAAAATTTTCAAACAGACTCAAACAGGTGCCATCTGATCATCCCCTCAGTGCTAATCCATAAGAAAAGTGACAGTAGGAAAACATCAGGATAAACACATAAAGAAATTCTTAGCCAGTTCTGATGTCTGCTTATATGGACCAAGCACGATATTACATAAGAGGAGCCACACAGAGGATATTTAAAGGACAGCTCTTTTAACTGTAGTTGGAGAGATACTGATCACAGGTCCCCTCTGTTACTCACACTCCTTTATATTGGCCTCTGTAGTATCTGTTCAAAGAAAGCATCATATTTACCAAAATTTAGCCATCTCTTGAAACTTGAAAACTTTAGGAATTCTGCCATAGAACTCCAGTGACGAGGAGGCTCTATCAGGCAGGCTTCTGTTGTTTACAGTGGCAAAACTACAGTCAATAATAATTTATTGTACATTTTAAAATAACTAAAAGAGCACAGAGTCTTTGTAATACAAAGAAAACATAAATGCTTGAGGTGACACCCCATTTGCCCTGATGTGATTATTATATATCATGTGACTGTATCAAAATACCTCATGTACTCCATAAATATGTACACCTACTATGTATCCATAAAAACTACAAAATTAAAATGCTTAAAACATGAAATACCAATAATAAAATATTTGCAGCAATAAAATAATCCTTATCTCTGCTCCCCACATAATGAATAAACATTGCTACCAGGGAGACCACTTAAGGAAATTTACTAAATGTAAATGGCATTATTGATTACGCTTATCAATAAACACAAGTGAAAATGATTAATAAAAAACACACAAACAAGCAAAGAAAACCACAAACAGCAGCAGTGAAACAAGAGTTCTCCTGAGTGAATCCCTATCTCATTGCCTCATCCTGTACTCAGCAACTGCCTTACGTCTTTTGCAGGTCAGAATCCTAAAATTGAGAAATAATAATCGTTTGGTGAATTGAGAAATAATAATTAACTTTAATAAGATTTTCTAATAAGTCATTTACAAATGTTTTCTCCTTTAATCCTACTATAACCCAACACAGGAGTAGCATTTCACAGACGAGAAAACTGAGACCCTGGCGGCTTAATAACTTGCTGAAGGTTATGCTGTTAAAATTTAGTAAGACTAAGATTAGAAAGCAGTCCATCTGGTCCCAGAACCAAAAATTTTAACTCCTGTGGCCAGGTCTTCACTATTAGCTACAGATTTATTGCGTATCTCAAATTTTACACATTGTCTGTGGGCAAATTGCCAGGAACCTAAGCTTGGTTTGTTGGTACACCATCTTCCATTCCAAAATGCCTACAGCCAGCCCTCCTGAATCCCTCAGGCTATGGGGTTAAATAATCTGTTTGGGTTTTTTTCCCCCTATGGTCATACCTTCATTTTACATTTTGTCAACCTGTCAAAGTACTGTACAGTATTCAGCCACAGATCCCCCTCATGTCCACATCACACCCTGTGGACTTGCATGGGTTGCACATTTGCAATACGACTTACCTTGGTCATTTGTATCTGTTTCTTCAATGTCCTGATAACTCACCTTTTCTCTCATAGTGTTATTTATCATGTTTATGTGTGCTGGTTGTTCATTTGGATTATAATTGTGTTAATAGTAGTCTTATATATCTAAAATTTCATAGAACTTATCAAAGGATAATGCGTATACCTAATTCAGGTTAAAATAAATCATAATATGGATCAGTGCTGCCTCCATGTCGCTATTATTCGGTGAGAAACTAGGCTGTTTGGAGACAGGAAATGTTCAAGTGGGTATTAAGAGGTTTTCATTAAGAAAAACTAGTATTCTACTATATGGTAGTTAAACATAAGATGAAACAAAAATGACATTTTTTGCTTAGGATCAACATTAAATGTCACAGACACAAAAAAAATCACTCATTGGCTTGACTGCTTCTTCAGTACTTTTGATCACCTGTGTATTACATATATCGCAACAAACAAAAGGGGCTGTGTATGTTTCATAGACTGTATTATACTAAATTCTAATAAGGAATTACTATTTACTGTTGAAGTATACTCATCATCTATACTTGTTCAGTTAGTAAACAAGGCAATATTAACAGCAACCTAAATAGCATTAAAAAATATATACTATTGTCACCAAATATAGAATATGGTGACACATTTAAACTATAGCTCAGCTATTGAGTGATTGTTCAGTCTTAGATAAGGCATTTAACTAATACTCATTTTAATTGCTTAACAACAGCCATCTCAAATAATACTTTCTTCATGGAGTTCTCATAATGAACAAACAGAGTTTCAGATAGATGTCACATTCATACATACATGCATGCAAGTGTTTTGTACGCTGAAAGGTATTTAACATTATTTGTAACTATGGAAAGAGCCATCTTTCTTTTCTTTAGAATTATTAGATTTTAGGAAAAAGCTAGATTATAGCACAGATGACTAAAATAACCTGGATGATATATTATAATTGTTTAGTTTTACAGGATGTCCTGCGCAAGTTTATGAACACTGCTGGTCTTTAATAATCCCACGCAGGGCAACCATTGTCCTTGTGGGAGAAGCATGACCTAGCGTGGCAAAAAACTCAAAGAGAAATATTTCTACCACATAAGAACACCTGAGGATGGATTTTATCACAGACATTTGGGGATTTTTGTATACATGGTTAATGAAAAGATTCAAGTTAGTGTACTAAATCTCTTATAATAACTGCTAGGCACAGTGGCTCATGCCTGTAATTCCAGCACTTGGGGAGGCCAAGGCAGATGGATCATGAGGTCAGGAGTTCCAGACCAGCCTGGCCAATATGGTAAAACCCCGACTCTAGTGAAAATACAAAAATTAGCTGGGTGTGGTGGTGCACGCCTGTGGTCCCAGCTACTTGGTAGGCTAAGGCAAAATAATCAATTGAACCTGGGAGGACAAGGTTGAGGTTGCAGTGAGCCAAGATCTCACCACTGCACTCCAGCCTAGGCAACACAACAAGACTTTGTCTCAAAAAAAAAAAAAAAAAAAACACAAAAAATAGGTTAACTAATTTAAAAATTAGTGTTGAAAATTACAGTTAAAAAGTTGAAAAACATTACACTGTGACTAATTGTGAAAAACTCTAACAAAACGTTTGATGCATTTAAAAGAAAAGCATGCTTCCATAACCAGTGACTGGATTTCAAAACTGAACTCTATATTGTTTGAGGTTTCTCCAGATTTTATATTTTAGTAGATTCCTTTTACATGTGAAAGCTGACCCCTGCCACCTCAACCAAAGTATCAGTTGTCCTTCAGAAAGTAGTAGGAAGCAAGGATAAGTTTTTCCACCTCTTTCCAACTCTTCCATGAGGCAATAATATCTACTGACAAGATGGTTTGTAAAGACGGCGGGGTGGTTTATTGATAAAAAACAGAGAGATCTAGCTTTACAATCGAATTACCAGCAAAGAACAGACAAGGACAAACTGCTAAGATTCTCCCTCCTATCACCAAGTATTTAGACAATTTCTCACTGATATAAGCAGGCATATTATTGTAATGAATAAATTTAATATATATATCCTTATTATTTATTCACTGAATATATCCTTATTATAAAGAAAGATATTTCAGAGCTCTCTAACCAACACACTAGCAGAGATAAAGATCAAATACAAAGGTCTCTAGCTTAAAGTGAAGAATGTCTTTTAAACTTGACTTTCCTAAGTTGCTACTTTGGAATAGGTAGAGTGATGTGTAGCACAAAATATTAGACTCAAAAAGGAATTATTTCCAATTCTTATCTCTTATGTACATTTTAGTATCTCAAAATCAATGAGGTGATCATGAGTGATACAATGATTTTTTAATGATAAATTACTATAATTTTACAGCAAATGGGATCTTATTCTAATTCTCACCTCCTTGTACTAAATAAGAAAATTAATAATACAATATAGGGCCCATTCTATTCATAAGAATATTCAAAAGCGAACACCCAGTTAAAACAATTACCAAAAAAAAAAAAAAATTAGAACTAAGCAAAAAGTATATCCCACACAAAGATGGTAAAATAAATTTTAAGAAACAATTTTGACTACATATAACCAAAGCAACTTTAGTGAGGCTAGGATCTATCAGGTTTGTAGATTTAATATGCAGTGCCAACATTATTTTGAGTGAAAATAAATAGTAAAATATTTTTTCTGTTGTATTAAGACACTAAATCTGTGTATCTACGTTTAACTCTACAGCTATAAAAACACATATGAATTCATTATTTATATCATTTGACCCTAAAAATATTCCTTTAACTTGAGTAAGTAGATATTATATCTACTCTCTCTATAAAGAACCTAAGGTTCAGACATGTGTAATTATTCATTCTTCACCACAATTATTGCCTACCATAGAGTAGGTACCACAAGAGATATTAGGAATATAATAGTGAATAAAACAGATTAAATTTTTACATTTGAGCTTATTCTTGGAAAAGTGTGTGGGTGGGAAAACAATAATGTCAAGTGGGGATAAACACTAGAAATAAAAGTAAACCATGGTACTGAGCTAGAAAGTAAGGGGAGAGGATGAGGAAGCTATTTCAGATAGGGTGGTCATCGGCAGCCCTTTGATACGGTGATATCTTAACAGGGACTGCAGTAAAATGAAAGTGAAACATGCATGTACTGGAAGAGATTAAATTCCATAAAGAGAGGACAGTAAATTCAAAGACCTTGAGGTGGAAGTGGCTGAGAGTTCTTGAAGGAGGACTGTGTTTTGAGAGGGACAAGTATCCAAAAACCCTGGAAGAGTGCCTGAGAATATTTAACCAGAAGGATAAGATACAATTTTAAGTGGTTTTTTTTTTTTTTTTTTTTTTTTTACAAAGGTATGCAATGATTAAAATATTATCACAGCTTTAGAAGAAAACACGTTACACATATAAATACATTGTGTGAGTAGTTTGGGAGTACAACAATTAAATAAATAAACACCTAAGTTCCAGAGTCCTCCGAGTAAGTGCATCAATAAAGAAGGTGAAATGTAAGCCAGGTGAAATGCAAGTCTACAGGAAACTTATCTTGGAGCTGGATTGGACCGTGACCTTATAAATCTCTGGAAATTTACTGGAATGTAAGGGAACACAATGGGTTCTAATATAATGTAAGATAATGACTCTAGTCTGTGGTATTTAAATATCAAAAAAAACTGGCCTATGTTTGCTGATACTTAGGTAGCAAATATGAGGTTTCATTACACTATCTCTCCTAATATTTTCAAATGCAGGTTAAATGTCATAACATCAAAGTACAAGTCAGCAAAATTCACTAGTCTGGAAATCAGAATTAAACATTAAATCAATGCTTGGATATTAAAAATAAAATGTATTGTGCCTACCTGGATGAATATCTACACAAACGGTTTCTTTTACCAACCGTTAAGTAATCACTGACAAGTTTAAACTTATACTAGGTCCTGAAGTCCAAAAGTGCAACTATAAAATTTAACCCTCAGTTCTTATGAAAGTGAAGAACACCAAGAGAGTTCATCTCCCTGGCACACTGCCATGTCCAGTGTACTCTTCTATCCTCGTCTTCCCTGATCTCTACGCCTCATTCTACACAGTTAACTTTGCCTTTTTGAAATACATTGCTTTTCACTTTGACTCTGCTATCCATGATCGTTCTTCTTTCTCTCTCTCATCATCTCCTCAGACTGTTTTGCTGGAATCTTCTCCTTGGCCTACCCCAAATGTTAGGTACCAAAAAGGGTAGGTCCTGGCTGCCATCTTTTCTTTAGCTATAATCTTTCTTTATACACACAGATCTATTCTCAAGGTTTTAAAAATTATTTGTAGACAACCCAATTTACATCTGTAACACAGACCTCTTCCATTAATTCCATGCTCTTGCATATTTCTGCTCTATTACAACTAAATTTCAATTCATTGAAAATATTTTTAAAAAATATATATTAATTTCCTATCACACCTATTATTTTTACACTTCAACAAATGACAGTGTCATTCACAAAACGAATCAAACTGAAACTGTGGAGTAACTTTTGATTCCTCTGCCCTCCCCCAGCTGTATATGCATTCCATCAATCCCATAATATTAACCTTGAAGACGTGTCTCAGATCGAGTTATTTTTCGGTTTCCATTGACAACAACATAGCCCAAGCCATGCTCACGCCTCTGTCCTAGGCTATTTCAATAGGCTCCTAACTGGTCTTGCTACTTCTACTCTGACTTCTCTTTAATCTACTTCTTGAAAACAGAAAATTTTCTGCAGATCACTTATACTGCAGTGGGAAGATTTCGCTTGAATTTACAACTGGGTTTTAGGGAAGTGGATCATCTGACAAATATGAAGACTTAAAGTGATTCAAACAGAAGGGAAAGAGTTCAAAAGTCAACATTAGCACAAAATACGTAGTTGTGAAATGTCTGTGAGAAATGTTTTGAGTTATAACAGAAATTAAAATGAATTACGTGTAATAGTCAGTCAAATTAAGTCTCAAATAAATATGGTCTGGTAGAGAGGATCACTTCCAAAATAAGGCTTAAAATCAGAGCTAAAGGAAAATTTAAGTTTTAATGTAACTATCAACAATGACTGAGAGAAAACTATCAGTCAAGATTTTGGAATGAAACAGGACTGAAGTGCAGCATGTACTGAATTTTTAATTTAACTAATTACTTGGGAATAGTATTGAACGTATACTTGAAGTATACTTAAATAGTATACTTAAATACTTTAATGTATACTTAAATAGTATTGAATGTATACAAGAATAGAATGTATACTTGTAAGAAATTAGACACATAAAATCCTATAGCTTTAATATTTCCTTCTTATAGATTGTTGACTATTTATAAGGACATTGAAGTAAAAAGTCATCATATAAAGACAATAATGCTTTAATAAAATGCCTAGTATTTGGGGCTATTCTGTGTAACACAAAGATATGTAGTTTATAATTTTTGTGACTGATGCATGGCTTTGTCTCCCAGGTATGCAGTACTAAGCAATTTTCTGAATGATACCTGACATGACTGAAAAGAGATCAACAATGGTTTCAGTGGGAAGAGTATAGGTTTGTCATGACATTTTCTTTATTTTATATAACTTTTTTAATTTTTAATTTTTGTGGTTACACAGTAGCTAGATAGCTTTTGGTATATAAAAATGAACCTTTAAATTTATTTCAAACATGATGAGATTAAAAAGTGAAGAAACTCTTTCTATAGGTGGTAAGAAAGAACTGTTAAAAAATAGGCACGGTGGTTCATGCCTGTAATTTCAGCACTTTGGGAGGCCAAAGCAGGCAGATCACGAGGTCAGGAGATTGAAACCATCCTGGCCAACATGATGAAACCCTGTCTCTACTAAAAAAAAAAAAAAAAGACAAAAATTAGCTGAGCATGGTGGCACATGCCTGCAGTCACAGCTACTTTGGAGGCTGAGGCAAGAGAATTGCTCCAACCCAGGAGGTGGAGGTTGCAATGAGCTAAGATAGTGTCACTGCACTCCAGCCTGGTGCCTGGTGACAGAGCGAGACTCTGTCTCAAAAAAAAAAAAAAAAAAAAAAATAGGATCAATACAAAACAGAAAAGAAGGCTTGGTGAACTGAATAAATTTCGTTTTTTCTTCCCTCTTTTTTTGGAGACAGAGTCTTGCTGATTCCCTAGGCTGGAGTGCAATGGTGTAATTTTGGTTCCACCTCCCAGGTTCAAGCGATTCTCAAGTCTCACCCTTCAGAGTAGCTGGATTACAGCCTCCTGCCACCATGCCCAGCTAGTTTTTGTATTTTTAGTAGAGACAGGGTTTTATCCTGTTGGCCAGGCTGGTCTTGAACTCCAGATCTCAGGCAATCTGCCCGCCTCGGCCTCCCTTAGTGTTAGGATTACAGGCATGAGCCACCACTCCCAGTCCCTGAGTAAATACTTTTCAACGTTTTTTCTTAGGCTACAATAGCTTCTGCAGTTACAGCATTTGAATTCACAAAGTAGTAGTTGCCAAAGGGCCATTTCTTTTAAGGAGCTAGAATTGCTTGAACCTGGGAGTCGAAGGTTGCAGTGAGCCAAGATCATGCCATTGCACTTCAGCCTGGGTGACAGATTGAGACTTCATCTTAAAAAAAAAAAAAAAATAGCAAGACTCTCCCAGCCCAAACCCTTGATCTTTCATTTATCCACAAATTTTTTGTGTCTCTCTCTAAAAGGTAGCACAGCTGTCTACTTTGACTATGTCTCGTGTGAGTCTCCCCATGCACATGTAAAAATTAACAAAAGTAATGATAATGGAAGAATAATGCCTACGGCACCACATCAGAAACAGACTGTATGATTTTTTCCTTTGATTCTATCTTGTGTCAATTTAATTCTTAGATCCAGCCAAAGATCCTAAGGGGGTAGAATAGAATGTATTCTTCTCCCAAAGAGTTTCTCTGTCCCTCTTTTAAAATATAAACGAGATTCTCTGCCAGCCTGCAAATGACCAGGTCAACCCCAGTACAATGAACTAGGGTTTGCATTGTTATGTCTCAACACACTGACACTTCAAATGTTTACTCTTAAAGTGTAAAATGCTGAAAGCTGCAGGAAAATGACAAAACCTTTTTAATTGCTACAAGCTTTGTTTTATACAGTAGAATCAGGTACTTGGTGACAGCAACAACTTTCATCTCTTCCTATACATTCAATTTCATAATTAAATTTGTTGCTATAAGGCAGGTTTACCATTTAAAGATTTCTTTCTGATGTGATGCCATAGGCATTGTTCTTTTATTACTTTGAAATGAGATGATGACCAAGTATAAAAGCGTTTTGTAGACAGAGTAGCAATAAAGCAATAATCTGGAGATAGACAGCCCAGATGATTACATGGCAGCTACAGAGAGTGGCCGACATTTATATATAAGAGAAATGTTCAATTTAGTTCAAGCAATGTTTGAAAGAACACCATTCATATACAATAAAAAGTTCTTTGGGTCAAGTTGAAGATTCTCTTAAAAACTGCTTCAATACTCTTGCCTGAATCGTCAAAAAAATGTGGAAGCTTGGATAACTGCTTCAACTGTAGATTTAATATGATATGTTTAGATTAGAGAAGGAACATCCCACATATTATGGTATGTTTAAAAGGGGAGAAGCTTAGATTAGATTCCCTAATCGTGAAAAAATTCTACCTTGGAAGTATTTTTACACTCGTTGAAGTCTTTTTAGTAGTACTTTATTTCAGGCTACAAATCCATGACACACCTCTATGCTTGATTTAACTTTATAGCCAGTGTAACACCTTCTTTTAGAGGAAGATCATATAATTTAAAACAATTTCTGTTAAGAAAACTGCACTATGAGTCTGGTATATCAATACATATCCATTAGTAAATGGTAACAGATGATCCACCAGATATGAGAAATATTACCGACCCTAGCCAGCCTTGGTTGAAAACATGTAACATTCCTTTATTCAACTTTAAAGATGTAGAGATATGTAGTTGCTGGAGAAAATACCTTTGTAATATTCATGGTAGGCTGTCTATAAACTAAACTTTGTAACATAATAATTTGACTTATTGCACAGAACTTTATGACTCCATTTACAGATACACACACACACACACACACACACACAGAAAAGCTAATTTCAGATTTTGTGCTTTTGTAAAATTTGACTCTATGGACATGCCAATAATATTGCTAAAATTGAGTAGACTTGACAATCCTTATTTTCATTATTTTTCTATAACTAACTCGGAAGTTATCAAAGGTAAACCGATACTGCCTTCCACATCAGATTCTGTCAGAATAGTTTATATTCCTAAGGTGCTCACGTTAAGATTTCTTTATGCTGTCTAGAACAGAGTAGGTGCCAGGACTTTAGTCATAGGGAATTTCTACTTTGCATTTTTTTTTTGTTTTTTTCTTTTAATCAGAAAAAACCTAGAAGAATATATATATATATATATATATATATATATATATATATATATATATGTATATTTGAATCTGTATATTTCAACAGGTAGTTAAAATGGTAAGTTAAGACTAGTTTTAATTCTAAACCTTTTAGCTTATTAATGATAGAGTTGAATTCATCTCAAGTGGAATTAATTTCTGAGGGATTCTTTAGGGGGTCTCTGAATCTATCAGTGGACCAACAGGTGTTCCCCAAACAATTAAGACTAGTTAACATTTTGTTGACTACCTTCAATAGGGAGCACTGGAAAAAAAAAAAAACCACTTAATGGCCGTATAAATGATTATCTCATCCTTGGAATTTTCTTTGCCAGCAAAGAGATAAAATGCACTGTGGAGAAGCATGCAGAAGGGAACATGGCTTTACTTCATGATGATTATATTGGGTTAACCTCTTGTAAAGAAGACAAAACATTATATCAAATTGTGTATGATTCAGACTTGGATCTCATCTATAGATGCTACCATATACTGAGAATCTGTTTTAATCCTTTACATGCTTTGCCTGGTAGCCTCAGAAAAATCTTACAACATACACACATATTTGCCCATAAACAAACTGACATTTGAGAGGATGGTTAATGTACCTGAAGTCACAAAAACAGCAAAGTCTAACCTAGCGCTTGGCTATCTTATTGCAAAACTCTTTGCTTTTCCATGACACCTTGCTGCCTCTGGATTTATCCTGTATTTTCTAAGGACATTGTATTTATTGAGGATTTTATTTATGAAAGTGGAATATCCTAATTAATTATATGGTAATTTTCTTATTTCTAACTTCATGAAAAATCCTGCCTTTACATTTTTTTTCGTGAATCAATATAATTTTGAGAATCTGCTACGTGTCAATCAGAACACCATGCAGGCCCTAAGAAAACAGGGTAATTAAAACTGCTCTCAAATAAAGGAATAATTGGCAGCATATTTTTAACCTATTTCTATTTATACAAATTACCAAGCTGTATCTCTTGAGTTTGCTACAGTTATGGAAAGTTAATTGACTTAGTGGATTATTAATAAACACAGGGTCTAAGTTACTTCTGATTTTGAAATTTTGAGAAAGAATATCACAGATTGCAGTAATCTCAATATTAAAATTTGTCAAGAAGTCGATTTGATGATATAAAAAATAGAAGATTTTATAAAATTAACCTGAAATTATTTCAGTGTTGATGATTTAAATTCATATTTGTTCATATTATGTTCACAAATATTCTCCTCAAAACAAATTGGTCGTAACAGGTATTACATACAATTTGACTACCTTTAACTTTTTAAAGAAATCACAGATTGCATTGTAGCTCTAGTATAGCACTGAAGATACATAACTTACTATTAAGATGGCAATATTTTATTGTAGAAAGTCAATTTATATGAGAACATGTTATAATTTTTGCTTTGTAGGTAAGAGTAATGGAGATATTAAGGCAGTGCATTTGACTTGCAAAGCTGTTTCCTCTTTGGTCTATATATCTCATACAAGACCACATCTGCTTTGAACCTGATGATCAATGACCTTTTGTGTTTTTTTTTTTTCCTCTTTTAGACAAATGTATCAGTTCAAAATGCAATTTAGTTTAGGAAAAAATTGTTTTCATTTATAATGCTCAATTTTAAGAGGTAGTAGCATATGAAAAGCTAATTAGATTTTAATAATTAAACTCCATCTTAATATAAATTTGTATTTAAAATGCTTCAGGGGAAAAAGAGTAAGACTGACTATTTTTTAGAAAGTGTCAAGTGGCACACATATCAACTTGCCTCTGAAAACTACAGGGGCTTTTAAGGCCATGAAGATAGTTAGACGAAATCTCTCTAATATCTATGTCATAATATTGTGTCATATATTCACTTTTCTAAACATCTGAAAAATTAAAAAGCAACTTTTAGAAGTTAAAAATTATTTTAATCTGTGGTTTTTGCTGAGTTATACACAAGAGGCTGACATTACGGCCAGGCAGCTCAAAGCAGACTGACATGATAAGAGAGCTATAAATAAACAACACTCTCTCAAATATTTAGAATAAGCCATATTAATTTCATCATAATGAAGAAATTTCTGGAACAATAACCTTCATTTCAGCTTTCCTTTCTCAGAAGCTCAACTTAAAAATATATGCTTTATTCACAAACAAGATTTTATGAGAAATATTAAGTATACATATTGACAACATAAATCCAAAAAATTTATGTAAGAGACTAATATTTTTCCATCTTCCCATTAAACTAGTTAAAAATATATCAGTATACTTTTCTTTTTTTTTTTTTTTTTTTTTTTTGAGATGGAGTTTTGCTCTTGTTACCCAGGCTGGAGTGCAATAGCGCGATCTCGGCTCACTGCAACCTCCGCCTCCTGGGTTCAAGCAATTCTCCTGCCTCAGCCTCCTGAGTAGCTGGGACTACAGGCACGCACCACCATGCCCAGCTAATGTTTTTTTGTATTTTTAGTAGAGACGGGGTTTCACCACGTTGACCAGGATGGTCTCGATCTCTCGACCTCGTGATCCACCCGCCTCGGCCTCCCAAAGTGCTGGGATTACAGGCTTGAGCCACCGCGCCCGGCCATCAGTATACTTTTCTATGATAGATTAAAAATAAAACAAAGAGACACTTTTTCTCATCGATACAGCATTTTAATTTTAAAATTGTTGTATTTTACATAGTTTAAAGGATCAAATAATAATGACTTATGATTTTAAAAAAGAAATTCCAAGGCTGGGCATAGTGGCTCACACCTGTAAACCCAGCACTTTGGAAGGCCAACAGAGGCAGATCATCTGAGATCAGAGTTCAAGACCAGCCTGGCCAACATGGTGAAACCCTGTCTCTACTAAAATAAATAAATAAAAATAAAATGCACGCACATAAAGAAATTCCAGTCACACACTTTATATGTCACTTCCCCACTTACATGTTTAACACTTAGAGCCTTTCCTCAGAGTCTAATGTAGGGTTATGATAATTTTTAAATAAAGTCAATGCTAAATTTACATTTTCACAACTATGTACATACTGCTCACTCCTGAGGCATATAGTCTATCACTTTTTCTTGTGCAAATTTGTATTTTGCTATTATTTTGAACTTCTTTTAAAATTTATACCATTCTTGTGAGATATATGATCAGTATTTTTTCCAAATGTTTAAAAACATCTTCCAAACCAATCAGTATCATCAAAATGATCATTAAATACAAAACTAAACCTTTGTTACTTTCCCTGGTTACCTCTCTTAGAGCTATCACCATCCTGGAACCATCTTTCTCTTTTAGTTCTGCGTGTGTGCGTGCGTGCGTGCATGTGTGTGTACGTGCGTGCGTGTACGTGCGTGCATGTACTTGCGTGTGTGTATGTGCATGCGTGCACATAGTCTCTAGTCAGTTCCCAAGAAATGATAATTAAAAGAAAATTTGATGCTTTTTCTCTCTAACATGGCTTTATCTTATTTTACCCTTAATAGGTAAATTAAATGGGTATAGATTTCTTATTTAAGATCATTTTCTTTAGAAATTTTGAAGTTATTTCTCTAATGCGTAGACATATGAAAGGCCCTTGAAAGCAAATTCTCACATACTTTACTTTTGGGGTATGTTCCATATTTCCTAGATATTTTCTGTAAATTTCTTAATTTTATTAAGATTCTTAGGACTATTTAATGTGTAAAGGACCTCTTGAATGTACCCTACATTTTTTAAAAATGTTTATGTGACTTTACCTTATCCTCCCATTGCATTTATGGTATTTCAAAATATTACAATAGTTTTATTTGTATTTCTTTTTAATTATATTTTTCTTATTTTTTATTTAAGTTTTGGTTTCATTCAACTTTTTGGAAGAATCTCTGAGTATACAGTTGACACGTGAACATGGGACCACTTATACACAGATCTTTTTCACTGAAAGTTACACCGAGTGTGCCTGCCTTTCTTCCCCTTCCATCTTCTCCACTGCTTATGCCTCTGCCACCCCTGCAATAGCAGGACCGATCTGTCCTCTTTCTCCTCCCTCTCAGCCTACTCAATGTGAAGCAAGGACGGAGATCTTTGTGATGGCTCAGTTTATAAAAAGTAAATTTATTTTTCTCTTCCTTATAACTTTTAAATAATATATTACTTTCTCTAGTTTAGTTTATTGGAGGAATACAATATATAACACATATGACAAACAAAATGTGTTAACCAACTTTATAGCATTGATAAGGCTTCTGCTCAACAGTAGGCTGTAAGTAAAGTTCTGGGGAAGTAAAAAAAAAAATTATACCTTATTTATTACATACAGTACAACTGTATCAAAACATAACCTGCCCCTCAAAATTATATACAATTATTAGCCACAGTATTAAAAATTAAGAAAAGATTAAGTTATACATGAATTTTTGACTGTGTTGGGGTTTGGGACACCAGTATGTTCAAGGGCGAAGTACATTACCTCTAGTATTTGTTTTCATTTTTGCTTTTAGCATTTCCTTCTACTTTATTATATTGGTTATGACCGTTACTTTTTTCTGTCTCTTTTGATATCAATGAGTATCTTTTGATAGCTTTCCTCAGATTTTTTATGATCTTTGGCTCTGTTTACATTTACGTAAGGAGACCATAATAAATATGACACCCCCTTTACAAGACAGAAACTTGTAGACTGACAGCTTCACTGAAGGGGCCACTGAGTTAGGCAAGGTTTCCTTCTGGAGATTATGTCATATAGTTCTGGAGAATTATTCTTTGGTGTCTTCTGGATTTCCTGGGGAATATTCACCTAATCCTATGGCCACATTGGGTGGCTGCTTTTTTGTTTGTTTGTGTGTGTGTGTGTGTGTGTGTGTTTTAATGGCTGGCTTGCTGTAGTTAACTGCTAAGCAAGGCAAAGAAAGGGACCTGGACAGCAATGTTCAATCTAAAAAATTAAATCACTCCACTAAATGGTAGATTTACTTTCACCCTCCATTTTCGTATTTCCATGTCCAGAGACTTTACTATTCATTGTTCTCACACAGACACAAGATTCCTCCTCTGTTTCAGAAAGGGGCAGAAGGAAGACGATGAAAGCAAGGATTTGTCTGATTACTTCAAGCTGAGGAGGAGACCTGGATTTTAATGTCTCCATGTATTGGCTTTCAACACTTTCTATTGCTTGCAGGTTTCCAAGGTAACTGGTCCCACCCAGTGCTGGGGACTTCCTGGGGTCTTCTAGTTGAGCATATGGGTTACTTCTATTAAAGGTCCGTTTGTCACTCAATCCCTACTCTAAGTCTCTCAGATGCTTTGTTCCCATTGTCATTTTCAGTTTATTTCTTGGTTGACGGTGTGCCATTTTTGTGTGCTTTTCAGGAGTTAGAAGAAGAGAAATTATGTCTGACTAGTCTACTGTAATTACTGAAAAGGTGTAATATTAAAGTTGTACATGTGTAACTCATTTAGCAAATAACTGTATGAAGAAGAATCTCTGAAAATTTTAACATAGAGAAAGAATATATATCCAGACACACAACTGTTCTTCTCTTATATACTCCCTTGACAGCTGTGTCAAAGTTTAAATAAAAATGAATTGGAATGTATTAGTTTGTTTTCACACTGCCATAAACTACCTGAGACTGGGTAATTAACAAAGAAAATCGGTTTAATTGACTCACAGTTCTGCATGGCTTGGAGGGCCTCAGGAAACTTACAATCATAGCAGAAGGCAGAGGGGAAGCAAGGCACATCTTACATTCTGGCAGGAGAGAGGGAGAGCAAGGGCAGATGTGCCATACTCGTAAGCCATCAGATCTTGTGAGAACTCACTCATTTTCCCTATAACAGCAAGAGGGAAATCCACCCCCATGATCCAATCACCTCCTACTAGGCCTCTCCTCTGACAAGTGGGTATTACAATTCAAGATAAGATTTGGGTGGGGACACAGAGTCAAACCATATCAAGAACTGATGGTTCTCCATTTTTTCTTTATTTCTGGAATTTTTTTCGGGATCTTGAAATTCAGCTAATGCCTCATAGTTACCAGTTAGAGTGCAGGAATATTGACAGAAGCAGAAAAAAAGACATAAAACTGGGCCTTTGCAAAAGTTTATAAAGGGTATTTTTTTTTTTTTTGAAGAAAGTAAGATTGGCTTTAGTTTATTTTTTCAGGAATTGTTCTTATAACTTGAGTTCATATTATGATGCATGTACAAATTCATACATATATATTTGAAAAATTATAATTCAATTCTCTGAAGCTTTGCTTCCTTTTAAATGTATTCAGAAAGCTGGCAAAAGTCCATGTATGTTATTTCAGGTCAATTAATCACAATTATTAGACTTTATTAATCATTTATAGTAGACTAAATTGCTTAAAATTCAACTGCTGTATTTTAAACACTTCCTCTCATATTCTAATCCTCGGTTTTTTGCACAGCTCTTGAGGTCAGATGGAAGTTACAAAGTTACATCTATTTTAATAGAATTCTCATCAAAAACCACTTAACGTGGTGTATGCACCTTCACTGAAGTCAAAGCCATAAGCCATGCAGAAAGCAAGCAGTCCTGGGTGGCACAAAAACAAAACATTCTCCACATTCAAATAGTTAAAGATGAAATAGAAGAAGAGATGATGTGCATACACAACTATAATATAAAGTCGATTAATGCTATAAATTAATCAAACTGAATAATTCAGATAATCAAAGTCAGGATATTCCAGAACCATTTCCACCCGAAAACAATAAGAAAATGAGAAATCATCTTGAGGAAATGTTCATCCAGGCTCAGCACTGAAAAGTTACTCAACAGGTTATGGTGCAAGAGGTGGTCTGGGGCTCAGAAACCATTTCGGCAAAGGTATAGAAGTTGGAAAGTGAAACTGACAAAACTAGCTTTTAAGAATAGTGCTGTGCTGTGGGTCACAAGACTACCTCCAGGCTTGGTGATCTGCTAGGACTATAGCACTCAGTATATAGCTGTAGTCGTGGTGATGATAAATTACAGAAAAAAAAAAAGCCTAAAAGGTAAAAATCAGTAAACAGAAAAGCTACATGAGGCAATGTCTGAAAGAAACCAGGCACAAGTTTCTAAGAGTCCTCTTCTGGTAGAGCCACAGAGGATGTGCTAATTCCTCCAGCAATAGAATTTGGACAACATGAGTGAAATATTATTTACAAGGGAAGCTTGCCTAAGCCTATATGAGTCAAGGTTTTAGTTGGGGATCTGTCATATAGGTACCCTCCGCCTAGTACATATCCAAATTCCAGACTTTCTGAAAAGAAAAAAAAAAACAAAAAAGACATTCCGCATAAACCACATCGTTTGGACAAATAGTTTTGGTGAATGAGCCACTCTTACCAGCTTTGGGAATGGTGGACCCTCTTGAAATCCACTACTACGTAACAGGCAAGGGCCACTATTGCAGGCAGGCCTTTTTCTAAGGACAGCCGTCTCAGGCTGGCTGTGATAATTCTCCTTGTACGATTGCTAACTACAAAATACAGTTTTTGAAAAGTCTTGTTGAGAGTTACAAATCCAAAAGTTTCCTGGAGCTTTAAATTGTATCTAGTTTTGATACAACTTTGAAGAACTGACAAGAAGACTTTCTATTCTGCCACAAAAGAGTTACCTAAGGCTTCTTTTATTATTTTCCATTGTTCTAATGAGAAAAGAAAGGTCTTGGTTCAACAATAACATTACAAGTGTTATTCCTATTTTGATGGCATGACTAGTACATTCAGTTTATTTTTTTTATTAGCTTTTCTTTAATAGTGCATAAAGTTCTTTTAGAGTTCAGGTTTTTCTTTAAACAGTAATTCGAAGTTACCATAATCTTTCATTTACGCCCTGTGTCTTGTTTCAAATAAGAAAACAATTCTTATGTTGTTTTTAAAACAGGGTTTGATCAAAAGTTTCAAACGTGTGTATACTAGATGCTTGTTTTTTCAACATGCCATAAATTGTTTCACTAACACATTTCTGTTTTGCTCATTTCCTCTTATGTTCTTGGAATGAATTCATGCACAAGCTTCATGCAAAATGCTTCTTAATGGTAAGGCCAGGCTGAAAATGAAACGCCCTTTACAAAACATTTTGTTGACTTAAGGTTTTATTGTTTTTGTTGTTGGTTTTTTGTTCCTTAAAATTTTGATCTTCTATGACTTGCAAATATGCTATTATCAAAGCCAGCTTTTGTTAAATATAAAAAAAGCTAGTTTCTTACAAACTTATCCTTTTATAATAACTTTTACCACCAGAATCATAATTATATACTAAGTGAAGTACCCAAAGGTTATGAAAAAAAAAAAAGTCATCAATGAGGTTTCATCTTTTTATATCATCTGATAGAATGTATATTTTAAGTGATCATAAGAAATCCAACCCAACTGTAGTAGTAGTCTTTTTGCAAACAAATGGTGAGTAAAGCAAACTATAACAAATAGTATACAAAAGCAAAGTTATTTCCCTAAATAGCTAGTTATAATTTGTCCTGCTGATAGAAGACCCCTGAAGCTTTTTAAGGATAAAGTTCTGCTGCTAATAAAAAAGCTCAACTATGAAAGAATGGTTGACCCCTGGTGTTAAATCAAATTTATTTTTTCTCCAGAATAGGGTGGGAATATTTTTGGCTAAAATTACTAGGGTGTAGCTAACATGATTATCATTTCCATGTGTTAAACATCAGAAGAAGAAGCCTATCAAGTTTACTAAGTCGAACTTTCATAAAACAAAGTTTTTTTTTTTATGAAAATTGCTTTGAGGTCAGGTGTAAACTTATTTGTGCTATTAATCCTCATAGTAAAACAAAATTGTCAATTTTTCTTAGCTTCAGCAACAAGTTCTAATTGTCACATTTCCTGTAAAAATAATCTCTTATGAACAAAGAAAAAATGTGGATGAAACAAAATTATATTCAGAATTCTAGTCCTCATAAAAAACCTATACACAGTATCCCATGAACTATTTTTCAATAAGCCTAAAACAACTTAATTTTGTATAAAATGTGAAGATATATTCTGCAGCCCAATATCTCCTCTATACTGATATTTGCCATCAAATTATGTTTTATTTGTTCAATGAATATATGCTAATTTTTCCATAAAATGCTAAATATTGTTCTTAAGAAATGGTTTTAAATTATTAGCAATACTGTTAATATTTGAAATTCTTGAAATCTTATGAGAATAATTGGGAAACACTTAAAATATTCTTAAATCAGGGAGTATTCTTCAACTGGAATCAAATCATGAAAATAAGGGAGAATTGAGAGGAATAAAAACACACACACACACCCTAAAGAAAAACAAAGGTGGAGACAAGAAGATATTTCTGACGAATCTTAAGAATGGCAAAAAATAAAGCAGTGAAAGAAACAGAAGAAATTATTCCGTGTCTGTGCAAACTTGCTTCATTAGTTTTCCTCTAATGTTCTTGGTGGTTCTGGATTATCATTTTCTTCTTTGACCATCTGTTGTCTCTGCTTCAGTGATTTTTCTTAATTTACTGTAATTAAACTTCTCTAATTTCTATTGTCTCAGTTTATGTGAATCTCTGTATTTAATCAACGATTTCAAATGCATCAAATAAGTGGTACAATCACTCAACCATAGAAAAAATTTTAAGGTATTTTTTATAACCAGTTATTTCTTGTTTTTTTTGTTTTGTTTTGTTTTGTTGTTGTTGTTGTTGTTTTTTTCCTCCCATCTTCCCATTCTAACCTGGTGGGTTCAGTGATAACAATAGTCCTGTCCTCCTGTGCTCTGAGGGCTTTTGTCACCCTGTGACACAGTGGCACAGGATGCCTAGAGATTATAGAATTGATCGGAGATACCGCAGGAAGATAACTACTTTGCTACAAAGGAAGTGCTGCTACACTGCACAGATTAGCCTTGGGAAAACAAAGAGAGATAAGAAAGTTCCCACCAGCAAAAGGTCAAGAATCCAACTCATTCACAACCAACACTCAAATACGCCATTCATAAAATGCTTCTGCTTCACTGCTATCAAAGTTAGATTATAACTGGATAATACTAATAAAATAATATGAAGTCTATTATGTCGTCCAAGATTATAATTTAAATGTATACTGTCATTTTTCTCTAGGGAGTTTAAGCAGCTATATCTTCTTGGCAAGAATTTAATTGTTCTTGAGTGGTATCAAGAAATGCAGAGGGAGCCCGAGAGCTGGATTCTAGTGATTCTTTACAATGAAGAAAAGTTATACTGCACTTAATGGAAAAAAAAAAAAAAATAGAAAAAACATATGGATAATGTTGGCATGCACTATGCACAAGAAGAATGAGCAGAAAATGTTTGATTCTGCGTTATCATTTGTGGACCTAAGTTTAGGGCTTAAATGGCCTCCAGATCTCCACCAAATGCCTACACCAGTGGGAGCAAAGTTGAAGTAATGAATCTTAGGAAGAGGAAGTGGTCCAGGTGCGAGAGGGTGCTGGGTAAACATAGGATCCTGTATTGATAAAATTACTTTCATCTCTACAATTCCTAAGTCTACCTTAAGAAATCTTCCAGAGCACAATCTAGTAAATTTAACAACACTATGATTTCTGAGAAGAGAGAGGTCTTGTTTTATTCAGCTTTATAGTAATGCTTCTTAGCATCAACACCATACACTGCATATAAGACAAAGTGATAAAAAGTGGCATGAAAATATAGCATATTTTCAGAAAAAGCTCAGTCTGGCCAAAATAATGGAAAAGTTATAAGAAATTAGATAGCATTCCACCACCCTTAGGTAGTCATAAAATTATTTATTTCCCAATTGTATACTGAGCCAAGCAGTACAGAACAGAAGTTTGTTAACTATCAAGTCCTCTGAGATGGGTATCAGGGACATCACACTTTTGCCGTAAGTCCAGTGACCATCCCTCTCCTCTGTGAGCAGAAGGCTGGATGTTTTCTATGCAGACAGGCTGAATCACAAAGGCTCTGAACTGAGGTACCTCCCTTCCCAAACAGAGAAAATGGGAGTGTTTCTCTCTGAAGACATACACAACCTCCAACTCTTACAAAAAAGGCTTATGAACAGACACAATAAAGAGTCTACAACAGAAATGTCAACATAAGAGCAATCAAACACCCATGTAAACAGAGATTTTGATCAGATTTTAGTGTCCTATTTTTATAGATGAATAAATGTATTACCATATGTGAAAAGAAAGTCAGTATCATTAAAAACAGAAACCCAAACTAAGATGACAAATGAATTCATGGGAAATAATGAAAAGGCAAGGATTTGAATAAACTTCCTTCAAAATAGTATCTTAAAAGATATACAAATGCTAGAAAATAAGTGAATAGTATATGAAATATTATATTCTCAATACCTTATTTAAAAATAAGTCTTTCAAATTGCCTTTCCTGTCACCTGTATAGTTTAATTTTATTTCCCAATAGCACCCTAGCATACACTTTGAAAATTGCTGTTCATATCCCTGGCCTGCCTAGAGTTATACTGATTCACTTAATCTTTATTACAACTCTAAATAGATTTTACCCCCAACTTACAGATGAAGAAACTGAGGCATGGAGAAGTTGGGCAAATTCCTAAGGTGAGAGAGTAGCTAACTTTTCAACAACCTGTGTTCAAACTCAAGCATGATGGTTTCAGATTATATGTTCTTAGACACTTACTCTGCTGCCACCCCAATAAAATGTAAACCCCTTACGGTCAAATTTTAAAAAAATCTTTTCTATTATATATCCAGAACCCAGAAGACTGGCTACACAGGAGGCTGGGTGCTCAATTATTTATTTAATAAGTGAGGAAAGCAATAAGGAAAGCAGAAAGTATTTACACAGAATACTACTGCATTGAACTGTGAATATTTATATAATAGTAAAAATGTAAACATCGATTATTAATGTAAGCAAAAATTGTCTTAATTATAGTGTTACCAATGGAGGTTGTCCAAGTTTTTGGCATCTTGAACCAAGAATTAGATAAAAACATAAACAAAGCAAGGAAAGAATGAAGCAATGAAAGCAGATATTTATGAAAAATTAAAGTACACACCACTGGGTCGGAGCAGGCCAAGCATAGGGGCTCAAGAGCCCGATTACAGACTTTTCTCCAGTTTAAATACCCTCTAGAGGTTTCCGATCCGTTACTTGGTATACTCTATGTAAATAAAGTAGTGGCCCACAATCAGTCTGATTGGATTCAGGAGGGGATCAATCAGAAACTCAAGCAGAGTTACAAAGTTATACCCTATGCAAACGTCTGATTGGTTGTGGAAAGTGACCAATCAGAGGCTAAAGTCAAGTTATAACGTTATACTTTTATGCAAATGAAGACTTGTTCCAGGATCAGTCTGATTGTTTGAAGGAGGGGACCAACGAGAGGTACTTTCAATTTTTCGTCTGCCACGCAAATAATGGAAGAGAGCATTGGAAACGGAGTCGCATGTAATCCTTGTGTTACTTGGGTGTGGAACGTAGGGATTTTTTTTTTGGGATTTAGTTCCAGGGAGCCAGTGTGAATCTGCCTTAGGTTCTCTGCCTCCAGACCTCTTCTCCTGCCTCAATAGCGGTGTGATGTGGGGAGAGGCATTATGTATGCAGGAATAAGGTAGGAGACCTAAACCATAAACTACAGCAGGAAGGAAGTAGAAAGTGATATAATCGGAAAAACCCAGAGATAATGGTATTTTAAGACTTGTTACTTAAAAATATGGAGGTGAACACCAGAAGAAACAAAAACGCTCAGAAGAGTGAGACTCTTTGCCTCTGATGTGGCACAGTGGGTAGGGATAGCAGCTGTTCCCAAACTGGAGCAGCCTCTCCACCCTGGATGGTTTAACTGGAGTGCCAAACCCCATAGTCAACACAATGGGAGAAAACAGGAGGAAAGCACAGAGAAACAGACTGCTTCTGAGGGAATGTTGGGATGATTAAAAATCAATAGTCATGGAAAGTAGATTATCGGTTTATTATGAGCACACTTCCTTTAACATCGGACCTGAGGATGATATAATTTCACTGTGGACTTCACTGTTTTCAAAGTCAGAGTTAATTTCTGTTTCCAGGTTCTGCCCTCAAAGAGATAGCAAACAAAATCAACAAACTGCTTTAGTGTTCCTGAGAGGCTTTTTGCCTAAGGATTGCCTTTCTAATTAAGCCCTCCAACTCTTTAACATGCTAATTTTATCCATTAGCTTGGAGATGAAGTGGCTTCAGCTGTTATCTGTGAATCACACTACTGGGCTTGATCTATAATTTCGGGAAAGCTGGATTTGAAAAAAGTTGCTGATTTTTATTACAGAAACTTGAGTTCTCATACAGCACCAGATTTTTTCCAGTGAAGGCAGTTGGGATTTTATGGACCTTTAAAGTAAAGAAGATTAAAGGAATTCAACAATGAAGCAAGGTGAGGGGAGGGGACCAAGGGGCTGAACTGGGTGAAAGAGGAGGTGAAAATTCTCTGGAGCGCATTTCTGAGTCTTAAGCCTTGAAGGGCACATCATAAAGTGAAGGTAAAACTTAAGTTAGGGAAAGTTCTAGAAATATTACCTAAAGTAACATCACTTGACCATGTATGTTCAGAACCTAGATGAAAGTGAATGAAGAAATAAAATAGCAAAAGGGAAACTAATCTTAAAAGAATTGACTTCTACTGCCAATAAGTTCACGTAAAGATGATCCACTTCTTTACAACTTAGGATTGTGAACCTCTGGACATCTCAATTTCTATTTGGTATAAATTAGGGTAAAGTGGGCAACTGTAGTCCCAGCACTTTGGGAGGCCAAGGTAAGAGGATTGCTCGAGGCCAGGAGTTCAAGATCAGCCTGGACAACATCGCAAGATGCTGTCTCTCTACTAAAAATTTTTTTTTAAGAATTAGTGAGGCACGATGGCATAGTCCTGCAGTTCTAGCTACTCAAGAGGTTGAGGCAGGAAGATCACTGGAGCTCAAGAGTTAGAGTTCAAGGCTGAAGTGAGTCAAGATCATACCACTGCCCTCCAGTCTGGATGATAGAGCATAACCCTGCCTTAAAAAAAAAAAAAAAAAAAAAAAAGGTAAAAATAATACCAGTGCCCTGGAATTGCTTGGGTATATTTATTGCATGTGTTCTACATGTTGTATTACAGCATATCAGGATAACTGCATGAGTTATCTGGCATTGTGAATGCAGAAACAGAAGCTAAAGTCTACATCAAGAAAACTGGCTTGTAAAAGCTTGTGATCCTGAATGTTGTTAAAAAAGAAAAATCAATGATGACGATGCTTGCTAAAGCACAGTAAGGTGATTCAGAACCATTGCAGTGGATACAGGGACCACTGCTATGGGATTTTGCACTTGGTGGGGGAGACATTGGGCTCCACTCTGAATACCGCATGGGGAAGTGGGAATTTGTAGCTATGGATGGCAGAAGGAGTGTCAGTGGATAGAAAGTTACTAGTAGAGGCCGGGCGCGGTGGCTCAGCCTGTAATCCCAGCACTTTGGGAGGCCGAGGAGGGTGGATCACGAGGTCAAGAGATCGAGACCATCCCGGTCAACACGGTGAAACCCCGTCTGTACTAAAAATACAAAAAAATTAGCTGGGCATGGTGGCACGTGCCTGTAATCCCAGCTACTCGGGAGGCTGAGGCAGGAGAATTGCCTGAACCCAGGAGGCGGAGGTTGTGGTGAGCCGAGATCGCGCCATTGCACTCCAGCGTGGGTAACAAGAGCGAAACTCCGTCTCAAAAAAAAAAAAAGAAAAAAAAAAAAAGAAAGTTACTAGTAGAAACTATCAGGAGTAAGGGGGATTCTGGCTAAACCAACCGGACAGAACTCCTACTGAAGACAGGCCAGGGTGATCAGATGTCACCTGGGGAAAGGTGGAGGATGAGAAACTGGATAACGAAGGTGAGATGAAGGATGGAGGGTTCTTGATAAACTAATTTGGCAGGGTTGTTACTAAACTGGATTTTACAAGGACGTGGACAGCTGATCGTAGGAGAAGGTTCGGGAGTCTAAGTTTGGCCCTAGAACCTTGTCAGTACACAGCCAGTGGTAGCTAAAAGTCTGCTTTCCATTGAATATGAGTGGGATAAACTAGTATAGGAAATTTACAGCTATTGCAAATGCACTGTTCCTGCCAGAAAGAAGAAAACAAATGAGGATACCTTGAGGCATAAGCCATCAGTATCTTTAGAGAAGATGGTGAGTGAAGACTGCAGGGTCAGGGGGACTGGATGCTGCCCCACCCTCCTGCCAGCTGTGTGACTGTGGGTAAGTCAGGTGACTTCTCCTTCCTTCTTTCCTCCCTTCCTTCCTCATCTTTCTTTAAGCCGTTTGACCCTTTCTTTCTTCTTTAAGTCACAGTGAAGCAGGAGCAGCTGCAAGAAACAGACCTCTTGGACACCGAACTAGGAAGGAAGGAAGCGGTGACTTTTTTCGGCCGGGAATAAGGCGGCATAACTGCCCAACAGCCAAGCTCTGCCTTTATATAGGCTTACAACTCTAGAGAAGGCTTGCAACTCTAGGTATTACACATGAAAGGGTCTTGGGTTTACAGCCTTACAAATTACACATGAAAGGGTCTTCAGTTTAACAGTTTCAGAAATTACATGTGAAAGGGTCTTGGTCCATGGAGTAGGCATGGGGTGGGGGTTTGATCTTGTTTAAGTAAAAGCAATGCCTTCTGGAAAGACTCCCCCATACCATGCCTGCTATCTATAGGAGGCCTATGAAGGTGATGCCCTGTTAGCCAGCCTTTAATCCTTCAGTCACATGATCCTCCCTCCCTCCCTGCCTGCCTGCCTTTCTTCCTTCCTTCATCTTCCTCGGTCACCCAGGCTGGAGTGCAGTAGCGTGATCTTAGCTCACTGCAACCTCTGCCTCCTGGATTCAAGTGATTCTCATGCTTCAGCATCCACAGTAGCTGGGATTACAGGTGTATGCCACCACGCCTGGCTAAATTTTAGTAGAGATGAGGCATCCCCATATTGGCCAGGCTGGTCTCAAACTCCTGACCTCATGTGATCCACCCACCTCAGCCTCCCAAACTGGCATGAGCCACCGTGCCCAGCTTGTGAGCAAGTTAGATGACTTCTAAGTTTCATTGCCCTTATTGATAAAATGGCAATGATAATACACAGAGCCTGGCACAGAGTAGCTGCTCTATAATTAATAGCTATTGTTATTACCATTTGTGGTTCCTTTTAGCATCCTTATGAAACTAGCCTAATTTCCTCCCAGATAGTGTCAAGAAGGAACTGAACTTTCCAGAGCACTACATCTGGACAATGAGACCTCAGACCCCTCATCCAACTGCCTGCTGCATGTTGACCAGCTCCTCTACAAACTCCTAACTTCAGTTAGCTGGAGAGATGGATCTGAGGCTTGTCTTCCCCCTCCTGGCTCTTGGCTGATGTTATTACCTGCAATAAATTCTTCCTTCCCTGACAATACGTGTTGTCTCGATGGGCTTTCTGTGCGGCAAACAACTGGAATCTGGGCTGAACCCCTGCTGTTCAATGATTACTCTATCTTTAATCTTGTTTTTCACTTACGGTATTTTGTGTGAGACCCTGGAAAGGAAGAACCAGTCATCACCAGTGACAATGGAGAATAACTGTAAAGACTTAGGCTAAATTACACTGGTCTGGAAGAACTGCCTATCTCAGGAATTATGTTTTTCTGTCCTTCAGCTTAAAACTGGCTTAGGATTTGGGGTTTAGGAAGCCTGTGCCTAGTATTAGAGACAGCCTTCTGGGAGGAAGGGCATCCCAAACACAGTGTTGGGTTCCTATCCTCGACCCTCTTACCATGCACTGCCCTATAAATCATCACATCAAAGCTTGAGCTTTGAGGGGTAACCAAATTCCCTCAAACTGAGGCCACTGCTGTCCTGGGTTACCAGAGCCTAACACTAGACCATCAAAAGCACCACCATGCACCATGAACAAGCATGAGATTTCATGTGGTGGTGCCACTATCCTTACATGAGTTAAATGAAAACTGTGGTGTAATCAATTTCTAGAATGCGCATAGGAGCCCCAGGACAAGAATGATACCAAGAAGGGCTGAGGCAATCCCTAAGTGAAGGCTTCAGACAGTGTTCTGAAGCCTTCAATAAAGCCCTCAGTTTATTTCTAGGTGCTTGCTTTCTAAAACAACTGTGCCTATTTTGTTTGGTGAGCATGGGAAAGACATGCCAGTAACAGATGCAGAGGCTTAGAGACTCCCGTTCATAATCACTTCTTGATTTCAGATAGAAGTGATCCACACTTACTAAAGACAAGCCACATGAATTATTTCACTTTCTCCTTGATTCCTTCACCAAATAGCAAGTGTTGATGCATTAAGATTGCTTTAATTATTCCATTGAATTGTTCCAGCCATTACGTTCTCTCAAGTTAATTAAAAGGGTGACGCAAGATTTTTAAATGGAAATAAACTTGTTCAAGCTGTATAAAGGGATGGAAAAAAATATTCGAAATGCTGATAGAAAAAACACCTTGTTGGAAGCAGATACTAATGTATTTTAAGTCACAAAGCTCCTTCACAAGAAGTTTCTGTTTTTGTTTGACTGTGACTCCCACCTCCCTGTTTTTCACATGAATATAATTATTCCTAACATAATACTTGATTCCTCAGTTAAATCTCCCTTTTAGGGTTTAAAAAACTTAGTGGCTTGAAGCAATATGAATTGACTGCCTCACAATTCCAGAGGTCAGAAGTCTGAACAGGTCTCACTGGATGTGGAAATGAAGACACAGGAAGAGTTTCATTTCTCCCAGAGGCTCGAGCGCAGGGAGGAATCCATTTCCCTGACTTCTCCAACTTCTCACATTCCTTGGCTCCTGGCCTTCCTCTGCCTTCAAACCAGCAACAGCCAGTCCAGACTTTCTCACAGAGCTGTCTCTCTAGTTATCTCTCCTCTCCTCTCTCCCCCACATTGTAAGGACCTTGTGACTGCACTGGACACCTACAAAACACAGACTAGCTCAAGGGCAGCTGATTAGCAAGATTGGTTTCATCTGCAAATTCCTTTGCTGTATAACTTAACTGTAGGGTCTTGTAGACAGGCTGAGCACGCCATGAATGGCATGGCAACCTCTCTGACATGCACATACACCCCAGATGTGTTCCTGGAAGAAATGATCAACCCCTGCGGCACCTAACTAACTGGAGACATTATTTTAGTGTTTCTTATTCTGGCCTTAATTGAGAAGGCCATTGGACTTTGTAACCGACCTTGGTCAACCTCATGACTCCAGACCCTACGACCCCCTCCCAGCTTGCAAAATACCACCCTGAACTGTAACTTCTCTAACTTTCTACTGTTTACCCCAAACCTATAAAACCAACTCCTATCCCACCTCCCTTCACTGAATCTCTTTTTGGACTCAGCCCGCCTTCACCTGGGTAAATAAACAGCCATGTTGCTCACACAAAGCCTGTGTGGAGGGAGGGGGTCTCTTCATTCAGAGTGTAGCACAAAGATAGTCACAGATTCCCAGAGAGTAAGAGAGTCATGTTCTGCCTTCCACAGGGTGGCTGGGAAAGAGACATGGCACAGGAACACAGGTCGCCCAGATTTTCTCTCCTTTAGAATCACTTAGGCATATGGTAATGCACAAATTCTAAAGGGTATTATTATCAGGGTGATAGTAGAGATTGACTAAAGCAGTGTCTTAGTGAACAGCATCTGAAGGCTTAAAAGAATAGTAAATTATGGACCTAAATCAAGGAGTATTTTAGAGGCTCACAGGTTAGTGGTCAGAAGGGTGAAATTGGCTTTTTAACAAATTAAAACTCTTAGGTGGACACTTCATGTTTAAAAAGAATGAATTAAGTGCCACTGGTCTTCTACAGCACTTTGAAAAAATGTGAATGAGTTCCCTGAATTTTTTTTTACTTTAAAGTCATTTGTAAGAAACCACCAAAATTGAATAAACCAAAAATATTGAATAAGACCTAAAACAGAAAGTAAGGCTGCATAGAAAAAAATTTATACGTAAGCAGTCCTTGATTTTCACATGGACAAAGGGTGTTTTCATGATACAAAACAGCTGGGAAGACTCACTATAGTTCAGAACTACTGCAATTCATCAAAAAGTTACATTCCTCTAACTATGTATGATTTTCTTTTATCCTTGATCTTGGCCACATAGAACACACTCCAGGCTCTTAAAAAGAAGAGAATAAACAGCAGATTACAATCAGATATATCAGTAAAATGTTTTTGTATAATGGAAATAAAATGTTTATATCTGTCTCGGAAAATCCCAATAACAATAGTGGATTAGAAAGTTCTGCCTATGTAAGAATCTTACGATACTACTTAAAAGGCATTTGAATCTTCCAGCTTTAACTTTTGAGAGGTATAGTCTTATCTGTCTAATAAAAGCAGGACTACAGCAAAAGACTATCCAATACAATTCAAGGGACTTAAACTATTCAGGAGTTGGGCTTTTTTATTCTCAAGACCATAAAGGCTTTTCTTTATTATCGTTACTGGGAGAACCAACACAACATTTTTGTTCTGATTTTGGAGTATCACAGATTATTAACTTTTTGACGGAAGGAGTTGTAACACCCTCTTGCTTTCTTAATGTTAGTTTACATAATGGCTCTGACAGATTATACAGTCATTTCAGGGGCAAAGGCAGAAGTTTTAAATTCCTCAGAAAAAAATTGCCTAGATAATGATTGTTGTCAAGCAAGATAAGGCCTCATTTTCCGACAGATTCTCAGAGGTAAGTGTTCCATGTATAGCAAACATAAAAATTTTCTGTTCCAAAGCATTATTTTTCCCCCTATATTTGGGCTGTCCTTCTAGTCACTGAAAGTTATTGTATGAAATGAAATCTGTCTTCCCAAGCTTTCCATTAAAAAAATGATTTGTAATCTCTGGGAGGATGGAAAGTTTGTCATATATATGTTTGATACAAATGAAAACACACTGAAAATGTACAATTTATATTGGGCGACTGTAGAGAACATCTGTTAACTAAGGAGCCTGTCTATTATTCAGGGCAATCAAATCAACTATTTGATCATTTGTCTGAGAAACCTGAGCTTTGAGTTCAGAGAAATCTCCTCTCTTTCTTCTGGGCTGTTGCCGGGAGAGCAGAATTGCAGTTTGTATCAACTGGATTCTTGTCAAGATTATTCCCTTTGGTGGTGGCTTGACTACAGCCAAGAGAAAATTCTTTCACTACCATTCTGTCTATCTGTGATTTACCGGCTACGTCGCCAAGAGATTTTGGTGGTAGAACCTAAGGTCGACAGAGTGTAGAGATGATACTTGCAACGTTTAATTGGGCCAGTGAAGGCAGCAACCAATTGGAATCGACATTGGCATCAGCATAGGGTGTTGAGTCCCCTGCCATGCCAGGTAAAGTCTTTAGGTCCTGGACAAAAGCAAGGTCCCAGTGGAAGAACTAGGGTCACTACTGTACCCAGAGGACATTAGTGAAGCTTAAGGAAGCGGCAATTTCTGGATCCAACGTATCCCAGCGTTTTTACAGTGTGTCCATACAAGCTGAATAACAAGCTCTAGAACAAGCAAAGGAAAATTCATTACTACTTAGGGTCCCCACATCCCTAGACAAAGGTAGAACTATGTTGCAAGCAGTTCAATTTAAACATGTAAGAAGATGTAAATTTCTTCCTCTTTAAGATATTTTGCTCTTTGAAGGACTGTCTTAAGGGATGGAAGAGTTCCAAATAAATTTAATAAAGCTACTCATGAATTTTGCTGTGTGCCCTCATTATTGCTAATAATAGAAGATTGTTTTTTACATGTTGGAACATGTTGCTAGAGAAAATATAGTATAAAAATACTCATACTTTGAAGCTCTACACAGTCCTCAGTTCAGATCATGATCCTGTCATTTATTACCTCTGCAGTCCTGGGCAAACTGCTTCACTTCTTTCTGTCTCAGTTTGCATAGAGGTAAGACTAATGATACCTACTTCATAAACGTTGCCTCCCGGGCATTGATCTACACCATTCTGTATAACTCTATCACATCCTCTCGGGAGAGATTTTCTGGCCCTACCATCTGAAGCAATCCAAACATGCCACTGTCTCATTTGCTTTATTGTGGCACTTACCGCCTGCTGAACAAGGCTCCACCCCTGTGACCTAACCACCTCTCAAAGGCCCCACCTCCAAATACCAACATATGGGGATTTGGTATCAACCTGTTAATTTGCAGCTAAGATGACACAAACATTTAGACTTTTGCAATCAACAGGCCAAAATCTCTGATGCTGTCAGAGAGGCTGCCAGCAGCAGTGGGGGCAATTTATTCCTGATTCAGATCAATAGGAACAGAAGAAACCTTTTTCACATCGATGGGATAAAAATCCTCTCCTTGAATCAGATTGAGCCTATCTAATTCAGGAGCTCTCAACCTTGTGCCTCAGAATCACCTGGAGGGCTTGTTAAAACACTCATTGCTGGGGCTCTCTCAAGTTTCTCACCCAGTTAAGTCCCAGAGCCTAAGAATTCACGTATCTAACAAATCCCAGAGGATGTTGCTGCTGCTGGACACACTTGGAGAACCACTGCCTTAGTCAGTATCAGGCCTCAGAGAAAGGCTACAAACTGCTGGGCTAAGGTCAGGTTCTTGAATGAACCAATCCTTGCAAAATTAAGGCCTGGGAGAACCACAGTTGGTTTTGATTTCAGGAGCCACCCTTAGAGATGAGGGCACAATCAACTTCCCCTGACTCATACATGGGTTACATAGAGAGGGTTTCAGGAATAATGAGGAGCAAGATGGGTGGATTCTGGATAGAAAATTGGCAGCCAAATAACACTGTTAATAAAACTGACTCTTATAAAACATAAAATATCTATTGTGCTTTTTTTGCCTAAAGAGTTCTTAGGGGCCAGGCATGATGGCTCATACCTGTAATCCAAGCACTCTGGGAGGCCAATGTGAACAAATCACCCGAGGTCAGGCATTTAAGAGCAGCCTGGCCAACACGGTGAAACCCCGTTTCTACTAAAAGTACAAAAATTAGTCGAGCATGGTGGTGGGCACCTGTAATCCCAGCTATTGGGAGGCTGAGGTAGGAGAATCGCTTGAACCTGAGAGGTAGAGGTTGCAGTCAGACGATCGTGCCATTGCACTCCAGCCTGGTGACAAGAGGGAGATTCTGTCTCCAAAAAAAAAGTCTCAGGACCAAGAATGTCATACCTCAATTTAGTAGTTATCCTTTCCTTCCAAGCTTTCCCACTTTGCATGTGCCAAGAATCAGCCACTTTCAAATGCTTTCCCTCATAAATAAAATCATTTATTTTACTCATCCATTTATCACGTCTGAGGGCCTGTTTATCCAAGGCAGCAAACACTGCTGTGGGAAATCCAATTGAAAATAAAACAACTTGTTATTAAGGGAGCAGTTTAAAATTCAGCTGTTTGTGGGGTGCTAGAACCACTGCCCCAGGATGCATTTAAAAAACAAAAGCCTTCATTACAAGGCAGAACGCACTGAAATCTAAACGAACGAACTAAGTGTGGTGTCTGCCTCATTTCTTTACTTCATTGCCCTCTTCTCAAAGTGATGCCAATACACACCTGTTTTTTAGTTCATTTTCATTTCTGACTTGGGAAACCAGACTTCCGCTGTCAGGAGGAATAATATAAGTTTATTTCCAGCATGACTCAGAGCTTTTGCTATTCTCTTACCTATACACAGTCTGAATACTTTATGTATTATTTATATTCCACATTTTAACTCGTCTTTACTCAAACAGATCGTAACTCTTATAAATATTATTATCTATGCCATGGTCTCCATATTAAAAAAAATTATGGACCACTGTTATAAATTGGTACTTATATTATTAGAAACTGGAGAGGTTCACTAGTTTGCCTAAAGATAACAGAGAGCTGTAGATAAAATAAGTCTAGTGATAGCATTAGTCAATCAAATTTTGTATTCAAAAATTAGCTATTTTTGGTAAGGCTAAAAAGAAAAATGATGGGAAATGAACCCCAAAAATCTCAAGAATTGTCAAAATTTCCTAAAGCAATTTAAAAAGTATCTAAATTAAGGTGCTCAACATTTTGAGTCATTTAGTAGAAAAACAGAATCCATGATGAAAAAAGAAATAAAACTTAGAAATTTCCAGGATGCATTACCAACAGTTTGAGTCTTTATGGTACCGGAAAAAAACAATTAAAATAGGGTCTCATCCATGTAATGCTGATAACATGTTAGCCATCTGTGATGATTAACACTGTCAATTTGATTGGATTGAAGGATGCAAAGTACTGTTCCTGGGTGTGTCTGTGAGGGTGTTGCCAAAGGACATTACATTTGAGTCAGTGGACCCGGAAAGGCAGGCCCATCCTCAGTCTGGGTGGGAGCAATCTGATCAGCTGCTGGTACAGCTGGAATAAAAGCAGGCAGAAGAACGTGGAAAGACTAGACTGGCTGAGCCTCCCAGCCGACATCTTTCTCCCACACTGGATGTTTCTGCATTGGAACATTGGACTCCAAGTTCCTCATCTTTGGCACTTAGATTGGTTTCTTTGCTCCTCAGCTTGCAGAGTGCCTACTAGGGGAACCTCACCTTGTGACTGTGTGAGTCAATACTCCTTAATGAACTCTCCTTTATATATTCATCTATCCTATTAGCTCTGTCTCTATAGAGAACCCTAACACACCATCTAACATATGGTGGATGAGAATGCAAACATAATTTTGTTTGCATGAGAATAACTAGGCATTAATGTTTTACAGTTAGTTCAGTATTCTCACACACACTATTTATATAGCTACTGTGTCAGAAGGTTGTTAGGAGCATTAACTGTGATTAGATGACTCACAGATTCAAGGTCAAGCTTATTAACAAGTCATTAGGCCTTCAGAGGACATCAGTTCCAATTCTTCATATTCGTTTGCAGTTAGTAGGCAATAATTTATTACATTCTTTATACAAAAGAGTGAAGTTCAGCATATTTCAACCTCACACTCTGTCACAAAACAGAGGACAAAGTTGAAACTTAACCCCAATAGTTTAAATAACCACCCTTTTCTTTCAACTAGGTGACATTATATTCCCACTTATAAGATGGCCTCCAAATTCCTCCCAGATCTAAAATTGGGGCATTTTGTTATGAACATCCTAATTAGTATAAAACAATTCATGATACTAACCTCTAACTGTGAAGGGAGAAATTTCTGTGTCAAACATTTGTTTTAATTCGAGGCATTTAGAAATAACTGACAGGGATTTGAGCAATACGTCTCCTCATTTTTACGTAGTTTAATTGGAACTTGTAATATAATTTATGTATAAAAGGTAAAAGGAATGTTTCATAATAAAATATAGATTTGTAGTTTCTGTTGTGTTAACTTAATTTCAAAATCTTTATGTAGCTGCTAACATTACTCTGTACTAAGGTTTTCACTGTGGTCGGAGAAGTAGTCTAAACTAGTTTTTATAATCCAGCATATTACCAATTTTGTCAATATGCTCTGTGCACTCGAAACGGATATGCTGTCATTGTTGGGCTTGATGTTTTCCTGTTGGGTGCAGCATTCTCTATGTCAATTAGAACAGATCTGTAAATTATGTTTTTAGTCTTATACATGGTTGTTATCCTCTATCTGAAGTTACTGAAAAAGTTATGTGAAGAACAGAAAACCAAACACTGCATTTTCTCACTTGTAAGTGGGTGTTGAACAATGAGAACACATGGACACAGGGAGGGAAACATCACACACAGGAACCTGTCGGGGATGGTAGGGCTAAGGGAGGAACAGCAGGGGATGGGGGAATTGGGGAGGGATAACATTGGAGAATTACCTAATCTAGATGGGTCAACGGACGCAGCAAACTACCACCATGGCACATATATACCTATATAACAAACCTGCATCATTTGCACATGTACCCCAGAACTTAAAGTATAATAAAGAAAACGTTATGTGAACCCATCTATTTTTTAAGTCTCTGTAAATTTTTGCAAATAAATAGAGAAATATCATGTCATTATGGTAGAGTGATTCTTTAATCTTTATGAAAAATTCCTCTATTTCTTTATTGTGGCAAAGAACTCTATCTGCAAGTAGTAAAGAGATTTTCTTTAGTTTTTACATATTCTATTTTTTCGCATCCTTTCTATTTTTAAGCCTAATAATGTCCTTCTATTCAGTTTTTGAATAGAGTTGCTTGGCTTAGGGAAGGCAATTCCAAGATGAATGGACAGTATACTATTTGCAAGACCTTTGCTGTAAAGCAGGTAAAAACAAATCAACTCAGTGAGATTAATTGAATATGGTTGGCCTCTATATTTAGGTTTTTACTGACTAAGGGGCAGTGGCTAACAGCCCACCCACATAGGTCTGGGAGAAGGGGAATGGGAAACCATCCTAGTAAATGGATACCCATATTGGGTGGGACCCCATGGCAATCACTCTGGAAATTTAAGGGAGAACACTAAAATCAGATATGCCAATGCCATTAGAAGAACCTCTTTCCAAGATCAGAAGGTGATTGGAACCAGGAACTGGACCTTTTGTTGCAATTGCTTGAGGTGGCCATCTGGGTCCATAAAATGAGTGGACACTCAGGGTCTACAGGAATGCAGAGAGTGGCTGAATCTAGACCTATTCCTCTTGCATCTTCTAGGGCACACAAATGTCAGTAAAACCTGTTCTGTCTTGCTAACAAGAACGACTGAGACTACACATGGCTATTCCCTGAGGAGGGAGCTCTGTACATGGGGGACAAGTTTAATTTCTACAAATAGCCCTTGGGGGCTACAAATTTGTCCTACCAGGAATAGGCACTTATTCTGGACTGGACTTACATACCTAGTGGTAGATACAAATGTTCAGAGTACTATTAAAGCATTGTAATGGAATATTACACCATCTTGAACAACCAATTCATAGTTCCTCAGACCAAGAAATTTTACAAGCCATAACTTCTAACGAGTAGACAGATATCTACAGGGTAACGGTTTGAAAAAGAATTGAAATGGACAATTAAAACAATGGTCTAAAATGGGAGAAGATGAAGGCAAGAAGGGCAGGATTATATGCCTTTAGGTGTGAATGCTCAAATTCAACATCAGGGTGGCCAACTGAAGGTTCTCCATAGACAGATTCCTTTCTACTTCTGGAGTAGCAGGGCAAGTAGCACAGGTGGGGAGAGTACTGGTATAACTATGTTAGGGTGGAAGGAAAAGGAGATGGTGGAGGACTAGACTTTCTTTTCACCACATGTTCTCAACTTTCTTTTCTGCTCTCTGGTGTAGCAGTTTCAGCACCAGGGCTGCAACTGTGGGTGTAGGAAGCATGAATGGTTCCTAAACAAGAAACGATACCATTAAATCTTTATATCAGAATTCCTTAGGGGCTAGTGGGATTGGACAGTACCTTTACTCCATCTGTCAAAACTGTAGAAAATGAATGAGGCTGTATTTTCTAATGCTCAAGACAACCCACTAGCTCTCTACCTCTACCTATGTGAATGGGAACGGAAAGAGAGGAAGGACTTTCTAGACTAGTAACATACTGGTAATTAGAACTGGCACCAGTGGCTGAACGTAATATCCCTTCCAAGGAAGAAAAGTTCGGGCAAAATTAAATAACAAGTGAAGAGAAGTTTAAACTGCTGAAGGTTAGAAGATAAGCAAAAAGGAAAATTCAGTATTATATTAATACCTCAAGAGAGGCTGACAGTGAAAGATGATTTTGTCTTTTAGCTCAATTATACAAGATGCCTGAATGGGTGAAGACCGTTCCTGCTTTTGGAACTTGGCAAGGGTAAATGTAAACCAGCAACCCTGAGAGGCATTGTTCTAGGAGACGTTTTTGTTACATGATGTGACGATGGAATGAACTGATAATTGTTAATGACAAAATGGGATTCTAATAATATGCTAGTCTTATTTTTTAGATTCCATCTGCCATACTATGGTATGTTGCAAAATTCACTTTGTGGATAAGATTATAATACTGACACTCATGGTCGAATGTATTGGGAATTAAGTAAAAGCATCTTCAGGATGTAATATTAGTGGAAAATGGCTGGGTTGAGGAAAAACAGAATTTAGCTAACTATTAGCTAGTCTCTAGGTTCGACAGTTCTGCACAAGTTTACTTTAAGGTACAAATAATGGTAAACCAAGGAACAAAACATAAAAATACATGTGATGACATCACAGGATGGAATAGTTGTTTTGTAAATGTATCACTCTTCCACAATGGCTCCTCTAAACATTAGGTGTATTTGTAATGATATCATTGTTGTAGTTGTCATTTAAACATTTTATCAAATTTAAATGTCCAGATGAATATGCTGTTTTGCTGTAAGAAAGGCTTGGTCAAAAGCCTATACTGTGTTCCCCTGTAGCAAAGAATTTGTCTTTGCCCAAAGGGAGATCTAAATTTTGTTCCCACTTTCTAGAAAGTAACGTCTAATGAAGCCCTTGGAATTGCAGGAATAATCGGAGAGTCTTGGTTATTTATAGTGGGCTCCTTGGGTCACACCTGATCATTTATGCTAGTGATGTGACTCCTGGTGAGCCCCTCAGCCCATGTGATATACGTTTGACCTCCCGAGAGGGGCATGACCTGGACAACCAAGTAAAACCAGATAGGTAATTAATCAATCAATCATGCGAATGTAATGAAACCCGAATAAAAACTGTAGGTCTCAATGCTCCTATGAGCTTCCTGGACAGGCAAAATTCTGTGTGCTTTGCCATACACTGTTGCCAGAGGGTACTGTGTTCTGAAAAGAGTAGAAAGCTCATGTTTGGAAACCTTTCAGACTCTGTCCTATGTGTTTCTTCTTTTAGATCTGTATCTTTTCTTTATAATAAATCACAACTGTGAGCATAATAACAAATGGCTTTCAGTGAGTTCTAAGATTTTCTAGTGGATTATCAAAGCAGAACTGTTGTAGGAACTCTCAGAACTTACAGTTGCTGTCAGAAGAGAAGGTAGCGGTATGTGGACTTTTCCCTTTAATTTTGTCATTGGACCCTGATTTCTTGCTGTTAGTTCCTGAAGTATGGGGCAGACTTGCCTGAGGGACTGTACCATCAAACTTTGCAGTTTGGCTAGCTCTGGGCAATCATTAATCAATATTAGTAATGTTACCACTTCCCAGACATGGCAAGGGTCTGAGAAATAGTTAAAACCATTTACTTTTTGTCTTGCTTTTATGCTAATTATGTAATTGGCACATATGGTAAACCTCACAAACCATTAATATCATTTTATGCAAGTCAATGTTCATTTACAATTACTTACAGATTTATACTTTCAATTGCTATTTATTTATCCTGAATTTCCTTGTTTCTCACTAAGATCGTTTTCCTCTGCCTGAAAATTCTCTTCATTATTTTAATATAAGTTTTCTAGAAACACATTCTCCCATTCTTTTCTGATTGTCTAGAAGCACCTTTATTTTCCTCTCACATTGAAGAGATATTTTAATATAACATGAACTTTAAGATTGGGTGTTATTTTCTTTCACACTTTAAAGCTGTTAAATCATTGTATTCTGACTTCAATTTTGTTTTACTATTGAGAAGTTCTTTATTAGTTTTATTACTGCTTTTTTTCCTTGGAGAAAGAAGAGGCTTTTTATTACGGGCTGCTTCTATTATTTTCTCTTTGATTTCGACATTTTTAGCATGATTCACCATTGATGTTGTCTCTGTATTTATCCTGCCTGGGAGTCACTGAGATTTTCCTTCTGTCATTTTATGCTTTATTGTTTTTATTTTCCTATTAAGGTTTTGGAAGTTCTGGGCAAATGGCTGGATGATAAAGGAGGGCATAATCAATTGCTGGAGATTATTTTGATTTTAAAGTAAGTGAAAAGTGTGATAAATGCTAACAAATTATTAAAGTAAAAATTAAAGAAAAAGATCTGGGTTCCACCTCCAGTTTGTTATCAACTAGTTCTATGAGTGTGAATATTTAAGCTTTTTGTACCATGGTGCTTGATTTCTAAAATTAAATACTGATTGTATGATTGTTAGCCTTTCTTCTAAGTCTAATAGTTTATGATTTTTTTCTTGTAAATTATTAATAAGGGACATAAGGTCTTTTGAAAAGCTGACATGAAACTAATTTTTAGAAATATACTTCATGCCAGGCGCGGTGGCTCACGCCTGTAATCCCAGCACTTTGGGAGGCTGAGGCGGGTGGAACACGAGGTCAAGAGATCGAGACCATTCTGGTCAACATGGTGAAACCCCGTCTCTACTAAAAATACAAAAATTAGCATGGTGGCGCACACCTGTAGTCCCAGCTACTCGGGAGGCTGAGGGAGGAGAATTGCTTGAACCCAGTAGGCAGAGGTTGCGGTGAGCTGAGATCACGCCAGTGCACTCCAGCCTGGGTAACAAGAGCGAAACTCCATCACAAAAAAAAAAAAAAAAAAAAAAAAAAGAAAGAAATATACTTCATAAAAGGCTACCAAAGGAGATAATGGAATTCATTTGTCTATTTTCTTCTCAGCAGTTTTTCAGTAGAAAGACTGTGGGATACTTTAGTTCATATCATTCTTAAAAATGGGAAAAGGATTATATTAACAACTCAAGTCAACTTCAGGTTCTCAGACCCTAAGAACCCAATACAATAAAATATTTGAGCTTCAGTTTTTAAAATGCTGCTCTACATTTTCGATAAATGAGCAGAACTGCCTGTGGCCTCTGAGAAAGAAAGATTACCAATCTCTTACTAGAAAATCTTAGGTTCTTAATGACTATTCTCAAGCATGCTAGTGTGCAACCATTTGTCTGTTCTGGTTACAACATTTGGTCTAAAAACACTGCATCAAAATGATGTTTCACATACTTCTGAATTCTAACTGTAGTCTATAGTAAATGGCTATTCTCTTCCCTCACTTGATTAGCTGTCCCTTAGCATTTTCTGCCCTTTACTGCCCCAGTCTTTTTGAATCTCTAAACACTAATCAAACACTTTGAAGGTTAAAAAAAAATTGCCTGTTTTGCATGCTAAATCTATTTCAACGGAAAACATTAGGTATGTAACCTAGATAAATTATTCCAAAACTGAAAGTAAAAATATTTCACTGGCCTCTGGAAATTGTAAATGACCAAACTACAGTTACAGTATTTTCAAACCATCATTCTTAAAATGAAGAAACAATGAATCATTTTTACATTTTTTTTTTTTTTTTGAGACGGAGTTTGGCTCTTGTTACCCAGGCTGGAGTGCAATGGCATGATCTTGGCTCACTGCTAGCTACCTCCACCTCCTGGGTTCAAGCAATTCTCCTGCCTCAGCCTCCAGAGTAGCTGGGACTACAGGCGCGTGCCACCATGCCCAGCTAATTTTTGTATTTTTAGTAGAGACAGGGTTTCAGCTTTTTGACCGGGATGGTCTCGATATCTTGACCTCATGATCCACCCACCAAGGCCTCCGAAAGTGCCGGGATTATAGGCATGAGCCACCGCGCTTGGCCCAATTTTACATTCTATAGTTCCTCTAGAATCATGTGACTTCATGTTTGAGACCGACTTCTGATATAATCTAGTCCAAAATCTTTACTTTATAGTGGAAATGGAGAGGTAAGTTTTTAATTGACTTTTTCTAGACAGCACAGCTAGTTGGTAATAGCACCAAGCATTAAAGTTTAAGTAATCTGATTAGTAGTATAATAATTCCGCTACTTTACAATGTTGCAAAAGTAACTTCCATGAAGTAAAAGTCAATTTTCCTTATTACTATCCTTTATTGACATCAAAGACTTCATTTGTCAGATGTATTATTATTTTATGTACACTAAAGAAAATTCCTGGCAAAGTTTGACATGCTAACTTAATAATAATTCTACATAATTTAGTCATTCAATATTCTTGTGTACTTAAATTTCTTTTGTCTCTTTCAAGACATCTAGCAATCTCCCCCACCTTTGGTTTCATTGTACCTGAATCGGTAACCTAGCTTCATCTACTTAAGGGAATCCTGCTATCTTACATCTTCTAAAACACTTGATTTTTGATGCAAAAAAAAAAAAAAAAAAAAAAAAAAAAGAAAAATGGAGTTCATTCTTCGGATGCTAAATATTTGTTTCAAAAATATCAAATTTATACATCACTGCTGTGTCTTAGTGACTTTCTGCAAAGACAATTTATATAGATAGTTTTCATGCTGAACCACAGTGTAACCTGTTTTGAAGATATCTTCTATGACAGTTGAACCCAACACTTGTAGTATCAACCATCACATAATCAACTGAAGTGACAATATGCCATGGCTGCTACTCGGCCAACAGCAATGAATCAAACATTAGATTTAACCAGGTGTCACAGTGGTGACTTAGAACTGATGAAATGCCATTTTCAACCATCTCTTCCATCATTTTATATAGTTTGTCAATAACATTAATATCTTCTTCTCTTCAAAAGTAAAAGGCGTATATAATGGCATCTCAAACTTCTCAAGAATCAAGATCGTGAATAACCCAAACGATGTCAGTTCTTTATCATTGATTAGAATTCACTAAAGTCCAGAGATGATGACGTTCAGTATATACTTAATGGCAGGGAAGATGAAAGAATAGGAAGAGAGAGAAGGTGTTACCTCCCGTGCGTGTGTGTGTGTGTGTATGTTGTTCTCCCTACACTCTTCCCATTTATTCTGGGAAATGTGTCCCGAATTCTTCAGTTTAGATACATTTCTCATCTTCTGACCCTGGGGTCAGAATAGGAGCCACCATCTTCCATGAAGCCAACTCCACAGTTATAGGTATTGATTTAATGACGCCACCTGACCAGGGCTCATCCAATCATTGTAGCTAATTCTCTAGCTGCAATGATTGGTCTAGCTTTGGGCATATGACCATATTCAATACAACTTGAAACTCACCGAGTGTTTTACAAAATGAAGCTGAAAGCTGCAATTTTTTCCTTCTTCTTCAGAGAGGTATGAGGATATAAGCACTGATATAGTCTGAAATCACACTTTTAACCTTGTCAATGAACAGTGTGAGATCATTTGTTTGGAACATAACAAAATAAGAGGTAGAGAGTCTCAACTGTTCTAATTTTCTAGTTCCTCTTATCAAGAGCCTTCCATAATTTATGTGAGCCAAACAATTACCTGTTTTGCTTAAAGCCACTCGAGTTCAATTTCTTGCATTTACCATCAGAAGACCTCTGGCTAATACAGTTACTGAAAAATAAATGTGTGCTTAGCAAATGTTTATGATTAAGAGTAATATAGCCGTAATTACTTTCTGGGACAGCAAATGTCACTTAATCACATCAAGCGCAAGCACAATAGGGTTCACAGATGTGAATAAAACACTCATTGAGGTAGATTTTTTTTTCCTCTTAGTTGTATTCTGAACTTATGTTTTAAAAGAAAACATGTGAGAAAAATTTTATTTGGCACTTGGAAAAAGGGAAATACAAAAGAAAGAAAATTAAGACAAATTCAAAGTAACACAGTCATCCTTTCCTGGTATGTTCTTACATAATCAAAATAAAGCTTGGCCAAATTTAAAGTCAGAATGGCTGTGTTTCAGTGTTTCATATTCTCAATGAAAATACATTTAGCTAAGACTCAGGCAAGTGTAGGTGTTTTTCAGCAAGACATGCTAACAAAATCCAAGTAATCCTCAGCTTGTGCTAACGTTTTATTTTTAAAAATATATATTGCAAGCTTTTACCTGTACCTGTTTTCTCAAAGAAATTCCTGAGACACAATGTTATATACACTAGTCTAGAGGGATTCCTTGTGGCTTTAAAATATATATCTCTATATATATTGTGTTTCAATTGATAAAGGCAGTGTCAACATTTCTGCCTGAATTTTAAAATAAAACTTCAATGCTTTTTTGATTTATTTCAAATGGGCAAGTCTCTTGGGTGTACAGAAGGGAGTCCCAGGATAGATCCAATGCTAATTTTTTTTAGTAGTGTTGGAATATTGTGCCTTTAATATTTACCTACAGAATAGCCAGACACACAAATTGTAAAAATAATGATCAATGTTCTCTTCGTAATATAGTCTTCTAATTGAAAGTAGACAATTATTTCATTTCAAATCAATATTTTATTTCAAACAATGATGGAGCCCAGTTTAAATTTTTGTGAAAGAAAGTATCATTTTTTAAATTATTCAGTTGTATAGCAAATATTGAGAAGTAACCATTTTCTATAACATTTAATTGCAAAATATAAATGAAGACATTTATATTTTGCAATTAAATGAAAAGTCTATTGAATAATTTGTTAATTTTGCATCCAACTTAAATGAGGGGTGATTTTGGAATTAGTAAGTTAAATCCCAAGATAGTTTACAATCTTTTTATATTGAGTAGATGAGGCCAGAAGTTGCTGACTGTGGAGACTAAAAGACACGGATCTGTTTCAAATGCTATTTTCTGCTCCCTAACCAAGCGATGATCACATATGCATGTTTTACAGAAGTAATAACCTATGGGACAACAAAAATCCAATTCTAAAAGGGCCTCATGACCTTGCTTTAGTGCTTCTCAGTAGTATTGAACTGTCTTTAATTTCCTTTGATGTAGCATTGATGTGTCAGTTAGTGGCAAATTATTTTTCCATGGAAGAGTATCAAACAGTATTTTTTGGCTTCCCCTGAATGCTAAGCACTTTTTAAAATGAAATACCAAAATCAATATTGCTTAGGAAGTGTACTTAGTATCCATGTGTCTGCTATCTCTATGGTGTCTCGATTTTAGTATGGAATTAATGGAATAAGGCCTGGTTCAGACTCTGCATTTTTCTTCTCATTTTTAGTAAGTGACCATTTCTCTGTTTCTGAGATAGAGACGTGACCTCTCCACAAATTATCAGAAAGTTACTTTTTGGAAATTCTTTTGTAACTATAATTTATCTGCAAAGATTGTGCCAGTACCCACTCTGAATCAGAAGTGAAAATGTACCAGGCCAATATGTCATCTTTCCATTGGCTTCAAAGGCTAGGCGGCTGGTGATTTCCTGTTGAAATCAGTCTTGATGAGAGCAATGTGTCTTTCTAAGTTCTGACTTTACTCACTGCCAGTCTGCCTATATGTAATCCACATCAGTCCACATTAATCCACATTCATGATGGAAGCAAGAATTATATTGAGCTAATTTGGTCATTCAAATACCTGAACTACAGTGCATCAATTTGGACTTTAAAATGCCATGGAAAAATCATCATTCATTAAGAAAGAAGTATGATTAATTAATAGGGGACATATCTATGATCTGCCAATGAGGTATCAACCAACCTATCAACAGAAGAAAGTTTTATTAGACATCTCTTAGTAACAGGCTCCATCCTAGGTTAAAGGATATGGTGGAATACAGCACTAATAAAGATGCTGTTCTCATGAAGGAAATGTTTTAGTGCAGAGATACATGCCATATACAAACACGTAATATAGAAACTAACATGTAACAAGACATTTTTATAATGAAATAATTTATCTGATATAAAATAATAGGGTGACATGATAGTGCGGGGATGGCTGAACTCTTCAGATAAAGTCAGAAATGATTCCTTGAAGAAGATGATATTTGACTTTAGACTGAAAAGAGAAGAAGCTTCAGGTACAAAGAGTCAGGCACATGAATTCCCAATACAGGTAAATAATAAATGCAAGGACTTTGAGGCAAGGATTTGTTTGCCATGTTGGGAATCAAAAGAAGGCCCATGTGGCTGCAATGTACTACTGTTGGCATGCAATGGGTCAGAGTGGTAGAGGTGGAAGGAGTGTATCATGCAGAGTTGTGTGGGAGGCAGTAAGACATCTGGATTTTATCTTAAGACATATGAGGTGCCTGGTTCCGTGACTCGTGCCTGTAATACTAGTACTTTGGGAGGCTGAGGCAAGCAGATCGCTTATGCCCAGGAATTCGGGACCAGCCTGGGAAACATGGCAAAACCCCACTCTAGCAACAATTAAAAAAAAAAAAAATTAGCCAGGTGTGATGGCGCACGTCCTGTAGTTCCAGCTACTTGCAAGGATAAGGTGGGAGGATCCCTTGAGCCTGGGAGTTTGAGGCTGTCATGAGCTGAGGTTGCACTACTGCACTCCAGCCTGGGAAAAAAAGCAAGACCCTGTCTCAAAAAAACTCCAAATAGAAAAAATATATGGGGTTGCCCTTCAGGTGACTTGAGCAATGATTTAATCTTTGCATATAAATCGTATTTTCCAGCTTCCCTTTTACTTTCAGATATCTAGATCTATCAATAGCCATCAATATAGTTATAGATAGGTAAGATACAGATAGGTATACACTTTCTATAGATATTGAATCATCTGAATGTAGATACACTTATTCATATCAATATCTATTTACATCTATGTCATCCATCCCTCTATATGAAATCTGTAAGAAAATTTATGGTCTGGGATTTTAATCTTATTATTTTTTCACATCCTTGGAACCTCAGAGAAAGGAAATTGTCAGTGAAGGGAAGAAGAACCATCGAAAGGATGTTAGGAATACTTTTTAAAAGGGAGGTGCTTTAATGAGCTCTTTGCAGGAGTGGAGAGTTTGTCAGAGCTGCCAGGCCCTACTGCTGCTGTCCGTGGTAAGACTCATTTTACTCATCTGCAGAGTTCACTAGCTTTTGTTGCACAATTCATATTGTTTCCACTGTACAGTTTTCAGTGTCTTAACAATTCCTGTATAGCAGGCCTACCCAAATCAGTATTATTTTAACTTAGGATCATGTCATTCACGATAGATTACTTTACACTCTGTGAAGACAGAAAGGGGAGTGTACCACTTTCACTCGCTGCTTTCTGTGCCTAGGAACCATCTGCTTCTGTCTTTGTGCCTTGTTTATCAGTAAGATGAGCTGCTGTTGATGTTGAAAGCTCCCCCAGTTACCCTGCATCTGACATGGATACAAAGAGGAAAGGGCAGAGTTACAGCTTTTGATGTTGGCATGTTAGAAAGCAGAAAACAGAATAGCTGAGTAGCTAGAGAAATGTTGCCTTTGGATCGTGAACAGAAGGGCCATAGGAAAAGTTTTACAAACAAAAGTGAAATTTATCTGAGACTTCATGACTAAAAATTTTAGTGGGGCCAGTTAGATTCTAATAAAGCTTTCATTTGAGAGTAATTATATTCTAGGACTGTAATTATATTTTAGGGCTGATTAAATATAGAACAATAAAAAGCTAATGAAACCTAGACGTTTCCCTCTTAAAAAATCATTTCAATTAAAATTTAAAATAGATATTAAATATATATTTTATATATTAAGTGCTTTTGTACCTAGAAATCTTTATATCTATTCATATTCCTGTGTAAGAAGTATATGCCTTTAAAATAAAACATAATGTCTCTAATTAAATTTTATAAAATCTCAGGCGCGATCAGCATAAATGGCTGTAAAACTGATATTAATTTCTCAAAGTTTTCAAACTGTTTTATATAGATACTTAGTACTTTATTGTTAGCATATCATGTAGCATTACTTTTATTCAATGGGATACATCTTTTTTTCCCCAATAAATATTACACATAGAAATGTACATTAATGAAAAGCAGAATTAACTTTCATCTATTTAGTTTCCCACTGGGCTTCTGCTTTCCCCCGAGCTCCTGCCTCCCTGGCTCTGTTTGAGACCCTGAAAGGCTGGGCAGTTCCATGCCGAAAGGTCTGTGCCTCCTTGTTAAAGCGCTACACTCCCCTTAAATCCCTATTCACTCTTCAGGTCACTCTGGGAGCCTCCTTCTCAGTCCCCATACGCAGTGAGCACATGGTAAGTATATGTCAAGCAGATGAATGAGGAGATCAATGAACACCTGGGATAAAGTCAACGACAAACCTATGTAATTAAAGGATACAATGATTTTTATATAAGAAACTTATTCTAAATGAAATATCGTTTGAGTGTATTACAGTCACTGTTCATCAAAACCGACCTTGCCAGGTATTCTGTGTTTGCCGTATGCCCTGCCATCTAGGTTCGGTTGTGATTCTAACTCAGTTGTTTATTCTCATGGCCTTCACTTCACCAAGGCTACTGACCCCTGTACACTGTGTCAGTATGAGCATGTGAGTGGGAATGTGGTATAGTTATGAAAAGCAGTTGATCTGGCCTCCCAAAGGCTTTTCAGTTTGAATCTGAGATTCAAATTCTTGCCAGACAATAAGATCAATTTACTGGTAATTTATTTGGAACCAACACAATCCTAACTCAGGAGTTAAATATTAAATTAAATAATGGCTATAAACCTAATAAAGATAACACACTTTGCATGGAGCCTGGCCTAATACTTTTTTACTCCTTTTTCACAAATTGGTAATACCAGATACTGATTAGGCCCTGTCTTGCTTAGTTTTAGGCACCACTCATATGAAACACTGAATTAAAAACAAAGACACCTTTTTTTTTCAACTGTCTCTAGATTATAGATCAAAAATATTTTATTGTACAAGAAAACGCATAGACAGAACTTAATATTACATTATATTGTAATATTATGTTGAAGGACCATGCAGTCTTAGTGGCTTGATTTTGAGATTCATTTTCAACTTATCGCTGGTTTTAATTCATGCCTTTCTAAACTATCCTTAATGTAATACAACCTCCACAAATCTACAGCAGAGATCTTTGACTGCTAATGCTTCGCTGATTTAAGGTTTAGAATTTCCAATGATAATTACCTCAAAATTATCTTATTTTTTCCTGATAAAAGAAGCCTTTGAATTTGTAATCCTTTAGCCATTCAATCATGGCCCCAGAATCACTTTCCTTCTCACTCTACCTTAGATTACAAAAAAAAAAAACAAACAAACCTGAAAGACCATGTTGTTAGAGAAAGACTATTAGAAGTGAAATCTGATGGAGAGGCTAATACTAGGTCAGAAAGAGCCTAATATATACCCTCTGCTCATTCCTTTCACACTTGAGTTTTATTTTTCCTGGCCTATTCTCTGATGCATTTGAGCCTAATTGCAGGTTGCAGTAAACCGAAACTGATTTCCGAATTCACAGAACACTTACCTAGCCATGACCATTATGCAATTTCTGAATGAGATTTTTATTTTTCAGTGAGAAAACATGCAAAAGCATTCTAAGACAGGTTTGAGGCAGTAAATGAACCTTGAACTTATAATCATGGCATCTCTGTGTCCTGGTACCTTTTAAATAGTTCAGACAGGAGATTTGTTTTAAGTGTTTCCTTTCTCATCTGCCAAGAATGGATCCTAATATCTAGTCCAGAGTGATGGTATTAGGATCAAGTGTGTTTTAATGAGGGAGAGCCTATGGGATGCATTACACACCTTCTCCCTGACTGAGTGTTGCTTAGAGATACTCATCATTTGCATCCCAAACGCACAGGATAAACTGTGTGGATTCAGGCAAGGTGCTTAAATTCTCTGATCATGAACTTTTGTTTTAGTTGTAAAATGAGGATAATAATCTGTACTTCATAAGGTTGTTATAAGAATGAATTGCCATTAAGAAGTAATGGTACTTCAATGAACTCCATAAACTAGAATAATTTCCATTATTCTTTCTCCCTTCTTTCCTTTCATTCATATAACTAAGATATATTAAGTTACTGTTGAGTTTCTGCTATTGGCCAGGCACTGAATTCACCATGATACTAAACATTGGAAATTCAAAAAGAATGTTATTTCTCTTCCCCTTAAAATGTATATAGTTGATAAGAGGAAATAAGTAAAAATATAGCAGTACATAATTACATGTGCAATAAAAAGTTGTATAGATTATAATGGGAACAAAGAATGGTGTGGTTAATCTTCCTGGCCAATAAAAGCCTCTTGAAAGAGAATGTAGTATATACATAATTTAATTACAGAAGTATCAGAAAGGACGCAGGGCTTCTGGGGCCGAGCTGAATGAGTGTAGCCACTTCGGTCCTGCCTAAAGAGTGTCAACAATTCCTTAGAATACCAATAGCAGTGGATGGAACTGCTGGATTAATTTGTTTACAATGATAGTAAAACAGTATAAAGTTTACATTTCAGGGATTAAATATAATCATTCTCAAGAGGTATTTTATCATTTTAATCAAATCTGGAGTTAAGTAATTCTCTCTTATCTATTATCCAATACAGGATTCTCTATTATCTATTATCCAATATAGGAACTGCTATAGGGATTCTCCTTTACTGTTAGTTGCATATACACAATCAATACTGTTATTGTTTCATGGGACTGTAGATATTTTCAGAATTTGTATTGTTTTATAATATAAATGCAAATATGCTGCTTGATTCCATTCTGAGTTATGAACCAGTAAACTCTGTTCTAATTTTTATTGGAAAAAGAAAATATTTTATCTCAATGTAGAATTCTGTAGGCAGAAATTGAATTAATAATATTTTACCTGAGCATAATATGTTTTTAAAAAATTCTCAATAAATTTTCACGATTACGGTGTCAGGTAAACTTATTTCAGATTTTAAAACAAAGTAATAATGAAAAATGTGTGTATTTGTCATGCAAATATGTTATTAAATGTATTTGCTATAAAGTATGTTCTACATTTCAGTAGTCTGCAATCCCATGCCTGGGCATAGGAATAAGATTAATCTAAAATATAAGTGTTTTAAATTATTCCCTAGCTAGCTAAAATTAATAAACACTGTTCTCTCCAATAGACATCTAATTTCAAAATTATTAAATGCTTCAACCAAACAATACTTTTTCCCTCCATGTTTAGAATTAAAAATAAACTCATATTGCTGACTTTTTATACTTTTAAGATAATTTAGAAAAAAAACATGTGAAAAAAGAAATGGCCATTGTTATCATGCATTTATATTTACTTATTACATCTATTCCACAAAATATTGGATAATTTCCTTGCAAAATGAACTCCATATGTATATATTAATAAACTTTATTTTTGTAACTGTTATATATTCACAACAAAACTGAATGGAAAGTATAGAATTCCCATATATCCCCATCCCCAGGTGCACAGCTTCCCCATTATCAACTTCTCCCACGAGTGTGATATATTTATAATAATAAATGAACCAATATTGGCACATCATTAACATCCAAAGTATCAATTGACATTAGGGTTTACTCTTGGTATTGTACGTTCTCCGAGTTTTGACAAATGCATAATAACTTTCTACCACTGTAGTTTCATACAGAATAGTTTAACTGCCTCAAAAATTATCTGTCCTCTACCTATTCATCCCTTTCACCTCCTCACCCTTAGCAACCACTAATCTTTTCACTGTCACCATAATTTTGCCTTTTCCAGGCAGTCCCCAATTTATAATGGTTTGATTTATAATTTCTTGATTTTACTGTGGTCTAAGAGCAATACACCTTCATAATGTTGACCTACAATGGGTTTATGGCTGGATAAACCTATTGCAAATTAAAAATATCGTAAGTCAAGAATGTGCTTTCAGCCTACAGTATTTGCAATTTATTATTTACAGTTTACAATGAGCTTGTAACCCCATTTGGAAGTTGAGAAGCACTTTTAGTTAGAATCACAGAGTCTTGAGCCTTTTCCTATTGGCTTCATTCTTTTACTAAGAGCATTTAACACTACCAAGTCTTTTCTTAAATTGATAGTTTACTTCTTTCAAGTGCTGAATAATATCCCATTGTCTAGATATACCACAGTTTATTTATTCACCTACAAAATGGCAACTTGGTTGCTTCCAACTTTTGTCAATTATGAATAAAGCTGCTGTAAATATCCATGTACTGCTTTTTGTGTGGACATCACTTTTTAATTCATTTGGGTAGTGCAATTGATAGAGCATATGGTGAGAATATGTTTAGTTTTCTAAGAAACTGACCAACTGTCCTTCAAAGTGGTTGTACCATTCTACATTCCCATCAGTGATGACTGAGAGTTTCAGCTGCTCCACAATCTCACCAGCATTTGGTTTTGTCAGTATTAGGAATTTTAGCCCTTTTTATTGATGTATAATGATAGCTCATTTTTTTTAAATTTGTAATTTCTTAATGACATATGATGATGAACATCTTTTTATATTCTTATATGTCACCTGTGTATCTTAATGGTGAGATGTCCTCAGCTTTTGCCTTACGTATTTTGACACTTGGTTATTGGGTACATACACATTAAGGATTGCTGTATCTTCTTGGAGGATTGATCCTTTTATCACTATAGAGTGCCCCTTTTCACCTCCAATAACTTTCCTTTGCTGAAGCTCACTCTGAGATTAATATAGCTAATCTCAGTTACTTTTTATTAGTATTAACATGGTATTTTTTGCCATCCTTTTGCTTTAATCTATATGTGTTTTATATTTAAAGTAGATATTTTATTTATAGACAACATACAGATAGGTCTTGTCTTGATTTTTCATCTATTCTTATGTCTTTTAATTGGTATATTTAGAACTTTCAGGTTTAAGGTGATCATTTATACAGTTGGAGTAAAACATACCATATTTGCTAGAATTTTTTATTATTTATTCTTGTTCTTTATTTCTCATTCTTTTTTTCTATTTTTTGTCTTCTACCTTCTGCCTTTTTGTAGTTTTAATTGAGTATATTTATATCATTTCATTTTCTCTCCTGTCTTAGCTTATCAATTATACTTTTCTTTTTTTACTTTTTAAAATGGTTGTCTTAGAGTTTGCAACATACATTTTAAATGAATCCTAATGCACTTTCAAATAACACTATATTACTTCGCAAGCAGTGCAAGTACTTTATAACAAAATCTTCCTAATTCCTTCTTCCTGTCTTTCGTATCATTATCGTTTGTTTCACTTATGTATAAACATACATATGTGTATATATAGATAATGCTTATGTGGAATCTAATACATTTTTGCTACTATGTTGAAGAACTAATTGTGTTAGAGCAACTAAGAATAAGAAAACTAAGTTTTTCACACTTTACCTCGATTTATTCATTCTCTGATGTTTTTCTTCTCTATATAAATATGATTTTATGACCTATTTCTTTTTCCTTTTCTCTGAAGCCCATATTTTAACATTTCTTATGAGGCAGTTCTACTGGCAACAAATTCTCTGAAATTTTATTTGTCTAAGAAAGTGCTGCTTCTTTATTTTGAAGGATAATTTTATAGATCAGGGAATTCTCCACTGGTATTTTTTTCTCAACATTTTGAATATTTTCTTCCACTTTCTTCTTGCTGGCATAGTTTCTGAGGAGAAGTCAGATGTAATTCTTATTTTTGCTTTTTTATGAGCTTCTTTCAAGATTTTTCTTCATCTCTGATTTTCTCAAGTTTATATATGATATACCTAGGTTTCGTTTTATAAGCAATTATTCTGGTTGGTGTTCTCTGTGCTTCATGGATCTGTCAATTATTGGTGTCTGACACAAATTTGGGAAAATTGTCAGCCATTATTTCTCCAAATGTTACTCCTGTTTCTTTCTCTCTTTTGCTTTTTCAGTTTTGAAAGTGTCTGCTGTCAAATCTTCAGTCTCAGCGATTCTTTTCTCAGCTGATTCCCGTATCCTAATGAGCCCGCTGAAAGGCATTATTCATTTATTTGACAGCACTTCCTTTAACTTTTCTTGGAATTTCTACCTCTCTGGTTACATTATCCATCTGTTCTTATATTTTCATTAAAGGTCTTAGCATATTAATCATACCTTTAAAAAAATAATGCCTGGCCTGATAATTCCAAAACCCTTCCATATCTGACTGATTCTCACACTTGTTCAGTCTCTTCAAACTATATATTTTTTGTCTTTTAGTATGCCTTGCCTTTTCTTTTTTTTTTTTTTTTTTTGTTGAAAGGCAAACATGATGTATTGGGTAAAAGAAACTGACGTAAATTGGCCTTCAGTAATGTAGTGACACATTGTAGAGGGAAGGTAAATGTTCGACAGTCTAATATTTAGGGTCAGTCTTTTAGTGAGCTTGTACTTCTGGACTCTGAACTTCACAAGTCATTCTCATTGTCCCCCCCTAAGGTGGGGACAGAACAGCTGGAGGTGGGAGGAGTTGCATAGTCCCCTTCCCCTACTTGGGAGACTAGAGTTGGGTATTTCCCTTCCCCCCGGTAAGTTAGGTTGTAACAAAACCCCAAAAGATTGGGTCTGGTAAAATAGTTTCTTCTGATGATGGGCCTTGTTAAAAGGGACAGAATGTTCTGACATATTTTTAAATGGTTCCTTCTATCCCTGCTGGAAACATAAAGGGGTTTTTCTCAGATATTCACCGTGGGGACCTAGTAAAGCTTTTAGGGCAGTGATTGCCTTGTGACCTCACTTCTCCGATGGATCTAAGAAGGGCTTGTTGACTTTTCCATTGTTTAGCTTTTTACCTGTAGTAGGGTGGCATGGCTATTTGCAAACTTCTTAGATGCCAAACCAGAGAATAGAAGTCCATCAAATACTTTAAGCAATTCAAGTTCAAAATCAAAAATAATTTATATTGCTAAATTTTTATTTTATGATAATTAGGACAAAAGAAATGTGAGAAAAACTGTTCACTCTAACGGTTATGTGACAATTTACTTATTAAATCTATTCAATCGAACGTGGAATGATTGATTTAAACACTGTGCCTCATAGGTATTTTGATCTTTTTTTTTTATTTCAGTTTATACCATTCATTGTCACACATTTAGTGAATAGGAATAAAACTAGTCAAAATTGAGGGTACAAAATAAATACATAAAATAAAGGGTGCTTTTTCATTTGTTCTTAACTTTTCCCTTTACACTCTCCCTTATACAATTTTTACTCCTGATTTTGAACAATTGAGGGATTGTCCAAAGCTGTACTTTTAGTAACATGGATTCCTATTGTATTTTTTAAAAATATAATCGATTTGAGCCTTTTCCATCTATCCATCTCTTTGCACTTTCTTTCTTCCTGCTGTCAGCACACAATATATTTGAAACTACGTGAAAGTCTATCTCAACTGTCTCAGGAATTTTTTTTAAACTCAGGTTTTTTTATATTATATATACAGCTAGTAATTTTCAAGAGCCCTGCTCTCTCAAAGGAGAGATTCCAGCAGCAATGACTGATTTATCTACACCCATGAGACTGAGGTGGGGGTAGAATAAAAACAAACAGCCAAAGTAGGTACTGTCATATCACAAGATGAATAAATGGGTTTCAGAACAAAGCTAGTTACCCTAGTGGGATTTCTATGTTAAAAAAAATAAATAATAAAATGTTAGTGGCAGAGTTTGTGGTTAAGAGAGAAAATCTTGAAGAGAGTCAAGAAAACTTTATTTCAGTCATACTGTTCTTTATGTGAGTAGTGAAGTCTGAGAATATTGTACTGAACAATGATTACAGAAATTAATAGATCTAAATGAAGCATTTTCCTTTTATTCTCAACAGCTGTTCATTTTTACTTAGTGTGCACATCTTTCCCCAAAATGGCAAAAGTAAAATTATTCTTTAGGAAATTAATCACATGTGTCTCATTATTTAAAATAAAATGTTCTAAAGCCCAGATTCTTTGTAGATTGTTTAATAATCTCTTCACAGCACCCACCTCAGAATGACAGTGAGGGGTGCAGTGCCACCTCCTGGTAGAGAGAGGAATCGCTTTTTATTTTGCAAAGAATTACCTTGAACATTGGAATCCAGTGTGGAAATACAGGGCTAAAAGGGAATCCTTAAGCATTGACTTCATTCACCCTATCACATGGCATGACGTTTTGAAATGGAGTCCACTGAGACCACAGTTTCATGTAAAATTAACTTAAAGTATTTTTGAATCCTCTCAAGGGGAAGCAACCATTCTATCAAATCAACATGTCTTAACAATTTCACATGTGAAGATAAAATCAAATGAATAATTTGTTTTTTAAAAAAATGTACTAGGCAAGGGATACCATCTTTCAAGAGTCCAACAAACGTCAGAACCTATTGCATTCTATTCTTAAAGTGCATGTATTAACTTATTTTGGAGGCTGATTTAGTGTGTAAATACAGGTTACACGGAGGATTTTCATACCTGCTGAGTGAACAGTTTCACAATTTTTTTTTTAATGGAGTTTTGCTCTTGTCACCCAGGATAGAGTGCAGTGGCGTGATTTCAGCTCACTGCAACCTCCTCCTCCAGGGTTCAAACGATCCTCTGACCTCAGCCTCCCAAGTAGCTGGGATTACAGGCAGGCACCACCATGACTGGCTAATTTTTGTATTTTTACTAGAGATGGGGTTTTGCCAGGTTGGCCAGGCTTGAACTCCTGACCCCAGATGGTCCACCTGTCTCAAACTCCCAAAGTCCTGGGATTACAGATGTGAGCAGAAGTAAACGTTTATGTAATGTGGGTGTAATGATTTTCCATTGAAACATACATTTCTTCATTTGATCCTCATAACAACCAATGAAACAGTACACTACACAGAGTGAACTGAAGCCAAAGTGGGTAAGTCACCAATCTTTGACGATGCAGTCAGTGGCGAGTTAGAATCAAATCCAGTATTCTAATTCCAATTTTGAGTTTTTTCGAAAAACAAAACAAAAAACCTCTCATCTAATTCAGTGAATATCTTAATATTTTTGTCCATAAGAGAATATTTTTTAAACCTTACTAAGCATTTGTGTTTAATTCCCCATGCCAAAATATCCAATATTGGCTAATATATATTTTATTATAGAAAACTACATATTATATATATCCTGGCCCAAATTTATTCACTTTATATATTAGATAAAATAAATATTATATCAAATAGATATGATTTTTAATTAAGATTTCCCTGGCAGTCTCAGGAAATCATGTTACATCCAATGATTATGATACTTTTTCATATTTTCAAATCTTAAGGTTCTTTTCCAAATTTCAAAGCCAAAATGCCCAAAAGATGAAAACCTATATTAGAGATCTACATTACAACTGTTGGTTAAACATTATTAAAAATTATATAATATCTATAAAATACTCAGAAGGTAATGTCTACCAGAATGTTTTTTTAAGGTCAATTTTCTGCTTGTATTATAACTTCCTCTGAGTTCCCCATTTTTGCAGTAAAGTTTTCATAATATCTGATTATACTACTTACATTTTACTTTAATATTTCATTATTGCTCTAAGCTGTTATTGCATGTCATCTTTGACTGTTTTCCATTAATGAAATCACTCAGCACTTAGCATCTGTATATTTTTTTATCTGAAGAATATCAAGTTGTAAAATCAAAGAAATGTAATGCTTGCTCTATTCTTTCCTACAGTTCACTGAGAACCTAATAGTAATTGAATTCTATCAATTTTATTATTTACATGAGAATCAACCAACATATTCTAACTTGGTTGCAATACAGGGTCACAAGCTAATTGACAATGACCTAGAACAATTTCTCAATCTCAAGATGTAGAGTTAAATTGAAGATATACTATTTTATGTTTTATTTCCTTTTAACTGGAGTTAAATTTATATTATTAAAACGAAATCATATTATTTTCTAGTTCTATGAGCTCAAATAGGTCTAAAGAGTCCTAGATCTGTAAAGTTTTTTTAAAAAATTCTTATTGTGATGAAAAGTAGGCATTTATTTTTGAAAATGCTCTACCATACAACTTTAATAAGAGTAAAACAACCACTTAAGTTTATTTTTCTGGAGAACTGAGGCATTTCCCCTAATGGTTCGTAGCTCAAGAAAGTACATCTTAGTAAGTTTAACAGAATTCATATGAAAATTTTGAGCTGGAGATCAGGTAAGTGATATCTATGTCCATACTAACATGAACATCAAAATTACTGTATTTTCATTTTTATACAAATTACTAACTTAAAAGGAAAAATTCTCACAATCTTACTAAGGAGATAACAGAATCAAAAACTGTTTTATGCCACTAGTTCTGGCTAACTGAAGTTCATAAATGTCCCAGGAGACTGAATGACCCTGGCACATCAGACTCCCACTAAACCAAGTTGAGGACTGTTTCTTGAACAATCAGCAGTGGGACTCAGCACTTGCAATGGTGTACAAACCTATGGGCCCATTCTCTCCTATTGCAGGTGCTACTATCCTGTACTTCACTTGCAAAATTGACATGAAATTCTCCTTTCTTGCATTTAAAAGTTCTGTTGTTTTTTTAACTCATCAGCAAATTACTTAGTGAATTTCCTCACGGTTATATGTTTGCCCAGCCCAGGCACATTACTAGACATGGCTTTGTAAATTTGTTTAGTTTTGGTAGTCTTTGTGTGATTACACTAAAATAATCATGTATGCAGTTTCGTATTAATTGCCAGAAAAAGAATAAACAAAGATACAGAGTTTCAGAGTGAGTAGATACCTTAGAAATCATATCCTCATACAATACGGTAGACTAAGGTGATCTAAACTTACTCTAATTATACACAGATATGTTCAATTAAAATAAAACAAAATTTTAAAGATGTAGCTAAATTTTCAACAAAAAAGAAACTTTATGTTTCCTTAAAAAATTAAATCTACAACAACCAATGTTTAATCTTTCACTGAGGCTTCCTCGGCAGTGAAGAGATGATTGGAGGGTTGCTATTAGATATTTAAGGAGACAATTTTAACACAAAGACAGAAACAAAAAGCTTGGGTCTCAAGAGAAGAAGGAAGTGGGGAATGGGGGGTAGGGCTACTCCCCAAAGCTCAGACCCTCAGAGAGCTGCCTAGTCAAAGATCTATCCAATGGCTGAAGTTCTAAAGAACCCTAGCTAGAGAAATAAAAGAATTTTTTTGTGCTCTCCTGGCTCTAGAGAAGATTTCTGAAAAAGATTTTGAAGGAGGTTTGGTCTTCAACTAGGGCAGTTTGATATTCAGATTTATACTCTATGTGTGTATACGATTAAGGAGAGATTTCTTATGGAGTTTTGGAAAAAGCTAACATGATCATTAAATGGTATCTCAAACTGGGTATTTTCTATTTCTGCAAAGAAATAAGAAAAAGACAAATCAAAGATGAATTTGGAATGTAAATATACCATAAACAAAAGACAGCACACAAAATAAAGAGCAGAATTCAAGCTATATGAATTTGAGATAATTATATGGCAATCCAATAGACCATATAAAATAGAGTTGCTTACAATAACTAAGATGATACTTTAATAATTTTTCAAAAATATGATATAATTTAAATTAATAGTATCAGTGGTTGGATTAAAAATATCCCAGTAAAGTTCTAGAGAAAATTAGTAAACTAAATTATATTTACTGAGGAATTACCCAGAATGCATCATGTTATTTTAAAAGATACCAGTTTTATTGACTAAAGTTGTAAGGGATCTATGATCAAATCTCACCAAAATATGCACCTAAAATTCATAAAGATCATCATAAAACTTAATTGAAAAACCGCAAAACTAGACCTAAGTTGATAAACATACCACATTTATGTTTGACACAATTACTATTATAAATATGGTATTATTCCTCAAGTAATCTATACATTCATTACAGTAAAAAATAAAAACTCTAGCGGTGATTCCACAGGTTTTTATGTTAAAATTTATATATGAGTGACTCAAAATTGCTATTTTTTAAATGTTATCTTAAAACATTTTAAATAATTAACCCAGTATTGAATTGGTACATGGTTAAATTGTTAGACTAATGAGTAAAACACACTTAGGCAGGACTGGATGAGTAATAAACGCGACACCATAAGTACATAGGGAAATAGTGGATTAATTAATAAATGATGCTGCTACATTATATATCTACGTGAAAAGAGAAAACAAAAAAGCAGCTGACCTCACCCACCTATCCCAACCTCAGCCTTTTAAATTTGGGTCCGGCTCATGTTGACAGAGGGAAAAGCATATACTTCATATGAGTTTATTACCACACTGGCCAGGCTTTCTTGGTGATTAGACTGAACTAGAATTTTAATACCAAAATAAAATACTGCTTGTTTATTATCTAAATATGTCTTGAAAGTCTATGTTGGAAAACATGTAATGGGCAATGGTGGGAAAGAATAAGGTTGATATCTGCTTACCCCACCAATTCCACCCTGCTCAGTAAACCAATTTTACCTCTATTAAAACTGGAATAAAGTCAAAGTACACACTACGATCATAAAACAAGCATTAACACATTAGAGCCACGTTCACAACTTATTCAAGAATACATAGTCAACTCAGACTATAGTTGCTTCTGTCACATTTGTTTCAATGTCCTTGACATACCAAAGAATGTGTTAAAGTGTTTGCTATTTTCAACTACCCATGGCAATCAGGATTTTCTTAACACAGAAACTCACCAAAATACAGATTATCTTATCAATACATTTTTAAAAATTAAATAGAACTTTGGCATAAAATTTTAAAGTTTGTATCTACTTAAATGGACTCATTGTGCCTATCAGATGACTTAATAAAAGAAATATTAACATTTTAGATTTTGTAATTAATTCATATTAACAAAACATTGCAAAGTTTTCAAAGTCGGATTACTTAATCATTATTGTTTGAAAAATGAATTATATTTTGAACACTTTTTGAAATCACTGATCTAGTTTTTTACTAATAAACTCAGTTTTTCTGTTTGGCCAGATGTGGGCAGGTAGCTTCTGGCTGACATTTTTCAGTGTCTTCAAAATTTGGATAGGATTGTTAAAACGTAAGAGAGTAATCATCAGGGAGGTAAACCTCCTTCCAAATTAATGAAATAATAAACTCCAAAACCATTAACTCTGAATTTCTCTGTTCCTTTGGATTATTAATTCCCTGGTGAAAATAACAAAAAATAAACAAAAAAATTGAAATGCTGAATGAATGCCTCTCTTCTCGAAGGAAAATTCAAGTTTCCCAGTCCAGCTCTCAATATTCTCATCTGCTCTCAACACTCTCTCATCTTTAACAAACACAGACCTTGACATCTTTATTTTCACCACTTGATTCCCAATGCAAACTGACCCAACATCTAGCCTCCTTACTGTCTATCCCTTAAATGTTCTGTTCAAGTTCTTATTACAATTGTTTAACGGAGGAAACATCTTTCCATTATAATTTAATCCATTGACTAGGATAAGGCCCACCTGAAATTATTTTTCACCTTTTTTGCTTTCTTATGCACTATCATTGTGTAATTTCCCATTTTAGAAAAACAATGAGATATCACACAAGAATTTTAAACTGAGATGTCAGGAAATCTGAGCTCCCATCTCTAGTAGGTTATGTATTTGTTGTGCTTTCTTTGTTCAGCTGCTTTTAGGGTTTTACTTTAAAAAAAAATCTTCTAATTTTAAATCCTAATAGTATACATTTCATTATCATTTACACAGTCCACATTTCAAACATTAAAACTTAACAATATGGCCAGGTGGGGTGGCTCATGCCTGTAATTCCAGCACTCTGGGAAGCTGAGACAGGTGGATCACCTGAGGTCAGGAGTTTGAGACCAACCTGACCAACATGGAGAAACTCCTGTCTCTACTAAAAACACAAAATTAGCTGGGTGTGGTGGTGCATGCCTGTAATGCCAGCTACTCAGAAGGCTGAGGCAGGAGAATCACTTGAACCCAGGAGGCGGAGGTTGCAGTGAGCCGAGATCACACCATTGCTCTCCAGCCTGGGTAACAAGAGTGAAACTCTCTCAAAGTAAAACCAAAACTTAATATTACTACAGCAAAATTGTACTATCTTTAGATTTTTAAAAAGTTACGTAGCACTTAGAATGATATATGGAAACGATTCACTATTCAAAGTATTAATTATCTAGCTAAAAAGAGGGAAATTGTATTTATTTTTTGTTTGCTTGATTTTATTCATTCAGTAGTCAGATTTTCCCCAAACACAAACTGCATTCTGAGAATAAATTTAAAGTGATAGTTCTTTGTTTGGGTTTAATTTAGTAACAAGAAATTATATGTTGTGGATCTTATGTGAGCTCATCTCAGTGATATCATGTGGGTACTTTTCATTTTGTTTTCTACCTCTGGTCAGGGCTTATTTAAGAAAACTTTAAAGGGTAGCTATTGCGGACTATCAGGAAAGAGCAGAAGCTCACAACCAGGCTGGCTATGGCAAGTGGGGATTAACTGATTTATTTATTTTTTTTTTTTGGCAACTGGTGTGTTGTAAGTTTAATAAGACAATATAAAATTTTAGTAGCTGGAGGAGTACAGTATTTCATGTGTACCTTTTTCTCATTATAAAAGCAGTATCTACTCATTGTGAACAATTAGAAAGTCGTGCTAGGACAATGAAAATCACCTGTCACCACTTTACAGCTGGTGATTGGTTCAGCATCAGGAGTGGGATGGGAAGGAAAGCCCAACAACAAGAAAATCTAAAGATGGGACATTAGTGGTGAACGGTGTCATGAACAATGTCACCCGTACTTGGATCTGTGAAAAAGTCAAATAAAAATTCCTTCATCACTTTGGACAGGAGTTAGCTAGGAGAATGAACAAGCTCAGTTCAATGAGAAAAATCTCCATACTGGGCTTTGTCATTATCGTGTTCAACGATCTTTATCACAAACATTTTACATGCAGCTATTTCCAAGTGTTGGATTAATTAGGATCATTCCTTTGGTTAATGAATAAATGTGTTTGTGCTAATAAAAAAAAATCACCTGTAACCATACAACCTGAAAGTGACCACTGTTAACATTTGGAGAATTTACTTCTGCTCTTTGTTTCCATGAATACACACATACTCACGAAGAGAAAATTGAGCTTACGTTGTTGAATATCTTATTTCCAACTTTTTGTTTTATTGGATATTATTTTCCCATTTCTTAATAGGCATCTTTAAAGGTTATGGAATTTCTTGCACAGAAACCCAACAGTTCAAAATTAAATTGAAAAGCTAATTTAAACTGTAGCCTTAAACAAAAGGAATTTAGCCCTGTGGTGTAAATCAGGTTAACTGTGGAGCCTTTTCAACCAAACCTGTAGTTTTCATACTTAAGTTGGGTATCCTGGACCACCACACAGAGAGAAATGGATTGCCAATTTAGAAGACCTGCCTTGAACGCTAAAAAGTGAACATTTGAGCATATTTGTTACAGTAGCTTAGTCCATCACAGCTCAGACATTAGAGTAATCCATCAGGTGCCCGGCTTGTGATTCAAACCTCAGTCCACACTCTACATTATTTGTCCACAGTAAAAACTGTAGTAAATTATAGTCATAGAATTTTGTTTAAATTTAGGCTTATAATATCTTTCCCCATCTAAAGTTAATTCATCTATAAACTTTCATTATCCCTTTATGATTTCAAATGTTAACATTTATCTGTTTAATTTGTACAGATAATATTTTGCTGTAAAAAATTCAATCTTCCCATGGGCCAGAACAGAAAGTTCTATGATCACATAAATCATCAAAGTTTTAAAAGCATGCAATAAAACTGAAAAATAAAAAAGCCACTAGGCCCTGAATAGTTTTTCTCATGTATGCCATATTTGGCAATGTAACTATATGTAATTATAGTTTAAGTCATCTATCATTTAGCTAGTAGTAACTAGCCTATGAAGACTATGAGCAAGTACTGTGTCTATCCATTAATAAAAGAGAATTACAGATGTTAAAAGATATACTGTGATCAAGTTATTAGTTCAAAAGCATAGTGAGTTGTTACTCTGGCAAGTTCTTGTGCACAGAGAGATCAGGATAAATTAGTTCAGCTAGAGTTTAGCTGTTAGACCTAATATGAGAACACAATCTATGAGTTAAGTTCAGATCATGTAAATACCTTGAGAAAGCAAAGACAGCAGACACCCTTCCTTTTAGGCATCTGCACTTAGCTGTGTCATCTGTAAAAGAGTAACAGAGCCAGGCTCATCTGGAAATAGTTCCAGTTTGGCAAGATTATAAACCAGGATATTTTTCTTTTTTCCCTTTTTATTGAAAACTTGTTTAGATGGTGAAGAGTATGTAAGAGTTTTTGTTTTATCTCAGAGCTAGTTTAGGATTCTTGGCCCAAAGATGTCAATTTCTTCTTTGGTTAATTCTCAAAGAAACTACAGATGACTCATTGTGCAAGGAGAAAAAGATGCTAATGAACAAGCGTAGTAGTCATTTGACCACAATACATTTCAGGTGTAATGGAGAATTCTAAGAGTCTATGTTAGGACACTTTCTTAAATATACAATAAACGAGTTCATTTTTAAATGTTAAAATTCTTACGCTAGTAGCAGTGTCGACTCAAAAGATGCAGAATGGCATATATTAACATCAGGAATTAGCAACTGTTGATATATAATATCAACACATTTCTAAGGAGCTAGCACATAAATATGTATATATAATATATATATGTACTATATAAAAATTTAGTAATAGGATTTACATAGTAATTTTAGGTTAATATATATCAGAAATACTATACCACAAGTACATACGTACATATGTAACATATAAAGGCATATATTAAAACTACGGGCCACAAGTTGAACACACTAATAGGCAAATTAACCATAGTGGCAGATACCTCCAGCTTCACATGCATTTTCAGCAGAATGTTATGAATGGCTGTTTAAATAAAGAAAACTCATATCCACCACTGCTGACATGCTTTTCAGGATTTTTGTTTGACTACTGCCAATTTGAATCCCTAGACTGGAATAAAGGCAGAGCCATCTGTTCTGACGCGGCTGCTATGGCAGTGCTAGGCGCACTGAAGCAATTGTTTCTATTACCCTTAGTATTCATGATATGCTTCACTTTACAGCATCCCTTGTGAATAAATTGAGCCTAACTCGTATCAGGAATATAATTAGGTTAAGAGCTTGATAAAACTTCCATGTGCCAGAATGGTTTCAGTCTTTCAGCTCCAAGCTTCCAAAAATGTTTATTGGTGGTTTGAACTTTTTATACTATTCCCAGTAATCCTCCCCTTCATTAGCAAATGACTTTTGCAAGTAGAACACTGGGGCATCTTTAATTATATATAATGTCTACACTGAAAGAACAGGAAAATTAGGGTATATTGAAGCCAATTCTTGTTGAGCTTTGCTGTAATTCATTTTAACTAAATAGTACTATGGATGCTGCTTTGTGACCAGTCTTTTTCAAGTAGAAATGTTTAAAACAGGGAGGTGAGTTAAGGCATGTATTCAGGGTTGTCACATGGAGGCTACAAGAAATATGTATCAGAGCCTATGAAGTAAATATGATTTTGCTGACATAATACAAAAACTTCTGAGCTGTAAGAAATCATTTTGATCAGAGACTGTACATATCTGATCTAAATAAACAATTTGAGTAGGTAGTTCTGAAGCACACAAATAACATGCTAGCAGCCATTCTGTTATTCAAATATAGAAAGAACAAAAATATCTTTACAAGTTGAGGTTTGTAAAATCATAAAAACATAAGTATTATCTGAAGGTACGTATTTTAAGTTACTGAAAAGATCAATTTTCCATCAGGATAGGTTGCTCCTTTGAAATGGTAAGGCAAGTGAGACAGGACATGCTAACACACCTTTGAAGATACAATCCACATAATTTAAGGTGTTGTCATTATATCAACAATGAAGGTGTGGAAGCCCAGTAAGTCTGATCAAAGTCAAGCAAAGGGAAGATGCTCAGGCTGCCAGACATAAGACTGGCTTATGGGACTAGAAACCATAATGTTCTGATAGAAGCTGAGGTGTCATGTAAAAGCCAGAAAGCTTGTGGGTTTCAGAAGCCAGGGGTCTGTAAGCCAAGAAGTTAACTGAGATGCAAAATAGCAAGCTGGCAACAACACAGGCTATCCAAAATCCAAAGAGATGGATCCATCAAAATGTTGGAAATAACGGTATCCAAAATCCAGAGATGGATCAACCAAAAAAATGATGAAAATAGGGGTATCCAAATTCCAAAAAGATGGATCAATCAAAACTGATGGAAACAGGGGCATCCAAAATCCAAAAAGATGGATCAATCAAAGCAGTGATGGAAATAGGGGTATCCAGAATCCAAAAAGATGGATCCATCAAAACAATGATGGAAACAAGAATATCCAAAATCCAAAAAGATGGACCAATCAAAACAATGATGGAAACAGAAAAAGATGGGAGGTCACGTCTGGTTTGTTTACCACTATAGCCTTAGTGGTTGCGTGAAGCAGTGGTTGTTATATCATTGGTGGTTAATAACTGATAAAGGGATAAATAGATGAGAATTGAATTATCCAGCAGTAGATATAGTACCTAAAGAAGTAGTGCGTGGCTAGGTCTTCTGTAAAGGTAAAGTGGTGCTTGGTAGTGTGCTGGAAATCAGTCAACTAGGTGCTGAGAAGCACTTGCATGTGGCTGTCAGGTGAGGAGCCACCGGGCCTAGCTCCAGGCACTCGGGAGGGAGGTTCAAAAATGGGAGATTAGGAATCTGGGAAAGGTTAGAGGCCAGATGGAGAGAAATGGAAAGAAGTTTTAAAAATCTAACAGTCAATAAGACAAAGAAAAATCAGAATCCAAAGCTTTGATGCCTTAGGTCAGGCCCTTCATTTTTTTTTTTTTTTTTTCCAAATGAGTATTAGCTGTTGGTTGTTAGAAGATGCAGAGAAGTGTCCCTCATCTGTTGTTGAGGTTGAACCTTATCTAAGTTTATGTGCTGGGTACCCAGTGGTTAGGAACATAAATGCAAAGAGAACACAAACCACTGCTTATTTCTCATCCTTGTCCCAGTCTCAGTGCCTGGAGAGATGCATGTTGCAGTGTGACAGGAAGCTGTCTTGAGACAGAAGGGCTACATCATGAAGGATATATGCACTTCATCCACAGAGAGCATTTGCATACAACAGAAGTTCTTAAGGTGTAGTCTCTGGATTAGCAGTGCAAGCACCCTCTGAGCATTTTTTGGTAATTCTAAATCACTGGCTCCACCCTAGACTCCAACCTCATTCTGGGGTTGTGGATGGTCATTTGTTTTTGTTTGTTTGTTTGTTTGTTTGTTGAGAGGAGTTTCGCTCTTGTTACCCAGGCTGGAGTGCAATGGCGCGATCTCGGCTCACCGCCACCTCCGCCTCCTGGGTTCAGGCAATTCTCCTGCCTCAGCCTCCTGAGTAGCTGGGATTACAGGCACGCGCCACCACGCCCAGCTAGTTTTTTTTATTTTTAGTAGAGACGGGGTTTCACCATGTTGACCAGGATGGTCTTGATCTCTCGACCTTGTGATCCACCCGCCTCAGCCTCCCAAAGTGCTGGGATTACAGGCTTGAGCCACCGCGCCCGGCCGGTCATTTGTATTTTAAAAGCCCTTCACCATATCTGGCGATTCTGGTCCATGTTAAAATGTGAGAACCACTGTCTTAAAGGAAAACAAACATTAGCAATAGTTAAGGAGCAAACTTCATGATAATGGTAGGTAAAGCAGGTGTCTGGCCTAGAAAGTAGGAACTAGAGCTTCCAGGATTCTGTATCTGAGATTCTTCTATATGAGGAGACAGGTTTGAAAACTATTAAATTGGTAATGGGATTTTGCATTTAGCCTCTCTGAAGAGATAAATGTGCCTGGCTGTAGGGAGATTTTTTTTTTTTTACTTTGAGGAATATCACGTATTTGCAAGGGCAATAGTTAAGTTGCATACTTGCTAACATAAAAAGACTTCTGATTGCTCACAGTGTTACAGTTAATAAAGAACAGAATAGGTAAAAGAGAAATCTTTCTGAGTTTTAAAACAAGTAGGTAAATTTTTTAAACTATAAAGTACTAAGCCCACAAGCCCCATCTAGTGGCTTCTGCACCAAGAGTTCAGTCAAGGTTTCCAAAGGGGTGCCCATCAACTGTAGAACCACAGACAAAACTACAAGCAATTCAGGTCTCGGATAGCTGGCCTGCAGCGACAGGCATCACAGTGATGTCATCACAACCTCTTATTCAAACGTTCTTCAATCTTATTAGAATCCACCCCTAAATTTTGACATACTCTAGAATCAGAAAAGAAGCAAACATTTACTAAATTCCAACTAGGTGTCAGGCCCTATTTCGATGCTTTTACATATTTATAGATACATGGTATAGATGTAAATATAAGTATAGCCAGATATAAACAGAAACAGACATACAGGGTTGCCATTACCTCTGAAAACAGGTTTGTAAATATATGTTTCATTAATATTCCAACATATAATAAAATACGATTATGCATTTGCTAAAAAATCTAATGAAAATTCAAAGTTCAAGGGAGGACTTTTTGAAGTCTCACAGTGTGTTATTTTGATGATACCCTGCATTTAACTCTATGATAACATTTTTAATTCTATGACATCACTCTGTCTTCTGCACACTATTTTAACCTTCTTGAGAAATAGAACCATAATTTTGACTAATCTATTTTTTATTCCTGATGCCCAGCAGCTTGGTGCTCAATAAAGTGATTAATTTTTTTTCTTTTGTTGTTAAATAAAGAAACACAAAGATGGATACATGTATGAATAAAGTAATGAGATATTTTGGCCTTTCCATTTAATATATATATGAAATATACATAAACACAATATTTTTTATGATATAAAGATGACTTTTATCAGCAAGCCTAAGAATATCTAAAGATGTCTTTTCTTTTCCTTTCTTTTATTTTTGACAGCATCTCACTCTGTCACCCTGGCTAGAGTGCAGTGCTATGACCCTGGTTCTGTATCCTGGACTCAAGTGGTCCTCCCACCTCAACTTCCTGAGTAGTTGGTACTACACATGGGTGCTACCAGACCCGGCTAATTTTTGTATTTTAGTAGCATAGTGTTTCACCATGTTGGCCAGGCTGGTCTCAAACTCCTGACTCTCACGTGATCCACCTGCCTCAGCCTCCCAAAGTGCTGGGAATACAGGTGTGTGCTAGCAAGCCTGGCCTGGATGTCTTAACAAATAGTCTTCCATATTCTGCAAATATTTGTTGGCTCATAATAATAAAAGTAACTATTGATTACATTAAGGGTCTTAGTAAGGGAATGAGTGTTTATATAAACAATTATAATATACTACAGAATGTGAGAAGGTGAGAAGTGGCACACAAGTGACACTAGGCTTTGCTCATTTGCATTTTAATGTAAGAACTTTTTTTTGGGGGGGGGGTTGGCGGTACTAAAGAAGGCTTTATTAAACCAACTCCTAAAAAACTTTAGTCAAGTTTGAATAACTGATTTTGAAAAAAGGTATTTTATTTAGAGGAAGAATAAATGGAAAAGGTTTGTTCAGGCAGGTGCCGGACTCCCCAGCAAGTGTCCTCATGGTACACTGCATATGAACAAAAGCAATATGGCAGTAAAGCCTGAAAGTTTAATGGGGTCAGAGCAGCAGAGATATCAGGGTCTTCACATACCGCATTCCAACATGAAGGACTTCACTTCCTAAAAACCCAGAATCGATACACCTAAGCAGAAAAGCATCAGACCAAATGAAAGGTGGCCAGGAAAACAAACTTAATGACCTAGGTGACAATGTCAGATCTCCGTTTTTAATGTGGGTAATCCTACTGTGAAAAAATCCAGTAATTATTGATTCAAATGGGAGTTTAGTTGCACTCACACTGAGTTCGTTGATTACAGCATATAGATGACAAAGGATTTCCCCTTTGGACTGGTCTTACAAATCGATTGAATCTATAACCAAAAATTAATTTTAACCAAAATAAGCCTTGTTGGTGATACAGATGACATGTAATTAGACTGTTTTGACTGTTGCAATGTTTCTTATAGTCTTAACAGATATAGTAAAATTAAAATAATTGTACTTTAAAAAACCCCTAGAACTGTTAAGAGTTCTTTCACAATAAAGAACAGGAATGGATCTTAATTGCTACAGATTGTTCAATAACTTATCATTAAGCTGCTGAAATAGGAAAAATAGTTTCAGATATCGTGTTGCACATTTCAAGTTTCAATGGAAATAAAGTAGCAGTGAGCAAACCTTTTCAAACAACACAGGAGAGTATCTCTTTTAAGTAATGTGAAGAACTATCCTTTTATAAAAGGCTCTTTCTCAGAAAATATTTTCAAGGTGGCATGTCAGTTAAATGAAAGAAGCGTTAAATGAGCAGGGAAGACATAAAATGTATTGTGACCATAAAGCACTTGAAAAATTTCCAATACACTGAGATATCCTCCCCTTTTATCACCTAATTTTACCCCCTAGAACTCTTTCAAAATTGATTCTACTTCTAATTCCTCAAAATTGAATTTAAAGTTTCATCTAAGAGTCAATTAAAAAGGTTATGTTTTGTTTACTATTTTCAATACTGTGAGTCATCCCGTGGTTTTACCAATCCTTTAAAATATTTCACTTTGGGACTCTAACCATAATGATTCTTACACGGCTGTGATTTCTATTATCTCATTTAGGATCATCTTCTTCATGTATCTTAGCATCACTGCACAACCCAACTTGACCCCACTATGCCAAATTGGAAATTCTCTTCCAAATTCACTCTCAATTTTATAAACACACAAGTACTCCCCTTCTCAGCCATCCACCCATTCATCCATCTACTCATCTGTCCATTATTTTATTCATTCAAGAATGTTTTAAGTGCTATCTTGCATCTTAGAGCTAGCAATACTACATTTTAACTAGAAATACACAGAACTAACACTCTGTTGTAGGTACAAACAAGTCAACTGGCGTTTAAAATCTAGTTAATGGGTTCAATGGTAATGGTAGGCTTTGGGAACATGTGTGAGTAGAAATCCCAAGTTGGTGCTACAAAGAAGCTCTCTTGGGAAATTGGTTGAATGATGATAACAGTCACTGATAGGAAGCAGATTTCAAGATGAGGATAGCAGGCATCAACAACTCACGGATGTGGTGAATGAATATATGCGTTTGAGTTTCACAAGAAACATTTGGGTTCGAGACATACAAGTCTCAATTACCTAAGCATTCAAGAGCATTCTTGTATCACTCAGGAAAAATATAGAATGAGAAGTGATAGTACCTGATGGGATTCCCGATAAATAACTAAATGAAAGGGATGAGTTAAGGAAAAACATAAATTTGAGAAACGAAGATTGACATTGTCAATTGCGGAGAATGAACAAATGATACAAAATTAAGGAGTGACTACAGGCTTACTGGCAACAGGAACAAAAGAATATGAAGAACATTAATTTCAGAATGTCTACAGCCCTTTCAGGAAGTGTGTGGCTGTGATAGCATAAAGAAGTAAAGGGCAGTGGAGGAGACTACAGGTTTAGGAAGGTGAATATAGGGGTGTCTGTGTATGAGTGTGAGTGTATGTAGTATACTCATTGACTTTTTAAAAAGAGAAGACTGAAATATTCAACATGTTTTCTAAAAGGGTATAGTTTACTATAGGAAGAGTTTCAAGATACAGAAGCAAAAATGGACATAATTTATAAAGCAAAGTCTCTGAGGATGCAGCTGGACCTGGTAGATGAAGCACAAAAGTGGTCCTTGATAGGAGATAGGGCACCGCTATTCTCAGCCAAAGGAGAAGAGGAAGGGGGAGACGCGGAATGGAGGCAGATGTGAATATTCTGTGGAACCAAGTTGAGGAAATTCCCATCCGATAGTAAGGCAGTTGGAGAGAAGTGTCTTGATAAAAAAGTTTGAGAAGAACAGAGTACATGTATAGCAGCTTCTACACAGTCCATGAAAAATAACTAGCTGAGGGGCTTAATATTAAGTCTCACAATCTTAAAATATTTCATAAATTTTATAATTTGACAGCTCTCACTATTTTCTCTCTTACTGCAAGAGTATTCCATTTCTTCTTAGCCTACTTCAAAGGAAAATTGAGAAAAACAATTTGTCAGTAAATGTTGCTAACTCTGAATTAAATAAATCAAAACAGTTTCTGATAGAAACTGTTAACATGTGAAGTTTTGGGAAAGTTAGTAGTTAAATAGTCTATATTAATAGAAAATCTTGCGTTAGCTAGGCATGGTAGCTCACGCCTGTAATCCCAGCACTTTACGGGCCAAGTCAGGCAGATCACCTGAGGTCACGAGTTCAAGACCAGCCTGGCCAACATGGTGAAACCTCATCCCTACTAAAAACACAAAAATTAGCTGGGCATGAAAGTGCACACCTGTAATCCCAGCTTCTGGAGAGGCTGAGGCAGGAGAATCACTTGAACCTGGGAGGTAGAGTTTGCAGTGAGCCAACGGTGCACCACTGCACTCCAGCCTGGGTCAAAGAGTGAGACTCCATCTCAAAAAAAAAAAAAAAAAAAAAAAAAAAGAAAAGAAAATCTTGCTTAGTGAGTATAGGAATTCCTGTCTTAGAAAAAAATGTAATGAGCATCATCAGAAAATAAATCCTTGATAATTTTAAAATTAATATGCAGCAATATCGGTTAAATAATTTTGTGCATGAATTTTGCAGGACATCAGAAATTCAAAACAAAAGACTTTCTATACAAAATTGTAAATATAAATATAGAAACTAGAGTAACCTTCATTGAAGTAAACCATAAAGAGTTTTTTAAAGTTCTCCATATATTTTGAAGCAAATATATTCCTTTCAATGTGTTAGTTTTATCTAATTGCAAATTTAGCGTGCCGCTAACATTTCAAACATTTCCTAGAAATACACTTACAGGAGGAAATGTTATTTGTAAAATTTCTCCTGATGTATACTTCATGGTAAAATTTTATGCTATTGACTATAAGAACAATAAGTGATACATATATGTATTATAAATACAGTATTTTAAATTAAGAAAAATATCTTCAATAGAGTTTGTAAGAAAACTTTCTAAAATTCTGAACAACACACACTAAGTAACATAGTTTCAAATGTCCACAGCCCAAATCAAATAAACTCAACATATTACTAAGGAAAGGTTTTCCAATTTTTTTCACTAAGAACACTTATGCTATTTCAAATTATAAAATAAAGTTTTGTCTTTTCTTTACAATTATTGCTAGATGACTCTTCTCCAAGTCTTTTCTACAATTATCTCCTGGAAAAAATATCCATAGAAACTGGATTGTACATTTTAATTTTCCTTGTTATACTATAAAGTTTATTTTAAATCAGCTAATATTGAATAAAAGTAAGAAATTCAAAGTGTATTTTATATGTAAGGATTTGTAGTATCCAAGTCCATCTTTGAAGTGCCAGTGTTTTATCTTAATGATTTCTCTTTTTATCTTCTAGTTATTATAACACTGTCTTTCAAATAAAAGGTAGACTGACAAAATGAACAATATCCTGAGAAAAATAGTGTTCTGATGCATTTTTTTGTATCATGGGGAATGTGAATTTTTAAACCTCAAATATATTGAACAATGATTTTAAAGGTTACATAATAAGTTCTTTTTTTAAATTTTAAGTTTCAGGGTACATGTGCAGGATGTGCAGCTTGGTTACCTAGGTAAACATGTGCCATGGTAGTTTGCTGTACCTACCAATCCATCATGTAGGTATTATGCACAGCAAGCATTAGCTGTTTTTTCTCAATGTTTTTCCTCCCCCAACCTCATCCCAACCCTGACAGGCCCCAGTGTGTGATGTTCCCCTCCCTGTGTCCCTGTGTTTTCATTGTTCAGCTCCCACTTACAAGTGAGAACATGTAGTGTTTGGTTTTCTGTTTCTGTGTTAGTTTGCTGAGGATAATGGCTTCCAGCTCCATCCATGTCTCTGCTAAGGACATGATCTTTTTCATTTTTATGGCTGCAAAATATTCCACGGTGATAACAAAATGTACCACATTTTATTTATCCACTCTATCATTGATGGGCATTTGAGTTGATTCCATGTCTTTGCTTTTGTGAATAGCACTGCGATGAACATCCATGTGTATGTATCTTTAAGATAGAATGATTTATATCCTTTGAGTATATACCTGGTAATGAGATTGCTGGGCCAAATGGTATTCCTGGTTCTAGGTCTTTGAGGAATCGCCACACTGTCCTACACAACGGTTAAACTAATTTACACTCCCACCAACAGTGTAAAAGTGTTCCTATTTCTCCACAGTCTCACCAGCATCTGTTGTTTCTTGACTTTTTAATCATTGCCATTCTGACTGGTGTGAGATGGTACCTCATTATGTGACTCGCCCCTGGTGACAGCTACCCCAGTAAGTCTGCCTCAGTTACTGAAAAGTCATGTCATCATTCAAGGTTTAAGCCTCCTTATTGGATCTAACAATGTGGCACTTCTACTTACAAGCCTTTCAGTTTGCAATAAAAATTATCCTTTTTTTTTTTTAATTTATCAGTCCCAACTTGAAAACCGAAGCTGAACTAAAATGAATAAAATTAAATTCAGCTACAAAATCCATTTGTTAAACAACAGTTGACTTTTTCTGAAAGGCTTGGATTCTGGTAATCCACATGATTCGGACCAGTAGAGTGTGATCTGGAAGCTTTTGTGTCTGTGGGTTATCAGGAGGCTAGCTTAGTCATTAATATACAGAAAGCTACTCCCTCAATCTGTTCCTGTATTCCAGAACTTTAAAATCACAATTTCTTTTCATATTGTTTTTAGTCCCAATTCCAGTTGCTTCTTTTAAAACCATTTATTTTACTCAAAAGACAAAACAGAAAATATCATTTGTATAATATCTCTTCATACACTGTTATTTCAGTTCTATTTTCCAGATCTTTCTCAAGTCTATTTTTTACAGCTTCAATCATTTGCATTGCTCTTGCTCTTTTCATTTTAAAACACTGTGGAATCTGAAGTTTTATATCTTTGCAAACTAAGCTTATTCTTCCCCAACATTAAAAACCATGTACAATTTGTTTTTATAAAAAAAATTCTCACTCCACATCAATGCCCAGAAAATGGCGAATACATAAGCATTGTAAATATTGATCACGGAATGTAGCTTGCTATAGTCTACATGATTACAATGAGCTGTTAACACTTCTCAGTGCTGTATCTACAATTAATTTTCACTTCTCTGATAGAAGAATCAATATTGTAGGGTCTTAGATATAAGATTTTTCTTATAAAATAAATCACATACCTAACTATGAAAAAATAAAGAGTAAGATCCTTATTTATATTCCATTCCCTAAAAACAAATTCTGTTACTCATTCAAGAAGGAAATTTAACTCTTCAGGATAGGGTGTGTATGTGCGTACCAAAAATGATATTTCTAATGGGATACACTAAGATCACACAAATGAGTAGGGCTTTCTTTCTGATGAGTTCCCACCATGAGTCAGTCTTCTCACCTCTTGAAGATTGTGATACTCAAGTGTTAAACAGCCCTTTCCTCTTAAGAGCACTCATTCAGGATATTCTATTCTCTTTTCAAGTTCCTCTTTAGAATTATTCAGCAGCATAAGCACAATCCTATCATAGTCAATGGCCATACACTCTTACTGAGTTGTATGCTCTCAGTTTTCTTGGTGTACTATTTCCCTTGGTGCAGCAAATTAGTACTAATCAAACTACCTTTGGCAATGAAAATTTATCTGGTCTTTATTCGATGGGTTTTATATAAAAAATGGCTTCCAGTAATATCAACTATACCTAGAATACTTTAAAAGTAACAACAATTCTTTTAAATTATGCCCTTCCCTGAAACAGCATTTGAGAAATGAAATGGACTTCGTAAGCATTTTTTGATTTTATATGGTTAGCAAATGCGATCTAAGACTTGTTAAAGGCCCTGGGCGTTAGCAATTGAACTGCAATTAGAGGTCTTGTTACTTCACGTATATCCAGTGTACTTCCTCCATGAAGCCTGTTACTTTACTGTAAAGGTCCATAGATTGTCCTCTCAAAAATACCATCAGAGAAATGTTTGCTGTATATGAAGCATATCACTGAACAATTAATGTTCTTCAACTACTTGTTCAGGTATTTAGACTATTATTTATAAATATTCTTTCCAACAACATTTTCCTTTTAGTAAGTTTCTTCTGCAATTCTCAATTTCACCCATATACCCAAAAGAAAATTTAAAACATTTTTAAATATGGCATAAAGTTTTTATGCACAATCTGCAGAGACAATCCTAATGTTATTCTTGGCTGAATTCCTATTTGCTGGCCCTGGATCTTGGCTCTGCAGTATGGTAACTGAAACTAATGTAACCCAAGGCAAATAATTTAATGCATCCATGCCAAAAATGGACAATATTACCTATCATTAAGATTACATGTTAATACATGCATATATCCAGAACAGGACTGGACACTATAATCGATTGTTATTCAATAAATATAATATCAATTAGCTTTTGAGATTTAAAAACTTGACACTATCTGGCTCTGTGTCTCCACCTAAATCTCATCTTGAATTATAATCCAAATTATAATCACCACGTCAGGGGAGGGGCTTCATGAGAGGTGACTGAATCACAGGAGGGTTCCCCCATGCTGCTCTCATGATAGTGACTGAGATCTCATAAGATCTGATCATTTTGTGAGGGGCTTTTCCCCCTTTTGCTCCACATTTCTCTCATTGTCTCCTGGCATCCTGTGAAGAAGTGCCTTCTGTCATGATTCTAACTTTCTGAGGCCTCCTCAGCCACGGTGGAACTATCAGTCAATTAAGCCTCTTTTCTTCATAAATTACCTAGTATCAGGCATTTTTTCATGTCAGTGTGAGAACCAACTAATACAGTAAATTGGTGCCAGAAGCTATTAAAAGCATTCAGTTTTATCCATTTACAAAGATATGGTTTGGAATTGGAACTTATTTTTAAAAAGAATGTAGAGAATAAAAGTTTAAAAAATTTGCAGCCTGATGATGTGATAGAAAAGAAAAATCCATTTTCTGAGGAGAAATTCAAGCAGATTGCAGAAATTTGCATAAGTAATAAGGAGCCAAAGGTTAATTGCCAAGACAATGGAGAAGATGTCTCCAGGGCATGTCAGAGACTTTCACAGCAGCCCCTCCCATCACAGGCCCAGAGGCCTAGGAGGGAAAAATGGTTTTGTGGGCCAGGACCAGAGCCTTCTCTTTGTACAGTCTAAGGATTTGGTTTCCTGCATCCCAGCTGTGGCTAAAAGGGGTCAATATACATTTCAGGCAGGCCATTGCTTCAGAGGGTTTGAGCCCAAAGCCTTGGTGGCTTATATACCTGGTGTTGAGCCTTCGGGTGCACAGAAGTTAAGAATTAAGGTTTGGTAACCTCTGTCTAGATTTCAGAGTACGTATGAAACGTCTGGATATCCAGGCAGAGGTGTGCTGCAGGAGCAGAGCCCTCATAGAGAACCTCTGCTAGTGCAGTGTAGAAGGCAAAAGTGAGGTTAAAGTCCCCACAAAAAGTCCCCACTGGGGCACTGCCTAGTGGAGCTGTGAGAAGAGGGCCACCATCCTCCAGACCCCAGAATGGTAGATTCACTGACAGCTTGCACTGTGTGCCTGGAAAAGCCACAGACACTCAACAACAGCCTGTGAAAGTAGTCTGAATGGATGGAGGGCCTGCCTGTATCCTGCAAAGCCACACGGATGGAGCCGCCCAAAATCATGGGAACCCACCTCTTGCATCAGTGTGACTGGATGTGAGACATAGAATCAAAAAAGACCATTTTGGAATTTTAAGCTTAAATGACTGCGCTGTTGGATTTTGGATTTGTATGGGAACTGTAGCCCCTTCATTGTGGCCAATTTCTCCCTTTGGAATAAACATATTTATCCATTGCCTGTACCCCCAATGCATCTAGGAATTAACTAACTTGCTTTTGATTTTATAGGCTTATAGGTAGAAGGGACTTGTCTTGTCTCATATGAGACCTTGGACGTGGAACTTTTAGGATAATGCTGGAGTGAGCTAAGATGTTGGGGAATTGCTGAAAAGTTTTGACTGTGTTTTGAAATGTGAGGACGCGAGATATGGAAGGGGCCAGGGGCAGAATGATATTATCTGGCTCTGAGTTCCCATCCAAATTTCATCTTGAATTGTATCGAAATTATAATCCCCATAGGTTGGGGGAGGGGCCTTTTGGGAGGTGACTGAACATGGGGACAGTTGCCCCATGCTGTTCTTATGATAGTGATTACGTTTTCCTGAGATTTGATAGTTTTGTGAGAGGCTTTTCCACCTTTGCTCTCTATTTCCCTCATTCTCTCTCCTGCCACCCTGTGAAGAGGTGCCTTCTGCCATGATTATGTTTCCTGAGGCCTCTCTAGCCATGTGGAACTATGAGTCAATTACACTTCTTTTCTCGATAAGTTACCCAGTTTTGGGTATTTCTTCATAGCAGTGTGAGAATCAATACAAAACTCACTTTTCGTATTTTACATTTGAATTTTAAGATCAGCAAACTTCATCTTTGAAATAGAAAATTTTTACTATCTTTATTATTCTTGTCATTGTTTACCAAATTTGAACAAATTTTGCTGAAGCTACGTCTAGGAACATTAGGTGTAGTTAGTGATGACAACTATTCTTCAATTAAAGGAGAATCAACCCAAGGAACTATGTAATAGTCTCCATACTCTGCATGTTGGGGAAATAGAATACTCAGTAGACTTCTTCAATGAGAACTACAAACCACTGCTCAAAGAAATAAGAGAGGATACAAACAGATGGAAAACACTTCATGCTCAAGGTTAGGAAGAATATCACAAAAATGACCATACTGCCCAAAGTAATTTACAGATTCAATGCTATTCCCATCAAGCTACCATTGACCGTCTTCAAAGAATTGGATCGACCTTTCTCACAGAATAGGAAAAACCCACCTTAAACTTTACATAGAACAACAACAAAAAAGAGCCTGCATAGCCAAGACAATCATAAGTGGGGGGAAAAAAAACTGGAGGCATCATGCTACCTGACTTCAAACTATACTATAAAGCTATAATAATCAAAACAGCGTGGTACTGGTACCAAAACAGAGACATAACCAATGGAACAGAACAGAGGCCTCAGAAATAATGCCACATATCTACAACCATCTGATCTTTGACAAACCTGACTAAAGCAATGGGGAAAGGATTCCCTGTTTAATAAATGGTGTTGGGAAAACTGGCTAGCCAAATACAGAAAGCTGAAACTGGATCTCTTCCTTACACCTTCTGCAAAAATTAATTCCAGATGGATTAGAGATTTAAACATAAGACCAAACAACATAAAACCCTAGAAAAAAACCTAGGCAATACCATTCAGGACACAGGCATAGGCAAGGACTTCATGACTAAAACAGCAAAAGCAATGGCAACAAAAGCCAAAATAGACAAATGGGATCTAATTAAACTTAAGAGCCTTTGGACAGAAAAAGCAACTATCAGTAGGGTGAACTGGTAACCAACAGAATGGGAAAACATTTTTACAATCTACCCATCTGACAAAGGGCTAACATCCAGAATCTACAAAGAACTTAAACAAATTTGCAAGAAAAAAAAACAACCCCATCAAAAAGTTGGCAGAGGATATGAACAGACACTTTTCAAAAGAAGACATTTATACTGCCAACAAACATATGAAGAAATGCTCATCATCACTGGTCATTAGAGAAATGCAAATAAAAACCACATTGAGATACCATCTCACTCCAGTTAGAATGGCCATCATTAAAAAATCTGGAGACAACAGATGCTGGAGAGAAATAGGAATACTTTTACACTGTTGGTGGGAGTGTAATTTAGTTCAACTATTGTGGAAGACAGTGTGGGTATTCCTCAAGGATCCAGCAATAGAAATACCATTTGACCCAGCAATCCCATCACTGGATATATACCCAAAGGATTATACATTATTTTATTATAAAGACACATGCACACATTTATTGTGGCACTGTTCACAATAGCAAAGACTTGGAACCAACCCAAATGCCTATTAATGATAGACTGAATAAAGAAAATGTGGCACATATATGCCATGGAAATACTATGCAGCCATAAAAAGGATGAGTTCCTGTCCTTTGCAGCTACATGGATGAAGCTGAAAGCCATCATTCTCAGCAAACTGACACACAATCAGAAAATCAAACACCACATGTTCTCACTCATAAGTGGGTATTAAACAAGGAGAACACATGGACACAGGGAGGGGAACATCACACACCAGAGCCTGTCGTGGATGAGGGGCTAGAGGAGTGATAGCAGGGGGTGGGGAGATTTAGGAAGGATAGCATTAGGACAAATGCCCAATATAGATGACAGGGTGATGTATGCAGCAAACCACCATAGCACATGCATACCTTTGTAACAAATCTGTGCGTTCTGCATATGTACCCCAGAACTTAAAGTACAATAAATTTAAAAAAGAAATTCTCATTAATTTTATTCTAGATTTTGTAACTTTCCCATTTCTTTCCATTATTTTTTTTCCTTTTTGAGATGGAGTCTCACTCTTTCACCCAGGCTAGATTGCAGAGGTGCAATGTTGGCTCACTACAGCCTCCACCACCCAGGTTCAAGCTATTCTTCTGTCTCAGCCTCCCAAGTAGCTGGTATTGCAGGCATGAGCCCCAAGACCTGGCTGATTTTTTATTTTTAGTAGGGATGGGGTTTTACCATGTTGGCCAGGCTGGCTAGAACTCCTGACTTCAGGTGATCCATCCACCTTGGCCTTCCAAAATGCTGGGATTATAGGGGCGAGCCATCACATCCAGCCCCATCAATTTTATTCTTACCAGTTTAATTTTATTCTAGTATAATTTTATCTTATATTCCCTGTGATGGTTTCAAAACACTTTCATTCACTCATTCAAACTTAATACAGATTTTTCTGAGCATCTTTGTTCATGCACTGTATTTGATCCCAAGAATGTAAAGACAAATATGGGAACAATCTTTTAGAAGCTCATAGTCTATGAAAAAATAAGCTAATTATATGGGGCTGGGTGCAGTGGCCCACGCCTATAATCCCAGTACTTTGGGAAGCCTAGGTGGGTAGATCATGAGGTTAGGAGATCAACACCATCCTGGCTAACACGGTGAAACTCCATCCAAAAATACAAAAACTTATCCGGGCATGGTGGCATGTGCCTGTACTCCCAGCTACTTGGGAGGCTGAGTCAGGAGAACTACTTCAACCGTGGAGGTGGAGGTTGTAGTGAGCCAAGATGATGCCACTTTAGCTTACAAAACAACAGCAAAACTCTGTCTCAAAGAAAAATAAAAAATAAGCTAACTACAGTGTAATTATTATAGATAATTACATATGTATATATATGTATAATACACACATATATAATATAAACATATACATATTATATATGTATACGCACATATATAATATGTATAATATATCCACATATATAATATCTATAATACATATAACTATGCACACACACGCATACACACACATGAAGTGCTAAAGTTAGGTGATGAGGGAGTGACCAAGTTTACTTCAAGAGGTGCAGAAATCATCTCAGGAAAAAACATATTTGATTGTCATTTATGTCATCAACTTATTTATCTGGACTACTATGATAGGACCTTAACTGCCATCTCCCCATACATTCTTGACACTGCAATCTGAAAGGTTTTAATTCATGAATTGGCTCATGCCAGTCACCAGCCTTCATTGCATGTAACAAAATTCTGGAATTTCATATAGATCCCAAGAATCCCCAGCATTCTGTAATTCTTAGGTTTCTGTTCATGCTTCATGTTTTCCTAGTGATTGCTCCCCTGGTTATCCATAACCCTATTAATAAAACTGCTTCTTCCGATGTCAGGTGATGTTTTAATTCCTTTGAGAAGCCTTTGTGTTATCCCTAAGACTGAGACAGCTTTCTGTGTGTTCCCATAAGATCTGCTTTTCCCAAACAAAACTCTTCATACTGCACTGTAACTTTCCCTAAGGATTCTTCTTTAGTCCCCAGAGGCAGAAATCTGCATGGTGCCTAGCATCAATTAGTACCAATTAATAATTTGTTAAATGAATGGATGGATAAGCGGATGGATGAATGTGCACATATGGGGCATTTCAAAGAAAAAATAATGAGGTCAGAACTATAAAGTAGAAGTGCCGGGCCCAGTGGCTCATGGCTGTAATCTAGCACTTTGGGAGGTGAGGCCGGTGGATCATGAGGTCTGGAGATCGAGACCATCCTGGCCAACATGGAGAAACCCTGTCTCTACTAAAAATACAAAATTTAGATGGGTGTGGTGCCAAGTGCCTGTAATCCCAGCTACTCAGGAGGCTGAGGCAGGAGAATGGTTTGAACCTGGGAAGCAGAGATTGCACAGTGAGCCAGATGGTGCCACTGCACTCCAGCCTGGTGACAGAGCCAGACTCCTTCCCCTCCTCTCAAAAAAAAGAAGCTGTTAGTGACTCACGTTTAATTTCAATTGTGAAATTTGCATTAAATTAGAACAATGTTATCATATGAGCATAAAAATGCAGTTTAGACTTCAGTGAAAAAACAGGATTCTGTAGAATATACGCGTAACACAAAGGTAAGAAACATTAATAATTATGCCAAAAAATATTATGATTCAAAATCCATACTATTTTGCAAATTTATAACCAAAGAACTATATTTATAGATATAGATATAGATATAGATAACTTAACAGGTAAATATAATTATATTGTTTAAAATTAGCATAAAACATTAGAGTTACAAGGAAATTAAAGGAAGTCAAACATAATAAAAACTGTCTTAGCCGGGCGCGGTGGCTCAAACCTGTAATCCCAGCACTTTGGGAGGCTGAGGCGGGTGGATCATGAGGTCAGGAGATCGAGACCATCTTGGTCAACACAGTGAAACCCCGTCTCTACTAAAAAAAAAAAAAATACAAAAAATTAGCTGGGCATGGTGGCACGTGCCTGTAATCCCAGCTACTCAGGAGGCTTAGGCAGGAGAATTGCCTGAACCCAGGAGGCAGAGGTTGCAGTGAGCCGAGATCGCGCCATTGCACTCCAGCCTGGGTAACAAGAGCGAAACTCCCGTCTATAAAAAAAAAAAAAAAAAAAAAAAAAAAAAAACAAAAAAAAAAAACTGTCCTGAAGCAATACATATTGTATTAATGTAGCTCCTCCATAACTTAGACATTAATATTAATCTAGAAAATTATACTCTTAAATTCAGTGCTTTGCACTTCAGCTTAACAATTAGCATTTAATAATTATTTTTTGAATTGTTAATTTTCACTCAAAATTACACATTAAACTAATGTAAAAAATTCCAGTCAGGTCTCCACTAAGTGAAAATCTGAGTTATTTGTATAACTCACAAGTACCAATAACTGATGAAAACTATACTCACCAAATTTACTTTGTATTTTAACTCAGCTTTGATCTTCTGCATATAAACATGCTCATATTCACTTTGCTTTCTGAATAATATTCTTGGCTAAAATGAATGTCAAGATTTTCAGTTCATTAGAAAATCTGGTTTTTAATGTTAAGATATGTCTCAGAGATCTGTAGATTACACGCACCGATTCATGTCCTTCAGAACACATTCATTAAATGTCTCATGCACTGTGGCAGGGACTGTGAGGTAGTTGTCCTCAAGCTTTGGTGGAAATAGTGATTATTTAGTATGCTTGTTGATATCCATTTCTGGGCTCTACTACTGGAAATGTTGATTCAATATTTCTGGGTGGAACTCTATAGTCTGCATTTTAACAAGCACAGAGATTAATCTGATGTGATTCTGTTGTAGGTTATATACTCTATGATCAAAAATTGTTCTGTGGCATATAGAAAGATAAAAAGATGTTCCCTGACTTACCCTAGATGATTTTAGTACTATTGTGGTTAGTACAACTCATACGAAAAAAGAATACTTTTGAGTGGGTCACAGGAACTAATAAAGGTATTCGTGCTGGGTACAGAAATAGAACCGTACTTTAGAAATATGAAACTAGCTGGTACGCAGGATTTTGAAGAGATGCTTGACCATATCCTACAGAGTTAATTCAAATACTGCAAGCCTAGGATGACCTGAAATTAGTAATAGTGAAGGAACGAGACTTGGAATTTGTTTTCAAAAACCAATGGCATTCAGTGCCTTCTAAATGTCAGTCTCATTTGCTTTTTTATTATTCATTTATGAAGTAATTGCCTTGCCTCAACTTTTTCCCTGTTCTGTACAGTTGGCTCCATGGAAGACCCAATTAGTCAGTCATCTTCAGAGACATAGTTTTATATAGCAGTCTCACTGACACTCGGAGCTGCAAATCAATCCAGGTGAACCAGGCACAACGCCAAATTTCATCAAAGACTTAATGGTTCCAGGGATGATTTCCCAGGGAATTTCCCACCCAGAAGACATCTATTTCCCTTTACTCTCTGTTCAATGGCTTACTTTATCTAATTTTCCATGTGATTATCTTCCTCTGGAATTTGGGAAGAAATGCTAAAACAGATGTTATCCTTCACAGTAGAATATACAACTATAGAAAATTATAATAGGTTTACCCCGTCAGAAAAAAAAAAAGAAAAAAAAACTGAAAGGAAAGTCTTGTTTTCTGAAAAATATATTTTGGTCTAACTTTACACAATTAACAATAGCTATATCAGATACGTCCAATCAAGAAAACAAACCATTTTAGATATAATTTAATACCGAAATTGATATGCAGACCTTTAAAAGTTAGTGAAGCAAAAATGGGATGTAAAAGAACATAGATATTTTCATTCCTGTAATCCCAGCATTTTGAGAGGCTGAGGGAGATGGATTGCTTGAGATCAGGAGTTTGAGAACGGCCTGGCCAGCATGGTGAAACCTCGTCTTTTGTATTTCACCAAAATACCAAAATTAGCCAAGTGTGGTGGTGTGTGCCTGTGATCTCAGCTACTCTGGATGCTGAGGCAGGAGAATTGCTTGAACCCAGGAGGTAGGGGTTGCAGTGAACAGAGATGGGGCCACTGCACACCAGCCTGGGTGACAGGGAGAGACTGCCTCTCAATGAAAAAAAAAAAAAAAAAAAAGAATATTGATATTAGTGATTACACAGAGCAGCTCCATATCCTAGTTTTTAGGAAAGGGAAGAGATAGGACAACCAGCATCTAGGAATCTGGAAGAGAAGTATGCTTCTCAAATGGACTATAGGAATATTGCCCTTCTAAGGTGATGCTCATACCTGAGTGCCAACCCCACACTGCTGGCACTCAGACTAGCGACGTAAGTAAAGTTAGCTTGTACCTACTTTCAAGGGGTTTATCCTAGCTGCTAATATAAGAGCTTGACATGTCTGGAGGCAGAGGAATAATGCTCTGCTTTGGGGTAATGCCAGCAGAAACTGGAAACAGAAGTGGTTTCCTCTCTCCTTCTTTTAATCTCATTTTAGAACTTTCCATTAGCAGAAAAAAAGTAAAAGTTTAATACCTGGCAAGAGAATCAGGGAAATGTAATTTACAAGCTTCATGCAGGTGAGGGATTTAGTAGAAAGTTTGAGCAATATAGTTTGCATAAGCACAGACCAATTTACAGAAGAGAAGACTCGGATCTGTGACAAAACAGGTAAATCAGCAGCACAGCAGCTACAGCAGTCTTCTGGGTTTTGAAGTATGTGACTTCAGAAGCACAGAACACGTGAACACCACACTCATTTCACTGAGATATGGGAGACAATATAAGAGTTTAGTTGGGTCAAAAGCATCTGGGTGCTTTCAGAAGAATTAAAACTGGCTCTCTAAAATGACAAATAACCAAAAGCTATTGTTCAACAGTTCATAAGTTTTGATACTGAACCTGCATTCTCTCCTTGAGTACCAACTCTGCCTAAAGAGATGACTTGATGACTGGAGTTTAAAAAAAAAAAAATCAGTTTTAACATAGTATTTCACCCAAAGTGGAGAGATGGGCAATACAAAAGCAGAGTGACCAATGTGATATTATAAGATGGATTTCAGCAAGAGATGTTGAGGAATTAAACTAAGAGCGTAGCAGTGGGGATGGAAAAGACAGTATATTTAAGACAAATTTAGAAGTAGGGCAATGGGTCTTATCAAATGTGAGGAATGAAGGAAGGGGAGGAACACAAGATGACTCCAGAGTTTCTGTCCTGGAGGATGGTGAGTCATAGTGTTGTCAACAACAACAACAACAACAACAACAAAATAAAAAATAAGAAGGAAAAAGTGAAATGCTTTGGGAGGAACATTGACAGTTTATTTTTGGACTTATTGAATGAAGACCTAGATCCAACTGTTATCCAAACATCTCTGAAACGTATTGTATTATTTGGGCATTCTGTTTTGAATGCATGGATTTTCCTTTGTAGATTTTGCAGTTGAATAAATCCATTTTTTAAAAGAGTAAGTCCAAACTACTATACAGGACAATTATATTGTTCCTTCATTGTAGAGCCCACTGACTACCTTCTCAGCCTCTTCTATCAGTCCTTCCTCAAAAGTGGTGCTCCAGGAAAAGCGAAAACAATGAGCCTGCCTGAAAACACTCCGATAGTTGGAACATCTGTACTTTGGTAAATGCTGCGTCTGGGATGAATTTTAGTCCACTCTCCATCTGATTATCTTTGGTCCCCTATGGAAACCCAGCTCAGCTTTAACTTCTAAGATGTTATTCTTAAGAAAATCCTCATATAATTAATCGTTCTCTACTATTTATGCGTTCTTTATTCCTCATGTTTCTCAATTTTTATATATTTTTTATAGTTCATTTTAATATATTTACTGATAGACCTATTTCCCCTTGTAGACTATAATTTATGAGTATACAGGAGACATACCTCTTTAGAAGTCACACCAGAAACAGTCAGATTTCTCACAACTTATACGCTGAGAAAATATTGTTAGGTATATAATGAGATATTTTAACCCAACCAAGTAACAAAATATGAATAAAGGAGAAGAGGAAATTCACAAAAGAGGAAACATAAAATGGTCATTAAACAAAAAGTAATGATAAACTTCACCAGATCAGTTCTTTCCTTTCCTTCAAGTTGACTCAAATTTAAACAGTTTTCTTCCTGACAGAGGCCCCTAATTTCGGCACTTACTTTAGAACATTTCTGACTGTAAATTCTTTCTCTTCCCATTTGAGAGGTAAATCTTCCAGGTTCCTGCCTGTTTTAAAATCCAGAATTCTCTTTTTCAGGGAACTATCTTTATAAAATCTAATCATCAAGACAGAAATCCTATCTCCCAGTCTATGTCAGAGTAGCAGCCTAACTTTTGTAGGAGACAGGAAAGAGACTTTTGTAGGAAACCCAAAAAGACAGGAAATCTTAGAAAACAAGTCACTAACTTTCCGAAGTACCAATTAGCAAACACATATGACCTAATCACAATAACCAAGCTCACTCCTAAGCTCAGCCCAACACTTTTTCACTAGCTTTTTCAGATGCATAAATCTATCTCATCTTTTGGTTCAGTGGAAAGTTTTTCTCTTTTCCCTGTTGCAATTTCTCTTTCATATACACAAAGATATCTGCCATATACATTTTACAAATTCAGCAAAATTAATAACTCTGAGGATATGAAATTATGGTACAAATTCAAAAATAGTTTACTATAAGTGCTGGTAAAAGTATGACATAATACAATCACTTAGAAGATTAGTTTTGCAACCTAATGTGATACATACTCATTCATAGAGAGGCTTGTTTGTAGCACTGTTTATTAAAATTGGAAATAATAAATACATTGTAGTATATTCATATATCAATTATAATAAAGTCTATCTCATCAGCAGAAAGATGAATTGCAGGCATGTAAGTTTTAAAAACACTGCTGCTTAATATTAAATTACATAAATTCTAAATAATTACGATATACACACACACACATATGTAAATCAGGGGAACAGGATCAAAAAGGAAGAGCATTCAAGTGTCATGTTATGCTCATATTTACTCATAAAATAAAAATGATTGGGAAATTAAGGTAAGACAGCAGTGGTGGTTGCAGCATAGCTTTGGGACATTCACAAATCCTTACATAAAACGGAAAGACTAATTTGATAGGAAAATCAAAATCACATGGATACCATTTACTAGACTGGTGCAAAAGTAATTGTGGTTTTTGCCAATTACATAAAACAAAACTCAGTGAAAATGTCATCCTTATTAACCACAAAGCAGAAATGAAGCATTTGTGGTTAATAAGGCACCCACAAAGCATTTCCCCTTGTAGACTGTAATTTATGAGTATACAGGAGGCATACCTCTTTAGAAGTTACACCAGAAACAGTCAGATTTCTCACAACTTATATGCTGAGAAAATATTGTTAGTTACATAATGAGATACTTTAACCCAACCAAGTAACAAACTATGAAAAAAGGAGAAGAGGAAATTCACAAAAGAGGAAACATAAAATAGTCATTAAACAAAAAGTAATGATAAACTTCACCAGATCAGTTCTTTCGTTTCCTTCAAGTTGAATCAAATTTAAACAGTTTTTATTGGTGGGAGAGCACCCCACCAACAGCCACACTGTCAACGCACTATCAGCATGTGTGCAGACGAAACAGAGAGCAGCAATGCAGCGACTTAACAACATGAAAACAACAGAACCCATAATGATTTACTGAAAATCAATTTGCAAACAGCGGAGAACTGTGAAAATTTATGCCCACACTAATAATGGGTGGATACAAGGACCCTGTTATAAGACTAAAGGAAATAGACTCTCTGAAACCTGTTGAACTCTTGAAGCTAAAATCTGACAAGTTTTCTTACCATTCGGGATGAGGGGATTCCACATAACTGCCGGAAGTGGAATAAAAAATTAGGGAGACAAGAATAAGAAAGTTAAAGAGATGATACGAATTATCACTGGGGAGAGAAAGAGACAGGAAATCTTAGATAACAAGTCACTGTATTTTTTTTAACACTACATGAAGGCAACAGAACAGGAAACTCAGTAGATTTAGAAAAGCTATTGCAACCAAGCTTGATTCTAAAAATGAAGGGAATTTATACTAACGTAAAAATAAGCAACAGAAATGTTTTGAGATCAAATCACACAAAAAGTTGTCACCATAAATATTGCATATTCTGTTATGATCCCTGCAAACAATATAAGCACACCATAAAGATGTTCAAAAAGCAGACTAAAATGTAACATAAGACTTCAAAGCAAGCTAAAAGGCAGTAAGCATAGGATACAAGACACCAAAAAATAACAAGTTAAAATTAGAAAAACTCACAAAGAAGTTAGAGATCTCTGAAAAATAGAAAAAAATGCAAATTTCTTTAAACATAAATACAACCTAGAAGAAATGCAAAAGCAAAAAAAAAAAAAAAACAAACCACTAATAATATCTTAAGAGAAACAGAAGGTAAAGAGGTGAATTTTTACAATAAAAAAAAAAATTGAGCAACAGTTCAAAAAGGATTTGGGAAAATGCTGAAGATAAAGAAAATTCAACAAAATAAATAACAGGTGGTCCTGAGGAAGAAAGTTAAAAAAAAAACAAATTATTAAAACTATAATTTAATAAAAGCCTCCTAGGAAAGTATTTAAAATTATATATTGAAAAAGTACACTATGCAACTGAGAATACCAACTCAGAGCTGCCAACACAAAGATATATTCTAGCAAAATTGCTGTACTTTAAAGAAAAATCAATGGGCACTGAGATGGGGAAAAAGCAAGTAGCTAATAATGGAAAGAAAAATAGTTTATCATTATAATTTTTGCCACTAGTTCATTCTACCAGAACAAAATGCAGAGCTTACAAAAAAAAAAAAAAAAAAAAAAAAAAAAAAAGAAAGGAAAGAATATATGAGCCAACATTTTTGTATGGAACAAAATTAATTTTCAAGGCTAAAGGGCACAAAGGCTTATCACCATAAAAGAACTTGTAAAATATTGTCTCCATGAGTCCTTCATAAGCAATGTACTAGAGAGATATTGACATAAAAGCAAGTAGTTAGCATTACATATACAACAAGAGTTAAGTGGCAGATATGATATATGACCTGACACCATCTCTGTCTTTATGTGTGTCTATCACTAATAGAACCATAAAATGGAGAGAGAAAATAGACAATACAAAAATGTTTAGCTAATTTTAGTAATCATAATGGGTAGGGGCAGTTTTAGTATTATTCAGATAATGTGGTGTATTTAATGTGGAATAAGGTAAATAAGTAATTATGAAATATTTGTTTTCATTATCCCTTATGTTTCTAAGAGCCATCATTAGTGCTCAGATTGCAATTATGAAATGACATTTTCCAGTAAAACAAACAAACTCTCATGTAAAAATGGCTCATTCTAGGTTTGGGACAATGGATCAGTTGAGTTTAGTACATCTAATTATACCAGACAGCAAAAAAAACTAGTAAATATTTCAAGGGTCATCTCATAGCATTTAAAACCAAATGAAAAAGGTACCAACTGGCAAAAGGTGAGACAATCTGAACTTCAATAAGGATAAGAATTATAAACGTTTTTAAAACTGAGTTCATGATGACATTTAAACATTTATAAAATAATTGATCATCTTCTGAGAAAGACAGGGAATCAATTATCTTGAAAACTGGTTCAATAAAAAGAAAATTTCAAGAATCTATCTGGCCCTTCCTGAGGTCCTAGCCAAGAGCTAATAGATGGCTGAAACTGACTTTTATATTGACAGTATCTACCAAAGGAAAAAAAAAATAACCTGATAGAAAGGGGTGACATAGTTTGGATGTTTGTCTCCTCCAAATCTCACGTTGAAATGTGATCCCCAGTGTTGGAGCTGGGGCCTGGTGGGAGGTGTTTGGGTCATTGGGAAGGATTCCTCATAAATGGCTTGGTGCCTTCCATATGGTAATGAGTAAATTAATTCTAGCTCTGAGGGCATGAGAGATCTGGTTGCTTTAAAGAATGTGGCCCCTGCTCCCATCCTCTTTCTCCATGTGATACACTGGCTCTCCCTTTGCCTCCTATGTTGTAAGCTTCCTGAGACCTCACCAGGAACAGAGCAGATGTTTGCACCAGGCTTCTCACACAGTCTGCAGAAACTTGACCTCAAATAAACCTCCTTACTTCATAATTTATTCAGTGTTAGGTACTACTTATAACAATATGCAAACAACATAATATGGGGGAAAGGGCTAATTTTTTTTCTTTTGAAAGAAATTGCAGATACGGAAATAAAAATTTGTTATATACTTGTTGTAAAAGTGAACTCCAATTATCAGGGAAATGGAATACTGAATAAAATATTGTTATGCTTCTATTTTTTGGATGAATATGCAAAATCAGTGAACATCAATAAAAGTGTCTGCAAAGATGGGGAGCAGTAGAAACTGTCATTATTTCTAGTGAGAATATGAATTGGTACAATTGCTTTGCAAAGCAGCTTAACATACCTAGTTAAAGCTGAACATAGGCATCTTTTGTTCTGTGGCACTGTCATGCTACTTCTAAGACATGCTGTATGCCCTTGCACATGTATATCAAGAGATGCTTTCCAGATAGTTCAGCACACTTCTCATATCATCCCAAATGCCATTGACTGGTATCAACTCCAATATTCATCAACAATAAAATACATACATTAGTGGGTTATGTATTCATAAATTAAATTATTAGACTTTGGTAAAAGAAAATGAGGGTTGGGCACAGCGGCTCATGCCTGTAATCCCAGCACTTTGGGAGACTGAGGCAGGTGAATCACTTGAGGTCAGGAGTTCGAAACTAGCCTATCCAACATGGTAAAACCCTGTCTCTAATACAAAAAATACAAAAATTAGCTGGGCATAGTGTCACATGCCTCTAATCCCAGCTACTCAGGGGGCTGAGGCACTAGAATTGCTTGAGCCTGGGAGGTGGAAGTTGCAGTGAGCAGTGACTGTGCCACTGCACTCTAGCCTGTGTGGCAGAGTGAGACTCAGTTTCAAAAAAGAACAAGAAAAAAAATGAGAACATCTATATCCATCAGCGTGGATGAGTTTCAAAACTGTACTGTTTAGCAAAAGCAGTAACAAGATAGACTGTATGATTTGATTCATATAAAATTCAAAAACCAACAAAACCAAGTAATATATTCTTTAGGGACACACATATTGTTAGTTAAAACTATGATTTTTATAAAATTTGTAATTAGGATAAGCAAACTCTCTATACAGTGAGATGTGTTCACTGTGGGACAGATAAGGCCATAAAAATGTTTCATTTCTTGGACTCAGTGGAAGGGTAGGTACAACGGTATTATTTTCCTTAAATTATGTGTATGTAGAACTGTATCCATCTACCACTATCTGTGCCTCTACTTTTATCAATTGTTATGTATGACTTCACTCAATTTTATCAAATATTTCTTGCTAATTTATAGAAGCATTTAATAAAAACCAAATTTTTACATATTTTATACAATATGTTTGTTTCAATGGGCAGGTGTGAGTTGGACACTCTTGGAATGCTATGGATTAAATCACTTCATCGTCACAACAAAATCACTTGGAGCGTCCTGCTTATATTCAGAACTTAAGAAAATTGAGGCACAGAACTTGTACAAGGTAGGAAATAAGTTATTTGTTCAAGATATGCTTATTTTATTCTGCATATTTTTTCTCTTAAGCAGTTCACTATATTGCTGGTAAAAATGGCTGCACACTAAAACAATCACACACAAAAGCTTTTAATAATTCCTCTTTGCCCAGCAAGTACACTCCACTCGTGTATGCAAAAAGAACCCCAATTATAACATTTTAAATTCATGTTCTGGGTTTTACAATATTTTTTCAAGTAATTGTAATAATTCCATTCTTCTGTAAACACATCCCTTGCCCCATCTATGATTTTTGCTCCTCCCAGGAAACCTTCTCTTCCCTATTGTCAGTTGCTGAAACCAAATTTTAAGTCCACTTCTCAAATATCACTTTCTCATAAATAATACAGGCAAATTTGTTTTTCCAGATTGCCCTTTCTCTGTCTCCTCTGTGAAGCAGTTTTTCAACTCCCCATTTAGGTAGTTTTTTTTTCTTTCTTTGAGCTCACATAAAACATTGATTTATCTTTGTTGGCATATAATGTGATATAGGGGATTGTGCCCAATATTTCTTCTGTGTTCATCACCAACTGGAAGAGTTGATAAATGTGAAGCATTTCTGCTGAGATACCAGAGGTATTATTTCAAAATGGAAGTATTCTAAAAAAGTATAACCTGAAGTCTTCACAGGTTCTGAAAAAAGATGGAAGTGGTTCTACTTTGGTGTTAAGAAGTAAACTTCATGCTAAAAATAATCAAGGGACTGATACCAAAGTTTGTACAAAAAAAGCCACCATTACCGGCCTAAGTGTTACAGCTCCAAATGTCCTTCATCACATGATGCTTGCTCGTAACGTTAATATATAGTGTTTTAGGTATTTTCATCGTGCTTTAACAGAGAGTTATTTTAGAGATACAGATAAAGACTGGAATAAAAAAGGGTGTAATGTTTGCTCTTCATAGTGTGGTCCTATGGACCAAGGAATAATAGCAACATCTGTAAGCATAAGAAATCCCCCACCTCAGATTTCCTGCATTATACTCTACATGTTAAGCAGGGCCCCAGGTAATTTGCATGTATGAGAAAGTTTGAGAAGCTCTGAAACCAGCTCAAATACTCTATTCAAAAAAAATTATTTCTACTTAGTGAGTGCTCGATTTTAGGTTCAATAATCTATATGAAAATGATTACTTCCACAGTTAGAGGCACTAATGTCTAACCACACAGTTAGACGTCATTCAAGAGCCAAGGATACACCTAACTTGTTTCTACCAGATGCACTTTATCAATGAATCCTGATAGAGAGTATCAGCATTTCAAAAGCCACTCTATTTATTCACAACAAAATGAGATCAACAATAGAGCTAGATAAGAATGGGTTTGTTTCTGGTTTTGTTGGTAGCTATATGACCTTGGTTAAGTCATGAGAAAATTTACCTCCTAATATTTGCTTGATTTTTTTTTTACTTCCTCTACTGATTATATAGTTACACTTAGCATTGTGTTGTTCAAAGAAGACCACAACATTTTATGTACTCTGGCATGGCATGGTTACAGAAGTGCGGAGTGATCTGAAATGTAAGCTAGGTGGCTCCTCTAAGCTTTAATTAATAAGTCATCCCTCTTCACCTTCACCTGACTGATTTAACGTCAGTCTAAGCCAATGCAATGAAAACAATCACTTAGGCACTCAAGGAAAAACCCTTTTATTTCAATTCTACTATTTAAATATATTAATATACTATATAACTTTTCAAGAGAATGAAAGATGAGTATATATGATTCATTAGGTATCCATATTCCATTACATAATATTGTTAACAAAATAGCAGGCAGTCAGGATGAATATCAATTACTTAGAAACCAAAATGGAAATATATAATCAGAAAAATATTCAGTGATCACATATTAAACTATATTTATCTTAGACATATATTTCATTTCTCTTTAGTATAATTTTCATCACTACTATCAAAACTACACTAGATGGTAATTTCAAAGTATTTACCATTTTTGAACATTAAACTGGATTGGGAAGTGTTTATCTGAATTTTTCTATGGTTTTATCATGCAGGGTTTTATCTGACCTTTAGAATTAGGCTCTTGTAAAATGTAGATCAAAGGGTGCAGTCATTACTCAAGATTACTTTCAGTGTCTTGCAAAGGTTTTAATCTAATGAACCTTACAAACATAATTTATTTTTAGTATGAATGGATAGACAAATGATAAGCAATAGCCTTGCTGAAAAATAGTTATTTTCAGTACATTTTTCTTATATTTGAAAAAGTATTAATGAGCTACTTTTCAACACTTTACAAAGTAAGCTGACTATATTTTATTTTGATCAACTTTGGTGAAACTTTAGAAAGAATACACATAATCAGTAAACATATTTAAAACTATAATGGTATAGTATAATGGTATCAAAATCTTCTAGGCATATATGTTTGACAGAATTTATATCCATAAGAAAAAAACTAGGAGACTATGTAAAATAATATCTACAATATGAATAAATACATGGTTATAGTAGTTCTGGAAAGAAAAATAAAGTTGTTATCTTTTTAAGAGTTCCTTCAGTTTCAAACCTACCTGAGACTTTTGAAGTGAAGGTGATTTATGGTAAAAATAAATAAGAAGCCAAGAATTTTCACTTAGTCTACAATCTTGCATTACAAAATAAATCAGCTTCCCTCATTCTTCAGTGGTTAACAAAGTGTAATTTTCATTTGCTCTATACATAGATTAACTTATCTTCCGAGGTCATTCTTAGTACCCTGACTTGGATGCATTTGTTAGAAGCAGATACAAAGTTACCAAGTGAGAAAACTGAAACACAGTATAAACAATAGTTCTATTTAGTTTAGACTACAGAAAATCAACCAAACATTCTAGATCTAGCAATTTAATATTGCAATGTATAATCCAACTATTTCTAAGTTAATCATATTTAAGTCAAATATTTTCTGTTCCAATAAGTCTACCTACTAAGCTATTACATTGGGAAATGGTTTATAAACTGGACAGTGCTATCAGTGCCGGGAACCTTATTATCACTATTGTCATTCAGTAGGAAGTCTGTGGGAAAAGAGCTAGTTGTCAATATATATGTTAAAAGGTTTGATAACTGAATTCTGGAATCCTAAAATATTTGGAATATGTAATAATGAGGAGAAGCCTACCAAAATAAATCCAAAGATTGAAAATCACCTTACTTTTTACAAATGTCTGGAATCCGGTTCTAGTTGTGATCAAATCCATTTTGTCTTATCACTGTGAACCACCTTGCCAAAATGAATTTGATCCTGGTTTATAGTATTATTTACTTTTTATAAGCAGAACTATTGTTATTTAAATCATAGTATCACATAATAATTGTAAGCAATGTGACCACAAATTTTGAAAATTATATGTAGAATACTTTAGCTACAAGTTGTTTTAAGTAGCACTCTGTTTTGTTTTTCAATGTTTGAAGCTACTTTCCAGATTTAGAGACATAAGAAATATAGTCAGATATTTCAAGAAGTATTGTTTGAATATTAGATTTGTTCTGCATGGCAAAAGAAGAGAATTATTTTTTCCAGTTCTGTTTAGAACCTTCATCAGCTAGCTTCTGTGAAAAAATGGCAGGTGTCAAAAAGGGGTAAGGAGACTTTTAAGTTCAAAGCCATTCCAATCCTGCAACCCCAGGTTACTAGTGAAATATCTGTCTCTATGTAAATGAACCAAATCCATATAATAAAAATGTAGAAAAAATTTTCTAATGGGATTTTTAAGCCAGTCTACTGAAATCAGTTTAAGAGTGAAAACTAAATAGTATAGATGGCTTCTCTCTGTAAGAAACATTAGCTAAAATTTAATTATCATGTACAGGTAGGATCACAAACAGGAATTATTTAGAAAGCAGCAAGATTGTTAAAGAATGTGTTAACATTGGTGATAAATACATAATGACACCTAAAAGGTACAGAAATATTTTGGTGGTAAAACTTTGCATATTGAAATATAGAGACCCCTTTGTTATCTGAAATAAACACGAACAGAAACAGAAAATCAGTTCAAGTAATAATTAGCTAAATATTTACCAACTTTTTTCATTAGCATAAATAAGGCCAAATCATGAAATTTCAAAGATACAATATTAGTATTAATACTCAAACTATATGTAGGTATATGTATATATATGTAGATATATATATACACACATATACATATATAACTCTAAATTTAGACAGACTTTTTAATGGTAACAAATGAACTGTGCACTATTTATGTCGTATTCTCCAGAGAATAAACAGTAGTGCAAGGAAGAAATAGTCATGCATTTCAAGTTCTTAACACAGATGATGCCTTGTTAAACTTCTTGGATCACAATATTTTTAAGTCATTAAGACCATCTAAAACTATGCCTTAACTTGCTTTACCAATATATCAAACTAGGCCAAAAGGGGCAAAATACCAGGGTGTTTTATAAAAATAGAAAAGTGACCAACACTTTGCTCCCTTTCTTGTCCCTTTTCTTCGGCATGCTATTCACAGCGGATCTCTAACCACTTATTAAAAACTGAAAGGCAACAGCTATATACTCATAGAAACAGAATAGGCAACCCACTTAGGACAGATGTGGTTTTTTAGAAAATGCTTTCCTGGAGTTGCTGAAAAATAATCTATGTCTTAAATAGCACAAATTCCGACAGGCAGCTGCTTGTACCATGCCTGTCCACTTCAGCCGTAATTGAAACCAAGGTTTTGAAGTAAAAATTCATTTTTGCCAACTTGTCAAGTGTAGCTTTGTGAAGAAAACTATAAGCAGTTGAATATCCTTCACTGTCTCTAGCTCCTTTGTGAAACAAAGGAAAAAGAGTAACCTACTAATATATAACAAGTTATTAAGCTTGTAAATAACTTCATGAAGTAAAAAACTTCCTATAAATATACTAGTTCTACATATGCACACACACAGAGACACACAAATTCTGTATTTTTGTAATAACGTCATGATCTAAAATTCTAATATTTAGATGGCAAGGCAATTATAGTAATACTACAGAAAGGATGAAAATGAAAGTTTATTAAATATTACCCTGTAGATATGTGTCATGATTCCTAAATACAGTGGAAGACATTTTAGCTTTTAGTAAAATTATTTCTAGTGAAAATCCTAATTTTTTTAAACATAATATAAATTTTATTTGCTATTTGACTATGATAAATATGTAATAACAAAAACTTTCTTATATAATGACAGTATTTTTTAAATTATACAATTTGATTATTTAGTAGTGTAAGGTCGGCTGCCTCGCAGAGGGTTAAATCCATCTCTGTCCGAGCCTGGTAACTACCTCATCACCCAAGCTCGTTATCTGGCCTTGCTGCATAGCTTCCCTATACAGGCCTCCACATACCAGACCCAAGCCCACATTCAGCACGAAATGACGCATTCGACCCCCGGCCCGCTGTTGATAAACCCTGCAGAAAATTTTTTAAAGAAGCCCCATCAGACCCTGCCCGGTAGCAGCCTGCCCTGTACGTTCCCGGCAGGCCCACTTACCCAAGGTCCCGCCCACCTACCAATGGCAGCTAGTTCCACGTATTTCCTGCTTCTTAACAGCCAATAAGATTGCCTTCACTTTGTTTCCCCAATAGCCAATCAATTGCCTTCCCTCCCCATGAAACCCCACGCCCTCAACAGCCAGGTGCTACTTCTTTGGCCCCTTCCTGGACCACAGAACCTCACCCAGGAGATGAATAAATTAGCTTCTCATTTTCTTATACTTGCCTCAGTTTCCTCATTTTACCTCAGCAGTAAACCTTACAAGTAGTACTTGCCCATCCCGGTTTCACATTATTTATCAACATACAATTAATATCCATTATGCCGTAAGAAGTACTCCATTTTAAAACCTTTATAACTCATAAAAAAAATATGAAATCAGCCCAAATGCCTATCATTCAATGAGTGGATACAGAAATTGTGGTGTGTCTGTGTGTGTGTGTGTGTGTGTGTGTGTGTGTGTGTGTATGTATACATATCATGGAATACTATTTAGCCATAAAAGGGAATGAAATAATGGTATTCGCAGCAACCTAGATGAAACTGGAGGCCATTATTCTAAGTGAAGTAACTCAGGAGCAGAAATCCAAATATTGTATGTTTCATTCAGAGTGGGAGCTAAGCCCTGAATGATGCAAAGGCGCAAGAATGATATAATGGCGTTTGGGGACTTGGGGGAAAGAGTAGACGGGGAGTAAGGAAAAAGGACTACAAATGGGGTACAGGGTATACTGCTCAGATGGGCACACCAACATCTTGCAAATCACCACTAAAGAACTTACTCATGGAACCAAACATCGCCTGTTACCCCCAAAACCTATGGAAACTTAAAACAACAAATAAAACCTTTATAATTCTCAGACTTAGTCATCATCCACTAGTATTTTTTTCACAGAAAACTATAATTTTCATCAAAAGTCATTGGTCAAAAATAAACAAAACTACTAAGAATGCGTGTCCTGAACAAATGAAAATACTCATTTTCATTTCCAATTCCTCTTTCTTGTTTCTATATACATTATCTTTATTTCCTTACATCCATAATAGTATCTTTAATTATATTTCACTTAAACAACCAAAGGTAGAAAAAGAAGAGAAACCAATCTGATGAACTATATTAACACTCATAACGAGGACACGTACCTTTATCTCATTCTGTAAGAATAGAATAGATTTAATTCACACTGGGAAATTTGTTGCCTTTTGTTCAGTGGCTGCTCAAGTGTACCAATTCTCATCTATTTATTTTCCATGTTAAATAAAATATATGACTGTGTCTAACGAGAAAACATTTCATCATGTTAACTGTCTTTTTAATTTTGCACCTCTTTTGGCTTCCATCTTTGAAACCAAAATATTTGGCTTGTAAAACCGGATCTTATAAGGAATGAGGAATTGATTTTGGAAGTATATGTAGTACTTGTAATTCACAATAAGAGAATTATAAATTAAATGAATTATTCTCCCAACAAAAGGCATGTATTACAATAGGTGCAAAGCAGCTCTGTGTGATTGTGAGGGAAGCTGTCAGACCAATCTCCACGTGGGGCTGCACCTTTCCAGAATGTGATCCCCTCCTTTGATGTAATCAGGACTAAATGAATAGTTGAAACTAGCTACCCTATGTACATTACCGTTTACATTATTTCTCAGTTGATCATTTTGGTTGTTTGCCCATATGAACAAATGCATGAATATAACAATGGAGTATGGAAACCTATATTCCTCATCTTGTATGCAATAATCAGGAAAGGAAATCCATTTCGTAATTTTTGTTATTTGAAAATTCTACGCTTTGTAGTAGCAATGAGTCCAGAAATACCAGAAGTAGTTTCAATTTCATACAATCAAAGTGAAATCAATGTTCAGTGAGATTTTTTTTTGGAAGGGAAAATTCATAAGCATTAAATCCAAGTAGTTTTTACCACCAATAACCATATACCAATTTCTATGCAATTTGACTATGATAAAAGTATAATAAAAGAAAAACCTTCTTATATAATGACATAATTTTTTAATTGCACAATTTGATTATTAAGTAGTACTTACCCATCCTGGTTTCATGTTATGTATCAATATACAATTAATTCTCATAATGCCACTTTAAAACCTTCTCAGAACTAGTGATCGTTCACTAGTTGACATAAAACTATCATTTCATTAGAAGTCATTAAAAATAAAACCACCAGAATAAAAATAAATCATTGTCATTTCCGATTCCTCTTGTTTGTGTTTGAATTCATTGTCATTATTTCTTTACATCCATACCAATATCTTTAATTATAGTTCAAAATCAAACTTTTAAAAAGGTAGTGTTAGAATCATACACTTACAGTCTGTGATCTTCAGCGTTCTCTTGACTTCTCCACTTCCTGATCCCCCACAGCCATCTTCATCATCACAGTCCCCACTGACTTGTTCAATCATGCCTCCGCCACTGCCCAGCTGAAGAAGCTCCCACTTGTCAGGTTTGGGTGATCTACCCTGTAACAACTAAAGGTACATAAAAAAGGCATTTATTAATAGCAAATTGGAATAACCTAAGAATTCTATTCAGAAAGCTTATGTAGAACTTATGATTATTTTCTTAGGTCGATCTACTCTTTCGGTATAGACACCTTACCAAATCAAGTCTTGAGGAAAAACTGAAACAACTGAAATAATAATAAATAATGGGCAAAGTCTACACACATAAAGAGCTATACTCTATGTATTAGCTCCATGGCAATGGTTTGGATAATGCTTTGGGAAGCAACTAAAATTAGACCTTCATTGCATAGTAGTTTGGCTAGCGGATCCTGTGTTTTGGAATAAATAATGTTTAAGCATGGTAAATCAAATTTCAGTGCTCCCTTTGTAGTATATTGGCTGATAATGTTGTGCTGTTTTGTAAACCCACACTCCAAATTTCTGAAGCAGTACTATTCTTCCAGAAAATAATTCTGTCTAAGGAAATCCAGAATATTAAATATATGTTTACAGTCTCATTTAAACTTTCTTAGTTTAAATACACAGTCCAATGCAGATGGCACATACTGAACCTTGGGACAAAAGACTTAAGGTCTGCATCACTTAAGATCATTTAAGAAATGTAATGACGTCTCAGTTCTTGACTTTCAAGGATTTCATTTATTTTTATGAGCCAAACAGATGGAATAGCCATTTTCCCCTGTAGCACATGAGTTCCAGTAATACCTTTGAACAAGATTGGAAATTTATGAATGTCTTTTCAAAATGGTGATGTTATAAATAGAATATTTCACTTAAAACTAAGCCTGATTAAGGTCGTCCCGTGCAGTATGTGACATTAATCCCTCTAAGGTGGTTTTGGAGAGCACATGGCCAAGCGTGAGCACTAGAGGGTAGTGCTCTATTATGAGCTAAATGTACCTCTGCTGGGCACTTAGTGGGCATTTAAATTTTCACGGGGCTTTATGAAAGACATAAGGTCGTTACTTCTGTGACTTTCCAAATAATAGTATCAATTAACAGACAGTAATTAAATACACAACCCAAGGACAGTATTTTATGCTGAAGAACAGAGTAAAATAGCCTCAGTATATCTAACAGGAATATGTTTATCATTTAAGGAATATTTAGATTAAGTAACTGGACTCTAAACTTCATAAACTTTTAGGTTACCAATTCCAAAATACTAGTTTCTAATAGAAATACTAAAACAACTTGACAGTAACCTTTAAATTCCTATTTTTATCAGCATTTTGTAAAAAAAAAAAAAAAAAATTCAGTAGGTGGTATTAAAAAGAAAGCTGCTTTCAAGATCAAATGAACTTAGCAAATATCACATTAAACAAAACTTTTCTACTGTTTAATATACTGATGTGTGTGCTACTTCCTGCAAAGGGAAGAGAAAGTAGAGCAATGAAGAAACAGATAGGAAACAAACCACATAAAAAGGCAAATCTAAAACGGAAAGGATGAATGGCATTACCTTATACCATTATATAAATGACAATGATACATGGTAACTAAGGTAATACCATTTATCATTTGTTATTGTGAAATATCCCATTTATTAGCTATTTAGTATAATCATAAAGGGCTTGAATTCTGAGGTCCAACAAACTTTGATGTGAATCCTGGATTCTGACATATACCAAACATGAGACATGAGGGTATTAAGTTACTGAATAAATCAGTTTCCTCAAATCTATAATAGGGACAATAATATACCTGCACCATTGCTCATATTGTGAGAAAAACATGTAAGGTACTTTGCAAATATTTAATGTGCCAGCACATTAAACATTAATACATTTTGATTATTCTATTTTATATTCTATTACAATATTGTTTAAATATCTAGAACACATTAATTGATGAAAGAATTATTTGAGAAAGAATCCAATTACATGACTTACATTATAATTTTTCAAAGTATTATCAGACAAGTACAACTAAAGCCAAACTCTCTGGGGATAGGCTCCTTTCGTTTTATCCTAACATTCTTTTCCCACATTTCCCATATCAACTTTATTCCCCCTTTACTTTCCTAAGAATTCTTCCAATATTTTACAAGAATCTTAGCCAAAACACAAATGGAATCTCATGACCACCACCAATAACATACATACCATGAGGACCCAATGCAGTACATGAACTCAAAAACACAAACAGAAAGATATTTGATTTTTAAAACAAAACTTACTATTTTAAGAAATTGGTTTTGGTTGAAAGTAATTGGATCTATTATCAGAGAATTATTCATTTATTTATAATTACAGTTATTTATAATTATGTATTTTAATTATATATTATTCATTTACTTATTATTTCTACATAAGTACTTTATAATTTATATTTATAATTATTCATATAATTTGATTATATTTATAATTATGGTAAATATATTTAAGAAACATTTATTCTGTTTTTTCCATTTTTCTTCTCCATCATTTCAGTGATATTTTAGGAAACATCTAAGGCACAGTAACTCAAATTTTTAAGAAATAAAACTATATAAAACTGTCTATTAATTTAAGTGATCTGTGCTAAGGAGAACAGTAAAATGGACACCAAGATTTCCCACTCTATCCCCTGGGGCTGTGAATATGACATCAGTCATGCCTACTAACTCACATGGCAAAAAATAATTTTGCAACGTAACTGATGCCACTTATCAGTTGATTTTGAGTTTACCAAGAGGAAGATGATCTGGTTGGAACTAATTAAATCACCTGATTTTCTTCTAAGCAGAGTTTTCTCTATTACCAGAAGTTAAAGCCATTCCAAGCATGAGATGCAAAGAGGAGGAGCTTGCTTGCAGGTGACTATGCTGCTGGCCTCAAGTGTGTGAGCTTGAATGATGTGAGAGGGCCTATCGAGGTCTTGTGGCAAGGAACTGGACCCCCAGTGGCCTCTCAGAGCTGAGAGTGACCTGCGTTGCAGCCAGCAAGGAACTGAGGTCCTCATTCCTACAACAGAGTTCTCACAACAACTCAAAGGAGCTTGGAAGCAGATTCTCCCTCAGAGCTCCCAAACTGAGTCAATGCAGGCTGACAACCTACTTTCAGCCTGTCAGACCCTGATCAGTGAGCCCACCCACACTTCTCATCTGTGGAATGATGAGTAATAAGTGGATGCTGTCTTGAGTTGCTAAATGTGTAGTAATTTGTTATGCAGGAAGAGGAGATGAATACACTCTCTAACCCTAAAATGGGCCACATTTACTTCTTGGCAACTGTATTTGGTAGCTTTTGATTCTCTAGCATGTTTCTCAAAATGAGAGGTCATTGTTTCTGTAAGATACCACCTTACTGAGAAGATGGCCCCTTTGGAAACAGGCTATGGGAAAAACCTTTTCAGTCTTTCTGCCTCTTAATAATCTCTCACTATTTTCACAAGTCTCTGAGCAAGAAATAATTGCTTGATTCAGGTACATCCAGGATTCCACCTGATCCATGATTCTCAGTCCCCAGTAGTACCCTAGCCCTCTTGAAGGGTCAGTGTTTCCCTCTCCTCTCCATGGAGGCTCTGCCCGATCGATTTCATTTTCTCGCTTTTCAATTATCACACATCCACAAATGTACACTTTCACTCTCATATTGTAATAAAACTTAATTTGCAGAAATTTCCAGTTAATTTGTAGTCAACAAGAACAATGAGTTTTCACAATAAGATATTTATTCAAGTTTTAACTAAACTATCTTGATTTCTTCTTAAAAGTTTTCTTTTCTCTTCAAGTCCTCTCTTGCCTCCTCCAACATCCACATGTAAGTGTTTCAATAATATAAATTCTCTACTTTTTAGTCTCTTTCTGGGAATCCATCCTAACAGATTGAGCTCTCACCTGTATACAAATTACACGCAAGTCTTTACCTTTAGCCCTTCTTTTGCTCTGTGGTTCACCTCTAAGCAGTAATTGGAAGTGAAGATGAATTCTACCCCCTTCTCTCTTAAAATAGAACTACCCATCTCCACTATTTGTGTGTCATTACAATTTATCTTCCCAGATCCCTTATTAGAGGGGCCAATGGTCTCTCCTACCCACTACGATCATATTATTTTCTTAAAATCAGTACTTTCATTGTGTCATTTTTCAGCCTTATTGCTCTGATTCTTTACTGTCGAAACCACTGGTTCCCAACGTGACATGTGTCTAGAGGAGAGATATCAATCCAAAAAGATGGTCACAGAAAGAATGGTAAATGTGGGAAAATGTTTGAGAACTGCATACCATGGCTCCTTCTTAATTTTCCGGAACTAAGCCCTCATGAGAAATTTTGCAGGAGGCAATCTTGTCTAGTTGAGTTTCATCTCACAATTTCTAAATGTACCTAAGAAAATTACCCCCTTCCCTCACTCAACACCCACTGACATGCTTTTAGAAATGACACCAAGAAAAAAGTTCAAATTTGGCCCCCCAATCAAGGTTCCATATTATGTATTATTTTGTTTTGCTTTTAAATTATGTCTGAACACAGCTCCCCAGTACCCAACCTTCTACTGCAAAACCATCAATCTGTTCTTCTCACAGAAATTGTGTGACTTTATGTCTAGAATTTTGCTCATACTTCTTTTACATTCTTCTCACATCCAACTTGTTTTTCCTCCACATAGAATATACTCTTTCATTTTCTTTTCTAACTATATTTAATTTTCAAGTTCAACCTCCAATACTTCTTTTTCCATCCTGCACACATTTCTGTGATCTTTTTAACTCTGTACTGTTTCACTGGCACTTAATCAACTTTCTTGAACACATCATGTTTTTTTGATTAGTGAAAAGTTTCTCAAAGATAAGACCAGAATTTAACCTGCTGTCACCTTCCATCATGACTAGAATACTTACTACATTGTAGATGCTAAATACATATATTTTGATTTATTTATTTGAACTTGGAAATAATTTAAGCTTACTCTGCTTTCAATGCCCTCTATATCTAATTGAATAAAATCACTCCTCCTAAAAGCATCAGAGACCCTGATGTTCTAGAAAAATTCTGGATTTACATTTATTTATTGACTGGCAGATGAATTGATTCATTTATTCATCCCATGAGATTGAGTCTATCTTAAGTATAACACATATTTTGTAGGACAAACATCCATATCAACAGAGAAGGCATAGCCTTGGTTCTTAAAAGGTGATCGTTATATACTTTATTTCCAAGATAAAATTTATGACTATACAGCAAAATAAGATTGATATAAAAATAACCTGAAAATCAGAAAACAGGAGATATAGTCTAAACATTTAGTTCTGTGGTCTTGCCTAATTATTTTTCTTATCTTCAATAAGAAATCATTTTAAATGGCCTTATTCCCGAGTACCTGGAGACTTCTAAGTTTTTTAAACAATTTTATGTTGAAGAATCATACCAGGAAATACTTCCAAGGTATTTGTGTTGCAATGTTATTTACTATAAACCAGAGAAAAATGTTCTAATTACTGTTTTTAATGAATATGCATAAAAATGCTTCATTAAAAATCTAGAATATAGGAATATTTTCAAAAATTGATTTTGGCAAAAAGTCTTTTTCTTTTCCCTTAAGGCAGAGAGAGAACTATAACTTCACGATCAATGACATCAGGTGAGGAAGTCTTCCCCTGTTCTTTCTCAAGGGATAGGCTCTTTATACTCCTGTCCTCCAATTCCTCAGAGACAACATCAAATAGCTCCCTTATGCTCTGTGTTCTGTTGGCTCCACCATCATGGGCAGGTGTTATTTCACATCTTATTCTTAAACCCTTTTGAGAAACAGCTTCCACCAAAGAGGAGCCCTGTTGTAAACAGAGCTTTAACACTAAAGGGTTTCCATGTGTGCACCCTAAAGCAAACATAAACAAATGAAATGAATCTATAGACTGATCATGAAGCCAATTTTTAGAAGTAATACATGAATATCTGCCTTTTAGACATACTCCTGCCACATACTGTAATAAATCTCTTCATTTTTAACACATACATAAACAGCTGTTCCATATATTCATAAAATATAAGAATTTGTTTCTTGATTAGTAAACTTCATTTTTAAGAGTAGTTTTAGGCTCACAGCAAAATTGAGCTGAAAGTAGAAGAGTTCCCATATACTCCCTACACACATACATGCACAGCTTTCCCTCACTGGCAACATCCTGCACCAGAATGATGCATTTGTTATCATCAATGCATTTGTTACAATTGACAATTGACGAATCCCCACTGACATATTACTGTCACCAGAGTCCACAGTTTACATTAGGGTTCAATAAAATAATTTTTTAAACTTAAAGCCCCCAATAAACTTAACATTTCTTCTCTGGGCCATACATTTGCTGCATCAGTAATATGGGATAAGAATATTTATTTGGAGCTGGGAGAGGTAGTACATGCCTGTAGTCTCAGCTTCTTGGGAGACTGAGGTGGGAGGGTTGCTTAAGCCCAGGAGTTTGAGGCTGCAGTGAACCATAATTGCATCACTGCACCAAAGCCCGGGCAGCAGAGTGAGACTTTGTCTCAAACAAAACAAAAGAAAACAAAAAAGTAATATTTATTTGGAAGGTTTAGTAGTATTTGGGATACATTATGAAAAGTGCTAGCATATTATGAGTACTCAGTTATGTTTAACTTTATCATTAAAATCTCTATCACCAATAGGAACTGACTCTGTGACCTCAATCCTGTCTTTGAAGGAACGAACCCATATGGGGGTAAAAATGACTTGCTCCCCACCCTGCCTTGACCCTGTCATTTGAGTCTACCTAATCATAAAATGAACAGCGTTTTAAAACTTGAATCTATTCCCTCTCGTGGTGGGTAGAAAGTCTATCACTACACCCATATTTATAGAAAACTTATAACAGAGGAAAAGACATGACTTTGAATTCCAGCCACACATTAATTATGTGCCTTTAGGCAAATCACTTAAGCCAGTTAAAATTTATTTTATTCTACTGAATAATAATACATGTGAAGGCACTTTATATACTTGTACGAAATATGCTCATTTACAGGGTTCTGCACATGACACCGCATCCGTAAAACTGAGAAACCAACAAAGTGAGGACAGAATTAAAAAAAAAAAAAAAAAAAACTTTCAGAATGTTCTTCCTTTCCTCAACGCCGTGCAGTTTGTGCCGTCAGCTGATTAGCTGAAAATAGTTAGTTTTGATGACTGATGCTTCCTGCTTATGTTTAGTTGGTTAAGGAAGCTCATTAGGGATGCTATCTTGGAGATGAGTCTGGTGGGTATATCTGATGACTCTATCTAAGGCAAATGTACTTCTTTCAGCTGGTGAATTAATTTCTCAATAGTTTCAATTTGCTTTTTACTAACTGTCTGGCAATATCCCATATTTTCAATAGCCTTTCAGATGCTTGCAGTAAAATCTGGCTCACACATATACAACCTGTAGGCAGTGAAAGCGAAACTTTCATCATATTCAAAAATCTCCAAATATGAAAGCAGTTGAATATGCTTGAAGAGAGTACACATGATGATACAGCCCTATTTTCTCCTTCCTCTTAAAATCATTTACACAGATATATGAGAAGTAAATATGTGTTTAGAAAGTGTTAGTCATCATAGATGTACCTCTAGTCATCCATTCAAATGTAAACATGGTAAAATAGGCACTTGTATAATTTTATACCATCGATGAGTATAGGTAGGTGAAAATTAAAGGGGGTCGTTAAAAAAAATTCCAACCAGAAAACTGAAGGTATAGAAAAGTTACTTTTTACCGTGACTGATAAACTATCTTTAAATAATGTATCTTATATATAGAATGAAAAAACTATGGATATAGACATGCCAATTATACATATATGTGAATTTAATTTTGTTAAAAAGTAACTGGTGTCTGCGGTTTCACGCAGTCTAACTGAAACCCATAAAGAAATGTGTATGAAAGAGGAAAGCAACAAAAGTTTGTAACATTTTAAAATTAGAAAGCAGATAGAAAATCCATCATGATCTATTTTAAATTTATCTCTATAACATATTTCAATTGAGACATAAAACAGTTTATATAACATGCCTCACTACTTTACAGCATCACCTCCCTTTGCCCAACCTCCAAACTATGTTCCCACCTACATCACCCCACCCAACTCTCACCTCTTCTATGAGCATTATCACGAACATATTCTATAAATCTCAATTTACAAATCTTATACCAAAATTTCCACTCTCTTTCAAATGTGGAAATACCTTAAACATCAACACAAATACCACAATCTTCACATTTATATTTTCTAAAGCAGTTAAACCTTTATAGACAATTCTACCTAAAAAATCCTATTTACAAATCTTATACCAAACTTTTCCACCCTTTCTCTTTCAAATATAGAAATATCTTAAACATAAACTCGAACACCACAAATCTTCACATTTTCTAAAGCAGTTAAACCTTTATAGACACTCCTACCTAAAAAGCCAAACGCGCTTTACAATATGTCATGTTATGTTAAGTTGACCAGACACAGAAGCCATTTCTGTCGGATTTCTTGTCAGTGTTTGCTTTAAGTTTGAGCTTTCTGATCTCGGCTCCTGTTGTGCCAGTAATTTGAAAGGTCACTGCTCTGTTGGCATTTGGATTATGCAATGCAGTCTGGCAATTTATAAAAGTCTTGTGAATCTGTACATAGACTATTGAAGTTAGAAAAGGCTTATCACTCTCTGGGCTCTAATACTGCCCAGAGGTTATTTGCTGTTGTTCCCATAAGAAAACTCTCTATGTCTCTGTACTATCATTCCTGATCCTTACCTCCAATTCAAAATGTGGCCAGTTCCACCTTCTAAGCCATCATACCAAAATTGACTGGGTAGGTTTATTATGAATTTGTGTTCTTGTCCAGACTCTACATTAGACCTCCCAGGAGAATTCAAAGTAAAAACCAATGAATAATTACTATAATACAACTGAAACAGGGGAGCAAATATCACCTCAAATGGGACTCAGAAAACTGTGGGACCAAAAGAGGAAGTGTGTGACCCAACGTTATCAATTCTGAAATGGCTCTTGGGAAACATCTATATGAAAACACCTCAAGGACCTGAAAAAAAGAAACTGGTGAAAAAGCAAACAAATCTTCCTTGTAAAACTAGTCCAAAAGTTAATGTCAGAGCTTTCTATCCAAACATCCATGCTAAGGTCTCTGGAAAGATTCAGAAGATCAATGACAGAAGTCAGGGAAACAAACGGACATACTTTGAGAAAGTGACATATAATGACCCTGCAGCAGGAGAACTGGGTAGGGGATAAAGGAAATGGAGGTTATAAGTAAATAAATTGCCTGCAACACGTTTAATGAAATAAGTAGATGTGTGATGCAAATTTCTTAATGGTCACATATTATGCAATGTATGATGCATAAGAATTACACTACCCCCAATTGTTTTTAAAGTGATATTTTCTTTATGCCACTTTTGTTCACACACACACACAGCACAAATCACATATACATACACTCACATGAAAATATGTATGTGGGAGGGAGAGAAGGAGGAAAATTTTAATCGTGACACACTGCCAATATAAGAACTCCCCTTTTAGAAAGATCTTATTTATCAAAATTTTAACTGCCAATGGAACAGAAACCATCACATATAATAACTTGTAACTAACCCAGGTACAAGTGAATTTTTATGATTGAAATCCAGGGGCATGCTAAGCAAGATGAGTCCAATAGAAACTAATCTCATTATTTTTTGTTTTTATTAGGTCATATTTATTATTTGTAGTGTGATTTTTCATCAGAGTTCTTTATTTAACATGCCAAAAACCTTCATCTCTAACTAGGTCTTTATGTGCATGGGGAATGTTTAATTATCCACAAAAGTAATACAAACTAACATTTTTTAGATTTTAACATACGTATTTGAAGATACGTTTTTCCCAAGTGTACAGTTCTTTGTGGTCTGGATTGCCTCAGGAAACTTCCTCTGCCTGTTGTGGGTATCATGGCAAGTAAGGGCACTTGTAATTTACTTCTGAGAAAATGCCTAGTCATTTGCCTAGTTATGCCACGTCATCTTCCTGACACCACAGAGCACAGTAACCTAATTTCCAAAATCAAAGACAGAAAAAAACTCAACAGCTACGGTTCCTGAGGCAAACAAGTGAATAAATTCCAAAACATGCCATGGACTCACTGAAGATGAATTTTAGACAATTCTGTATCACTTGTTGAATCAGCTTTCTATTAACCACACATTATAGAAGTGAAGCCAACCTATACTACAAAAAGCATATTCATTTTGCATGCATTTTCCAGTAAACGATGTAGACAGTATTTTTATATTGCCAAGATAATAATTTTTGTCCCTCATCTGCTATATTTTGCCTCACCTGACTCAGTCAGAAGGAACACAATTGACAATACTAACTAATCTCAGTTATCTCCACTGACAGAAAAAATGTATTTTCTATACGGACTGTGGGAATCAGCAATTCTGTTATTTAGATTTGTTTCCTTGTCCTTTCGCTTTATGATCCCAAAGTATTGATGTATTTCTAACACTACAACAAGATTTGTGTCACTCAACTGTATGTGTTGTAATCATCATCTTTTAACCATTTATCTCCATGAAACTGATGTCATTTGAAAGATGGAAAAGAGAAACTTAAGCAGAGAAGGAAGAGAGGGAAGGAGGAAGACTTTAATCATAATACAGTGCCAAGGTAAGGGCTCCTTTTCAGACAAGTTTAAAAACATTTCTTCATCAGAATTTCCAATGCCTCCTTGAATGAACTGTCAGGGATTGCAAATTCCTTTAAAACTTGGTTTTGGCAATGAATCTGGATTTCCTTCATTAGCCAGCTATGCAAAATTCATTTTCAAATGCTCTATCAAAAAAGGGAACATTCCCCTAAACTTTCCCAGTCTATTAAAGGTTTCCTTCCAAAAGGAGCTCATTCTCATCCCATTTAGTACGACACCCTTGTGTACGCCAGATGGCACAAGCATCATAGTTTCACAAAAGTCATTCTGATTCTCACCTTTAAAATGAAATTCCCTTAATTTACCTTTCTTTTTGTAAATTACATAATTGTAGACAAAGATATGCCAAATTAAGGGCCTCTTTTGCTAAATATTCTAGAAATAATTTGAGAAAAATAGGTGCAATATGAAACCTTAGTTTTCTTGGAAAAGGGGCAGGTGGGTATTTGATTACAATTTTGGTTCACTATTTCTCCTGTTAACTGTTTAAATGTGTGACTTTAAAAAAAAAAATCACTCAATCTTGTTGAGACTAATGTGTCATCCAAAACAAATGAGCAGCTTAAAATTTCTCATATCTGTCATACCTCAGAAATTTTTAATTCTAATATGTTTCAAGCCATTCTAACATTTGGTTTAGAAATAGGTATTATATCATCAAGGCTTATGCAGGACTCTGATATTTCAGTTTCATTCCTTCTTAGGTAATTATTTTGAGATTTTAAAATTTGAATTACATCTGTGATGGGTTGAACTGCTTTTCCCCCAGAATATATGCTAATGTCTTAACCCCCAGTACTTGAGAATGTGACCTTTTTTAGAAACAGTATCTTTACAGAGGTAATCAAGTTAAAATGGGGTTATTCAGGTGGGCCCTAATCCAATATTATAAAGTTCTTATGAGACAGGGAAAATGAAGACAGAAGAACATGCAGAGAGGGAAGACTATACAGACACATGGAGAATGCCAAGTGTAGTCAGAGATTGGGCTGACAATCTGTAAACTCAGGAACACCGTGATTTCCAGCAAACCACCAGAACCTGGGAGAGACATGGGAGCCACAGACAGCCACTTTCATATCCTTCTGGAGGAAACTACCTTGACCGCATCTTCTTTTCAGACTTCTAGCTTCCCAGACTGACACAATAAATGTTTGCTGTTTTAAGCCACCCAGTTTGTGGTACTTTGGAGAGTCGCTCCTACAAATGAGTACATTATTATAGACTAAAAAGTACATAAATCCTAAGTGCACAATTTTTATAATCTTTCAATATGGACTCAGTCATGTGATCACCATAAACAAGAGCACTTCAGAAGCTGCTTTTATGCCACATTAATTTTCTTCTACCAAATATAACACTCTTCTGACTTCCTCTGCAGAAGATATCGTTTCTCCTGAGGAAATTTCTATGAATGCAAGCATATTTGTGACACCACAGATACAAAAGCAATTCTTTAATTGCTGTATTGTATTCTACTTTATCAATGATCCATAAAATATTTTTACATTCTGCTCTTGGTGGACAATTCAACTGTTTTGAGTGTCTTCTGCATATAAAAATAATGTTTTAATCAAAGTCTTGCAAATGTCTTTTGGTATTAAAAAAATCCCAGTCATATCTGTTGGGTATATACTTCAATGTATAATGGTTGGGTCACGGATAGGCATCTATAAAATCAAACTGTGCTGTACTGATCTACTTAGTTTTCCTTTTAAATATTAATGTATAATTTACACGTAACAAAGTATACAGATCTTAAGTCTATACCTTATTGAATTTTCACATAGGTTCACATAGAAAAGCAACTCAGATGGAAACTACCTTACAAGTACCCTATAAACCATCCTCTTGCTATCTGAGTCAATAACCACAACACCAAAAAAGGTAACTCCTATACTAAATTCTATTTACATAGATTCATTCTATTAATTAGTGTTAACAGGCTATTAATGAGCTTCATAAAAGTAGTATCATGCAGTATGTATTTTCTTGCATGTGACTTAATTTATTCAACATTAGGTTTTAAACATTTATTAAATTCTTGTGTATACCTATAGTTTATAGTTAATTTTAATAGTGGTATTCCATTTTATGAATATGTAACTTTTTTTACGTTATTGGGTGATTCATCTATTTCTACTTTGGGGCTACTATAACTAATGCTGATTGAATATTTTATACCTATCTTTTGATAGACTGAAGTACTCATTGATTTTGAGTATATACACACAGGAGTGGAATTACTGGGTCAAAGGTACACAAATATTTAACTTAGTAGATATTTAACTTAGTAGATATTGCCAAATGAATTTTCAAAATGGTTGTTCAGCTTTACATTCACACAACAGTCTATAGAGAGGTAGTTATTCCACATCTTCTGAAACACTTGATATTATTGGTCATTTTAATTTTGGGTATTTAGTGGGCATATAGTGGTGTAAAAATTTGCATTTCTGAGCAATTAATTATTTTCTTATGTTTTTAGTCTTTTGTTATCTGCTAATATATAGTGCCTACTCAAGTCATTGGTCCACTAAAAAATAGATCTTCTGAATTTTTCAAATTGATTTTAAGAGTTCTTTATAAATTCTAGATTTACTCTTCTGTTTCTATATTTGTATTATCTTTTTCTTATTTCCTTTTCTTGCCATTTTTAGAATTATACATCTTATTAAAATATTTTTAGTTCATTTTTAGTACTTTAGTTATACTAGAGAATATTTATTCTAGACTATTGTGGACTACTTTAGTACTTTCTCCACTTCAACAATATAGTTCAACAAACTTGGAACAGTTAAACACAATTTAGCCACTCCCACTCTTTGTTGTCATATATTTTACTCAACATTTAAACTTTCTGAAAGACAAATTATACTGAATCCTCACTTCTCATGCTTATTTTCATGGTGAATTTTCCTTATAAATTACTTTTCTTATAATATCTTTCAGATTTTTATGTCAATGATTACTGGGTTTCCCCCGCCAAAATTAAGTGTTCTTTCTTTTGTATTATTTCCTGAAAATGCTTGTGTAATAGCCCAATTAGTTCCTCAAGTTTTGGTAAGAATTCACCAGATAATCCTCATGTGGTTGGAATTGTGTGTGTGTGTGTGTGTATAAAATGTGTTAATCATAAATACAGTTTCTATAATAGATACAGAACTTACTCAGATCTTTAGAACTTCTTGTGCCAATATTTTAAGATGATTTCTTTCAACTTCATTGCTTCCTATAATTGCATGCTTCTATCTGGGATAATTTTTTCTTAGCCTGACGAACTTCCCTTAGTATTTCTGTAGTTCAGGTCTCCTAGGTGAACATTCTCTCAACAATTACTTGTCTAAATATATTTTAATGTGCCTCACTTTTATGTGTTTTTCACTGGTTATTAAATTATTAGACTGGAAAATTTGTCCCTCAGCATGTTAAAATGTCATTTCTTTGTCTGCAGCTTCTATTGTTTCTGTTGGAATACTTACTTATGATCTTCTACTTACTTTTGAGACTTTTGTTTTGGTTCAGCAGTTTATGATCTGCTTTGGTAAGGTTTCTTTGCATTATGTTCTGTAGGTTTCATTAAATTTCTTGCAAGCAGGTTGATATGGTTTATCAATTTTACAAAATTTTTGACCAATAGCTCTTTTGATACTGCCTTCTCCATTCTCACCTGTCTTTATGTTCAATTCAGTTACAGTAGACGTTTTGACTGTGCCTCATGTCATTTCTTTTGTTCTGCTTTATTCAGTTTTATCAGTTGAGATTGTTTCTATAAATCAATTTATATTATTTCTATGGATCTCTTTTCAGGTTAACTTAATTGTTCTACTATATTTATTCTAAAGCAAACCTATTCAGTGGCATGAGTTCAATTGCTGTGTTTTAGAATGTTTGTGATTTTTTTTTATAGAGATTTAAATCTTTGCTACAATCTCCATCATTTCATGCAGTTTGTGTACTTTGATTATATTAGCAATAGTTATTCTAAATTTGTCTGCTAAATTCTGAACTATGAATCTGTGGAGCTGTGCTTATTGTGAATATGTATTTTGTCGATTATTAATAAAATTTTTGCCACTGCATATCTAGACATTTTTTGTATCATGCTGGACATTGTACATGAAAGAATAATGAAGTATTCCAATAATATGGGTTTTAGAATGTAATCCCACTTTTCTCTAATAAGCAGATAGGGTTGGGAGAAAATCATGACCAATACAATCAGAGATTGGAGCAGTCAGAATTGAGTCTTAGTGTCTTAAGACTCTGCCATCTTTGGCTTATCTCTGTTTCTGAATTATGTTCCTTTTGAGCTTTTGATTGAGAGCTGGTTGGAACAACTCATTATTATCAAAATTCTGTTGGAGATTAAATTTTAATTTCAGTGGTATTATACTTAGCCCTTTAGCATTTCACACCCTATTCACCAAGGGGGTTGGTCATGTTTTTGATGCAGGCCCTCCCTTGCAATGAGTTCCTCCCTCAGTTGCTGTGACATTCCTGAAGATTTTATTCTATCCTTTGGGATCTTCTGGAATAACCCCTCATTCTTGCATTTAACACAGTTAATATGCCTTAGAGGAAATATTCTATGTGTGCCACTGCTTATTTTACCCCTAATCAACGTCTGGGCCAGGCCCCATCCTCAGCCTCCACCCATAATTATAAAAGACACTCAGAGAAACAGTCAGCTCACACTGGAAAGTTCCTTCATCAATCTATATGTTGTTGTGAACCTAGTCTGATTTATGCAACTTTCTTGGCATTCATTTTAAGTGCTTTATCTCTAATTATATGGTGTTTCTTCAATATTTTCCCCAAAGGATCTCAGTATTTTTAAAATTATACATCTCATGCAATTTTCAAAGAACTAAAGAGATATTTCAAACATACCTATAGAATAAAAAGTCATGTTATATTTGTATACATGCTCATCTTGACAAGTAATGTACTACTCAGGATTAAGTCTTAAATTAAAAGCATGCCTAGATTTGGTCCATCAAGGATTTAAGGCTGTTGTAAACAGGTTTTGCTAATGAGACTGAGTCCTCTGACAAACTAATAAAAGTAAAACTTTGTTAGTATAATAATCATTCTGAGATATTATTAAGATACATTATTGAGAAGCTACCCTACAGGTATTTAGAAACCCAGGACAAGGGAGAGGCTGTAGATTTCAAACAACATATTCTGAGGAAGGAACTTAAAATGTGACAGCATATCTTGTGTTTAGGTCAGTTGGTCTAAGGTAACTCAAATGTGTAAATCATAAAAGCTTTAGAGATGTTCTTGGATAGAAATGTGTAATAACATAGGTGTCACTGTTGAAAGTGTCAAGAAAACTACAATGAACCACTCTCTATGAAAGGTGCTGGGAGAGTAATTTACTTTGGCCTGTAGGGCTCAGGTTAACAGACTGAGGAACAACAAGCAGCCCCTCAGCACCATGTAGGAGTGAATGACAGACAGGGATACCAGCATCTATTATCCAAAGACCCAGAAGGCATCAAGACTAGGGAAGAGCTAAGTCAACATTCAGCAAGTTTTAGAAGAAGGTAAATATCAGAGGAGAGGAAGATGGAGCTCGGAAACCTCCTTTCACCTGGAGAGTAAAGATGCCATCAGAAGGGGCACAGGCAAATGGAAACCTTGGTCCCTCCAGCCTTATCTTATTTCATTGCAAAGTGAAACTTTGTTGAAGTCTCAAATCAGCTCAATAATTTCCTGGCCTGGCGTATATTGCCAAAGGTAATATTTGACAGTGTTCTATGGACATATTTCTGCTGTTTTCTTTAAAAATACAAAAATAGCTTTTAATTTCTGTATGAATATTCATTATCATAAAATTTTATCCAATTTAGAAAACTTCGTGTTTAAATAAAAACTTTATACATTTCAATGTTAAACATCCCTCACAAGGCTTTTGTCCCTGTTTACTCAGCCTTTTGTTCATGTCCCTGTACCAGACATGTGCTCTTAGACAGTAGAAACCTACTTAGATGTATCTGCTATTCCAGACATATATCTGGTGTTTGGATGCTTAGTTCTGCTCTGCCAATTCAAGAAATATTAATCTTTAATCCATTGAATCCTGAGCACCATTATGTATGTTTCTGCTTCTTGAACCCCATTTATGAGAACTCTATTTAGTTCTTTCAGTAGAGAATTTAAACAAAACAACAAAAAGAACCTGGTGATTATTTAAAAATCATTGATTTTTTTAACCCCATATAAGTTAAATTCATATTAAAGCTAATACTCTAATGTAAAAAAGCTAATACTCTAATGTATGAGTTAAGTATCCATATCTTTCGATACATATATAGAAGAGGCAGCATGAAAACCAGTGTTTACTTTTGGTGCAAACTGGCTTCCTTTTAAGGCTGCTCTTACCTGCTTTCACCCACGCTTTTATCCAAATATTCAGTACATATTTGTTTTTAGCTGTTCCCTCCAGCTTTCCTAGAAGTATGTAATCACCCCTTCCTTCCATTATAATTCTTTCTCAATCAATACCACTTTTCTCTGAGTAGTTTATCCTTTCTAAGCATTAGGAAAAAAATATGACCAGCTGATTAAACCACTTGACTTAAGGGTTCAGTAGAAAGACTTATTCCTCCAAAATTGCACTTAAATATTAATGGAGGAGACTCTCAATTCAGAGCCATCTAAGCACCACGACTGCCTCTTCTTCTATATGGTACCCTGCATTTGAGCAGTTATCACGACTTACACACAAATGCACACACATGTATATACATACGCGCATGCGGCAACTTTTCCTTTCCATTTCTATTGCTAGTATCCTACTGATTTAAGGCCGTAACACCCCATATGTTTTAGTGAGCTTTTGTCTTTCTCTCTACTCAAATCCATTTTATGATGTAGACCAGGGATGGAGAAACCTTTCCTGTCCAGGGCCAGACAGCAAATGTTTTTGGCTTTGCAGGTAGCGCAATTCCTGTCAAAGCCATAGGTCTTAAATGATGAATGAGCATGGCTGTGTTCCAGTAAAACTTTGTTTACATGAATAAGCTGCAGACTAGATTCAGCCCATGGGCAGTAGTTTGTTGAGCCTGGATCTACATAAATCCTACTGATTGCAGATTTTCCCACATTATTTATAACTTTAAAATAAAATCAATCATCTCATTTCTTCAACAAATCTAAATTTGTTCTCTATGCAAGACATCTACTTAATTGTCCTGTGATTTCACTACAGGGTAAGATGTTAAATTTAGGCTGACAATTGAGAGATATTTTCCCATTGTCTTTTTCATACACCTGCAATCTAGTGGAAATAAACTATCGACTTCTCTACATGCCTGATGAAGTATTTTGCTCCCTTCCTAATGCTAATCTCTACATATTACTACCCAAAGTCCAAGTCACATATACCTCTTCGCAAATGCTAATTGGACAAATTTCTCCATTAGCAAAATTTTCACGATTCTACTTTGCACTAAACCATTTTGAGGGCATCACCATCTTGAGGGTTCATCTCAGTGGCTAGTACAGATAACATAATGTCTTACACATCATAGATGCTCAGAAAGTAATTGTAAAATTAATGGTTAAATAATACAACTCTGCCAATGATTTTCCTACTGATGTGAACCAAAATCTTATTCATTTACCTCATCTTCCTCTCCTTTTCCCCTCACTTTCTCTCTCCAGTCTTTATCCTCCTTTCACCCCCATATTGGTAGGGCCTATGAAATCTTTCTTTATAGAATCTTATTTCTATTTTACATCATTCACACTGCTACAAGCCAAATTCAGATTTTTCATAACTCTTCACTGGACTATTAAAATGGTCTAATTCCTTTCCGTCATTTATTATCTCCATGCCAAACCATCTTTATTACTTATATGTAACATATCTCCCCCAAACTTAGCATTTTAAAACAACACACATTATTATTTCAACTTTTGATGGTGGAAAGCCAAGTGTGGCCTCTGACTCCCACTCTTTTAAAAGTCTGCAGTCATCTTAAGGCTGGACAGGGAATGATTTATTTCCAAACTCACTCACATAGTTGTTGGCTTTAGTTTTATGCCAGGTGCTGTGCTGTGGACTCCCTTGGTTGCTTGTCACATGGGCCTTTCCACAAAGCATCACACAACATGGCAACTCTCTTTATCAAAGCAAGCAAGCAATAGCACAAGAGGGAATGACGTTAAGAGTTGGGGGTGGCTAGCAAAAGGCAAGACATAGTTACTCGTTACCTAACCATGGAAAGTAACACTGCATTACTTTTGTTGAATTCTGTTTCTTAGCAGCAAGTCACCAGATGTAGATCATACTCAAGAAGGGGAGATATACAGAATACCAGGGGGTGAAATCAGAAACATGGGAGCTGTGTCAGAAGCCACCCATCCCACCAATCCAGATAATCATCAGTTTCTTCTGCTATGTTATTTTTCTCTCCTTAAAATACTTAAATGACCTAGAGTCGTGGTCTCTACAGTTCTTTTATCCTGCTCTTCACTTCCAGAGTATATTAGTTGATGCAGCAGTCTCTCTTCATTATCACCAAACTGATACACAGGTCATGCATGCGGTAGAGATGCTCTGTGTATGCATAAGTCTGACTCTTCAGAACCCATGTTATTGACATGTGGGTGACCATTTTTATCCTTGAGCCATTGAACTTCCACTTTCCCCATTCTCAATGGTCAAGAGAATTGATAACTTTACCTACTCATTGTCACCCGATTTCTGTTAACCATGTTCCTGCCTATACTATTTTCCTTTTTGCAATATCATTTTCTGCTTTCTTGTGTAATTTCAAGTAAAAAGAACCTTTTTTAAACAGTTTCTACCATGGAGTCCTCCTGAACAGTGTGACTTTCCTGCTCAAAACAGCTGTAACTTCCAGCTCTTTTCAGTAATTTTTTTCTTAGTTTGAGCTCAAAGAGTAACATGCCAGAACTTTTTTTTTTTTTTTTCATTCTGTTCAGGGTAAGATGGGAGGGCTGCTAATTCTGGAAGATTCTTGGATGGATCACTAAGATTTTATTCCATGAATATGTCTTTATTTGGATGCTTTTTTAAGCACAAAGTTAACTGTAGTAGGATGCTTATTTATATCATTTATTTATATGTACCTTGGAGATTTCAATTCTGTTAAATGATTATTTATTATGTCATTATGGACTAAACAAAACTGAAAATAGAAACTTAAATTTTGAGGATTTTTCAGTACTACTGTAACTATATGCAAATTCAATGCTATTCGTCTTTAAAAATAACTTGAAAAATGTTTAATGAAGACATAACTTTATAGATAAACGTAAACCTAAATAACATTTATTCAAGACAAAATTAAGAATATATTTGGTAATGTATGCTTTGAATTTTTAATGGTATCTATTTCTCATGTATATACTTAAAAGGCAAATGTAAGAATTTTAATGTTCTTTTATTCATAGGAAATGTAAAAGGGTTCATAAATTTTGTCACTACACTTCTGACCTTATAGATTCAGTTTTGTCCCCTTGTTTACAATCTGACTGAGCTGTAAAGGTGTAACCATTAACCAATCAAAATGAACACTAAAAGGTCAGTGCATTACATATTACAGCTGCTTTCCAAAAAATGTGTAAGGCATTCAAATTTTGGCACATTTTTTGCAAGTCCAAACTTGTAAAATAAATCTATGATGACATAAATGAGACTCTGGCTCCCTGTAAAACTCGTAATAAACATGAGAAGAAAGTTCAGTTCCCTGTCTTTTCTTTTTTATTGCCATATTTTAAAGTCAGTCTCCAAAATTCTAGTAAGTTGATATAGGAAGTACTCTAGTTATAAATGTCATATAACAATCTTGTAAATATTTCCCAGGCTGCAAGTTTCAAAATAACAACTTCCTTCCTATTTACAAATTAGCACATGGACATACTTTAGAATTATTTGTGAGTATCAATCGCTTCTTCTTTTCAATTATCTGTGAGTGTCAGTAACTTCTTTCCTGCCTCAGCCTCCCAAGTAACTGGAATGACAGGTATCTACCACCACAACCAAATAGCTTTTTAAATTTTTTTTTTATTTTTTATAAACTTAGAGACAGGGTTTCAACAAGTTGGCCAGGCTGGTCTCGAACTCCTAAGCTCAGATGATCCTGTTTTTCTCAGCCTCCCAAAATGCTTGGAATACAGGAATGAGCCACCCTACTTATCCAGTGTCAATAACTTCTATCATGACAGTTACCCATTTTGGCCATCAGTTATGTATAAATAAGTGATAAGACAGGGCCTTTTGCCCTCATATCTATTTGTAATCAAAGGAAAACCAGTATCAAAGAATGCTTATTTTCTGCATGATCAATGTGTTTGGAACATATATACTGTTTGTATTCTTCATACTTTCAGTGTGAAAAGAAGCAAATAATTTGTGGGTTTTAAATCATTTGTAAAAATTGCTTTTTTTGTTACCAATATATTTTAACCATTCTGAAGAAAAGAATAAAAAAGATTTTTGCCTCTTTAAGAATAAAGTAAGGAATAAAATTAGATGGCTAAAAATGGGGGAAAAAATAGACTGACCTATTGATTAGCAGAAGGCCAGTAGCCAAGTCTGCCAGTAACATTAAAGATATGAACCCATAACCATTGTTCAGTGTGACCCATTGCACGACAGCAATGGATGCTGTTTCTGTGCTGAATGGAAGGCGAGGTCACAGCAAGAAAACTGCCTGCAAAGCCTCATTTACAGGGAAGTTTTGAGAAGCTGGAAAAACTCTGAGAAATATGATGGTTGGAATTAAACCATCTACAGAAAGTATGTTCTAAGGTGTGAGGATAAGCACCTAATTAAGCACCAGCAGGCTAAAGCAAGTAGAGGCATAATTGGAGCTGTGTGTTCACACCTCGCTGCTGCTGAGAAGAAGCTGAAGGCAGTATCTCTTCAGAAGTTTCGGGCATCCGGGCCTTTGAGAGACCAGGAAGTCTGTGGCTGCTAAAAGCAAAAGGGCCAGCAGATTAAAAAAAAAAAAAAAAAAAAAAAAAAAAAAAAAAAAAAAAAAAACCTGCTGCTTTTTAAAACCCTGAAAACGTCACTGCGAGCCCAAGGTAAATTGTCACTGCCAAGACGAAAGGCACCTTAAATTGCCTACGCTTCCTGTCCTCCACATACAATTTCTTTTTAAGATTCCTGGGCAAAAGTAATTACTGCTCGATCTGCATCTGTAAAATTATTTAATTGCTACATTTCTGTATACTGTGTGATATTTAGAACATTACTATGATCACTGGACGAATGTCACTGTCAGTAAACGTGATTTGTTGCAAGTTGCTTCTAGCAAAGACTGAACTGAAGTTTATTTCTTCACTGACCTTGATTATGATAATTGAATGAGGTAATTGGATGAAAATATCCTTACTTTCATTCCAATCCTAATTTTTTTCTCTTGTAAAATTGTATAAGCAAATAAATGTGACACTTTCCTCACATTTCAGCTTTTTTTTTTTTTCCCCAGAAAAGACACACTTTTCACTTGGCCACTATCCCATTAAAAAGGAGCCATAAATATCTTGTGAATGAGAGAAAAGGAAGCCAGGCACCAAGAAGATGTGATGACATTTGGAAGTCTGAAGGCAAATAGAATTGTCCTGGTAGTCTAGCTAGGAGAAGTGACCCACAGCCCTGAGTACATATAATGCCAAAGTAAACGCAGTTTTTCCAGAAATCACTATGGATGATAAGAACTGGGCAGAGAAGTAGAAATCAAGATTGAAAAGTTGAACATGGAACCAACTATGTGAGTCAACCTTCCACACACCTCCCTATCTCTTCCATTGCCTATAGCCTTTGCACAAAGGATAAAATCACATAAATATTGAGAACAGCACGATTTGTCCAGATGAGGCCTGCTGAGATATAGCTGATTGACAGTTAGACTTGACAGATTAATTTAGCAGTTACTTGTGTGACTTCTCATCAAAGAGCAGAAGCGAGTTACAGCCTCATCATAAATGATGGTGAACAGAGATGCAGACCTGAACCAGAACATCCACCCAACCCCCACAAACATGTCTCGCCACGGTGTGACTAAGTCCACTGGCACTGGAGCAACTGATAGGAAAGTGTGAGTGGGATCATCAAATCAACTACGATCAAATCGAACAAAGGATTCTGAACAATGGAGCTGAGGTTACAATAGAAATGTATTCAATAATATGGAAAATAATTATGTCTCTATTTTTAAAAAGAAGAAATACTAGTTTTACTTGGACATATGTGGCTGAAGGAGAGGGGCTGTGGGCATCTCTATCCTCTCCTTGAATAGCGAGGTATCAAGTAACTACTCAACAGAAGCGTTAGTGGTCTTTACAGAAACATTACTTTGGGGATTAAGAAGTATGCTAGTGGATAGAAAATAATATTACCTATAATTTCAAGATGAATTGAAAAGGCAAATGTTGAAAGCTAAATGTCAAATGCATTTGACTATGAGTTGATATTTACGTAAACTTGAGTGAGGCAGAGCCTGCACAGAACTGGACACCATAAGGGAAAGGACTATAGATTAACTAGATAACATTTCACATCTCAATTTCCCAAACAAAATTATATCCTTTTTAGTAAAAATCACTTAAACACAATTTTAACATTGCAAATATATGTACACATGTATAAATATGCTATTTTTGTAGAAAGAAAATGATATATTAAACAGAAACATTAAAACATGTATTTTTGTACATAAAAGTGATTAACAAGGGAGGGTAATACTTTTTTTTTTTTTTTCCAAAAGTAGTCACTAGGCTGGGTGCAGTGGCTCACACCTGCAATCCTAGCACTTTGGGAGGCAGGAGTGCTTGAGTCCAGAAATTTGAGGCTAGCTTGGGCAACATAGTGAGACCCCCCATCTCTACAAAAAAGTTTTTAAAGATAGCCAGGCATGGTGCTGCACACCTGTAATCCCAGCTACTCAGGAGGCTGAAGCAGGAGGATCACTTGAGCTAGAGGTTGAGGCTGCAGTGATCAATAAAGACACTGTACTCCAGCCTGGATGTCAGAGTGAGACCTCATCTCAAAAAACAAAAATATCCATTGAAAAAGAAAGGCGCTGCTGCAAAAGAAGAAAGGCTGTGGATTTGTCAGAGTAACTTTTATGAAGAGTTGACTTACTGCTGCTTTTAAAGGATATCTTAGTGTCTGGAAATTATCAGATGGAATAATGACTTATTCTTCCCTCTTATGAGTAATTAAGCAGCTTATTTCTGTTCAGTGCATCAACACCTGCATTTACTGTCTGATTAGGCAAGTTTTCTAGAATCTGTTGTCTGCAAACCCTCTTCTGACATGGAGATCCACAACCTGTGAATATAACATTCCTGATTCCTCATGACCACTCCCAGTGGCCTCTGCTGGTAGCTTGTTTTGCATAAATATAGATCCAGTGCTTTTTCCACTTCATTGTTTCTATTGAGTGCTCTTACACATAGATGGTCGTGCAGAGATAACACACTGCCAACACAAAGGTTTTCAGAATTTACTGGACAAAATGACAAAACTAAAAGAAAAATCATCCGCACATGAAATTCAAAGAAGGTATTATTTTTCCTTATAAAACTGCAGAAAAATTAATTCAGATAGTAACATAGAACTTGTTCTAAAACTAAAATGCTGATGTGAAAAAATATATATATATATATATAGATGCTATCGTTTGACTGTATTCCCACCTAAATCTCACCTTGATTTTTAGCTCCCAGAATTCCCACATGTGGCAGGGACACAGTGTGAGGTAACTGAATCATGGAGATGGGTCTTTTCTGTGCCGTTCTTGTGATAGTAAATCTCTTGATATCTGATGGTTTTATAAAGGGGAGTTCCCCTGCACACATGCTCTCTCTTGCCTGCCAGCATGTAAAACATGACTTTGCTCCTCATTCATCTTCTGCCATGATTGTGGGATCTCCCCAGCCATGTGGAACTGTGAGTTAATGAAACCTCTTTCCCTTTATTAGTTAACCAGTCTCCAATATGTCTTTATTAGCAGTGTGAGAACAGACTAATACAATAGGCAAAATGAAGGAGTTTATTTTAAACCTGCTTTAAATTATGTACTGTTTAAAGTATTTAAAATCCTTTTTTCTATTTTTTAATTAATTGATTTTTTTAGGAAAATAGAAAGCTGAGCACAGGTCCAAGTTGTTATTCAGGTAAAAGTTATTTTAAAATATTTTAGTATAGACTTCTGACACCTGCCAAGACAAAGCATGCCTATTTCTTCTCCTGATTGAAATTAAAACTCCTGATTGAAATTAATCTTCTCCTGATTGAAATTAAAATTAAAAAGCAACTACCAAGGACTCTTAAAAGTAAACACTAACAGACGGATTGAAAGAAAAGTCAAAATACCAATACTGACTTGTAACGGGGCAGATTTAATTTTTTTTTTTTTCCTTAACCCAGGATATACAAAATTTCTACTCTTTCTAGCTAGAGAAGCAAGAATGTGGGCTCTGTAAGATGGAGCATGTTTAGCAAAACAGTCTTTTGTTTTTCTATTTCCCACCCAGCCCTGCTTGGAAGCTAGCTCTACTTCTAAAGCTGCTGTCATGATAGTAGCTGTGTAGCAGCAGCAATGCAGAAGTACTTAGAAACTTCAAGAGAGACAATCTCTCTCATTATAGTTTCTCCTTAACCAATATCCCTTAAGAACATATATAAAAATAAATACTAAGAAATCAAATCTAGCAATATTTTTTAAATAGTTTACAAACAAGTGATTTATACCACAAATGCAAGGCTGGTTCAATATTCAAAGCTCAACAGATACAACTTGCAACCTTATTAGGTATATGAAAAACCATCCTTTCAGTAGAAGCAGCAAAAGCATTTGACAAAATTCAGCATCTATTCTTCATAAAAACTCAGCAAAATGAGAAAAGAATGGAACTTAACTTGATAGGGGGCATCTACAAAACTAACAAAACTACCACTAAATTACACTTGTTGGTGACTCTGACTAATTTACAAACTGGGTCCAAGGCAAGAAGTCAGCTCTTTACCACATATATTCAACTTTATATTGATAGTCCTAGCCAGATCAGTAATGTAGGAAAAAAAAAAAAAATCAGTGACATCCACATCAGAAAGGAAAAAATAAACCTGTTTCTATTTTCAGACAACAGTCTATGTAAAAATATACAAAATAACATATTAAAATGCTCAATATGTGACTTTTGTGAGGTGGTTGTACACAAACTCAATAAACAAGATCAATCATACTTCTATATATTAACAAAATCATTTGGAAATAAAAACAGAAATAATCATTTAGAATGGCATAAAAAAGTGTTTGTGTATAAATTTGCAAAAATACGTGCACAATTGGTATTTTAACAGCTATAAATCATTGATGAAAACATTATCACAATAGAAGGAGAGATATAAGGTGTTCATGAACTGGAAAACTCAGTATCCTTGAGATGTCAATTCTTACCAAATACGCTAATTAAGTACAAATCAAAATTAAGTACAAATCAAAATCCCACAAGGATTTTTTGGGAAATATCAACAAATTCTAAAATACATAAGACAAGGCAGAAAAACTGAGCACCCAAAGCAATTTTTAAAAAGACTCAAGTTGGAGGAATCAAATATGATTTAACAGTTATTTTATAGCTACTCTAGTAAGACAATATGGTACTGGATAAAAGATAAACATAAGAAACTGAATGAAACAATATAGAAAATTCAGAAAATTACACAAATATAGTTAACTGATTTTTTTAAAGGTGCAAAGGCAAAATAATGGCATTTCCAACAAATGGCACTAGAACTATTGGACATCTGTATACCAAGAAATGAATCTCAGCTGATATTTTACATAGCACACCAAAAGTACTTCAATGATAACTATAAACTTTTACAACAAAACACAAGAAAGTAAGTTGTGATGTTAGGATTAGGCAAAGTTTACTCACAGGCAAAAAGAGCAATCCATTAAAAAAAATAAACTGAGCTTTAACCAAATTAACAACTTTTGCTCTGTGAAAGATGCTGTTTAGAGAACAGATAATCCACAAACTCGAAGAAATATTTGCAAATCACCCATCTGATAACGAAACTGTATTCTGAATATGTAACATTCCCAAAGGTTAATCCAGAAAATGAGCAAAAACTTAAACAGATATTTTAATTAAAAAATATTAATAGATAAGCACATGACAAAAGTCTTAGCATTAGTGATTGGAAAGTACAAAATAAAATTATGACGAGATATCACTATATACTGTTAGGATGGAGAAAGTTATGACAATACTAAGTACAGCTATTAATGCAGAAAAACTGAAATTTCTCATATGTTGTTAGCAGGAACGATGCCAAGGCACACAGTCACTTTTGACAATCTTCAGACAGCCTATGTTGGTGTTTACTATATACTGCTCATATGATGACATCCTATTCCTAGGTATTTCTGCTCTCAAAAGGAAAACTTATCTTTTGGCAACTTGTGCACAAATGTTTACAGCAGCTTTTGTTAATAAACATGGTATATTAGTTTGCTATAGCTGCTATGATGAAGTATCACAAACTGGGAGGCTTAAACAATAGAAATTTATTTTCTCTGGAGGCTAGAAGTTCAAGATCAAGGTGTTGGCACAGTTGGTTTTATTGAGGCCTTTTCCCTTGACATATAAATAGCTTCTTCTATTTGTCTTCATGTCCCCCTCCCCCACATGCCCCAGCACCTTATTTTTATTTTTTATTTTTATTTTTTTGGAGGCAGGGTCTTGCTCTGTCACCAAGACTGGACTCAGTGGTGCAATCATGGTTCACTGCAGCCTTGACCTCCTGTGCTCAAGTGTTCCTCCTACCTCAGCCCTCTAAATATCTGTGACCATGGTATGTGCTACTATACCTAGTGAATTATTTTTGTTATTTTCTGAAGAGACAGGGTCCTGCTATGTTGACCAGACTGGTCTTGAACTTCTGGGCTCAAAGGATTCTCCCATCTCAGCCTTCCACATTGTTGGGATTACAGGTGTAAGCCACTGTGCTCAGCTATCTCCTCATCTTGTAAAAGGACAAGTCCTATAGGATTAGGGCCCACCCTGATGACCTCATTTCACCTTAATTACCACCATAAAGATCCTATCTTCAAATACAGTCACATTATAAGGTACTTGAAGTTAGGACCTCAATATAGAAAGTTTGAAGCAGGGGGTGATGGAGGGCACCACCATCAGCCCATAGTCTAGAAACTCCCAAATGCCCTTGAGCTGGTGAATAGATAAATGAATTTCAATCTGTTGCAGCAACAATTGATACACACAACATGGATCCATCTGAAATACCACAAGAAATATGCTATACTCCAAAGGCTGCCTGCTGTATGACTTCATTTGTAGGACATTCTAGAAATCTAACTGCTATAGGGACTGAGTAGAAGTTGATGGTTTTGAGGGATTAGAAGAGAACGAGAGAGTTTGACTAGAAAGGAATAGGATGAGGGACAATTTGGGATTGTGGAACTATTTTAAGTATTAATTTTGGTAGTGCTTGCGTGACTATGCATTTACCCAAACTCACAAAAGTGTGCAACAAAAATATGCATTTTACCCTATATAAAATCACATAATTCAAACATTTCTAATGGGCGTTCTAAAAATATGGAACTATGAATGTCCTTTTTTTTCTAAAAATAGTATCAGTACTTACCAAATTCTGTGGAAAATATATATACTTTAGCAAGTAATAGAAATGAATCAGAGTACAAGTACTTTCAAAAGAAATATATTTAGAATAGCAATGCGACCTCTCAAAGAACGAATTCAGATTATCTTAAACTCTCAAGAATGTATTGGTAGATAAGTGTTTGTCTCTTTCATTTTGAAAAATACTTCCCATTATTCTGCTGCCTACTCAACCACTTCTAATTTATTAACCCCAAGAAAACCTGATTAGCCTACACATAGGAGAATATACATTTATACAAGGGCATACTATATTAGTTTTACAGAAGGCTATCTTTATACCCATATAGTCTCTATTTCTGTCAACTGAGAGTGTATCTGTGTGGCTGAGTTTACCAAAAACTGGGAATGGGACAGAAATGGAAAGAGGATCAATTTAATTCTTCTGGAACGGCATGTCAGTTCTCTCTCAGTTATCACAATAGATTATTTACAACATTTCAGAGTTTTTCCCCTTTAATCTTCTAATTATACTAGGAAGAATTTCTTTGCTGCCATTCATCTAATTGATGGCTTCCTTCTTGTGCTGGGAAAACACTGTCAGGCAGAGATGAATAAAGAAAAGGAGAGTTGATCAGGTTAATGCTTCCACTCTTGGTGTGGAAGTCAGAGCCCGAGAAAGAAAAGGAATGTCCTGTGAAGGTCTGAAGTAAGGTTCCGCATGTGAGTCTGTGTGTGTGCACACTCATGCAAGTGTGAAGGCACTGGCCCTGGGCAATCGCAGGTGGGTGGGAAATGAGGTCTTGCCACAGATTCCTCAGTATTGGTGTGCACATACCAAAGCAGGAGAAAGAGCAGGATGAGAAGGCTCCACTTCTATACTCATCATGTTTGAGGTAGGAAAGAGTTACTAAATCTTACCATTATAGTTGGAAACATTTATTTTCCAGGAAATGGCTACTTGAGATGAAGGAGTAGACCAATGATCTATATTGAAACTGAAAACCCCACAAAAACAAGTTTATAGCTTTTCCATATAACCTAATATAACCATCCCAGACCCAAATATGAAACATTTTGAAGGAAGAGGTGTTTTTCACATTACGTTTCGTTTTTATGCACTCCTTAGAAATAAAAACAACAATGATACAGAATACTCTCTCAAAGATAACCCCATCTGGATCTCTTGCTTATTTCTTTGGGCAAGTTTTTTTTTTTTTCTTCTTTATACTTTTTATTTAATGTCTCTTAATTTGAGCTCCTCAAAAATAAGGTTTATTTCTCTGGACAAAAGTAGCAACAAAAAAATTGGCACGTCCAAGAGTTATATTTTAGAGGTTTGATAGCATTGTAGATATTTCATTTATGACTTCTTGTATATGGTATTTCCGGAGGGTCTCTTAATATGTCCCTAACATTTCACACTAAGATAATTGGCTTCAAAAGTATTCCAGGTCACAGGATTAAAGCTATTAAATCCATTACTCTATATTAAATTGCTTATGTTGTCTGAAGACAAATGTCTAAGCCTAACATATGGAGGATAAGTCATACTACTTGACTAAGTCAAGTCTGAAACATGCTTAGTTAACAAAGAGACATTAACTTTAGTGCTATTTATAAAGACATTCAATAACAAATACATATTCCTTAGAGAATTGTGTTGTAATAGTTATAAGGAACATACGTAGAGATGTACTTTCCCTTTCAATACAAATTAAAAACAGATGAGTTAAAATTTGAGCAAACCCTTATGCTAGATACCACACAAAACTTTGTAAGATTGTATTCATGTCAAAACATACATCTACACTTAATTAAATATTTAAAACTGAGATAAAAAGTTTTCTTATCTTTCATGTATCTGTCACTACTTCCTGGAAAGAGTAAAGATATCCGTGAAGAAAGAAAAGTACAATTATTTGAAATGAAAATTTTAAAAGGTACCATGTTGCCATTTCAAAATGATAAAATGCTGGTCATTATACACCTATCAGTAGGTCTTTCATCAATTTAGTTTCAAATACATAAAATGATGACAATGCACTTACTCTTTTGGGTTGTAAAAGGAAGTTAGTATTAGCAAATTAATGATCAGTGTGAAAATCAGTTTTGCACACCTTTAAGGTAGGCAGGCATAGTGAAAACACTTCTCTTTCCTTCATTACCATCAGAAATAGGCCTCTCTTAATCATACTTTCTCTACCCGAATACACATCATTTCCCTATTGGCTTTCTTCTTAACCTGTAATATGCTCGGATTGTTTACAATACATATATAGGCCCACATTTGTACATAATGCACACGGACACAAATGACCAAGTTTTGGTCCTATTGACATTACCTATCACCTTTGTTCTTTCCCAAACTTTTCCTCCCTGTTTCCAAGATACCCACTTGTGCTTTTTTTCATCATACACTGTCACCTGCCTTCTCTTATGGCTTGACTGAATTTCTCTAAAATAACTAATGATTACGTAATATTCAAATTCAATGAACAGTTTCTAAGCAGGTCTTACGGAATTTAGCATTTGACATTCTTGAATGCTTTCTTATTTTCTAAGAATTATCTTTTTCATTATCAGGAGACTGTTTCCACTTAGATTTTCTGTTTCTTTGACTATCACTTCTTCATCTACTTTCCTCACTATATTATCCCTCATCCATCTGTTTATCTTCAATTTTCTGTCTGGTACTTTTTATTTTTTCATATGTTCTGAGTTACCTTATCTATAATTATTACTTCAGTTATGACTTATAGGCTGATTTCTCCAGTCAAGATTTTTAGCTTAAATTACTCTTTTCATTTCTAAATTCTCTAACTCTTTGATCCCCTGTATGCTCTTCAGAGAAGAGTAATTCTGTTTCTTTAAACACAATTGTTATCTTCCATTGAAACTCTAACACCAACTTGTTTTTCTTCCTTAGAAACCTCTTTTTTAAATTTAGGCTGTTGCTAAATTCCTCTTCTGGATAACTTTTACAGCTTTGAGTCTCATTGTTTCTAATCCATCTAATCATGAATTTCTTTAGGATGAGATCCTTAAATATCTACCACGGTTTTAAAAATAAATTTCAAAGTACTTAGCACTGTATTCATATAAACTTTTATCATCCTCTCTCAAAAAAACTTTTCTATGACAAAGGTATTCTTGGGTTTTGTTGATTGGACAAGATTTTTTTTTTATGTTGATGCATTTCTTCATATTGATCCTTTTCCATGGATTATTCTCCATTGTTGCCTACCTGAAAATGTGCTAGTTGTTAGAACATATCACAAGCATCACTTTTTTAATAAAATTCTTTGAAGTTCTTACCCTGTGTTTCTCTTTGTATTTCCAAAGTTTATGTATCACCTTTCTGTACATTTATTTGATAGCATTTATGTTTCTTTTTGTGTGTGTGAGGCAAAGGGCAGAATAAGTCTATCAAAGAAGAAATATCTAATTGCTAATTGATGTTTACTTTCCTGAAGAAATTACATGTACAAATAAATAATTGGGAAACTATTCCCAAATTTACAGAATTTTGTTTCATTAGCAGCAGCCATGTACCTGGATCAAGTCTTGAGTTCCCAGGCTTTCTTTTCTCTTTCCTAGAGAGAGAGGGTCATATGGGCTGACAGACTTGTGCCAAAGAGATGTGATGAGAATTCTACTTGGCCTGGGTATGAGGAAAAAGAAATCTCGGCTGTCATATGCCATTTGCCTCTGACTTTTTCCCTTCTTCCCTGAATCATAGAAACAATGTAGGTAGATGAAGCTGCTATCTTGTGACTATCAGAGAGATAGACACATGTAAAGGCTAACACAGTGGAAAGGAAGGAAATGCTGGTTTTGTAGTATCATGAAGGCTTTATGTTAGAACTATATTGCCACCCTGACCCTTATTCATTAAACCCACCATATTTGGGCTCCTATTCCATGTGGCAGCCAAACAGAATTACAAGTAAAATGTTTTGCCAGTTGGAAAGAGAGCTCTTTGAAGGCAGGAATTATATTCTATTCAGTGTTCCAGTCCCATGATTAGTCTAGTATCCAACGCACAACAGGAGAGTTTTTGACTAATTGTATAAATGGACACATAGCATGATAATTCTATTGGAAAGATTCCTTTTCCTAGAATCAGAAAATTGAAAGAAAATGTTTAAATCTGATAGACATCTAATAGCAAAAGGTTATCCACAGCCTCGGAAACTTCCCCTTCCTTATTTGGGTAAAATACATTTACAAACATGAAAAGACAGTGAATTATTAGTTAGAATATTGAGGTCAAGTCTGCAGTTTTCTTATCCTTCAATTATCCCTGTAGCCTGAGAAAACAAAAATGAGACTATTGCTTGATTCCAATTAACACGGCTAAGTCACTGACCCTTGTCATTTAAATTACAAACTCTTAAATGGCAGGTACCAATTTTCCTCTTTAAATATTAAATGTTTAAAACTTATCTGTGGGTCTTTTTCCTTTTGAGAAAGTTTCACTTACCCATCTTGAGTGGAAAGGAAATAGCTGCCCATCTGCCAATGACTGAATACTCTTCAATATGTCATCATAGAATAAATAATTCATGGAAGCTGCAGATGGGCCATTTCAGATTTTTAGCAAAATATGATCTGTCTCATTTTTGAGTAGACCTTTCTTGTCGGGGAGTTAATAAGGTCTCGCATTCAAATTCCAGAAGTTTCGGCATGGGTAAACACAACTGCTTAAGATGAAAATGAGTAAAAATTCCCTTCCATTATCTGGTGTTTAATCTGTGTCTCTATTTGCATGTATTTGGAGGTAGTGATAGCTTATGTGCTGAATATGTAAGATAGAGCCAATCCTGTGTTTTTCTCTGTTCTTCAAATCTCATCTGAAATGATCAAAAGATGTCAGTCTGTGACTTTTCCCATTTGTGTAACTAGCATAGTCTCTTTGCTGATCACCTCATTATATGGATTCTGCCACCTAAATAAATTTTTCACATACCTATATATTTTTATTTTTCTAGTGGATATATTTATTATTTCTCTGCTTTCTTATTCTGAATCTGCCACTCTTTTGTAAGTGTCTTAGTTATAGGGACTAGTTCTAATTCAATGTATATTCATAATATATAACATAGAATAAGCCACATACACTATCTCATAGTGATTGATCAGATAAATCAAATCAAAGAATCAAAGAGTACCACAGAAGTCATCTAGCTCAAATGTCATTGCTTTTATTGATTAATCAACAAATTAATCAGCATTTAATAGATTTAAGAACTGATGATTTTCAGATTATTCATAAGAGTCCTCAAACAGCACAGTCATGGTGAAGACATGTGCACAATTTGAAATGATCAGATGGTAGATGATGATACTCATTAAACCTGTCATTGTTTTAGTGTTTCATCATTCTATAATCCTGTTTCTATAAACCTGGCATTTTGTTGAATCTAAATTTTCATAGCCATTTTTTAAATAAGAATTTTAGATGGTAAACAAAAGCTTAAAGGAAGAAACCATTCACGAGAGGAATTTCTCAACTAAGGGGCAATTGAAGGAAAGAGTTTGAACAGAGTAAGACCAAATAGTTCAGTGAGACAGTGAGAGATTACAAAGATCTGATGATAGATGTGTTGATGGAAGACAGGTACAGTTGCTCCCACCTATAATCCCAGCACTTTTGGAGGCCAAGGTGAAAAGATGACTTGATCTCAGGAGTTTCAGACCAGCCTGGGCAACATGGAAAACTGTCTCTACAAAAAATACAAAAATTAGCTGGGTGTGGTGGTGAGTGCCTGTCATCCCAGCTACTTAGGAGGCCAAGGTGGGAGGTTCACTTGAGCCCAGGAGGTGGAGGCTGCAGTGAGCCAGGATCATGTCACTGTACTCCAGCCTGGGTGACAGAGTGACAGGGCAAGACCTCATCTCAAAAAAATATGTATTATGTTGATGCGTACACAGAAGGCTCTAAAAAGAAAAAAGCAAGGCAGCAAGATAAAGAGCATTTGAGGGCTGCGATTATGAGGGCCTGTTTGAGAAACCATGTAGAAATAATGAACTAAGGAGGATTTTATATTTCACAGTAGAGATATGCATTAGGAGTAATCTACATACAATAGCGATTACACTATTGAGAATTAATGTTGAACAGGTAACCTTGGCAGTCCTAGAAGATAAGTGGCCTGGTGATACCGACAGGTATGATGCTATTAAAGGACAATAGAAACAGAAGAGATAACAGTGGGATGAGAGAGTTCAAGAGGCAAGAGGATATGCAGAAGTTTAAACAGGAGAGCCAAAGGAGAAGCACGTTTCTGCACAAAGATTTAGTTGGATATTTACTACTACAGGAAGTTTGTCTAAAATAGAACTGGGAAAACTCAACATGAGAGTCTCTCTGACCACATGTGAGGAAACAAATTTTAGTTGAGTGCTGAAAATTAAAGTTATTTTGTGGCGATTTATGGTTTATGTGGAAGGTTTATGTGGTGACAAAGCAAAGACAGAGTGATCGTAGAATATTCTAAGTTTGTTCACTGTATGGAAGTGTTGACATGAGAAGACACTGGAGCTCAAAGGCCCAGCACTTAAGCCTCCTTTCTGTATGGGACAGAGCCTGTTGATTTTGCAGCGCATTAATTTGTATAATGCCTGATGTGAAAGGTAATAATGCTTTACTTGAAGTATGGTTTTCAGAATTAAGTAATTGTTGAGATATATATATATATATATATACACAAGAGTTATCTAGAAATCATAAATACTCTTATTACTCATCGCATGATAGACATCATGAATTATAATATTTACTGCTATGTATAATAATTGATGTTGATGTGGAATCTTAGAATGAAGGAATTTCAAGAAAATATGTAAAGAACAAGGCAATAGAGCATCAGAGGTTACAGCTATGACAAAGGAAAGGATGACTAATGGAACAAAGAGTCTGGGTTGGTATAAACAGGTCAGATGCAGGAATTAACTTAGAAAAAGGAGATTTCTCTTACTTCAAAATTGGAGGGAAGAGCATAATAGGTTAAGAGGTTGAAACTTTCTTATGGAGAAAGAGCAATTTGGACAGATTAGTATTGGATGGATTTAGGCAATTTAGAGAACAAATCTGCTCAGGCATTGTATGCCGAGTCTCTGGTGATACTGGGTTGAAAAGGGAAAATGGTTTAGAACAGCATTTCTAGTAATGAGGTAGAGCTTGAACAATGAAGTTGATTAAACCATTTTGTCAGTGTGTTACATTCTATTCTGTATGGTGCCTTTATCTCTCAACTTTCATGCTCACATATGGGGTACACTTGAGGACCTGAAATGTATTTTTCTGGGTTTTTTTTTTGGTCTATAAAATAATCTATAAAGAAGATTTCAGAGACATGCCAAAAAATAATATTTTCAGCATATTCTGTCTTCAATTACTGGCAATTACAGCTACAAAGTCCAAAACTAAAGAAACTCAAAGAAGTACATATTCATTTCTCAGGGTAATACACTTTTGTTCGTTTGTTTTTGTTTATAAGTGGCCTTACATTATTCTGGAAGTAAGGCTTCAGGGCTACTAAGAACTCTTTCAAGTACCCAACCACTAAGAAAATTCAATGTTCTTAATATTATAAACTTAAGCATATCACAAGAAACTGTCCAAATATACATTAGTTCAGAAATAATTTGTCTTTGGTATTTCCCAGGTATATTGCCAATTTAAATCAAAAAAATAAAACTCTGTTGTTTTGACAGAAATAACAAACACACCTAGGAATCATCTTCCCTTAAAGGAGGGAAAGGTTTTGGTCTTGTTGAACTTGAAAAAACAAATTTAACAAACAAATTTGGTAAGTAATAAGGGCATCGCCTGTTTAATTTACCTATTCTTCAATTAGCTTTATTTCTGACACCGTTATCAACTGAAAAACAGTCCAACTAAAAAAAAAATAAAAACCTGACCATCAAGCTGAAAAAATTGTGATGTGTTCTATCCTAATCCAAAATAATCTAAATTTTACAGATAGAAAAATAATCTAAATAAATTTTACAGATAGAATATGTTAAGTGAATAATTTAAAAACATTAATATAGGCAACAACCCTTTGAAAGTAAAGTTTATACAAAACATGAATTACAAAGAGAATTATTGTAGTCTCAAAGGAAGGAGAGAACCCTTGATGGTGAATGGGTGGTTAGTCAAAAGGTGTATGAGCAAGTCATCTGTTGCAAGGTGATGGGAAGAGATTTTTATGAAGACATTCAATATTGTAGTCAGAGGTTTTAACGATTTCTGTTTTTTCTCTTGAGAGTTGGAGACCAGAAGATCTGAAATTGAAAATTTTTGGCATATCCATAGATACAAATGGAAGCTCTTCGCTAAAAATAATGTGCTGCAAGTCATTAAAAACAGCATACATGCACAATTACCTAAAGAGTTACCGAAGATAGTACCTTTTTATTCTATTTTATTTGAACTCTTATTCTTCTTTATTTCTTACGCTCTGTATCCTTGTTAACTCTTTCAATTTCTCCTCATCCTGTAAGGTACTTAAAACATTTTATTCAACAACTCTAAGGCAATTTTTACAATTCTATTTACAAATAAAATTGTCTTAAGCATGTTTTATGAGTGAAAAATTCTGATTTGTAGGGCATATCAAGTGAAGAGCCTCAGTTCAGCACTCATATCCAAAACCTACATGTAATATAATATAAAAGAAATATTTTCACACATATAGCTCAAATTAGATTTTTACTTATATTTTTCAAAATTCAACTAAATCTTTTATGTTTTAAAATGTGCATATACTGCCTAAGTACTTTATCTTTGTATTTGTTCTTTGAAATTGGGGGTCCATCTTTTTAGACTGTTAGGAGGTCTTCACATATTTGAATGAGTTATTAAGTTGTTACAACCATTTTGCAAAAACAGTTATTCTTATCTACTAAATTTAAACACATAAGTAACTTATGGCAATCAGTTTAAACGAAACACCTGATTGTCCAACAAATTAAAAAGTTTCATATTCATTCAACCAGATGCTACCCAAAGCAAAATGAATCACTGATACATAATGAACAAAATTACACAAATGTAATTTTGAGTGAAGTAAGCCAGAAAGAGAGAAATACTACATGCTTTCCCCTATATGAAGACCAAGACAGGCAATATTAATCTTTAGTAACAGGCGAGACTGGCTTCTTTTTCTCAGCATCTACTGAGAGCCCAAAAAAGTTTTCTGGGGTGCTAAAAATGTGCCAGATCTGACAAATATTTGTACAAAAGATAATTTTTTGTTTTATGTATAAATATATATAAAATACAAATACATACAAAAATATATTTATAAATGTATCATGTTGAACAATTAAGATTGCCATTATAATTTATACATCAATATAATTTTTCACTTTTGTTGACATCAGAAAACCATCACACCTAATACACAGCCATTTGGAATGGTTCTTGATTTAGGCATTTCCTTGATCAAACACCAGGTGGGAACCTATCTTGATTCTAGTATATAAAGAATATAATTCTATGAAAGATAAAAACTACTTGGCATTCTAAAGTATTTAAAAGAGTGCTTATTTTCAAAGTTCACTTTCCTATTTTAAACAAAATTTGAACTAAATTACATGTAAACTAGTACCCCAAACCTTCAGTAAATATCAAATGAAGGTTTTAAAATTAAACAATTTTATGCCAGATATAAGCAGATTTCTCTATTCACACTATCTTTACCAAGAGCATTTAAATAAGTACTATTGATTACTTGCAAAATAGATTGTAGATTCAGGCTCAAAACTAAAGTTCTGAGGATGTAATTCAATTAAAATGACCCAGAGATGTGAATTCACCTCACCAGTGCCCCTAAGACAAGAACCTCTTTCTCACATCTAAGTGAATTATTTTAATGATGTTTTCTTCTTTGCAGGAAAAAATAAAAATAAAAAGTCAGGAATAACCTAAATCCTTTTTAACTAAAAACAAAAACAAAACTTCTGATGTTTCTTTATACCTTAACAATCATGAGGTCTATAGAAATATGAACACAGAAGTTGGAGTCAGTTGAAGGACTGAACTAAAACATTATTTCCCAGCATGTCCATGTTTTACAAGATGATGGGGTTGTCATCTATGATGTCACTGCAAAGATCCTGATAGGTTCCAAGACACTCAAAGCATCACGTAAGCCATGTTATAGCTGTCACCCCAAATTTACCAAAACATTTGGATTAAAACTCTCAGTAAGGACCTCTGAGGCACAGAGATCTATGAGTAACTCATTAACTTCTTTTCTGATGTTTCAGGTACAATTTCAAGTTTCCCTATCAGCACTCCACCCATCAGCAGAAGAAAGGCTGACATAAAGTCTCTAGATTCTCAGCTGATACCTACCATAAAGTAACTTGTAACAATTTCATCTATGATCTCTCAGGATTCTCTTCTAATAAGTGGGACATGCATCTGACCTACTTCCATACAGTGCCTCTTGAGAATATAATTTTAAAACATAATGCAAGTTGTTATGATATCTGGAAAGATAAAGACCTCTCAAAATCCACTTCTTCCTGAAAACAATGAGAATACTAGGAAAAGTTGTGAAAATTAATATTTTTAGAACCCTGGAAATTAATAAAAGAATTCTAACAATTTGAAGAGCATTTCTTCAAGAAAAATCTGGAATCTAGTAAGCTTTGTGACAATTTGGTCTACAGCCATACCCTTCGCCGCTGCTCCCTGGTAGCCTTAAAAAAACCCCAAAATCACAGTGAAAACTCACAGCTTAGCAGCCATCGATGGAGATGTGGATGAAGCAAAATGGGCTTGGAGCCTCCCAACAGCTCCATTCTCAGTATTTTCATTAACTTGGTAGTTCCCTCAAAATCCCTACTCACAGGCTGTATCTTTGACCCAGTCTATAGCTCTTTCAATGCAAATGACCTCTTTCCCCAGGGTATTTGCCAAGAACAATCAGTAATCATGTCTTAATATTTCAGCTCTATAAAGTGGTAATAATGGTCAGGGCAAACAAAATGTTGGCCTTAAAAAATCCTGAGGAATGAGATGTTCATGTGGGGTTTTGAAAAACTTTATGTACTGTGCATATACTGCCTGTTCAAGTACTTTACCTTTTTATTTAGTTATTCTTTGAAATTGGGGGTCTGTCTTTTTAGATTGTTAGGAGGTCTTCACATATTTGAATGAGTTATTATGTTGCCCATGTCTCCATGAGATGGGGACAAGGATATCTCAAAATCACCGTGTTCCTAGGAATCCCCAGGCATGCAGGAGCAGCGCTGTGCACTTCCACAAAAAACCTAAGAGAATCTTAATCTGTCATTGCTGGCTGACCTTGAGGCTTGAAGCAGAAAGTTAAGGCTAAGGGTTGTAAACTGCCTTAGGAAGGCTGAAAATGTCACCCAACAAACACTCAGATGCTTTGTAAATACTCAGTGAGTTATCCTGGCAGGGCCTTTAAGGGATTCTTGTGTATACACACGGACATTTTCGGGTAAATAAATTTCACAGTAATTTCGGAAATTTCTCTGGGTTACTAGGGGCAATACTCTGATCCTTATTTTTTCCAAAAATAGCTGTTTACCAGCACTGCGAAAAACTGAAGGAGAACAAAAATCAAAGATTGCAGTGCTACCTCAATTTTTTAGGAAGAGTAACATTTTTGAGATAAGCCACAATTTAAGAATTTTTTTTTTTAAAGATATTTAGAATACCATGTGTATATGTGACTGGAGTTATATAAGAAAAGCCAAACAATCTGTATTCAATAACATAATTTGTAATTATGCTAAAATAACATCATAGGACGGGGTATAAAATTGTTTTCAGGCTCAGTTAGGTTCTCGGCAATCTCTAGCAATCTATTTTAGGTAATTCCTCATTTTCCCCTGTCAAACTTCCTCACTGCTTCCACAACATTTTCCCCCGTCAAGTTTATCATTAAAAAAAAAAAAAAAAAAAAAACCTTTACAAGCAGGACATGGTGGCTCCTACCTATAATCCCAGAACTTTGGGTGGCTGAGGTGGGAGGATCACTTGAGCTCAGGAGTTCGAGACCCGTGTGGGCAACATAAGACACCCTCTCTCTACAAAAGCAGAAGAAAAAAAAAATAGCCAGGTGTAGGAGCACACATTTATCATCTCAGCTCCTCGGGAAGCTGTGGTGGGAGGCTTGAGCGTGGGAGGCTGAGGTTGCAGTCAGCCTTGCTGGTGCCACTGCTTTCCAGCCCTAGTGACAGAGAAAGATCCTATCCCTACCCCCTACCCCCCAAAAAACTAACAACTACAAACCTTTACACCTCAATCCATGAAGATACCTTGACTTTATCCTTTATACAGAGAAAGTGCTGAGGTAGGGACCATCTAAAGTTTATGACCCAAACCTCCACTGACATCTACATATATACAGTTCTTCTTTCCTTATAGATTCTTTTAGAGGGAAATGTGTCCCTTCTATCATCTAAATGAATCCTTCCCACTGTGCTATCGAAGTCCATCCTTACACTTTGCTTAGGATTTTTGAACCAATTCTATCCCCTTCCCATATTTTCAACCTCTGCTTCTTTAAAGTGGCTTCCTCTCATTTTAGGAAAAGGAAAAACCTTTTCTTAGTCTGAGTTACACTCTAGATGCAGTCCTTCCTCAATGACAATCTAGGTCAGATCTTGAAAAGAAAAACCAATTGCTACTTACTTCCTCTCAATTTTCTTCTTGATCCTCTGGTATCTGAACTCAGTTGGGCCAGTCCACTAACACTACATTAAGAAACTTAAAAATATACACTAATCATCTCGTTACCTTTCAGGCCTTATCTTTGATAACCCTATAGTATTCAATGTGTTTACTTGGGCTCCTCTAAAATGCTACATCTTTGTTTTTCTGATCATATTTGCTCTTATTTCCTACTTCATTCCCCATTCCCCTTAGAGTGTATCTCCCTGTTTTGAAGAATTTGTATTTTTTTGAGTTCATCCATGTCCTTCAACTACACTGTTTTCTTAAGGAAAATTCATCCATTTATACAATACCAGTCACTGAATATACACTTATAAATGCCAAGTATGTAAATCTTATCTGCACCATTCCCCAGACCCTTAATATTCAGCCTGCAAATTATGCTTTCTGGATGTCCCATAAGTACAAGAAAATCACTGGCTGTTGACAGTATTCAGAGAGCTCACATGCATTGCACTTTGGCATTGGAATATTGCCTTGAATATTTTAAAGTTGATTTCAGTTCATTTTTCCCTTTAAAATTATGTAGTCTTCATCACATGCCACAAGTGAAACTAACACATGTCAGGATTGACTCCAAGGTGTGTAAGTGTTGTTTAATCTTAAAAGGAAAGCTGCTAAACAACAGGTTGACTTTTTGGAACAGATCATTTTATCCCCTGGGAGCAAGGGCATCATCTAGGCTATAATTATTGGTTTTGAATATTCTTGCTACAAATGACTTGAGGTAGTGTACATAAATTAATTTGATGCTGTAAACTTTAAGTCCCTCATGTTTAAACTCTTTCATCCTAATCGTGGAGAAATTCAAATTTAAATTCATTTCCTCCAATTTGTTTGCATCCTAATTAAATGACAGCAAGGGAGAGTTCTGGAAATAGTGAATATATGCATAAAAACACACTGGGAACCCACTATGGACATGGCCAGTCCATGGTAACTGACATAATCTGTGTATAGACACTTACAAGCTCAACAGGCTATGTGTAAACAAGCTAGCTAATTATATCCCCAAGGAATGGGGTTGCTAAGCCCAGTATTAGTCACCTTTCATTGGAAAATACAATCAATTATCATTTTGAAATTGAGCATCTTATTGGTAGCTTTGCATATTAAGTAGTAAAATTGTAATTCCCCTCCCAGGCAAAAAATTAAAAGCAATGTGGGGGGGAAAAAAGGGAAGAAAAACAAGAGGCAATGTGGTAAGATTTCATTTCAAATTAGTTAACAATTCATGTGTTTCTCATTTGTTGTTTAATAAGATAGTTCCTTTCCCTTCACTGAATAGGTGTGTCCCGAGAACCAGATTTGCTGTAAAGGATAAGATTATTAATGTCCATCTAAGTTTTAAGTTGCCAAACCACCATAAATACTTTGATAGAATCTCTAGTGTATAGATATATTTCAAGAGATTGAATTATTCAGTGTATCCTATCTAAACTTTGCTTCGCATTTTGATAGCTAGATATGACAAATGTGACTGTAGCCAAAGGTTATTTATGTCTGTAAGAGGAGCATGCCATAGTAATAAGGATTCCTTGAGTGGCATGATGGACCATGCCTATGTTTTTTTTCTTTTCTTTTTTTTTTTTTTTTTTTTTTGAGACAGAGTTTCGCTCCTGTTACCCAGGCTGGAGTACAATGGCGCGATCTCGGCTCACCGCAACCTCCGCCTCCTGGGTTCAGGCAATTCTCCTGCCTTAGCCTCCTGAGTAGCTGGGATTACAGGCACGAGCCACAATGCCCAGCTAATGTTTTGTATTTTTAGTGGAGATGGGGTTTCACCATGTTGACCAGGATGGTCTCCATCTCTCGACCTCGTGATCCACCCGCCTCGGCCTCCCAAAGTGCTGGGATTACAGGCTTGAGCCACCGCACCCGGCCTATGTTTTTAGATAATTAACTTTAATGCTATAGTACAACCTTTCAATTATAGTTTCTAAGTCCTTGGTCTTGGCCTCTCTACTCTTCCTAAACAGAAGTCTTCCAAAAAGGTAACAGTGGACTACAATATCCTTGAATGTCAACTATAAAATGACGGTACAAATAGCAATGTGTGATCCCAAAATACATGTCACCCAGGACATTAAGAATATGAGCAATCAATTTCACAGAAAACTAATTACAAGATAACAAACATACAAAAACTCTGAAACTTGCTAAATGAGTATTGTAGTTTTCCCAATGAGCTGATACATTTTTAGTTTTGAATTTAAGATATCAATCCTGTATGCATCTCTGTGAAGTACCTAGTGCAAGATTTAACTATTCTTTTGACCTTAGCTCATCTACACTTAACTTTTTTCTTTTTGTTAATGTATTTTTTACTCCTAGCTTTTTGATGACTGCTTGCAGGAGTACCCTCAAGTCCTAGAGAACGCCATAGTTCCTTGCCGCCCAGTTCTCTCCACAGGTGGTTCACAAAATAGCTGTTTCTTGATGGTCAGCACAAAGGTCTTTTGACTCAAGGAGGACCTCAGCTTTTAAGGATTTCACCGTGATTAAATCAGGCCCGTACAGGTTAATCTTCTTTGATTAACTCCAGCTAAGCTGAATTGGGATCTTAATCACACCTACAATATTCCTTCACCTTGAAATATTAGCTACAAAAAAGTCATGGGTTATGCCTGAACACAAGGACAGAAAATTATTCAAGGGCATGACTCACCGGGGAAGGGAGAGTCACCTTAGGCTGAGTCCAAGACAATGGAAAAGCAGTTTGATTAAGCCAACAGTTGTTACTCTATTAATCTACTATGTATCAGGCACTCTTTTACCAACCTATACATAGATAATTATGGGTTATTTTATTAAACACTCAGATAAAAACGCTCAAGAATACAAGAGGGCACAAAGCAGGAACACAGTTCCATCTGACAATGCTGGGACAGATTCTTGGGAGATATGGAACATTATGAGTGTAGAAGTATTTAATAACTGTGAAGAATGAATAGGAACCCTGCAGAAACAATCACAGAAAGAGCAAAGGAAGACACTAAAGAGCGTGATATGTCAAGGGCACAGAAATTGCTCCATATTACCCTAGCACCAACTGCAAAGTAGGAGACGCTGGAGTGGTTAGTGGGAGCCAGGCATGAACAGCTTTACATGTAAGTTTAAGGAGCCTGGATATTGTTTTCTAGGATAGGAGCTAGCAAATCACTGAAGGGCATACAAAGATTTTGAGAGACAAGAGGGTAATAGTTTCAAGAATATTGAGAAACTCTCATTAAAAACAATGCCACTTAGCCGAAAGAGTGAGAGTTGGTGTGAAGGGGAAAAAAATTTGCCTTGGGAAAATTCGGAAACACAGTTAACACTCAGAAATTGATTAGATGTGGGGGTCTAACAGAGACAAGGGAAACAAGAACGCTTTCCAGGATTGTTGGTAAGGGAACGGGTAGATAGAGATATGGTAAAATTAGAGGACAAAAAAAAGTCAAGAGCAAAGCATTAGTTTCATATTGCTGCTATAATAAGTTACCAGAAGTTTAGTAGCTTAATAGTAATGTATTACCTTATGTTTCCGAAGGTTAGCTGTCCAATGTCTGTCGCACTGGGCTAAGACAAAAGTTTCAGCACGACTGTCCGGTTTCACGGAGGCTCTGAAAAAGCCGCGCACTGCTTTTCCTTTCCTACCTTTAAAGACGCTTGTGATTACATTGGACTCACCTGGATAAGAAGGAATCACTTTGCTACATTAAAGTCAGCTGTTTAACAACCTTAATTTCACCTGAAAGCTTAACTCCCATTTGCTAACTTGGCATATCCACAGGTTCCAGGAATTTAAACACGAACATCTTTTGGGGGGCGCATTTTTTCTGGCTTTTACAGACTTCTCTGGGACCTCCAATGACACCCATTTATATCGCATACAAAATACCTTAATTCTATTCCCGTTCCTTAAATGGTCCGTTCTCTTTGCAGCATCAACTCAACATACATTTTATCTAAATCCCATCAGCTCAAAAAAAAAAAAAAATCCTAAATTACTCCTGAAATAGAAATTAGGACAGGTCTGAGATAATAGTTACAGATATTCTGGTCACAAAGGTGCAAAGGCCATAACAAAAACAAGATCCTGTCTTTTGCAGGAGCATCGATGGAGCTGAAGGCTATTAGCCTTAGCAAACGAATGCAGTAACAGAAAACGAAATACTGCATGTTCTCACTTGCAAGTGGGAGCTGAATGATGACAACACATGGATATGAAAAGGCGAACAACAGGACACTGGAGCCTACTGGAGTGGGTTGTGTGTGAGGAAGGAGAGGATCAGAAAAAATAACTAATGCATACTAGGCTTAGTACCCAGGTGACAAAATAATCTGTACAACAAACCCTGGTGACATGAGTTTACCTGTATAACAAACCTGCACATGTACCCCTGAACCTAAAATAAAAGTTTAAAAAATAAAAAAAAAGAAAAGGTGCAAAGGAAAGAATAAAAGACTTAAAGTTGTCAAGCAATCTCATAATCCAGACAGACATAGTCCATTAGGTTTCAACATGAGAATAATCCTCTGTGAATTTGGGCCTCCTTCTGTGGGTTTAAGTCTAGTTCGCCGGGCTCAGTGCTCTGCCTTCCAGATCATCATTCATTTTTCATGAAATATAGCATGCATTTACAACTGAGTCATTTAATCACCCTGTTTACTCTCTGTAGAATATTGGAAATCTGATGGCATTCTTTCTTTCATTTTGTTCCTTTTATTCCAAGCTGTCTATATCTCAGTTGATATAACATTCTCAAAGAATATTGTGTGTCTCCCTTTTATATCATGGGCTTCTTGCTTCGCTCCAGTAGAGCAAAGACTTGTCCACAGATATTTCTTACAGAATCTTATTTCTATTTTTAGTTTCTGCTGAGATGATGGAAGAAATCTATGAGTCACACACTTAATCCAGTCATATAGGCTTCTGTGAAATGGTATACTTTGATGTTTTTATATTTATCCAGTATTAGCAAAAGATTGTCTAACTTCAACCCCAGCTTTTTTTTTTTTTTTTTAAATCATACTTTAAGTTCTGGGATACATGTGCAGATCATGCAGGATTGTTACATAGGTACACACATGCCATGGTGATTTGTTGCATCTATCCCCCATCATCTACATTAGGTATTTCTCCTAATGTTATCCCTCCAGAATCCCCCTACTCCCCACTGTCCCTCCCCTTTCCCCCCCAACAGACCCCAGTGTGTAGTGCTCCCCTCCCTGTGTCCATGTGTTCTCATTGTTCAACACCCGCCTATGAGTGAGAACATGTGGTGTTTGCTTTTCTGTTCTTGTGTCAGTTTGCTGAGAATGATGGTTTCCAGCTTCATCCATGTCCCTACAAAGGACACAAACGAATCATTTTTTATGGCTGCATACTATTCTATAGTGTATATATGCCACATTTTCCTTGTCCAGTCTATCATTGATGGGCATTTGGGCTGGTTCTAGGTCTTTGCTATTGCAAAAAGTGCTTCAATGAACACACGTGTGCATGTGTCTTTATAACAGAATGATTTATAATCCTTTGGGTATATAATTGGTAATGGGATTGCTGGGTCAAATGGTATTTCTATTTCTAGGTCCTTGAGAAATCACCGCACTGTCTTCCACAATGGCTGAACTCATTTACACTCCCACCAACAGTGTAAAAGTGTTCCTATTTCTCCACATCCTCTCCAGCATCTGTTGTCTCCAGATTTTTAAATGATGCCCATTCTAACTGGAGTAAGATGGTATCTCAATGTGGTTTTTATTTGCATTTCTCTAATGACCAGTGATGATGAGCATTTCTTCATTTGTTTGCTGGCTGAATAAATGTCTTCTTTTGAAAAGTGTCTGTTCATATCCTGGAAGCATTAAGAACTCTATTATGGACTTACCAAAAAAGGAGAATGGGTACCATAACTTGGTAAGTTTATTTTATTAAGCCCAATTTATATTAGTCCCTCAGTGTTTCTTCTGGCTCTGTGAATGTATATTCCTTGCCCCTATCTTATCTCGTTTCTTCTATTGTTAATGCACAGAGACTTGGCACAAATTCTATTCTCAAATTGCATCAAGCAATAGCTGACTCTGATTCCCAAGTCAGAAAAATCTCATTTTTCAAGAAATGTTTGAGGTTTGACTTTGATCGCATTCATAATATTTTGGTTCAAAAGTCTTGTGTTTGTATAAATAAGAAAAGTATCTTTGAAAACTACATTTACAAATGGAAATACAGAATAAAAAGGAGAAGCCAAAGGTTATAGAACTAAATAAAACATGAAGAGAGAGAAATGGAAACACAATATTACTATATACAATATAATAAAATATTTTAAAATATGAAAAATGCTAGCAAACAAAGCAATATGTGAACAAAAGAACTGGAGTAAAACAACAGAATTTGAAACAGTACAACTGCTGAAAATATACAAAAGACAAATTATGATATTTCTGAGATCACTGTTTATAATATTAGAACACATATATTAAAAGCAAAGGTGACTTTGAAATGCCTGGGGGCCAAGCAATATATAGTTTGTTACATTTTACTTACAAATAGTTTCTTTGACTAGGGAATCAATTTAAATGTGCTTTTTTGAATATAATATAAATATATCTTTATTTTAGACTTCTTTTTGGAAAAGTTTCTTAAATATTTACAACTTAAGGATAATTAGTGTACATTTATATATATAATGTCCTAAAAATCAAACCGCTACCAAACATTGAATTAAAGTTCCTGCTTACATAAATCATTTGCATAAAAATTGATCATTGCAAACAGTATCCATTGAAAATCAGTTTTTTGACCCCAATATTAATTAATACTCAAGTGATAGCATTACAAGCTACAGATTAATTTCAATGACATGTCATTCAATCATTTTGACATAATCAACTTACAATCATGTAAAACTGGCTGTTTTTATGACATATTTGACCTAAATAAAGAGAAAAAAGCTTTGACTCATTCCAAATTACTCTTTCCAACCAATTAATGGCCAATAACTGAAATTAATTTCAAACCATTTTTTGTTATTTTATCTTTTAAACATGTTTTACTTTCAGGGATTCATTTTCTAGCATTCCTACCTATCTTTGTCTACCTTAATGACTCTCAATTGTTGGCCTACACTGGCTCTTAAATATTTGTGTTTCATCCAAATTAATTAAGGGAGTAGAATTGCACTGATAGGGTTTCATACACCATTACCTCCAGAGTGTACATTAGAAGTATTAAAAAGAAAATACTGATGTTTATAAGCAGAGATTTATCTTACAATACAAAGTTCTAGAGTTGTTTTATTTTCTGTAAAACCAAGAATAACTTCTTGATGACAGAGCTTTGCAAAAAGAAAAACCAACATATTTGCATAAATAATTCTCTGAAATAAATATGTGAGTTTATGTCTGTCTTTTTGTATAGATGAAGATATACGTATACTTACACATCTATACATATATATATGTAACATAAAGGACATGAACACTAGAACTGTTTAATGTATATTTGTCTTGGAAAGAAAAATACACTTAAAAATACTTCTCAATTGGGATTTGTAATAGTACCAACTTAACGAATAAACTTGGTGACTGCTTTTATGTTTTGTCTTCTTTCGGAAATATTTCAAAATACTAATGTAACAAAGAAAAAGCCCTGTAATATTCATTGAAAGTAATTTATACACTTTTTTTAGAATAAAGAAAAATTAAGAAAGACTTTGAAATGGTCTCAAAAACTTACTAAATATTTTCAGTGGAAAACTAAACATTAGTTTGGTTGATTGTATTGGGTTTCTGAGCATTTCACTTTTTGTTTGTTTTACCTATTTCACAACTGTGTAAATTGCAAATAATTCCTACCATTAAAATGCAAATTATCCCGTGTAAATACATTTGACTGTTATCCTATGGATATTGAACAATTTTGCCTTTATTTATTTATTTATTTATTGAGATGGACTCTTGCTCTGTCTCCAGGCTGGAGTGTAGTGGCAGGATCTGGGTTCACTGCAACTCCACCTCCTGGGTTCAAGCTATTCTCCTGTCTCAGCCTCTTGAGTTGCTGAGACTACAGTTGCACACTACAATGCCCAACTAATTTTGGAATTTTAGTACGGATGAGGTTTCACCATGTTGGCCAGGATGGCTTCAATCTCTTGACCTCATTTTTTGCCCACCTCAGCATCACAAAATGTTAGGATTACAGGCAAGAGCCACCACACCCAGGCCAATTTTGCCTTTATTAAACAAATTCATTTCAGCATGAATGTCTGCCGAAATAGTCTCTGCTCTTTGAATTCTCCTTTGAACCAGTCAAAACATTCAATGGCACGCTTATTTATTAATCAGTTAAATCATGAACATACACTCATTTTACATTTGTATGAGAACCATTTCTTTTTTTTTTTTTTAATTAATTATCCTTTGACATTGGGTTGATGTTTTCTTAAGACATGCCAGAAACAGAGGATGTCAAGTTTCTCAAGGTCAATTTCAGAGAAAAAAAATTCTTCATAAAAATTGAACCTCATGTGTAACAGTTTCCATTCCCATAGCAATAACCTTTGATATACATTGTATATACTAATCTGGGAATGACATAAGATTCCAAATATAATTTGATCACTGAACTCAACTACTTGATTACTTTCACTTCTTTAAATATCTAGTTCAATGCTATCCAGTGACATTGTGGATTTAGGTAATTTTACCAGGTAGCCATTCAATTTCTACATTTTCTATTTGCCCATACAAAACATATCATGTTTTATAAGTCAAAGTGTAGGCATCTGGTGGCATAGTTTTAATTTGCTATCCAATAAAACCTTTATCAAATTTGTCTAGAAAATAACTCATGTTTTACTTTATTTTAGGAGTGTATCACTATGTAATGAGATACAAATATATGTAAGCGTAAGTGCCTAAGAGGCATGCAGACAGCCTAAGATGTATGCAGTACGTCTAAGAGGTATGCAGAGAGCTTCGTTTTCATTGTCGGCTGCTCAGTTGTTTTTCAGGGAAGAAATGTAGCCAACAGATAGCATTTAAGAGATATATAGCAACAAGTTTAGAAAATTCTCCTAAATGGAAGTGGGTAATGCATAGACAATAGCATTGACCTTTGATCTCTTCATATATATTTAGATAGGTATATATCATAAAGCTATACCTCAAATATATTTATTTAGATCTACTTAATCATGAATACTACAAGCTACAAATGAAAGTAAAAAAGCAAATGTGTTGGTATTTTAGAAGAATGAAAGATTATTAACTCATGGCCTATCTGTATTTGGAATGAGAAGAACATAAATATCTTTCTCTGGACAGGGCGGAATTGAAATTGTGATTTACAGTGACTAAAAGCTGACTGCTTTCACATTGTTTTTTAATTTTTTGTCACTGTGGGGGGGGGGTGAAATTCTTGATTGATTCATGCATTGGGAACATTTGAATTAACTAAGGAAAATGACAAAATAGAGAATGACACCTTATGTGACATGCAGAAAATACTTTGTGTCATTCGTGGTGCAATTATTATATTGCCTATAGGTCTGTATTATGTTACTTCACTTCTTAGAATTCCAAGAAGTTCAAAGCCAACAGGGACTGGTATATTATAGCAGATTTAACCTAAGTAGCTCTAAAAGCCAATGAAACCAAGTATATACAAACTCTAGCCATAGCTACCATCAATATGAATAATGTAATAGGCAAAATATTTTACATGCTCAATATGAACTACTGAATTCTGTATATATTTTTACAGTTTTAATTTAAAAGTATACTAGTTAGATATTTCATCTATGCCCTGATATAGTAATACAAATTCAGATATTGCTTAAAGAGGAAGCACATTTTCAAAGCAACAGACCTGAAAACTAGTATTTTATTTCATATTTTTAATGCTTATTTCATTTTCTGGTTAAAGATGTTTGTGGAGGTAAAATTTAAAACAGATATTTTGTGTTCTATCATATAACACTGAAGTTAAAATTTCTTTATTATTAAGTGCACAAAAAATAAGTCTGAAGTACTGACTGAGAAAGATTTAGTAAATGAAGAATTTTGACTATTAAACATCCCGTTTTAACAAAATACGCAAAAAATATTCTTAGGATGATTTAATTAACTTTTTAATAAATATGAAAGACACTATGAAAAAATTGAGGAATGCATCACATGGCAGAATCAAAAGTAATAAAAATCATTCAAATTCTACTGCTCAAAAATGAAAATAATTGCTAAACATTAGCTGACAGAATTTCAGACATTTCTATATAAATATATTTAAATGAATTATTAAGCAGCTAGTAGTTGGAATTAAAATGGTATGCATTACTAATTTATAAAATAAATATAATATTTTTTAAATAAAAGTCAAAACACTGATAAATGAAGATCTATAGTTATTTGCATGAATATATGCATGTGTGTATGTATAGATGCATTAAGAAATCTTAATTCTCAAAATGATGAACATTTTAGAAGAAATATTAAGAATAATAGAGTTTGGGATGTGTATCTTTCTAGGTAGCTGATTCTGTATATAATGAGAAAATCATCACTTAAGAATTCCAAATGTTCTAGTTTGTTATTATTGTTTGTATTATTTTTAAAGATGGGGTCTTCTTATGGTGCCCAGGCTAGTCTTCTTAATGTTTTTATATTGTCATGGTGTCTTAGGTGGCTCAAGCTGCCATAACAGGACACCAGAGACTGGTGTCTTAACAGACATTTATTTCTCACAGTTCTGGAGTCTGGGAAGTCAAAAACAAGGGCCCAGCAGATTCAGTCCATGGGGAAAAACCCCTTAGTAGACTAAAGGCTCCTGCCTTCTAACTATGTCTTCACATGGCACAAAAAAGAGAAAGAGAGAGCTATGGTCTCACCTTCTCTTCTTATAAGGACACTAATCCCATTATGGAGATGCACATGATCTTAACCAGACAAAATATTTTTGGATATTTTGAACTGATAAAATAATTCACATTAATTCAAACACATCACAGTTATTAAAACTCAGGCACAAAATCAAGTTAGTTCACCATTAATTGATGCAGATAATTTTAAATCAAAATATAGCTACATGAAACATCATTTTCGAATTATCTTAGACATTAAAAGTAGTTTGAAGAAGAGAAAGCTTATCTCTGCATTACAGTATTAACAGGTTTCCCAACCAGAGTGTCTTAATCTATTTAAACAGCCATAACAAAATACCATAAATCAGTGGATTATAAGCAATAGAAATTTGTTGTTCACAGTTCTGGAGGGTGAGAATTCCTAGATCAAAGTGTCATAAGATTTGGTGAGGATTATAAATCTTTCTACTATATGGACATATGCAACGAATATTCATTGCAGCACTGTTTACAAAAGCAAAGACCTGGAACCAACCCAAATGCCCATCAATGATAGACTGGACAGGGAAAATGTGGCACATATACATCATGGAATACTATGCAGCCATAAAAAACGATGAGTTTGTGTCCTTTGTAGGGACATGGATGAAGCTGGAAACCATCATTCTCAGCAAACTGACACAAGAACAGAAAATCAAACACTGCATGTTCTCACTCATAGGTGGGTGTTGAACAATGAGAACACATGGACACAGGGAAGGGAGCATCACACACTAGGTTCTGTCGAGGGGAAATAGGGGAGGGATAGTGGGGGGTGGGGAGTTGGGGAGAGATAGCATGGGGAGAATTGCCAGATATAGGTGATGGGGAGGAAGGCAGCAAACCACACTGCCATGTGTGTACCTATGCAACAATCTTGCATGTTTTTCACATGTACCCCCAAACCTAAAATGCAATAAATAAAATAAATAAAAACTTTTAAAAAAGATTTGGTGAGCACCTGCTTCTTGATTCATGAATTGCCATCTTTTCCCTGTGTGCTAACTTAGTGAAAGGAGCAAGAATCTCCCTGGGGACTCTTTTATAAGTGCACAAATCCCATTCATGTGGGTTCTACCATCATGATCTAATCTCCCTCTAATGCCCCACCTCCAAATACCTTCATATTGGGTGTTACATTTCAACAGTTGAATTTTGGGGGGTACCATTATTCAATCTACAGCACTATGAAATCCCTAATATCTGGTTTTCGAAAATGGCAATATATTTTATGCCTCTAGAGGAATATTTAAATAAAAGTTGTATGTATCATGATAAAACAAGAAACTGAATTTCTGCAGAAGTAAAAATAAAATGTTTCACTCTTTAGATAGGCAAATCAAAGACTATAGTTGAGCTTTTAGGAAAAAACATCAGTACTTCCATATAAAGGTATGCACTGGAACTTTGTCAGTCTTTTTCACCATATAATATCAATGTTTATAACAGTGGCTGGGACGTGATATGAACTCAGTAACTATTGAATGAATTAATTGAACAAGTTTATGCAAGAAATTGATGTAAAATTAAACATTGTCTTCTTATACCATATAGTGTCTACAAAAGCTAAGTTGATACAGAACCTGAATTGTAACTTGATCAAATCTGAGCCAAGTAAATTTTCTCTGAAGAATTTAGAAGTGTATAAAGAAATAAGAACCTGGGAACTGAATCATTAATGGAATATCACTAAGGCAATATTCTTTTCATTGTAATTAATATTAAATAGTTAAAGTCATAATAAATAAATAATATTTAAGCTTCTGAAAAAGATGATTAAATGGAAAATCAAACACTTTGCATTTTTATACACACTGTAGAATTTATGTTTTTTATACTGCTTTACTCTAAGAGTTCGTTGAACAAATACATATTGTGGTTTTTAAGGTAAGATATTGAAATATGCCTTTTTAAAATGTAAGGCTATATTAGTGATTTTAAAATATGTGAAAACATGTGTGAGAAATACTGGAAATATTTTTTTTTTAATTTTATTTGCCAAACTGAAAACAATAGCCTATACACATTTTCTCTTTTTCCAGGACCTGATTCTTAGGAACTTTAATTTTGCACTTTTCCATTCCTCTATAAATGTTAATGTTGGCCAATGACATTTTTCTAGATAAATGCAAAAGCTTAATCTAAATTATGTAATAGTGGCATTTATGAAATTGACTCCTCGTTCTCTCTTTACATTCTTTTTTTTATTATTTTCATGGTACCATGGCACTATGCTATCACACTGTTCTTGTTTTATTCCCCATGTTTAAAAAGCTGTATATTCTTGGCTGAATCTTAAAGGTCACGTTGAAGCCTGTAGACCATGACTGAAATACAGTCAAGATTAAAGATAAAAAGGAGAAAAAAGGTAAAATTATGAAACCTCCAATATCATCACTCACCTATGAGATATATAAAGAGGCATCACCTGGGTCCTCTCTAAGAGCTGTGTCAGTAGACAGGACTCAGCTGTGGCCCCTTCAGACATCACCTTAGCTGCAGGGATTCCCCTTGCCCAAGGTCATGCCCTTCTCAGGTGTGGCCCATAGCCAATGACTGATTGAGGTGAGGCAAGGAGGCAAATGAAGGAGGTGTGGAGGGGGCTTGGGACCCATAAAGATTTGGTCATGTCATTCCAATTTGAGAGAACTCCAGTGGGCCATTTTATCTTCAAAGTGCCCTGATTCTTTGGGCAAGAAGCTGTGCTCCAGCACTTTTTTCCAACCCAGCTTTCCCCCTGTCCCCCAACACAGCTTCCTTCTCCTTTTCACAGGTGGTATTCCAAGGGCACTCCCTAGTAAATATCTCCATCTCCAAATCTGCTTACTAGAGAACACTGTGTCATAAATGACACCATTCTTCAAGAATATGGGGTACTTAGAGCGAAGGGAGTGGAACGATATGGAAGAACAGCTTCAGCAGAGTAGTTAGGATAGAAACCACTCTACATTGGGTTAATGCATGAATGGGATATTAGAAAGTAAAGTAGCAAACTGAAAACTCCTTTCAAAAGAAGAGAATTAGAAAAGGGACAGCAAGGTAATAGCTGGGGCCAGGCCATGGTGGCTGACTCCTGTAATCCAGGCATTTTGGGAGGCCAAGATGGGAAGATCACTTGAGGCCAGGATTTCAATACCAGCCTGGTCAATGTAGCCAGATCCCATCTCTTAAAATACAAACAACAAAAAAAAAAACAAAAAGGCATTGGAAGCTTGAGAATAACATAGCAAAAAGAGGCTAATTTTAGAAGACAAAACGGCCCACTGGAGTTCTGTCATATTGGAATGACATTCTAAAATTACTCTCTTTTTTGTTGTCATTTTACCTCAATAGTTTTGCCTCAATCATGTCTACGGGCAAAATAAGAGAAGTGGGAAGGACTGAAGTCAGAGATATGAGACACAACAAATGGGAAAGATACAAGATATAATGAAAGGCATGAGATAGATCAATTCTAGAAGTGAAAAATTCTATTTAAGAAGAAGGATCATTCATCACCAATTATCGGTAAGTTTATAGGAGGGTGGGACTGGCTACATACAGGTAGGTGATGCTTTATGTCCTTGTTTTTATTAAAGAGAATATGCCATTTCCTGAAAACTAAAGATATAGGTTTGAATAGAGAGTTGGCAAAATTTGGTATTTATTTGAAATTGGCATTTATTTGGGAAGATAATAGAGTGTACCTAATCCACTTAGACTATAAGTACTTATTAAATATAAACTATGTACCAGGTATTTTGCTATGACGTAAATCCGACGGAGAAAACCAGGTTCTTTCTTGATTTGACATCCTATCGTTTACAGCATCGTGGAGGAAACTATGTAAAGAATCCAGTGTAACAGAAGGTGGTAGATGCAGAAACAGGAGGTTTAGAAAAAGCTCTGGGACACATTGCTGATACATCTAATTCAGGATGGGGCATTAAAGAAAGCATCACACTCTCCCTGAATCTCTATTCTGTCCCTTAATCAAATCCTGTTTAACAAAGTATCAAGACAGCCCTCAGTACTAAGGAAGAAGTCTTATTTGAAACATGTGTTTGAATAATTGCATTTATATATACATAATGTTTTACTCCTGTGTGGATTTGGCTTGGAATTGGTGTATTCTGGTATTCCATGTTGTAAAGCACTTGAGGTGCTTAAGAGATATTTGGTTGGCCGGGTGAGGTGGCTCACGCCCGTAATCCCAGCACTCTGGGAAGTGGAGGTGGACGGATCATTTGAGGTCAGGAGTTCAAGACTAGCCTGGCCAACATGGTGAAAACCCTTCTCTAAAAAAATTCACAACTTAGCCAGGCATGATGGCAGGTGGCTGTAATCCCAGCTACTCAATAAGCTGAGGTGGAAGAATTGATTGAACCTGGGAGGACAGTGGAGATTGCAGTGAGCCAAGATCCTGCCACTGCACTCCAGCCTAGGCGAAAGAGCAAGACTCCATCTCAAAAAAAAAAAAAAAAAAAAAAAAAAAAAAAAAAAAAAAGACCTATTTAGTAAATAACTGAGGCAAGAGGAACTGCGAAGTTTATAGAAATACAAATAGATAAGAAAGTAGTGTTCTACAGGAGATCAAATAATGTGTGGAGAAAATTAAAATTTTAAAGAACTAAAAGAATCAGGTATTGAAGTCGAAAGTGAGAATTCAAAATACAATGTAAATAGCTGCAGAAGACACTGCCATTACTGATGAGGCAATGAATGTGAGTTCCTAAATTAAAGTAGAAATACATGCTACTGAAGATATAGAGATCAAAAGGTGTAGAGCCAGGGTGTTAAAGATACTTTGCACAAATGCACTAACGTCACCCAGGGTTTTGGCAGGGGAAAAACAACTGATGGTGTGTAGCTAGAGTTTTCCTTAAAAATGCAGATGTGTCCTCCTGGAAAATAGACATCTTTGAAAAAATGAAGGAAATTAGGGTCTCACGGCATGAATCTCATGGCGGTGGGGAAGGACTGATTTGGGAGCAGCCATGCCAAGTTAGGACAATGCCAGCAGCATCTGACCCTGTACATGAAGCTTCAGATTACTTAGGTGATTCCTTTAATGCAGAAGGCAACACAGTGTGAATTCCTGAGAGACTATTTACCTTTTATATTCCAGATGTTGGGATGGAATAATCCACTCACTTAAAAGGTTTGCCGGATATCCTCTATTTCAGGGGTCTCCAAATCCATACTAGTCTGTAGCTGTTAGGGACCAGGCTGCACAGCAGGAGATGAACGGCGGGTGAGTGAGCGAAGCTCCATCTGTATTTACAGCTGCTCCTCATCGCTCATCCCTGAGCTCCCCTCCTCCTGTCAGATCAGCAGCAGCATTATATACTCATAGGAGCACGGACCCTACTGGGAACTGCGCATGCGAGTGATCTAGGTTGTGTGCTCCTTATGAGAATGTAATGCCCGATGATCTGTGGCTGTCTCCAATCACCCCAAATGGGAACATAAAGTTGCAGGAAAACAAGTTCAGGGCTCCCACTGCTTCTACGTTATAGTCAGCTGTGTAACTATTTCATCATATGTTACAAAGTAATAATAATAGAAATAAAGTGCACAATAAATGTAATGGTCTTGAATCATTCTGAAACCATCCCCACCACCACCAGATGTATGGAAAAAAAAAAAAAGGTTTTCCACAGAACCAGTCCCTGGTGCCAAAAAGGTTGGGGACCACTGGTCTATTTCTCTTCGCTACTTACAGAGTCTGTCCTTCCACTTATGATCTACAACAGGCGTCCCCAAACTTTTTACACAGGGGGCCAGTTCACTGTCCCTCAGACCGTTGGAGGGCCGCCACATACTGTGCTCCTCTCACTGACCACCAATGAAGGAGGTGCCCCTTCCTGAAGTGCGGCAGGGGGAGGATAAATGGCCTCAGGGGGCCACATGCGGCCCACGGGCGGTAGTTTGGGGACGCCTGATCTACAAGGACTAAAATGTTTCAAACAGTTCAAGTCTTCAAAACATGTTTTTTCCAGACTTGAATTTTTAGAAATCATTTACAGTATCCATAGTATATTTTATTTGCTGCAAAGCCCTATACATTTCCCTTATAATGTTCTCAAATATATTTTTACAACTTCAGTAACTTTGCCCTTTACTGAATCTCAATCTTTCCCAATTTCTCTCTTTCAGCAAATCTAAACAAAAGAGAAACGTATCAATTTGTGCTATGGTCTCAATGTTTGCATCTTTAAAATTCATGTGTTGAAACAATCTACAATGCAATGTTATTAAGAGGTGAAGTCTTTGGGATATGACTGGCAAAGCCCTCACGAATGGGAGTGGTACCTTTATAAAAGAGGCCTCTGAAAGTTCCACAACCCCTCCTACCGTGTAAGGGCATACAGAAGTAACCATCTATGAAGTAGAGTGAGCTCTTGCCAGATGCCAAATCTGCTGATACCTCAATCTTAAACCCCCACCCTCCAGAACTGTGAGCAATACATTTCTGTGTTAAATTCTCCTATTTTGTTACAGTAATGTGAATGGACTAAGACAACTTGAAAATGCAAGGTACCACACCAATAAGAAGGAAAGCCCTCATGTTTTGTAGCATTTGTTTTAAAGATAGGCCAATTACTATATACAAATATATGCCAAACGTTGGGTAAAATGCTTTACATAAATTATATTAATCCTGACAACAACCTGAAGGTAGATACCATTGTCTGCATTCATAGATGAGGACATGAGGCTTGAATTAAGTAACTTACCTCTCATCTCATCATGCTAATTGGCAAAGCTGGGATTCAAACCCTGCTCAGTCTGACTCCCTTCATGCTGATCTTAGTCTAGTTATATTTTGAAGAAAAGAGGTTAAGAAACTTATCCATACACATGGCCAGGTACGGCCAGAGTGCAGACTCAACTGGCTCTCAGCCAAGACCAGCCTCAACTCCTCCATTTTACCTCTAGCCTGAGCAGTTCAAACATTTTTCTCTTGTCATCTTATTAGAATATACAACGCCCATAAAGATGTGACCCACATGATACAGCACTACAACACTCTGGTTATTTTTAAAAAACTGAAATGTAATTAAAAATATATTTTAAGTTCCAGGATACACTTGCAGGATGTGCACGTTTGCTGCATAAGCAAATGTGTGCCGTGGTGGTGTGCTGCAACCATCAACCTATCACCTAGGTGTCAAGGCCCCCATGCCCTAGCTATTTAACCTGATGCTCTCCCTTCCCCCGTTCGCCTGACAGGCCCCAATGTGCTTTGTTCTCTTCCCTGTGTCCATGTGTTCTCATTATTCAGCTCCCGCTTATAATTGAGAACGTGTGGTGTTTGGTTTTCTTTTCCTGTGTTAGTTTGCTAAGGATGATGGCTTCCAGCTCCATCAATGTCCCTGCAAAGGACATAACCTTGTTCCTCTTTAGGACTGCATAATATTCCACAGTGGATAGGTACCACATTTTCTTTATCCAGTCTATCAGTGATGGACATTTGGGCTCATTCCATGTCTCAGCTATTGTGAATGGTGAAACAAAAAGCAGATGCAATAGGAATGCTTTTACACTGTTGGTGGGAAGGGAAATTAGTTCAACCATTGTGGAAGAGAGTGAGGCAATTCCTATAAGACCTAGAACCAGAAATGCTATTTGACCCAGCAATCCCACTACTGGGTATATACCCAAAGAAATAGAAATCATTCTATTATAATTAAACATACTAGAAAACTACCTCAGGAGTCTATTTGTATTTTGGTAATATCTGACTAAAACATAAAATATAATGCACAATCTTTATATCCTTTTATCCATCTCTCTCGTTTTTTAAATCCTTCTGTTTAAAATGTGTAATCACCTCCTGACTATATGTATTTGTCTCTTTTCTGGAAGAAAGCTCACCTAGACCTTACTCAAATGCATCTTCTCCATCTTTAGATACCATCCCTCCTGCCTTTTTGGTTCTGATTTCCTCTTACCATTGTACTGATGTGGAGTCACAAAAGAGAATATCCCCTGTTGGCTACCAGCAGTGCCTTTTCAGAGAAGACCAATGGGGAAGAAATTGAGCGGACGAAGCCAGAATCCCCATTAGCAAACAGAAAGAGGGAGCTCAGGATAACCACATACATTAATAATTCTTGTCCCCCAAAGGGAATCTCCGTAAAATAAGTTGTATTACACCTGTATATAGCAGTACTTTAAATATACTCTAGCTTAAGTATTTTAAGCATCTCCATAATGTGAACCTAAGGGAATAAACTCAATAAATCAATATTTATAAGCTCTGTTCACTTATTTCTTGTGGTTTCAGTCACTGATTTCAGAATATGCATGAAAAACATATTTCTTCTGAATATTTGATTTCATGATCCCAAGTAGACACATCTCTGTATTGGGTTTCAACAAGTCGACAAAGTTAAATATCTACTTTTAGCCAGCTTTGATTTTCACAAGTTTAATTCTGACATTTAATGATATCAAATATGTAAAATAACCTGGCACTGTATCTGACATATCATAAGTATTTGGCAAATATTTCACTCTTCTCTTTCTCATACTTGAATAATGGCTCAATAATAAAACTCTGTAAGGAAAAATTTAAACTCTTATTTATCAATTACAAATAGTTTAGGACAGATACTACCCCTTTCCTTGTTAGCTTTAATGCTGAGGCATTAAAATCGTGAGCAATATATTTATTTTGAGAAAACTATACTAAGGAATTTTTTTTAAGAATTTTATGAGTCTTCAAAATAACCACAAAATATTAAAGTGTCACCAAACAGAAGTGGACATTTAATAAACACTTCAACTTTAATACTTACAGAAAATCGTTTGAAGGGTGTCACTCCTCTGGATATTATAAATTTTAGCCTTGGTCAAATCAAATCACAAGGAGGCTACAAACTATATTGCCTTAGACTCCAACAGAATTTCCTTCCCTCAATTAAGTTTTGGGGCCATGCCCTACTCCCTTTAATTAAAAAAAAATACCACAAATAGTGATATGAAATCCATTTTGTTGCCTAATACAAAAATATTGTTGAAGAGTATCATAGTTCAACGGCCCATATATATAAAATGTCTCTGCAAAGGTATTTATATCATAATTCAGTACTAGGAAATGATTTCCTTCACAGGCAAACTCCCCTTTAAGATGAGAAATGCTTAAATAATGTTATCTTCATTTTAACATAGCTACTAGGAAACTCAACTTAACACTATTATTACTATCAAGGTTCTTTTGGACTGAACACTTACATTTCCCCTTATCTGGGCCTTGATTTTCTGTCTATTTATAACGGCCTTCAATCGGTGTGTATATGTCTACTTTCATTTACTTTTTATTTTACACTATTCATGTCACAGTCTAAATTATTTTTTAAAACAACATACACATTCTATAACTCATGAGACATTTCATCTTTTCCTATGTACAAAAACCATTTTTGTTCAAATGGTTTAATTTCAGAAGCAAACGTGGATGAGGGAATTCGGCTCTCATATACTTTCCTATATGCATCACACTGAATTATACTTCATTCCTTGGTATATAGAACAAAGGGAATCACATATAAAGTATCAGTATTATATGTAGGAATATAAGGAAATATTTTATTTTTAATCTTCTTTACTCTACCTGAGAATATGGAAGTATAGGAAGAAATTATTTGAACAGACCCTCGTCATCTGGCCCTAGTAAAGGGTCCTTAGAGTACAATCAAATTCACGTATTTCTGTCAAAATAAAAAAACTCTGATATTCCTAACTGCCTCTTTAAAATCCATTTATTCATCATTATTCAACAGTTGTTATGTCTTGCCGTTTGCTATGTTCTGGGAACAAGATGAAAGACACAGGCCAGGCATGGTGGCTCACGCCTGTAATCCCAGCACTTTGGGAGACCGAGGCAGGTGGCTCACTTGAGGTCAGGAGTTCAAGACCAGCCTGGCCAACATAGTGAAACCCCATCTCTACTGAAAATACAAAAATTAGCTGGATATGGTGGTGCATGTCTGTAATCCCAGCTACTCCTAAGGCTGAGCTGGGAGAACTACTTGAACCCAGGAGGTGGACGTTGCAGTAAGCTAAGATCCTGCCACTGCACTCCACCTTGGGAGACAAAGTCTAAACTCCATGTGAAAAAAAACCAAAAAAATAAAAAGGGGAAAGCCACAGACCAGTGGGTGAGATAAACAAAATAGAGAGGCATACAGAGGGTTCTTTGTAAAGAAAGAACAAAGCAATTCAGAAGTATGTTAAAATGAGTGCTCATCCCACTACTGCACAGTCAAGGGCAGAGATGAAATTTTCCTGCAAAGATAAGTTGTGCTCAAGTGCTGTGATGTAAGGGAAGGGAACATGAACCCTGGGGCATGGCAGGAAGTTTGATGTGGTTAGAAGAATGTGTGCAGGATGGGTATCCGTGGGTGGATGAGCCTGGAGAAGCCGTTAGAAACTTCTTTGTATTTTATACTACAAAGATCACAGGACATATTAAGATCAGAAAGTAACAACACTTCTTAGCAAGGGAGCATCCACGATAATTATATTTTAAGAACATCATTCTATGAGATGAAAGAGATAGAACTTGAGTAAGTGTAACAGCAAGGAGATTAATGATGAAGATAATTAAAGTCCAAATCACAGCCATGGCGATGAGCATGAAGATCTGAGGTGACAGAAGAAAAAGAATTGTCCAAATATGAGTGACATGATGAAGGTCAAAAACAATAATAAGGTTAGCTTGTGGAGTGATTCATTGAGAAAATAAATCCAAAAAGGGAGAAGATTTGGAAAAGTAAGGGAGTTTGTTTTGTGGTTGTTTGAGTTTGAGAATTAAGCAGCATATTCAAGTCGAGGTTTTAGCAAACAATTCAAATCATGTGTCTGGAGCTGAGCAAAGGACAGGAGCACATGCTTGGAAGTCATCAGCACTGAAGTGGGAATTGTTGCCGTGGATGTGAATGGGATCATCTAAGGAGAGGGTGGAGTTGGAGAGAAAATAGAATGAGAGCAGGCCTGTGGAGTACTATGGTGCAGGCAGAAAGAAAAAAAATAAGAAAAGCCTGCTAAATATCTGTCTGAGAAGCAGGAAGAAAGATAGGGGAGAGTTGAATCACAGAAACCAAGTTAGAAAGGGCTTTCAAAAGAGATTTAGTTAATGGTGTCCCATTCTGCAGGCAAATCAGGTAGCATAAGTGGAAAATACCCATGAATTAAACAACCCAGTGGTCACTGGTGGTAGTAAACACAATTACAGAGGAATTGTAAAATGAAAGGATTCCAGTAGGTGAATAGACTACAAAGACTTGGATACAATAAATATAAACAACCTCTTCAAGACCATTTTCTGTACAAAAGTTAGAGGTGGCACACTGATGTAGAGAGGCAACATTGAAGGAAAGGCAGGCAAGGAGGCAGGTAAGGAAGCCTGGAATGTCTTGTGTTTGGGGCTTGTTCATGGGAATGTAAGATCAATGGTACTGCAAAGAGATTTATGGCAAGAACTGATTAGTTAAACGTTATACAATGCAGTCTAAACTAGAAAAGGACTGAGGAAGGTAACAGCAAGGGATGATTACCTGGGAGAATTTATAGGAGCCAGAACACCACAGGTGCAGAGACCCTTAAGATTTAGACGCAGGTGTTGTTGAAATAAGGAAGGAGTGTGGCGAGATAAAGGCTGAGCGAATCCATTCTGTGAGCACTGAAATCATACGATGATAGCAGATATATGTATTATGACAAATACTGGGAGCCGCATGCCAAGATACTGGAATAATGTAAAGTACCAGCAGTTGGTAATTTAAGTGACATGATGGAAGCTAAGAGTTTAGAAAGGAGAGCACCAGGTGATGAGTGGATGTGGGATCTGACTCTCATCCTGAAGGAGAAGTGGTAGTCATTGACTCACAGCAGTTAGGAAAGAGTGAGGCCAGGGAACCGGATCAGACCTGCACAGGGCTCTGAGGTCTCAAGGGTAATGACAGATATTTGTGTGTTGACCAAGAACGTGGACATGACGGCATGAGGCCCAATGAAGAAGAGGCAAGATTATGAATGGTGTTATTTTGAACATAAGAAGACTGAGATAGTGGAGTTTTTTAAACGGCAGCATGAAAAAAGGTGAATGCTAAACTCGCCCCACCTTATGGTGAATGTCTAAAGAATAATCTTTCCAGGGACTGCTAATGGGTATTCTTTTTTTTTTTTTTCTTTTGAGATGGAGTCTTGCCTGTCACCCAGGCTGGAGTGCAGTGGCATAATCTCTGCTCACTGCATCCTCCACCTTCCAAGTTCAAGCGATTCTCCTGCCTCAGCCTCCCAAGTAGCTGGGATTACAGGTGCATGCCACCAGGCCCAGCTAATTTTTTGTATTTTTAGTTGAGACGGGGTTTCACCATGCTGGCCAGGCTGGTCTTGAACTCCTGACCTCACGGTCTGCCTGCCTCAGCCTCCCAAAGTGCTGGGATTACAGGCATGAGCCGCCATACCTGGCTACTAATGGGTATTCTTAAAGAAGAGAGGTAGCTTTCTGTTTGGGTAGAAGATATTGGAAGCAGTATATAAAGAAATAAAAATATAAAAGAAATTTTGGAACACAAATAGGAAATACGATTAAGGTAAAGAAATTAAGCGTAAAGAAATGGCAGGGCAATTTAGGGAAAAAGAGTTTGAGACATTTTTAGTAATGAAAATATGAATCATGGCTAACACATAGCATTTATCGTATGTCAAGCATTGTTCTAGGTACTTTACGTGTATTATCTGCTATGATTCTCACATTAACCCCAGGAGGTCAGGCCTATCACTTTACAGGAAGTTTAAGCAACTTCTGAAACATTAACAAGTCTTCTGAATTGCTTCTCTGGTGACAAGAATAAGAGTGACAGTAGCATCAACTTGCTAAAAGGTTTAAAATAGGGCTCAGAATAAAGGTATTTTACTGCTTTTTGAGACTCATTGTAAATTGACTTGAAACGTCTTTGTCCTGAATCTCTGCCAGAGGGAAATTGGATAAGTTGCTGAAGAATATGGAATTAATTATCCAAAAACACTTTAGATATTTCTCTTTGTAGAAAGTATTGTAAATGGTCTTTAGTGAGTTATAATTTAATGTCTCACTTTTCTCTCTGTGTACAATTTAATACATCTATGTATCTATATATCTAGGTATGTATGCATGTAGGTACGTATGTGTGTATCTGTCTGCCTATCTATTATCTATCTCAGTCTATATGTCTATCTACCTATCTGTATCTATGTCTATCAAGTTCAGCAATGCTTGGCATTCTTCTAACATCTGTCTGGTATTTAGGGATTAGGCTATGATGTTAGAGTTCCAGCTTCATTTCTTTTTAAAATCTTTTATTTTTCTTGCTCATTTTCCTTTTCCTGTCCTTGAAAGTTTCTCCTCAATTCAGGACTTCTTCCTGTGGCTCTCTTATCCACACATTTGCAGACTTTCTCTTCTCAGCCAGAACATCCCTTTTGTGCACTGTGCAACCTGTTGACTCTGTCACAGTTGCTACTTGATCACCGCAGATAAAGAAGGAAGTAGCAATTCTGGAATGGGTGGCTTATCTTTTGGCTTTATGACTGGATACCTTCATCTACCATTCAGGAACTCATTTTATTATGGAGACATGTATTGTAGAAAAATGCTACCACGGAGCAGCGCCAATCTCCAGTTCAAGGTACCTCTTGATTCATTCTTTCCAAAGCATCCCCTGTTAGGAATTGGGGCTCAGATCACAGGGTCATATACTCTGTAAGTACGAAGCTGACAAAAAGTCTGTTACCTCACTGCTCTTTATATTAGGGTAATATTAACAGTGGAAATCCAGTTCATTCAGTGAAACAAGTATCAATGAAGAGCACTCGATAAAATATTTTAAAAGATTAATTCTGAGCCAAATGTGAGTGACCATGGCACATGACACAGCCCTCAGGGTTATTACATCCTGAGAACATGTGCCCAAGGTGGTCGTAGTACAGCTTGGTTTTATACATTTTAGGGGGGGCATGAGACATCAATCAAATACATATAAGAAATACATTGGTTTGGTTCAGAAAAGCCGGAAAACTCAAAGTGGAGGGCTTTCAGGCTATTGGTAAATTTAAACATTTTGTGATTGACAGTTGGTTGAGTTTGTCTAAAGACCTAGGATCAATAGAAAGGAAATGTTCTGGTTAAACTAAAGATTGTAGAGACTAAGCTTCTTCTGAAGTCTTATAGTGGCTGTTCTTGGGATAACAGACGACCAATATTTCCTATTCAGACCTTTAAAACATGCTAGACTCATTTAGGATTGGGAGGTCCTGGAAGGAAAAGATCTAGCTATGTTAATAGAGATTCTTTACAGATGCTTATGTCCCCCCACAAAGGACAGCTTTGCAGGACCATTTCAAAATACGGTAAAGAAACATGCTTTGGGGGTAAAGTTTTTCGACTTTCTTCTTTGTCACATAACGTTGTGCCAGAGTCAGACTGCAAAGTCAGTCATGATATATGGGGTTAAATAAAACCCATCTGATGAGAATTTATGGTTTGTAGGGCATGACTCCCCAGACACTTAGAGAGGAATTTGGGCAAGAAAAAAAAAACGTTAGAGCTCAGTCCTCACAAGTTATTGAAAAACAATGAGCTAACAATTGTATTTATTTATATTCTTTCAGTGGTCTTCAACAGGTGGCTCGTGAATTCACATAGTTGACCATTTTAATAAGAAATAAATTTTATAAGTCAACAAAAATCATATAGGAAAATATAGATAAATGAGAAAGCATGAAAACTATATTCTCAAGCCTTTCACTGTCTAAGACACATGGTTTATCTGATCTCACACAGATGTGGAACATATAATTTAATTTTTAGAATGAATTTTTCTCACTTTAGAAAATTGGCATCTTGAAACAAAATATTGTCTGTGTTCTCCTTAAAGAATAATAAAGAAATATAATAATCAATTAGACTCAGCCTAGAATTTGAAGCTTAATTAATTTTATTGTCTTACAGAATTTTATTGAAATGTCATATAATTATGAATTAAGGCTAAGATGATACATATATTATCTACTGATTTTAAAATGCAACAAATCACTTAACTAAATAAAATTAAAGATTGCAGTCTTTTACACTCACCAACCAGAAAAAATAACAAGCCAGTGAAATAAAAGATGTTATAATAGAGAAATCCTTTGTCATAATGTGCCATACATTTCAATATTTTACACAGATAATTTCATGTGTATTTAAAATTTAATGATAAAAAATATTTGTAATATTTAACTGAAAAATTTTTATGCAGAATGTATCTTGAGACTTGACATATATTAATATAATTAATGTACCTTATAAGTACATATTGATTATATTAAATTTTTTAAATTGGGTCAAATATGTATCTCATCTCCTCTAATAACTTAGTACATTTTATGAAGTTGTGGTAGAGACTAAGAAATAGAGAGGTTCCATTATCAAGTGTCATGAACTTCAAATGCCTTTCTGTTGCTAATGTTAGAGTACCTCTCCAATTATCCTCTTTAGTAAACTGTGAGCTAAAAATAGGGACATCTTTGATTGCAGACAGTTATGTCCAGTACAAATTTTGCTTGAGATGAGAATCTTTTCTAAGAACAATTCCTTTTGTCACATAAAGTATGTCACATGGTAGAATATTCCCACTTAACGTTAACATTTACTAAGGTAAAATCCTCAGCAGAATGTACTAAGTAGATTTTTTTGGCATTGGGTAAAGGAATCTTCCAAGTATTCTGTGGATATACGAATAAGAAAAAAATTTCAGAAGAGGCATATGCACAAATTTTTTATAAACTACTAGAATCATGATCTGGACTAAAGGCAAATAAGTAAACCAAACTACAATACAATACAAAGCAAAAATAAAAAACAATAAACGGAAATTTAGATCTATATGATGCAGAAACTATGTGCCAATACTCAATGAGAACATACACTGTTAGGAAGAAGTTGCTGCTGCCCAAGCAGATGACAGAGTTTAAACAAAGCTGAAGAAGTTAGATCGTGGCGTGCGGAGGGATCACTTTTCATTTTTGGCTCAGTGCCTACCCTCCTATGTATGGTTGCCCTGTATTAGTGAGGTGTCTTCAATGGGTTTCTAGGGTTACAAATACCTTCCTGCATATTTGCCTACCATCCTTAGAACTTCTTAAAAAGGGCCATTGTCCCATGATGCTCAATAATTCAGGAAAATCAAGAATTGGGTTAAAATAAACCAATGAATTACATACTGCTTTATCACAGTGTGACATAAACATACATTTTCAGACAAGTTTTCATTGCTGGCCAACTATGATATCTACCCAATGTTGCGGCCAAAGTTGAAATATTCACAGTTTCCCCACACTTAATGCCTTCTGTGTTTTGTTTTTCTAGATATGTGCTGTTGCTTGTACTTCAAATACACTTTGCCTATATCTCTGTCAATTCACATCTTTCTCAAAAAGAGCAGAGGAGTCAAATGGCTCCTCAACTAAACCTCTAAAAATATATTATTTCTCCTGCTTTGACATTTTTTACCAATTCCTATTCTCATTGTAAGCTATGGTATCCAACTCTCACTTCTCTTCCTCCAGCACATTGCTTACATGGCTCAACTTCTTGCAAGGTGTCCACTCTTGCTCTCTCCTCTGTACACAGAAATGTGGCTTCTCCTTCCACAGTTCACAAAACTTCTGTCCTCAATGTATTCACTTATGATGTTTTAGCCCTGGGCTGACCACACACCAGCTGTTCACAAAATTTGTCTTGAACTGAATGACACTCAAATAGATAAAGGGAAGAAAGAGAGCAGAAGTGGAAGCAAACACATCATTCACATAATGGCAGGAAGAAGAAATGCTGAGCAAAGAGGAAAAAGACCTGTATAAAACCTTCAGATCTCATGAGAACTCACTATCATGAGAATCAATATTCAATTACCTCCCACTGGGTCCCTCCCACGGCACATGGGGATTGTGGTAACTACAACTCAAGATGTGATTTGGGTGGGGATACAGCCAAACCATATCAGTGCTACCACTAACTTCATTGTAAATGAGTTTACAATGGATAACTCCATATTACCTGGACCATATAGCATAGAGAAACCTCAAGAAGAATAAAGAAAGTTTTATCTCATGTACATGGTATACCATCAATAATGAAACTGAGGAAGACTCACAGAGGAAAGTCATCACCCTGCAGCAGGCAATCATATCTAAGCCAGTGAGATGTGAACAGTGCAAAGAAGAACTAGACCAAAGGTACTGACTGTCTGACATTAGAAAGTCCAGTATTAAAGACGCAGAAGGCTCTACATTTGTCTGGTAAAGCCATGCTTGATAAATGCCTTGGAAACCCTGAAGACTGGATCAGAAATCTGTATATAAAATGGTTCTTCCTGGATAAAGTTGGGAGAAAAAGAAAGCTTATTGGGTTCAAGTAGAAACTGAGACAAGCTACGGTCCATCTGGCTTTTCTGTTGGAAAAACTAGGGCTGAAATCTACATCCTTCTGTAGTTATGAATGAGCAAACATTTTGACCATTCATCTAACTTAATAAAATATTCAGGATTCAAAAATAATGTACTTATGGAAAGAATTTAGCACAAGAAATACAAAAATTAGGGGAACATCCCTTTTTATACTAAAAAAAAAGAGCCATGACTTAAAAAACAAACAAACAAACAAACAAAAACCGAGAGCAGTAAGCTTGTAGAGGCAAGAGTGACTGTGAGAAATGCAGGCATGAAAAGGGGGCAGATTCAAGTAAGATGAGAAAACACAGGAAATTCAAAATCCCAAATAAAATAATTTTGCCTTAAATTGTATTATGTTTAATAGCAGACGGCTATTTTCTTTTGTTGATTTATGTCAGATAATTTTTGGCCTTTTGATTTATTTTAAAAGTAACATTGACTCTCGGTTGGCCATAGTGGTTTATGTCTGTAATCCCAGCACTTTGGGAGGCCAAGGTGGGCAGGTTGCTTGAGGCCAGGAATTCAAGACCAGCCTGGCCAACATAGAGAAACCTCATCTCTACTACAAAATAAAAAATTAGCAGGGTGTCGTGGCCCGTGACATTAATCCCAGCTACTCGGGAGGCTGAGGTATGAGAGAATCACTTGAGCCAGGGATGTGGGGGTTGCAGTGAGCTGAGGTCATGCCACTGCACTCCAGGCTGGACGACAGAGCGAGATTGTCTCAAAAAAAAAAAAAAAAAGAAAGAAAGAAAGAAAAGAAAAGAAAAAGAAAATTAGCAAAGAAAAAAATTAGCCAAAAATTCTTTAAAAATAAGTATGAACATTTTTAATTCATTCATTAGATATGAATTTTATTCATTAATTAATAAAATGATCATTTCATTATTCATTCAAGAAAATAAATCCATTTTATATATAGACATATATATAAAATGAATGAATAAAATGTATTATTTCCATTAGGGATTTAAAAGGAGCATTAAATGAAAAAAATTTTGTGTGTGTCTTTTCTTTTGAAAAAAAAAAGCCATATAAATTTAATGATGTATTTTTGATCTTTGATTAAAAATAATTAAATTTTATCTGGAAAGATAAATAGCAGGAACTCTCAAAGAAATTTAGTAGAAGGATAAGCATCATTTCACCATGTCAATAATTAAATAGGGCTGCACATGTGAAAGAATAGACATACAAATGGCTTTTCAATGACAGATTTTGGTATTTCAAGCTACAGGGATAAGAATAGCTTGCTCAGCAGATAATTCAGGAACCAGGGTAACTGGTTAACTATTTGGAACAAAATAAGGTTAGATTCCTACTTTATATATATCTTAAAATATAGAACAAGAATTTTTTGTTTTTAAAAATCTTTGGAAGAAAACATAGGTGAATATTTTATCTGAACTTGAGTTGAAGAATGCATTCAAAAACTAAAATTCAAGAAGAATCTATATGCTTGCCCAGCTAACTTTTGAATTGTCCTTCTTAATAAATATTTGTAACAAAGAAATGAAAAAGGAGAATCTATAGAAAAAAACAGTGACAGATTTTATTTCATCTTTAAAGTTCTATAATATTATTCACAATAATATAATATGCAGACCAGACAAACATTTGCAAGATATGTGATATGCTAAAGAATACATAGAAAACTCTTGCATATCAGTAAGAAAATAATTATGAATAGAAGAAGAAAATCCGTGAATAGTAACAAAAGTATAGGATATCAGAGAAAAAGTATTTGACAGAATCATAGAGAAAAATGATTGATTTAGGATAAGTGGTCTGAGGTGCATTCATGTGTTACTTCATTAGTTGTATATATTTAATGTATTCTATATGTGTTCAACTACTGATACAGATTCAAAAACAAAAAAGTTGTTAGTTTAGTAAGGAGATATGCAGCAACAGAAAATTTCTATAAAAAGGTGATTACAATAATGAAAGCATCTAGAAATCTAATTTTAAAAAGTGGTACTATTAATCTGGGATCATCTGGGAAGACTTCATTGAATAGACCGTTTGTCTATAAAAGTGTGACTATTAAAGTTTGACTATTAAAATGAGAACATCTTTGGGGGCTTTTATTCTGCTTACAACATTTACCTAGAGGATAAATTCAAGACATAAGGCAGAATTTCACAGGCAAAAGAAAGTACTATTTTGAACATGCCTGTAGGAATCCTAAACTGACTTCAAGTCAGTTTACAAAGTTAATATTCTTTGGTGTGTTCAATGATAGTACTACCTTTTATTCAATTGGATATTAGCCTGGGGTCAAGATTAAAAAGAAAGAAATACAGCTCTCTCTATATGGAGATACCATGAGGTATAAAGAATTTGTATATAGATGTATATGGAGAAATATTTATGCCTATAGAAAGTTCTAAGGAATACACATACACACACACACACACACACACACACACACACACACACACACAGAACTAATGAATGATTTTGGCAAGGTTTTAAGATACAAGATCAATATACAAAAATCAATTGTATTTCTGTAAACTAGCAATGAATAATCTGAAACTTAAGTGAACAAACAATTATATTTCAAACAACATAAAATCATACTTGTATTACCCAACGAGGTGTTAAACATGTAGGAAGAGGCTTAACACTGTATTGTTAAGATGGCAGTACTTTCCAAATGTTTGTCAGATTCACTACAAATCTCAGCTCATTTATAATAATCAATAAGCTAATCATAAAATTCACATGGAAATGCAAGTGTGGTTACAGAAAAATTCCCCCTCAAAGATGTCCATGTTCCAAATTCTGAAAATATTTTAAGCTACTTTACCAAAGGGACTTTGTAAACGTGATTACATAAGAAAATTTTTAGAGAGGCAAATATCATGAATTATCTAGATGGGCCCAATGTAATCCTTAAAAGGGAATGAGGGAAACATGAGTGTCATAGCTAGAGAAGAAGATGTAACGATGAAAGAAGATCTCAGAGGAAGGGGCCACAGCTGAGGAATGAGGATGGCATCCAGAAGCTGGAAAAGGCAGGGGAACAAGATTGTTGCCTAGAGCCTCAATAAGGAATACAGCCCTGCTGACACCTTTATTTTAGAACATCACCTCCAAAACTAAGACAATAAAACTGCGATGTTTTTAGGTGCAACTTTGTAGTAAGCTGTTACATCAGCAATAGGAAACTAATATAGCAAAATACACAGAACAGTCTAAATCATCTTGAAACAGAAAATTTTCTAGCAAACTATATTAATTCAGTGTTGTACTAGCATAAAGATAGACATACACATTTAATGAAATAATATTGAGCATCAATAAGTAAACCTTATATTTATGAGAAATTGATTGTTGAGAAGGATGCCAATAAATTCAATGGAGAAAGAGCAGTCTTGTCAACAAATCGTGCTGAGAAGACTATACATATGCATGCAAATGAGCGAAATTGGATTGTAACCTTATATTACACACAAAGTTGATCAAAACCTAAATGTAAGGCCTAGAAGTAAAAAAAAAACTCATAGAAGAAAACATAAGCAAAATATTCATGACTTTGGATTAAACAATGATTTCCTAGATATGGCGCCCAATTACAAGCAACAAAAGAAAAAAAGAAGCTACCCTATGCTTAATTAAAACTAAATTTTTGTTCAAAAGAAAACTAAGGAAATGAAAAGACAACATACAGAATGGGAGAACAATTTCGCAAATCATACATGTTATAAGAGATTTGGATTCAGAATACATATTTTACAACTAAATAATAAAAAATATAGTAAGCTAATTTTAAATGGAGAAATGATTTGAGTAGAAAGTTCTCGAGAAAAGATACACAATAGGCAAGAAGCGCATGAAAAGATACTCAACATACTGGTAATTTGAGAAATGCAAATCAACAACACCACAAGGAGATACCAATTCGTACTATGATCAAAGAGAAAGTAACAAATATAGCTGAGAATGTGGAAACAATCACATAAATTGCTGGTGGGAATGTAAAATGATGCAGCCGCCGTAGAAACAATTTAGCAGCTGCACTTTGGGAGGCCAAAGTGGGTGGATCACCTGAGGTCAGGAGTTTGAGACCAGCCTGGCCAAAATAGTGAAACTCTGTCTCTACTAAAAATACAAAAATTAGCCAGTTAGCCGGGAGTGGTGGCTAGCACCTATAATCCCAGCTACTCAGGCGGCTGAGGCAGGAGAATTGCTTGAACCCAGGAGGTGGATGTTGCAGTGAGGCGAGACTGTGCCACTTTACTCCAGCCTGGGTGACGGAGTGAGACTCTGTTTTAGGAAAAAAAAAAAAAAAAAAAAGAGAGAGAGAGATAAAAAAAAAAAATTAAACGATATTATCAAATGACTGGACAATTCTACTCTTTAGGAATATCTCCAAAAGAATGAAAAACATGTCTACAAAAACCTTGGGCACAATTGTTTATAGCAACATTATTCGTAATGGCCATGAAGACAACCCAAATGTCCACCAACTGATGAATGGATAATCAAAGAATTCTATATACATACAATGGAATATAATTTAGCCTTAAAAAGAATGAACTACTGATATATGATACATATAAGAATCATGAAAACATAATAAAGCCAGACATAAAATGTCACATAGTCTATAATTCTACTTATATAAAATGCCCAGAGAAAGCAAATCTAGAGAGGCAGAAAGTAAATTAGTGATTGCCAGGGGCTAATACAGGATGGTTGTTTTTTTTTTCAGTAATGAAAATATTCTGGAATTGCCATAATTATACCACAATCTAATCACAGAGCTGCATCCTTTTTAAGGGCAAATTTTATGGTATATGAATTATATCTTAATTTTAAAAAGTACAATAAATTAAAAACAAATTAAGTTTTTTCTAATAATGCAAAATTGTTTCAATATCACAAAATAAATTATTGTAACTCACTATATTAACAATATGAAAGAAAATCTCATCTTGATAGATGTAGTAAATATATATATTTTTAATATGCAAACTAGGAATAGAATGGAATTTATTTAATCTGATGAAAGAAAATCATAAAATCTCACAAAAATATTATAACTAATAAAGAAATAGGGAAAACTTTCCTTATGGGATCAAAAATAAGATTCCCTAGTCAGCTCAATAAGAAAAAAAAGAGTAAGAATTAGCAAGAAAGAAATACGCTGGTCATTATTTGCTAATGACATTATTGTATAAGCACAAAATCTAAAATAAAACATTAGAACTAGTAACTAAATATAGCTATCAGGATCGCTGGTTACAATATGAGTACATAAATGTCTATTATATTTCCTTACACTACCAATAACCAATTGTAAAATAAAATTTTATAAATATATCATTTAGAATCAGTATTTTGTTAACTTCATAAACTTAACTGGAAAGTTTTTCTTTGTAAATATATTTTCAAAAATTGAAGAATTCTTCAAGTCAGTTAAATAGCTTTAAATATTTCTAGCCTGCAATGACAAGGTTCAATCTGCATGTGAAAATGGATACCTCTGCTGATACTAGAACTATCCCATTATGGAAAACCATTTTTAGATATAAATGGCAGGCACCTAAGAATGACCTAATTTCCTGCGGCGTTCCTTTAAAAAAAATTTTCCCGAACAGGCAAATCTTTCTCTCTCTCTCTCTCTCTCTCTCTCTCTCTCTGTCTCTCTCTCTCTCTCTCAAATTAACACAGGCTTATTATTATTATTATTATTATTTGAGATGGAGTCTTGCTCTGTCACCAGGCTGTAGTGCAGTGGGGCTATCTCAGCTCACTACAAACTCCGCCTCCCAGGTTCAAGTGATTCTTCTGCCTCAGCCTCCCAAGTAGCTGGGACTGCAAGCACACACCACCAGGCCCAGCTAATTTTTCTATTTTTAGTAGAGACGGGGTTTCACAATGTTGGCCAGGATGATCTTGGTCTCTTGACCTCGTGATCCACCCACCTTGGCCTCTCAAAGTGCTGGGATTATAGGCGTAGGTGTGAGCCACCGTGCCCTGCACAGGCTTGTTTTTAAAGTTGCAATCAAAACAGATAAGTACAAAGTAGAAAATTTAAGTGACCCATCAGGTTTGTCTTAAAATTGCCTACTGATAATATTTTAGTATATGGCCTTATATGTGCTTTTATAGTGTGTGTTTATCCATGTGGTTATGAATATTTGTTCACAAGTGAGGGTAAATATACACATACACACATACGTGTATGAGATAGAGACATAGGCAGAGACAGAAAGGCAGAGAATAGCTGGGAAAGTAGAGGTCAGTTTAATATTGTGATTTTTAAGATGCATGCTATTTTAAAATCGCTTTCATTTCTAAATTTATTCAGCATTTAGAATTTGATAAATACAGTAATTAGAAATCTGAGTTAGCTACATACTTACATATCTCTGAAATTATCTTGCTATGTACAGATAAACATTAATTACAATTACTGACACATGTTGCTTGGAATTTTTTCCTCCACCTGTCGTGTTAAAGCAATGATTGACACTTGTCTGCATATGATTTGGGAATTTAATATTTGGTTGAAATTCTCTCATCCTAAAACATACAGCTTAGAAATACACATTTTGTTTTTATACATTTGGGACGTTGCACATATACCGGAATTAAAGAATTAGAATTAGTTGGTACCCAGCTTGCAACCTTAAGCAATCTTTGTAAATGCTATTTTTCTTATTAACACTGCTTTCTGTTCTCATTATGTTTCAACAGAGTACTCTCAGTAATTTAAAACATATTGTTCCTTCATTTAAATAGGCAATTTCCCTCTTAAAAAATGCTTGGATCTTAAATTAAGGTGTGGAAATGGAGTCCCAAATATTTTGACCAGCTATATAAACTTTTGCAACATTTTTATAGGATGTCTAAAAGAAGAAGAAAGACTTCGTCCTCATGAGTTTCACCAACCATGGTTACAAACAGTCTTCTTCTTTACTATGTTTGAATGGCATATTTCACTTCACATATCCTGTGAGAGGCTGCTGCGAGAGCCTTAATATTGCTAAAGGAAAAAGCTTACCTAGCTCAGTGTTTGTAAATGTCAGCTAGCCAAAAGATATTTGGAAGCCTATAAATGTTCACCTTTCTAACATTTGCTTAAAGCTATCTGGATTTAATGTTCTCCTCTTTCCTCTCCTCTCACCTCAAGAAAACAAAATCTGTATACAGAAGTTGACACCAAATATATTAAATAAGGCTGGCATTCAGCCCTCTTGCATTCAAGCAGGAATTACACATGTATGTGAAACAGAGGAAAACATCTTGATAGTATTCAGTACTCTGGCTGTCAAACAACCCTTTGATCTGCAATTTTCTCAGTAAAACATATTTTGTTTATTTTGGATTAGGAGCAAGCTCTTGCATGTCTACTAGGATTTATTTGCCTGGTAAAGAAGCACGACACGGAAACAACGAATATAATGTGCCTTTTGCTGTGGTTTTAATGTCTCCTTCAAAATCCTGCGAAATTTAATTGCTACTGGAACAGTATTAAGAGGTGGGGACTCTAAGAAGTTATGCAGGCTGATTTTTTTGTTTGTTCATTTTCAGATTTGTTGTATCCTCATTTAACAAAATCTGAGCCACTTTCATCCACTCTCTTTCCTAATATCCCCATTTTCACTACTGTCTCCTTCAGCCACAATGGTCCATTCCATCATCTAACCTTCATTTTGTAAGGATTTACTAAATCCCTTCTCTGTACAAATCAGTCTGTAGAATCTGAGTAGACACAGTGATTGGCATAGGGCAGCCCTCATCCTTTAACATGACAAGAGCAACTTTTCCTATTTTCGAGACCTTGAGTATTCTGTCACTAATAGATCTAAAACTATCCAAGTTTACCTCGCCAACTTTTTTCCTTAAAATTCTGCCTCCCTTTTACAAAACTTCAAAAAAAGAATTCCCAATTCAGTCGTGCTGTTAAAACAGATGTTCACATCATCCCCTAGTTACAAAGTGCAATCTCCTTAGTTCATACTTAAAATCATATCTTTTCATCCTCTGAGCATTGTTACCGTTATCTCAAATGATCCTATAGCTACTGTCTTTGAAATTATTCACAATATAATAATTTGAATATGCAAACACCACAGAACTTAAATAAAAAGTAACTACCCTAGTCCCCTCAAATTTAATTTAAAACATATTGTTCCTTCATATAATTTGTAATTTCAACAAATGTATTTGAATATTTACATAACAGAAACAAAGCTGGCTAAGTGAAAACACAAAACAGATGAAAGATTTGGTAAATTAACCCAATCTGCAATTTTGAAAATGTAAATTTAATTTGTACTTAATAAATGATTTTTCAAAAAGTAACTTAGTAATAAAGGGAATTGTCCAGAAATTTTGAGTCTTTTAGGAGTCAAAATATCTGTTCAATCTAAAACTAGAGGACACAGAATAATAAGAACATATGAAGTTTTAGCTAAATAGCCATGAATTATAAGGTTATTCTCTGTTGGTTTGGAGTACTCATTTACACACTAATATTCAGCTTTAGGAATTTAGGGACTCATTAACTTTGCTAAACATGGAATTTAGGGTTTTTAAAAAACTAATTATTTCTTTACTATTTTTATATCCAAGTATACTCTTCTCATTACTCACAAAGGACAAATCTTCACCAAACCCCAACCCCTGCAGTCAGGGAAGTAATTTCATTCAATCATCCCTTGAAAGCAATTATTTATGCTCTCTGCAGAAACGGGGGTAAATTTGTTGTGGTCCCATTTATTTTTTGGAGATTGAAGATTACATGTAAAATAATTTGAACACTTGATGGATAGACTCATAACTATTTGGGTAATACATTTTTTTTTAAAGTATAGCAAAAGTGAATGATCCCAACCACATATCAAAGATAATTTGATCTAATTTAACTGACCCTTCGGGTGTTCTCAAACTGCTATTTTGATTTTTAAGAACACTGATCGGAGAGTTTCTTTCTGCATTCTCAAAACTTTCAGAACCAAAATTATTACTAACACAATTGGTTTTATTGAGAATTTTATTGATTGTTGTATTCACAGGAATTACTTTAACTGTTGTTTTCATGCTATCTGCAAAAAGAAAGGATCATTTTAAATCAGTGGTAAACACTTATGTATTTGAAGAAACACTCCTCTAGGTATCTTCTCTACCTGATATGTTCTATCTTTAAGTAATATGCATCATCTATTTTGCCAAAATTATTGCAACTCGGTTGCCTCTGAGTTTTTAAAATCTCTAAGTTTCTCCTGTTTCAAGTTTCTTTACAACAGTGCTTGTCAACCTCGGTTGTACTGTTCCAATGTCCAGCGTGGACACCAGACCGATTACCTCAGAAACTCTAAAGGCAGAACCCAGATATTGGTAATTTAAAAAACTCTCAGGTGGCTTTACATGCACTTACATTTGAGAGACACTATTTAGAGTGAGAAACAATCTCAGGCTATCTGACAAGTTTCCTATTAATAGCCTAATATATTACAAGTGGCAAAATGGCATCAGTGAACATTTTTGCTATAAATCGAGCTACATGTTTTGTTCTAGCACTGCTGAGATAGTTTTGTAAAACTTTTGTGTCTGTGTCCCTATACTTAGAAATTTAAGCCATTAAATAGTGATTAAAAACTCTTAGCTATATTTATTCCAAAGCTGGAGCATGCTTCTTCTGATTTAAAAATGGCAGCTCTCTCTTTCTCTCTCTCAGTCAAATTTGTTCACTTAATTATGTACCTAAAACAATTACAATTTGAACTAAAGTATCACTCTTAAATAATTAAAATATTGGTAACTTTCAAGTGAATAAAAAGTTATAGATCCCATTTATTTAGAGCAATTTATTAGTACATGGAATTCCTAAGAGCATCATTTCTCATTAATAATGTCTTTACATGAATTCTTGTGTATCAAACTTTTGATGTTAACATTTATGGTGCCCAAACCTCCTTCATGTCATGTCATTAAGCATTTTAGTTTACTAGTCAGGAAAAGTCCTTTTTATAGCTTATTATAGCTCAAAAGAGAACGATCTGATTTTGATCTCACCTTCAAGTTTCAGCTTTAAGTTCTTATTTATGTATTTATTTATTTTAAATCTGCTGCAGAGTTAATTTTCAAAACTCTCTCCTGCTTTATTTTTTCAGCAATCTCTTTCTTGGGCCCAAAGCATGGTAGGAGTATATAATACATCTTTCCTTTATTAGTAATAAACATATAATTTCTCAGAATGTTCCACTCTCATTTTTATCCTTATCATGACATCCTCAGTAGGTCCAGAGTGATTTTGATTTGGACAACCCCTTTATCATTTTCCTTAGTGGGACCTATTATACTCTGAGATTTTAAAAAATACTTCAATATGGCATTTTAAGTAAGAAATAAAATTAAGATAATGTGATTATTACTAATGATGTAAACCCAACTGGTCTTGGAAATGCAGTGAATCTCATGACTATCTGATTTATGGGACTTGGTTTCATGACATTCACCCATAAACCTAACCAGAAAATTTATTTTAGGCAAGCTGTTGGTACCAGGTTGCTAGGAAATGAATAACAGTGCAAATTTGGTGTATTCTGTTTAAGTAAGTGTTACTTTCCATTTGGTAAGGAGGAGCAGAAGGACAAGAATATTATCTCCTCTGGAGTCTTTTGTGATTTGCTTCTGAATACAGAACTGATCACTCTTTTGCTATCTCTCCTAAGAGTGCAGATTTATATATTAAAGAATCCTTATGAAAAATAGTTTTTCCTGTCTTCCTCCCCAAACCTCAAGGGCAGTGATTTGATCTGACTCATAACTATATTTGTGGCAATTAGGGGTTCTCACTAGGTGCTCAATAAATGTTTACTGAATGTTACACTACATATAAATTGTTCTTAAACAAAAAAGAATAACAGGAAAATCTTTTAATTCTCCTTGGAACATGAGATCAGAATTAGATCATAAACTATTATTGCATTTGAGACTTACTACCTGATTACAAACACTTCAATATGCAACCTGCTAGTTCACATTACTGACCGAACTCAAAAGTTAATGCTACTATTTTAAAACTAAATTCACCCACACGTTTGCCGCCATTATGTGTATTCAATCTTCAGATAACACATGTCAAATTAGAGGGAATATCTCAAATACGAATAGTTTCACTGGAATAAAATTTGACCTTTCTGTAATAGTAACTATTTTATGAGATTAGGCAAATTTCTTGTTACTATATAAAAAATGACAACATCCATTTATAGCCAGACATTGTATAAAAGAAACACTCTGATTTATTTTTAGCAGTGTTTGGAAAGTCTCACAAAGTTAGCTTTAAGTAACCAAATATAAACATTGGAAATAGAATAAACCAATGCAAATGAATGTAAAAACAGTATTTCTTAGTAAGCAATCTAAACAAATTATACAAAGTAAATCAATATGTCTCTTGTAGATGAAAATCTATCCTCTATCTCCTTATCAACAGTTATATAATCAGTAGTTATTAACTAATAACAAAATGTATGGGTTTATAAGAGTCTAACCCCCCAAAAAAACAAGAAAGCAAAATTAATAGTGATTTCTTTCCTAATCATCTTAACATTTTTCTTTCTTTGACATTATTACTTGATCTTTTAAAAATAAGAAAGCTTGGGAAGTCTGGAATTTTCTTAACATTAAAACAGAAGCATCATTTAACAGATGTCATTACTTGAAAACATGTTAGTTAAAAAGTGTTGTAAATTTTGGCTATTCTTAGCAAAATAGAATAGTAGGGAAGAAAAAGATCTTATAGTCTAAAGTTTTGTTTATTTTTCTTAAGGAGAACTTTTTTCCTTATTAAACATGCAGCAAAGCAACATATGGAAATAAATAGAAATGGATGAGGCCCACAGACTTACTTGCCGGCTCATTCTTTCAGTTTTAGTTATGGATGTAAGGGATATCTATAGAAAACTGAAACTTCGGGGAACAAATATGTATTCATAGACACAGCCAAAGTCTCCCATTCCCCAAGAAAGCATGACTGTCCTGTGGCCACAGAGTCCATTTCCAGCAGCATATACTGCATGCCCATGCTTAAATCGTTTCCATTTAATATTTCTAGATAATATTTAAAATATAATCACTAATGGGAATGATTATTAACTTTTAAAACTTAATTTCAATAAGTTAGTTCCCATAAAACAGAAATGGCATTATTTTTCCTTACAGTTTGAATTCTTCTTTCCTATCACTGACTCAGATGGCTGCCTATGTAAATGCACTATATTTCTTAGCATTTTCAAATACTTTGCAAATAAGCTGTCTAAAACAAACTCTGTAACTCAATTTCTGGTTTTGTTGTAAACCACATACTAGTTAACAGCTTAGCATACCTGATTTGACTTGGCATTTTCAAAACTGATTTATTGCACTCTGCAAAACTGATTAGCTCTAATCTTGCAAATGCAATAGGTTTCTCTTGCCATGGTTATTATTAGGAAACATATAGATATGTTATGTCATCTCTTGGTTTATATAATTGTGATTTGTCATTCATTCACTTCCAAGAGAAAACCTATCCCCAAAGCAATAGGTTCTGCCACTTTCTATTGATGATAAAGTGCTATGTATTATCTTAACAGCAATCAGGTTACAAAGAGGGTTCTACACAAACCACCATAATCCAAACTCAGAAGTCATTCCTGGAGAGGAAATGATGTGTCTTTAATTTTTGCAGTCAGTGTCTTAGAATTTAAACATAGTTATCCTCGAGTTTTTGGTTTGCTTCTATTGCCTACGGATAGCTGCAAAGAACTGGTTAAACATGATAGACTTCCTGAAGATTTTAAGAGTATTCTGAATAATTAAGTAGGGTTGGTGACAAGTTAGGCTGTATTGAGGTAACAACATCTCTTTCTGTTTTCTTTAAAAATTTCTATTCTCAAATTGTAATTCCTTTTTGAAAATTGAAAACAGCAATTTGATAAATATTGTATGTATTTATATTTCATCTTTTTATTCCATATAAAATGACTTCTGTTCATTCACAATAAAACTACATAGATCTGCTATCCTGGATAGCTACCTCATAGCCATATGAGCAAGTTATTTTGATAAATGTCTTTCGATTTCTGTGTCATTATCAAGTAAGAAAGAACTTTGAGAATTCTATATCTTTTTTGCTGTTGATGAGAACCCTAATTAAGTTATGCTTACAGAAATTTTGGAAAAGTATCAACGTATGGTTCTCTGAGAGTCCTCATAGATTATCAAGAGGCAGAAAGGTAAAATAATGGGAAATCAAATTTTTAAAAATCCTTCATTTTTATATTGTATATGGTTATATGAGGAAAAATAAATAAAATGATTTTAAGATAAGCTCAAATGTTTCTAATTTTTATTTCAAATTTCAAAGCGAATGAATTATATTCAATACAAAAGGCATCTACTATGACTGCAATAACTACATTTTAACCAATAATTCATATATTTGTATTTACATAAATTCCACCCATTTTCTCATTATACTATTGCAAGTTCTTTGTATAGGACTCTGCTGTTAAGCAGCAACAAATAACAAAAATGAGGAATACGCATTAGACCTGAAAAAATCACATCAACACTCTATATCAAACGTATTTATACTATTAAAAAACAATGAAATTAGACATAAATATGAAAAACTCCTTTGTGTAAAATGAGCAACTTTAAATAAATTTTTAAAGGTTTTTTTGTTTTTCAAAATCATTGCACCAAGGTAAAGCAAAGCTCTAGTTGATGAGGGCATGTTGTGTAGGCATTGGCAGTACAGCGCTCACTACACACTCACTGGACAGTATCACAAGCCCCAGGAAATGATGGTTAACTTATGTGAACTTCACGTAAAAATATACTTACTCCTTTATGCAAAGGTGAGTCTCCTAGCTAAGATAACATATTTTATATTTGCTGCAGTGGTAAACAAATCACAGCTAGGATGATGTTCTTCTAAATATTATTTATAGTAATGAAATATGAAAACATCTTAAAAGTCAATCTTAGCTAAATAAATAAAGGTACATACTTAAGAAGGGAAACTATCCAACAGTCATTATAAATGACATCATATATTGACATGGTAACATCTCAATAATATACTATTGATTGAATTTAAAAGATTATACGCAAAAACATATCTAGTATATTCTATTTTATATATAAAAAAATTCTAGTGTATAGGTGTAATAAGAAGAAATGGCTGTATGTACTCGACATAAATAATGGTTGCCTTTGGGCAGCTGGATTGATACTAATATATATTCATGGATATTTGACAATGATTATCTGTTTCTTGGCCAACTGCTAAAAGCACTGATAATCTTTCTGCAATGACTCTGAATCTTTGCTTTATTTGTGCAAATGTATAAGGTGCATGAGGAAATTTATTACTTCTAAATAATGCGTAGTTACCCTCCAGATGTGTGCCGCATTGTGGAGACTATTTGTGGTCTCCTCATCTAAGACATTTTAAGTTGATAGAAATGTGAACATATTCTGAGCAGCTACAGCCAAGTTATAAGTAACCCCTCTGTGATTACTCCTGAAATCCGTATGGGAGAAAAGCAGGACACAGTACAGTTTAGTAACAAACACATATCCTAATGGTCAAGTGTTCTTAGGTAAAATATACCATTTTATGAGAAGAGAGCAAGGCAATTCAACTTTTTTATGAGCAAAAATGGAGACAGGTAAGATAATTAGAAAAACATGATAAAGCACAAAACAATTGCAAAGGCTCAGAGTCAATGGTTGTCTAATTGGGATGAAAGACCTTAACATTTGCTCCAATCTTTGTTTAAGGAAATAAATCTTAAGACCCAATTCTGGCCAGGTGTGATGGCTCATGCCTATAATCCCAGCACTTTGGGAGGCTGAGGCAGATGGATCACTTGAGGTCAGGAGTTCGACACCAACCTGGGCAACACGGCAAAACCCTGTTTCTAATAAAAATACAAAAATTAGCTGGGCATGGTGGCAGGCACCTGTGATCCTAGCTACTCAGGAGGCTGAGGCAGGGAGAAGTGCTTGAACCCTGGAGGTGGAGGTTGCAGTGAGCTGAGATTGTGCCACTGAACTCCAGCCTGGACCTTAACATTTGCTCCAATCTTTGCTTAAGGAAATAAATCTTAAGACCCAATTCTGGCCAGGTGTGATGGCTCATGCCTATAATCCCAGCACTTTGGGAGGCTGAGGCAGATGGGTCACTTGAGGTCAGGAGTTCAATACCAACCTGGGCAACATGGCAAAACCCTGTCTCTACTAAAAATACAAAAATTAGCTGGGCATGGTGGCAGGCACCTGTAATCTTAGCTACTCAGGAGGCTGAGGCAGGGAGAATTGCTTGAACTCTGGAGGTGGAGGTTGCAGTGAGCTGAGATTGTGCCACTGAACTCCAGCCTGAGTGAGGCAGCAAGACTCCATCTCTAAATAAATAAAGACCTAATTCCAATGTAAAGTATAGATTTGAGTGATAACAGTGAGTCAAGGTAGGTTTAAAACGTAAATGTAGGTTTAAAAAAAGTACCAGTCTAGTGTGAGATATTGATAGTGGGCAAAGTTGTGCATGTGCGAGGATGGGCTGTATGGCAACTCTCTGTACATTCCACACAATTTTGTTCTCAAACTAAAAATGCTACTAAAATAAAGTGTATTAATTTTAAAAAATTTTGGCCCGCCAAAGTGGCTTACACTTGGAATTCCATCACTATGGGAGGCCAAGGCAAATGGATCACTTGAGCCTAGAAATTCAAGACCAGCATGGGCAACATAGCAAGACTGTCTCTACAAAAAGCAAAAATTAAAAATTAATTTTAAAAAATTAAAGACCCTCTGTTAATTTAGCTGTCAGAATCACAATAGTGGTTGTCTTCTGATTATCCCAGAGGATTCAACTGAGATTCAATTGTCTTCATGTGTCTCCAGAGTTCATAGTCAGAGCACGGGGATGGAGTTAATAAGATCCCATTCAGTCACGTCTGCCATTTTCCCCTCTCAAAAGGAATGATGAGAAGGCTTCCTTCCAACCTGCTATTTCAGAGGCGTAGGAAAGGAATGAGACAGCTATACTATGCTTTCTTTCTCTTTTTTTTTCTGTACCCCAATAAAACAGTCTACTTTACAGGCTAGATATGAAGGGTACAAAATTTGTTTGAAAAATACGAAGGTTGTTATAGGGAGCTGTAAGTCTTTAATCATATTTCATACCTTGTAAGGGTACTATTAGCCTCCAGATAAAAAAGAAAATTCAAACCATTATACCATCACCCTGGATCCATGTTAAACAAACCTTAGAGCTTTCAGCAGGCTATGATGAGATACATGTCTAGATAGAAATAGCCCTGTGCCATAGGGAGATGCTGTATCATATCCACATTTCAAAATAGATTTAAAAAATTTGAAACCAACTTCTGGATGCAGCAAAAAAAAGCAAGAGGCTTGGAGCACATTCCTAAATTCAATGTACTAAAGAGAGAAAGAGTATTTGCTTAGCCATTGCTGAGTAACAAGATATCCCTAAACTTAGTAGCTTTAAATAACAACCATTTTAGTTGTTCTTGATTCTACAGGTTAGGAATTTGGGCAAGGCTTAGCTGAATTTGGTATTCTGGTCTGTTTTAGGCTGGAAGATTAAGAATTCCTTTTCCCCCCACATTTCTGTCACTTCATATGGCCTCTCTCAGTTTGTCTATCTTGAACTTCCTCTCTTCCTGGAGATGTCAAAACAATTGGATTTCTTACACGGTAGCTGGCTTTATAAGAGAGAAAGAGAAAGTCACAAATCTACTGCCATCCAGACATGGAATCAATTGGCATTATTTCGATTCCACTCCATTTTATTTGAAAAAGCCAGTCACAAAATGAGTCCAGATTCCAGAGAAGGTTGCAGTGGACCCCACCTTTCAATGACAGGTATGAGAAAGAACTAATGGTCAATTTTTAATCAATAACAGGAGGGAATAAGGGGTCTTTACAGGGTATTTGGCAAAAGCATCCACTTCTGCTAGGTAACTGAGGTTAATCAAACTAGAGACTGGTTTATGACATTTGAACTGATATTTTCCTCATTATCTGGGTTGGGGAGAGGATATGAACTTGAGAACACTGCCGCTACTTTAGAAAAGTAATGTAGCATATTATATTGCTTTCTTTTATATCTTGACAACTGTATAAACCTATAAAAATGAAACAAAAAAATAAGCAAACAAAAACAAACAACCCAAAATGTATGCATTGAGTTATTCCAATTTAATTTGGTTGGCATTGGATCACTACCTTTTATTTTCCCATTTAAAAAAATATGTTAGTGTGGGCCGGATGCTGTGTCTCACACCTTTAATCCCAGAACTTTGGGAGGCCGAGGCAGGAGGATCTTGAGGTTAAGAGATGGAGACCATCCTGGCCAACATGGTGAAACCTTGTCTCTATTAAAAATACAAAAATTAGCCGGGCATGGTGGCACATGCCTGTAGTCCCAGCTATTTAGGAGGCTGAGACAGGAGAATTGCTTGAACCCAGAAAGCTGAGGCTGCAGTGAGCTGAGATCACGCCACTGCACTCCAGCCTGGTGACAGAGTGAGACTGTCTCAAAAAAAAAAAAAAAAAAAAAAAAAAAAAAAAAAAAAAGTTAGTGTTGATGTAGTTACAGAAAAAAAGCCACAAAGAAAAAAATTAATTCTCATTACCCTCAGTACAGAATATTTCCTTCTAGATGTACAGTTAAAAATTTACAAATGATAGAATTGAAAAAACAAAACAAAACAAAACAAAACAAACACCACGATTGTGGTAAATCAAATCATGCTACCCCTCTCCCAAAGATTTTCACATTCTAATTTTAGAAACCTGTGAGTATGTTACCTCACATGGCAAAAGGGACTTTTTGGTGGGGATTAAATTAAGGATTTTGAGATGAGATTAACCTGGATTATCAGGGTGGCCCCAATATAATCCCAGAGGTCTTTATAAATGAAAGAAAAAGGCAAAAGTATAAAAGAGAAGGGTTGTGATGATGGAAACAGAGTTCAGAATGATGAGGTGAGGAGCCAAGGAAAGCAGGCAGTTCCTAGCAGCTGAAAAAGGCAGGGAAGAGATTCTCCCCTGGAGACTAAGGAAGGAACACAGCCTTTCATTTTAGCCCCGTAAGATCCATTTCAGACTTCTGATCTGCAGAACTATAAAATAACATATTAAGCCACTAAATTTGTAGTAGTTGGGTATGGGAGCAATAGGAAACAAACTATTAAACATTTAAAAGAAGTTTATAATTATTTTAAGTGATAGCTAACATAAACAAATCAATAAATCATTTAGGAACAATTTAAACTAACGGCACAAAAATGGTAGTTCACTAAAAGTAGTGAACTACAATAATCTATTAAACTATTGCATCTGGGATTCATAAATACTCTGATTTTTAAGTAATAATATTGATTGAAGGCATGCAAACTATGCTTTGAAAACTGCATCATAGATACATAATTCCTTTCTGAAGCATATTATTTAAACTACTTTAAAATTTTGGAAATATACACAAACAACCAATGATAAATTAAATGCACTTACTTTATTTTAATTTATGCAAAATACATGCAAAGTGTTTCATTTATAAATTCAGGGATCTTCCCCTATCGGAAGGAAACAAGCATTTCAATTCAAAATCATTTGATGTGACTGGGAAATAGGCTTTAAATGGTGTTGATTTACATATTAGAAAAGTTAAAAAATGTAAACTTTTGATATCTCCAGGACTTCTATTTGGCTTTATAGAAAATTCTCAAAAAAGCATTGTGTTACCGAACAAAGCAAAACATGGTTCTCACAATTCTACATAAATTAATCTAAAGTTTACATCTTGAATTTTGTTAGCAATTTTGAATTTATAATTTATGAACCTTAAAAATTTAAGAGTATAAATCCTTTAATAATCAATTACCACATTCAATTAGCCCATAATCACTGAAATATACAACTGGGACAAGAGCTCATTTCAAATCTCAAAATACAAAGTCACTTAATTCAGAACTCCATCTGTGCCTCAGTCTCTAGAGTCTGACAAACAGCCTCCAAATTGTCTTCAGAGTTTTCATCAAAACAAGACACCAGTTTGGAATCTATTTTAACATTACTTGCAACATATAGGGATTCACATTGCATCTGGTTTGACTTTTCTCTAATGAAAGTTGCTAGCTGTTCTGTGTCAAGAAGGATGTAAGTATTCCCTAGAAATAGTGCTGTTATTTAGAATACAACAATAGAGAAATAGAATCCCCAGATCTTATATTTCCTATTCATAAAATCATAATTGGCCTTTTTATATTCGTGTTACTTTTGAGACAGAGAATTAACTTCATGTACATATATGGGATACCCATAAAACTCAGAATAGTTCACATTTTTATTCTCCAAAAAGAATTAGAAATAAAATCAAAGCATATTTTCTTTAATCCTGGGGATTTTGTATAGTTTAATATTACCTCTTGTGGTGACATTAAATATCAGTATTATAAATAACTGCCCAGAGAAGAACCGCAGCATGATCTTTGCAATAGTATTGCAAATAGAGAAAAACGTCCTCACAAAAATTATGTTTCACTTGTCGGATGATGTCAACTCCTTGCAGATACCAAATATTTACATTGTACTTTGTCAAGTGTGCAGGTCCTGTTGTGTGGCTCATCAGGTTCAAAGTCTGCTTTCGCTAGTCGCTATAATGTGGGCTATAACTTGGACTCATTGACATCCTATAAGCTTCATTTTACTCACATAAATTGCAATTAAAAATGCCTACATCAGAAAATTGGGAGACATCAGTTCTAAGTAAATTAATATACATAAAATACTCAGCCCAATTATGGATTCACAGTGAATGATCAGTAAATGATTGCTGATATTAAGAGTAATCAGAAAGAATGCACAGAATTTCAAGTCATGAAGAAGTGAGCATTCCAGAGGTAAAAGTTGCCTTGTCATTCGTTGAGCTAAGAAAAACAAGAATATAACTTTTTTTAGAAGCATCAAAAGTATGTCTTTGTCCTATATCTCTGCTTGTTGTGTGTGTGTGTGTGTGCTTAATAAACAAGTCAGAATTCATTCAGCATTTGAATCAGAGTCTACACACACACATACCTCCAAAGTAATTAATTATATTTAAGATGTCTATTATATTGTCTCCTCCATTCCTCTCTCTATAAGTAAAATCTTTTTTTTTTTTTTTTTGAGACAGTTTCACTCTTCTTGCTCAGGATGGAGAGCAATGCCACTGTCTCGGCTCACTGCAACCTCCTCCTCCTGGGTACAAGTGGTTCTCCTGCTGCAGCCTCCCGAGTAGCTGAGGTTACAGGTGCCCGCCACCACACCTGGCTAATTTTTTTGTATTTTTTAGTAGAGACAGGGTTTTACCATGTTGGCCAGGCTGGTCTCGAACTCCTGACCTCAGGTGATCCACCCACCTCTGCCTCCCAAAGTGCTGGGATTACAGATGTGAGCCATCACACCCAGCCATGAAATCTTTTTTTTTTTTTTTTTTTTTTTTTTTGAGACAGAGTTTTGCTCTTTTTACTCAGGCTGGAATGCAATGGCGCAATCTTGGCTCACCGCAACCTCCGCCTCCTGGGTTCAGGCAATTCTCCTGCCTCAGCTTCCTGAGTAGCTGGGATTATAGGCACGCGCCACAATGCCCAGCTAATTTTTTATATTTTTAGTAAGACAGGGTTTCACCATGTTGACCAGGATCATCTCTATCTCTTGACCTCGTGATCCACCCGCCTCGGCGTCCCAAAGTGCTGGGATTACAGGCTTAAACCACCGTGCCCGGCCCTAAAATCCATTTTTTAATTCCATAAGGCAATGAAAAAAATATCAAAGTAATATATAATTTCTTTATTGATACACATTAATGTAGAGCAATGTAATGATGTAATGGTGTTCAGATATGTGTGTATAAAATTTTCACAACTAATAATATAAAAATCTAAGTAACATTGTTTTAAGAAACAAACAATAGGAAGAGAAAGAAAGAGGACTCAAGCCAAAATCTAAAAAGGAAGACAGAGAAAAAAAGAAAGGAGATCTTGTGGAAAAAGGTAAATTCTCTGGGTTGAAATTTCAACATTTTATGCAAAGAAGACAGCTTCTGGCATTGGCTTAGCACCTTCTTGGGCCTGATGACTTATGCTCAGGCCCTCTGTTGACTAGAAACAGCAGATGAGGCCAGGCCTGGTGGCTCATGCCTGTTAATCCCAGCACTTTGGGAGGCCAAGGAGAGTGGATCACGAGGTCAAGAGATTGAGACCATCCTGGCCAACATGGTGAGACCCTGTCTCTGCTAAAAATACAATCAGTAGCTGGGCGTGGTGGTGCACACCTGCAGTCCCAGCTACTTGGGAGGCTGAGGCAGGAGAATTGCTTGAACCTGGGAGGTGGAGGTTGCAGTGAGCTATGGTGCCACTGTACTCCAGTCTGGTGATTGAGTGAGACTCCATCTAAAAAAAAAAAAAAACAAAAAAAAACAAAAAAAAAACCAGCAGATGAAAGGTGAAGAGCAGAGACACTGGCCACAGAGAGAGGTGACCTTTGATGTAGGTGGAAGATAACTGGTATGTATTAATCTTCTGTGACTGATGTGCTAAACATCCCTGACCCCTAACATAAACAAAACACAACTTAGTTCCTCTTCCACCATCCCTGAATTGAAGCTTTATTCACCAGGCCTCGTTTTCACGTGTTTCTGAATGGACTGTGAAACAACCACAGCCTTTCTGTTCAGTTTTAGGTAATTGAGTCCTATAGTCACTTTAAGTACAAGTTTAAATGTAAGTATACTTCAAATTTAAATTCAGAAACCAGTAGTCCAGTCCAAGATAATAAAAACAAACAAACATGATTTACAGTAAAGCTCTGGTTCCTCTTCTAGAACTGCTTTAAGCTGGAAACTGAGAAGGGGAATTTTGCAGGAAAAAGTGGTATGTTCCACTTTTCAGCACCCTTGGGGATCCTAGACGGCCCTTTCTTCCTGAAGTTCCCTTGACTCAGGTAAAGCCATTTGTGTCTCTTTGGGGTGTCCTTTGCAAATTCCTCACCTCTGAGAATCTCTTGCTGTATAACTTGGCTCTTTCCACTGATGTCTCTTTATCCCATAGGCAACCTAACCTACAGATGTAACCTATACACATAACCCAAAGCAGTCTTGTTTGGTTTTCTCTCCCATGCATTCCATGACATGTCTATGGGAGATACTCACATATCTCTAACACTAATAGATTTCAAGAGTTCGGGCCAGTTTTAATGGGATCTCGCTTATGCAGAAGTCCAAGCATGTATCAGACCTCATATGCGCTCTGTTCCCAAGAATGAGTCTGGCACAAGCCCTCAGCATCTCCCAAACTCAAGGAATATATTTCAAAACTGATCAGTTGCATTTTATTTGCTGTCACTAGGTTTGGACCTGTAAGATCATTTCCTTACTCCTACCTTAAATAATAGCTAGGGATTGATGCATCAGCTCTCTTAAAAAAAAAAAAAGTCCTCTCATTAATGTTCTTTATCCACATCTGACCCCTTCATATGTCTGGTCTAGAGGGCGGTCCAGAAGTTCTGGAACAGATTCTTCTTCTCGCGCTCTTTTTGTTAATTTGTATATGAGAGAGGCTCTGGCTTTTGTCTTCCCTTCCGTTTGTTATCCTGATGCCAGGCAGAGGTGAAGTGGATTTCCACTCTAATGATGTATTTCACACCATCTTCGTAAGCAGCTGAAGCCACTAATGTCAAAATGTATGTCTTATTTAAACCTCAGTGTTCTCTGTGATACTGAAGAGCCAAAGTGAAACCCAGCTGTTCAGCTCAAGGTGTGGGTTCCGAACCTGCAGCCTACCCATCACATGAGAATTGGTTAGAAATGCAGTCTCTCCTTTCCTCAGACAAATACTGAACCTGAATATGCATTTTAGCTGGTTCCCTGAAAGATTCCTATGTGTAATAAAGTTTGGGAAGCACTGCAATAGGTAATTATTATTAAGACAGAGTCTTGCTCTGTCGCCCAGGCTGGAGTTCAGTGGGGCAATCTCAGCTCACTGCAACCTCCACCTTCCAGCTTCAAGCAATTCTCCTGCCACAGCCTCCTGAGTAGCTATTTTAGGCGCCTGCCACCACACCGTTAATTTTTGTGCTTTTAGCAGACAGGGTTTCACCATGTTGGCCAGGCTGGTCTCGAAATCCTAACCTCGAGTGATCTGCCCACCTTGGCCTCCCAAAGGGCAGGGATTACAGGCGTGAGCCACCATGCCTGGCCTTAAGCAATGATTAATAATGATGCTTTTAAAGTTATTTCTCAAACTTTGCTTCTTATAAAATTAATATCTACCAAGATGTGTTCCACAAAAAAATGAGATTTATAATCAAATGTATTTTTAAAATATTAAGTTAAATAAAGTGCAGCAAATATCCTTTCTGCCATACTTCCTAGAGTCCAATTAAGCATTGCTATACTCCAAGAGAAAAATGGCATGTACAATATTTCTCCAAGCCATTTCACCTTGAAGCTCTGTTTTCTTCGGCTGATCTATTCATATCTTTTGGAACACTGGGGGTTGTAAGAAGCAGATTGAAAAATGATGCCCCAATTTGTGAAGAAATGATCAAATTCTATTACACAGACTCAACTTACACATCAGAAAAAATGGCTCTTTGAGGTTTCAAATGACACATTGTAAAAACTGTTTATGTGAAATATCTTATTTTCTAAAAATTGTAGGGTAAAATATCTAATGTTTGCTTCTGTCTTCCCACTGCTGTCTCCAAACACATGACTACTCTCATCCTGCCTACTGTACTCAGAGACTTGGCACTGATCTCAACCAAATCTCAACATCTTTTGCATGTTCCGACTCAAGATTTCTCCCTCCTCTTGCCTCTTATCAAAATAAGTGTCTGTATTACATTCCTCCAAAAGTAGACAACCACTCTGTGAAACCACCCTCTGATAGATAAGGTCTGAAATTGCCTGGATATGCTATTCCTTATTGCTTTTTGTTTGTCTGTTTCTTTCTTTCTTTGAGACAGGGTCTTGCTCTGTCACCAGGCTGGAGTGCAGTGGCATGATCTCACTGCAACCTCTGCCTCCTGTTTTCAAGTAATTCTCCTGCCTCAGCTGCTCTAGTAGCTGGGACTACAGGTGTGTGCCACCACATCCAGCTGATTTTTTTTGTATTTTTAGTAGAGACAAAGTTTCACCATATTGGCCAGGATGGTCTTGATCTCGACCTCATGATCCATCTGCCCTGGCCTCTCAAAGTGCTGGGATTACAGGCATGAGCCACACACCTGGCCGGATTTTTGTTTTTTAAATAGAGCAGAGCTGGTCTTTAAAATGCCTTATTCCAAGACAAAACAAAAGAAAATTACATATGTTGTTACAATTCAAATATGTTTTACTTAAAACAATCTCTGAATATCATGAAGATGAACTCGACTTAATCATTGAAATGAAGGACCATGTACTAAGAAGTCACCAAGATTGTAAATATAAACAAGTGAGTACACTCTCCTCATTTCCTCTTAGAATCATGTGTTCATTGGGTATTCAGTGTTTCTTTCTTATTTTGTTATTTGAATGCCTTTTATATTTTTCTATCATTTTCCATGGTCCAGGAAGACAAGTTTTATGCTTATGAAGAATTTCACAGCCAGCTTTTTCTCTTTTCCACTTAGAGCTTATCATAGACAATTTGTATCAAAAATACAAGCTAATTTTGAATTTCCTTTTAAATTATTCTAGACATATTATTTTCTGGCTAAAAAAAAATCTCATTTTAGATTTCTTCATTTCCTCTTTGCTTTCATCATAAAAATAGAGTCTGGCTGCCATTTTATTCATTTTGTAGGCATAATACAATTAAGGTAGTTAAAAGTTTCAATCTAGCATCCCAAATTATAATTATTCTGCTATATTCAATAGGTGCAGAGACAATTAAATGCTCAAAACAGTATAAAATATTAACTCGCATAATACCTAATAGCCTGGAGCATTTTAGAGTATTGTTTCCACTATGCCTATTATAAAGGAATAATTAATCATTAATAAAATGATTCCCCAAGAAAAAAAACTAAGCAGAATTGATAATATGCAAAGAAGCTCAATGGTACATAAACATCTGTAATTTCTGCTTTCCTTGTGTTGTTTTTTCATTTGGACCTCAGATTTTTATCAATGCCTGTTTTACCCTCTCCTTGTATTTATTCATTTGACAAATGTTGATCTAATGCATATTAAACATTAGTCTCTGTTTCTGACTTTGGGGATTCAAGGAGCATTAAAAAATATATAAGGTCAGATAGTCATATGCACTAAGAGCAAAAATAAAGCCATTTAAACAGAAAATGGCTTGCGTAGAGTAACAGGGACTTGCTAATTTAGATATATGTAATCAGCTATGTATTAGGTATATATTTTGGATCAGATTATCCCAATTATACTCTGTCAAGTTAGGTGAAAATCATTGTTCATTTTTAGTTGCTCTTGAAGTCACTGATTATTAATAAGGTATCCCTCCATGACTTTTCTGTGGCCTCTAAATTTTAGAGTACACCAAAATTTCCCTCTAAATTTACCTAAAATCCATATGGCCGTTTTCATTTGACATGCTAAGAGAAAAACAGAAACTTTACCTTACTCATATTAAAACAAATCTAGTCCAAATAAGCCATGTTTCAGCTGAAATTCATGATTATTCTAAGAATTGTAATGAGTTGTTGTGTATTCTTGTTAAGGAAAAAAAGTTAAGGACCAAAAATGCATAGGTAATTTTTTGGTCATTTTTCGGGTCAACATTATAAGCAAACCATTGGTCGATTCAGATAAAATCATTGTGAGCTCCTCGATGTCATGTACAAAACGTAATCCAACAAAATACTTTTGAAAATTTCTAAACATTTATTCAGGCAATATATTAATGATGTGAAATTAAATGTTTAAAGAATCAACACTGGAAAGGTCGTGGATGATGGTTATAAGAATCAGAGAAGTCAGTGTATTGAATAGAAACTCTGCCATGTGAAAATGAACACTACGAGTTTTTAAAACTTACACAAAATGTATTAGTGATGGATGTGTTGGCTTTCTGCAGAGATGTTCCCGTAGACAACCCTAGCATGTGAGAAGCCTCTTCACCCTCCTGGCTGACTTTCTGTGTTCTCACACTGAAACTCTGACCTCCAACCTGTTTTTGTTTTAATTCTTCTGCAGTGTTTCGTGGGATATATCAAAAGATCATTATACATATCTAAGAATGGTATCACAGCATAGTTAAATCTCAATTTTGAATACAAAGTTAATATAATAAAACATATGTAATATGAAATAAATGTATATAATTACATATACATAATATACCATACATAATGTATTACGAATAACAACATATATTATGAATAACATATTATATATGATTATATGTAATATGAATAAAATGATATTACATATAATTCAGTAATTACCACAAATCTGTCAGACGAGTTTTATTATTTAAACTATACATATGAGAAAAAAAGGCTGAACTTTGCTTATTTGGCTTCATGTTTTTATTTTTGTAGTATAATGTTTTCTATCATGTAAGGTTTTCACTATATACAACTGTGTTTCTAGAATGTAAGTTGAACTACTGTATTCCAAATAATTGATGTAATATCTCATTTCTTAATGTTTGATAAAAAATATTAACTAGAAACTAAACATAATAGTTTAAATATGAGTTAAAGGGTTTGAAATAAAACTACTGCAAAATAATACCTATATATGCAACGCAAGCCCTTCGTTGACTTGCTGGCTTTATAAATGTTAGAAGTAACTTGTTAATAATAATAATGATAAAAGTAATCACATTATGTGTCAGAATATATGAAGATACAAGGCTCACTAGATGAACATAGTAAATAAGGAAAACATATATATATATATGTATATGTGTGTGTGTATATATATACACACACACACACACACACACACACACACACACACACGTATATTTTTATCCTAGTTGCCATATATATATATGGCATAAAAAGAAAGTCAATAGGAATGAGAAAAATTGGTGGAAGAAAAAATTTGTCATTAACATTCTGGGTATATTTTTCATTACTAAAATCCATATCCTTGGTGTTGGTCTATATTTTTATGCTATCCAACTGAGAATGCAGGTCTAAGATGATTTAATTAATGCTGTTTTTGTAATCTATTTTGTTGTAAAAAAATAAAATAAAAGGATCAGGGATGATCTAAACTAATCTTGCTGTAACTGTAGTCATTAGCATGGGTTTCTTTTCTTTCCCTTCATTCTGGATTCATATCAAACCAGAGTCCCTAAATAGATAAAACAATAATAATAATAATAACAGGAAAGAGGAAATATTGAACAGATCTATAGTATCACTGTGTGCTCTTATGCGAAAACTGAATTCTCTGTACTAGGAAGGAAAAACAAAATAAATTCTGTGAAATCACTTAAATCTACTGCATTTAATGAGGCCAGAATAGACCTCAAAAGTGCTTTTGAATATTACTTCTGATTGTTTTATAAAAACATTATTGGTTTTAAAACATTAAATGGTATCATATAGGCATTTAAGAAAATCCATGCAAAAATAGACACAAATGTGTTACAAAGACAGAAGTCTGCACGGTGCTATTTTCCGCTCAGAGGTAAGATACAAGTGTGGTTTTGTCCTTTCCTTCCAATGATGTAAAATTCTGCTTCATTAACTCTATGGTTTATTTACAAATACTTGATAAGCAGAACCTCTCTACATTCATAGGATTTTCTAGTAAGATGCAGAACAGTGTTACTAATCCGCTGAATAAATTGGAAGAACTTGTTACCAAGGTAAGATGATAAAGGTTTGGGAGGAAAGAGTGAAATAAAAATGAACTTTCTCTCTGGAAATCTATATTCACTTGAAAGAAGAACAACTAGAAATGAGAACCTTTGTTTCCTTTGGTCAGATAATCTCCCTTTGATCTTGAGGACTGCCTGGAATTATAAAACATCACATAGTATCCAATTGAAACTCCTAACATGCTTCTTAGTTTTCAAGAGATAACATGAGGAAGAAAATAAGCTTTCAATGTAAGGACTTTGGATGGAAGAGTTTTCTTGGAGAATATAAAAAATGGGATGACATTCATTTCAAACAAAAGTTCTTTCTTGAATTTGTAATAGAATGATGAAATGTTTTTAGGAGAACAAAATGGTATAAAGAAAATTAGATTTAAATAAGAGACTTTAGGAAAATTAATCAACTACTGTTATAATAAAAAATAGGTAATTATGAGTTTTTGTTCATAAAAGATCAAACGTATTTCTTAAGACACTGGTAAAATTTTAAACTGAATATTCTTAGCCGCTGGATGAGGCAAATTATAATTTTCCTCATCCCCATATCTGCATTAAGAATATACTCTGAGCATCAATAGTTATTCCAAGACCCAAATACGATCTACTTCCATAAAGCCTTCTTTTATTATCCTAGTTGCCATAGTTCTGGTGGGTCACTTCCTGGCCCCTCCTGAAACTTCATTCCTTCCAACAATATATCTTCTCTAGTGACAGTAATTATAAATCCTCCTCAGTTTTTCATTTTTAAAATCATTTGCATCTTAAGTACCACGAAAGTGGTCTATAGATAGTAGACAACTCTACAGAGTGTTTGAAATGATGATGTTAGTGGCCCACAGCGATGGTGACAATCATGATCAGGATGGGGGTGGTAGTGATGACAGTGTGATAAATAATCCTCTCCTTCTCCAAGTTTTCTAGCAAGCCCATAAAATATTCCAGGGAAAGTTTAGGAATGAAGTTACTCACTTCTCCTTACCACTGTTTAGGAGTGATCTGATTGGTGATACAATAAGTCTGACATCTATTTGCTCATGTTCAGCATTGATGTCCTAAACTTCAGAAATATGTACTTATTTGGAATAAGATGAGATGCCAAATTAACCAAATAAATACATTAATGATAATGAGTATAGTAAATCATCCTCTTCCTCTCCAAGTTCTACCAAGCCCATAAAATATCCCAGGGAAAGTTTAGGAATGAAGTTACTTTCTTCTCCTTACCACTGTTTAGCATCTTCCTTTGGTAGGAATGATCTGATCAGTGATATAAGAAGTCCGACATCTATTTGCTCATGTTCAGGGTTAATATCCTAAAATTACAGATTCATATATTGCTTCTCTTTCTCCTTCTAAATACCCAGATTGATTCTCTGTCTTGAGAACTGCTTGTTTGTAAACTCAACACATTTTACTCTTGCATCTTGCCTTTTCCATAAAATAAACCAAAGAAAATAGGCTAAATTTTATGCAGAAAAGTATTCAGTCATTCAACAGCTGTTTTAGCAATTTTGGGGGGTACAAGTTCTATGGAGGGAAAAGGAAAGTCAAGAATACTTTGTTTGAAACCCAAGCTATATTTTCTAAACCATCTCTGCCCCTATAACAAAGCAGATTCTTTCTTTCCACTCTGACTTGCTATGTATTTCCAAACAGGTTCAGAAATATAAACCAATTTGCAACAAGATGGGGTGCTTAATTAACCCAATAAATACATGAATGATAGTGATCATGACAAAGTTATTTTCACCAACCTTTTAAAGTTGCACAAACCCAGAGTTTTAATTTTCTGCCAGAAGTAGGCATAGTCAAAGAAGATTTTCTATTAAAAACCCCTTTAGGAAGATACTGTGAATTAATACATCACTATCTGGGTGAATTACATCTTTGATATGATCGAATTTTGTTGGTGCATTTAATCATCTTACTATCTTTCAAATTATATTAAAATTCAAAATTATTCACCTGGTTGATAAGGTTTAATACTCTCAACATCCACCCTAATACTTCTGTGGCATGCCAGGGCTGGACAGAAAAAAACTCCAATTCCTAGAACTCTTGCTGCCAGGTTTTATGTTTCGCCAATCAGATATTGTTGTCCAGGATCCCTATTCAGAACTGAGTCACTGGGCAAAGTAAGAGACACGCTTTAGCTATGGCAGAGGCAACTGTCCAGCATTCAGATTAAACAACATCCTGAGTAGTTTTTGAGACGTCACCTGTGATGACACCTTCTGATTCTATGGCTCTCCAGTCCATGTAAAGGCAGCTGCTGTGTGGCAGGTCAGTTCTGCTCAGTACCGGCTGTTTCTCGAAGCTCAGCTTTAGGGCCTTATTTTCATAATGATTTTAATTAACCTGTGAGTTAGGTTTGTCCCTTAAAGGATGTATTCTCATGAAGAATAGTCTGTTGTATGCAGTTAAACACTCTGGCTAGTGCAGTCCCTAAAATAATTCAGGATGGAAATAAAAATATAGGTAGAAAATAGATGACAAAGTATATTTAGTGGTACAGGAAACATTGTACGGAGTAGAACGAAGAATATACCCAGGAATTGTGGAAGTTATGAGAGCAAAGAGGAATGAAAAACATAACTGCCGACTCTCCATGGTTCAAGCGAAAGGGGCCACAACGTATTATGCACTGATCGTTACTCCAGATGAAGAAATCAAATTTTAAGCACACAGAATGAAGAAAAAGAGAACATCAAGTTGTCAGATTCAAATTGCATATGTACCCTGTAAGATTCAACAGTCGTCTGCTGGAAGGGAAATTACTGCTGTCAGCTACTCACATCTGGGATCATTCACATGTATTCCTCACAAGTTTTGGTTCCCGATTCACTCGTACCCTGTCCATCAAAGCATCTGACTTGTGGCAAAGCCTGTACACATATACATGATATTTCCAATGCCCTGTATTCTTAGCTCCCTAAATTCTTCCATCCCAAGGAGATCTACCTTAGTCACTCCTTGCAAGAGCAAACCCCAACCTTGTCAAGATCATTGACTGCAATGTCTGCATTGAACTGTGACTATGGGATCTACATAATCACAATATAATGAATACCTCTCATTGATTGGCACCTTAAATCTACGTGGCATATGAAGACCTCCAATTCATTGATACTGTCACCTTTCCCTGTGCCTTATTCGCTTGATGCTCTAGAAATCCTCACCCATTTCTATGGCCCATTACAATCACTCCTGTAAACTATACCCTCTTTCCTCCCTTGCCCCTCACATCTTCCTGCTTGCCTGGCACAGCCTCACTCCTGGTTTAAGCAAGCTCTTTCCCCATCCCATAACGGGAACCATGTAACTGAAAGTGGCTAGAGAATAACACAAAACGATACTGACTCATCGCACTTGAAATTTACTTTCTAAAGTTAATTTGCTTTCTGAAGTGACATCATTCCAGCCATGAATGCTGATATGTCTCACTGTTTCATGGTGAAGAATGGAACACTGCGGGGAGCTGGCACCTTCTTTCTGGCCTCTTGCTTATACCATAGAAGTGGATGAATAAAAGTGTAATCATTACTTTTATTTAGACTTACGGTATTAATCCGCAACTCCAACACCTGACAGCTTGGGTCATAACAATTACTTGAGTGGACACAGCTTTAGGAATGCAGACGGTTTTTTAGACTGGCAGGGATGAGTGTGACTTTATTTTTAAGCCTGGTTTCCTATGAGACACCCCTGGTTTAGAATTGATTATTGTGCAGTGTTTTGTCAGAAGTTAAATTCAAGCACCTTGTGCCAGTGAGTCTTCTGCCCTATGTGAGTCTGCTGCCCGTTAGGGTCTGTGTGAGGTTGGGAGATGCTTTAAAGTCAGTCTCACAATCTGTTCTGATTACTCCTGACTTGGTGCAGACTAGTGTGTAATCACACTCTTCTCAACCTTCAAATTAACTGTTATCCTCCAAGACTCCTCTAGTTTTCTGCTATTTTGATTCTATAGTAAGCCCTCACTTAACATGTTGACAGGTTCTTGAAAAATGCAACCTTTTGCATTTGTGAAATGACATATAATGAATCAAGTTTACTATTAGATAATTGATATAAATGAGGGTTAAGGGCGGGCACAGTGGCTCATGCCTGTAATCCCAGCAGTTTGAGAGACTAAGGCAGGTGGATCACCTGTGGTCAGGACTTTGAGACCAGCCTGGCCAACGTGGTGAAACTCTGTCTCTACTAAAAATACAAAAAAATTAGCCAGGCGTGGTAGCGGACACCTGTAATCCCAGGTACTTGGAAGGGGGAGGCAGGAGAATCGCTTGAACCGGAACCTGGGAGGTGGAGGTTGCAGTGAGCCGAGGTTGCACCATTGCACTTCAGCCTGGGCAACAACAGTGAAACTTTGTCTCAAAAATAAGTAAATAGAATTAAGTGCCTACAGCATAATTCTGCTGACAAAAACATCACCCAACTTCTAAGTAAAGACCCAAAGCACTTCTAATAATATTAAACACAGAAATTGTTATACATACAGGTATGTATAGCTCACAGAAATAAGCTATACATACATTTGATAAAGATTACTAAAAACAAAAAGATAATTATTTACCCAATATTTGGTGAATCAGGAGTAATGGCAGTTGTAGCAGCAATGGGTTAAATAAAGGACTAAATGCTTTCAAAGTGAAAATTGTGAGGAGCATCTTCTCCCACCACAGGGTTCAAAAAACAAACAAGAAGCAGGTGGCCTCTCTGAGCACCTTCATCCCCCCTGGTTTATTTTTGTGCATTTGTGTGATTATCATAGACTACATGAATTTTTATTTTACAATACTTCGTATTCATGCACTCATTCATTTTCTAACCTGCTTATTACATTTCTAGTGGCCAGGCCTCGAGCCACTCCCTGCAGCTCAGGGTGCAAGGTGGGGACCCGCCATGGTTAGGACACCATTCCATTGCAGCCCACACTCAAAACACACACACCCACCCTCACTCAGACGGGGGAACATTTAGTTAGGGGATTCACTTAACATGCACATCTTTGGGCTATGAGAGGAAACCAGAGGCTGAAGAAAACCCACACAGCTGGGGAGAATGTGCAAACTCCACACATACTGTGACCCTGGCTAGCAACTGATTCCCCTCCCCGCCCCCACCCATCAATGTTATAATGAAACAATGTTGAACAAAATGATGTTATTTGAGGATTATGTTGTATTATGGAACTAAGAGCCTCGTTTTAATTACTCTCCACCAACATCCTCATCCATAAGCACAGAGTTTTCCATGTTCTGTTTCAAATAAAATCATTACCCCTGGCAGAGCTGTGGAGTGGCTTATGATTTAAACGATATATAGGTTGAACTCTGCCTTTCCTTGAAACTCATGTGTTGAAGTCCTAACCCAAAGACCTCAAATTGTGACTGTATTTGAAAATGCGGCCTTTAAAGAGGTAATTAAGGTAAAATGAATTCATATGGGTTGGCCCTAATCTAATATGACTGGTTTTCTTTCAAGAAGAGGAAATTTGAACAGACATGTGCACACACAGAGAAAACAGCATGTGAAGACAGAGTGAGAAGGCAGCCGTCCATTCTGAGCCAAGGAGAGGATTTCTGAAGCCTCAGAAATCCACTTACCTATACCTTGATCTCATGCATTTAGCTTCCAGAAATATGAGAACAATTTCCATTGTTTAAGCCACCTGCCTGTGGTGGTTTGTTATGGCAGCTCCAACAGCCTAATACAGCCACCAACTTTTGCTGCTGTTAGTGAAATTTGGATTTCCTTGAGTTAATGTGTCCTTACTTTCTCATGCCTTTGGCATAATTTACAGAGATATGAAATGAGTGTTGGAATTTCTAACCATTATTGTATAATTTCCAACACTTACACTGCCGTTATGCTGAGGAGAGGGTTTACTGAACTCCTGACTCCAACGTTAGAGAACTCCTGCTGTCTCTTCTAGTCTGTTCCATCATTTTCCACTCTTAACTGATGATTTCCATTGGCACATAAACACGCTGTTACTTTTTCTATTTTAAAAATCACAGTAAAAACAGAAAACATAATAACAACTTTTCTTTATCCAGCTTCTTCCAATTTTGGCAAAAATCTTCAGACAGATTGACCAGACTCACAGTCTCCAGTGACCCTCTTCTCTTTCTCTCCCAAACCCACTGCAGTCTGGCTTTACTCCCACTACACTTCCTAAATTGCTCTGATCAAGCCACCAATTATTTCCTCTTTGCTTAATTAAATAGAAAATTTCAAACATCTCCTTAAGTGAATAACCAGCAAGATTTCACATAGCTAATCACTCTTTCCTCTGATATCCTTTCTTCATTTGACTTCAAAGAAAACACACTCACATGGTTTGCCTGCCACCTCCTTAGATGTTTTCTTCTCAGTTTAATGAGCTGGCCTCTCTATTTTTCATCTGCTTTTTAACGTGAAGCTTCCTGGAGTCCTGGCTGTGTTCTTTTTATTTCTCTATTTGCATTCACTCATTTGGTAACCCATTCTTTTTCAAGGTATTGAGTAATACATACATGAAAAAGACATATTGAATATATATATATATATATATATATATAGGTAGATGCACTATATAGACAGATTTGTACTAAAGTGTTTATTATACATTGAGGGAGAAATATTCATTAGGCACTTGGTGTGTAAGACTGGAATTTATGAGCGTGATCTACACTATAGTAATGAATATATATATATGTATATATATATACTATATGAATATATATAGTTTATTGTACACTGAAGAAGAAATACTCATTAAGCACTTGGTGTATAAGACTGGAGTTTATAAGCATGATCTATAATATACAGAGCTGCACACCCCATGCCCTACCCAAACAGGGATATACATATACATATATATATATGTACATACACATATACATACTATATACATACTATAGATTGTGCTCATAAACTCCAGTCTTATACACCAAGTGCCTAGTGAATACTTCTCCCTCAATGTGCAATAAACACTTTAGTACCAACCTCTGACAACTCAAACCTTGTTACACTACAGTATTCACACCTTGTCTGGTGTCAACACAATCATTCCAAATGTAAAGTGACTCTTAATTCCTCTCTCTAATATCCTATAGGAAACCTCACAGAAATTCCTGTCAGGACTATTTTTTAAATAGATCTAGAAGCCGATCACATGGCATCACCTCTGAGGCTAACACTTAGTGCCACTGCCCTCATATTTCACCTCGATACCATCAATAGCATCAGTGGTTTCTCTGTATCTACTCTTATCACTCTCACCATTAGGCTATTCTTACCAAAGAAGCCAAAATGATCACTTTTAAGATAAGGAAGGCCAGGCCATTCTCCTAAAATCTGCTCAAAATCTTCCAGTATTTGTTCATGTTACTCAGAGTAAAACCCAAAGTCCTTCAAAGGCCCACAATTAATATAACCACCCATGTATAAGCAAATGAGGGTTGCTTAAATCCACTGTGGCAGGAGAAATTTATATTTGCCATCTAAGTTTCACATAGGATAATGGCTCCTACTGTGAGCTTTTAAACAGTTGGTTTATAGGTTGTAGGGATTATGTAATCAGTTATTGGATTCATATTTATTAAAGACTCCCTCTGTGCCAGTCAGGCACTCTTCTAGGCCCTAGCAATTTAGTAAAGCATCTAAATCCCATATGTCTTTTCAGCGGGAAAAATGCAAATCAAACAAATACATACTATAATATCAGGAAATAGCACATGCTATTAAGAAAACAAACGAGGTTCAATATGTAGAATAATGGTGATGGGGTTTACCAGGGCTCATGTTAAATGGGGAGGAAGACAGCAAATCACACTGCCATGTGTGTGCCTTTGCAACAATCTTGCATGTTCTTCACATGTACTCCAAAACCTAAAATGCAATTAGAAAAAAAAAAGAGTTGCGTTGGAGAGATGTTAAGTGTGAGTTACTCCTTTGACATCCATGTTGAGGGAGGAGTCAACAGAAACTCAGTAGAAAGGTTATTAAATATTAAGTGTGGAGAACAAAATAAGGTTAAAGCAAAATCTATTTCACAGCAAGACTAAAGCTTATGTTAATTTTCTTCTCATGCTTTGATTCAAACAGCATGAAATCAATTTCTATTTTTATAATGAATGGCCCTTATAATGAGCATATAAGAGGAATCAAGAAAGCTCTTGAAGAATTTATTCTATAATATTTTCCATAACTTGATCAGAAATATGCTGTTTATTTTGGCCATTATCTAGGCATCAAAGCACCTTCTGTCAATGTGGAATTGTTATTTTATAACACTATTCCTATAAAATGATATCTTTGCCCAGCTTCGCTTCATTTAGTTTGCACCAAATTATAGAAGGAACATGAAACATATAAATAGCAATGCTATAAAAACCATTAATATGTCAAATCCATAGCAAAAGACTGTTTGATGTATAAGCAACCAGTGATGAGAAAACCCTGCTTGATCAAAAACTTCCTGTTAATAAAGACTAATAGAGGATAGACTAATAAATAATCTCTGACACAGAAAAGGCAGCCACATTTAACTGGAAGATAGATTTTACATATGGTTGATGTGATAGAACTATCAAACTAACAACAACCCTTGGGACCAGTTAGAATATTCATTAATCAGCCCTACTTTGGATTTAACTTAGAATGCAACTGTCAATGAACAAATGGGCTTTTGTAGAAAAGGTGATAAACAAAATCCAATGAATTGGCAAATCTGAAAGTCTTGAAAAAGAATAAATGCTGCAAGATTAAAAATTGAATGGAAGACTTGAGCTCAGATCTCTGCAGGGAAGACAAAAAGCTTCTCACTAAATTAGGTAGCTTTGGTGAACATTGTTTGTTTGTTTGGTTGGTTTTTTTTAACATTTCCTCAGAAAGAAACATCTGCCATGATAAGAACATATTTTAAAAATTTTTTGAAGAAGGTTTTAATTTTTAATACTCTTATTTTCTACAGCAATTGAAAAGACAATCTCTATATAAATGGATTATTTTTTAAGTTCAAAAATGGCTAATCTCATTTCCTGGATGAGATGATTTAGACAAAATGTACAAAGAGATGGTTTTCTGCAAAGGCAGAGAAATAAGGGTCTTGATCCATCCCAGTGGGAGAACTGACACAAACAGAAATAGGATAGTGATCCCAACTAAAATGCCTACTGGCACAAGACATTAACAAATAATCAGAGCATCCCATGTGTAAAAGCAGAACAAAAGACATATAAACAAAATAAACTCTATGCCAAGAACTCCAACACAATGCTGAGTGTCACTGACACTGTCAGGGACAGGAAGTGATGAGAGGATTGGGGCTGAGGAGAGTTGAGCATCCTGTGCTCCACTCAAACAGGGAGCAGGTTCTTGTCATCTTGGAACAGGTTCCAGTTTTGCCTCATTTCTAACCTTTTTTTTCTTTCTTTTTCTTTTTGGGGACAGAGTCTCGCTCTGATACTAGGCTGGAATGTAGTGGCGCAAGCTTGGCTCACTGCAACCTTAGACTCCCAGTTCAAGTGATTCTTCCACCTCAGCCTCTTGAGTAGCTGGGACTACAAGCGCACACCACGACACCTGGCTAATTTTTGTATCTTTTAGTAGAGATGGGGTTTCACCATGTTGGTCAGGATGAGTCAACTTGAATGTTTACGTGAATTTACCAATTATTTCAATATTGGACATAAAGTTCGAAGGTATTTAAATACTGTGTGAGACACTATTATATGTGTCAAACCAACCATGAGTCTTGATGGAATTCAGCTAAGTGGGCCTCTTTTATTGAGGAAGTAAAATTTACCATAAGAGAACATGAAGAGTATGATACATACATGTCCACAGAGGTAGCATACACAGATGCCAAAGCAAATAATTACCAAACAATTTTTAGAGTCCTATACGGATAAACTTTTAATGGATCTTAAATTTAAGCTAAGATCCACTGAAAGTGTAATATTATATAATGTATAAAAAACAACACTATCATTAATAAAATATGAAAACAGGAGAGTACATGAAATAAAAGTATAAAATTTAACATAATAAAGTGAATATACAGGGAATCATCCTTAAAGGCAGAAGCCCACATGGTATCCAATCCTTTCAAAACCCTTGCCCTTGCACTACAAAAAAGACTCTTATTAACTTTACCGTATTTTTATTACTTGCTTTCCATTTTTTAAATTTTGTTTTGAGATGAAGTTTCACTCTTATTGCCCAGAGGGGTGATCTCAGCTCACTGCAACCTCTGCCTCTCTGGTTAAAATGATTCTTCTGCCTCAGCCTCCCAAGTAGCTGGAATTACAGGCATCTGCCACCACACCTGGCTAATTTTTTGTATTTTTAGTAGAGATGTGGTTTCATCGTGTTGGCCAGGCTGATCTTGAACTCCTGATCTCAGGTGATCCAACTGCCTTGGCCTCCCAAAGTGCTGGGATTACAGGCGTGAGCCATGCGCCCAGCCTTCTTTCCTTTTTATTTTATTATACATCCTTAAATAATATAATTTAGTTTGCCATATCAAATTATAAAATTTTTATGGATGAGGTTATAGTATATGTATTACTTTGTTTCTTGTTTTGTTAGCATTAGAAATCCATTGTGTTGGGTTTTTTTTAACTGTCATCCCTTCATTTTCTTTGCTATACAATATTCCATGTAATGAACACACCGTAATTTATTTATTTATTTATCTCTTCATGGAAAACTACATTTTTTAAAATTATTGGTTATTATAAAACAATTCCCTTGTTTTTCAAATGAAGAAACTACGGCCGGTGGTCACAACTATTAGTGGCCAGCTAAAGTAAAATTCCCTTGTTTCATGTCTTGCGAATGACTACCAGTCCGTTCTGTCTTATGGGCAATTCCTGCCGAAGGAAATGCAGACTATGCCCTATATCAAGATCACCGCTCAAACTGACGTAGGAAATCTATTCCTGCTCAAACATCAGACAGTTAAAAGCATCCCACAAAACCTAATTAAATTTGCTCTTCAGAATCTTGTTTTACTTATATTGACACTGAAGTATGGGAGAGAGAGAGAAAAATTCTTAGCATCTTATATACTTAAAAGATATAAATATTGCCTGAAAATTAGATTGAATGTATCATGTACAGTACATACTTTTTCAACCTCCAACAAAGGAAGTGACAATCTGTCTTCCTCATATGTTCAGTGGGAATAAGCATAATGTATCCATTTGGTTGGACACAGAAGACTGTGGTAAATTTCCTTGCAAAGAGCATGGATGAGAGCACTTTGCCACAGATAAGTTAAGATATCTTGTATTTCTTGAAACTCATAACACCGGCATTAAGATACAAGCTTTGAATAAGAGGTTGTATTATAGGTCTCTAAGATTTTTCCCAACTCTAATACTCATTCCTTTATTCTAAAGATATTAATTGAGACTCAATTCTATGCCAGATCCTTTGGAAAACACTTAGCTATGATGCTGAACAAAATCAAATACTCTATTTACTCAAGTTACAGGCTTTGGAGGTTGAGATATAAACAAATTATTTCACTCAGAACTATACAATTCCTAAAAAGTGCCATGAAAAAAACTAATATGAGAGGCAGAAACAAACAAACAAAAAGGCAATAACCAGCGTGGGTAGAAACACCAGGACTGCTTCCTTGAAGAGGTAGTACCGGAGATAGCTAAGCATAATTTGGGGTTAAGACAGGCAAGGAGTAAAGCAGTCCAGGGAGAAAGAGATGCATGGATGGATGTGTATGGAAGAAACACTGGCATGATCCAGGAACTGATGCCTGTCATGTTACAGATGGGCAGAGAACGGGAGAGAAATCATGCATCCTGAAGCTTGAGAGAAACAGACAATGTGGGCCTTCCTGGCCATGTTAAGGACTTTAGTGTCTTTCCATTGCTATCTGAGAAGAGGATAGAGAGGGCATTGAATTTAAAGTGGTAAAAATTTGTGTGTCTTAGTTACAGCAGAGGACACATATAGGCAATGCCTTAGATACTTAGTAAGAAAATAGGTGATAAGCAGATCTCAGTGATGGATCGGGGACAGGCTGAGACCAGGTTTTAAGTTATGTGAAACTGGAAGAAGAGAAAAGCCACTCACTGGGTAGAATGATACTGAAGGAAACATATTAATGCAGGGAGGAGGAGGTAAAAAGTTGATTTTTCCTGTTGTGTTTTGTTTTTTAAATTTTTATTTCCAGAGGTTTTTGGGGAACAGGTGGTATTTGGTTACATGTATAAGTTCTTTAGTGGTGATTTGTGAGATTTTGGTGTACCCATCACTAGAGCAGTAAATACACTGAACCCAACTGGTAGTCTTTTATCCCTCACCACCCCTCACCCTTTCCCCTGAGTCCCCAAAACACATTGTATCATTCTCATGCCTTTGCATCCTCATAGCTTAGCTCCTACTTATGAGGGAGAACACAGGATGTTTGGGATTTTTTAAGTGAAGTAACTCAGGAATGAGTTACTTCACTTCGAATAATGGTCTCCAGTTCCATACATGTTGCTGTGAATGCCATTAATTTGTTCCTTTTTATATTCCTTTATATATGTATGATATATAAAATAGTAGTATTTCTTTATATATGTATGATATATATCATATATACATATATATACACACACATATATAAATATATATACCATATTGTCACAATTTATTTGTTCACTCATTGATTGATGGGCATTTGGGCTGCTTCTGTATTTTTGCAATTGCCAATTGTCCTTTACTCCTACAAGAATGGCCATAATAAAAAAGAAAGAAAGAAAGAAATGATAGATGTTGGTATGGATGCGGTGAAAAGGGAACCGTTCTACACTGCTTGTGGGAATATAAACTAGTACAGTCACTATGGAAAACAGTGTGAAGATTTCTTAAAGAACTAAAGGTATAACTACCATTTGATTCAGCAATCCCACTACTGGGTATCTGCCCAGAAGAAAATAAGTCATTATATGAAAAAGTTTGGTTTTCTAGACCTTTGAAACCTCCAGTATGGACCTCAAAGGCAAAGGCAAAGCTGGAGTCAGATGTTTAGTATTCAAAGACGTGAAGAGGGTAATGAAGCATAAGATAACTCAAGGAGAGAACACACAGCTAAAAGGAAAAGAGATTTTAAGGCTAAGCCTTGAGGAAATACATCATGCAATGGCTGAGTAAGGCGTAGGAACCTGATTGGGAATGGGGAAGAAGTGGGCAGGGAAGTAAGAGAGAAACCAGCAGGCCATGGTGTTATAGAAGCCAAGGGAAGAGAATGTGGCAGAAATCAAAGGAAGGATCAGAAAGAGGAATCAAAACCGGTTGAAAGGCCATGAAAAATTGTTCTAGGACTTTGTCCTTAGCTCAGGTAAAAACAGGGTCCTTGTCACATGGCCAGGAGAGATTAGGCTCACAGACTCTTTGAAGGGTGAGTAAAATGGAATTTATTGGGCGAAAAGGAAAAAACTCAGCAAAGTGAGAGGGCTTCTTGTTAACAGACCTTCGTCTCACAGACTGAATCCCCAGGCTATCGCCCCAAAGCTGGAGAGGCCAGGCTCTTCCCTGCTGCAAATGACACGGACTTCCTGAGTCTTTACCCCCATGCACACTCCTCCCAGTGGGCAGGCCAATCTCCAGGGACCTCTTCATACTTGGCTGCCTCAATTTGAATACTGAAAATGTCTACTAGATACAGTGGCAGAGGTCACTGGTGACCTTAATAGAGCAGTTTGAGGGGAGTGTTGGCAGAAGTCTGAGAGAGTTGTGGTGTATGTATGGGGAGGCAACAGTAGGGAGGCAGTGCTTATAGACAACACTTTAAGGAACTTTGGGGAGAAATGAGATGGCTGTAACTGAACCTGCATGGTGTTTGCTTGTAATTTGGAAAGAGTTAAGGTCATGAAGAAGGGGGTAAGATCTAAAGCAATGTAGGGCCTAAGAAATAATAAGGGATTACATCAACAAATGCAACAGAAGGAAGAGGAAAGGATGATGGGGAACGTAACGGAACTTAACAGGAAAGGATGGTGGTCAACGTAACAGGTAAGATTGCAGCTACTGTAACAGCAAATTGATGAGTTACCCAGCTGAGGGCTTCATTTTTCTCTGGTCTTATGCTATGCACAGAGCATCAGAAAGTCATGAAACTCTTATTTTCAGTACTAGTAACATTTTTTCCAAAACATCTTCAATTAATATACTTACATTCTTTCTGTTTAACATTCTTACTGTTGCTGTTCAGTCAGCAAAATTATATTGTATAATTTCATACAATAATTGGATGTATTTCTAGCATTAGCAAATTCTCAGGAGGAATGGCACATTTCTGTTCTCTGATATGGTCTATAATGTTTATGATTCCAAACAATTTTCCTAGTACATTTTCTTTTCAGTTTTCTTCAGTAAGCAATGGATTCATGGTTAATTTTCTGTAGGCTGTATTAGGGTGTCAGAAGCTGTCACATTTGATATTTAATGTGAAGGAGACTGGTGTACCTCATCTGTTTTATTATATTCCTGTGGAAACATCAAGCTGATGTTTGAGATTACATCATTCAAGATCTATCCAAGAAAACAGAAAGCATTCTAAGTGTTTGAAGTTCAGGAATTTAACCCAGGGAGCTGGTTAAGCAGGTGAAAGAAAAACTAAGAAATCAAACAGCAACGAGTCAACCTACAGATTAATTGCATAATAAATCACACTTTCCTCAAACCTAGAGAAAAAACTGGAGAAGACAGGGGTGCCAGAGTTTACCCATCAAAGCTGGAAACACTGGGCTTGCCCAAAGGACCTGGAGGCCAGGAAGTGGTTCAGATGCTGCTGAACCCGAGAAGTTATCAAAGGTGGAAAAAGTGAAAGAAAAGAGCCTGGCTTCTTCCTTCTAGACTGGATTATGAAACCTACAGATGACCCTACACTGACATCTCAAGACACAACGTGCAGCAGATGAATGTCAAGAAATGAATGTGCCTGGCATGGTGGCTCACACCTGTATCCCAGCATTTTGGGAGGCCAAAGTCGGTGGATCACGATGTCAGGAGATTGAGACCAGCCTGGTCAATATGGTAAAACACCATATCCACTAAAAATACAAAAATTAGCCAGGTGTAGTGGTATATGCCTGTAGTTCAAGCTACTTGGGAGGCTGAGGCAGAAGAATCACTTGAACCTAGTGGATAGAGGTTGCAGTGAGCCGAGATCATGCCACTGTACTCCAGCCTAGGTGATAGAGCGAGACTCAGAAGGAAGGAAGAAAGGAAGGAAGGGAGGGATGGAGGGAGGGAGGGAGGGGAGAGGGACAGTGCAAACCAATGCCACTTAGAGGTTAATTGTACCCTATAATGTGGCCAAAATTTCATTGAACATCAGTTTTGAGGACCTGGTGTATTTCTATGAGTAAGTTACATACCTAATGCGTATTCATTATGGCATAGCAGCTCAAGCAATGGCATTTTCCCCCGTCGCTTTTGTTCCACACAAAGATGACTTATTTTATCCACTCTTACTCCACTATCTGTGCAATGATTTATAAACGGTGATGCTGAGCTAGTAAAAATTTCTTCAAGAAATTAGATAAATATATAGATCTCCAGGTCATATGAGAAAGTGTGGGTTGAGGCTCACAAGTCTGAATTTAAATAAAACAAACATAAGTAATTTTAATGAAGAGTTGCACTAGTGAAGCCCTGTTGAGGGAACAAATATAATCATATTGGGACACACACTACTGTTTATGAATTTCTTGCGACCAACATCCTGGAATAGAACTCTAGTCTTTGTTCTGGCTCCGTGGGTGGCTTCCCACATCCTGAATTAGGATACAACCTTTCAACAGTCACTAGAGAGACTTGTTTTATTATAATGTTTTGGAAACTGAATCATTTCGCTGTTTTTCCCTTTCCTCCTTATCTCATTCTTACCACAGATATTCAAAAGGGTTAGTGGAGTGACAAGATTATATTTTAAGGGAACTTTGTTTTAAGGCAGAAGGGCTCAATATTAAAAGATAAACAAAATACAAACATAAAGTATGAAGTAAATGTTAGGCTGAAATCCGAAGCCAAATAAAGCACATGATAAATGATCCAGTGAAATTACCCAGCACAAATACATTTTAGATTCTTTTACAGAGGAAACCCACTGAATTCAACAATTAGAAATTGATTTAGGAGACAGTCACCTAAGTTAAAAGAAAATTATTCAGCATAATAGCAATTCAAGAACTGCTTTGTCCTTCCCTATAGAAGTATAGCACTCTAACACAAGTATAAATGATGTAACAGATAGCATTTGAGTCCAATTACTAAGCTCCATATGCTGTATGATATTTAAACAGCTGGACCTGCTGTTTCTATATTAAATAATTTATTTTTAACAGGTTTATGATTTATAGTAGTGCTGCTGATTTAATGAGTCATAAGAAGTTCGTTTTTATCTAGTGAGATTTCCCCTCCCATGCAAGCAGGTATAAACCATTTAAAAAATGTTAATCATCATATAATGTTTCATTTTGAAGCACGGATTATAACAGAAAGTCAGCTAAGCATCTCTAGTTATCAGTAGGAATCCACCAGCACTCTGTAGTTGCTTTTCCCTTCAAATTGACACCTAACATTATTGACATTTACTTTTTACTAACATCTATATTTCAAAAGAAATTTGAGGAGGTGGTTCAATTCCAGTTTTGTTTGTTATTATTCATGTCCATTTTCATGAAAAATATTTTGCATGTCGATGTTATCGGTGGGAAAAAATGAGGCTTATTGGTATTTGCTGGGGAAGGAAGGTAGTCTTGTCACTGAACCAGTGACCCTTGGGTGTAATGTTGGATCTGCCACCTACTCCTTACTGGTTATTTCAGGGACTACACTCACTCCTTTTATTCATCCATTAGGTTGTTAAGTAAATGGGTAAGTTTAGTGTCTTTGCAATGAGAAATTGTGTAAATTCCCTTGAAAAGATCTGGGAAGTGTTGGGAGACGGTTAAAAACAAAGTAAGTTAAAGGTAGTAAAGGTATTCAAATTCAGTCCTTTTAACTGTTAAATAGCTATAATTATGCTACCCCAGAGACTTACAGAGACATTGTGGAAATTAAGTTAGATAATATGATTAAAATGCTTGTGAAATCACCTTGTACATTTCAAACACTGAACAAAATGTCCTCACTTAAGGTTAATAGGTTCTTGAAATCCATGACTTTAACCAGAACAATGTACAGTAGGTCCTCAAATATTGTAATTTCCTTCGGCATTGTCATTATGTTATAATTTCGATGAGGAGAAACAATTGGTTTTGTTTTACCCCACTTTGCTTAAAGTCACAGTTTCCCAAGAACCTATCAACAACGTTAAGTGAGAACATAATGTACAGTGTACAGGCAGTTCACCCTCTAAATAAAAATCAGCATACATGGAAATTAAAACCACTAAACAGTATTTTCTTTCATTGACATCTCTGTAATTCCTTTATTTCACTTTTCTCCTAAAAGGAAATTATGTACTTATTAATGTTGGGGATAAAACACCGGATATGACTCAATTATTTTCATACGAATCTTCCATGATTTCAACAGAGACTTGTTTTACAATTTAATTCACTGATGACTGTCAAAACGTATCAATTTTGCTTAGATTACTGATGTGCTAACAGCCAGCTCTGAAGATAGTGGTAGGCTATGCATTGATCATTCAAATAAATACTTAAGTGAAATTCTTAGAAAGTTCTGTTAAAATTACTAAATACCAACAGAATCAACAGAAATCACTTGACACCTAGCCATCTGATATTTTTAGACTCATCATTTTTAAACATGTTGGTAGAAGAAATCTTTGTTAAAGAAACAAAGAGAGCTTTTCTATTTCAGCTCAAAAAATGTGGTAAGCAATATAATGTCTCCAACTAACATCAGTTTTCACCAACAATAATTTTTCATTAATCCTGATAAGAGCAAAGATTTTTTAAACAATATATTCTCATTAGATCTTATGATTGACAACACCAGAGTAGGTATACTTAAGAAAAATAAAGTAGCAACATAATTCAATTATAAAATCGAATAATATTTTTATAAGGACTTGTATAGTCACTCAGATCCTGCAAGTTCTGTAATTAATGATTCAATTAAATATCTTCTTGGCCTGCTACTTAGCTCAATACAAAAAAAAAAAAAAAAAGAAAAAAGAAAAAAGAAAAAAAAAAACACTGTATTTCTTTTTTTTTTTTCAAGAAAATCTAAATTATTTATTTTATTGTGTTGTATTACTTTTTTTTAATTGCATTTTAGGTTTGGGGGTACATGTGAAGAACATGCAAGATTGTTGCATAGGTACATACATGGCAATGTGATTTGCTGCCTTCCTCCCCATCACCTATATCTGGCAATTCTCCCCATGCTATCTCTCTCCAACTCCCCATCCCCCGCTGTCCCTTCCCTATTTCCCCCAACAGACCCCAGTATGTGATGCTCCCCTCCCTGTGTCCATGTGTTCTCATAGTTCAACACCCGCCTATGATTGAGAACATGCAGTGTTTGATTTTCTGCTCTTGTGTAAGTTTGCTGAGAATGATGGTTTCCAGGTTCATCCATGTCCCTACAAAGGACACAAACTCATCGTTTTTAATGGCTGCATAATATCCCATGGTGTATATGTGCCACATTTTACCTGTCCAGTCTATCATCAATGGGCATTTGGGTTGGTTCCAGGTCCTTGCTATTGTAAACAGTGCTGCAAAGAACATTCTCGTGCACGTGTCCTTATAGTAGAATGATTTATAATCCTTTGGATATATACCCAGTAATGGGATTGCTGGGTCAAATGGAATTTCTATTTCTAGGTCCTTGAGGAATCGCCACACTGTCTTCCACAATGGTTGAACTAATTTACACTCCCACCAACAGTGTGAAAGTGTTCCAATTTCTCCACATCCTCTCCAGCATCTGTTGTCTCCAGACTTTTTAATGATTGCCATTCTAACTGGCGTGAGATGGTATCTCAATGTAGTTTTGATTTGCATTTCTCTAATGACCGGTGATAATGAGCATTTTTTCATATGTTTCTTGGCTTCATGTATATCTTCTTTTGTAAAGTGTCTGTTGATATCCTTCACCCACTTTTGAATGGGCTTGTCTGTTTTTTTCTTGTAAATCTGTTTTAGTTCTTTGTAGATTCTGGATATCAGCCCTTTGTCAGATGGGTAGATTGCAAAATTTTTTTTCCCATTCTGTTGGTTGCTGATTCACTCTAATGACTGTCTCTTTTACCATGCAGAAGCTGTGGAGTTTGATTAGGTTTCATTTGTCTATTTTGGCTTTTGTTGCCAATGCTTTTGGTGTTTTGGTCATGAAGTCCTTGCCTACAACTATATCCTGAATGGTTTTGCCTAGATTTTCTTCTAGGGTTTTTATGGTGTTAGGTCTTATGTTTAAGTCTTTAATCCATCTGGAGTTAATTTTAGTGTAAGGTGTCAGGAAGGGGTCCAGTTTCTGCTTTCTGCACATGGCTAGCCAGTTTTCCCAACACCATTTATTAAACAGGGACTCCTTTCCCCATTGCTTGTTTTTGTCAGGTTTGTCAAAGGTCAGATGGTTGTAGATGTGTGACATTGCCTCTGAGGCCTCTGTTCTGTTCCATTCGTCTATATCTCTGTTTTGGTACCAGTACTAAATAATGTATAGTTCATTTATACAAATATTTGTATATTTTGCATATCTACAATAAATATATTAGGTTATAAATTCCTAAGTCCAAAACCAGACTCTGTTTTCAAAGTAAATTCTGAGTGAAACAGAGTCCTCAATTCAGCTTTATAAACCAATGTTTATGCTTACAGGTATACTCTATTAAAATGTGTCTTCACATGTACCAAAAGTAAAGTAAAAAAATGTGTATATCACCCATATTCCTAATATAAACAAACAGGCTTTGTGTGGGCAACAAGGCCATTTTATTTCTCGCTTGAGCACAAGCGGACCGAATCCAAGAAAGGACAGGTGAAGAGGGTAAGAGTGGGAATTGATTTTATAGGTTGGGGCAACTTTTTTTGTGGAGGGCAGGGGTGTTGCAGAGTAAGATCAGTTACAGTGGCGTGGGATGTGCAAGGAGTATACATTACCATAAGTTCAGTTACAATGGCTGGTGGGTAAGGCTGAGGAGTAGTTAAGTGGTAGGTTTGGGTGAGAGGTATTCACGTTATCATAAGAACAGTTTAGATGGCAGGGTGTGAGAGGCTGGTCTGAGGGAAGCTCCACCTGGCAATTAGGGTTAATGGCCAATACAGGTTGTGTGGGGAGGAGAAGGTGGGGGACAGTCAGCAGAGGCAGGTAGGACTTCAGACGTCTGAGTCCAGTCTTGCACAGGGAGACCTGACAAATATGTACTACTTCTTTAGAAAAACAAAGATTTAGAACACTTGAAGAAGGAAAGACAGGTACGCTGGAAAAACATTCCTAGTTCTTTGGTCTCCTTGTCTTTACTTACAAGCAATCATTTTTGTTACAGTTCTACCTCCTGCTCAAAAGTGCTGTGGAAGTATTGTTTAAAATTCGGGATCATTCAAATTGGTCCAGGATCCAGGATTTCATTGCAATAATTTTGTTAAAATTATTTTTTTCACACCAATTTTGATTCAAAACAGCCCAAGAACCAAGACATTCACAAAAACTGACTTTAGTACAGCATTTTTCTGTTACATATGAATGCATGTTTTCACCACTGCCTCACATAAGTTTTCAAAGAATGGTTTAGCTGTGCATTACCAGAAATATCAAGTGTCATATTGAATTTTGGTTGTATATAAAGAGATAATCATCTATAATGGTAAGTAAAACCAAAACTTAAATGGACATGCATATACTACACAAAAGATGACGTGTGTATACTACAAAAAAGTGTCTCATGGAGAAAAAGGGTGCAAAATCCCTCTCCCTGTACACGCACTGGGCAAGTGCTGACACAGTTGGGCCAGTTCTTAGAGATCCTTTCATTGCATAGTTAACACTACATGACCTGCAGCAAGCCAGACCCCAGCGTCAGCTTCACTGCCTACTTCCGACGTGGAATTCTCACTACTTTGTCCCCTCATCTGCTTAAAAGCGGATGGACTTTCTCCATCAACTGGGCATGAGGAATTGAAGGGAAGAAAATTAATGAAAAATAAATTTGAGACAGTTCCTTTCCTCCTTCTGAAATTTTTAGTCGTTCTCTGGTGTACACAGAAGTGTTTTGGGGAAGTTGGGGTTGAAGAGAAGAAAAAAAAAGAATCACTTCAAAGGCCTTACCTCTGTCTTTTGTTCTTGAGACCACCTGTGTAGTCTTGGGAAAAACTGTCCAACTACAAATTGTTAAGAATCTTAATTGGAATTTACTTAAAATCAAATAGGACAATAGATAATAGAGGGAAGCAGCCATACTCTGGCCAAAAGGGGGCTTAAGGGAAAAAAAAGTAACAGCAAAAAAAGTGGGGAGACAAAAATATGGTCAGCGAAGACAGTATCAGAGGAAAGGACAGAGATTAGTTCCTAAATACCTTTGTCAGTTGAGGTTTCATTTCAGAGACGCTGTTTCTGATGTATGATGACAGGGAATAGATCTGAGTAAGCATGATGACTTTCAACTCTACTCACAAATTTAATAAAATCCTAAGGGATCATAAACTGGCAGCTGCTTTGTGAAAATGAAATGCTAATGTTCACAATTATAATTTTTATACCCATACCCATAAAATATATAAAGGTATTAGGTTCTTTTCTAGTGCCATACATGTATGATTTACGTGTATTATAGCAGATTAAATCTTTTGAAGAGGGGGGAAAAACACCAATAAATATGTATTTGGTCATTTGAAATATACCTCCACAGTTTCATCTCAAAAGTACTTAAGTAGATACACACTTATTTGGAGGTCAGAATAAAAGGAATATTTTACCTGAAGCAAGAATGCTAATATACCGCTGTAAAAAGAGAGAGTCATGACAATAGTGCATACTGCTGAAATTTTAAACAATGTGAGATAAGAATAGAAGCAGTTTTACAGGCTAATAATGTTTTATACGTCATGTTGCTCAGTTAACAAGGTTTTTTAAAGGAAAGAAATATGGGGAAGTGGGAAAGCACCCGAGAAGTTAATGGTTATAATAGAACATTTATGTGGAAAAATGTGTTAAGAGATGAAGGGAGGCCGGGCGCGGTGGCTCACACCTGTAATCCCAGCACTTTGGGAGGCCGAGGCGGGCGGATCACGAGGTCAAGAGATAGAGACCATCCTGGTCAATATGGTGAAACCCCGTCTCTACTAAAAATAGAAAAATTAGCTGGGCATGGTGGCGCGTGCCTGTAGTCCCAGCTACTCGGGAGGCTGGGACTTGCTTGAACCCGGTAGGCACAGGTTGCAGTGAACCGAGATCACAACACTGAACTCCAGCCTGGCGCCTGGCGACAGAACAAGTCTCTAGTGTTTAAAAACTGAAAATACGGAAAACAAAAAGAAAGTGGCCCGCAAGAAGTCTAGGGTATAATATAATATAAATGGATGGACTCACAGGACTGTGCAACCAAGTCAGAGAAGAAAGCATGGCCTTCTTTCTAAATTTAAATATTGATTCGTTAATTTATTAGGCACCATAACTTGACACTTAATGGGCTTGGGCCTCAGAATCAAAATACAGCCTTAAATTCTGCCCTTACCGTTTAAGACATATAGAATCCTGAGTAAAGCATTTCACTTTCTTAAACCATGTTTTTCATTTGTCAAATGGTACAAATGGTACAAATTTCTATGGAAATTAAATCAACTTAATTTTTAAAACAATTCACAAAGTGCCTGGAACTTATTATCAGTAAGTGACTTGATTCTACTTATTGAGTGAATACTACATAAACAAGTCTTGGGGATAATTTTGAACAGCTTCATGTAAAATGAGGACTATTTTCTAAGACTGACTAAAATGGTTTGAGGACACTAAATAGATCAATACAAAATTAGATTTGTATTGATAAATAAATTTGACTAAATTTATAATTGCGTGTACGTGTGTGTGTGTGTCTGTGTGTGTGTGTGTGTGTGTGTGTGTGTGTGTGTGTGTGTCTGTGTTCCCAGCAAAGGAGTATTTTGAAGGACAAAAAGATCTAAGGTTCAATCAAAATCAAAATATTATAGACACACCAAGTATAGAATCTCAATCTTGTCTGAATAACTCCGAAATCATAATAAAATGTAAGTACTTCCCATTTGCTGAGGATAACAGCAAATGAGAGTTTCATTCATTTCTAGTATAAAATGTTCAAGTTCATTTAATAAACCATGATATTCCTTAAGTATTTCACATACACTTAGTGAACACAAATTTGACCATTATTTTTTAAGCAATTTTGTATAGATAGCATTAATTATTCTTGACAGATGAGGAAAGTTACATGTGGAATGAACAAATAAAAATTTTACTTGGAAAAATTATTTTTAGGATCTTTTTGCTTAACTTCTGTTTGATTTATGACCTCTTCCAATCATTCATAATGTGATCTGATCTGAGACAACATAGAAAAAAATGACATATCCTAACAAGAAGTCTCAAGTAAATAGAGGAAACTGAGAAAGGGATATATTCATGTAATGTACAGACACATGAACATTTCTTGGAAAATTTAACACTGCCCTCACTTTGTTTATTCTAAAACATTTCTGAGACATTGTCAGGTATTATTATAGGCACTGAGAGTTTAAAGTAAGTGAAACACAAGTCAAATATTTTAGTCTTCATAATATTAATATTCTATAAACACACAGAACAATATCTTATGAAAGTATAGTGTTACACTAGTATAAAGAAGCACCAAATTAAAAAATAATTGAAACAAAGAGAGCATTCCTCTTTCTTAACTTGTTTAATAATGAACAAATATTTAACTACTTCTTATTATCATACACTTATTTTTAAGATCTCATTTGCCCTTATTTATATTCAGGATGTTATTTTACAACATTCTACAAAGAAATGCTAATAATTAAATGATTATCTCACACCCATAGATTCATTGGCTTTTAAAATTATTGTCTTATATTTGGGGCTGATTTTGAAAATTCTAGGAGTTATTTGTAAATGTGGTAGATATTAGAAGTTATTGTCCAGGCACAGTAGCTCATGACTGTAATCCCAGCACTTTGGGAGGTTGAGGCGGGTGGATCATGAGGTCCAATTGAGACCATCTTGGCTAATATGGTGAAACCTCGTCTCTACTAAAATGTAAAAAAACTAGCCAGGCATGGTGGCACATGCCTGTTGTCCCGGCTACTCAGGAGGCTGACGCAGGGGAATCCCTTGAACCCAGAGGGTGGAGGTTGCAGTGAGCTGAGATTGAACCTTGCACTCCAGCCTGGCAACAGAGCAAGACTCCTTCTCAAAAAAAAAAAAAAAAAAAAAAAAAAAAAAAGAAAGAAAGAAAAGAAAAAGAGAGAGAAAAAGATATTAACTAAGCACTGTTTTATGTTTAAAAATAACTACAGGTTTTAATATTTTATTATTTAATTTTTGATTTCAACAATGTATGCAAATATTTTAATATATACATTTATTTATTAAACACAGAATTATTAAGATCCACCATGTACCTGACTCAATGTAATTCCACGGGCATATAGTGGTGAATAAGACAGTCTATGTTCTCGAGGTACTGATAAACAAAGGAAGCCAACACTCGTTTTGGTGTCACCCTTTCAAACTATACCCAGTCTATACTGATAGTAGTTTAATCCTATGGACTAAAATCGGCTTCACAGAATCTCCCCCACAACTGCTACACAACCGAAAGACTTCTGGGCTGGGTTAGCTCACATCTGTAATCCTAGCACTTTGGGAGGCAGGAGGTGAGGAGGTGGTGGATCACCTGAGGTCAGCAGTTCAAGACTAGCCTAGCCAACATGGTGAAATTCCATCTCTACCAAAAAATATAAAAATCAGCTGGGTGTGGTGGCAAGCATCTATAATCCTAGCTACTCTGGAGGCTGAGGCTGGAGAATCATGTGAACCCAGGAGGTGGAGGCTGCAGTGAGCTGAGATCACACCACTACACTCCAGCTCAGGTGACAGAGTGAGACTGTGTGTCAAAAAAAAAAAAAAAAAAAAATTCTAAAATGAATCAATGTTCCTTACTATAGCAAAAGTCCTTTTGCTTAAAAATAAATCATGGAAAATTTAACTTAAATCTAAAAGAGCATTATTGGAATGGTAGATGTAGCATAAAAAGAGAAAGGGAAAATATGACATTTCTAAATGGATTGGCATAGATGCACTTTTTTCATTTTGGATATGTTTACATAGATTTATAGAAACTATCCTGTAAATATTAAAACCCAAGTAGATAAATGGATAAAGCCTAATAATAGGAGATTGACAGAGGTAGAATTATAACAGATATTCTTATGAATATAGCATATAATTCTAGGTAGGATATTTTATTTTATTTTGATAAGAACACCTAACATGATCTAGCCTCTTAACAAAATTTTAAGTGTACAACACATTATTATATAACACACAGGTGCAATTTGTACAAATCTGTTGAGCTTATTCATCCTGTCTGACTGAAAGTTTATACCCATTGATTAGAACCTTCCCAGTTCCCTGCAGCTGGCAATTATCATTACACCCTTTCGCTCTGTGCCTTTGACTAGTCAGATATCCCATATAAGTGGAATCACACAGCACTTGTTTTTCTCTGACTGGCTTATATTATTTAGCATAATGTCCTCTAGGTTCATCCATGTTGTCACCTATTGCAGAATTTCCTTCTTTTTAAAGGCTGACTAGTATCCCGTTGCCTGTATACACCATATTTTATCTGTTCATCTGTTCATGGACATTTACTTGTTTCCACATCATAGCTATTATGAGCGATACTGGTAATATCTCTTCAAGATCCTAATTTAAATTCTTTTGAATAAATCCTGTTGAATAAATCCTCGGAAGTGGAATTTCTGGATCATATTGTACTTTTACACAATTTAGGAGAAAATAGTTTCTTCAACAAATGGTGTTGAAAACTGGATATCCACATGCAAAAGAATGAAATGAGACCCTTGTTTTATAGCATATACAAAAATCAACTCAAAATGGAATAAAGACTTAAATGTAAGAGCTAAAACTGTAAAATTGCTAGGAGAAAATCTTCATGCCATTGGTCTTGGCAATGATTTCAAGAATATGATACCAAAAGCATAGGCAACAGAAACAAAAATACACAAGTAGGATTGTAACAAATTAAAAATCTTCTTTACAGCATATGAAGCGATCAACAGAGTGAAAAGGCAATCTACAGACTGGAGACTAGATTTGCAAACCATATATTTGTTAAGGAGTTAATCTTTAAATTATATGAGAAACTCATAATAGTTAAATACAAAAAAAAATAACTAATTAAAAATTGAACTGAGGCTTCGAACAGACATTTCTCCAAAGAAAATATACAAATGGCCAACAGGTAAATAAATAAAATGCTCACTGTCACTAATTATCGGAGAAACCAAAACCCACAATGAGATATCATTTCACACCTTTTACATGGTTATGATTAAAAAAACAAAAAATAAAAGTGTTGGTGAGGACGTGGAGAGACTGAAACTGTTGCACACCGTTGACAAGAATGTAAATTGGCACAACAGCTATTGATTAATGTTTCTCTTAACAACAAACTTAAAAAATTCCTTGTGTTAGGTAGAATAATGGCCATGACTCCTTCCTAATCCCCAGGTTCTGTGAATGTGGTAGGTTATGTAGATTAAGGTGGATTAACGTAACAGATGGAATTAAGCTTGCTAACCAGCTGATTTTAAAATAGGGAGATTAAATAGGATTATACAGGCAGACCCAATGAAATTATAAGCATTCTTAAAAGTAGAAGAGAGACAGAACAGAGTCAAAGAAAGAAATATGACTACAAAAGAAGGCTCAGAGAGATGCAACGTTGCTGGTTTTCAAAATGGAAGAAGCAAGACTATAAGACAAGGAATGTGAGTGGTCTCTAGAAGATGAAAAAGGCAAAGAAATGAATTCTTCTCTGGAGCCCTACCAATATCTTGATTTTAGCTTGCTGATACTCATATCAAACTTCCAATCTGCAGAATTAAAATATAATAATTTGTTGTTTTAAGCCACCATGTCAGTGGCAATTTGTTACCACACCAAATAGAAAACTAATGCATTATTCGAACTGGTAGAAGTTGCCAGTATAAATGAAATAGAGTGAATGGCAAAAGACAAAAAAAAAGTACAGTTCTATTCTTTCATTTTTGTTTAGAGTCTAAGGAATGTCCCACCAAATACTATCTCTTTTATCTATACAAATTTATTTAGGTTATTACTGATCCCATATAAACCTAAAATATTTTATTGGCCAGAAACATGCATCATAGTAACATAATTAGCTTTCCATTTTAACACTGAAAAGTCTCCAGTGGACATTTTAGACCAGCCTGATCATAGCTTAATCACCACTTGGCCATAGAGAAAAACAAACAACAGGAATTCATAGTATATTCTGCATGAATTTGTTCTCTTACTTTGGATTCATATTTTGTAGTTACATAAGATGTAGCAAAAAAAGACCTAAGATTTGAATTATTTTCCTTTAAGTTATATACATGCACATACACCTATGCAATATTCAATAATCTGTTACAATCACATACATAAACTGTGTCTTCTAGATTAAAGACTAATATTACTGGAATTTTCTTAATAGAGAGATAATAGTAAAACATTAAAAATATGATTATTTGTAAGTATTGTTATATACTTATGCATACTTATGTATATCAAGTTACAATATATAGAGAGAATATGTGTAGATAGTAGCTTGAGGGAAATATTAATTGGAGAGTATAAGGCAATAATAAATGCCACATGTCCTAAAAAAGGCACTTGATTTTATTATCATATATGTATATTTATTAAAATTAATGTGTTTCCAATGTAATATATTTCTTAATTCTCTTTCAGTAGAAACAGAATTGAACATACACCAATATTTCCTTACTGATGAAGTACCAAAGCAATATTTCTAACAATATTTAGAAAAATTCTAATGAAACTATTAGTGTGCCTTTGACCATGTTCGTCATTTTAAGCATCACGGTTTGCTCTGCATTCTTTAGGTTTGGTATTGGGTTTCAAGCAAGAAATTATTTTCATAAAAAGGATTTTGTTACAGAAATATACTTTTATATTTATTGGCATATACTGTTGAAAAATATTCTGAATTCTTAGTAATTATGATTATAACTAATTATTAAAACCCATATCATAGCAAAAAGGACATATTAAAAATGCTGAAGAACTTGAAAATCTTGATTTCTAGTTATGTATTTTTAATGACATCTTTTGAATTCTTCAGAATTTGTGCTTTTTTCTTAGACGTCACTGAAATATATAAAGACATAAACTGCTCCCCCACCACCCCAGAGGATGATTAGAAGCCTAAAATAGTAGAATTTGGCTATCCTGTTTTGTATTTCTTTTTTAAAATATTATTCAAACACAAATGTTGGATAAAAAACAAGCACGTTACGTTTTGTTTCTGTCCTAGGTGGTGGAATAACATTAGATTTCCTCTTATTTTCCTCTTCCTTATATAGTCTAACTCCCCAAAACTCTCTTCATATCTACATAAAGCCATTAAATTAAACTTTTTAGGTGAACCCTTCTTTTAAACATACACGTATAAAAATATTTTCTTATGAACTGAGGATAGTATGGAATCCAAGGCATATACTCATTGGATTCTGAAATAATGTTAAAAAGATTTATTTATTGTAAAAAAAATGCGTAGCAAAAATTCTTTGCTAGGTATTTATGTGATTCTCAAAGAGCTGTAGCACTGCAGTTGCATTTCATTAGCAATGAATTTGGCAATTCTGAAATCTTGCTCCAGATACCAGTTCTGTAAGTAAAAAGCCCTCAACCACTAAAAGCCCCGGTTTTTGTGAAATTTTATGTTCTGTGTACTCGTGCATGTGTTTAGACACATGTGGGGCTTGTGATCTCTAAGAGGCATTGTGCACTGATTATATGCCATCTACTAAATCATATTTTTATACAAATTTTCTTTTTAATGTAGAAGCTCAACATCTCATAACATTATTTGAAATTTTAAAAATGTGAATTGACTGACCAGCTCTCAGAAAGGTGGGGACTTTATGTATAAAACAAACATAAAACAACCCTGAAGGCTGAAGAAATGATAGGCTGGCAAAGGACATTGTGGCATGAAGGATGACCTGGCAGTTAGTTATCTGGGTTTTGTTTTTGCATCACTTATCCCAGACTGAATGCTGGAAAAGCCAGAAACCCAGGATGGCCAATGAGTATAGACAGAGAAAAAGCCAGCTCTCTCTACCTAAGGACCAGAAAAGGATCAGCCTACCAAAACAGAGAATATTAAACAATAACACTTTATGAGAAAAAGTCAGTGGAGGTCCTAGATCTCAACTCTTACCAGGTTGTAAAGAGTTGTTTCAGCCACCAGCCGCAGCACTCTTGGTGTCTGAGGATGCTGAGTGGAAAACCAACCTTCATTCCTGCTAGAGAGTAAAGATACCCTCCACCACAACCCCCAACTCCATCGCCCCACCACAGCGTTAAGAGGATACCTCATGGGTTGGTGTACAGACTTCCATCACCACCCAGCATCAACAGTCCATTATGCCCCTCTCTGCTGAAGTCTTGTCAGAAGAAATTTAGTGGAGACAGGATTTTCACCAGTGTCCAGAGGTAATGAGGCCACTCAACTCCCCATAACATCATTGAGAAATAGTAACAAAGCATTCTTACTCTTCCCAGCAATGATGATATTAGTGGAGACCTAGTAAGACCCAGAACTTTCATCCTTATCATCCTTATCTAGGAAAAAAAAGTTCCTACCACATCAAGAAACAATGAAGTTTGAAAAAGAATCTGTATTTACACCACCACTTTGCCTTAATGAGGCAACATCTTACTACTCCTGAAAAAGTGGTTTCAAAGGAGATCCACTAAAAGAAATCACTAAATTAGACAATACGCAACACTCAAAACGTCCACGTTTCAATTGGAAGTCACTTACAGTATCAAGATTCAAGAAAACCTCAATGTGGATGAGAAAACAACATAACAGAGGCTAACATAGCGATAATAAGAATGTTAGAATATCTAATAAGGACTTCCAAGTAACCATGCTTACATTAGCATGCTCATGAGTAATTATTAAATGGCTTGAAGAAAATGAAAAATAGAAATTCAAGGCCAAAAAATAGAATATAAAAAGGAATTAAAGGGGAATTGTAGAACTGCAAAATAAAATAAACAATAAAATCTCAGTGTGGATGCTTTCAAAGCAGAGTGAAAAGAACAGAAGAAAGTATCAGGACCTTAGGAAGAACAACAAAAATTACATGATCTAAACAGCAAATAGAAAAATCAAAAATACTGATATGGTTTGGCTCTGTGTACCCAACCAGTTCTCATCTCAAACTGTAATCCCCACATGCTGAGGAAGGAACGTGGTGGAAGGTGATGGGATCCTGTGGTATGGGGGCAGCTTCCTTCATGCTGTTCTCATGACAGTGAGTTCTCATGAGATCTGATGGTTTTATAAGAGGCAGTTTGCACCTGCTCTCCTCTCTTGCCTGCCACCACGTAAGACATGCCTGCTTCCCCTTCCACCATGGTTGTAAGTTTCCTGAGGACTTCCCAGCCATGTGGAACTATGAGTCAGTTAAACTTCTTTTGTTTATAAAAGAGGTTTAACTCCAGTCTCAAGTAGTATCTTTATAGCAGTGTGAAAACAGAATAATACAGAGAATTAAAACCAGTAGAGTGGGGTACTGCTATAAAGACAACCTGAAAATGTGGAAGCAACTTTGGAACTGGGTAACATAAAAATTGGAAGAGTTTGGAGGGCACAGAAGACAGGAAGATGTGGGGAAGTTTGGAACTTCTTAGAGTCTTATTGAATGGTTTTGACCTAAATGTTGATAGTGATATGGACAATGAAGTCCAAGCTGAGGTGGTTTCAGATGGAGATAAGAAATTTACTGGGAACTAGAATACAGGTCACTCTTGCTATGCTTTATCAAAGAGACTGGCAACATTTTGCCCTTACCCTAGTGATCTGTGGAACTTTCAACTTGAGAGAGATTATCTGAAACTGGAACTTATGTTTAAAAGGGGAGTAGAGCATAACAGTTTGGAAAATTTGTAGCCTGACCATATAGTAATAAAGAAAAACCCATTTTCAGGGGTGAAAATCAAGCCTGCTGTAGAAATTTGTATAAGTAATGAGGAGCCAAATGTTAATCACCAAGACAATGAGTAAAATGTCTCCAACACATTTCAGAGATCTTCAAGGCAGACCTTCCCATCACAGACCCAGAGGCCTAGTAGGGAAAATGGTTCTATTAGCCAGGCCTGGAGCCCTGCTGCTCTGTGCAGCCTTGGAACCTGGTGGCCCATATTCCAGCTTCTCCATGAGGGAAGGTGTTCTTTTTCTGGGTCCACAAGGGGTGTAGTTTTAAGGGTAAGAACTTCCCAGCACCATGCCCCCTCCCATCTTTATCCACCCAGGAGATTTAACAGTCTCTGTTTTAATTTTTGCAGGCACAGGAAGAATCAAAAGTCAGTAACTCCAGTGGAAGTTCTAAGGAACTCCTTTCATTGGCCAGGGGTGTTAGAGAAGGTGGGTGTTCCTCCCAGGTTAAAAGTCCTCTTCTTACACACTCCTTTGGACTCCATGTTTGGATTCCCTTCCACACACACTCTCTCTCTTGTGGAAGCTTTCTCTCTTCCTCTCCTTTTTTCCTCTTTCTCTAAATAAATCACTTTCTGCAAACTCTGCTTGGGGTCCGGAATTTACTTTATGAGCACACCTGACATGGTCCCTTCTCTCACTCTTGAGAGAGTGGGATACCAAGAACCTTGGAGCAACATCGTCTCAGGGGAACTGAGGGCTCTTCTGAACCCCTGAACCCCAACATCCACCTTCAGCCGTGGCTAAAAGTGGGCAAGGTACAGCTCAGGTCATTGCTTCAGAGGGTGCAAGCCTTAGCAGCTTTCACATGGTGTTGGGCCTATGGGTTCACAGAAGACAAGAATTAAGCTTTGGGAACCTCCACCTAGATTGTAGAGCATATATGAAAGTGCCTGGCTGTCCAAGCAAAAGTCTGTTACAGGGATGGAGCCCCTCACGGAGAACCTCTGCTAGGGCAGTGTAGAAGGAAAATGTGAGGATGGAGCCCCCACAGAGAGTCCCCACTGGGGCACTACCTGGTGGAGCTATAAAAAAAAGGGCCACTGTCCTCCAGACTTAGAATGGTAGATCCACTGACAGCTTTACACTGTGCACCTCAACACCAGCCAGTGAAGGAACTTTCCAAGGCTGTGGGAGCCCACCTCTTGTATCATCATGCCCCGGATGTCAGACAGGGAGTCAAAAGACATCCTTTTCAGACCTGTAAGATTTAAAGACTGCCCTGCTGGATTTCAAACTTGCATAGGTCCTGTAGCCCCTTTGTTTTGGACAATTTTTTCCCATTTGGAATGGGAATAATTATCCAATCGCTATATCCATGTTGTATTGTGGAAGTAACTAACTTTCTTTAGATTTTACAGGCTCCAGACAGAAGGGAATTGCATTCTCTCAGATGAGACTTCGAACTTGAACTTTTGAGTTAATGCTGAAATCAGTTAAGACTACTGTAATCTCCACACGTCAAGGGAGGGACCGACCTGGTGAGATGTGATTGGTTCATGGGAGTGGTTTCCCCCATGAAGTTCTTGTGATATGAGATCTGATAGTTTTGTAAGTGGCAGTTTCTCCTGCTCTCCTCTCTCATGTGTCACCATGTAAGATGTGCCTGCTTCTCATTTTGCCACGATTGTAAATTCCCCAAGGCTTCCCCAGCCATGCAGAACTGTGATTCAATTAAACCTTTTTTGTTTATAAATCACCCAGTCTCAGATCACAGTATGAAAAAAAAAAAAGAAGAACACAAATACATATACAATGAGCACCAATTCAGAGACCTTTAGGACTAAAACAAAAGATGTAATGGTCTTATCATCATAGGGAAAGTAGAAGAGAAACACCAGGGCTGAAAAGATATTCAAATAATTATGGCTAAAAATGTAACAAATTTGGCAAACTACATGAAATTACAGACTCAAGAAGCTGGGTGAACACCCAACAGAAGAAACCCAAAGGCATTCATATCATGACAATTTATAATCAAATTACTAAAAACTGAAGACAAAGAAAAAAATCTTGAAAGCAGCAAGAGTGTAAAGGCATCTTCCCAAAAAGAAAAAAACAATTGAATGAAAGTAGTTATCTCATTAGAAACCCTGGAGGCTGTAAATAAATGTATAATATTTTTTACATGTGTGTGAGAGAGAGACAAATAAAACAAAATTGTTATCCCAAAGGTCTATACTCAGCACAAATATCCTTCAGGAAAATCAGAGAAGTTAAGATATTTTCAGATGATGAAAAACTAAAAGAATTTATAGAGAATTTCATCTTAAAATATGAATGATAAAAGAAGGAATCAGGAATATCAAGAAGAAAAACAATGAAGTATAATAACATGAGTAAATAAAATAGATTTTCCTTCTATCAAGTTTTCTCCATTGAATATTTTTTTAAATCAAAACCATGTTTTCTTGATACAACAAAAATTATGATACTTTACGAGTCAATAAGCTATGTTATTGACTCACTATAAAGTTGTGAGTTGGACTGAAATATATAGAATGGAAATATTAAAGACAATTACATTATTTTAAAAGTGAGGGTAAACAGACATGAATGGAGGCAAGCTGTCAACATGTTACTTGATATGGTGAAATAGCAATACCAATTTACTGTGATAAGTTATATATATGTAATAGCTACAGGAGCAACTAACAAAGCTATATAAATACATTTTAAAACAATCTAGAAAAAAATGAACTCTAAAAAATGTTCAAGTAACTAACAAGAAGACAGGAAAAATGAAACAGAAAAAAAACAAAGGAGGAAATGAAGATGAAGCAAAAAAGGTGATGGCAGTCTTAACATATAGAAAACTAGATTAAATATACATAGTCAAAATGTACTCATTAGAAAACAAAGATTGACAAACAGGAAAAAATAACATGACTCGAATACATGTTGTAAAAAAGGAAGACACTGTAAGTATCACACTGTAAGTAGGTTGAAAGTAAAAAGATGGGGAGACATACACCATGCCAACATAAGAAGTCAGTAGTGGCTATATTTGTATCAGATCAAATAGACATCTGATCAAAGCAATTTAAAAGGAACAGAGAAGAATATTATATAATGATGAAAGTTCAAACAACCAAAATGATAGCTCTCTTAAGTGGATGAGCCAAATAATGGAGCTACAAATATGTCAAACTAAAACCTACAGAACTGAAGGAAAAATTCATCATTATAATTGTAGACTTCCTCACCCCCTCTCACCAATTGACAGTACAACTAGGCAGAAAATCAGTAAAAATACCAAAAAATGCAACAACACCATCAACTAACAGGAACTAAAAGATATTTCGAGATTACCACCCAACAACTTTAGGATAAACTGTCTTTTGAAGTGCTCGTGGTACACATTCCAAGAAACATCACATCCTGGAGTATAAAACTAACCTCACAATTTCTTTAAAAATGATTGAATTTATACACATCGTCGTCTCTAGCAACAATACAATCAACTAAAAATCAATAGCAGAAATATAACAGGAATATATCCCAAAATCTAAAACCCAATCAACTAACTTCAAAATAAATATGTGTTAATAAGAAAGCTTCAAGGGAAAATTTTAAAATGCATTGAGTGGAATAAAAACGAAAATATATCAAAATGTTTAGGATGCAGCCAAAACAGTACTAAGCAGTAAACTTATAGCACTAAATTCTTACATTACAAAATAAAAGTATCAAATAAATAAGCTGATATTTCATCTCAAGGACCCAGTTAAAGAAGAGAAAAATGAACTCAAGACAAGCAGAACAAGGGAAATTACAATAAGAGTAGAAATCAAAAACAAGTGAAGATAAGTGAAACAAACAGCAGCTTTTTAAAAAGATCAATCAAATTGACACACCTCTAGCAAGATTGATAAGGAAAACCTAGATATGACATATATTAACATTATCACAAATAGAACAGAGGATAACACATATCCTACCAATATTAAATGGTAGCAGATGAATACTGTGAACCACTCTATACACATAACTTTGCCAACTTAGAGGAAATTAACCAAATACATTTTTGGAAAAACTAAAACCAAGCAAAAAGCTCAATTTCTTTTATACTTTTTATCCCAACAAGTCAAATCTTTTAGGTTTGCTTTCTTATTTTTCTAGCTTTTTTTTTTTTTTGTCTGAATTGGCTGTATCATTACCTTAGTTGTATTTATCTAATATGGGGAAACTAAAATAAGATGATCTCTTCAAGTACCTGATGCTTATTAAAGATTTTGTTGAGACATGAGGAATCTAACCATAATCAAACATTATTTTTGAAGACTAGGCATTGTAATAGTCACATAAAAGGTATTATGTAATTCAGAAGAACGTCTTTTTATACATATACTACTGCTAATATATATTAAATGCTAACTTTATGTTACATATGACAATAATCTTTTTATTTATTAAGCCATTTTAATGTAATGGTCATCTTATGAATTTCACAGATGAGGAAGTTAAGGCTAGGAAAGTTTAAGGATCCTGGGGCTAATAGATGGTTGAACCAGTCCTCAGAGAGTGTTTGTCTAATATTTGTACTTTATAGGCACTTCATAAATATAAATGTTATAAGTTTTGCTTGGTGAGGTCAGCATTATTTCTACTTACAGATGGGAAAACTGAAGCTTAAATGGTGAAGTAACTTTAAAATGTTAATACAATGGCAATACACTTTTAAAGAACTATCTAGTTGCCATGTTTTTCACTCCAATTGCAATGTATTTCTACTGATTTATTGTTCAAGCTATTCTAAAGAAAACAAGAAAATAGGTCGGGTGCAGTGGCTTATGCCTGTAATCCCAGTACTTTTTGAGGCCGAGGCAGGCAGATATCTGAGGTCAGGAGTTCAAGACCAGCCTGACCAACATCATGAAACCCTGTCTCTACTAAAAATACAAAAATTAGCTGGATGTGGTGGCACAGATCTGTAATCTCAGCTACTTGGGAGGCTGAAGCATGAGACTTGCTTGAACCCAGGAGGTGGAGATTGCAGTGAGCCAAGGTAGCACCACTGCACTCCAGTCTGGTTGGGTGACAAAGTAAGGCTCTGTCTCAAAAAAAAAAAAAAAAAAAAAAAAGAAAGAAAGAAAGAAAGAAAGGAAGAAAAAGAAATGAAGAAAAGAAAGAAAGGAAGAAAATATTTTTATTTTACAGGATTTTAGTTAAAATGGTTATCAAAATAACACTCAAATATGAAACCACATTTAAACAGCCCATGTTGATTCACAGTTTAAAAGCTTAGGTGTATATTGACACTAATACATTAAGCACAGAAAGGTTCATAAATATATATAGAATTAAGTACATGAAATCAGAAAGAAGAAAGAAAATAAAAAATTATAATCAGAAGTTGAATCATAGTTCATCCACCCAAAATTTTTCCTTATAACATTACAGGGTCATTAGAACATGGCAGATCTCAGCATTACTATCACCTAACTGCAAGTCTTGAGATAAGATGATTCATTCCAAAAAGCTTCTAATTTGTTTCATGTAGAATAAAGACAGTGATTCCTATTTGACAAAGCAGTGTATAAATAATATATGAGAAACACATATAACATTATGTCTGACGTATTGGAAATACAGAATCAATGGTAAACATTTTGTTACAAATTCTATGGTATAGAAAGCAAAATTTCCTTTTTCCTCTGTTACCGTTTCCACCAAAAGTCTGTACTCCAAATTCCACAGTGTGCATTTGACATTGAAATGTACAAACTGCTCCTCTCCCAGTAACCACTTTCTTGACCCGATTCTTTTCTTCTAACTGTGGTCAGGTACTAATTATTGCCACTGCAGAGGAAAATGGAAGTGATGTGTAACAGAACAAAGACTTTATAAGTGATCATGCCTTTTCCACTTATTTCCCTGCACTGCAGTGAGGTATATTTCATGCCCCAAAATGACATTATTCATTCATTTATTTTTTTGGCATTGGTTGCAACAATAATTGTGATATCTACATAACTGAATCTTAGTTTGTAAAAGATGTGTGGGATATTTGGAGATTGAGATAATTAAGCACCTGAAAGTCTGCCACATGAAAAAGGTATTCCACCTACAGAATTAAAAAACTTACTGGGCACAAAATAGAAGCTCTTGGTTTGGATTCTACTAATTTGTGACTTACAGGAGATAAATTGACCTCTTCGTGTTTTACTACATCTCAAAAAGAAATAAAAACAGTAAACAGCATGTAGTTAGAAAAAAAATATATCTACAATATGCTCATTTGATTTTCAATTTATTTACTTTTATGTGGTTTTTCCTTTTGTAGAAGAGGGACCTCGGTGGAAGATATGCAGTAGCATGCTTCATTTGACCACAATCAATATATTTAGTGAGTAAAATGGTCATCTAAAACGTGTAACTATAAAAGGGGATTTTACAGAAGAATTATTTCCCTAGACATTTAGAACCATATCACTGGTGTTCAGTGTATTCTCAATTTGAGACATGGTTTCTAAATAGCATCAGTCACTACTGATATTTTGGGCTAAATCTTTGTTGTGCTGATCTGTCCTGTGTACTGTGAGATGCTTAACATATCCTTGGCCTCCACTTCTAGATATCAATAACAACCCTCTGCCCAAGGAAACAACCAAAAGTCTGCAGACTTTGGAAAGTACTTGCTTGTGGGGCACCATTTTTCCCAAGTTCAGAATCACTGGTTTAAGGTACTCACTAGATGCATCTCAGGGGCTCCAAAGTGAGATGAATAAGAAACCTCCCTGTGACTGACCCTAGAATCTCTGCCCAAACATACACATCAACTTCGTCACTCAAAGCAGCCATCAAAACTCCTCCATTTCTAAGAATCAAGGCATTCCCATATTTGCTAAGACTATTCAGTTTCTAAGCACACTCTTTTTGGCAATTCAAAATCATCTTTCTCTAATGCATAGATGTGAGTGCATTATTTTATTATAACAGTCCAAGTATATTAGAGATGACCTCACGAAAAGAAAATATTCAAGACATCACCAACAAATTGAGTCAATAATGTATTTATTATACTAGAATAAGTCACATGTTTGTGGTCAACATGAAAAGTTTGCATGTTCATATTGTAACATAACACACTCTAGAAAAATTAATATGGTAACATTAGAGACTCCAGAATGGATCAGGAACATATTAAACAGCAAAAAACAAAACAAAACAAAAACCCGAAACATTTCAAATCTCAAGCAGTAGAATCCATTAGAGATATGAGACTAAAATAATATAACTGATTAACATATCATTATCAAAGCATGCCCTTATGTTTTTCTGAATTATACCTGAAGAAATTCCATTCACATTATAAGGAGGATGCTGTTTGGTGTTCGGGCTAACATAAACACCATCAACAGCATGGGCAGGCTGAAGAATTAATGTCACCAAAAGAAACACAATGAAAGCCCAGCCAATTTAGCCATTCAAGCCAGAGCATCAGGATTATCTGAAAACATCAGCATATCAAGCAAGAAAAAGAGATTTTTTTCATGGCGATTATTCTGCCCAGCTAAATTTTGACTTTTGCATCTGTAGTTAGCATTATATCATGTGGCCATGCATAATGAGCACTCCCTAAGTGTCAGTCCCTAAGTGTCAGTTACTGTACCAGGAGCTAAGTAGATCAAGGCAAGTTAGAAAGTGTTCTGTCCTCATGGCACTTGCAATCCACTATCTATAAAAATGATTAAAGTATGAAAATGCATTTGATGCTTAAATAAGCTTAATTATCCTAGAAGTCTCAACTTTTTGGGTGAATCTTAAAAAATAAACATGATTTTTACAGAGACATGATTTCACTATATCTATGATCTCTTAGTTAAGTTGACAGCAAAAGGTAGCAATATCTGTTTGGGGAAATAATAAATACATACGTTTTAATTTTGATTTATGAAGTTTTGTATGACAGTTTATATACTTCTCTGAACTCATGAAAAATAATTACAATTTAATAAAAATGTTTTGTTAAAATTAAAATCACAGAAATATTTGTATAAAAATTTAATAATTATATGGCTTGAAATCTATCGAGTTGGGTACGTTATTGGTGGGATAAAAAGGAATTTAATTCTAGTAATGATAGAGGCAGGAGGCAGAAAAATTCTATACAGACAAGAGCAGATCCCTGGTGAAACCCTACCTTTAAGCCAAAGTAGCCTGACATCCATGGCCCAAAGTGAGAATGTCTATTCCTGTTTGCCCACTCTCTCCCAACTGGTTCCTTTTGAATAATGCCTTCTAGCCAATCAAATGTTGTCTTTTCCAAAACTACCTAGGGCCCACCCCACCTTCCCCATCTTGTGCCTATAAAGACCCCAGACTCAGTCAGAAGAGGAGAGAGAGGTGGCTTGACTGGAGAGAGGCAACTTGACTTCAGAGAGACAGCTGGACTTCTCAGAAAAGATGGCTTGACTTTGGAAAACAACCTTCCAGACTTCAGGTGAAGATTACCTGCCCATCCTATACACTTTCCCACTCCCCTCTCCACTGAGAGCCATTTCCATTGCTAAATAAAAATTTTTGCTTTCACCATCCTTCAAGCATTCAATCAATCTCATTCTTTTTGGATGCTGGACGAAAGTTTGAGAGCCACCAAGTATGGGTATCCAAAGAAGGCTGTCACACTGGCCCTTTGCTCTTGCTGGCAGAGAGCAGCTGCCCCATGCAATGAGGCAACTAAGCTGATAACACACAGCTGTGTGCAGGGGGCAGAGCTAAGACAGCATCTAACATGCCCTCTGGGGCTTCAGGATTGCAGGCAACCCTACCTGCTCTGGTTGTGGGCCCCACAGAGAACTTCCTCCTGTGTTGGTACCTGGAGTGGCTGGCCAGGACCCACACTCACTCACTGGTGCCTGGTCTGGCTGTGAGTCCTTCACTCACTCACTTGCATGCTCCCTCCAGCAAGAGGTGAGCACAGCAAGTCAAGTAAAATTTCCCCCTCATCATCATGAGTCTGATAAAAGGGCCAAGAAAAATCTTGCATCAGATATTCTTAATTCTTGTTTGAAAGTTAATTTGTAATAAAATATAAACTTATAATAGATAGCATTTATGCGGAAACAGATATTTTAAGTATCATTACCCTATGATCAATTCATAGATTGAAATCCAGTGAGCCGGTATCAGACAAAACAACCCTAACTTTTAATTTTTTAACTTTATGTCTACATAAAATAAAGATATGAATATCTATTATAATTTACTTCAATTAAGTGGCACTTATTTAACTTTCTCACACCATCCATAAAAGTGCTATGTTCTTTCATTCAAATGACTTTTGTTTTACAAATACTTGTGATTTTCTCTGGCATCCAAATATGCAAGAAGAAATTTAAAAAAAAAAATCGGCATGAGAAACAACTTAAGTTGAAAGTAACAAGAAGAGATCAAAAAATTTTTTATAAGTGTTTATTTTATAATTTAAAAAATTAGCATGTTTTGATAGTTTTAGTTCCTATGTATTTGCAGCAAATAGGTAGAGAAAAGGCGAAAAGGAAATGAAAAAAGCTTAAATCTTTTTCAAATCAAGCTATTTAAAAGCAATGCCAAATGAGGATGTTGAAAAATGAAACATATTACTGAAATGACCTTATAAGACAAACAAAAACACAATTTCATTAATAAAATACATTTTCCTAAACTTCCCAGGTCTATGTTATTAGAGCTTCTATGTACTATTTATTTATCTCTTATTATTTTCTAAAAGTTCTACATTGAATTGGCCAACTGTGACAGGGTCACCTCCAAGCTATCCCCATAGAATCTCTTCAAACCTTCCCCAGTCCAGTTGAGAAAAGAAGATTTAGGCTCTTGGAAATAAATTATTTTTTGTAAGTCTGACTTTTAAAAATCATTATCAATGTGAGCACTGACCTGTGAACATTACAGCAATTAATTGTGGTGAAGATTCTAAATTTGTCAGAGTCTACTCAATTTGTGAAATTGGGTAGATTAATTAAAGATAGTAATATACTGATAAGCGTTTTATTTTATTCACTGAAGATTCCAAACTAGCACTTTATATATAAATGATTTTTTAAATGTTTAATTGACTTTGAAAATGTTAAGATAAGGAAAAGTCTTCCAAAAACTGAGTTCAATGGTTGCTTTATAATTCCACTGTAATAGCCCATAAGAGGATGCCACATTATTATATCATCTCCCACTGCTACCACACTGGCAGCATCATCAGTGCCCAGAGGCAGACCGGGACGAAGATGGCTGTTAATGAATCACAAGCTCACAAGGCTTAAAAATATAAATCAAAATTCAATATTTTGCAAAGTTCAGATCTCCTTGGGAAATACAACAGGGTATTTATGTTCTATCATATTTATCGGGAAGGGGGACTCCTGTGACTTTTACTTTTCAGACCAAGAAACTTTAATATTTCAACATGGATAACACAGTGCATGTTTTGTTTTGAATTTTTTAGCATGTTAGCAGTTACAAGTGATGATCACATGCTAGTATATATTTATACTTACGGACCAATTCGTCTATGAAATAGAGGAGGGAAAGGAGAAGAGAACAAAGGAACTACTCCTTAATGAATCCTATCATGTTCTAGACACGATGTAATATTATTTTGCACATACTGTCTTCTAATGACTGATCTTTGCTTAGATTAGAATGTGTTCACTACCTACATAGTCACACATACAGAGTTATATTTACATATATTCAGAGAGTATGTTGACATATTTTGTGTTGATACATATTCACACACATGCAAAACTGTTGAAGACAAATATAATAAAGAGCTATGAACCTCATGGGGAGGTAGAGGTGGCTGGGCTTTGCAGAGAAAAATTAGAGAGTGGAAAGCTACAAGGAGAAAAGCCCCTAGAAATCTGCCCTGGGTTCCCTTAGACTTTGTTGCTGAATATTAAGCTGTAAATGTGTAAAATAGAACTCTACCTACCTGAGCAGGAAAGATTGAGGGAAGAGGGTGTAAACTGGACAATTATTTTACATTTGACCTGCCAGAGAGGAGAGTTCTCACTGAATATTTAGTAGATACCCTAGACATTGTCACCTTTTTTGTAGAACTAGACTAGCCTTAGAACAAAGGCTGAATACCCACACAAAACAAGCTTAAAAATAAGCTCTGGAAAAAAAAAATCAAGCTGATCACCAAGCAACTAAACTGGTTACTCAGACAAAATCTATCTCACATTGAAACAAACACACACACACACACACACGCGCACACACATGTGTGACAATCCAGCATTTGGTAGATTAAAAAAATCAACAATGAGCATCAAATAAAAAGTTATTGTACATGTCAAGAAGAAAAAGAAAGTGAACTGTTAACCAGGAGAAATGTTATACAGTAGAAGCATAACCAGAAACAACAGAGGTAATGTTATAAAACAAAACAGTTGTTATAAATTTATTCAAGTATTTAAAGGAAACCATGAAACAATTAGGGAAGAAATGGAATGTTCAAGAAAGTAATCAGATAAAACTTTTATGGTGAAAGTAAAATGTATGATATAAATAATGCACTAGATGGTATTAAATGCATATTGGATACAGGAGATGGAAAGATTAGTGAATTTGAAGACATAGCAAAGGAAATTAGGCAAATTGAAGCACATAGAGAAAAAAAAGACAGAAAAAATAAAGTGAACTGACCTGTGAGACAATAGTAAACTTTAGAACATATGTGAAACTGTAAGTTTTAAACGGAGAAAGAGGAGTAGAAAAATAATTCCAAGAAGTAATGTCAAAAATCTTTCTACATTTGATGAAAACAAAAAACTCACAGATTCAAGAAGTTTAGCAAACAGAAAACAGAGACAATAATTACTGCAGGCTTCTTGCTGAGAAACCATTTAATTAAGCCAGAAGAAAAGTGGAACTACATTGTCAAATAGAATTCTATATCCAGCAAAAACTGATGCCAAAATTATTTTTAAAAAATATAATTTTGCTTTTAGTCAAACAAACACTAGATGAATTTGCTGCCAACAAACGGCATCGAAAAAACTATAAAGAGATACTTCTTCATGGGGAAGAAAAATGACACCAGATGGAAACGCTAAACTTCACAAAGGAATGAAAAATGAGAAACGTTTAAACTGTAGGTAAATATAAAAGATTTCTTCTTATTCGCCGTGTTCTTTGATAAGTCATTTACTGTTTAAAGCAAACTAATAGTTAAGAATTATAGAATGTATAACATATGTAGAAGTAAAAGCTGTAGGAACAGTAATCCAGAGGGTAAAGTGTAAATGGACGTATAGAGGCTTGGAGTCCTTGTATGTGAAGTGGCACACGGCGTAAAGACAACCTAGGATACACTGCCAGTACCTATTTAATCTCAAGAGACCATAGTTTAAATGTTGTATAGATAATAAACAAATAGTGTAAATAAAAGGAAAAGGAGAAAAAACAAATCAGAACAGATTAGAAAGTGGAAAGCAAATATGAGAACTGTAATTTCAAATCCAGCTATATTAATAATTACACTAAAAACTCCTGGATTCAAAGTTCTAAAAAAGCAAACATTGACAAATTGTGTTTTAAAATAAACAAACCATATACTGACTAAATGACATGTAATTTAAACATAAAGACAGAGATAAATCTAATATTGATATTGTTGATGAACTAATCATAAGGATGCTGGAGTAGCTCTTCAGACAAAGCATATTTCAAAATACATATTATTATGTGGAATAAAGACAGACTCTTCATAATGGTAAAAGGGCAAATTCATCAAAAACATAAAACAATTCTAAATGTGTATGAACCTAGTAGCAGAACTTCAAAATGCATAAAACCAAAACTGATGGAATGAAAAATGTGGTAGGGATTTCAGCCAATATATGTACTATTATGATTAGTAGAGGCAAGTGATGACATGGAACCAAATGCATAGTACAATGTTAAATGATTATTGCCCTTTAAAATGTGTATATTGGCCTGGCCATTATGCTGTATGCTGATAAATAGAAATCCTGTTATATCTGGATATTAAGAGTAAGCTGTGAAAACAACTAATCTTTTCCCTGGAATGAAATGCATGCATATTGCAGAGTGAACTTTTATGGTTTAAAATTGTACACTAGCATTAATACAAATTTACTTATCATATTAAAGGTCACGAGAAAGTCCTTAATAAGACAAACTCAACTACTAATACTCGATTAAGCAATATGATTTAAGATATTTTATTAAAACAGAATTCATAACATTCACAACTATGTATGCTATAATCTTACAAAAATGTACTGTGGAATAAAACAAAGTTAATTAACAAATCAGTAGATTATGAAAATCAACCAACTTGATCATTCTCCAAGTCTATAAGCTGTGAAACTCACAAAATTAAGCAAAGAATATACCTCTATTTTATCTGTGTATGTGTATGTTTATGAATGTGTGTGTCTCTCTCTTCATTTTTATAATCTGAAATAATGAAAAGTTTACTGAGAATCGCAAGCATCTTTGATTGTAAGATCTTGGTAGATCAAGGAAGTTCTCTTTGCAAGTAATTTAAACGGAAATGTTTTCCCTACGTTTGATACAAGATCAAGATTTACTTTGGTATGAATCAGAATTAGGAGAGAAATTGAGAGCCTATTATCAGACAAAAGTAGTAGCAGGGCACTTTTGTGCTAGACAAGCGGAGTTTCAAAACTCTTCAGGCCAAATGGAAATCAATATTTATTTACTTTTTTAAAACACACAATTTCTTAGCCTTAGAGAGTGCTAATTGCTTATTACGGAAGTACAACTTTTCCAGATAAACCAGCTAGAGTTCATTTAGAAAGCAGTCTCACATTTTTGCAGAAATGGTTTTAGGAAGCAAACACTGTCAAAAATATACATATATTTCTATGTATTTAGGTGTCATTTATCCACTTGAATTATTTTGATACATTTTTTCCAATTTTACTTCTGATGATTCAGACTGTGCCATCATTTTCAGAACAGAAAAGACAGATCATACTTACTGTGTATTGTTTGTACATATGTCATAAAAGCCACAAATATTATATATTTATAATACACAAACTCAGTGGTAATAGTTATTTTTTGTGGTATAACTGGACTGAGTATTTCTCCAAGTGGCAAAATTAGAAAGGAAAATACATTTTCTTTTATGTCTTGGTATAGATGCTAAATATAGACCTTTGTTGGTCTTTTATAGCTTTTTTAAAAAAAAGGTTTCTCAGGCTACATTTAGTTCCTTTGAGAATACACAGTGCTCCTAGTTTGGGGATACATTTCCTCACCAGTTTAGAGTAATTAATTTAGTGGCATATAAATATCATCTTTTTTCCAATAATGATATAAACTCAGGAGATAGGCCAGTATTATCAAACCATTCATTCACTCATTCAATGGAAAAACTGAATATCCATATGCAGAAGAACCAGCAAATATTTGTTGATCACTAATTACAGACTAGGAACTGTCCTGAGTACAGGAGATACAGCATTGAACACAATAGGCAATGTTTTTGCTTTCTTGGAGCTTACAGTCTAGTTAGGAGATATGGATAATCAAATAAGTTACATGTATCTATCTATCTATCTATCTATCTATATCACAAATGTTTGCCAATAACAATATATCCTATACATAAAAATTAGGGATAAGAGAAGGATAAGGAACGCCAAAAGAAGGGATAATAGTCCCTTTTATGATGTCTATGTAAGACATCACTAAAAATGTGGCATTGGTGTAAGACCTGAAGCTGAGGGCCATAACCACAGGAAATCTAGAATCAAGAGGGCGCTAGGCACAAGGACAGGAGAAATCAGAGCAAAGACTCTATGGTGGCAGAGTGAGTTTTCAGCTTCTAGTCATAACAAATTTAAACATGAATAAAAGGTAAAAGTAGTGTAAGGCTGCTGCAGTTTTGTGAAATATAAGAAATTTCTTGGGCTCCCTCTTCATTCCTCTTGAGGGAATCCTGTAAGCCAGGGAGGGAAATCCTTAAGAGACTTTAGTTTTCTTTTTCCAGATTTGCAAATGAAGGGGATTTGTGCTAAACTTGGTTGATGGTTAATATTGAGTGTCAACTTGATTGGAATAAAGGATGCAAAGTATTGTTCCTGGGTGTGTTATGAGTGTGTTGCCGAAGGAGATTAACATTTGAGTCAGTGGACTGAGAATGGCAGGCCCACCCTCAATCTGGGTGGGCACCATCTAATCAGCTGCCAGTGTGCCCAGAATAAAAGCAAGCACCCAAATTTTCTTTTGAATGTTAGCTCCCATTATTCTCATTTGTTATGGGAGGAACCTGGTGGGAGATAATTGAATCACGACGGCAGCTTCCTCCACAGTGTTCTCGTGGTAGTGAGTAAGTCTCATAAGAGCTGATGTTTTTATAAGAGGTGTCCCCTTTCACGTGGCTTTCCTTCTCTCTTGCCTGCCACTATGGATGTGCCTTTTGCCTTCTGCCATGATTGTGAGGCCTCCCCAGCCATGTGTAATTAAGTACATTAAACCTCTTTATCTTTATAAATTATCCAGGCACACATATGTCTTTCTCAGCAGCATGAAAATGGACTAATACATTTGTGACTGTATTCTATCTAATATTAACTTTCTTGTAATCCATGACTGATTGTATGAATAGAGACATAGATACTTTGTAAATAAGTACTCTTTGCATGAAAAGTCATAGTGTCATTATTAAATACATAAGAAAAATAAACACTTTGAGGAAATAAAGTTAATGACAAAATCTTGAGAAATATTCTATAGGAAAAATAGCTTCAGCTAAACTATTCTATCAAGTTTCTTGTTCAAAATTCTAGTGATGTTCATGGTTTATACTTCATAAAACTCCTGGTGAGGGGGTAGGAGGATCTTTTAATTTTATAATCAACTTCTGGCAACAGTGCAAGATTATAAGAGGCTTGTTTTTAATCTTCTCACATCAGATTTAGTGATTTTAATCTTCTTTCGTTTTGTGGTTGTACTGCCTGAATTCTGAAGTGTAACATTTCATCAATATGGATCAAGACTGTTCACAACTTACTGCTTTATCGTTCACAGAAAATGTGAAAGAGCTGTTATTTCTTTATTTTTATGGTTGTTTAATTGCCAAAGAAAGAAAGGAATTGGATTAAGGCAAAAAGAGTAACAAAATACAGATTTGATGTGCACTATTATCAAGAATTAACTAGTTAAACCATTTGAAACAAATTTTTAAATGCATTCATCTAATGTACAATTTAACCTTGCTGTATCTGAGATACTGACATCCTACAATTTGTTAAATGTTATGTTTAGGTTCAAACTGCTGCATATAGACTTTAACTCTAACATTTTTAATTGAAGAAAACAAACATCCTTATACTAAAAAAAATCTGGATCAGATGGTAAATTTCTGATGTCCTACGGATTGGAGCAAATACTAGGTGCTTATCTATGATATCAGATACAGTAATTTTCTCTTTCTCTTTCTCCTTTTCTTTTCTTTTCTTTCATTGAGACAGAGTCTCACTCTGTTTCCCAGGCTGGAGTGCAGTGGTGCCATCTCTGCTCACTGCAACCTCCGCCTCCCAGATTCAAGTGATTCTCCTGCCTCAGCCTCCCAAGTAGCTGGGATTACAGGCATGCACCACCATGGCCAGCTAATTTTTGTATTTTTATTAGAGACAGGTTTTTGTCATATTGGCCAGGCTGGTATCAAACTCCTGACCTTAGGTGATCTGCCCGCCTCGGCCTCTCAAAGTGCTGAGATTATAGGTGTGAGGTGAAGTAATTTTCTTCTGCTGCTTTTAAATTGTGGTAAGCACCTCAAGGCTTCCTATTCTTCCATTTGAATGTTCTTAAATGCTTTACTCTTTGTTCCTAAATAACAACACAGCCAACAACTGTGATTACATCCATCCACCCTATAGGTTCAGCTTCCAAACAGCACAGAGTACTAGTGTAGGGAAGAGTTTTCAGCTCATATCAACTGAATAAAGGGTCTGTTTTTGCCTTTTTAGAAATAAAAGACAAGCCACCGTGTAGAACTGTGGAATTGTCTGATTTGGTCATTCCTAAAAGTGTTTTTTGGTTGTTCACTTCATGTGTTCCATTCCTGTCTTGTTTCTTGTTTACTTTAAATAGCATACTGCCTATTTGAATTGGTACTTTAATTCTTTGCATACGTTTTTACTATTTTCATGATTTTTATGTGCTTATTCAAATGTAGCCCTTATGTTTCCAGTCTTCGTAACATGTTACTATAAAGAATGGTTTTCCCTCCACAATATCCAACAAAATGTTGGTGGCATCTGCTTTGCTTAGCATCTCACAGTGGAATTTCTTTCTCCACGTAAGATATTATAGTTTATTGACTCCTGCCCAGTTTTGAAATTTTGTGTTCTGGCCTGAGTTTTGGCATAAAAAGGTAACATTTTAATTCCCTTGGGTGACAAGAGTATAAAATTTCTGCTTGGCAGTCAAGGTGAAAATGGATTATCTTCACTTGGGCAGAATCCTGGAGATAATGACAGTAATATGCTTTTGTAATACAATGTAACAGACCTCTTGGTTCTTCCTGTACAGAAGCATTCTTTTTCAACTTTCCCTGCCTGTGTCCTTAGGTATATATAGGTATTCCTTATCTGTACATCCTTCAGAGCAACCAAATCAGTTTTTTGTCATTTGTTCCAAAGTATTTAGAAAACACTCACAGAGAGAGAAGTAAACAAAAGGAAGCAAAAATGCTGAAAAATTACCACCTCTCATGTTAGTGCTAGAAATTGTAGGGAGGCCAGCAGATGTATGCACACTGAAAGGCTTACTCTTTATTGTCTACAATTCATTTCGGAAGGTTATTTAATGTCTTTCACGATGCAAAAAATTTTGACCTACATTCCACATGGCACAAAAATATAAAACGGATGTCAAAACTAAAAACAAGAAAGGCAAACATAATTCACATCAGGTTGATTACATATTAGAAATGCTGCACACACATGCATAGTAAAAGCAACTGAATTTGAGTATGTTTATTTACATATTTTTAAATAATTTGATTATCAGGCAGACCATGTGAATTCAAGATGATCATCATCCAAGTAGTTTAGTATGCCTTCAAATTCACTAATATTTTCTTTGGCTGAATCTCATATGCTTCTCACAAATGCTCATTATTGCAATAAGAACAAACTGATTGTTTTTTAAAAAATGTATACCTTCATCAAACTGTTTTACTTGTGTACCCCCAAAATAAAATGTAATGCATTGCAAATTAACTTTTACAATACTTTTTACATTGAAATTAAATTTCCTCAATATCAAGTATTAAATGCTTTTACTTTCAATTACTACATGGCCATTTTAAAAATAAAAATTTAGTATAAAATTGATCCCTCAGCATTCCAGTACTAACATTAACATATTTTACTCATATCATCTAGTGGATTGTGGTACCTCTTTCCAAATGTAGACAAGTCTTGGAAAAGTATCTAAGCATAATAGTATTTTTTTTAATTGCTCAATTTGTAATGGAATCCTGATATATCTCTGCAATCTCATTTTGACTGATCACCATTTGCCTTCAAATAACTCTTGGCACTAGATAATCTTTACCACAAAGCCAAAACACATAATAAAATCTATATGAAAAAACAAAATCCCTTTGCCAGTCATAGTATATGCATCTACGTAGTGAATTTTCCCAAGATTAATTGCTTTTTCAAGTAACTTGCCTGTGTGTAGTCAAGGAATGTTTCACTGGGGATAAATTTAACTTGTAAAATAGTACTAACAACTTCACCCTCAATGTCTTTGCTTTGATTCAACAAACTATGCTATGCCTATTATTCTGAAATTGCAATGCTGAAGGTGATCAAATAGAAGTGACACTTTGGTATCCAAGGAAGACATACTTACTTAAAGTACAGTCTGTGGTAGGCACTGAGGCAGGAATGGTGAAAGCAAATACAGCTAAAACGATCTCTTCATTTACTTTTTCCTCAACACTGGGGCTGTCACCTGCTCTCCACACCCAGCTTTTTCAGTGCTCTGAATAGGATGTGAATAGCCTGAAACACTTCCAAAATGACATGGTGTATAACACTGCCTAGCCTTACATATAGTGTTCCATATTGCTAAGGTTCAGAAATTATAAAATGTATGTTTCCTCTCAGTTTCAGAGGCATGCTACATACCAGGAAATCCCACTGCTTATTATACCTGCTACCTGCCAGCATCTGAGGATGTGCTAAATATCTGCCTTTAGTTACAATCAGTGTGTTCCTCAAAGGATTCTGGCTATCCAGCAGGGCACGCAGACCACATTTTTGTTTGTGTTTCAAGGAAAATGAAATACCGAACAGTGTATTGGGAAAATCATGCACATCTAAAGTCATCTAAGGCCTTAGCAAACATAATGCCAGCCAAAGTGCTGGAAATTCCTACAACCTTTCAAACATTGACTGTAATTTTAGGTAAACTAATCAGTAATGACTTTATTATATTGTAATATAATTATAATAAGCAATATAATATATTTCAGTTTAGACAAAATTCTATGTGTCTCACCTAAAGGTTTTAAAATGATAAATATTATATCTAAGGAACAGTTGGGTCTCAAAAATACAAGGATAGTAGCCATATCTTTTAGTTCCTATTTTCCTCTATCCAAATATAGTACTGTTTTATTTAAAAAGAAAAAAAAACTCACATGCATACCATGTTTGTGCTCAGTGTCTCTGAGAAACTACTCTTATGGCCTAAGCATATGCTGTTAAAAATTTGGGGAAGAAAGAAATGAAAATGGCTACCCAGGAGTAGGGTACCCAAGCAGGTACCTCCCAGATTGAAACAGATGGTTGTTATTATTATCTTTATAATTTTTATTCATGGATTACATTCTTGAAAATGTTAGGTCTGATTTCATCTTTAAGAATACAAACTCTTGAAAATTAAGCCTGTTTTATAAAGATAACTGGCCAGATTTCAATTCAGTAAGAATAACTTATATTTAGATAAAGAACTTTTCAGTTTATTATATATATTCATGGGTTTTATCATTTAATTTTCAAAATAACTCCTTAAAGTTTCTTATCTCCAGATGCAGAAAGTGGAATTAGAAAAATTACATGTCCAATGTTGCCTCTATGGAATATAGGGCTGGAGTTATATCTACATTTTTTGGTACTGGGATTATCATTTATATATAGATATAAAATATAACTAAAATATTAGAAGTGATTTCTGACAAACATGATGAGATTGTTCATCTAGAAACAAGTCATTATTACTCAAATAAGTTGGCTGTGAGATTTCCACAGCAAATAAATAAAAGAGAATGATTGTTTATTGATTATGTTACTTGAGTATTAATTTTGCTACCTGATGAAGGTTTGGGTCTATATCTAATATATTTGAAATGAAAAAACATCACATATCCCCAAGTAAATAATATCTTTGAGCTCAAAGGGGAAAATCAATATGTGAACAAGTCATCTAAGGAAAACATAATGAAGTAAAATTTTAAGCAAAATAGGGAATACCTAAACAAAATGGCTCCATATTTCTATTTATTCATCCTTGAGGTTGAAGTTGACAATGCTATTATGGTTCATCTTTTGAAGATAGAGTTGTACCATCTCACATTCTGAATTTGAATGTTTTTAAAGGCCATGCGAAATTAGGCAAGATGGGAGTAAATGATAATTTCCTGCGTTAAGCTTTAGTGGAGTATGTTACATAGCATTACAGGAAAAAAAAAAAAAACTATTTGGATGCACTTAAGGAAGATAGGATTCTTCATAAAATGAGATTATATTTCTGTTTTTTCAGAGAGGAAAGGTGATTCCACAGAGAAAATGCAACTACAAACCAGAGCAGAGATATAGACTGTAAAGTTTAGGTTAAAGAGAAAGAATTTAAACATGGCCAAAATTAAAATTTGCAAAGCTTATTGAGCTGGAATTATATTTTTTTTATTGAAGTTCTGCTAGCTCTAGTCAGAAAGACTCAGGGAAACTCTTTTGTCTGTCTTTCAACTAGTATATGCTATTAGGTCAATAAGGCCCTTTGAATGGAGAGTTAAGTCATATAACTCAGTTTTGTTTTGCTAGGATGGATGGTTTAGGTTTTTTCATATCAGGACCAGCAAAAAATAATAAGTGCTCATTACATAATGTGAGTCACAGACTGACTCGCCACCCCCTGGCAAAGACACCTTTTATTAAATTAAACTGCATTTTGCTATAACAAGAAAAGAACATATTCTTGAACTAGGAAGCCAATTAAGCCATACTCATTTTCAGTTTTCTCATTATGATATCTTTACAGAGACATTGGGTTCCATTTCATTTATGATAATACGTTTATCATCTTCCAGGAACTATAATAACAGGTGATTCTATGGCAAAAACTGGTGTGGAGGTTGGGATGGCATTAAGAAGTTAAAAATCTCAATAAATAGGAAACTAGGTCATGTTTATGGATTGGAAATTTTACATTATGAAATTTAGATTCTCTTAAAATTAATCCAGACATTATATGTGATACTCATCATTATTCTAACAGGGTGTGGGTAGTGTTCGTCTCTGTGAAATTGGGATGTTTCCAGAAAGTTATATAAAAATGCCATCAGGCCAAGATAATCTTGAAGAGCAAAGTGGAAGGAGTTCCGTGAGGTATCAAGCTATTCTATATCTATACCATCTAGTACTGGATAGTATTGGTACAAATAGAGAAAAATAGAAGAAGGGAATAGAATGCTGAGTCTGGAAGAAAATTCAGCCCTATGTGGGCAGTAAGTAAACTGTGACAACATCTCTCCTAAAGAGAAACAGGGAATAATAAACTTTTCAGTAAATTGTGATAGGGCAATTGAATATCCATATATCTAATAAACTGTGATTAGGCAATAGAAATTCTATTTGCTGTTTTACGCTATTTATAAACTACTATAAAAATAAATGTGAGTGTAAAACAAAGCTTTTAGAAAATGATATGGAAGAATAACTTCATGACCTTGAAAGAATTTCTAGAATTTTTAGGGAAATTATTTCCAATCATATCATAAATAATTTAACCATAAAGAAAACTACTGCATTTGAGAAAATTCAAATTAAAATTTCTCTTTATTAAAAACAACCAAGAGGGGCCAGATGTGGTGGCTCACATCTGTCATCCCGGCACTTTGGAAAGCCAAGGCTGGTGGATCACTTGAGGTCAGGAGTTCAAGACCAGCCTGGCCAACATGGTGAAACCTCATCCCTGCTAAAAGTACAAAAAAATTAGTCATGCATGGTGTACTGTGCTTATAATTCCAGCTACTTGGGAGGGTGAGGCAGGAGAATTGCTGGAACTCAGGAGGCAGAGGTTGCAGTGAGCTGAGATGGTGCCACTGCATTCCAGCCTGGGCAACAAAGCAAGACTCTGTCTCAAACAAACCAACAAACAAGCAAACAAACAAACACAAAGCCAAGAGGAGGATGTGAAAGCAAATCATTGTGAAAGAAGATATCTGTACTACATTTAACAAATAAAGGGAACAGGTCTGGAATGGAAAGAATATCTACAAACCAACAAAGAGAAGGCTGAAAACCTGATGGAAAATAAGCTTTAGAGTTGAAGAGGCATGGTACAAAAGAAAAATTACATATGTACGATAAACTTGGGAGGAAGTGCTTCACCTCATAAGAAAAGAAAATAAAAATTATGTTTAAAATGGGATACCAGTCCTTATCTAGTACCATAGATAAATTGACAGTACCACATATCAGTGAAGATATGAAGCAAAACAGAACCATCATCTATACGAGTGGTTCTGTGAATTAGTACAATTACTTTAGAAAAATTAAGCTTTATGAACCAATGTTCATGCTTACAGGTATACTCCATAGAAATGTGTCTTCACTTGTACCAAAAGTAAAGGAATGTGTGTATCACCCGTATTCCTAATATAAACAAACAAAATGAAGATTAATAGTAGATGGGGCATAATATTATAATTAAGATACTTATAACAATGTTTTATATTATAATAATATAATTCACAGAAGAGATAAGTAGTAGTATATTTGTATGATGCAAAACTACACAATAAAAATGCATACAATTTTGCTGTATGCTGCAACATGGATGAATCTCAAACATAAACATAATACTCTATGAAACACAATACTCAACAAAAGGAGACACACAGAAAAGAATACAACACGCGTGATTCCACTTATACAGTGTTTTAAAACTAACAGAGATCAAAGTAAACTATAGTGTTAGAAGAGCAGAATTTGCTTCGAGGAAGGGGTAGTGGTCCAAAGCGGACACCAAGTGGATTTTTCAAGTCCTTGCCATGTTCTGTTTTACCTAAGTGGTGGTTACACAGTTTTATATTTTGTGGCAAATCATTTAACTATATTTTAGATTATTGTACTTCTTCCTATGTGTTATAGTTCATAGTTTTTTGCTTTTAGAAACTCAGTTCTGTAGGATTTGCAGAAATAAGTATTTATAAAAGTCTCATTCTACTATATCCAATGACTGTACCATGGCAGGTTTCTTTGTGCCTTATGAGTATGCTTTTGCTCTGCATAAACAGACTCTCGCATTGTAGCAACTAGAATATGGCCACCTTGCCCTTAAGTCTTAGCTATAACTTGGGCCAGAGAGAAGATGGTTGCAACCAGACCTTGAACCCTGCAGGAATCCTGGTGGAGATAACTGATCTAATACTTTTCCTGCAGGGAAGGGTGAGAACGTGGAGAGCAGCCTCCGGGTAGACCAGAAAACATTAGACTACATAGGACACATAAACCACATCAATATCTAGAGCTCAGGGATGTGAAGCTCTTCTTCTTTATCCTCAAAAACAAAGAAAGATCTAAAGGAGAATGAATAGAATTCTTATCCCCTGCCCCTGAGTCTGTAAATGCAATAAAACATTTGGGATTAAAAAGGCTTCAAGTGCCACACCCAAAAAGGGAACTATGGCCATACTTCAGTCTGAAGAGTAAGGCACTTGTCTAAGATCAAGCCTCTAGCAGGTGGTAGAGCCTATCAGTCTCACATGGAGCCTACATTCATGACCACAAAGCTCAGTGTCTCTCTTGCAGTCAGAGATCTAAAATGCCTTATTGCACTGGAAGCTGTATAACAAGTTAAGAATTTTATGCATGATGAAAATTAAATATGTACCAGTGGCCCAGATGTAGATGATCCTATTGACCGATTTATAACTTCAAATGAGCTAACATGTATGAAAATAATAATACCAATAAAAATTGATTTTACATTGTTTACAGAGAAACAACATGCGTTTAACACCTAATGTTTTCAGTGAAAAATAATTATCTAATAGTTTTGAAGGTTTACTATATTTCAGTCATGATTTTGAGCACTTTACAAGAATCAACTTTAAATTTTACCACAATTCTGTGGGTAAGGTGCTATTATTTTCCCCATTTTACAACAAGGGAACAGAAAAGAAGCACTTAGATCTTGTTCAGCTTGCAAATGTCTTGCTGCCTGTAAGTGCTAGAAGAATATTTCAATCTCAGCCCCAAAGTTAACTCTTACTTTTTTACCTTTCTTAAAGTCTGATGTAGAAGAACTATCTTCAGACTTTAGAAGATAGCCTGTCAATTATAAAAAAGAATATTTTAAAAATCCAAAATGGATAAGGAAATTGCAAAGTCAGTCAGGTCATTTAAAAGAAGATAAGTTTCCAGGTAAAAAATACTGTCAACTAAACAAACAAATGAATAAATGTGTAAATCTGAAGTTCCATTGAATTATAGAAATTTCAGAAGACATAGAGTAGCCTCATTTTTGTTGTTTGAATTTTAAGGAAGATAATTGCTAAAATGGGGATTAGGGTTGAAGCGAGACAAAATTCTGTAACAGACTGTAAGGGTTTTAGTGTAATTAACAATGAAAGTAGCGAGCTGAAGTAGGCTAAGTATCCTGTTCTGTTGCTGTGGTGATCTCAGTGGAATCCTATAGGCAGAGCCCTGTGCATCAGAATTTAGACAAGATAAAGCAACTCACTGTACTTTTTGGAATAGATAAGACAATGTAGACTTGATGGTAGATCATTAGGTGGATTGATACGATTAAAAGACTGTGCTTAAAATTCAATTTAGAATCATTAACAATTGATAATTCTCACTTAAAGCTGTATGATTCCTTCTTTGTTGTATCTCAGTACGTAACAGGCACTCTATAAAGATTTGCTGGGTTTTGGATGAATATAAGGAAAATCTACAATGACCTAATGCAGGCTTCTTTGATGACTTCAATAGCATATATTTTTGTAGCTTCGATGATGCTTTAGTAATGTGTCAGGCACAATTATAGATAAACAAAATGAAGAGGGGTAAACGCATGCGTTAGATGCTGTAATAAAAATTTTCCTTTTCAGAGCTAGCTCATTTGTTAAAGCTTTCTCTCCTTGAAGGTATACATGTGTATTCACCTTCAGACTTCCTCTGAGAGGACTGGCCTTTCCTAACTTGTATGCCTCTGACTCCACCACTAATACATAGGCAACATCTTGGCAATAAAGCCAAAGTGCCATATACTGTTTAGAGATTCAGTAAAACATCTCAACTTTAGGCAGTTCCCTGGTTTCTGTGTAAACAACATACTGACTATAAAATTGCTTTTGGGATTTATGTCATTGCAATTCTTTGTCCCCTTTTATTAAATTGACTTACTTTCTCTGCACATTTCTGACTGCTTTTGGACATAATACCCTATATCAAGTGTCACATGACATATTATTGTCACAGATATCCTGATCATTTTCTTATTTTCTAGCTAAAAGCGAAGGTGACCAGATAGCTGAGGTTCTGCACTACAACCAACACTCTCAAATGACATGAATGAAGACTTATCATTAGACAGATGAGATATTAAGATACTAAATAAATGAGAAAGGAATCAGTCTTTCACCTATAAAGAGTATTTCATTTTCATGAAAGAAATATTCAGCGTGGGATATTGAATAAAGCCTGAAACAGCCTTAATGTGTGTATGTGCATGCACGCGCACACACACACTCACACACACACACACACACACATTCAACCTGGAACTTACCAGAATTACATGACAATTGATCTGAGAAAACGTGTTTCTGTTGACACTTTGATAAGTTTGAATCAGATTATCATTCTATTGTCTTATTGCCCCGGGTGTGCCCATACAAAATCTTTAATATTATATTCTCCCTTTCAAATTTCAAATCATCATGGAGGAAACCAAAAAAGAACCATGATTCAGGGCTGATTTCTGGAGGGAAGAAAAGGTATATATAGTTTTAAATTATGATCGTAAATATAACATGATACATTTTAAGGTGTAAAATGTCAGTTTGATCATTTGAATTAAAATTAAAAGAAGAATTTGAGGCCTGAAAACTCTGAGCAAGGGAGGTTGAAGATAATTCAAAGGTAGAAATAAAGGCATCCAACAGAGCTATGTCTTTCAGCAAAAACTGTTCACTTCAAATATATGCTTTTGCTCAAACTGCAAAGAACAAAGGTACATGAACAATATGTGCCTGTCTCAGAGACAGTGCAGATGATCAATACAAGTTATTTTAGAGAAAATTTTGAAATTTACTAAGAGAAATGACACACAGTTTACTAAGAATGACACATTCTTTTAACGTGGATTAATATCAGTTAGCTCTGCTCCTTTGTGTTACAACTATCCTACTTTTTCGTGCAAGTGGAGATAACTTCTCTGTTTCATGTGACCATGAATGTGACAGTTCCCTAGAACTACAATCAGGAATCCTCTGTTTTGTGAATATTACTGTAGCTGCCATGGAACAAGCAGTGGCATGTTTATTGAGGTTTACGTATACATAATTACACTGAATTTTCCTAAAAAGTAAATAGCTTTGGCCAGGCGCAGAGGCTCATGTCTGTAATCCCAGCACTTTGGGAGGCAGAGGCGAGCAGATCACAAGGTCAGTCAAAACCAGCTTGGCCAACATACTGAAACCCTGACTCTACTAACTATACAAAAACTAGCCAGGCGTGGTGGCTGGCACCTGTAGTCCCAGCTACTTGGGAGGCTGAGGCAGGAGAATCACTTGAACTTGGAAGGCAGAGGTTGAAGTCCACCAAGATCACACCACTACACTCCAACCTGGGTGACAGAGTCAGACTTCGTCTCAAAAAAAAAAAAAAAGTAAATAGCTTCATGCAAACATTTAAAGACTAAATTTCTAAACACTAGATTTTTTTTTTTTTTTCATAACAAACTGATTAGCTCTTTAAAGAATGGTATGATTGCCTCTGGCTACTGAGAGAATGGTAAGTATCACCTTTAGACCCAGCATGGCGGCTAGCTCGTATAACCCCAGTACTTTGGGAGGCTGAGGTGGGAGGATGGATTGAGGCCAGGAGCTCAAAACCAGCCTGAGCAATATAGTGAGAACGTCTCTCTACAAAATTTTTTAAAATTAGGCAGGAATAGTGGTTTGCATCTATAGTCGCTGCTACTTGGGAGGCTGAGACAAGAGGACCACTTGAGTCCAGGAGTTCAAGGCTGCGGCAATCTATGACAAATACTACACACATCAGCCTAAGCAACAGAGTAAGGCCCTGTCTCAAAAAAATAAAAACTAAAAATAAGTACAGCCCTTGGATTTTATCCTAACATGTACCATAAAAATATATATGCATGTGTGCATACATCATAAACACATTATCTGTATGTATGAATATAAATCAATAATATATTTCTTATTTGGAAATAAAAACATATTTTCTAACCACACGCCAATGTTTAAAAAAAAATTAGCATGATTTTACAGGAAATCTAAGATGCAGAGAAATTAACTATCTTGTTAACTATCCTGTGTTCCAGTCACAGAGCATGAAGACAATAGAATTCATGAACCAATTCTAACCACAAAGAACACTGTATCAAGTTCATTAGTATTTCTATTTACAGTATGTTTCCTATTGAAAAATGTTCACGTATAACTCTTTTCAGAATTCAAAAAAAGTCTATGAACACACACACTAGTTCTGCAACTTGATGTTTAGGGGAAATCGTGTGTGTGTGTGTGTGTGTGTGTGTGTGTGTGTGAAGAACAGAGAGAAAAAAATCTTCCTTTTTTTTGGCTTTTATTTCTGGCTTTGCACATTATGAAAATATTAAAGTTAGTACCCACTCATTCAAATGAGCCCATATGAAAGAGATTACTAGGAAGTATGTATAACTAAGATTCAAAAGGAAAATAAGGTATCTTTTAAATGCCATTTATTTATCATTTGCTGAGCATTATGAAATATACAAAGATAAATAAAACAGGTTATGTCTCTACCAGCAAAGAAATTGCAATCTTTCTTGCAAGACAGAGTCATCAAACTGCAGACATTTTTTTGTTTAGTCCTTTCACTTTAGAGATGAGAAAACTGCAAAAACCCAGTTACAAGGAGGGCTGTGAAAGGCGGCAAGTGAAATTTATGAACACAATGATTTTATGAGGTATATAGCCAGTGGAAGCCACTGTGCATGTTCATCATAGTTTTGTCTTCGTTAGGCTGCATTGCCTTTGACTAACGTTTCCTCGGGCTGGTGCCTTCACTTTTACTATGAATGCAAGCACAACAATGTATGTGAAATTTGCCTTCCCAAAAGCATATTTTCCTCTGCCATTTTCATTTTGATTTATTTTATTTGTTTATTTATTTTTGAGACAGAGTCTTGCTCTATCGCCTAGGCTGGAGTGCAGTGGCGTGATCTCGGCTCACTTCAACCTCCGCCTCCCAGGTTCAAACAATTCTCTTGCCTCAGCCTCCCGAGTAGCTGGGACTACAGGTGCCAACCACCACGCCCAGCTAATTTTTTGTATTTTAAGTAGAGAAGGGGTTTCAGCATGTTGGCCAGGCTGGTCTCGAACTCCTGACTTCATGATTTGCTCACCTCGGCCTCCCAAAGTTCTGAGATTGCAGGTGTAATCCACTGCGTCAACCTTTCCTCTACCATTTTTAATAAGCCTAGCTCTACAGTGAATGAGAATACCATAATGTTGGTAAACACAATTCTTATTACGTAAACCACACTTGGGGAAGATCTAATTCATGAATACCACTAGATAAGTGACTGGTTTGACATTTAAATCATGCATTTATTTGCAATAGCTGTATATATGTCTATTGTTTGATTTCATTGAAACATTTACCCCTAGTGGAAACATTTGAGTTGCTGATCCGTCAAGGAAAATGCCTTATGGTGACAGTTTTGTGAATGTGCGAGCAATGTGCAAGTCCCTTCATCTCTGCACGGCATTGTGCACGAGACACTGTGCACAGCACCAACTCAAAGGTGCTTGTTGACTGAGTCATCATTCTCTAAAGCTCAGTATAAAATATTTATAAATAGAAATATCTTATACAAAAATATATTTATAAATGTGTTAAACATATTAAAAGTTAATTATAGGAATAAAAATATTACTAAGTGATACAAATCTTCAAGAGAAAAAAGAAAACCAATCTCCTAGTTTATATGCCTTTGTCACGGTGTTACCATTTCCTGAGTGCTTACTACATTCTAAGCACCACGCTGAAATTTTCGTATACATGCCACTCTGATCTCACCGCCACTCCTGTGCCAGTGAGAAAACTGAAGTGTAGAAAATATAATTATCTATTTGTCACGTGGCCTGAGAATCTTTGGGTTACTTCAAACCAAGATCACTGAGACTTTAAAGACACAAGATTGTCTCTCCCGGCATTTTGCTCACTTTTACTTGATTTTAAGAATTGTGAGTATTTTTGCAACCAAAGAGTTTAACTTGCAGTCCCCCTGTTATATCTGTCGAATATATAAAAAGCTACAAAAAATACACTTATTCCTTAATTCCAGAACACCAAAAATCACAATACCAATATATTGTTATTTATAGAGTTATAGCATAGATGGGAACTCCGATGTTATCTTACTAACTCTTTGAGTAAAGAAATGATGTTTATTGCTGAGCTGTTTTAAAATTAATATAGTTATGCAAATGAATCATGCAGCTTTAACTTTAGTGACACACAAAGAAAGCAAAAAAGGTGAAGTCTTTTTAAATTATCTTTACCTATCATCACACTTTCTTTGGCATCCATTGTTAATGCAATTCAGTATATGAGTTATTAAATCATAGTATTAATAATTATATAAAAATTTTATTTTAATAAAGTACAGCAATAATATTTGTGTAGCATTTATAGTAATGATTGTGTATCAGTGATAATATAACTCTTGCAAGTAGTAATTGCATACTATTATATGTTTGTAAACATTGTTGAAACACTTGTTTATTGAACCAGAACACTATGATTCAAAGTTCTGAGAGAATAAATGACATGCCTTTTATATTTACCTATTTCTAGTACCTAGCATGTAATAGTACCCAAAGGTGCTTGATTTGTATGTAATCCTTGAATGCAAGATTTTACACCAAAGCAGTCACCATACATTTATTAAAAACATATCTCAATGTTTTAGCATGTGGCTGTACAATTTTTAAATAGCCATTCATTTGTAAGTATGAGATTATTTTACATAAAACCTGACATTGTCTTTTGCAGGTAGCATCAGCTCAGCTTTTCTTTTGATTACAACATTGCAGTATAAGTCAAAGGCCATCCTACTCATCTTACGTGTCTACAGTAACAGGAATCACACGGGATTTAGAAACAGAAGTCTAAATAACATAGGCTATACATGAATTCATTTATATCATGTTTCTTTAACAAATTGTAACTTTTCTTTACATGTGATAATGCTAAAATAACTCAGTAAAAAACCTACTTTCTAAAACTGCGTGGGAGAACTTCCTATCCTACCTAGGCAGGAATGGGTGTGGCCATCGAGCATCCACTCCAAGGAGTTCCCACAAGAAAGATGTGGTCCAGTGGAGGGTAATGAGGAGTAAACGGGAGACTGGCTGCATGTTTGCTTTTTTCTTTTGTTGTTTTGTTTTGTATTTTTACCGCTGTGTGAAATGAGAAAGGCTCTAACTATTCTTGGTTTCTATAGTCCTATCTCTACAATTAAAATAATAATAGTGGCCCTGCCTGCCTCCCAGGATGACTGCAGATTTCAAACAAGATAATGAATGTGAGACTATTTCACATCTAAAACACTCTAGAATTGAGGTTTTGACCAAGTGCTAATCAAGCAAGGAAGGCAACCAGCATTTCAGAATCATTAGAGTATTGTACATAAGGAATTTCCAGTTAACAGAGCTCAAAGCTTCAACAGCGCTCTAAAAGGAATGACTGTTTACCGGTCCAGGTTTATTTCCCCATAACACTGAACAAATCTTACATTTCCATGATAGCTGAGATCATGACCAATCAGTAATTGTGCTAGCTTGGCATACATATCTTTCTTAGTAGCATGATATCAGATAGCTGCTCTGCTACCAAAAGCCTGCTTTTCACAGAACTGGTCTTCCAAATTGCTGCATCTAATCTGTTTTGGTCCGAGATCAGCTCATAAGGCTACTTAGAATCCTGTGTAATTAATAGGTTTGAGTAAGTGTCTGAAGGCCTTTCTGAAAAGTCAGAAGAGGGTTTTTGGATCAAAGATTTTAGGCTGTGAAGCTTGCTGACTTACATATGCAGGGATCTTGAGAGAAAGCCAAAATCCCAACCCAGAAAAATTCTGAATTTTCTCTCTGTGTCTCCTTGACCTTCTGGCTTTCTCATATACAGGGATGTTCATAACCTTTCACACTGCATGTTCATTTCATGTACAGAAAACATGATGCCTCTGCAATGTTTATTTCAAAGAAAAAGCAATGTTTGATATTGGGTTGAAATGTGAAGGCTTCTGCCTCTCTTTCAGTGGCATTAAAAATATGTACCTAAAAACTTCTGAGACCTGGTTTATATAATATTAGGAAGGAAATCTAGAAAGTGGCTCCATGATTCATAATGGTCACATAAAAGGGCAAAGCAATACATGGGCTGACAATTCCTAAATTTCATTTAGCAATAACTGAGAAATTATATCAATCTCCCTTTATTCATCTTCATTTGTGAAAAACATAAATTAATCATAGGATTAAATATAAAAACAAACAAGACAAACTAAATGCAAATCAAAAAGCCACACTTCCCCAAGAAGTAACTTCCAAAGCACTTTGTGTGGACTTTCAAATCTTTCTTAAAGAAATGAGAACGTTGTCCAATCAGCCTGAGTTTTCTAGCAACAGCGAAATTCATAAAGGTCACCCTGACAGACAAACTAAAACAATATTCTTCTCACAGTCCTTGCTGTTAGAGTAGCAGTCAAGCAGCATATTCATTTTCATTTTAATTATGTTTGTAAATAGTAGGAGAGGCAGGTAAGCAGCATGCGCAGGCCTCCTGCAGCGTCTCTGTGGGTGTCTGCAAAATTGTAACTATCACCCTTGCAGGTTTCATTATTTTCCAGTAGAATTTTTATTGACTAGGGATAATATCTTATTAAAATTCTGTTAGTTATAAAAGTTGTTTAAGGAAATACATTCCTTGCCATAACGTCTTCCTACCTGATTATCAGTTCATTTATGCCTTCCTGGCTAACATTTATTCTTAAGACAGCGTAATTTTTGTGTAACCTTGATTGCTATCTAATTTGCTTACCAACTGACAATTAATCCCTGATATATTGCCCCTGGCTCAAAACTCCCACTGCTTAATGAAGCATTCAGCTACAGTCACCTTGTATCCATCTATGCAAGAATCCATTGACAAAGCAGGGGCTTGAAAATTAGCTCTGGCTTAAACATGTTGTAGAAATACCCATGTTTTTACTCATGTATACCATGAAGGCTATGTCCATGTTTCAAATGATTATTCCATGTTTCCATCAGTAATATAAAAGAAAATATTTCATTGAGAATATATAAAGAAAATATATTTAAGATCTGACGTTGAGGAACTTAGGTCTGGTGAGGAAGATTATACACATGTCTAATTACTGTTATACAAAGTAATGGTTAGGAAAACAATGTAAGAGAGATACTCTTAAACTTGAAATAACTGAGATGCTGACTATAGGAGTCATGTCAAGCTTGCTGGAGAGAGTAGAACAAGATCTGGGACGTAAAGAAACATATGGTTGAACTATATAAAAATATAAGGGTGGGAAGAGAAAACAGCTACAAACAAATGCAGACTAGTTTACAAGTTAATTTTATCTAAGGAATTTATTTCAATCATAGTTTTTTTCTAAGTTGCTTAATTGTTTTTAAAAGTAGAAAATAATGAAGAATGTATAGGCTAAGAATAAGTTAGAAAAAATATATTTTAAAACATCTTGACTTCTAGGGTAGTAAATTTCATCTTTACAATTGAAAAGTTGGCAGGATCAGAGTTCTGGATGCCTAAGACTACACTGAAAAGTGGCACTGTGTATTTTGGTTTTCATCTTTTTTGCATGTATCCCCTAAGAATTTTCAGAATGCAACTTTACCAAGTTATCTAGAAGAAGTTATACTACGTGGTGTTTTTTCAGCCATTGCAAGCTGTGCTTCCCCTGTGGGGTTTATAACATATGTAGAAATAAAATATATAACAAAATAACACAAAAGGCTGAAGGGATAAGAAAGCAAAGTTAAGTAGTAGAAAGTTTCCTGGATTGTTTGAGAAGTAATAAAAGTGCTATCTTCAAACAGGCTACAATAAATCAAGAATGTACATTGAAAACGAGTTTGACTACAAAATGAATAAAAATTTGTAACTTAAAAGTCAATTGCAAAGAACAAAATCCACTATAAAAATAATTAAAGTCAAGAAGTGATAAACAAGAAATGAAAGAGATGAAACAAAGAAAAAACGAATAAAAAGATGATAGACTTTAAACCAAACAAAACAGTCCATTTGAAAAATGGAAGTGATCAAAATATTGAAAAGGCAAAGACTGTCACACTATTAAAAAAAAAAAAGATGCTGTTTTTATTACATAGATAAACATCAGATATAAGAACATAAGACACATAAAAGTAAATGATGACAAAACATATGCCAAGCAAACATGAAGCAAGGAAAATTACTATGTCAATATCAGTCAAAGCAGACTCTAAGGAAAAATATTGCAAGAAATAAATTGGCCTCTTTACAATGATAAAAAGGGACAGTTTAACAAAAAAAGTTGTGTACACCAAATAATATATCTTCAAAATATGAAAGGCCAAAGTTGATGAAAGTAAATGTAAACTTAGACAAATACATAATTATAGCTGAATATTTTACCATACCTTTCTAATTAGAAAAAACATACAAAATATCACTAATGACAGAACGTACAAATTGTCCATTTGGCTTAATTTTTCATATTCAAAACGGTGCAAAAAAGTCCATGACACACATTCTTTTAGGTGTGCATTTGAACAATTACAAAGGTAGATTATATTTTACACCATAAAGCAAATCTCAAAAATTCCAAATTATTAAAATCACAGAGAATATGTTCTCTGTCCACAAAATAAACTTGAAGCCAGTACAGCCAAGATAAATAAAAATGGCTAAATGTTAAATAATGTTTAAGCTTGTTATGCAAAAGAAAATAAGGCTAAAAAGAAACACTAAACTACGATTTTACGAAAGAAAATATTGAAAAAACTAAGGTATACATTAGTTACCAGGGAAATATCAAATTAAATCTACAGCTAGAGGCCAAGCGCAGTGGCTGACACATGTAATCCCAGCACTTTGGGAGGCCAAGGCGGGCAGATCACAAGGTCAAGAGGTTGAGACCATCCTGGTCAATGTGGTGATACTGTGTCTCTACTAAAAATACAAAAAATAGCTGGGCATAGTGGCAAGCACCTGTAGTCCCAGCTTGGGAGGCTGCGGCAGGAGAATCGCTTGAACCCAGAGGGCAGAGGTTGCAGTGAGCTGAAATCATGCCACTGCACTCCAGCATGGGGACAGAGCAAGATTCCATTAAAAAAAAAAAAACAAAACAAAAAACAAAACTACAGCTATATAAAACTATACACCACAACAATAACAAATATTTTAAAAAGCACACCTCATGGAAACAACTACGATGATTTAATCATGCATTCGATATTTTTGTTACACACAGCAATTGCCCACGTGAGTGTGCTCTTTGTAGTACAACCCTAATTAGACCTTAGGATGATGTGCTCTACAATCAAGAGTACCACCTGAAGTGCAGACCAGGGACAATAACCTGAAGTTCCACTCAATGCGATTGGCTGTCAGCAGGTTATCAACCCAGTGGACAGATGTAGCCTGCCATCAGATATGTTCATGTTCTTGGTGTGCTCTTTTATTATTGAGCCAGATTGATGACTATAGAAACAGATTAAACAATTTAGTCACATACTCAGTTTTTAAGTTGCCTACGATACCTGCCAATACAGAATAATAATGGAATAGTAATAGCAACAACAAAATGCAATCATCACTTCTCAACAATAGTTTCCAAAACAATGTTTAATAAACATCAGCAGGGTCTGAGGGTCACTGAAAACAACTCCGAATTGACTCCAGAGAAATTCCTTTGACAAATAGGTTGTTCAGATGGAGGAAAAATCTAGAAATATAAAGCTGGACACTTACGTCCACTTGGGTGGTTATGTGGCTATGCTCAACCACGCAGAGTGCTGATGAAATCAAAATGGCAATCTACTGAGTGTTTATGAAATTTATAACTGCAAATAAAGAGCAGAGTGTCTGATTTATTCTCAAGAAAGGATGAAAGACTGGTTGGGCACAAATACATTGACCTCAGGATATAATTATTAAGGAATAATTCCCTCTATTCCAATTACAAATATGAAATGGCAACCCCTCAAATCAACCACGATGCCCCTAGACAGTAGGTAGTAGCATGACTTTATCATAAGGTTGAAAATATCACTCCCTATTGGTCAAGTAGCCAAGCTACAAATAGCCTTATCAATATTCTACTCCAGAACTACACCTTGGAAAATGCTGTGACTTGACACTAAATCGAGTGACTGGAGAGAATTCTATTTAATGATCTTCCAAGGCATACCAGGGTAGACCTGGAGAGACAATTGTGATGTCCAGGAGCTTTAGTTCCTTACTTTCTTAGGAAGTCAGCAAAGAGCTGCTTCAGCAAATCCAAGTGAGTTCAAAGAAAGAACACAGCTCTCCAGCTGCAGCCTCTGCTTTCTAAGACACTTACTTGCCCGGAAAGCTCTTGCTACATAGTCACCTAGATGTTGCCAGGCTCCTTTTTCCTCCCTTGAGTCCTTTTTATGTTGCACTTAGTTCAGCTGTACTAACCCAAGCATACCTCCTTCTATGGGATAATGAGAGCCAAGGGAATCATTGCTGTCTGCTTGAAAATTTTCATTAATAAACTTATTTTATGTTAATACCATATTGTGCTAGTAGTTTGTGTTGGTGAGTAAAGGCTATCCTGACACAGAAGCTCTTCTTTATGTTGCTGAAAAAATGTAAAGCCAGGAACTCTATTTTTTTGTTTTGTTTTTTTGAGACGGAGTCTCGCTCCATCACCCAGGCTGGAGTACAGTGGCACCATCTCGGTTCCTTGCAACTTCCGCCTCCCAGGTTCAAGCGATTCTCCTACCTTAGCCTCCTGAGTAGCTGAGACTACAGGCACCTGCCACCATGCCCAGCTAATTTTTGTATTTTTAGTAGAGACAGGGTTTCACCATATTGGCCAGGCTGGTCTCGAACTCCTGACTTTGTGATCTGCCGCCTCAGCCTCCCAAAGTGCTGGGATTAGAGGTGTGAGCCACCGCACCTGGCCAAAGCCATGAACTCTAATGGAATAATTCTCAAAACTCCCTAGAATGTCAATCATCAAAGCCACCTATGACTGGCCTCTTATTACTAAATCTTGTGAACACGTTTCAGCTCTTCTTTGATTGGTCTCTCTGAGGTACCTGACACCATGCATCATTTCTTCCTTCTTAAAACCCACTTTTATGTCACTAATAGTATCTAATTCTCCTTTGTCTTCCTTCCCAGTTTTATGCTTCTTTATTTTAAATCCCCTTGCCTAGATTTTCTTCTTTGAGTCATCTTCATATGTTAACACTCTTCACCTCACTGTGAGGCAACTCATGTATACCTTCCTTAATTCTTTTTGCTTTTTTTTTTTTCACTTAACAACATAGCTTTCTGATAATTTTGCTTCATTATACATACATCTGCAATATTATTTTTCATCTCTATGTGGTATGGATGTGTCATCATTTAATTGACCATTAGCGTGGCACCTAAAAACAATTTTAATAGACTTCTACCGTGTCAAATAATACGGAATACCTCTCACACATTTGAATATATTTGTGGGATCATCCCCTAGAACTGCAATTAAAGAGAATGAACATTTTATATTGTTATGGATATTGTCACATTGTCCTTCAAGGGACGAAGTCAGTAGTCCCTTCCAACAGTCTCCTGAATGACCTCTCTGCCTCTGGCCATGGCTCCTCTACTCCCATAGCCACATTGCTGCCAGTGTGATTGCTTACAACACAGATCTGACCATGTCATTTCCTGCTTCCTTCTCCAGCTCTCTATGGATGTTTGGATTACGTATCTACTGCTTACCAAGGCAAGTGAGGAACCTTCATGAACAGACTCCTGCCTCCCTTTCCCGTTTCTCCTCTTGCCAACTTGCTTCCTTTACTGCCTAATAGGTCCTGTTCCAGCCTCTCATCATTCCCTTTTTACTGAGCTCACTCTTATCCTTTAAATCCTTCATGATACACTTTTTTGTTTGCAGCATCTGGCACAATTCTTGGAACATGAAAAAGCAATCCATAATATTTTCAATACATGGCGAGTGAGTCAAGATTAAATGCTCCAACTATGGATTCACATCTTGGTTACATGTCTTTCACACCAATAACACCTTACGTTAATCAATTTGTCTTCTATACCAGTTTCATGGTGATAAGGATTATACCTAGCACAATGCCAAGTGTTTGCCAAATAAATAAATGTTTGAATGAAGTCAATTTCATCCTCATTTACAGATAAGAACTCCTGAGGTCAAATTTTCTTCTCCAAAGAGCCAGTTTATCAACACATCATTGTGTAGTACTGGCATGGATACAGATTGAGTCAAAATTCAAAATTTCATAAAATGCTGGTAATCATTTTAGAAAAGTATTTGGTAGTATCTCTCAAACACGAACATATGTGGTTCCACTTCTAGGTATATATCCAACAGAAATGCAAACATATATTCACAGAAAGACACAAACAATAATACTCTTAGCAGCATGGTTCATAATAACCCCATATTGCAAACAATTTATGTGTCAAAAAAATATAAAATGGATTTCTAAAAATGGGGGTATAGTCTTTCAATGAAATACTAAACAGAAGTGAAAAAGAATAAATTAGAATTTATATACATTAATATAGACAAATCTACCAAATACAATTTTGGGTGAAAGACATCAGGTACAGAAATACTCTATGATCCCACTTACATAAAGGTGAACTAGTCTATAGTCTTGGAAATCAGTTCCCGATGGAAAGGAACATGATAAGGTGTCTTGGAGTGCTGGTAATATTTTACTTTTTTATCTGGGTGCTGGTTACTTAGATGGATATATTTAGTAGAAAACTCAAGGAGGTATGTGGCAATTTACACACTTCATTGTATGTTTCATTGTATATTATAATTTAGTTAAAACCTTGATTCTTAAAAAGTAAAGCGCTAGACACCAAGAGATAGATATTTGGTGACTCTCTTTCTTTAGGGTTTGCAAACAAACAAAATGAATCTATGGTGAAATAAGTCAGAATGGGGTTGATTTTATGGGAAGTATTGACTGGAAGGTGGAAGAAAGGGGCTTCTGGGTGGTAGAAGTAATTTACCTTGACTTTGATGGTTACATGGATGTACGTACACATTTGTAAAAAGTCATTGCATTGTCAAGTTAAGATTTCACTGTATTATTCTAACTCGAAACGTAATAAAAAGAAGTTGAATTACTGTGGGGAATAGATCTTAAAAAATAATCCAGACGCCAATGGATGTAATGTGTTTTTTTCCAGTGACATACAGCTAATCTAAGTGGCCTAGACACCATATGTACTAAATCTTATTTTAGAACTCTTTCTAGGAGGTGTGCTATACTTTTAAATGCATACTTTTATACTTTTATTGCACACTGTTTTTCTCTGTCACAGTGTTGTATTTCTGTAGATGGTATGTATTAAATTTTGGAAGCTTTTTTCCCTCCAATCACAGCTTTTCTCTTTAATAAATACGGGAGCCTGAGCCCATAGTATTCTTTTGCTTCAGTTTCTTCATTTACTACATGTCTGCTTCATCTACCTCACTGCTTCAACATGAAGGTTAAAGTAAGAGGTGGAGGTGTCTCTTGAAAGTAGCAAAGTGTTGTATAAGTGATTTGTGATTATCAGTGTTTAGTGCAGTCATAGGTACTAACTCCTTTATGGATAGATGTTTCTGATCACACAGAGCAGGCATCCAGAATCCGTTGAACCAAGGGATAATAAGCATTGTTGCTGCAATCTTATTACATTTGTGCCTGCAGGAGTTTCTTTAAGTGTAAGGAATATTTGACAAAAACAAAAAACAACAAAAAACCAGAAAAGTGAATGCAGAGACTTTGGGCTGACATGTTTTAACCCAGCTCCTACTGAAAAACAACAGAAATATGATCATGTATGGATTTCTCAATGGCTAATACGCATAAACTTATCATAGAGTTTGGGGAGTTTTATCACACATTATTCTATGCCAGGAAACATTATTCCTGTAGTACTTGCAGAAATGAGTCTTTGTCAAAAGTTGTTAAATTGAATCAAATGTTGATATAGCCCATTTTTTATGAATAGCCTTATGCTTAGTAAGGTAATAAGATCATTTCAAAACAGTTAATAGATGTGATAACGTATTACCAGCAGGATATTCAGAAAATTTTAAAAATGCTTTCATGTAAACTTAAAATATAAGCTGAATTAATGAAATGTGAATTTGCAATGTGTTAAAGTTTTATTCTAGTTTTTATTACCTACTTACTGCTTCCTCTGGGAGACCTATCTGTACACGTAGCTTTGAATACCTCCGTGATATTAATGACAGAAACTTCAAAAAAAATCATTGTGGGCCTCTTTTTCCCTTACCTCTAGCTTTCACATTTCTTTAAGATAATATCCAACTACCTGTTTGGCATCTCTGCTTGGATAGCTATTTAGACATCTCATGACCAAAGAAGTAGAATTAATCTGTTAATCTCCGCCCTCACCCAAATCTATTCCTCTCTCATCCTATCCATTCTCAGTAAATGGTAAAACCATACATACAATAGCTCAAGCAAAATATTTAAGATGCCAATTTGCTTATTTCTTTAATTCCCTGCATTCATCTTATCAACCTGTTCTGTCAATACTTCAAAATGGATTATAAATCTTCTAATTCCCCTTCATTTCTACTGCTACAATCTTATTCCAAGCCATTATCATATTGTCACCTGGACTACTAAATGACTCAGTTAATCATCCTACCATCGTATTACCCATTTTTCACAAAGCCATCAGATAATTTTTATTAAATAATGTCTTCCCTTTGTTTAAAACCTGATAGTGACTTTTTAATGCATTTAAAATAAAATCAGACTCACTCCTTTCCAAGGTCCACCTCTGTGATTGAACCATCTCTAGCTTCCAAGGCTGTATACCTGCTCAGGGAAATCTGATGTCTCCCTGTGGGTCTCATGGTAGCAAATCAAATGTCAGCTAGAGAGGCCTTCCCTCCAAACCTTATGTGCAGTAGCCTAGCCTCACTCCCATAACTCTGTCTCTCTCACACACACATTTGCCTTCGTGATTGCTAGTACAATGCTCACCACAACTAGTAGTAATCTTATGCATGTATTTGTCACCAGTGGTTGGTTTATTTACCCCTGCCATCAAATACTGTACAATGAAAGTGGAACCTATATTCTAGGTGCATAAAAAATATTCAATAAATATTGCTACAATGAGTAAACAAATATGCAAATAAAAATTCAGAGCATAGTGACTATCTGGTAATATGATTTAGAAAAAAATAGCAATAATCCAGACATGCTGATATTGAGGAGGCAAAATTGTACCTCCACCTCCTTAGCTTTCAGCTAGACCTGAGAATTGAGTTAAACAGATTAACAGGAAAAAAGAATACAAATTTAATATAAATCTTATGTGATATGAGAGCCTTCATAAGAAAATGCAGTGGTAAGATCATGGCTCACTGCAACCTCCACCTTCTGGGCTCAAGCTATATTCTCTCACCTCAGCCTTCTCCACAGCTGGGACTACAGGTTCATGCCACCATGCCCAGCTAATTTTATTTTTAATTATTATTTTTAGAGATGGGATCTCATTATATTTTCAAGGCTGGTCTTGAACTCCTAGGTACAAGGGATCCTCCCACCTCAAACTCCTAAAGTGCTGAGATTACAGGCATGAGCCATGACATCTAGGACTAAAGGTTTTTATAAAAGGTTGAACAAAAAGAGGCAATTGTATAACAGAAACTAAATTATGTGGGGAGCTAAAAGAAGATGAGAATTATTTTAACAAAGTCTGTTTTCATAGATCTCTTGGCTATGACTACTTTTATGGGGGAAGGAGGTGTCTTTCACAAGGGAGTTTTTAATCTCCTGATTTTAGGAAGGAAAGGAAGGTTTAGAATGCCCTTTTTGCATCATCTATTTCACACATGTGTTTAGCTCAAAATAATCCTTAAAAATACCCAGTGTCAAAGTGGCATATTATTGGATGGTGTATTCTGTTACTGTTGAGTAATACGATCATTGAAGATGGGATTTTTTCTTAAATGACATGTTGAACAGTCAAAAAATGGATAAATAGCTGAAAAAATCTGTCTAAAAAGGGTGTCTTCATTCCTTAATTATAACAAATTGCTTTCTTCCTTTTCCCCCGCATTGAGGGAATAATTAGTATTGCACACAGTGCTCATTACTAAGCATTGATTTTCAATCATATATCCTTATACATGGAATTAAAGAGATGAACTAAGAAAATGGTATATATAGGAATAGTCTGAATAGATCAAACATCGTGCCTATATCCTCTGAAGAAACATAGCATATCTATTTACATATCATATTTTTAATAGTTTTGAAATGGGCCCAATTGGCTTATAGAATGGACGTTTACTATTTTTTCAGATAAACATAAAAATTGGCCCTCTTGATCTTTTTATTTTATTGATTGATTGATTGATTGATTGAGATGGAATCTTGCTCTGTCACCCAGGCTGGAGGCTAATGGCCTGACCTCGGCTCACTGCAACCTCCACCTCCTGGGTTCAAGTGATTCTCTTGCCTCAGCGTCCCGAGTAGCTGGGACTATAGGTGTCTGCCACCATGCCCGGCTAATTTTTTTGTTTTTAGTAGAGACGGGGTTTCACCATGTTGGTCAGGCTGATCTCAAACTCCTAACCTCAAGTGATTTGCCTGCCTCGGCCTCCCAAAGTGCGGAGATTATAGTCATGAGTCACTATGTCCAGCCCCTCTTTGTCTTAAAGCCTGAAACTTACATTTGTCTTGTCTGAGTCTCTTCCTCAGGAAAACCATTAGGGCTTCCAAATAGCATCAGGAAAGTGAAACTCACCAGATGACTGCATCCAGACAATGAGAGGCCAGACTCTTCATGTGTCATGATTGCCAAAACAACCAACTACTCTACTTCCTGCTGACCAAGTAATTTTCCTTCTCTCTCTCATTCCTGTTTTTCTACACTTAGTTACAGTTACATTCCTTCTCTGCTACATAAACGCCCAACTGTAGTGTGTCACAGAGATGAACCTGAGGCTTATTTCTCATCTCCTCAGCAGTGGTATCCAATTAAAGCCTTCTTCCGTGGCAATACTCATTGTCTCAGTGATTGGCTTTCTATGCAGTGAGCAGCAGGACCTAAACCAAACTCCTGGCATTTCAGTAACCGTTTTAAGGTTATTATTGCCATGATGTTTTCACTATGTTTTTTGTTTTTATTACTTCTCATTTATTTTCTTCATTGAAGTACAACTGACAAACCGTGTTACCTAATGTGGACAATGTGATAATTTATAGATGTGAAATGACTATCACACTCAAACTGACATATCATCTCACGTATCATGTGTGTGTGTGTGTGTGTAGGGGGGGCATTCTACTCTTAGCAAATTTAAATCATACAATATAGCATTATTAACTCTAATCATGATATTGGATATTAGGTCTCTAGAACTTGTTCATGTTATAACTGAGGGTTTGTGTCTTTTTGCTGATATCTCCCCATTCCCCACTCTTCCATCCCCAGGCCCTAGTAATCAGCAATCTACTCTATTTCTAGTTCTAAAAGTTCACCTTTTCTGGGGTCCACATACAAATTAGACCATTTGGTATTTGTCTCTCTGTGCCTGGCTTATTTCAGTTGGCAAAATACCCACTAGGCTCATCCATGTTGTTGCGAATGGAAAGCAAAATTTCCCTCTCTTTTTAAATACTGAATAGTTCTCCACTGTGTGTATATACCACATTTTCTTTACCATTTATTCCTTGATGAACCCTTAGGTTGATTCCTTATCTTTGCTATTGGGAATAATGCTGCAAAAAAAACCATGTGAGTTCATGCTGTTTTCCATACTGGTTGTACCAATTATACTTCCATGAACAGTGTATATAAGAGTTCCGTTTTCTCCACATCCTCACCAACACTTATAAGAGTTCTGTTTTCTCCACATCCTCACCAACACTTGTAATCTTTTTTTTTTTTTTTTTTTACAATAGATATCCTAACCGAGGTGACAATATCTCATTGTGGTTTTGATTTACATTTTTCTGATGATCATTGATGCTGAGCACCATTTCATATACCTGTGGGCCATTTGATGTTCTCTTTTGTAAAATGTCTGCTCAGATACTTTGCCAATTTTTATCACATTATTTGATTTTGCTATTTAGTTGTATGTTATTTAAATATTTTGGAAATTGAGAGTCCCTAGATATATGGTTTGCAAATGTTTTCTCCCATTCCATACATTGCCCTTTCATTTTGTTGATTATTCTCTTAGATGTACAGAAGCTTTTAAGTTTGATATGGTACCCCTTGTTTATTTTGGCTTTCTTCATCTGTGCTTTTAGGGTCATATAAAAAAATTACTATAAAGACCAGTGACAAAGAGTTTACCTCCCTATGTTTCCCATCCCCGCCCCCCGGAGTTTTACAGTTCTAGGTATTACATTTGAGTCTTTAATACATTTTGAATTAATTTTTTTGTGTTCCTATCTTATTTTGTAAAAACACAATGTCAGATATCCATGCTATTGGCAAATTTAAAAATGTAACAAAGAAATAAAGTATTAAAATAGGTCAGGTGAGGTGGCTCATGCCTGCAACCCCAGCACTTTGAGAGGCCAAGGTGGGCGGATCACAAGGTCAGGAGTTCAAGAACAGCCTGACCAACATGGTGAAACCCTGTCTCCACTAAAAATACAAAAATTAGCCAGGTGTGGTAGTGCATGCCTGTAATCACAGCTACTCAGGAGGCTGAGGCAGAAGAATTGCTTGAACCCGGAGATAGAGGTTGCAGTAAGCTGAGATCACTCCACTGCATTCCAGCCTGAGCAACAGAGAGAGAGTCTGCCTCAAAAGGAAAATAAAAATAATCAGGAAAAAAAAAATAGGAAAAAAGAGAAAGAAGAAAGATAAAGGGAAAGGAAAGAGGAGAACAAAGAACACAAGAAAACGAAGACAAAGAATAAGGGAAACAAGTAGCTGTGATGATGATGCAGGGTGGCTCAACTATCTAATAGAACATTCCCAAAGATTCAACAGTACAGTGGTATGGCACTGTCAAAGAGTTTTTAGAAAAATCATTATATTTTAAAACATATATTAATATTAAATTTCATATATAGTAGTGTTGCAATTTAAATAGTGTGTTAAAAAGTAATACTCAGATAATATCATCAATGTTTTGGAGAAACTCTTAGATATTTATCTGATACTATGTACCACAGTCAAATCTAGAAAAATTGATAGATTAAATTAAAAATCTTTAAAATAAGAAAAAAAATGCATAAAGGATATAATTTATTTTTGGAATGACAAAATATTTTCTACATATACAAAAAATCAAGAATGTAATTAAACAGAGGACAAGGTTTCTAAAGGTAAAAAACACTGATAACAAAATAAAAGGCAAATAAATTTAAAATATGTATTCTACAAATATAGCAAACGAAAGTTAATACCATTAATATGAATAATTCATTTAAATGGATTTAAAAAATATAATAGTTGCACATAATACACAGTTATGGCAACAGAAAATTGAAACATGAACAATTATAACTGATATACATTTTACAAAATATTGAATTTCAGGAGGAGTTACAGAAATGCAAATGAAAACAACAAAAATTAAAAATAATAATGTTGGCAAGTATTGGATAAAAATAGGAGCTCTCTAATATGGCCAGATAAATTGTATAAAGTTTAGCTGAAATGACATGCTAATAAATATTAAGACCGTTTTAAAAAGCATCCACTTTATTCCACTAGGGATTTTGTATATGAAAATGTTTACAAAATTAATAATAATATATAAATATTGTTAATGGTTACTTTATGAAACACCTACCAGAGTGTTATGTAGCCATGGAAATGATGTATTTAAAAGCATTTATAATTTTAGAAACTTTATGATAATTAGTAAAAGCATATGAATTCGTAAGTATGAATCTAAATTTTTAAAAATCTGAAAAAAGCAAGAAAAATACTGGG